>NW_027223770.1:10304952-11504952 GCF_028538775.1 Myotis yumanensis | reverse complement strand
TGGCGGATGACATCTCCCACCAAGAGGTCCTGGGCTGGGTCCCAGCCGTCCAGGAACTCCAGGACATTGGGCACGTGGACAAAGACATCGTCATCTCCCTTTAGCATGAAGTGGGCCTGGGGACAGGCAGCCGCCACCCAGCGCTGCAGGTGCAGCTCCTTGAGCGTCAGGTTGAAGAAGTCCTCAGTGAAGTCCCACTGGAGGATATCGTCAAACTCGCGGCTCTCATAGGCCAGCAGCTGGGCAGGGGGTGCGGGACCTGCCACCCCTAGGAGGAACACCAGCTTCAGCTGCCGGCCCCCAGCCCAGTCTCCCACCCGGCCCCACGTGCTGCGGATGGCCGCACGCCGCTCCACATGGCCAGGCTGCGACTTGATGGCCAGGAGCAGAAAGACGTCCTCGGCACAGCCTGAAGGTTCCAGCAAAATGGAGAAATTGCGGCAGTGGCGATAGGTCAAGAAGAGACGGTGCCGGCTAGGCAGGGACAGGGAGGCATTCGCCACAGTGTGGTTGGGTGGACAGTGGCTGCGGCGGGGCCCCGGGGGAGCCCAGAAGGGCTGGCGGGCGGTGGGGAGCCCTGCTGGCTTGGCCTCCTTCTTCAGGAAGAGCAGGCAGCTGAGCAGCAGCACAGCGAGGCTGTACAGGACCAGCCAGCCCAGCCTGCGGAACATGGCAGGGCCTGCAAGGAAAGAGCCTGTGAGCGGGCCCAGCCCGTCCCGGGACCAGCCTCAGCCTCCACCTTCGCCTCCCTGGTCCCGAGAGCAAGTTACCCACACCCTGTGGGCCTCTGGGAGTGCTTTTATTTATTCTTTTAAGCGTGTCTTCTAGCTCTTTCCAGAGTCCCTCTCCCAGAGGACAGACTGAGCTCACCTGCTATGCCAGCCCTTGCCTGCCTTCTGTCAGCAGAGGGCTCTTAGGCCAACTTTCCCCCAAATGACTTGCAGCCACTTTAGAACAGGCGCCATGAGCATTTTCAGCATTTCCCAGGAAACTCAAGTACCTTGCATGCTTTAGAGGAACTGGCACAGAGCTAGTTTAGCTTCGGGTTAAATTCATTCTGAGGACTGAACATGACAATCTGGGCTCTTACATCTAAATCAAAACATTTCCAAGAGTCTGGAGTCTGCTCTATAGGTGGCAGGCCCTGTGTTGGGCGTCTCAGCCCCAGCAGAGCAGCAGATGGAGCCACCACTGAGCACCCTCTTCAATCTGCTGAGGTGGCCTGGGTTCTTGGGTTCAACGGGGTTTTAGGGACAAAACCCACGCACAGGAGAACATGGAAGCAAGTGGGAAGCTGGAGATGGGTGCCAGGGGTGGCTCGTAGCACTTCCAGATCGGGATGTCTCAGGTGCCCAGCAATGCAAAAAGGAGGCCAAGGAGCGCTAACCAACAGGCACGTGCCCAAGTCCAGAATAGCAAAGCCAGGCCTCAAAGTCTCCCCTTCGCCACTCTTGCCACGCTGTCCTGGTCTGACAGGCCTCCCCGTCTACCCACGTTAGCCTCAGCCTATTGTCCCTGCCGATGCACCCCCACAGAAGCTGCCATCTCTTCCAGCTGCCAGGGGTGCGGTGGCAGGCAAGACAGGCAGGGTCCGAGCCCTCAGAGACCCTGGAAACCAGAGTGAACTTCAGACAGCGCCGGGACATGACAGCAGGGTCAGGAGGCCAGGGGCCGGGAAGGCTGTTGAATACCGCAGTTTAGAAAGCCGCCTTGATAAAGGACACGGGCAAGAACTGGGTGGAGTAAGGGACCAAACCACAGAGACACCTGGAGAGCGCGCACCAGGCAGAGGGGACAGTTACCTGCGGAGCCCCTGAAGCAGGAGAGCAGTGGCTGGATATGGAGGAGGAGGGGGCAGAGGTGAGGGAGGGGGCTGCGGAGGGCTCGGGCGTTACTGTGGGCGCCTGGAGAGCCACTGGAGGGTTCAGCAGGGGCAGTAAGAGAATTTACACAAGTTCACTGCAGCTGCCGCTTAATGGATCCGGGAAGAGCAAGAGTGGAAACAGGAGACCAGATGAAAACTCCTTAGTGGGGGCCCAGGACGCAGCGTGGCTAGGGTGGGTGTGGCTACGGAGCGGGAGAGCTGGATGGGTTTCAGGTGGGAAATGGGTTTCAGGTGGGAAATGGGTTTCAGGTGCGGCTGGCAGGCAGGCTGTGAGTGACCGGCCCCGGGTGGGTCGTGTGCCCATTACGGAGCAGGTGCAAAGCAAGCGGCTTGGTGTTGTCGTGCGAGTCTCAGTAGCCGGGGCTGGACTGCGCGAGAGACCTATGACCCCTCTGCCCACCCCTCTCCACGGTACCCAAACCCTCGGTGGCCTCCACTGCCCGAGCAACAAGTCCGCACCGCAGTGACCGGCAGCTTCTGCTCCGTCCCCCCCCCACCCCGCCCCCCGCACACCTGGGAATCCCACGCCAGGGCTGCGGGCTCAGAGGCTTCCCCTCCCCACGCCTGGTTCCTAACCTGCACCCCCTCAGCGAGTGCGCGACCCCCGCTAAGTGGGTGCTGAGCCCCAGGGTGCGTCACTGTTTCTGGGATGACAGCTAACCTGACATGCCACGACGAGACAAAGAGCCAAAGCTGGTTCATTCCTCCACGCGAGTCTCTACAGGGCTGTTGCGGGACCGCAAAGCACGGACCAGGAGCCCGTGGTGGACACCCCTCTGGGGCTGAGCGGACGAGCAGCGGCGCCCCGCTGCGCACGAGGCACCTTTCCCCGCAGCGGGGCTCCAGGCGCCCCGGGCGGGCACGACCCGCCCCTCGCGGACCTACCTGAGCCGAGGCCGGTCAGGCGCAGGCGAGGAGTGAAGCGAGCACCTCGCGCAGTGGCGCCGGGACGCTGAGCATCAGCCGCACGCACCTCGCTCCGCTCGGGCGGTGGGCGGGGCCCGGCCGCGGACTCTTTTGTGCGGACCACGCCCACCAGCGGGCGGGGCTTCTGGGCGGCCCCCTCCCACCTGAGTCTCCAGGGCCCAGGCGCCCCCGCGGGCAGGAGAAGCCGCCCCGCTCCCGCAGCGCCCGGCTCCCCGACGCGGGCAGACAGACGCGGGGCTGCGGTCCTCACAACCACCTTTAATGCGGCTACACGACGAGGGTCCGCAGCGCCTCCTCGGCCGAGCGGCACTGGTTCACCTGGATCTGCACCTCCACCGTCAGGGGCTCGGGGTGGTAGTCGCTCTCGTAGCCTGAGAAGGAGACCAGCAGGGAGTCCGCAGGCCGAGCGGCCGCCCTGGCCGGGCTCCTGACGCCCCGAACGCAAACCCGTCCTCGCGTCCCGGGGGAGCCCGCCTCGGACTCGGCCTCCGGGTAAAAGTCACGCTGCACTAGGGACCACCGCACTGACAAGACTGTGCTATTCAGACGCGAGTATTTGGTAGATATTTTCTTTTAAAAAGTGAATGAAGTAAACCTGGCGCTTCAGCGACAACAACTGAAAGCATTATGATAAATAAAGTTGTAGCTCTAGAGCTTTCAAATAGAAACCAGAACTTTGGAACATTGTATCTGCCACCACGAACTTCGTTTTCCAACACCCAGGACTGCTCTCCTGATAGGGGTGGTGACGGGGGAATGTGATGTTTTGGAAATTGTGTGAAATGTGTCCACACTTGGAAGATGGGCATAACTCAGTGATCCAGTTTTTACAAAAACCCTACGTCTGGTGTTGGGAACTGTGCATGGGTGAGAGCTGTGCAAAATGCAGGGTCGCCCAAAGGATTTTAATGCAGTTGATTGTGAAGACATTCCTTCATAGACTCAGCGTTCACCTTGAACTGACCCTCACAAACCTACAAGCGGGCATATTTGATGTAATGTCAGAGGAGGATACCCGCAGTCAACAGAAAGCCTACACTACACTCCTCCTTTCCAGGCACATGTCCATGTGAGGCTGGACTTCCTCACACACCTCAGCACTTCCCAGGGACCACAGGGGCAGCCATGTGTTGCCACCGTCCTCCGTTAAGCCAGGTGTTAAAGAGATTTGCAAAAATGTAAACAAAATCCTGAGATTAGAACCCTGAGAGAAGAACCACCAAATAAGACTCGCACAGATAATTTCAAGATCAACCTCACCCCACAGCTCTAGCACCACTCGCAAGTCAAGATTTGCATGGTCTTGAAGTCCAGCAGTATAAATCCTTTTGTGCTTTTTCTAACCCCCTGCCCCCATGATGTATTTTATTTATTTTTTCTTTGTGCTTTTTCAAAGTTGTTTTGCCGACCCTATGTCCTTTGCATTTTCATATGCATTTTAGAATCAGATTGCTGATTTCTATTTTTTTTAATTCCTCTAGGATTATGACTGAAATGGCATTGACTCTACAGATCAATTTGAGAAAATCCGACATCTTAATATTCAATCTCCTAATCCATGGACAAGTGTACTTACCTTATATTTTTTTTCATTGAGAAAATTCATGCACCAGGTGAGGACACATGAGAAGGGCCTGGCTGTTAACCAGGAAGAGGCCCTTACCTGGCAAGGCTGGCATCTTGTTCTTGGCCTTCCCTGGCTCCAAAGCTGCGAGAAAGAAATGCCTATTGTTTATGAGCTGCCCGGCTATGGTGCCCGGTTATCGCAGCCCCGATGGGTGAATACAGGTCCTCAGTACAGACTCCCTGCCCTCGGTCACCGGCGGCGGCTCTTACCTTTCTTAGTTTTCTTAGTCTTAGAATCCTGAGAGAAGAACCACCAAATAAGACGCTCACAGAGTGGGGGGTGCAGATTCCAGTGCGTCTTGTGGGCGGCTCCCCCCTGCCAGGCCTCTCCTGGCACGGAGGCGGGGCAGGGTCTCCTAGGGAGGAGGGGCCACCTGCCCCCTTGCCCCACGACCCCACTGGCCGTCCTATGCCTTCCAAGGCCTTGCCAACGCTGGGGCTTCTTGAGGGGGCTTGGGGCCTCCTCCCCCAGCCTGCCACCCCTACCCTCCCACGACCTGGCCCCACAGGCCTTGCTTCCCAGCACTATTTCTGTGGGGAGGGTGTGGCGGGGGCCCACGGTACCCTGAGAAATGTCAGCCTGTCGGATTCCAAGGTGCGGATCACCCCAAACGTGCACAGGGTGGACACGAGTGGATCCCCCGCCAGCAGGGGCTCCAGGACCACCAGGCCGCTGCCCAGCACCCGCAGGATGGGGGGGTCCTGGCGAAGCTCCTTGGAGACCCCTCTCTTCTTCTTGGCCCCCTTCTGTTCCTGGGGGAGAGGCTGGGAGGGTGACAGAGCCCGGCCGGGATGTGCCCAGTGCCCAGGGCCACTGCCCAGGGCCAGGGGTACCTTCTCTTTCTCCCCTTTGGCGGCCTTGTCTTTCCCATCTTTCCCTTTCTTGTCTTTCTCCTCTTTCTCTTTCTCCTCTTTCTCTTTCTTCTCTTTCTCCTTCTCCCCCTTTCCCTTGGCAGGCGAGGAGCTGTCGACAGGAGGCGGCACCACGGGCCAGGAGAGAATCTAGGGGACAGCAAGGCGGCCGCGAGGGAACATGGGCCACGCTGGGGCCGGCTGGGGTCTTTCTGGAAAGGAGCTGAAACCACGAAAACTGGGGAGCTGGGCCGGACAGAAAATGCACAGGAAGGGGCACCGGCCTCCAGGGGGACCCCACCTTCTCCTCCACGATGGTCACGGTCGTCCCTGCCAGCAGGAAGGCCTTGAGCGGCACCAGGTCCCGGAGTGTGTGCTGCATCTCATAGTTGCAGGGGATGACGTCAGCCCAGGGCTTGCGGACGGTGCTGAAGAGGACTGTCCTGGGGTGGGGTGGGGGACACCCAGGCGTCATCACGGGCCAGGGACAAGGCTGCAGGCACTGCAAGGAGACGGCATGGGGCCACCCCCACCAGGCAAGCGGGGGGCCAAGAGCAGAAAGGGACCAGCACCATGAGGAAGTGGGGGCACACTCTGCATGGGGGCTTCCCTTCAGGGGTGACTGTGGATGGAAGGAAACCAGCAACGAAGCAGAACTTTTAAAAACTTCAGCAAATCCAGGGGCAGCCTGGCTCAGTGGCTGAGCATCAACCTATGAACCAGGAGGTCACGGTTCGATTCCCAGTCAGGGCACATGCCTGGGCTGCAGGCTCGATCCCCAGTGTGGGGCGTGCAGGAGGCAGCCGATGGATGGTTCTCTCTCATCACTGATGTTTATCTCTCCCTTCCTCTCTCTGAAATCAATAAAACATATATGTGTGTACACACACACACACACACATATTTATATTTATATAATAAAGTTATGGACTGAAATATAGTAGAAGTTAAGTCCAATGAAGCAATTCAGCCCAGAGCTTGAAACCGTGTGAGGTAACTGTGCAAAGACACATGTCAGAAGGGAAATGTAGAAATGGAGGAGACGTGACAATAACTGATCTTAAAAATTAGTGCTACCGACAGACAGACTCTGACAAACGTCAACTGTACTCCCAGGGGGAACCCATTCGTCAGCGCTGGAACCGAACGCACGCCCACTCCTCCTGCTAAAACCCTGGAAGCGCAGGCGGCAGGACAACACGAAGAGCCGCTGGAAGCAGCAGCCACCTCCCAACGCCAGTCTGAGGCCCCTCCCGCAGCGGCCTTCCACCTGCTGCCGGCCCCACCTTCATCCTTGCTCCTCGCTGTCCCGGGGCAGGGATCCCCCCGGCCCCCCACTTCTCCGGAGCCGCCCACTCCCGAGTGCGGGGTGAGATCCCCCCGCCACACCCACGGGCGCCTGTTCAGGGTCGTCCAGGACGCTCTGCAGCGCAGGGGATGCCTTATCAGTGATGGCAAACCTGACACGCGAACTCATTTTTTTGGTTGATTTTTGTTAAATGGCATTTAAATATATAAAATAAATATCAAAAATATAAGTCTTTGTTTTACTATGGTTGCAAATATAAAAAAATTTCTATATGTGACACGGCACCAGAGTTAAGTTAGGGTTTTTCAGAATGCTGACACGCCGAGCTCAGAAGGTTCACCATCACTGCTAGGTGGTGGGATTATTTGTGGCTCTTACTTGTTTTTACGAATCTTCCCAAAAATTACAACAAGGACCGTGGAGCAGGCTGGGACCCTGTGTCCCGCCAGCGGGGCCGCCGGCCGGAGGGTGACCCCCCCCTCCCCCCCAAGCCTGCGTCAAAGCCTCAACACTGAGCGAGAGCCGACTCCATCCTCACAAGATTCTTCACCAGAAAGGCCTTCGGCCCCAGGGACACGGCGACACGGGCTGGCAGGTCCCCGGGGGTCGGAGCCAGATCAGCTCTGGGCGAACCACAGCGCCGTCACTCGAGGGGTCGGGATGGCGCCCCCCAGCCCCGTGCGCCCGGCCCCCTTACCCCGGCGACGGGCAGAGCCGCAGGTCCATCCTCGGCCGCAGCTGCGCCAGCTCCTCCGCGGAGCCCAAGGACCCCGGCAGCGGCAGCGACCCGCCCGACACCGCCGACTCCAGCTCCACCGACTGCGACGCAGACGTGGGCGCGGACTCGGCGGAGTCTTCGGCCTCCTCTGGGGTGTCGGGGGCGGCGGGGGCAGCGGGGCCGGCTGGGGTGTCGGGGGCGGCGGGGGCGGCGAGGGCTGCGGGGGCCTCTTCGGGGGCCTCGTTCTCGCTGATGGTGGGCTTGACGATCTGCGGGGTGGAGGGAGCCCGTCTGCGCCGCGTGAACCACACCCCCCCGCCTCCCCCGGGGGGCGCTACCGGGCTGGGAGGCGGGGTGGGGGACATCGCCTGGTGGAGAAATTGGGGTGCCCCCTGGTTCAGGGACAGAAGGGTGAGCCGCTGGGAGTGACTCCAACGGGAGGAAAGCGGCTGAGGGAAACCCCGTGGGCCCAGAGCAGCCCCCCCCCCCCCCAGGACCCCAGGGCGCACCTCGGCCAGGACCCCTCCGTATTCGCTCCCTTCGCCTTCCTCGTCCTCCACGAAGTCGTAGGTCACGTAGTAGCTGTAGGTGATGAGGGGCCCCTGGGGCCCCGGCTCCGGGTCCAGCACCGAGGAGTCCAGAACCCCCCTGATGTTTCCGATCGTCACCACGAACTGCGCCTCGCGCGCCAGGACGTCTGCGGGGGAACGGGCGGGCGTGAGGCGCTGGTGGAAGCGGGAGGACAGACCAGACGAGGGCTGAGCGCGGAGCTTCCGACTGGGCCTGGGTCCCAGCGCGGCCGAGTTCAAACAGGTCCCCTTCGGGTGAGATGCCCTTGGCCTGGTACCCAACCTGTGCGATGGACGCTCCCAGGTAAGAAGGCGCTGCCTGGGCAGGGCCTGCCGGGAGGTGCCCTCTGGCGTCAATGTTTGTCACCTTGACCTTGAGAAGCCTCGTGCAGCTGGTGGCAGGGCCACCAGGGGGTGATCTCAAGCCACCACGGAAGGGAAGAGGCTGATCAAAGAGTTTCCCATTTGCCTAGGGAGGGAGGGGACCCAGGAGGCCCAGCCTCCCTCCCCTGGTCCCCAAATCCCAGTCACCGGGTCAAATCTGGGAGAGACGTCTCCGGTCAACCGGGGAGCTTGGGGACAGACACCCAGCAGGCCCGGCGGGCGGCTCCCTCACCCGCTTTGTAGCGGAGCCCCTGGAACTGGTGCTTCTCGCTGGAGGACACGGTGATGTCGTCCAGCACGCAGAGCCGGGCCAGGCTATCGATGGTGAAGCCGCGGTAGTAGGGCACCAGGGCCAGCGGGTTGCCCTGCAGGACCAGCAGCCGCAGGCGCTGCAGGGTGCTGAGGCTGGCCATCATGCCCTGCAGGTCTGTCAGGTCGTTGAAGCCCAGGTCCAGAGACACCAGGTTGGGCCTGGAAGGCGAGCAGAGGGGTGGGGACAGGCCTGCCGTCCAGCCTCCCCCAGCACCCCACGCCCAGGACAGCCAGGAGGCCTGAGCCTGCCCGTCAAGACATACCTTGGGCAGCCCTGGACCCAAGTTAGCGCCCACCCCCCCCCCCCACCCCCCCCACAAACACAGGGAAACTTCTCTCCGTGGTCCTGCCATCCTCACAGGTCACAGACGGGCCTTGTCACCTCCCGCCTCTGCCCGGCTCCTATGGACACACAGCCTCTCCTCTAGGGTAACCATCTCGGTATCTCTCATGGAACCATATAGTGTTGTGCATCTAGAAGGTTCTCTCTCTTTGTGGTTAATCCTCACTCGAGGATATTTTTCCATTGATTTTTAGAGAGAGTGGAAGGGAGAGGGGGAGAAAGAGGGAGAAATATCAATGTGAGACAGACACATCGATGGGTGGCCTCCTGCATGTGACCCAACCAGGGCCAGGGATTGCGCCTGCAACCGAGGTACGTGCCCTTGGACCAGAATTGAACCCAAGGCCTGACACTCTGTCCCCTGAGCCAGACCAGCTGGGACACCTAGAAGGTTTTTGACAAAGACTGACCAGCTGTCAGGGACATGGGAGGGAAGCCCCTGTGGCAGGAGCCATGGGGGTGGGGGGAGAGTATCAGGTAACATGGGGACCTGGGGAGGGAACACAGGGGCCTGGAAGCTGGAGGACACTTTCCAAAGCCAGACGGGCAACTAATCACAGGAAGCCCTGTGGTTCGTCTCCTGGGGCCGTGGGTGCAGAAGAACCCGCCAGCGAGGGCGGAGGCTGGGAGGAGGGCCAGGCCGGGGGCACGGTGGTTTCCTCACCGCCAGGCAGACTAGAAAGCAAACTGATTTCAGCTCTGAGAACAGGTGAGATAAACACGGGGCGTCACCTCCTCAGCCCCATCTCTCACGATCACCTGCCGCCTCCCTCCTTTTATGGCCCGTCCTGTCCTGCTCAGGATGCCGCCGGCCAGTCATGGGAAACACGCTGACTTCACCCCCAGCAGCCTTTCAACAGAACCAGGGGAGCGTCAGCAAGGGAGTCACACCTTCCCTTTCATTTCAAAACAGTGAAAGGGAGGTTTATAGGTTTTTCTGAAATCTACACTCAGTGTTAAACAGGTTACCCAGTTTATGGTAAGTCTTATTTTCCACATAAAAGGTGGGAAAACCTGGTCCCCTGTCTGTCGTACAAGTCTAAAGCCCAAATGCACGTCTCTTTCCTGGGCCACGTCCCTGACGTGATGCTGCGGTCAGTGGAAGGAGCGATCGGAATCGTGGCCTCTGACCTCATCGTCCGTGGGTGCAGGGTTTCGGGTTTCCCACTCTTCACCCACCAAGGACACAAAGTCAAACCAAGAGTTCTCAGCTCAGAACGATTTTGTACCCGACCTTTGGCCCTCTCGGGACATGTTGGCTGTCACACTGGTGTGGGGCGGGTGCTACTGGCATCCACTGGGTAGAGGCCAGGGGTGCTGCTCAGCTTCCCGCAGAGCCCAGGACAGCCCCACACGAAGAATTTTCCAGCCCAAATGTCTACAGTGCCTTGGTCTCAGGAGCCGGCTCTAAAGCATGGCACCCAAGTAAAGGCCTGACCTCCTCCCACCGCCTCTCGGTGTCCTTTCCTGGCCTCTGTGGGTTGTTTTTGTGTTTTAAATTGAATCAGAGAAAGAAGTTTTATGTCTGGAGCCAGCAGCCAACCAGGAGTTATTACAGAAAAGAGGAAAGCTGGGTCCCTTTCAGCGTCCAAATCTAATGCTTTCTCCCTTTTTCGCTTCCAGTTGGGGGCTCCGGAGTTACCAGTGTTGGGAGGTGATGTACATGCTTTGCAGGGGGCCCAGAAGCTTGTTGTGGCCCAACCCCAAGTGCTGGAGGCCTGGTGGAGGGTGAGCACACAGACACTTCATGCTGGTGATGATGTTGCCGTAGAGCTCCAGCACCTGCAGGGGCGGAAAGGGCACCTGTGAGCCCAGCACCACCCGTGTACCCCGTCCTTCTGCCCCGAGCACCACCCGTGCACCGCATCCTTCCGCCCCGAGCACCACCCGTCCACTCCGTCCTTCCACCCCGAGCACCACCCGTGCACCCCGTCCTTCCGCCCCGAGCACCACCCGTGCACCCCGTCCTTCCGCCCCGAGCACCACCCGTCCACCCCGTCCTTCCGCCCCGAGCACCACCCGTCCACTCCGTCCTTCCGCCCTGAGCACCACCCGTCCACCCCATCCTTCCAGTCCCGGAAACTCTGCAGAGGAAGCACCAACCCGTCAAGCCACGTCTCCCTGTCCACCTGACCCCCTTATGAAAGCCCGGGAAGAAAATATTCCTTCCCGGAAGGAAACTTTAAAATTTGGAATGGGAGGTGATATGGGAGAGCGTGGGAGGGGACATGCACAGCACTTGGCCACGTGTCTCTGTGTAACCCACCCCCCCATTCTTTTTACATTGTTTCGAAAGTGCTGACTCTGACTACCACGGATCTTACAGATAAACAGCATGTTTGTATAAGGATTCTAGGAACCAACTTCAAAAGAAGCCGACTCTGACGTTCAGGCATCCAGCTCGGGGAGATCTGCTGACCTTCCACCTTAGAGCCATGATGACGCACATCAGGCCATCCCTTGACCAGTGTGGACATCCTATCAGAATGGACCGTGCAGGTCTGCCGTAGAGAACTTTTCACCCCCCCCGCCCCCCATCTCTCTGTTCTGCTTTCCCTCTCTCCTTATAAAAACCCTGCCTGCACCGAGTCCCCCATCTCCTCAGGCTGCTGGTTCTTGAATAAACCTATTTTCCTTCCACCGGCCCGCGTCTGTTCTTTTATTTTTAAAAAAATTATTGGCCCTCGCCGGTTTGGCTCAGTGGATAGAGCGCTGGCCTGCGGACCAAAGGGCCCCAGGTTTGATTCCAGGCAAGGACATGTACCTCGGTTGCAGGCTCCTTCGCAGCCCAGGCCCTGGTCAGGGCTTGTGCAGGAGGCAAGCAATCGATGTGTCTTTCCCACATTGATGTTTCTCTCTGTCTTTCCCTCTCTAAAAAGGCAATGGAAAAATATCCTCGGGTGAGGATAAACAAGTAAATTATTGATTTTAGAGAAAGGAAGGGGGAGAGAGAAGCATCAATTTATTGTTCCACTTATTGATGCATTCATTGGTTGCTTATTGTATGTGCCCTGACCGGGGACCGAACCCGCAACCTTGGTGTATCAGGATGACACTCTAACCAGCATCTTCCAGGACCCCTGTCTCTTAATTATTGTATTTTGAGCAGCAGGCAGCCCAACCGGTTCAGTATCATCTGGGAAAGCCAGACGGGCCCTGGGTGGAAAACAGTGAGTTCTTGTATTTCGCCTCTAAGATCTCACCTGGTGTTTTCTTGAGCATGGCCCTGAGCTATAGTTCTCAGTCCCTTTTGATTCAAAATGGAGACCATTTTTGCCCAACCAGTGTGGCTCAGTTGAGTGTCATGCCATGTACCAAGAGGCCACAGGTTCGATTCCCTGTTAGGGCACATGCCTGGGTTGTGGGCTTGACCCCCAGTAGGGGGCGTGCAGGAGGCAGCTGATCAATGATTCTATCTCATCACTGTTGTTTCTATCTCTCTCTCCCTTCCTTTCTCTGAAATCAGTGAAAACATATTTATTATAATAATTTTTTTAAAAATTGAGACCATTGAGGAGAAACCAAGATGGCGGCATAGGTAAACACCGGAGATTGCTGCCTCGCACAACCACTTCAAAAATACAACTAAAAGACAGAACGGACATCATCCAGAACCACAGGAAGGCTGGCTGAGTGGAAATTCTACAACTAGAAGGAAAGAGAAAAGCACACCGAGACTCAGAGGAGGTGCGGTGCGGAAGGAAAATACAAAGGTGTGGAGGTACATGCGGAGAGGGCTGGCTGCTGAGGACACAATTGTCTTTTTCAATCAGGAGGGAGTCTCAAGCTCTGAGCTCCAGTTCCGGGCGAGTCTCTGGGGACCCAGACTCATAGGGGGAGAAACTGGACTGTCTGGCATCAGTTGGAACTCGAGAGCAGCTTTCTCTCGGAGGCGCTTGCAGCGATTGCCGGGGCCTCTGAGGGCAGGACTGAGAGCAACCATACTGCTCGCTCCGCCCGCCCTGTTGATCCCCTGGGACCCCGCCCCGCCCAAGCCGTGCATGGAGGCTTTTGCATATGAAAGGCCCGGCCCTTTGTAATCTGAAAATTACTTAAACTGCAGCTGCCCCAAGGCCCCAGGGCAACTTGCACTGCTTTAAGCTGGCTTCTGCTGGGTAGCATCAGGCAGAGGCTAGATTAGCACCTCCTTAGATCCAAGAGCCAGTGTACCCAGTGGTCAGAGTGGGACCATCCAATTACAACTCCTCAGATCCATAAGGGACACACTCAGGGGGCAGACTCAGTGAGCACCAAAGCCCCACTGAAGCAAGTCTTGCCCCATAAGGGTATCTTCAGCACAGAAGTTCTCCCACCGTAGACACAGCTGATTCTCACAGCCAATTGGCCTGGAGGTCAATTCCTCCCAGTGTTACCTACAACAATCAAGGCTTAACTACAACAAGACTGTGCACAAAGACCACAAGGGGGTGCACCGAGAGTGTCCACCTCAGGTAATTGGGGAGGCTGAGCCACTGGGCCCTATAGGACACTTAGCACAAAAAGCCACTCTATCGACACAGTGAAGCATAAAAAATGCCGAGACAAAGAAACAGGACACAAATGACAGAAATGGAGAAAAGCAAACTACTGGATATAGAGTTCAAAACCACACTTTTAAGGTTTTTCAAGAATTTTCTAGAAACCGCCGATAAACTTAATGAGACCCTCAAGAAATCTAGTAAGACCCTCGATGTTGTGATAAAGAACCAACTAGAAATTAAGCATACACTGACTGAAATAAAGAATATTATACAGACTTCCAACAGCAGACCAGAGGATTGCAAGAATCAAGTCAAAGACTTGAAATACGAAGAAGCAAAAAACACCCAACTGGAAAAGCAAAATGAAAAAAGAATCCAAAAATACAAAGATAGTGTAAGGAGCCTCTGGGACAGCTTCAAGCGTACCAACATCTGAATTATAGGGGTGCCAGAAGAAGAGAGAGAGCAAGATATTGAAAACCTATTTGAAGAAATAATGACAGAAAACTTCCCCTACCTGGTGAAAGAAATAGACTTACAAGTCCAGGAAGCGCAGAGAACCCCAAACAAAAGGAATCCAAAGAGGACCACACCAAGACACATCATAATTAAAATGCCAAGAGCAAAAGACAAAGAGAGAATCTTAAAAGCAGCAAGAGAAAGACAGTCAGTTACCTACAAGGGAGTACCCATACGACTGTCAGCTGATTTCTCAACAAAAACTTTGCAGGCCAAAAAGGAGTGGCAAGAAATATTCAAAGTGATGAATACCAAGAACCTACAACCAAGATTACTTTATCCAGCAAAGCTATCATTCAGAATTGAAGGTCAGATAAAGAGCTTCACAGATAAGGAAAAGCTAAAGGAGTTCATCACCACTAAACCAGTATTATATGAAATGCTGAAAGGTATCTTTTAAGAAGAGGAAGAAGAAGAAAAAGGTAAAGATACAAATTATGAACAACAAATGCACATCCATCAACAAGTGAATCTAAAAATCAAGTGAATAAATAATATGATGATCAGAATAAACTGGTGATTATAATAGAATCAGGGGCATAAAAAGGGAGTGGACTGACTATTCTTGGGGGGGAAAGGGGTGTGGGTGATGCGGGAAGAGACTGGACAAAAATCGTGCACCTATGAATGAGGACAGTGGTGGGGGGGTGAGGGCGGAGGGTGGGAGGGGAACCGGGTGGAGGGGAGCTATGGGGGAAAAAAAGAGGAACAACTGTAATAATCTGAACAATAAAGATATAATGAAAAAAATAAAATAAAAAATAAAATCTTGATTCATATATGCAAAAAAAAATTGAGACCATTTTTGAAGGAATTAAGAAATACAAATTGGTAGTAACAAAATAGTCACCGCATAAGGAAGATAGTTAGTAATATTGTAATAACTAAGTCTGCTGCCAGGTGGGCACTGGAAATATCGGGGGGACCACTTTGTAAAGTATATGATTGATTAACCACTATGTTGTACACCTGAAACTAATACAAAATATTGAAGGTAAACAGTAATTGAAAAGTAAAATTTAAATTAAAATAAGATCAAATTGAGACCATTTTGATATGCTGAGCTTAAGACTCACGATAAAGCCTAGCCTCCCTTTCTTTTTTTTTAAAATTTTTTTTTTAAACTTACATGGCATTTACTATGTGCCAGGCATTCTTTTTTTTTTTTAATATATTTTATTGATTTTTTTACAGAGAGGAAGGGAGAGGGATAGAGAGCTAGAAACATCGATGAGAGAGAAACATCAACCAGCTGCCTCCTGCACATCTCCTACTGGGCATGTGCCTGCAACCAAGGTACATGCCCTTGACCGGAATCGAACTTGGGACCTTTCAGTCCGTAGGCCGACGCTCTATCCACTGAGCCAAACCAGTCAGGGCCAGCCTCCCTTTCTTTTTAAACTATCTTATTGTGGTAAAATATATTTAACGTAATTTGCCATTTTAACCATAAAATTCAGTGGCATTAAGTACATTCACATTGTTGTACAACCATCATTACTATCTATTTCCAAATGTTTTCATCACCCCAAACAGAAGCTCTGTGCCCATTAAGCTACAACTCCCCAATGCCCCACCCCTCCACCCTCCACCCGCCCACCCCCCCACCCCCGCTGCCCCTGGTAACCTCTCATGTGCTTTCTGTCTATGGATTCGTCTCTCCTGTATCCTGGAGATAGAATCATCTAACATGTGGCCTTTTGTGTCTAGCCTTTGTCATTCAGCATAATGTTTAATTTTCCTCCTTGGCCAGGGTCACTCCTTTTTATGACTGAATAATATTCCAGTGGAGGGAGAGGCCACACTGTGTTTACCCACCCACCTGCTCACACACTGGGGTGGTCTCCACCCTTTGGTTCTCATGAATGATGCTGCAAAGAACATTGGCGAACAAGAATCTGAGCCCTAGCCGGTTTGGCTCAGTGGATAGAGTGTTGGCCCACGGACTGAAGGGTCCTGGGTTTGATTCCGGTCAAAGGCATGACCTTGGTTGCAGGTTCCCCAGTCCTAGTTGGGTATGTACAGGAGGCAACCAATCGATGTTTCTCTCTGTCTCTTCCTCTCCCTTTCACTCTCTCTAAAAATCAATGGAAAAATATCCTGGGGTGAAGATTAACCAAAAAAAAAAAAGGAGGAGGAGGGGGAGGAGGAGGGGAAGGAAGGAGGAGAGGAAGGAGGAGAGGAAGGGGAAGAGGAAGAGGAAGAAGAATCTGAGTCCCTGCCTTCAAATCTTTCAGCCCACACCTAGGAAGGGAATTGCTGCATCTATGGAAATTACAATTTTGAGGAATCTGAGGCACCTCAGAAATGCCACAGTGCCAAGACTTCTGTGTATGGGGCAGGGCTGGGGCAGGGGCAGGGCAGGGGCTGGGGCAGGGCAGGGCAGGGGCAGGGCAGGGCAGGGGCAGGGGCAGGGCAGGGGCAGGGCAGGGGCAGGCTGCTTTACCTTGAGAGTTGGTGGCAGATTGAAGGCATCGATCTCCTTGATTTGATTGGCACTCAGTACCAACTCTTCAAGCTTTGGGAATTTCAGGAGGTCTTTATCCACCAGGCTCACCTGGGAAGGAAGGGAAGGAAGCTAAGAGCTCAGCTGGAGCAGAAACCTGTGGATGTGAGGATGGCACCACTTAACCAGCTGCGCAGAGCCCCCGCCCAGCACCCACCCTTCTGCTCCTAGAGCCTATCCTGCCTCGTCTGCCAGGATGCGGGCGTGTCGGGCGTGGTCGGGACCCTCACCTCTTCCACCCTCACCCCTCCTCTGACTGTGGATGCCTACAGTGTCCGGCTCAGTGTCCTGTGTCCCCTGTTGGACGGTAAGCTCTGAGGGCAGGAAGTCCATCCTTGCTGTGCACCCTGGAGCCACGGTGAACCCTAAGGTCTTTAGAAGTCACTGGTGTTCCCACAGCAGGGTCAGAGCTGCAGAGCCTGCCCGAGTCGAGTCCTCAGCTCCCTGTGGCCTCAGACACTAGGAGCTTCCTGGCTAGGCCTCTTCTCTGGGGTGACTGACCATGCCAGCTTGCCTAGGAGCGAGGGGTTCCAGGGACATGAAAATTTCTGCGTTAACACTGGGCCAGTCCCAGGCAAACAGGTTGCTCTCCCTCCTCATCCCCCAAGCACTGTGTCATTCAGTTTCTCTAGGGAAGGAGGAGCAAATGGGGAGTCCTGGGCTGTGTAGCCATGCAAGCTTCAGGCTCTGTTATCGATATAAGCAAAGAAGGCTTTTTAGAGACAGGAATTACTATAGTACTATGCCCCTCCCCTGACCCTGGGCCCCACACCTGAAATGAAGTAAAACCAATATAAACACTTGGAAGGTTTCTACTAGGACCCAGAAGGGTGGACTGCAGGGCGCTCCGGAAATCAGCTAAGACCCACAGTGGACTTCAGCCGGGGTGAAGGAAGAAGGCATACAACACAGAACAGGGGAGCAGCTGGCTCTGCGGGGTGGGCCAGCCAGTGAGATTAATTAAGAGGGCAGAGCTAACCCCATCCCCACCCCCACACACTTCACACCCCGTCTTATCACTAAGTGCTGGAAGGAGGGTGGTCTCCTGGCGTCCCCTCTGTCCCCTCTGTATGCCAGCGCGCAGGTGCCAGCTGCCAGCACTCACCTCTTTGTCCACCACCTGGAGGGACCTGAAGTAGGAGTACAGGAAGTCCTCTTTGAGCATCTGGGGGTTCCGGATGGCCAGCTGCCTCAGGAACAGGTCCTCAGCACTGGAGCCTTCCAGCAGAGCCCAGGGCGACTGGGGGCTGCAGACCAGGCCCAGCAGGTCCTCCACGGTCTCCTCCGCGGGGCCCCCAGCCTCCTCCTCTCTGGGGACCAGCTCCCGCCACGCCCGCCAAGTTTGAGGAAGAAATCTCGACTTATTCTGCAGGGGGAGTAGAGGGGGCGAGATATGGAGAATTTCTCTAGTTGTGACTTGCTCCTCTCAAGGATCCGAAAACTCGTGGAATTGAACAGATTGTAAGACAGGACAATCAGGGGTAAAGAGTTTAGAAGTTTAGACAACGAGTAATCGATACTTTTGACTGATTATCAGCCATGGGACAGATGAGGTAAACTAAAAAAATAGTAAAAAGCTCCATTCCCGCCTTTAGGAGTTGCTCTTGGGCTGGGAATCCGGAAGATGCAGGTGGAAGTGATTAAACATTTAAGGAAGCAGGAGTGCAGCAGGCCACCTGTGAGAAGTAATGGTTAATGAGGGACAGGTGGCGAGGCTGAGGGGCAAATTCAGAACATTTAGGTGCTGTCAGGAGAAGATGAACGAATTCGCCCGAGTTTGCTTTCTCCACTCCTCCCCCGCCCCCCAGACTCTATGAAACCCTAAAGCTCAGTACAAGGCCGGCACACAGTAGGTGCTCAATGTTTGTGGAAAAAATACCGACTCCCCCTCGGCGCTGACCAGTGTGGGGGGCCCAACGTCCCATCGCGGCCACCCCACGGGGACCCTCCTGGACCCAGGCGCCTTCCTGCACATCCGAGGCGCCCGTCTCACGGTCCTGCCCCTCCTCGCCGCCGGGCATCCCGCGGACGGCGCGGCCCCTCAGCTCACAGCGGGGCACCGACTGCTGGCCTTGTGCTCAGGATGAGCTCTTTCCTCAAAAGCAGCCTGGGCTCTTCAGGAGGGAGAGGCCCTGGGGCTCCCTGCCCTCCACCCTGGGGCGGTTCCCGCGGGCCTACTCGGCCCGCCCTTCAGCGTCCCATCCCCACCCCGGGGCAGGCAGCTCCCTAAACGCCCAGATCCCAGCCCCCTCTGCCCTACCCCGCCCGGCTCTCAGTCCCGGGGCCCTGGCCGGCTCGTCTCCTCCGACCCCCAGGTCCCCCCGGCCGCCCCGCCTGCGCCCTCACCCAGCTGCCTGCGCCGCACGGAAACTCCTGCAGACACAACTGCCGCAGGTGCTCCCGCACCGCAGCGCTCACGGTCCCGCCATCCTCCTCCATAGCCGCGTGGACCCCGCGTCCTGCCGGTTGCTAAGCAACCGCCGGGACGCGCAGGTGCTCCAGGCGGCGGGGCGCCGGGGCGGCGCAGGCGCTCTGGGATCCCAGGACTCGCCTCGGGAGACCCCTGCTCAGCCCCAGGAGAACTGGGTTTCCCTCCTGACCTCGCCTGTGCTCACGGCTGTAAACCAAGGAAAACAGTACAGGTCCCCCGGCTGCTGGGGCAGTAACTGCTGCGGCTCCCAGCACGTGCCCTGCGCTTCCCTTACGCCACGGATTCTCCTCCAGAGAAAAATGCTCATTATTACCCCCACTTGACAGATCTGGAAAGGAGACATTAGCCCAAGGTCAAGCTCAAGATTGTCATCAGGGGATTCCAATGTGACTCTCCTTAACTCCTGACTCAGGGAGTTTTAATCACAAACCCCATTTGAGACGGACCCAATCCCACTTACCTCTCCATCCTCAGAGCATGGAGCCCACTGCCGGTCACACAGGAGGGGCTCCTGGGCACTGCTTGGTGAAATCCATGGGATAAGATGACTCTGGTTCCTATAATATGGAAAGGCAACATCGTTTATGGAGATATAATGGACATACCCTAGAACGCGCCGCTTTAAAGTGTGCAATTCTGTGGGTGTTAGTGTATTCACAGTGCAACTATCATTCTAATCTAACCTTCAACATTTCCCTCCATTCCCATCTACCCAGCCCCGGGCAACCACAATATGCTTTCTGTCCCCGTGGATTTACTTCTTCTAACCGCTCACATAGTGGGACACTGTGCCACGATAGGGGCAGAACGCGTTCTGTTTATCCATCATCAGCTGATAGGCCTTTGAGTTGTTCTCACTGTCTGGCTCTGAGGAGTAATGCCGCTCTGAACACTCATGTACAGGTTTTCGTGGGAATGCGTGTTGTCATTTTTCTTGGAAGGAATTCCTCTAGGAATGCAATTGATGAGTCCTATGGTATGGATTTGTGATTGGTAAATACTTTCTCCTCTTCTAGGCCAGTCTTTTCTTTCTCTCAACGGTGTCTCTAGAAAGAGCAAAAAATGTTAAATGTTGAGAAAGTCCAATTTCCTGACTGTGATCCTTCCCAAAACACCTGCTGTGGTGGCTACTTTCCTGTAGGAGGACACCTTTACTATTATTAGAGAAATTCTCCCAAACTAGGAAAATAAATACCCATGAGTCTGTTGCAATATAAACTAAGCAAAGAGAGGAATCAAGATTAACTCCCAGGATTTTGATGAAGCAACTGGGTAGTTTCACTTTTTTCTCACTTCTCAAACCACCACCATATGGCTTCCACCCCCAACAGTGTGTTCAAACTTCCCAGTGACCTCATGTTCCCCTGCGTCGAGACGCTCCTCAGCCTTTATCTTAACGAACCTCTCCGTAGTTTATGCTGGGGCTGCTCACTTCCTCCTTCTTGAAAACCGCTTTCATGTTGTTCCATGACAACATGCTTCTCTAAGTCTCTTTCTCTCTAGAGCACCTTCTCCGTATTCAGGGCCAAGTCACCTTCCTCTCCCTGTTCTGCTGATGGAGGTGCACCCCTGGGCTCCACACCTGACTTATATCTTATAGGCTTACACCTGTGTGTGTTTTCTTAAGATTTAAAAATTTATTTTTATTGACTTCAGAGAGGAAGGGAGACAGAGATAGAAACCTCAATGATGGGAGAGAATCATTGATTGGCTGCCTCCTGCACACCCCACACTGGGAATCCAGCCCACAACCTTGCATCAAACCGTGACCTCCTGGTTCACAGATCAATACTCAACCACTGAGCCATGCCAGCCAGGCATTTAAAAAAGATTTTTAGAGAGAGAGAGAGAGAAAGGGAGAGAGAGAAACATTGATGTGAGCAAAATATTGATCGGCTGCCTCCTGCAACGCCCTCCACCTAGGATCAAGCAGGCAACCCAGGCATGTGCCCTGATCAGGAATCAAACCTGCAACCTTTCACTGCATGGAATGATGCTCAACCAACTGAGCCATACCAGCCAGGGCAACTATTGGCTCTTTGTTGCTGCTGTAGAAAATGCGGTACACTTAGCAGCTTAAAACCACAAAGTTACTGCCTCACAGTTTCTGTGGGTCAGAAGTCCAGATGCTGTAACTGAGTTCCCTGCTCAGCATCTTATTAGGCTAAATTGAAGTTATCAACTGAGGCTGTGGTTCTCAGCTACAGCTCAGGGTCGTCTTCCACACTCACTAGTCATTGGCCAAATTCATTTTCTTCTCATGCTTTCCACTTGGCTCCCTCCATTTTCAAGCCAGCAATGACAGTTGAATCTTTCTCATGCTTTGAGTCTCTCCGACTTTCTCTTCTGACTTCCTCTTTGTTTTTAAGGGCTCCTGTGACTACATTGGATCCACTTGGTAATCATCTAGCTTAAGATCAACTGATTAGTAACTGTAATTACATCTGCAAAGTCTTTCTGCCATGTAATGTAACATAATTATGAGAGTAAATACCAGAGGGTAAAAGTCACGGGGGCAAAATTCTGCTTACCATGGACTTTGCTAGAGGATTTTAAATAAATTCTTGGGGTGAAAACCATATTGTGACAGTTTGTGAAGTGAGGTAAAAGTGAGCATAGATTGCTCTGTCAAGAAGCTTGGATAAGGAGAGGAAAGAGACCAGTCTCAGTTGGAAGGAGACTTGGGATTAAGGTGAAAGGGGGTTTGTAGCTGTCTCTTCGTTGTGCATCTTCAGTTCTATGGACTGCCCTGGCCTGACCTCAGTTCTGCGCTCTTGACTCCAATCCAACCGCTGACTAGACATTGAATAGATTCTCATTGCGCATCTCAAACTTGACTCATTCCAAATAGAACTCTTGGTTTCCCCTCTCTAGTCTTCTTTTCCCTCACTGCACATCAACCACCTGATTGCTTTATCAAAATTCACAGAGTCATCCTTGATTCCTGTCTTTGATTCCTCTCCACATATTCCATTGGCTGGTTCTGTAGACTCTGTCTCCATCCACTCTATCCTGGTCCAAGCCGCCCTCATCTCTCACCTGCACGGCTGCTGACCCTCCTAATTGGTCTCTCTGCTTCCACATTGGATTCCCGAAAATCCATTCTCCACTCAGCAGCCTATCTTTTTTCTTAAAGTAAGCCAGACCCTGTGTTTCCCTACCTACAGCCATTCAATGGTGCATCACACCTGGAATGAAGCCCAACTTCTTTATCCTCATAAGACCCTTGCGACTTGCCCTCTGCCCCTCTTCCCACCACCCTCCTCTTCTCTCGCTTTGTCCCAGCTGCCTCGAGCTGCTTCCTGTCCTTAGTCACAGCAAGCTCATTTCTGCCTGAGGACTTGCATGCAAGGGTTCCCTCTGCCAGCACTGCTTCCTCAGGTCTTCCCACAACAGGTCCTTCTCATCTTTCAGGTTTCGGCTCAGAGAGACTTTTCCTGGTCACCTGTCATTCTCTATCCCAACACCTTGATTTTTATAGTTCTTATGACCTGATGTTTTCTTGTCTATTAACACTATGCCCCTTGCCCAGGAGAATGCCAGCTCTGCGAGGGCAGGGACCTTGTTGAACTTCTTTGCTAGAAGAGTGTCTGATCGAAGGTGGCACTCAAACTACGCATAAGTGATTCCAACAAATGACTCCCGAGCACGGATTCTGGTTCCTGGTCCTGCACTTGCAAAGTCCAATGATGTTCAAGACCATGCAGAGGTGAGATACGGTCTTTGACATGCCACAGTCACAGCGGTTATCAGGGCTGTACCTGCATGCTGGCAGGGGCATGCTTCAGAAATCTACCAAGATAATGCACTTTGCAAGCACGTTCCCTCTCCACCCACACGCGCTCAGCTGTGACCCTCCCCAAAAATTCCCTGTGGGGCACTGACCAGCATCTCCTGCAACATCATATTTCTTGGTGGTTGTGCCTGTCAACCCCGGGCTTCAAAATTTCTTCTGGTCAGATTTACCGGCTCTTTCCAAGAAGACGTGGCAAAGATGCGTGTGCCTTCCTGTGTGTGCCTGCACTGAGTCAGGCATCTGCCCACCTTGAGGGTAACCTCAGCATTTCCTTCCAGCCCTGCTTTCACTCAGCCTTGGGCGGCAAAATTTTGAAAGTGTTTTCTGGAGAAAAGCTGAGCAATAATCTCGCCATGGGCGGAACATCGATTGTCCTTCCTCACGGCGGGCCCTTTATATATCACCTGGAGGCCATGGCGAACACAACTGGCTCAAGCAGCTGTTGCTGAAGCAGGCTCCGCTCCCTCTCACCATGGCCTCCCACACAGGTACCATGAGATGGACTGAAAGACTCTGGAGGGGCTTACCCCGTGGTGGCTGGAGTGTGGCTCGGGGGAGAGAAGCTGGGTGGGCAGGGGGCGCCTGGCTGGGGGCTTCACGGCAGCATTCTCTCCTCAGGACCCACCAGGGGTGCCCTGCTTCTGTTCTGCTGTATGGGAACCTTGCTGTCCGTCCACACGGCTCCCATCCCTGGTGGAAGTGACCTGAAGAAAATCATCATAGAACTAAAGGCTTCATCTGAGAGACTTTTGGAAAACTGCGTAAGTGCCCTCCAGATTTCTTTTCTAAGCCATTTCTTTAAAACACCTTTCCTTGCGCCCAGAAGAAGGGGCTCTTTTCAGTCCTGAAGCCAGGGCTGTGGCTATGTGGGAAAGGATGGGTACAATGAGACAGGTTACTGTGGGATTTTTATGCGGGTGCGGGTCAGAGGCAGAGATGAGCTCAGACAGCCCCCAACCCAACAATTTTTGGAGAGAATCATCAATTGGCTGCCTCCTGCAGGATCTGCTTAGTAGGCTTGGTCACTCCTACCATGTTTGGTTCACAATATTGTAAAATGAAGTTTCCTGTCTGCAGCATATCCTTTGATGTGGCCCATCTTGTCTACCGGTTCAGGAGCTGTTGACCACCAAGCTAAGCTGTGACAATGTCCCTGTGAATGGAGGGCAGTGGAGGCGCCTGTGGGTCCCTGGGAGCTCTCTTCCCGCAGAGCAGGGCAGTTAACACATTAGATGTCCGCCTGTCTACCCTTCATTGTCTGATCAGGACCCAGTCTGCCTCTAGCCAAGGCTCTGCTGAGCCAACCCCTTCGGTTGCGATCAAGACAGAACCTCTTGGGCAGCTTTGATTAAACAAACAAGCAAAAACCCAAACGTGGAAACAGTTGGTGACCCTGGCCTTGCCCCTTCCTTCCACCCTGGCACTCAGACCGCAGCCTTGGCTCGCCTAGACCAGGGGCAGAGGCTATCGGCGGGGCGAGGGGCAGTTCAGGCTGATGGGTGCTCTTAGCTCAAGTGCAACCCAGATGCTTAGTCCTTAGGCCGAGGAGCGGGGGACAGTGTGGGCTGTGAGCCTGGGTGTGTTTGGAAAATCTCTCCCTGGCGCCTTGGAGGCCTTTCTGCCAAGTGTAGCCTCCTCTAGGAGCAGGGGCTGTATCGGCTGTAACACGAGCTGCCAAGAGCAAGCAGCCACATGGACACCCACAAGTCTCATTTCCCATTCCTCCGAGCCCCAGAGCAGCCGAGAGGAGATTCCAGAAGGCTGTGGGGGCCTCAGCCAGATGGGAGAGGGGCCAGATGGAGCCGGGCTGCCTGGCGCGGGTGGGAATCTGGGACTGCCACTTGATCTTGGGCCAGCTCCACCAACCAGCCGAGCTTTAGTTTCTTCTGGGACAGTGATGGCCACAGCCTCCCGGGGTTGTGGCACTGATGAGAGGAGATGTTGGGGGTGATGGTGGGGGGTCCTCGCCCATACCAGCCACAGAGGAAGCATCTAGAAATTACCTCTTGGGATTTCTAGCAAACCTAATGCTCATCTTCGCTCCCCCTTGTTAGAAAGAGACGGGCCTGCCAAAGTCCACGCCTCGCCTGCTGCGGCCTTTCGCCTCCGACTGCCAACCACCACACTACATCAACAGCTCAGCCGTCCTGCCTTATTTCAGGGCCATCGAACGTCATCCATGTCTATGCGATAACAAAATGGACATCAATGACATCATACAACAGCTCGAAAAACCCCTATTTCCACCTGGACCAGAAACTAAAATTTCGATGCCCAACAACAGCTATGAGTGTAAAAGGCTCACCTTGGCTATTTTACAGGAGTTTTCTACGTGCGTGAAATCATTGTAGTCACTAAAGCAGGTCCTCGACGGCCATCCAGTGGAGCCTACTCCTCTTGAAATGGTGAAAATGTGAGAAGCCTTCAAAAAAGATGAGTGATTGCTAAGTGTGCGAACTCTACCATGAGTTCTAAGTAAATTATTCCAATGAATGACCTCAACGAACCCCCAGCTGACCAGTCTTGGGGGAACTGAGATATAAACGTGTGAATGAACTTGAAGCAGATTTCGAACTGTCTTGGTATTTATAGAATGTTTTTTTCTGCAGACTTAAGTTTTATTTATTACTCTCCTATCTGTACCCTTGCGAGGGCAGGAGCTGGCACCTGTGTTAACTTATTGATATTTATTGTATTGAGAGTTGTTAATGCTCCTTGGAGGAGCCCTTGGCACCTATTTAATAAATTATTTTGAATTTTTCTCATAACTCTGTTTTGCATGTTGTAAAGGGGGAGTCCAGGCCGGGTGGTGTGTGGCTGAGGGAGCATGGGACATGCTGTAGAAATAGATACTACTTCTACCATTTTGGCCCACTGAACAGGCTCAGTAGCAAATTACAATAAGTTTAGCAACGACCATTTATTGGGCATTTTCTTTATGCCAGGTCATGTAAGTATCATTATTATTCTCTTTTTATAGGTGGAGAAACCAAAGTCAAAAGTCATTTAGTTACTTGCTCGAGGCCACAAGGCTGCTATGTGGGGGGGCCCCGGATTCAAGCTCTCTTCGGCACTCTGCCCACCCTCCGTCCCTCCCTGGGGGGGCTGGGCTTTAGGGGCACATAGTGCCATGGCTGGCACAGAGCGAGCACTGGGGTGTCTAAGCGTGGCTCCCACTGCCTTCCCAACCCTCTGCTCCTGTGAAGGCCTGTTCCTTCCTTCCATCAGTGACTTCTTCACAGCCAGGGCCAGCGCGGTGATCATTTGATTGAATGTTGAGCCCAAAGCTCTTAACCGTTCCTTAGAAGGCATCTGGACTAATGGTTCTCAAATCTCTGGGCTAACAGCAGCAGCGTTGCCTGGCAACGTGTTAGAAATGCAAATCCGTGGGCCCCACCCCAGACCTACTGAGTCAGACCGTTTGGGGCACAGCCAGCAATCTGTTCTTTAGAGAAACCTCCAGGTGATTCACATACACATGCGAGCCTGAGAATCGCTGGCCTTGAGTCCAACAGCACTTTCATCTTTGTCTTTTTTTGAGGGAAACTGAGGCCCAAACAGATAGTAGGACTTGCCCAAGTCTTCATATAAGGGGATGAGGTTAGCACTCTGAGATAGGCAGTTCAGCCTCGGACTTCTCTACTCTAAGTTCCATACCAGGCTTTTAAGCTCCCAAATAGCCTAACCTCCAATGACAATGTTTTGGTCAGTCCTTCCACAAACACCCACTGTGGCGGACAGCTATCATTCTTTTTGACTGTCCACTTATTTATGCATTCGTTGGTTGCTTCTTATATGTGCCCTGACTGGGGATCAAATCTACAACTTTGGCAAATCAGGATGATGCTCTAACCAACTAACCTACCTGGTCAGGGCCTTGGCATGATTTATTATCGATTAGGTGCCAGAGTCTGTGGACTTGGAGACAATCGATGAGATGCAAATGATTCCTACCACGTGGAGAAGATAACCCCAGAGGTGATGGTTTCCTGACTGTAGAACATCAACCAGTGGAACAGCGACCTGAGCATTTTATCCCAGCATCCATTTCTTCGAGGTGACGGAGAGACAGATGAGAGAGATGTTAGTTCCTTGTACAGTCCTTTGAATCGATTGACCCCTTCCTCGATGAGGTGACGGAAACCTTTGTCTTTGTATGAGAATGAAGGGTTAATGGTTTGAGACTTAGCTTTGGTAGAGAGCAGAGCCAGCCTCCTGCTATGGAAGTCGAAAAGGCGAGAGATGCTGCCTTCATTATAGCAAGGACGTGGGCCTGTGAAGGACAACGCTTCTCCACTCACAGGACAGGTGTGGGGCTGCCACCCTGAGCCAGTCTCCAGCTCGCTGCGGACACCAACCAGGCGTTACACATTGATCCACCATGGCTGCTGAGTTAGTGCAGACTCCCCAGGATGAGGTCTCGGCCCCACAAGACTGCCCCCCCCCCCCACTTCAGACACCACAGGTCCCCAGGTCACCCACTCTTGCTAGAACGGCTCACAGGAGTCAGGGAACCATCTACTCATGCCCATGGTTTGTTACAAAGGATGTGATGACGATTCAGACAGATGCACAGCCGGATGATGTGTACAGGGTGAGGTCTGGAAGGGGCCTGAGCACCACGCTTCTGCCCCGGGGAGCTGATTGCACCCCGCTCCTGGCACGTGGATGCAGTCACCAACCCCCATAATTCAGAGGTTTTTTTATGGAGGTTACATCCCTCAGGCATGATTTATTATTAACTCAATCTCCAGTCCCTCTGGCAATACCATCAGACTGTGGCTTAGGGGCTGGTGACACAGAGCAGCAAGCTCAGCAAGTTCACTGTTGCAGGGAGAGATGGCCATTGCCCCTGGGGGCAGCAGGGGCCGAGCTCTTCATGGCTGCCAACCCCCCACCCTGCCAGGACCGGGCCCCTCGCATCCTTTCATAGACATGGGCTCTGCCCCAATCAGCCAGAGTGGTCCCAGCTGCACAGCTGACAGTGGCCTGGATCCCCTGCTGATCTGCAGCAGCCTGCCCGAAAGTCCACGGTTCTGCAGATGACTCAGTGCCTGCTGGGGGGCTGCGCCACGGTTCTGACTAAAACCACCTCGGAGCTCTGCAGGGAGAGGAAGCCTTTTGAAGCTTTGATTTCTCCTCTTGTATTTCCAGCAAATCCACCTACAGCTTCTCTGATGAAGAGGTTTATCTGCTAACCAATCCCCTTCCTTCCTTTGGGGACAGCATCGGGCATCCCAAACACCAGTCTGGCCGCCCTCAGAAGGCCCCACGCTGGTGTGGATGCTCTGTTGTCACGGTCTTGACATTCTTGATGATTCTTGAACAAGGGGCCGACACTTTCATTTTGTACGAGACCCACACATTGTGTCGCTGGTCCTGCTGGGGCGTCTGAGTGAGGTGCTGATTCCTGGCTTTCACACCGAATGGGTCTGGGCTGGTTGGGGCTGGCCCTGGAATCAGTATTTTTAATAGCTTTTTTGACACATAATGTACATGTCTCAAAGCTCCCCCATTTAGAGTGTCCAATTCGATGTCTTTTAAAAAATAGTTTTATTGATATCAGAGAGGAAGGGAGAGGGAGAGAGAGAGAGACAGAAACATCAATGATGAGAGAGAATCATTGATCGGTTGCCTCCTGCATGCCCCCTACTGGGGATTGAGCCTGCAACCCGGGCATGTGCCCTGACCAGGAATTGAACCAGGGACCTCCTGGTTCATAGGTCGACCCTCAACCACTGAGCCATGCCGGTTGGGCTCAACGTCTTTTTTAGTATAGTCACCAAGTCATGCAGCCGTCATCACTAACTCTGGGACATTTTCATCACCCCGAAAAGAAACCAGCACCCGTTAGCAGTCACCCCCCACTCCCCAGCCCTCGGGCTCTAAGACCACTGATCGGCTTTCTGTCCCTGGGCGCCTGCTGCGTCCTGTCCACGGAATCACACACTACATGGCCCTCTGTGTCTGGCGTCTCTCGCTCAGCATCGTGGTCTCAAGGGCCACCCACGTGGTAGCAGGTGTGGTGCTTCATTCCTTCCTTTCGATGGCTGAGTGGCCCACCAGCTGGTGACACTGCTCGATGCCTACTTTCCCCATTTCTCAGAAAGAGAAGCATTTGGAGGGGAGATGAGGGAAGAGATTAGGGCCTGATTTACTCCTTTAAATCAAAACCACTTACCACAGTATAATAGAAAAGAAAAACAAAACGATTCGTTCTCACCTTTCCTGAAAGTGGCAACATGGGGCAGAGATGCTCACAGGTGACCAGGGTGACAAATCCCAAGTCAGCTGGAACATCACCAATGAGGACTCCTACATAATTAGAATTCCTCTGGGTGATAATCTGCCAAAATCAAGAAAGAGGCAAAAAGGTAAGCAGATGTTGGCATTTTGTGACAAATTTAGTATCTCCTCCACCAAACGATTTCCATGGCATATCTTGTGATTAAAACAATCCAAAGTAATGACTTTTAAAATTCAAGTGCCACTTATCTGCAGAGTAAAGGAAAACAAATAAATCGATAAGCAAGTGTCACAGAGAAGCGAAAACTAATACGATAACATTATTTATTTCAGGGGGAACTTGCTGTGACTGAGGAACCGTTTAAATTTGCCCAATTTGTAAAGGAAGGACAGGGAATATAAAGCTGTAAGACATTTTTAAGCAATGCCATTTTTTCTTATTCTGGAGAATTAAGAGAAGAGAGGGAAAATAAAAAGGAAATAGAAGAGGCAATCAGATAATGAGAGAGAAGAAAAGGAGGAGGGAGAGGGATGTTTTAATATAAAATAAGAAATCAAATAGCCAATAAATGTGAAACTATGCTCAACATCACTCAAAACAAAGAAATGCAAATATGCAGAAGATCGTGTTTTCTGCCCATCCAATCAGTGATGAGGCTTGAGGGTGAGGTTGTGATGAGAAAAGCCCATTCTATTCCTCCCCCTGCCCTCCCCCCCCCCCCCCCCCCACACACACACATACACGCAACCCTCTCCTGGAATTCCACTGTAATGCAATTTCCTAAGAAGATGATCAGATACTTGGACAGGACACACATACCTCATATTCAAAACAGCGCTAATGATAACATCAAAAACAAACCAGGAAACCAGAGTGGAACTAACCTGTGTGAATCCAAGTCTTCCCAGAAGTAGGCACCAGGATGGGATTCTCCATGCCAAGGGGTTATTGGCAGCCAAGCCTGCGGGAGCAGGTTGGGCTGGGCGAGTGGGCCGACCCAGGCAGGTCTGCTCCCTGCTGAAGGAGACAGGGAAGGAAGGAGGGCTGGTGGCAGCATCTGAGACCCCAGGGCTTTCCCGAGAGAGTTGGGACACATGCAGCGTCATTGGCTGGGAGAGGCCTGTGGGAGGCAAGCCCCTGAGTGATGGGCTGATGGATTTCAGAGCACAGCAGCCGGGCTCAGTCCATTGTACTTCCTCCAGGAGGAGGTCTGAGAGGCACAGTTTCCTGGCTGCTATATAACCCAAATGCCCAAAAATAAGAGAATGGCTAAAACAAAATGAAACAAAACAACAACAACCATGGTCTCTCTATAAGATGGCATTATGTGGCCATTCAAAATCATTTTCTCAAGGAATACTTAATGGTAGGGTAAAAAGCAGGATACAAATGTGTTTATGAAGATCTCTATGAAGTTTAAAAATGTGTGTGTATATGTGAGTGTGTGTAACATATATGGCCAGAAAGCAAGACTGGAAAAGAAGTAACTTTGAGGATAGGGGTAATTTTCTTTATATTTGTATCATGTTCAAAATTTTCTAAAATCAGTATATATTGTTTTAGAAATCAGTACAATAAACACAACTTCAAATTTTAAATGTTTTTATTGGTTTTTTTTTTAAGAGAGGGATAGAGAGTTAGAAACATCGATGAGAGAGAAACATCATCAGTAGGCTGCCTCCCACATGCTCCCCTACCGGGGATCGAGCCTGCAACTCAGGAATCAAACCAGTGGCCTCTTGGTTCCTGGCTTGGCCGGATACAACTTGAAATTTTAAAAGAAATAGCACCCAGGGAAAAGAGGATGAAATTCGGAGAGGTTTGAAGGGTTTTACAAGTGGTAAAGGTCAAACTCTTTGGCCACCTCACGGCTGTTCACTGTTATAAGGTTGGTTGGTTGTTTCTTTTTTTAATATATATTTTTCATTGATTTCTGAGAGGAAGGGAGAGGGATAGATAGAAACATCAATGATGAGAGCATTTGATCTGCTGCCTCCTGCATGTCCCACACTGGGAATTGAACCATGACCTCCTGATTCATAGGTTGATGCTCAACCACTGAGCCACCCCGGCCGGGCTAAGGATGGTTTTCTTCTCACTGATTTCTGAAATTACACTAGGGTCCACTAGTGTTCACAGCTGTTCTTTTTCCTGGCTAAATGGCACAACCAAAGTAGCCTATCAGGGCAGATTGTTCCTTGAACAGTAACTGATTTCTCAGTGTAACCGTGCAATGTTGTTACTTCCCCCCTTTTCTCTATAACTGTAGTACTCTATAATGAGAAGAGATATTTAGAATGACAATTGTAAGGCTCCTTGTGATCCCAGCTTTATTCATTTACTTATTCAAACACATTCTTTCCCCAACAACATTGGTGCTAAGAACAGATATTCTTGGATTTCAGTTCTGGTCCTCACCTTTATGTGATGTAACCTCATCTCTATCCTGGGCATCTCTATCCATAGAATCAGACAATATGTGCCTCTTGTGTCTGGCTTCTCTCACTCAGCATCATGTTTTCAAGGTTCGTCCACATTGTAGCAGGTGCCAGTGCTCATTCCTTTTCATGGCTGAGTAATATTCCATTTATACATCCATAGATCACAGTTTGCTTATCCAGTCATCAGTTCAAGGACAGGTGGGTTGTTCCACGTTTGGCTATTATTTTTTCATTGGGTTATTTTTCATTTTATTGTTGAGTTGTAGGAGTTAGATTTTCTGGATACTAAGCCCTTATCACATACACAATTTGCATTTCCCCCCATTCTGTGGGTTGCCTTTCACTTTTCTTGATAGTGTCCTTTGACACAAAAATTTTTATTTTTGATGAACTCATTTGGTAGCTCCAATAGTTGTGTGTGTGTGTGTGTGTGTCCTTAGGGTTTCCTCTATATGGTATCGTGTCATGTGTACATAGAGACCGTTTTTCCTTCTTCCTGTCCAATCAACCTGCAGTGTTGAACAGAAGCAGGAGCACAGACATTCTTGTCTTGTTCCTGTCTTCGATGGGAAGTGTTCAGTCCTCCAACCATTGAACACATCAGCTGTGGGGTTTTCACAGATGCCTGTGTCAGGTTGAGGAAGTCCCTTCTCCTCCTAGTTTGTTGAGTGTTCTTATTACAAAAGGTAAGCCTTAGTTGTAAAATAAGGATAATTATTTCCACCATCCACGGATCTTTTAAGGATAAAGATGGGATCACAGGGGCAAGGGGAGGGGCTAGGCTCCCCCGTCAGACACGCCCATGACTACAGCTCAGATTCACAATGGGTGCTGGTGCCACCCGGCAAGTTATGTAAGCCTCAACTTCCTTATCTTTGAAGTGGGTTGCTAATAGCACCTGTTTCGTAGAGTTGCTGAGTCAGCCCGGGCAGTGAGTGGTAGATGTGATTTAAATCACACGCTTACTGAGTGAGTGCCCAGGACACAGACGCTTTGTGCTTTGGTAGATGACTGATAAAACGAGATGTGGTCCTTAGGAAGGGGTGATCACGTGATGCAGTACTGACAACTGCCACGCAGAAGGTGGCATGTGACGTGAGTGACAGAGAAGGAGAAATGGAGGTGGTCCAAAGTGGGGTGGGCCAGAGCAGGCTGCAGAGAGGAGGAAGCACAAGGCCTTCCAGGGGGAGGGGCTCTTGGCAGAGGAAGAGGGAAGAAGTGTGGGGCATGGCTACGGAAAAACAAGGAGTCCATTTTGCCTGGCACCTGGACCGCGCCACGGGGAGTGATGGGAGATGAGGTGGCCACACTGAGGACTGGGGCTTCACTCTACCAGGGTAGTAGGTTACGAAGTGCTGGGAGGAGATGCAGACGAGATTAAGAGATTAGATTGTTGAAAAAGGGATGGGCGTTAAGAAGCTGAAAGCTCTTTCCTGACCGTTTAGCCCAGAGTCCAGGAAGGTTCTGTTAGGACAAACTCAGTGCTGACCTGTACGTCTGTGTCCTCGGCCTAGAATGGGACTACAGGCAGCGACATTTCAGAGGGAGAATTCACAACACGGGATTGGATGAATGAAAAAGGAGGGGGAGGTGACTAGAAACCCACACGTCTAGTCATGTTTTTCATGGTGACTTATGTCGCCCCAATAAATTTAAATAAAAATTAAAAAGGGGGCAGGCAGGATGCTGCCAGGAAAGGAGAATCAGAAGGACTCCAGGATATTAAAAAGGAGAATGGTCTTGGCCGTGGTGTTAATAAAATCTGAGAAATTTGGCCATAGCCGGTTTGGCTCAGTGGATAGAGTGTCGGCCTGCGGACTGAGGGGTCCTGGGTTCGATTCTGATCAAGGGCACAGGCCCAAGCTGTGTGCTCGATCCCCAGTAGGGGGCATGCAAGAGGCAGGTGATCAATGATTCTCTCTCATTGTTGATGTTTCTCTCTCCCTCTCTCTTCCTCTCCAAAATAAATAAAAGCATATTTTTAGCCCTAACCGTTTTGGCTCAGTGGATAGAGCGTCGGCCTGTGATCTGAAAGGTCCCAGGTTCGATTCCGTTCAAGGGCATGTACCTTGGTTGCGGGCATATCCCCAATTGGGGGTGTGCAGAAGGCAGCTGATAGATGTTTCTCTCTCATCGATGTTTCTAACTCTCTATCCCTCTCCCTTCCTCTCTGTAAAACATCAATAAAATATATATTTTTTTAAAAAGCATATTTTTAAAAATATCTGAGAAATTTGGAAGAAGGTACGATTTGTTGGGAATGAGGAAGAAGGCAAGGAAGAGAGATGGCAAATAGGAAAGTAGCTAACATGGTGGGTTTGTGGCCATCGAATCCTTACAGCACCCAGTGGGGAGGTATATCGTCATCCATGTTTTACAGATGAAGACTTTCTGGTCCAGACAGGTTGTCGCTGGCCCAAAGCAGCCAGGAGCCAGATGGTAGAGTTTGGGTTTTTGTCCAAATGCAACAGGAAGCCACTGGAATTAAAGCAGGGGACGAACACAGTGCATCTTAAGTGACTTTAAAAAGCCAACTCTAGCTCTGTGGCGACAATGGACGGAAGCAAAGGGTGGAACCTAGAGGTTGGTGCCATCACCGGGCCAGGCGATGAGGCCACGGTGTATGGATCACTGTGATGGCAGTGGGGTGGGGAGGAGCGCTGGGCCTGTGATTATTTTAGAGGCAACACTGACCAGTGTCCTGGTAGACGAAAGGCGGAAAGTGAAGAAAAGGAAGAAGTGAGGGTGATGTCTGAATGTGTGTCTTGAGCAGTGGGGTATCAAGATGCAGGGGTGGGGATGCCTGAGTTTGGGCAGGTGAGATTGAAAGTTAAAGAAAGACTGGTTAGAAGTAGAGAGACTCGGAAGAAACTTGTGAGTGGAGAGGAATGAGTCAAATGGAAGAGGAGAAAAGAGATAACTTTTCAAGGGACAGAAGTGATAACGCAAGAAAAAGCCCCAGTGGGGAGAGGGGGACCACCTGGCTGGGTGCATGGAGGGTTAGGTTTGTGACCCTTTCAGCCGTGGAAAGTGCTCTGCTGTGGCCTCCTGGCTCAGGTGTCACCTAGCATGGGGACATTCCCGATCCCCTTCAGGGCCTGGTTCCTGCCCTTCCTCATGCCCCCCATGCTTACCCCATCACTCACAGGTTTTGTTGTGTCTCCAATACAGTCCCTGTTGGGTTCCCTGAGCTGAGTGCAGATTCCGCTTTCAGCTCACACTCTCCTTGGTCAAAGACTGGAGGAAAGAGCGACAGATTGGGTAAACTCGTGGCGGGTATTGGGGGAAGAGGTACAGTATGGGTCGTGCAGTTACACTGACGAGTGGGCTGGGGACTCAGGAGACCCCAACGGGTTGGAGTCTGGGCTTCAGAGGCAGGTGAGGGGCAGGTGGGAAAGACTGTAATCCCTGTCACCCAGGCCCCGCTGCCACCACAAATCTGTAATGGAAACAACTAGCCCTGTTGGGTCACTTCCCCCAGGAGCGAAAATCAGTCAGACTAGATGAAGAGATTAGATTGTTTGCCGTACCATACCTATTAAGGCAGGAAAGTAGACGCTTATCTTAGAAAGCCTTTCCCCTTTTTAAACAATAAGGGTTTTCTAGCTAATAATTCGGTGAAACAGAAAAATCTGATCGATCAGAACTCCCCATTCCCCAGGTTTCTCATGAACTGTGACTTCGTAGCTTTTCGCAGGACCAACATGGCAGGCGTATATGCAACGCTGGAAATGGCACTAAGAACACATTTACTGTTCACAGGGGAAAGCCACACGGTCTCTGGGGTTTGCTTCAAAATAATGGCGGTGGGCGGGGGTGGGTGGGGTGCATGTGCGACAGGATTGGCCCTCAGTGGATCATTGTGAAAACGGATGAATGGGCCCTCAGTTCATTACACTGTTCTACTTCTGTGGATGCTGGAGATTGTCTGAAATGAAAAGATAAAAAAGCACGCTTACTGAAATTTAGGACAAGCACAATCACACCACCCCACAGAGGCTCAATTTAGATGCTGACATACCGAAAAGAGGTACTGGAGAAGGTACGTTCTGTTCTGTAGAACTGAGTCCACATCCGAGGTGAGGTACCTTTAAATGCCACTTAGGAGAGTTCTTATCCTATCTAAACCTAACTACGAAATTACAGCCTCAATTAGGAAACTTGACTTTTTATATTCAGTATGTAGTTGTATGAGTCAATCTTTAAACCTTGTTCCACACCCCGTCAGTGTGACATCTCACACCCCAGTCACCCCTGTCTCTGACTTCTGACCTGGCCGCACCGCCTGCATTTGATGCAGAGGAGACGTGACTAGTCTTGGACTTTTTCAAGCTCACACTGACTGTAAGATAGACTGTAAGGCAGAATGGGGTGAACATTAAGACGTGAACTGGTTGCAAAATGATGGTGCCAGAGACTTGGATTAGGGTTAGGGCAGTGGGATAGAAAAGTGGGTAATGACCTTGAGAGAAACGTAAAAGACAAACTTGATAGGGCTTGGTGTTAGAGGAGGGGAAGGAGAGATGGGGGCATCAAGGATAATGCTGGGATTTGGAGCATGGAGAGCCCATTGACAAGATAAAAGTGACCCTTTAGCTTCTCACTCTGACCCATGTCACCTTGACTGTTGCTTCTCTATGAAATGGGAATAATCACACCACCAACTTGAGAAGCGTCCACAGGTGAGGATGTCCCTGCGGTGACTCCACGCCCGAGAGAGGAATGGGAATCTCTTGTGCACTAGCCACACTCCCTTTAGACCAGCGGTTCTCAACCTGTGGGTCACGACCCCTTTGGGAGTCGAACAACCCTTTCACAGGGGTCGCCTAAGACCATCAGAAAACACATATATAATTACATATTGTTTTTGTGATGAATCACTATGCTTTAATTATGTTCAATTTGTAACAATGAAAATACATCCTGCATATCAGATATTTACATTACGATTCATAACAGTAGCAAAATTACAGTTATGAAGTAGCAACGAAAATAATTTTATGGTTGGGGGGTCACCACAACATGAGGAACTGTATTAAAGGGTCTCGGCATTAGGAAGGTTGAGAACCACTGCTCTAGACACTCTCTGCTCCTCCCTTGCCAGCCCATCCAAACTCTGCTTCTCCAAATTATGCCCAAACATCTTTCTTACTTAACATGGAGCTGGGCTCAAAAACTTGAAAGAACCAAACAGACACCAGCTGCTTAGCTTGTTGGCAGTCGAGCTCCCTGTGGCTGGAAGGAGTCCACATGCCACTCACCTCTCTCCGGGGCCCCAATCCTCAAAGCCCCACATCTTGTTTTGTGTCATGAACTTCTTCCCTTGGGGGAGGCCTTGGGGTTTGATCAGACAAGAACCTGTGTAGCAAACCACTGCATTTTAGTCAAGAGATACAGATCTGGGCAGTTGGTACAAGCGCCACTCAACTCTGCCCGCCTGGTGAGTTCACGGGCAGAATCGGTCACACTGGGCGTGGGGAACTGGCCCCTTTGGCGGAGGCCTCTCTGTAGAACCACTGTCTTTCTGGAGACACCTCCAGAACTTCACCCGCCTTGACCTCTGTCCTCACCCCAATGCCTCCACTGCAGGCGGCATCCCCACCTCCAGGCCAGCTGGGCGGCACTCTGCCTGCTCTCCTTTCACCGGCTCCCCACAGACCAGTGGTTCTCAACCTTGGCTGCACATTAGAATCACCTGGGAATCTTTTTAAAATCCTGATTTCTGGGTCCCATCCTCCAGAAATTCTGTTTCTTTATTATGGGGTGGGGACACAACATTAGTAATAAAGAAACAGAATTTCCGGAGGATGAGGCCCAGAAATCAGGATTTTAAAAAGATTCCCAGGTGATTCCAATGTGCAGCCAAGGTTGAGAACCACTGCCATAGACCAACAGGGCAGCACTGAAGACCACACACCACGAGCGTTTCCAAAAAATACGGCTTTTTATTGTTCTGGATGTAAATGTAGTTTTCAAACTGCATTGTAGTGTTGAACACAGCTGGTGGAAACATGCTTCTCGACACGCGTGATAGGGCTGTGCTATGGGTGACACGGGCCTGAGGGAGCCTCCGCTGCCCAGACTCCGTCGGGGTTTCTTTCCCAGACAGGGGTAACTGTCCCCTAAAGGAGCCCTGACACCATCACCGAAGCTCCCAGCAGGAAAAAGCGACCCATTAAGCTCTTTGCAGGGAATGAAACCCGGACAATTAAAGAGCGTGGTGTCTGGGCCGTGAGAGGGCTCAGGTGTGGAGTGGCAGGTGCGTGGGGGAGGCTGTGCTCGGCTCCCACGCGAGCACACAGCTGGGCCGGGTCTCCCAGGGCCGGGCCCTTCCTACCTTCTAACTGCAGGATGGAAACTCTATGGAAACGTATAAAACTTGAGTTTCTCCCAGCCCCGCACAAGCTCAGTTCTTGAGAGCAACATGTCTCTGTTCAGAAACGCAGAAGAGAATTCTTCGAATCAGCGACACCCACGGTTGACTGTGGAACCAAAAGTTTGACTGGGAGGTAAAGGTGAATTTTGCTACATAATTGGAAAGGAATTTCACAAAAATAAAATTTCATTAAGTAAACACACTCTCACACACACACACACACACACACACACACAGAGTCAAAGCCAACATTCAGTATAAAAAGTTCCCTTTTTTCTCCAAGGCTGATTTTCACAAGCCTGACAAGGAAACAGCCCCCACATGTGAGCCGGGAGAGCCACGTCCTCAGAAGAAGAGAATCAGGCAGCTGACCCCTGTGGAGGGACTGGTGGGGGCGGGGGGGGGGGGGGCGGTCCTAATGCTTCTCCCTGTTCCTGGAGCCCCTCCAACCACAAAGACCTGCTGAGTGGGCCACGACCAAGGCAGCTCCTGAATGGTACAAACATGTCGAGCTTCCAAGCTCTTCCATCCTTCAGCCTCGCCCTCCTCTCTCCTTCCCCATATTCAGACGTGGGGAAAATCTTAATCTATGAGGCACTGAGCCCGAGGCGGCCACATCAGGGCTTTCCCAGCTCCATCCCAACCAGGTCCCACAGGGAACACTTTGCAAAGCTAAGTGTAGGGAGCAGGGGTGGTGGTGGTGGCGAGGCGGGGGGGGCGCAGTTCACCTACTGCAAAGAGCTTAATGGGAAGCAGGGAATCTCCCGGGAAAGGCAACTCTCCCACCAGACAGAAGAGCAGCCCAGCTTACACCCAGTCAGTGGGACAAAGACCATGGAGGGATCAGGCGACCACCGGAGTGGAAGGGGCTGCTGAGAGTAGGAGGGGTGATGAGGCCATGCTCCAAGCCTGCCCATCGGAGCCAGTGAGGTAAAAGAACAACTGAGGAGGCAAGGGCAGGCAGCGTGGAGCCTGGCCCACAGCACCCACCCCCTGCACGCTGAGCGAGTCTGCTGGCCACGGGGGGGCAGACCCACAGTACAGCCCCGCTCCACTCTGATGAGCTCTTGTTCATCCAGAAAGCAAACACTTGTGATCTTGAAAACAATGATCCTGCTGCCCCTAGATTCGTTTGGTGGGAAGCCAGGCCTCTCAAGGAAGGAGGCCCAACCTGAGAGGAAGCTGGGGTGGAGCCAGCCAGAACTGCACATGGAGACAGGGGTGTGTGACCCCTTTTGGAGGTGGCTGTGCTAGGATCAGGCAATGAATGATGTCACCCACGACCACACCCCTTCACCTGGATGGGACAAAGGGGCTGGGCACCACGCTGGAGTCCCATGTCCTCTAAGAACCTAAGTTTATATTTCTATTGGCCACAGCAAAAACACCTTCAGGTCCGACCTCTGGAAAGGTGAAATGGGGTCATGTCACAAGGACAGGAAGTGGAGAAAGGTGGTTGCCCAAGGACCCATATGCGACCTCAATCCACAGCATGCTGGGGATTTCACTGCCCTGCCCCGGCCCCTCCTTCCATCAGCACTAATTTCTGACGTAGGAACTGCTTCCCTGGTGCTGTGAAAACGGCTGCAAAGCTGTGGGTCTGCCACAGGTCAGGGACCTGCTGACGGGTGACAGCTGGTGTGTAAGCCGCCTGGGTCAGGAGGGACAGGCCTTTCGGCTTTCAGAAAGCCCCACAGCAGCCTCTGCTCTGTCCCTGCATCCCCACTCATTGTGAAAGAGGAAAGAACAGTGTAAGGAGCTGATGGCACAGAAAGATTTCACAGAAATACTTGCAGAAATGTATGTACCAGACAGGATTTTTTTCCCCTTTTCAGATTGATTTTCTCATTCTCCAAAGTGTCAGCATTTTTAAGTCTCTTTTATGGGGGTTGGAGTGAAATAAGTGTAAACAAACCACAGCCCCATGGTCAGCGTCTACTGGAGGCCGTTGGCAGACTGCCTCAGTTTCCCCATGCCCTGGCCGGGACCCAAGGATAGAGGTTAAGAGGCCCTTGTGCTGGCCAGATTCATCAGGCAAGATTCAAGAACAAGAAAACCTGGAGGACTAGCAACAGTGTGTCTGCAGTAAGAGAAACAGCTTTGTGGCCCTACAGCCACGGTAATCGTGAGCACCAAGAGAAACGGATTTAAGGAAATACCTCAAACAAAAACATGCCACACAGACACACACCCTTCAAAGTCACACATAACCTAACAGCCTTAAACAGCTACCAAAACAGAATCTGATCATTAAATCAGCAAAAGGGAGAGATGGAGAGAGGTAGGCCAATGAAGCAAGAGGCCCATTTTATATCTGAATTTGTTTTAAAAAAGGACTCCCAGCAAGGGGTGGGGAGAAAGCTACAGATTTAGGAGAGGTCTAGGCTGGGCCAAGCACTGCGGCCACCCACGTGGTTTATGAAGGCACAGACTGTGGAGGGGCCGAGCTCACGCCCCTCCATGAGCCCTAACAGCTGCGAACGTTTCGTGTTTTCCTTTTCCCCTTTGGCCCTAGGGGAGCCCTTACCACGGTGGTCTTCCCCTTTTGAAGGGGCTTCATGTTTACCTGGGGGTAACGATGGTTCTCTTACCACATCCTGTGGAAATGAGGAACCAGCCCAGCCTCATCTTGTGCTTGCCTCTCAGGAGAGGGATCCAGAGGCCTGTAAACACGTGTTCTGGGGAGGCCGAGGGGGTAAAGCATAGGCCAGGGGGCAGGTGACAGGTTAGTGACCTGTAGCAGAGGTGCTGGTGCGGACGGCAACATGGGGAAGAACCCCCATCCAGCCTCAACACCCAAGGCTGAGGCAGGACTGACCGCCCTCTGAGCACCTTCTTCAGTTCTCCAGGAACCAGGGGGAGCCTCCTAATGGATCAGAACCTCAGGAGGTAGCTGTGGTCCCCCTCACATGGCTCCTGGGCCCCCTCAAAGCCCACCCAGCTCTCCTGGCCTGCCCAGCACTGTCCAGCTCCATCTCTGGTGGGAGGAGAGCCAGCGGGCCCCTCTGAACTTCACAACTGGACCATAAAAGCACATTCTTTCAACAAGAAGGTGCCTTTGGCCGGGCTAGGCTTCCTGGGTGTTAGAGCGCCCTTCACCCACAGCTACTCCTGCAGACACAGCGAGGACTGGCCCAGACCAGCCTCCTGCCATGCCTTCCTCTGGACCCTCCGCTGTAATCCCCATACCCGGAAACAACCGGTGCCCTAGGGACCCCCCACCAATCAACTCAGTGCAATTCTTTACTATCGGATCTGGGCGACGTCTGGACAGCTGAGGCTGGCCAGGAATTCCGCCTGTTGACATTCCATTTCCTCCTCAAAACAAGACAGGACAGCCTTTGGGTGTGGTGACCTCTTTGGTCCGAGAACCATTCCAGTTTGAGGCTCCCGGGTGAACAATGCAGACAAGATGACCAGGCTGGTGGAAGCACCCTGGAGCCTGGCTTTTTGAATGCTTCACCCAAAGGGCCACTGCTGGTGCGTCTGAGGCCGAGTGTGGAAGCCGGTGGAGGACAGGTTGGAAAGGCCACTCTGAGAGCCGACGCCTGGCGAAGCCTTGGACCAAGTCCACACCACCATTCCCATCAGCGATGCTGGGGGTGCTGCCCGCCACGGCAAGTGGAGCCAAATCGGAGCAGGTCACAGGCCACCCAGGAGGGTCTCCGAGCTGGAGCAGCAGCTTTGCATTGTTTGTGCTTTCCTTTTTGTCCACGTGCATTCACACCCTCTGCTTTTGCACACGTGAGTCCGGGGTTTCCAGGCAGCTGGCCATGCGAAAGCCTGAGCAGCTGTCCAAGCCTGTCTACAGGTCAGAGTCTGGGGGAGGAAGGAAAATGTCTTCCTGCCGCCCCAGGGCGGGCCCGAGCAGCAGGGAATCATCCAGAGACGACTGCCAGGACGTAACAGACAGGGACTGGGCAGGGACCTGTTTGTTTTCTAATTCCAGGAGCAGGTGTTGCCTCCTCGGGCCCACCTACTTCCGTGGGCCTGGCAGACCAGCAGGACAGCAGTGAACTGTGGTGTTTCCCTGCCTGGGCTGCCCTGAGGGCAGCAGAGGTTGTGACTGAGGTCGCTGAGTGAGAGTTGACAGCAAGGAGCTCCCAAGGATGGACTATTGCTGTTGGCAGGACCCGAACCTGCTTCAGACCTGAGCGTGGCATTCGAGCGGCCCAGGGGGCTGGCAGAGTTGGAGGGAGGCCCTGAGGCTCTGTGTCAGGAGAGGTGTGGGATGCAGCCTCCTCTCCACAGGCAGGGAAGGGTCTTCTGGCATCTTGTGCGGCACGTGCCGGCTAAGCACTAAGACTCCCCCGACCTCTTGCCACGTCTGGTGACAGCCTCCGCGGCCTGCTCTGGCAGCTGGGACGGGTCTGTCAGAATGGAGGTGGTGGTGCTCAGATGCCGGAGGGTGCTCAGCACCACTGGAAGACAGGAGGGGGAGTTAGCCCGAAGACACGGTGCAGGCGGCAGCTTTGAGTCCCACCACGGACAGTAGCACACGTGGCCTTATGCGTACAACCATCGTGTGACTCTCATGTTTGCCAGAGGAGGAGAGGGACACCAGGACAGCCCCTCTGCCTTTAAGGCAGCTCTCCGAATCCTATCCGTAGCCTGCAGATAGGTGGAGAGGCCTAAGCTCTTCCGGCTTGTGCACCGGTGTTACTACACTTCTCTATAACCTTAACGTATAGACACAGCTTTGTTAGTTATAAGAATTAAACAAGGAAACACCTGAAAGGGCCGGCCAATAGGAAGAGCTCAATAAACATAAGCTGGATCTGAGTGAACTGACCAACTGAAGCCACAGAAAGGCGCTGGGTAGGACTGCTCCCTGCCCTGCCATTGGCATGACTGGCTCAGGGCTATGCACAGCACCATCCTCATGCCCCAGGCCCTGTCTGCATGGTTGCTTACAGTGGGACCTGGGTTTTCTGCAGCCTCAAGGGTCGTCTCGCCGGCACTAACGGAGGTGGCAGCCTCCAACCCCACCGCCCCTGTGCAGCACCTCACTCACTTGGCCTGAGGATGGGCAAGGAGCAGCGCTGGTCCAGCCAGGACAGTGCCGTCCGGTGCAGTTCTTCTAGGCTGCTGGTGGACACCATCCCCTTGAAGGACTCGAACAGCGGCTTGATGATAATACTGAACTGCAGGGGACGTGGGTTAAAGAAAAGGTAAGCGAGGAGGAGGGCCTGTTCCCTTGGCTCAGGCAAGTAATTGTGTACAGATAGTTGAGCAACAGAGATCTGGATGAGGTAAGTGTGCCCTTCCGTTTGCCTAAGATGCTTCTATTGAACTGTAACTGACCCCCATCGCTTCCCGGCCTTTTGGCTAAGATCAAGTGTAACTATAACTGATCACTGAGCAGGCTGGAGGCAGGGACAGAAGCGTTTTTTTGGTCTGGAATGGATCCTGGTGCAATGACGTGAACACAACGTATTATACGTATACAGATGCTCCTTGCCTAATGACAGGGTTATATCTTGATAAATCCCTAAGTAAAAAATGCATTTATTACACCTAACTTACGGAACATCATACCTTAGCCTAACCTACCTTACACATGCTCAGAACACTCACATTAGCCTACAGTTGGGCAAACTCATCTCACACAGTGATTTTCAACTTTTTTCATCTCATGGCACACATGAACTAATTAAATTCTGTGGCACACCAAAAATTTAGATGCAAATATATTTTTTGCCTATATGACAAAAAAGTGGGATAGAATTCTGGTTATTTGTGTTGGCTGTTGTCATTTTTTAAATTTGACAATCTAAGGGAAAAGAGATCAGTGCCCCTGACGAAATAGTCAGGTATTGCATGTTTTAAAAATTCTTGCAGCGCCCAGTCTGGTTTGGATCAGTGGATAGAGTGTTGGCCTATGGACTGAAGGGTCCCAGGTTCAATTCCAGTCAAGGGTATATACCTCGGTTGCAGACTCCTCCCTGGCCCAGGCCCTGGTGGGGTCTTGTGCAGGAGGCAACCAATTGATGTGTTTCTCTCACATCGATATTTCTCTCTCTCTTCCACTCTCTTTAAAAATCAGTGGAAAAATATCCTCGAGTGAGGATTAAAAAAAAAAATTCTTGTGGCACACCAGTTGAAAATCACTGATCTAACACAAAGCCCATTTTATAACAAAGTATTGACTATCTCACGCAATTTACTATTCGTATCACTTTGGCACCATCCTAAAGTTGAAAATCTAACCATTGTAAGTCCAGACCCATCTGTCACACCCAAGGTTGAGGCAGTGGCCAACCCAGAGGCAGAGTAGTGGCTGGGTGGGCAGTGAGAAGGCAGGAGCCATCCCCTGAAAGGGCCATCTGGAAGGAGGCCTTGGCCACAGAGACAGGGCCCAGCACACAGGTGTAAGTGCCTCATGACAGCATACAAGGCCTGGGGTACATACTCAGGGAGCAGCCTGGAAGGAACTGGTTTCAAATCCAGGCTCTGCCGCTTGGTTTTGTGAGCCTGGTCTCTCATCTGACACCTGGTACGTACTCCCGACTCCCCCAGGAGAAGCTGCTGCCTGGATATGTTAGGCTAGAGGCCACTTCCTTCTGCAAGTGGCTCTTGTCTTTATTCCTCAAGAACTCAGAGAGCACTGCTGGCCTGTTCTGCCTCCCCGGGAAGCCCCGGGAAGTAGGCCAACGATAGCCCTACTCCATGTCTTGGGCCTGGCCCCCACTCTCCCAAGGAGAAAACTGACCTTGTTGTTTCACAAACTGAATGACAGCCATTATATGAGAACCTTTCTAAAGGACTAGAGTGTGGATGTCTGCGGTTTTGGTGCCCTGGTTTGGGGTGGGGTGGTCAAAAGAAACCCAAGGATACAATCCAGAACTTCCAATTCTGCAGGGTCCGGCTCTTCACATACTCATCAAACATGTCTGTCATGTGATCAAACTGGCGCCGGGTGACGGGGACTCCTGTGGCAGGGAGCAGCTGCTGGCAGGAGCTGCAATGACAGGAAGAGTCAGAGGAAGCTTGGAGCAGCTGGTGACAATTACGGACCCCAGAGACACCGAATGGGCAGGAGGATCCTGCCTGTGTGGCGCACATGTGAGGACTGGGCACCGCCTGAGCCTCCAGGCCCCCGCCTCACATGTTGGTGGCCCTCACATGATGGTGGCGTTGAGCTCCTCGATCTCGTCCCGCAGTCGCCGCGCCTCCTCCTGCATCTGGCTGCGCTCCTGCTGCAGCTTGGTGATGTACTCCACTGTCTTCTGCAGCGTGATGGCATGGCTGGTCTGCAGGCGGGTGTGGGGTCAGAGCAGCGCCCACGCCCCAGGACCAAGCTCCCCACCCAACGCCCCCAGGCAGCTCACCAGCTTGGAGTTGTTAGAGATCAAACTGTTCAGGGTGTCAAAGCCCATCTTGATGTTGAAGCGCCTCTTCTGCTCGGCTGAAATGTGCTTCATCTGCCGGTTCTGTTGGGGAACCGACCCATCACTGTGATATGGGGTACGCTGCAGGCCACCTCCGCTTGTCCCTCCACCCCGCCTTCTCAACCTATTGCTGACTGCTGGGGGCAGACTGGACCCTGTGGCCGGGCTAGAGAGCTAAGTGGAATGAGCGGTGACAGGAAGCTGAAAGGCTCCAGCAGGAGCCAGGAGGGGACAGGATGGGACTCTAGAAAACCATCCCTGAAGCATGGTGTGTGGCAAGGACCTCAAAGTCCTGGCAAGGCACAAACACTGCCGGTCGGGCACTTCCCAGCCACCTGCAAAGCTCTCCTGTCCCTACAGCTGCCACTTCCTGCCACATTACAGGATTCAATGTTGCTCCCATAGGCCAGTCAGTGGGTGGGGGGTGGATAAAGAGGGCTGAATATCAAAATTAAAGGTGCTGACACCCACACTTCCGAGGCTACCTCAGCCTGGGGAGCACCAGCTGAGCCATGGTTCTCCTTTCCAGTGTGCCCTCGTAAGGGCGTGGCAGTCCCAAAGGCCCTTGCCTCCCCACCCTTCCTAGGGAACAGAGACCCAAAAGAGATATATGGTACCTTTAACACAACCACATTTTTGGAATCTGCAGAGTATTTCCCTGAGCAGTTGTTCTGGGGAGACTGAGGACTGGGGCTGTGTTCTGAAGCACACGGAGAGGCCTGCCCGGAGTTTGGGCCATCCCGACCTGAGAAGAACAGAGACCCTGCTTAGGGACAGGGCCAAAGAAGGGGCTCGGCAAGGCTGTGCCTGCTGCAGTCCTCACACAGGAAGGGAACCCCAGCAAGTCCCAAGACTCAGAAACCCATCTTGAGCCTCCCATAGTGGCCCCCAGGCAAAAACCAAAGAAGCGTGCTGCAGCATGCCTGCAGCTTTCCTGCTCCTGTGCGTTATCCTGCCTGCATGGCTCACTCTCCCAGCCAGGCCATCAGCAGGCTTATGAGACCTCGCTGCTCGGCCTGTGAGCCCAGGCTCAACCCTAGGGCACCCATGGGGGCCTCCCCAATCCAGGAGTGGGCCAGCTCATTTCACTCACAAGTCTCAACTGTCCCAACCACAGTGACCACTCACCAGAACCCGCGACAGTGCCCTGGGGACTGCCCCCGTGCAGTGGGGCCTGCTCGCCCTTCACTAGGGAGTCTTGCACTGAGCTTGCAGAGAAGAGCCGGGAGATGGGGCCGGGCTGGCTGCTTGTGACGTGGCCCAGGTCTGTCACCAGGATGCTGCTGTGGAACTCTGTGACTCCAGGAGCCTGGGGTGACACACGAAAGAGGGGTCACTCCTGACTACCATTAAGTTGGGTGAGGGTTGCCCAAGAGCAGGCCATGCTGCGGGTTTAAGGATGCTGAGGTCTGTCCAGGGCCCTCACCCTGGTGATGGGAGCAGGCGTGATGACCACATTGGACTGGGACACGGTTGAAGCCAACATCCCTTCTCTCTTCAGAGGGCCTGTCATGATCACTGCTTGTGGCCGTCCTGAGAAGGCAGCTGCCAGAACAAGAAGGTGAGGGGGAGGCCCCAAGCCATGGAGATCTGTTCTCAACGCTGGTGCTAACCCCGGGCCTGGCCAAGCCACAGTGGGGTCCCCCAGGAGAAAGATGGGACTTTTTGGCTGCCACTGAGACATAGCGTTCCTCACCGCAGGGCACAGAAAGACAAAGCCACAAGGCCCCTGACATGTTTTTGTAATTTCCCTTTGAAGGGGACAGATTACAGACCCAAGAAAGAGATGACCAGGACCACGTGTTTTCCAACTGGATTGAGACTAACTTTAAAGGAACAACACAGAACACAAAACAGACTAGAGCAATCACATGCAGTATTTCATAACGTTTTTTCACATCGTAATGTGTGTGTGTGTGTGTGATGAATATGTAAGCCTTGGGGCAGGGGGAATATCCCGGGGGGTAGGGGGAGTCACACTCCAGCTTCCCTCCCCACTCACCTTGGGCAATGCAAGCATTCTTCAATACCAAGGACACGGGCTCTGGTTTGGGAGCAGGCACTATTTTGGGGGGCTGCTTGGGCCTCCCTCCAGCCAAGGATACAGGTTTGGGATGCACAAAAGTTAAACGGGGTTGCAGAGGCCCAACAGCTGGCTGCTGGGTGGCTGGAGACAGTGCCAGGCCACAGGGGGATGCTGAGGGGGTGGGGTGGCGAGTGGTGATGATAAGGCCCTGGCTCTGGCTGAAGGTGGTGGCAGAGGCATCATGTGTGAGAGTGGTGGAAGCCGTGTGGGTAATGACAGCGGGGGACTTGTTGGCTCCAGAAAACTTCTGTGGCTGCAGGAAGGTGGGTGGGGTTGGGGGGTTCAGGGGGGTGGCAGGAGGGACTAGTGGCACAGCAGGGGGAGCCGGCACTGGGGTGGGGCTGGGCGAGAGCACAGGCATGGTGAACACGGGGAGGAAAGGCTGTGGGACACTCAGTGGGGGCGCTGAGGAACCAAAGTCTGCGGGCTGGATAAAGGGATCCTCAGGCTGGGAAGTGCGTTCACAGCCCGGCCTATCTGTGGAGTCCAGGGCAGTGGCTGCGGGAGATGCGATGAGACTGTCAGGGAGGCTCACGGTGGGGAGAGAGGTGGTGGGCAGGATGCTCTCCTGAGAAGAGAAAGAAGTGAGGAAAAAATACTGGGATCACACAACTCGCCATCACTTTCTGGTGCTGCACTCCACAAAGTATAGCAATGTCTGCCGGGCACCTGAGATGAACCCCTGGACAGAGGGACAAAGGCGCTTCTCCCATCCCGTTAGCGCTGATCTGGGGGATGGATCTGTGTCTCCCAGATGTCGACAGGGGTCCTGTTTCCATTAGAAACGAAATGATAACATGGGGCTCAGACAAAGTGACTGTCTGCACACAGCTGGCTCTCGGCCTGGGAATATCTTGTTTCTAAAGTCCAGCAGGGGTCCCCAAAAGTCCCTGCCATCTTCTGTTACAGAGCAGAGGCAGCCTGGATCCCAGCTGCTCATGGGGTTCCCTCAGGACAGTTTCGTGTATCAACTTCCAGAGAGGTCACCTCTTCCTAAAAGGGAAACGCTATAGGAATCAACTGCTCAGATCTCAATCTCTACAGAGGAAATTCTTCCCAGAGCCAGATGGAAGAAGATGGGCCAGGTCACTGGTGTCTAACTGGACACAGGCACCAGCCTGAAAGCCCCTTCAGTGCAAAAGGCCCGGCCTCACTCGATAACCAATCTCTGTTGATTGCTGAGTAAAAACTAAAAGAAATACACAGAACTTCTTTTCATTAGTGATCCATGTTTTTGCTGTCATGCTTACTTTGTCTTAAATGGTCGGAACAGAGCTCACTGCACACAGGTTACCTGGAGCCTTAGGTAGGAGCATATGTTTATGGAGTCAGTCTCCCAGCGTGTGAATCTCCAGGATGCTTTCAAAGGGGGATAGCATAATTTCTTGTGATCTAACAGCCCTTAGCACTTTGCTCATGACTGTGTGGTCATGTCATTAGCCTAGCCATGACTGCAGAGGTTTCATGACCAGCCCTGTGCCCCTCCCCCAGCTCCCTCTACCTGAGCAGGTGGGCTGTTGGGATCTGGTGCAGATGTTGAGGCAGGTGCAGACAGCATGGAGCCAAAAATGGAGCGGCTGGAAGAGAAGATTTCTGAAAGACAACATCGGGGCTTTTGAGCTCCGTGTGTCTGTCACTTTCTTGAATTAAAATGCAAACAAATCAGGCACTGAACCCCACCTTACCCAGAGGCATGCCATGGCCAGAGGGCATTTCCCCTGAGGTAACTCTGCAGAAAGAGGTCCTCTGATTGGAACTACACCTGATGGCAACTAGTGTGAGCTCTGAAATACTCCCAGGCCTGGAGTTTCACCAGCTCTTACAATGGTGGGAGCTCAAGCACCAGCTTTAACTGCAGGAAACTGTGGGGAAGTGGCCGTGTCGCCGGCGCCCTCTGCTGCCTAGAGGGAAAACTGCTCACAGTCATGGCCAAACCAGAGGCTCTTGAGACTGAGAATGAGAAGACCATTCCCACAACAGCAATGCCCCAGAGAAACTTGCAGACTTTGCAGCTACAACCAAAAAAGGCTGTAGTGCTGGGGAAACTCTAAATCCTCCCTGCTCCCTTTCCCACTCTAACAGTTCCCTCTATGAAAGGGAAGCACCAGTCTGCTTTGTCCTGGGCGAAGGAGATGCAGGTGGCCATGCCCTCTCTGCTCATGTCCTCACCTTGGAAAGGTTCAAAAGTGTCCATGAAGTCCAGATTGGGCTGCAAAGGAATCAGCCCCGGCTGAATCATGTCTGCATTTCCCAGATGTGCTGAAAGGATCAGAGAGGAGACAGAGCAATCACTTTGCCTTCTCAAAGTTGTAGGAATATATGAAAGGCCTGGAATGGATCTCCCTGGTCCTGCTCAAATTCTAGATTCTTCCAAGAAGAAATGTAGGCAACTGGCTGGGATTTCTACTTTCTTGTAGGTTCATGGCCATTCTCTACCCTCAGAATGCAGAAAAGAATGTGAGATTTTTGCAAGAAAGGTAAACTGAGTATCAGGAACAGACACTCCCAGAAACCGTGAATAGTTCTGCAGAGATCCCCCACGCCCATTCCAATTCTCATTCTGTGGGCTCTTCCCTGACGGGAGAGCTGGACAACTGAATGCAGCCAGATGAGAGGTCATGCCCAGGAGTGCTTCCCATCTTCTTCAGAATGAGTCACAGGCCCTGTCACTTGGACTAGGCACACATCCTTTGCTAAGGGGACAGAATTAGAAATGTGAAACTGATTCAGATCAAACCTCCACTGTTTCTCACAGAGATACCATGGGCCTGACAGCTCCAGGTAGACTCAACTTGCAGTCCCCACCCATTCAATGCATGTGGCCGTCAGATGTCAATGAGGTTGGTCAATCTTCCTTTTTACCGCCTGCTCCAAACAAGTGACCTGCAGCTGCTCAGAGATGGCCCTGAGGTGAAGCCTGCCCCAGGGAGGCCTGACAGAGAAGGAAACCAGCCAGGCACTCAAAGCCAGGGATCTGAGGGTGGGTTACCTATTTCCCGTGGGTTGGGCCAGGCCACCGGTGGGTGTGAGGAGAGTGTGGAGAAAAGTGTGTCGCTGAATTCTGACATGAGCATGTCTGTGTCCAGCAGTGGGTCCTCCTCCATTGGGACTGGGGTCTTCCATCCATCCCGATGTTTGTGCCAATAAAGCATGTCATCTTCCTACCGCCAATAGAGGGGATGGAGAAGTTGAACAGACGGTGGTGGACTCAGAGCTCCCAACCATGCTGTGCTGGGGACATATGCCCCCCTATTCTACAGAGTGGCAGGGGCTGCTGCACAGAACGTGAGTGGGTGCAGAACTGAGGGGAGAAACCCCTGCAGCCCACCCAGCAGAGAACTGACCCCTTTCCTCAGCCCTTCAATCTTTCATGTGAGAAGGCAGTGGCCCCTCCTTTAGCCTCAGGGAGAGTCCATGTCCCCAACCTCCTCTGATGTGGGGCTCACTTGTCAAGCCATCAAAGTTATTTCTGTTTCTTGTCAAAAGGGGGTTCCCTATGAGAGTCCTCACATCCCCAAGCTCCCTCACCTGGGCCAGGCTGGAGAGGTCCTCATCCTTGTGCTGCTGTAACTATGGAGAAAAGGAGACGAGCTGGTCACCCAGGGCCCCGGGAAGAGACGAGGCCCTCAGCCTCTCCGCCCTAAAAGAGCGTGGACTCCGGAAACATCTAGGATCCTCTCTCTGGGAGGCAGGTGGGGAGAGAGTCCTGCTCCCTGCCACCCCCAGGCCATGCCCGGCAGAGGAGATTCCTGACCAGTGTTTGTGAATCAAAAAACCTGTTCACAGATGGAGAAGCTGACAGCAAAGATCACGACCACAGCAGGCCCATCACTTGGAAACCCAGATGCTCATTCCACGGGCAGCTATGAAACTGCAGCTTCAGGGCCAGTGTTTGAGCGCAGGACTCACCCTTTCCTTCCTCTGGGGCCACTTCCCCAACATGCTCTTTTTGGAGCCCAAGCCAGTTACCCTTTTCTTGAAGTAGGTTCTCCACTTGTGATATTCCCGGATCACGATCTCAATGCGGCTTTTCCAGTACTTCCCTTCTGTGGTGATGGCCTGTGAGAGAGAGGCAGGTCAGCAGAAGTCACCCAGGAACAGACCCATGTCTGACGCCGGTTGGAAGTCAGCCTGGGCAATCCAGCTCGCAGCCCGCCATGGTCCTAGGCTTCATTCACAAAGTGTGTCCCCCTCTTCTGGGCTACAAGTGGCCTCTAACTGAAGATGCAATAGCCAAGGGGGGCTTCGGCAGCACGGGTCCTGAGGGTCTGGACTGGATGGGGTCAGACAGAATGCTCCATCCAGGTGCTGAGGAGCCCTACAGAGACCCAGGGGTAACACCCAAATGCACGTTTCCAGGAGCCACTACTACATTTCCAAAGAGTCAGAACAAACAATCAATTACAGAAGTTTCAGGTGGAAAGTGATTGACTTCCAAGAGTATCTCGTTCAACTGAACCATTACTTGGGGCGTGCGTCCTTTCACATCCTTGAAATGTCCGGTGACAAGGAATTCACGACTGCCTCAGAGAGCCCACTCACTGTCAGATCCCTATCATACCGAAGTCCCACATAATCTCACCCAAAAATACTTCCGTGTGCCCTACTAAGTGGTTATAGCATTTGGTTCACAGGTTTGATTCCCGATCAAAGGCATGTACCTGAGTTGCAGGTTCGATCCCTAGACCCGGTCAGGGTGCATTGCGGGAGGCAGCCAATTGATGTGTCTCTCTCACATCGATGTTTCTCTCTCTGTCTCTCCCCCATCCCTTCCACTCTCTAAAAATATCCTCAGGTGAAGATTAAAAAAAAAAAAAAGATATCTGCCTTATAAGGAGCCCAAATCCCTCCCTGTTGACTACGAGAAACACTGCAGTCACAGGAAGTAGAGGGTACGTCCCCACTGGAGAGTCCTCCAGTCCCTGGTCAGCCCACTCTGAGAAGGGGGAGCCACCTGCTCCCCACATCCTCATGGCTTTTCAAGGTCACAAGAGCTGACAGGACAGTACAGCCCCAGCATGCTGCCCTGTGGTCTCCCATTGGGGAACCCAACCCTGGCTCTCAGCCCTCATGAGTCGTCTCCTCCTGAGTGAGGGCAAGTTCCTTCCCAGCCGTCCATGATCACCGCCATTTACCTCTGGCCGGCGATGCTCATCCACTTCCACAGAGCCGTCTAGTGGAGTGACGAAGTGGCATACGGGATTTTTGCGCTTCTCCAAATCTGGGTGGAGAGGGGGTAACACATCATCACTGCGACCAAGACCCCTGAAGGAGCCTTGCCCCTTGGTACACACCCCTCCCCTCGGGTGGGACCCTCTCAGGTGTGTTCTTTCATTCTCTTTCCCTTGGGAAACAAGATTTCAGACTAACAAAGGGATCCAGGTTAAAGAGAAAGAATGTGGAACATTCTTTAAATGTGGAACATTCTTATTTAGACATGTTTAAATAAGGACTGGATTCGGGTGTTGGAGAAAAAAAAAAGAGAGAGAGAGAGAGAGAATGTGTCAATATGGCATGGGTAAGAAAGGGAAACGCCAGCCTAACACCAGGGTGGCCCAGGCACGGCAATCTCCTGCAGAGGTCAGCCAGGCCAGCTGGAGACAGAACAAGGCCAGACCTGCATTTCCTTAGACCTGCTGAAAGTGGGAACTGTTCCCTGATGCTTCAAATGTCACCTGTCGGCTACACCCTTTCTGATTCCCCTGAAAAGAACAACCCCCTCCCTCCACCTCTGCCTTTTTGACATTGGGCACTTGTGTCTATCGTAACAGTGGGCAACTGTGTTGTAAGCAACCAGCTAACACATCTGTCTCCTACAGACACGGGCACCTTCACAACACAGACCACTTGTTTGGCCCCCTGTGCCTGATGGCTGAGAAGTGTCCAGTTCACTAGGATTTGGCTTGGTTTTCCTGTCTCTGCAGACTGCCCAAAAGAGGCTTCTCTTTGAGGCACAATTTCCAAGGGTGGGCTCTGGAGCCCAAGGTGCACAGGCCTCCAGGTGGAAGAACCTGGAGAGCCATCCCCACAGGCCCGGAGGGCCCCTGCTCACTTGGCACTCACACTGCATGTACCACGCCCGCCAGATGGCGTTATTGAGCCGGATCTTGTCTCTCCACTGGAGCTTCAGGCCCTTGAAATTCTTCCACTTTGGAGACACCAACTTCCCACTGAAACGCAAGAAAGAGGGAAACTCATTGGTTCCTCTGAAAATGAAGTGACATCAGAAAGTGCCACCTGATCATTCCAGGCCCCCAAATTCTGGATTAATCCATTACAAGTCACAGGTGAGATTGACAGAATATATAAGTCCCTCTGGGATTGCTCCCAAGTGACGTGGAGTAGAGGTGGTGGGGATGATGGGTTGTTAACTGTTGAAGCAGGCTGAGGGCAAGGTTCATTATTCTATTCTGTCTACTTTTTGCATATCTTTAAAATTTTCCATAATTAAAAGTTAAAAAGAAATCTGTTGAGTTCGCAATATATATAAGTATCAAGTCACATTGTACACCTTAAACTTACACAACGTTACCCGTCAATTATACCTCAATGAAGCTGAAAAAAAGAAATCTGTTGACCACTGAATGAAAGCCAAGCTCCTTTAACCTGGTCTCGGCCCACCTCCCCACAAGGTACTTACAACAGGCCTTTGAACCTGTGGGGCCCTCTCCTGCCTCCAGGCCTCTGCACACAAGGTCCTCACTCCTCACAGAGCTCCCTGTGCCCCTGCCCACCTGCTCATCCTTCAAAACACTGCTCAATCATCATCTCCTCCAAGCAGGCACTGAGATCTCCCAGAGCACAGCTCACACCTCAAAGAGCACTCACCCATAGCCCGTAGAACAATGTCTGTGCCCACATCTCCCTCCAATAGACAGACTGCAGCTTCTAAAGGGAGGGCCCTTTAGGCATCACTTACCCTAAGCACCTAGCACAAAACTCGGCACATAGCAGGGGCTCAGGTAGTAATTCTTCATTAATGAGTTAAAGCGCTTGCAAAGCAAACTAAGAACAGGCAAGGAACGTTCTCTGGAGGCACAGCCTCCTCAGACAGCTTAGTTTTCCAAGGGCTCTGCCAGGAGCCTCCTCTGAGCAGCTGGCACAGGGCTCCTTTTTCAGATGGCTTGTGCTAGCAAGGGGCTATTTTTGGTTCATACCAAACGGGGTTCTCTGGGTCCTCCTGACTGCAGGTCACAGCCCTTTCCCTTTTCCAGACCCACTCAGAAAGCTCAAGTGACAGAGACAGGCCAATAGCTCAACAGCTGAGGTCTTCAAAGACAGTACCCACGCAATAAACCTGAGTTGAACCTGAAACCTGGGTTACGAAGCAAAAGGCTGTGCACCTGGCAAAACCTCATGGCTCCCTTTACCCACCGAGCACCGGGCCAGGCTGAGAATCACGGAATCACATCAACCAGAAGGCTGTAACCCCCAGAGAGAAAATGTCACAGCACATTCTCTTAGAATCAGAGGGACAGACAGACAGCAGCAGCCTCAGCTCAAAGAATTAGGGCCTTCAAACCAGTTACACACCTTCTTCCTCTCCTTCATCCTCATCCAATGGCACTATGAACCGACGCCCCCACTGCTCAGCTTTCACCCAAGTTCAACAGCCAGAGACTCTACTGCATAACTGCATCCTAACTGAACTTTTACGGTCACTTAACTCTTCTGGCACCCATTTCCTGGGTAAGATCATAATAATACTATCACCTCCAGAGTGTTTTAATAAGGATTAAATGTGTGTACACACACACACAATGGGTGAACCCTAAAGCAAAATATTATAAGATATTAATAACCACCTCAGTGATTTAGAGTTACGTTATTACTGAAAGGCCTGATTTTTAACACCTCCTGACTTGAAAAGGCCTCTCTTTTGTGCCACTATTGTCATGTGACTCTTCCTCTTCTACAGGAGGAAAAGGTGACACCCACACGCCCATACCCATAAACAAAGACCTGGGCAAAGGTCTACCCTGAATTCCATGTGGCTGTAGAACCACTTGCTTCTCGTTTCCTCATCTGACAAGTCTACTCTGTGCGTGCGTGAGCTAAGAATGAGGAAAGGGATGGATGAGGCAGATGAAGTGCCCTGAGGCACAAGTCCTGCCTATGTGCTGAGTGTTGTGAAGAAGAGCAGAGGACTCTGGGAGCATACAGTCGGCATAACTGACCAGTCTGCCAATCAGGAGAGGCTTTCTGGAGGAGGTGACATCTAAACCAAGGCCTAGAGGATAAGATACCTTTAAATAAAGCAAGGAGAGCGGGAGAGGCCATTCCTGCTGCCTGGCCGGCCATGGCCCCGAGGTGAGCAAGAACACACCTGGCCAATGCAAAGAACACCCAGCATGGCCGGAGCCTGGAGGGGTGGGGAGTGGGGGTGGCTACGGCGCTACCAGACAGACCCGACTGGAGAGCAGAGTATATCCCACAGTGCATTAGGTCCCACAGTGGGCAAAACCAACCCTCTTCCCCCACCTCCGCAAGATCTGTCAGCAACCTGATGCCTAACCAGGCAGGAGGTTCCAGAAATAAAAACAACAGAAAACTGTCCCTATTTCTTTATTTCCTTAAGGGGAAAAAATATCCAAAACTTTTCTATAACTGATAGTTTCTTCACATTAAAGCCCAGGATAAAAGGCCAGTTTCTATGTTGCTGGATCCTGACCCAGCACTTGCCACCTGCAGCGATGGCGCAGAAGACACCAGCAGGAGAAGGGCGATAATGGAAAGTGAGGGCTCCCGGGAAGAGAACCAGCTTTGGTGCCCTGCAGTGTTTGGTGAAGAACTAACCACTGGGCTTAACAAAAAACCCAACCTTATCGCTGCTCTGTTACTGAAGACAAAGCAGGGCAACCTGAGCATAACAGCATCTTCTCAGAGAAGTGAGGTTACCTGGCCGGCTTCAATTACTTACAGTGAAGGGGGTGGGGAGATACAGAGAGATCAAACCCTATAAGCTGGAAACCAAACCTGACAGGGTGTAGTCTGGGGGTTCTCATCTTCTTCCTCCTCCCTTGCTGAAATGTTTGACTTTTCCTTGATATTTATGTCAAATTTGGTCAAACTTCAGCAGGAGTATGTCAGATTTCAGAGCACAAACTGCTATTACCCGCCCCCCCCCAAATTTCTGTAATATCTCAATAGCCAACAGGTGGCGCTCAACCAACACAAAGAAGAGTCTGAGTCCAAACCAAAACCAAAACCCCATTCACAGAAATAGAGGGTTAGGGTGAAAGGCGAGGTCCTGGATGTTTTCATGGTTACTGACCACCCCTCCTCCACAGCAATTTCAAGACAAGAGCTGAAGAAGCGATACACGCAGCTCTATGGTTGCAAGGATTCCACAGGCAAACTGTTAGGAAAACGGGGGCTACATTTCTGTAAGCTTCTTTAGTGACTGGCTTCTCAGAGCCTTTTGTGTGCTGATGTCACTGTCCACCTGAAAGGTGGGATAGAGGAGACAGTCCCTATGCCGATAGCCACAGACCAAACCTGGACGGCGACCCTTGTTACAGGGCTACCCGGAGCCCAGTTTCCCATGCAACGGGCCAGGAAAGGCTGGCTGGCTGCTCTAAAAAGTCCTGAGACCTGCAGAGCTTGGCAGAGCTCCCTAGGGCAGTACCCCAGAAAGTACCTATTGGGGGGCTTCTGCTCCCCAGGCCCTGCCCCAGCTTAATTGGTCTTCCAGACATGGATACTTCTTAGTCTAACTCAGGATTATGCCCTTTTCCTTCATTAAAGTGTAACCAGAAACACAGAATGAAAATTTCTGAGACCACTGGCTCTCCCCAGACAGATGAAAGACCTCTGGCCTTAGCTTCCCAAACCTGCCCCTCCCAAGTGCCTGTGTAGGTCCTGGGGCTTCCCCCCAGAACAATGAGCCTGGATTCACGCCCTCCCACTCAGACCATGGGAAGGTCCAGGCCTATGTCTGACTCATCCCAGCACAGTGTCTGGCACCTGGGAGGTGCTTTTCAATATGGAGTTACTAAGTGAATGCTAAACTTTTCCATAAAGCAAACTCATACTCACCCTGCCATGCCACCCTTCCTAGAAGGCAGATTCATGACATGAAACAAGGAAGTTCACAGTACAACAAAGGTCCCTCTGAAAACTGTTGGTTAGAACTAGCAGACTGAATTCTTCAGAGGTCTGGCAAGAGACTGCTCTGGAATGGAAATTAAAGGGCAAGTCTTGCACAGACTGGAGCTGGAATTAAGAACAGGGGAGGGTGGGGCTGGGGCGGGGACTTGGGATGCGGTAGGTCCCAGGTAGAATTAGGTCCTACTCCTCATCAGCCTATCAGGATAGGTCCCAGAAGGGTGGTAGAGGCCACTTATTTGTTCATTTGACCATACTTGCTTGTTATGGGACAACATGTCTTTGCTATTCCTGATGCTTCCTAGATGCCCAGTAGCAAAACATCCCTAGCACTGCCTCCCCTCACTCTCTCCCAGCTAGGTAGAGTAGGCAGGTCACCAATGAGTATAAGCGGAGCTGGTGTGGGTGGCCCGGGCTCTTTCCCTCCTCTTGGGAGCAAGCTGCCCACCAAGGGCCCACACTGGTCAGGCTCTGCTCCTACACAGTGAAACACTATGGAGCAATTAAAAACCAACACACATTTCTATGTACTGACATACAGGCGAGATCTACAAGATGCATTAAGGGGGGGGGGGGGGGGGGATACCAAAGTGCAGGATATGTAGTATGGCCACCATTTGTACTTTCAGCAGGGAGATATGCACAGACACACAGGAAGGAGGGGAGGGAGAGACCGAGCAAGGGAGGGAGGCTCAGGAAGACAGCCAGTCAGGCTCAGGAAAGATACCTAAGAAACAGGTAACAGTGAAACTGACTTTCATTTGGAGAGCTGAATTAAGGAAGTCAGTCAGAGACTTAGTTTTCATTGTTTAATGTTTTATACTGTTTAACTATAACATATGCATATGTTATATTTTCAAAATAAAAAAGGAAATAGGATCAGGGACAACCCAAGACCTTACAGGGCTTCTAGTTAATTGAGGAAGACAATTAATCACATGAGCAGGGGAAAATGTGTGCCTGTCAATTTTGTGCAAAAGATCCAAATATGAGGATAATGGCTATTAAGCAGTTTCTCTAATGAATGAGTGGATGAATAATGCTCAGTCAGATTGGTCCTCTTCCAGGACTCTGGTTTTTCTTCAAAAGAGTGGTCTCTATTGGCCTTTCCTGGGGTCTGGGCTTGGTTCCACAGGCTGCTAGGAGCCAAAACTAACAGGCTCCAGACTGACAGAGGTTCACTGAGGTGCCAGGACATGGGGAGCAGCCACAGGCGAGGCAAGACAGAAGAGGGCAATGCCTGGAGCTGTGGGCCCTCCACCCTGGGTCCAGCCCAAGCAGAGCCTCCTCCCAGGGGAAGCTTGTGAGGTTTCCAGGTCCTGCTCCCATGCCTGGGCCTGGGTCCTCCCTACTGAGCCCGAAATTCATTGTCTTGGTTATTGGTGTCTATTCTGGGGCCTCGTGTATCACTGATTCACATCCAATCCTGTGCTAGTATTACACTGCTTTAATAATTACAAATTGTGATGTACTTTACCATCTAGTATCTACGTAAGGATAGTCCCATCATTTTTTAAAGAAATTTTTATAATTCTTGCCTATTTATTCTTCCATGTGAACTTTATGATCATGTTGTAAAATCTCAAAGGAAAACTATTTTAGTGTTTTGACTGGGATTACACTTAATTCTTAAATTATTGTGGGCAACATGGACCCATCCAACTTGGTCATTACTACTCTAGGTCAGTGTATGTTTCTCCACTTATTCAAGCTACTTAACTTAGAGTCAGAGGAATCTGAAGCTGTGTGGTATTCTATAAGCTTCTTCACATACGTCCCTTCTCATTTCTAATCATAATGCTTTCATTAACATTGAAAAATAATGTAAAAGTAAAATACAAGGAGAGAAATCAGCAAGACAAATAAATGCACATAGTTACCTGTGCAAATACAAGCACCATCACATTTTATTATATTCAACACAGCCCCACCCAGATGATACAGTAACTGCCATCCTCACCTGATCAAAGTGGCTAAGCCACAGACACAAGTGACACATTGCTATCACATCAGTACTAGGAATAACTACCTCAAAGAGCATAGCCTTTCCCTCGCACTTTCATCCTCCTATGGGAAAAGTAATAAATTAGTAGATTCAAATATTCACCAAGGCTAAGACTTTTCCATAAAGATTAAAAACACCCCACCCCATTTCAGACATCTGGCTTAAAGAGGAAATAGCTTAACAGAGGGCTGGGGCCACAATGCACATTTGAGCCAGGACTCTAGAAACTGCTACCAGAGAAGTAATACTAGTAGAAACAGAGTGTGTTTGCAAATGTTTCTGAGTTGCTATGAAATCTGGCAGGAAACAAGTGTTATTGTCACCATCATTAGTCATTTTCAAGGCACTGCCAGCTACATCACTTACTTAAAAGGCAGAGAAATCTGAAGCTGTCTGATGCTTTTCAAAGGATAAGGTAACACTCTCCAGGTAGCCAAGATCTATAAATAGGCTTTAAAAGCATTGGCTCCTTTGCTAAAAGTCAGCTTTGACTGATAAAGAAAACCCATGGAATCTGTTCTCTATTGAACATGAAGCCCCAAACCTTAACTTTGACAATAACTATGGTCACAGTGACATTAGGGTAAGTTAATTGAAGTTAGTATATGTACATCTATCAAATTCTAACCTTTCTGGGGCCAGGAGCTGGAGCCAGTTGTTAACACTGTACTGTGTAGCACCTATGCCCTGTGTTCAATGGTGCTTAACAAAAGAAATGGGTTGATGTGGCTATGCAGAGCATGAATACTGTGGCCATGACTTTCCCCATGACACTACCCTGATTCGTCTACTCAATTCACTTATTTAGCACTGTTCTCAGTGCTAAGAATAGAGCAGTGAACAAAACCAAGTCTCTAGCCTTATGGAGCTTATATTCTATGGGCAAACAACCAAGTATGTGCTGTGTCAGAAGTACTCAGTGGTATGGAGCAGAAGCAGGTGAGAGGGAGCTGGAAGGGCAAAGGGGCATGTGAGCAGATGTGAAAGTGAGACATTGGGTGGATCCTGGCTGCTGCCTCAACAAGCCAACAAAACTGCTCTTGCCAAGGATGCTGATAACATCCACACTGTCAAATCCAACAGTCACTTTCAGGCCTCATCTGACCAGAGCTCCCTGCAACATCTGACGATGTTCCTTGGCCCCCATGCCTCACCCCACTCCAGGCCTTCTCTGGACACTCCCGGCCTTCTGGTCACTCCGGCTGCTCCTGTTGAGTCTCTCCTTCACCAGCTTTCCCTCCTCCTTCCCTCAGCCTCTATCTCTGGTGTCCTCGGGACTGATCCTGGGCTCTTCCGACTCCATACTCTCCCCTCTGCTCCCTTCCACATGTGTCCTCCAGGCTTGTATACCAGCTGCCCCGATTCCTCTCTGGGCTTCTCCCCTCTCGCCTCCTTCCCACCCAGCAGCCGGAATGCCCTTGACAACACATCCTATTCACATCACTCCCTAGCTGCAACTCTTTCAGAGGTTCCCCTCTGCTTATAGACAGAATAGAATCCCTAAATATTCACCAAAGTAGAGTCTCCCCACCCCATGCTGCCCACATCTGGTTTTAACATATTCTCATTGACTTATCTAATGTCTTCATTTTCCAGATATTAGCTTCCTGTCGGAGCCCTCCTGGATTGCTCTCAAGGTAAATAACTTTGCTCTGCCCTCTCACAACACCCTGTATCTACCACATTCTGCAGTTACCTATTTATGTGTCTGCTGACAGTCTCCACAACCAGATTGCCTTTTCCATGGAGGACTGAGGAGTGACCAATACAAACCCGTGCCCAGCACATACCACCACAGAGTATGTGTAGAATGAACTCCCGAATGAAACTCCACTGTCTTCCTACTGCACACAGAGCCCCACTCTTGACTAGAACAGCCCCTGCTCCTGGCCTTGCCCCATGCCTTCTTTACCATCCTGCGCCAATCCTTCCAAGCAGTCCTTCCTGTCAGAGCACTGTTCTTTTCGCCTGAACCTCACACACTCGCATGGATGTGTTCTTGTTCATTTAATCTTGGTTTATGTTCTCCCCCATCCCACCTTCTTTCCCCTCCCCTCACCATTTAAAATCAGATAACACATCTTTGTAAATTAACTGATTATCAGTTTTTCAGGTTTGCTTTATTTTAGAGAACACAAAGGAATCATCCAGATGAAGAGGAGGAGTATATTACAAATGGAACAAGTCTAAACCAGGAGTCAGGTCCAGCACTGCGGTCCCAGCTTTGATGCAAAACAGCAGTGAGAGACTTTACATGGGCTATCATCTCTGCTCAACAAGTCATTTCCTTTCCCTGGCTCTCAGTTTCCCTTTTTTAGATGAGAGAGAGAGGGAGAGAGAGAGAGAGAGAGAGAGAGAAAGTAGCTTATCCCAACTTCCTTTCCAGTTCTAAGCATCTAGAACTGTACCCTGCCCCAGAAAGGGAGATGCTGGCACTAAAGAATACAAATGAGAGATCCCCAAAGTAGGCAGGCATGTGGGGTAACAACAGCTGCCATTCAGTATAAGAAAGAAGAAAAGGATCTGTAAAACCCCAACACACCACAGACTTCTGACTTATCTCTGAGGAGGACATTTTAAAGTGTGTGGTTTTTTAAAAAATATTTTATTGATTTTTTTACAGAGAGGAAGGGAGAGGGATAGAGAGTTAGAAACATCGATGAGAGAGAAACATCGATTAGCTGCCTCCTGAACACCCCCCACTGGGGATGTGCCTGAAACCAAGGTACATGCCCTTGACCAGAATTGAACCTGGGACCCTTCAGTCTGCAGGCCGACGCTCTATCCACTGAGCCAAACCAGTCAGGGCTGCGGACGGCATTTTAAAAAGCATGCAAACCAATAAAAAACTTTGTACAGCCCTCCTCACATAATAAAAATTCCAAAATAAAATCTGTTTTACCTTTGCCTGCTAAAGATAATTTCCCTCCCATCTGCTACTGAGAATCAGCTGTCAGCCTACATCTCTCCCTCTCTTCATCCTCTTCCCATGCATGCTGTTAACCTTCCAAGTAGCAGGAGTTTGGGTGGGCAGGAGAGCAGGAGAGCAACCCACTACATCAAAGGCCAGATCATCTCTGTCAGATGCGTCATTATTTCAGAAACACTGTAAGTCTCTACACTGACCCCCACCAAGATGAGCACCCCCTACTGCTCACACTGTCTCCTGAGATATACGAACATATTACATCTTTATCAGATTCAAAACACCTACATCTTTTTTTCTTTGTGATATACTTATTTTCACTATGTCCTTTCTGTCAAAAGTAATTTGTTATTCACAAACTCAAACTTAAAAACAGGGGTGGAAGATGAAGTTTCAGTTTATGATCACATTCCCATTTTAACTCAGGCCTTACTCACCCTGCTGCCTGGACATTTCCCATCCTGACTGCTGCAGCAAACGCTTAAAAAGAAAAGTGTGCTCTTATTGCTCCACGAAAGGGGACACACGCCTTTAAAAACCAAGGTCAGGTAGCATATTTTATTCATCACCCTTGCTTCAAGGCCTCCTGGGAACACAGACAAAAATACAATGACAATATCCAAGGTACAAATAATTGAGTAAACTGCAGAGCAGGGAAAAGCCAACACAGAAAGCAATGGACATTTATCTTCTCAAAACTGCAGGCCCTGATGTGCTGGTGTTTCCCCTCCACATTCACAAACAAAACCAACCAGTGGGCCGGAATGAAAGACTGGACCAAAGGGCAAGGAGATTTTGTACTTCCTTTTCCTGCAGATCTTTTGGGACCAGTGTGTGTTCTGGGGGTAGGAGGAGAGTAGGGAGAGAGGTAGTATGAACAAAACTTGAAGCCAACCACTTAAACTGTTGTTTAAACTATAGAGTTTTAAAGTCTTCATGCTATTGCGAGGGCCTGCTCCACTTTCCTGACATAAGGAAGAACTGGCTAACATCTGATTGCTCTCAAGTCAGATTTTACCCAGGAAATCTGATCCTGTCCACTGTGCCGGTTCTGATGTCATAAAAATGCATCTATCACCAGAACCTCAGGCCAGGCCACCCTTCATGGGGGGGGAACACAGGGTGCCTTCCAGTGAAGTCCAAGAACGGCTTTTCTAACCAGAGGCAGCTTTCATAATCACTCTGTTACCGGCTGTTGGCCATGGGAGAGGGGAAGAAATTAGGGTGTCCCCACCTGCCTACGATGTGGCTTTGAGCAGATATCTGGCCTTTCAGAACTTAATTTTTTGGGGGAAGGGAGAAAATAACTTATCTCACAGAGCAGAGGTAAGAATTAAATGAAACAAGATATTTAGAATGAACTAATGGTGTCTGGAACACAGGAAGGTCTCAATAAAAGAGACTTGTGCATTCAGCTGACGTTCCCATGATGCTCAGAACTGCTCTGACTCTCTGTGCTGTGATAAAGTGCAATTACAGGCCTCGAGGCCACAGCAGCCAAGTCTCCCAGTGACTGTTCAGGGCGAGTGATGAGTAAAGAAAGGTCCTTGGGAGCAGGAGAGAACTACCATTTAGAGATTAGATATGTTTTTCAATGACAGTGCAATCAAATCCCACTCCTATCTGCACAGATACAATCATCTTTCTTTTTTTATTAGCACATTTCACTCTCCAGCACAGATGAGTATCTACCTAGTAGAAAAGCCTAATAGTTCTTGGACAGGAATGGGAATTTGGGGGTTTTATGGTCGTCCATTACCTGCACTTGCAATCCCCTCACCCCACAAAATGCCCTCAGCAAGAAAATGCAGCTGGGAGACTGATTACTCGCCTCCAACATCAGCTCTGGGTGTGCTTCTCCATAATGTCCCTTATCAAGCACTTAGTCAGCTGGAGATTGGACACCCAGAAGAGGGCGGGGAAAGCGAGATGCTAGGAGGAATGCTGGGATGTTCTAAACCCTGCCAGCGCTCCAGGAGGAAGTGCAAAGGCTGGTGGATTCACATAGTGTAGCTTATTGCTACGGCTCTTTCAGCTCAAAGTCCATAATTCCAGGACTCTGTAAGAATAAAGAATAATGAGAAATAGTTACCCTAGAAAATGCTAAGAAGCCAGCATTGAGGTAGTTAGAACAAAGAAAAAGGCCAAAACGTTTACATTCCTCAGCTCTTTATAAGGTACAGATAAATGTGTGTCTTGATTAAAAAAAAAAAAAGAGCCTGCAATCACTCCTTGCTACCTTGCTTTCCCAACCAGGAAGCAAATGCATCCATACGATGGAAGAAATCACCTGCAGGCCAGGAAGTGAAACCCCAGCAACATTCACCTCAGTCCGATGTGTCAGGCTCTTCACTGAAGACTGGGTGACAAAGCCAGTCTCAGCTCTTGACCTCATGACCTCACAAGCTAATGGGAAATACAGAACGTCTAGGCTCCCGTGAAATGTACGGAAACACACATATGGAAACACGAATGGGCACGCAAACGCGCGGTGGGTCCAGGATGTCTTCTTCAAGTAGGATGGTTGAGCTAACCAGGGAAAGGAAATGTGGAGAAAAGGGTTTTAAGCAGAAGGAATAAGAGGTCTTTCTTGAAATACCAGCAGTTTGGCTTCTGGGTCCCCTCCCTACTGCATCCTTAGCTTTGATAAGAGAAGTTAAGGTAAGAGCCACTGATTACAGCCTTAAGGATCAAAGTCTCACCCTCACTGCTGCCAGCTCCTTGCCGATGCATGGGGTCAGCAGCAGTAGCTGATTCTGGGGAAAAGAAGAGAGAGCTATGGGAACATCAGTTCATCCAGTGCTCACATTTAGGGTCAGTGTAATTTTCTGAATCTGCAGTCCAAAAAGATGATAGAATAGGAGGAAGAGCTAGCTTGTCGCACCCGTTTCTGAAGTCAAGCAGAACAAGAAAGGGGGGAAAGAAGAAACGAAGAAAAGTTGGGGACAGGATTTAGAAAAGGGAAGTTTTGGAAAGACAGCTTTTGTACTATTAGTGGTTCAACTACATAACAGTGGAAAACTCTTCTAAATCAAAAAATCAATAAGCGAAGATACAAGATAATTGCCAAACTGAGGGAGATGGTGAAAAACGTTAAGGTCTAAGGAGTTCTACAGAATTAGTTACGCTCCCCAAGTGACTTACCAACGGCAGAGAGAAAAGCATATCTTTACAACGAAGACAGCAAGACAGCGAAGCAAATGATCAAAGGTGACATTCGCACCTCTAAAGGGACTATCTGTGAAGCACACTCACCAAAAACATTGAACCTAAATGTAATCAAGACTCTGGGGCCTAACATGTGGTTCACAGGAAATCCGGGGGACAGAGCAACATGCTACACAACACAACAAGAAAACTAATAGAGTACATGGGGCATTCTTCAGACAGCTGGACCAGCTGCTTCACAAAGTCAAAGCCACGGGAGGTAGGTGGGGGTCGGGGGGGGCGGGGGAGAGCAGAGGGATTATTCTAGATTAAAAAAGACTAGAGCCAAAACCGGTTTGGCTCAGTGGATAGAGCGTCGGCCTGCGGACTGAAAGGTCCCAGGTTCGATTCCGGTCAAGGGCATGTACCTGGGTTGCGGGCACATCCCCAGTAGGAGATGTGCAGGAGGCAGCTGGTCGATGTTTCTCTCTCATCGATGTTTCTGACTCTCTATCTCTCTCCCTTCCTCTCTGCAAAAAATCAATAAAATATATTTAAAAAAAAAAAAAAAAAAAAAGACTAGAGATGACAACCAAATGCAAAATGAAAGTCTTGACTGAGTGCGGATGCATAAACACTAGTTACAAAAGATAGTCTTGAGAAAACTGGAAAACTTTAATGTAGGCTGTACAGTATATGAATTAATATTTTCTTTGGCATGAAAACGGCAATGGTTATGAAAGGGAATATCTTTATTTTCAGGAATAAATGTCATGCTGTCTTCAACTTTTTTTTTTAATTCTCACCTGAGGTTACGTTTTGTTTTTGTGGGTGTGTTTCTTAAAAAAATTGATTTGAGAAAGAGAGGGATGGGAGGGAAGGAGAGAGAGAGGGGGAGGGAGAGAAAAGCATCGATTAGAGAGAGAAACACTGATCAGTTGCTTTCTGTATCCGCCCTGACCTGGGATTGAACCTGCAACCTAGGTATGTGCCCTGACTGGGAATCAAACCCGCAACCCTTCTGGTACACGTAACGACACTCTGACTAGCTGAGCCACCCAGCCAGGACTATATTTAACTTTTTAAGGAACTACCAAAGTGTTTTTCCATATCAGCTACCCCATTTTACATCCCCAGAGTTCCAAGCTCTCCACATCTTTGCCAACACTTATCACATGCTAATTGGTGTGAAGCAGTATCTCCATGGTTTTGATTTTCATCTCCCTAATGATTAATAATGTTAAACATTTTTTCATGTATTTATGGGTCATCTTTACATCTTTGGAGAAATGTCTATTCAAGACCTTGGCCAATTTTTAAATTGGGTTGTCTTTTTATTTCTGAGTTGCATAAACTTTATATATTCTAGATACACATCACTTATTAGATATATAAATTGCAAATATTTTCTCCCATTCTTGGGGTGGTCTTTCTAACTGGTACAACTTTTGAAAACAGGTCTGGCAACATATATCAAAGATTTCAGTGTGAATATCCTTTGATTTTACAGTTTTACACTTTTAAGAATTTATCCTCAGAAAATAATTAAATAAGTAGAATGAGAAGAGATATAAACAAGAACATTCACCAAAGTGCTATTTAAACTGAATCTCAAGCCTTACCTTACACCATATACAAAAATTAAATCCAAATGAATCATAGTCCTAAATGTAACACCTAAAACTACAAAATTTCTTGGGAAAGGAAAAAAATCGTAGAGACCTTGGGTTTGGTAAAGACTTCATAAACAAAAATTATGGCTACAAAAAACCCACAGATACACATGACTTCATCAAAATTAAAAACTTTTGCTCTTCAAAAAACAACTGAAAATGATAGTGCAGTTCTATTTTTACAAAGATATAGCAAGAAATAAAAAGGACACAATAACAAAATACAGAGTATATAGCTCCAAGAACAGTGTTTCAGATGATTTTGCTTTTTTTCTATCTTTCTGAAATGTCTGAATTCTCCATTTCTATATAATGAGGAGAAGGCTAGAGGGAGACCTTTACAAAACTATGTCCATCTTGAAAAGGGGAAAAGTTAATTTCCACCTCAGAATTAACTGAAAGTAATACTAATTACCCATGGGACACCGTTTACCATGTTGATTTGGAGTTACCTTTTTATTTGCCACATTTTAGAAATAAGAATACACTGTAATTTTCTTAAGAGTTTAATATATTTGCCTTTCACATGATTTTCAGATTTCTATCATACATACAAATTAATCTGGTCAACAAACTTTACTGATGCAATGGGATAAAGAATGGCATAAAGATTATTCTGTAAGAGAAGCTTATAAGTACAGCATCATCTCGCAACTATGTGGAGTTTTATTTAGTTATACAGAAGTAAATAAAATAATTCAAGATAGATAATAAAGGTCTGTGCACTTGATTCAAAGGAGAGTCTCTAAACCCTCACTAAGTTAATTACTCTTATTTTACACTCAATTTAACAAGTTAAGCAAACCAATAGCAAGAGGGAGGCACCAGACAAAAAGGGAGAGTAAGTGGTAAACACTGCAGAGCAAGTGGCAACCAAGATCCTGCAGGAGATAATCATTAAAGATTTGAAAACCCAACTCACAAGAGAGCCCAAGATCACTGGTTAGAAAAGCAAATGTACCTTAACAGTGCAAGAATATGAAGAGGTTACTATAATACTACAATAAATAATATTCAGAAACAGGTTTCTAAATAACCAAAAGTTGTACTACCATCAATGTGTTCAAGAAGCAGTGATGGCTATTGTGCATTTAAGAGAAATTTCCATTTTCCATTAATAATGGCTAAGTCTATAAAATATATGACTAACGAAATAAACAATGGTGATCTGGAAAATTGGCTTATAGCAAAGGACGCTCTATTCCTTAAGAGAGGGGCAAATCAATAAGGTGTTTTTGCAAACATTTTAATACTCAACTTCAATACCACAAAACTCAAAGGACAGAACAGAAGAAGTGGTTTAGATGCACTGATAGATTCTTCAGTGCTCCTCAAATCTACCATGTGGGATGGTTCCCAGGACTATCTCTGAGTAAGAACTAACCCTGTGGTTAAGGTCATTTTATATTACCACCCTCCCACCCAGCTCTGTCGACCATGTATCATCTCCTCCTGCCTTTGTAGTTCCATCTTTGAGAAAAAGCACTTCTTAACTTGGCTGTCTGGGGCCAGGATCTTGCAAAAAATATATTTTTATTTATTTATTTATTTTATTTTATTTTTTCTCCTAAGTTCTTCAAATGCCACTCTACAATCTCAACTGCATTTGGAGAGCTATCCAATCAAATGCAAAGAAACCAAGTTCCCATTCTGGGAGGAAATGGAGTCTGCATCTTCTCACCATTGTGTGAGCTACCTCCACCCCCATGTGAGTTCCTGCTGTCCTCACCTATGAGGCTGGGACTTTCACAAGGACAGCTGATATGACTAATCTGCCCACACAAATATGAAACTAAATGGGGGGCAGAGGTGAGGCAATGCGACCTCTGAAAACATCAGAAAGAAGCCAAACACTGAGTTTCTGTACCACTCTTGAGGAACTGTCTGGGAGTCCGGCCAGAGCAATTATTCGCTCTATGGATTAAGTCTCGAGTTTGAAGCATCACACATATGAAAGGGGCAGATGCCAGGCCAAAAGGTCAGCATAAATGTCAGCCTAGACAGCAGGTGGGGAACCTGGCCAGAGCAGGTGGCCTCCTGTACTGGGCAGGCGAGTGCAAAGTAAGGCTGAGGGCACAGACAAGCAGCTTGACTTCTGGAGGCTCCATGCCAAGAGGCCACGATTGGCTGTCACCCAGCCGGGGGTCAGGAGCAGCCTGGGATGCCCACTGAGACAGCTGTCTATTCTGGATGGCTAACTAATCACCTCAGATGCTGCTGAGCACAGAGGGCAACGGAAAGCAGGTTCTCCCTTCTGGACCAGGCTACCCCCAGGAACACGGCTGAGGTGGAAGAAAAACAGCTAGCTCAGAGCACCAGAGCAATTCAAGCCAACCAACTGCTTTATTCGAAACAATGCTGGCTTTGTCAAAAGATTGCAACAGCCCGACAAGAGCCAGTTGAAAAACCTGCCCTCTTTTACTCATTTCAATCCCTGGTCCCCATGACTTTGAGACATCACTCTAAAAAAGGGGGGAGGAGGAGTTACATCCATAAACCAACATCAGCCAACCCTGTGATGCACCAGGGACAGCTACCACTCAGAGATGACACATCATGGAGCTGGCTGTTTCGCAGCCCTGATCTCTTTCCCAGGAGCTGAGCTCCCAGGGTGCATTTGAATCTCACTTACTGATACATTTCCAGTGATCTTAGCCAACAAAGCACAAGGGCTGAAATGTCAATTTTCCAGTCAATTCAGGAAGGCAGTACACCCAAGATCTCAATTAGAGCTACCAAGCTGGAGTGGCTGCTCCCAGCTTTACAAAAGCCTGAAAGCTGCTACTCCAGGGTCCTCTAGGGCAAGAAACAAAGAAATTCTCTCTTTGGGAAGAAATGGTGGGGGGTGGGCACCAGCAGATTACAATATTTCTCACACCACACCCTGCCCTGTTCACTTCATCCATATTTCACAAAATCAGTGGCAATCATCTCAAAGCACTATGCAAACACACCCAAAGCTCCAAGGAACCAGCAACAAGTACAAAAACAGAGATAAGCAAAGCTACCAGGCAAAAAGCAGCTGGCTGCATAGAGGCCAAACCAGCTCAACTGCGACCAGCAGGTCTCTGGTAGGCTGCTCTCAGAAGCATCTGGAGGAGGCCATGTAGACCACAGGTGAGTTTCCCGCACCACCTGCCTGCTGGCTCTCAGCAACTATGCAAGGACAACACCAAGGACAAGCCAGAGGCTAAGCTGATAACTGGGTTCCTTGCTTTCATGATAAGGTTTTTTTCCATGGGACAATGCCCTCAGCGAAGGTTTCTCTTGGAGGAGAATCATGAATTCCAAAGCTAAAGGAAAATGGAGCGTCAGATAAATGGATGTTCAGCATGAGAGAAAGCAAAGAGGCTGGGGCCAGGCTCTGCTGGATGGGACAGGGAGCCCACTGTAAGGACTTCTGAGCCAGAACGCAGCTGCCGGATGTGGGATGCCACAAGGGGCAACCTAACCTCTCCACTGGGCCTAGGGAGTCAGATGACCTGATCCAGTTTATAAAACATAACCAAAGTCCTCAGGTCTTCACCCACCCCTCCAGCACATACCCTGCCAGCATGGGATGGATGAAACCAGAGACACCCCACAGCTGATCAAGCTGACGAGTAAGGCACTAAAGCCAGAGATCAGCATCTCGGGATTCGATATGACAGGAAGTATTTAAATTGTTTCCTAGAGTTAAATCAGCTCTTCCTTCCATGTACCAAGGCATCCCAGAGTTTTGTTTGTAACTCGGAGGAACATTCACCCACACTGCTCCCCATCACACAGGAGCTCACCGCAGCAGTGTGGACTCACAGCCGGAATCACAAGATCCACGCTCTCCCTGCTTCTGGAACAACCAAAAGCCAAGGAAGGCATCCATCTGCTCACATCCCTGCAAAGCCCTGGCCTCATGGGTCTGTCAGCCAGCAGGGCACAACACGGACATGTAAGCTCCATGCTCAGTCCAGGCATGCACGCTGCTGACAACTGTGTCAAACACCATCCGATGTGTCCCCCAGCCCTCTGCAGGCTATAGGGATACGCATGAGAATGCAGGGAGCTTTCCTATCAGCAGCGCCGAGCACAAACAAAGGCTACTTTTCAGCTGTGTATATGTTCACCACCTTCCTCCACACACACCTTACTGATGAGGGTGTGGCAAGGCAGGTGGGACCTAATGTGGCAACGCCTATTGCTGCTTTTTTTCAAGAGTCCTGCTGAAAGGTTCTCAGGGTAAGGGTGATTTCTGTCAGGAAGAAGGAAGAGGCACAGGACGTTTTCAGAGAAAGTAGCCAACCTGGGGTATAGGAACAGAGATGAATGGAACAGGGACCCAGAAATACCTTAAAGTTACCCCAAAATACCATGAAATATTCTCAATGACCAGCAGAGAGAGATTAAATAAATAATAGTACATCTGCACAATGAAATACTATTCAGTCACTAAAACATTTTGCAGATAAATATTTGGGAGCTTGGAAAGATGCTCACAACCTATTAAATGGGGGGGCAGGGGGGGCGGAATACACTCACCATTCCTAAAAAAAGAAAAACAAACAAAAAAACCCACAAGGTCTGGAAAGATAAACACTAGGGAATTGACAGTGGTTATCTCTAGGTGTTAGAATTTTTTTTTCTTGGAAAGGGGCCTGGAAATACAGTCAAATTCCAAAAAGTAAGTTCTAAGCTTAGAAGAATAATTACCCGACTTTCTAGTTAACCTGTCTCAGCAGAGAAAACACTGTACCTCTAATAAATCCAAATTCTATTTCAATATCGTTTAGAAGCAGAAGATATGGTGTTTAAGAACTATACAGCTATCTGCCAAAATCTTTCCAGATCAGATCAAATATGGATAGAAAACCCAAGAGCTAGAAAAGGTAGGGAACGTGTGCAAGGTGGCTACACAGACCATACTCTTGTGTGTAAATGTGTGTGTTGGGGGGAGGGTCCATTCCTTTCTTAACCACCGCAAACACACACACACACTTACACTGGGGAGGTAAAGACAGAGGTAATGTAAGGTCAAATATATAGGTTAGAAACTTTAAACAGGAGCCAAGAGAGAGGCTTCCTCAGTCTAATTTAAAAGTATAATCTTGTTTCAATTATAACCAAATCAATTGTCTGGAGTTAAGTCAAATTATTATCCCTTTCCTTCACCACAGAATCACTCCATGAAACAGCCCCACCTTAATCAAGCATGGTGGTGAAGGGGTAATAGTCCAAAGTGGAATGTAAAGCTAAGCGTAACCTATGATCCAAGAATTTCACAAAATGGAGAATCAACCTTCCAACTCCAAGACAAGATTATTTAAATAATTGCCCAAGTTCCTCATAACTCGGAGTATTTGATTACTAGGAGCATGCATTCTTCTGGGGTTTATCAGGCAGACAGTCTTAAGATTTTTGTATCTAGAAGATGATAGTCCTGTGACTTTAAATAGAGCCTGGGGCAGAAAGAACACAAAAGAGTGAGAACACATCAAAAGACTTTCCTTGTGCCTGTGGCAAACAGCACAATACACTCCTTCAACTCTTCGGCTAAAACTCAGTTCTAAACTACATCCAACCTAGATTAAACTCATTTTCCCAGAATACCTAATATCTGAACTCAGACAGTAAATTATAGACTGAAACAAAACTTAAAAGTGGAGCTCACATACAAATTCAGATTTCTTCCAATTTTTCAAATATGCCAGATCTTGTAACACTGGCAAGAATCACCTGGAGCCGAGTGATGGCTGTCCCCTTTAGATCAGGCAGATATTCTCTACCTCACCACAGACCCCACTGCTCCCTATTGCCTTTCCATCACAGAGACCAAGTCCATTTCACTTATGCCGGCATGGTTTTCATAACAAAGAAATGTTTCTCTGTAACCATGACTTTGAAAGGCAAAAAATAAAAGATATCAAAGGTCCCCTTAGCCTTACAAATGGCCAGCTTTATTTCCTGGCCCATGTGGGCATTTGAGTTGTGACCCCCCTAACAGACAATGTTAAGAGGGAAAAAGATCGCCCTGACTGGTTTGGCTCAGTGGATAGAGCGTCGGACTGCAGACTGAAGGGTCCCAGGTTCAGTTCTGGTCAAGGGCATGTACCTTGGTTGTGGGCACATCCCCAGTAAGGGGTGTGCGGGAGGCAGCTGATCGATGCTTCTCTCTCATCGATGTTTCTAACTCTCTATGCCTCTCCCTTCCTCTCTGTGGAAAATCAATTATATATATATATATATATCTATATCTATATCTATATCTATATCTATATCTATATCTATATCTATATTTTTTAAAGAGGGCCCTGGCTGGTTTGGCTCAGTGGATAGAGTGTCGGCCTGTGGACTGAAGGGTCGCAAGTTCAATTCTGGTCAGGGGCATGTGCCTTGGTTGCAGGCACATTTCCAGTGGGAGGTGTGCAGGAGGCAGCTGATCGATGTTTCTCTCTCATCGATGTTTCTAACTCTATATCCCTCTCCCTTCCTCTCTGTAAAAAAATCAATAAAATATATTTTTTTTAAAAAAGAGGGAAAAAGGTCTTCTTAATAGGATTACCTTACAGAGGGGGCAAGTTGGAGAACCAATTTCTGAGTCAATTTTAATCTAGGGGAAATGCTTAGGGCAGGTCACTTTCCCAATCACTCTCATTTTCTGTACACGGGAGAGAGAGAATTATGAAATTTCTAGACACTGACATATTTAAGATCGTTAACATCATATAGTTCTGTGCTTCCCAAGTCAGATTCCCTAAAGTTAATATTGAAAACCTGAACTGTTTTTGAAATATTTTTTTAAACAACAGCTTTATTGAAACATAATTTACACACCATGAAATTCACCCTTTAAAAGTGTTTGTTGGTGCCCTAACCAGTTTGGCTCAGTGGATAGAGCATCGGCCTGCGGACTCAAGGGTCCCAGGTTTGATTCCGGTCAAGGGCATGTACCTTGGTTGCAGGCACATCCCCAGTAGGAGGTGTGCAGGAGGCAGCTGATCGGTGTTTCTCTCTCATCTCTGTTTCTAACTCTCTATCCCTCTCCCTCCCCCTCTGTAAAAAAATCAATAAAATATATTTTAAAAAATAAACTAAACTAAGAGTGTTTGTTGGTTTTAGTATATTCAGAGTTGTGCAGCTACTACCATTCTCTAATTTTAAAGCATTTTTATCACTCCCTTAAAAAAAAACCATAAAAAAACACCATAACCATGCCTGGCTGGTGTGGCTAAGTGGTTGAATGTTGACCCATGAACCCGGAGGTCAGGGTTCGATTCCTAGTCAGGGCACATGCCCAGGTTGCCAGGGGCATGTACCTTGGTTGCGGGCACATCCCCAGTAGGGGTCGTGCAGGAGGCAGCCAATTGATGATTCTCTCTCATCACTGATGTTTCTATCCCTCTTTTGTTCTCCCTTCCTCTCTGAAATCAACAAAACATTTTTTTTTTAAAACACCCATAACAATTAGCAGTGACTGTATTCTCCCTTTCCCCTCTCCAGCCTCCCTCAGAGGCAAGTACTGGTGTGATTTTCTTCAACACCGGTTACTTATGTCTATCCTAGAACTTCATATAAGTGGAATTGTTGTATACTCTTTTGGGTAAGGCTTGTTTCATTCAACATAATGTCTCTGAGATTCATCCATGTTGTTGCACATACCAGCAGTTTGTTCTTTCTTATTGCTCAATGCAACTTGTTTCTAAGGCAGTATCTCTCAAAAACAAAAGGTCTGTTAAGAAAAATAAGATCAGTAAACATGACTCTCTTCTCTCTTGCTTTTTTTTTTTTTTTTTTTTTTACAGTTAAGGACACCATGACTTAGAGGGGCTAAGTGATATATTGTTAGTCAGTGGCACCACTGCACTGTCCTGTGTTGTCCAATCCAATCATCTTTCTACCACATCCATTGACACTTCCTAGTCTCACCGGTAAGGAAGTCCCTATCTGAATCGGTGAGAGAATTCTGTTACAGGAAATGGAAAGTCAATACCCAAGTAATGAAGGTAGTAGGCTTCCCTCAAAGACATGTCTGTCAATGAGTGGATAAACAAAAATGGCATACTAATGCAATGGAAGACTATTCATGAATAAAAAGGAATAAAATACTGACATGCATTGCATCGTGAGTTAATCCCGAAAACATGCTAAGTGAAAAAAGTCAAACATAAAAGGACACGTATAATATGATTCCATTTATATTAAATGTCTACAAAAGGCAAATCCACAGACACAGAAAGCGGATTAGTGGTTGTCTGGGGCTAAGGTGGGAATTGGGATTAACCACAAAAGGGCATGAGAGATTGTAGTGTGGTGATGGAATACAGTTCTAAAACTGGATTGTGACCACTGATTGTACAACTAAAAACTGAATGAACTGCCCTGACCGGTTTGGCTCAGTGGATAGAGCGTCGGCCTTCGGACTAAAGGGTCCCAGGTTCGATTTCGGTCAGGGGCATGTACCTTGGTTGCGGGCACATCCCCAGTGGGGAGTGTGCAGGAGGCAGCTGATCGGTGTTTCTCTCTCATCGATGATTCTGACTCTCTATTCCTCTCCCTTCCTCTCTGTAAAAAATCAATAAAATCTATTTTTTAAAAAACTGAAAGAACTTAAAATGAGTGCATTCTGTGATATGTAAATGATACCTCAATAAAGTTGTTAAACAACAACTTGTCTGTATAAGTGAATGAAAGAGTCCTGCTCTAAGGCAGAAGATCTGTTTAATAACTTAAAAAACAAAGGAGGCAATTTAAGAGACCCTACTACTCAACTAGAAAATAATTGTTTAAAACAAAAATCTAATATAATCATAAATGGTTTTAAGAATTCATTGCAAGTGTTTTGTTTTAATAAGTAAAAGAATTGTAAATTAGCATTCTCTAAAGCTCAGTATTAAGCTATCTGGGTAGGTCCCATAAGACAAGGTAGTCCATTTGCAAATGGGCCAGTTACCCTGTGAGCATAGGAAGAAGTTCTGTAGGTTTTTTTTAAGCTAGATTATTGGGTAAATATCCAGAAACTAAGTTAATACCCTTACTTTCTATATAAGGTGCTGCTTCTTGTTTCTATGACTGAGTTTGTCTCATAGTCACTGACCAAAAGAGGCCCAGGAGCTGCTTTCAGAAACAGTGGAAGTGTGCTGCCTCAGTCCCCATGTTTCCACTCCCCAGAGCAACTGCAACTCCACAAGCCTCTGTTCCTACCAGCAGTCTGGCTCTCTCTGCTGGCCCCTTATGAACTCTGACTTAGCTTTCCTCTTCACTGTTAGTGGGATGCTTTATGTTCACTTCTGAGACTCAAAAGCTAATGACAAGGAATTCTGCTTTTGGAATTATTTTTCCAGATCGTGGACACTTTTCTGGAGCTACCAAAAAAACCCCCCTTGTACACTGCCTCCTTCCAGAAGAGTTTTCTGATGATGCAGTCTAACCCCGAATACATTAAGAACGCTAGATTTAGAGAAGTGTCTTTAGGGCATTCAAGACCAGCAATATTGCTCCACCACAACCAGCCCCAACTGAGTAAAAACACCATTCAGGATATAGGATAGTATGTATTTCACCAGAAAAAAATCACTACTTTCCGAAAGCCAGCTCAAAACTCCAAAACTTCCCCTCCCCAATTATCCCCTTCATGAGGCACGACAGAGGGTAGGGAGGCTAGATGAGCAGCATGGACCGAAGAACCCAGGGTGGCTGGACTGGTCAGGCTAAGCGGAGAATTGTTCTGATAATAGTGAGGCTGTCACTGGGTCACCCCCTTGCAGCCTCTTCCCAGGGGAGCTGCCCTACCCACAGCTCCGTCTTTCAGGGTGGCCAGGCAGCCAAGTTTAGCATGCACAGCAGTGGTAGCCACACAGCTGACTAAACCATCTCAGCTTTCTCATTCCAGTAATGGCTCCCAGGGCTTAGACCAAAACCTCAGAGTCATTGTTAATTTCTTTTTTTTTTTTCCTTTCATCCTGAATGTCCAATCCATCAGCGACTTCAAAACCCACCATGAATCATCCACTTTTCATCACCCACACTGCTACCATCCTCGTCTGAGAATGGTGCCAACAGACGCTCAGTGGTACCCGTTTCCACTCATGGCCTCCTATTGACTAGTCTCCAGAGTGGCCTAAACAAACCGTACTCCCCAGTGCAATGAGCATAATTTCCCAACTTATTACCAAGGCCAACAAGGCCCCTCTCCTCTTCAGTCATTCTGACTACTCACCCCTGCCCCCACATACCAGCCTGGATGACTATCCACTCAGGTTTCAGTTCAAACCTGAAATGTCACCTCCTCAAAGAACTTCCGAGATCAGCGGAGATAAAGTATCCACTCACCTCCATCCCCTGTCACTTGCCATCTTCCCTCCTGCTATATGTTCTTCACTGCAGGAACAATAGAAATCTACTTTGCTTGCTGATTCTCCTACTAGAATATAAACCCCGTGAGGGGAGATGACTCATCTGTCCTGTTGACTACTGTATCCCCAAGAGCTGGAGCAGTGTCTGGCACACAATAGAGACCTGATTAATACTTCTGAAAAGAATAAGCACTTGTGCCAAGAGCAACCAGTCCAAAGACCATGGCTAGATGCACGCTCTGTGGCTGGTGAGGGTCTACTCAGAGAGGGAGGGGCCAGCTAGTCTCCCCCTCAAATATTTGAATTGGAGGCTGAGGCTAATTTAATTAGACAACTGGCAAAGAGCACTGATGGTAATAGAAAGCTCGAAGCAAGGTCTGTGTGTGAAATACAGGCCACTGCAAGCTCCAGCCAGGCCGAGGCAGAAGTTCCCATAAGCAGAAGCTGTGAAGCAGAGAACAGGACAGCAGGTGAGAGAGCCAGCTGGTGGCAGCAGGATGAAAGCCACAAAGAAAAACAGAGCCTGAGAGAGGAGACCAGTCACTAAGGGAAGTACCTAATTATCAGGAAAGAAGGGCAAATTCTCCTGCTGAAGACCCAGAGCTGCCTGGAACCCAGCTGCAGCCTCCATGGAATTAGCCAATGCAGGAATCCCGGAATTATCATGAAATTACCAGCACCCTTCCAGATAACCAGCTCCCTTCCTGGTACTTGCAATAAACCCCCATTGTATGAAGGCCCCTGATCCATGTAGCCAAAAGAGCTCTGACTAAAACACAAGTCCTGTGGCCTGGAATTCTAACTATAGAAAGAATTCCAACAAAAGATGGAATATATCACCTAAGCGATTTGCTATCTGGACTGCACATATTATACCCAAGAAGTAATTCAATTTCAGTAATTTAATTCAATGGGAGCTCACAGTGAATTTTTCATCAGCCATTATATGAATCCTTAAAAATAAGTAACATTAAGTTTCTACAATACTCTACTGTAGGAATTGTACTGAGAAGCAAGAATAAGGCCAACTTCACAGACTTTTCCTTTTTAAAAAAAAAAATATTTTATTGATTTTTTACAGAGAGGAAGGGAGAGGAATAGAGAGTTAGAAACATCGATCAGCTGCCTCCTGAACACCCCCTACTGGGGATGTGCCAGCAACCAAGGTACATGCCCTTGACCAGAATCGAACCTGGGACCCTTGAGTCCGCAGGTCGACGCTCTATCTACTGAGCCAAACCAGTTAGGGCCAGACCTTTCCTTTTAAACGAGGTCCCTCCTATCACAAGATCCCCTGAACTGGCACCTAATACACTCAGCAGAACTTGATATAACTCCAGGGCATGCTGCTATGCTCTCCGGTGGTGGGAGAAGAAATAAGAAAGACTTTTTTATACTTGGGTTATGTGCTTAAAAACATTACCTTAATAAACTTTGGAAACCAAGTCTGTATTAGTTTCTCTTGCTGCTATAACAAATAACCACAAAATTTATGGCTTAGAATACAAATTTATTATCTGACTAGGGGCCCGGTGCACAAAATTCGTGCAGGGGCGGGGGGTCCCTCAGCCCAGCCTACCCCCTCTCACATACTGGGAGCCCTCAGGGGATTTCCTACTGACGGCTTAGGCCCTCTCCCTGCTCCCCTTGGGGAGCAGGCCTAAGCCGCAGTCTGGCCTTCCTTTGTGAGAGGCGACCGGGCTGATCAGGGGAAGGCACCAGCCCCATCACCCCGCTGCTGCAGCCACTGTCAGTCACTGCAGCCACCAAGGTGTTTTCATCAACATGGACTCCAGTCCCTTCACCGTGAAAAAATGACAACTTTCTTTAGGCATTTTCAAGATGTGTCTTTCATAGGATATGACATTTCTTTATTATTTTTTTTATCCTCACCTGAGGATATGTTTCCATTGATTTTTAGAGAATGTGGAAGAGAAAGGGAAAGACAGAGAAACATCAAAGTGAGAGGAACACTTTGATTGGTTGCCTCCTGCATGAGCACTGACCTGGGCCCAGCCAGGGAAGAGCCTGCAACCTAGGTACATGCCCTTGGTCAGAATTGAACCCAGACCCTGTGGTAGGCAGGCCGAGACATTATCTACTGAGCCAAACCGGCTAGGGCAGGATATGATATTTCTTAGCCCCTTCAGCAGCAGACCTTCATTTTTTTCTCCAGGAATGAGGTGGAAAAACCCTACATCACCTTCTTGGATTCTTATTACCCAAGTTACTAAGAATATTACCAGTGGCATACAGGGAGCTTAGCCAATGAGCGGTCAGAAAAGGTGTTTCCTCTGTAGTTCACACCGATCCCCGGCTCAGCCCCTGCCTAGGCCTAAGGCCTTAGGCCAAACGCTAGGCCTGGGCAGGGCACCCCCAGCCCCGTGCAATCGCTGGCTCCGCCCCTGCCCAGGCCTCAGGCTGGGGCGTTAGGCCTGGGCAGGGGACCCCCAGTCCGCTCCGATCGCCTGCCCAGGCCTAAGACCTCTGGCTGGGGCCTTAGGCCTGGGCAGGGGACCCCCAGCCCGCTCCAATCGCAGGCTCTGCCCCTGCCCAGGCCTCAGGCTTCTGGCCAAGGAGATCGCAGGCCCCACCCCTGTCCAGGCCTCAGGCCTCTGGCTGGGGCCTTAGGCCTGGGCAAGGGACTCCCCAGCCCGCTCCGATCGCAGGCTCCGCCCCTGCCCAGGCCTCAGGCCCCTGGCCAGGGCATTAGGCCTGGGCAGGGGAGCCCCAGCCTGCTCCGATTGCAGGCTCTGCCCCTGCCCAGGCCTCAGGCTTCTGGCCCAGGTGATCGCCGGCTCCGCCTCCCTGGGTGGCGTCTGACGCTGCCCGCCCCGCCTCTCCAGTCCCCGATCTGCGGCCGGATCCCGCAGGCGGGCGTCTGGCGCTGCCCGCCCCACCTGCAGTATGCAAATTTAACAGCCATCTTTGTTGGGTTAATTTGCATACTCTTCTGATTGACTGGTGAGCATAGTGAAGGTATGGTCAATTAGCATCTTTGTCTTTTATTAGTGTAGATAGTCCTGGAGGTCAGAAGTCTGAAATGGGTCTCACTGGCTAAAATCAAGATGACAGCAGACTGAATTCCTTCTGAAGATCTAAGGGAGAATTGTTCCTTGCCTTTTCCAGTTTCTTGAGGAAGCCCACATTCCTTAACTCTGGGCCCCTTCCTCCAGCTTCAAAGCCAACATCAGGCCAAGCCCTCCCGCTGCTCTTTCTCTCTGGTTCTCTCTTTTGATTTCCTCTTCTACTTTTAAGGAGGACCCTTGAGATTACATTGGGGCCATCCAAATAATCCAAAATAATATTCCCGTTTTAAACCCACTGATTAACAACCTTAACTCTTCTTTGCTGTGTAACCCAACATATTCACAGGTTGTGGGGACTAGGATGTGGACATCTTGGTGAGGGTGGGGGCATTAATCTGCCTACCACTCCAGTCCATATGAGCCACCATACACACACCACCTAGCAAAACACTTTGGCCTGTTGTCCCACTCCACACCAACATCCCATAAAGCATTGTTCCACAGAGGTGGTTTGCCTTTGCACAGCTGAAGATAAATAAAAGTTTGCAGAAGCAAGACCAGGTACCTGAGCTTCCCTTTTCAATTGCATATATATTTCCTAATCACTCAGTATGTGCCAGACACTGTTAGGTTCTGTGGGCAAATCAAAGGTGAAGACAGCGGAAATTCTGGTAGCTTAGGTCTATGTAATGGCATGAGGCAGAATCAATAAGGGTTGTGGACTTACAGAGGACCATGGCGTTTACTCCCTTTGGGTTTATCAGGGCAACTGGTGTCCAAGCTGAGTCTTGAAGAAAGGATAGGATTTCACCAGTGGGGAAGGGCAGCCATGAAAGGGGATGGGGCCACCTAAAGGCATTCATTTTCCCCATCTTGGATTCTCCATGTCTTCCGTTAGGAGAAAAATTGGTATTTTCGCCTCCTCTCTAACAAGACTGCAGACTTTTATGAGCAGATAAGGGAGATAGCGTTTCAGCTCCAGACACTGTCTTGGACAAGTTGACTAACCTCTTGGTGATAGGACAAATTAACTTCTATGCTCAGGTTTTCTTTCTTTTTTTTAAATATGAAAAATAAGAACTCAACCATGACCTACCTGAGAAGGTTAGTGTGAGAAATGCTTAAGATAACATAAAGAGAATCTAGGATATAGTTGTTGCTCAGTTAATCTGATTCTCTTCTCCTAACCTAGTAAATAAACTCCCACCACCTCTCTTCTAGCCTCTTTTCCCAGGATATTCCCGATTTTATCACCCTTCGCCTTTCCATCAGGATGGCAATTAGCCAATCAGGCTCTATATAAAAAGGAAATTTGGTCCTAAACTACTAAAGGGAAGATGATAGGTAAAAGGAACACTGAGGCTTCCTGCTGGGCAATGTGATTCATAATTTTTAACCCTTAACATGGGAAGGGGCAATGCACATTAAACCCTGATGTCAGGGGAAACAGTCCACATTGATCCAGTTATGTAAACACACACACACTCAATCATTGGCACCACCATAGACCTGGTTCATGTTTTTTATCACAGTCCTTGCTAATTGTTCTACAATTGTCTATCTGTTGCCCACGCCAAGTTTGTGAGCTCCTCAAGGAGAGAGCCTGTCCTTCTCATCTCTGTAGCCCTAGCTCCCATCCAAACCTTTTAATGGCACACTATCCTATATAATAAAAGGCTAATATGCAAATAGACCGAACAGCAGAACAACTGAACAACCGAACAATCAGTCACTATGATGTGCGCTGACCACCAGGGGGCATGTGTGGAACATGGTGGGCATTGGCCGCAGCAGGATGGTGGAGCAGGTGAGTGGGGGTGCCAGACCAAGGCGGGACACCAGTCACTGTCATTGAGGCAAGCCTCTGGTGGTTACTGAAATTCTTTGCTCCTGCATGCCCTGGTTCCGCCCAGTGCTCGCACCTACTGCTGGCACCAGCCCCGCTTGCACCCACTGCCAGCGCCCAGCACTGGCCCTGGTCGCTTGGCGCTGTCAGCGGATGTGAGAGGCAACTGCCGGCCCTGATTGCCCCTCAGGGCTTCTCCACCTCCCCCTGCTCCTAAGGGGAGAACGGGGCCAGTAGCCACTTCTCACACCCACTGCCAGAGCCAGCCCCACTCGCACCCATAGCCAGTGTCAGAACCGCCATTCGCACCTGCTGCTGGTGCCCAGCCTGGGTCCCAATCGCTTGGCGCCATCAGCAGGTGTGAACAGCTGCTGGCCCTGATTGTCCCTGAGGGCTTCTCTACCTCCCTCTGCTCCTAAGGGGCGATCAGGGCAGCAGCTGCTGCTCACACCCTCTGTGGACACTGGTCCCACTCACACCCACTGCTGGCACTGGACGCAACTGCTCCGAGCCTTCAGCACGCTGTCAGCATGTGGGAGCGGAGGAGGTGGGAGGGGAGCTGCTGACAGATAGGGGTCTGGTTGCTGCAGTGGGAGGGGCTGGGCAGGGGTGCAGAGGATGGGCCAAGACCCGCCCCTGTGCCTACTGCAGCCTCGTGGCCCACAGTTCCTTTCAAGGTGCACAAATTCGTGCACTGGGCCCCTAATATAGTGATAAAGGACTAAAGAAAGCACAGGAAGAAAAACTGTGTCTTCAGCATGGTTGCAGAAGAGTCAAACTAACTTAGTCATTTGTGTAAACGGTTCCCATTTACAACTAGTTACCAGGCCTAGCATCAGTAAGTTCTTCTTTTCAAAACTTAAAGTTTGAAGAGCACAGTGCTCTAAACCTTTAATCCCTGCTATTCCTAAGTCTGGCAGAGATTCCCGCCTTGGGTCAAGAACAAAGGGTTACTATACAGGCTACACTTACTCAAGTCACAGTCTAGAAACTTGTATCCCAAGGCCATCTCACAGTCCAAATTAAAAGGTCTCCTCAAGCCCTGACCGGTTTGGCTCAGTGGATGGAGCGTCAGCCTGCGGACTGAAGGGTCCCGGGTTTGATTCCGGTCAAGGGCATGTACCTTGGTCGCGGGCACATTCCCAGTGGGAGGTGTGTAGGAGGCAGCTGATCGATGTTTCTCTCCCATCGATGTTTCTAACTCTCTATCCCTCTCCCTTCCTCTCTGTAAAAAAAATCAATAAAACATATTTTTAAAAAAGTTTAAAAAAAAAAGGTCTCCTCAAATCTCCACTTCATCAGAAACCCATTGTGCAGAGAGCTCCTGCTTGTCTCTAAATACATAAAAAGACTGTCACCCCTCCCCTCAGGTTCACACCAAGGCTCCCTAATAAAGAGCTACATAAAAAGCTAGAGAAGTGAAACCAAAACCAACCACAAAGAGCTATATACTAGATGCATTCAGAATCTGTGTGGGTGATTTACATGTGTGACATTCCTTAAAATGCTAAGAGGACAAGAACCATGAACTGTGTTCTAGAGTACACAGCTCCATTGTGGAGCCTTAGAAAGTATGGGCAAACCAAGAATGTGTCTACTGAGTATCTGTCGAGCACACATTTGAAAGCCACACTAAAAGACCTGTCAGATACATCATTTCCTTTCGTTTACAGATGAGAAACTGGGACTCCTAGTCAATGTCAGCTGAATGAGGATGCAGAGTTGGATTCCGCCTGTTAAACCTCTTATTTGCCAGGTACTAGACACATTCGCAGACATAATCTCAATTAATCCTAACATTCACCCTGCAGGGCAGTTTTATCCTCCCCATTTTACAGTGACAGAAAGGCTGAGAAAAGGTACGCTTCTATCATAGAGATTTTGCCTTGGGGAAAGCAACTATTTCCCTTCAAAACGTCCCAATTATTGAGCACACAATCAAGATAGGAAGGACAGCCCTGACCAGTTTGGCTCAGTGGCTAGAGCGTCGTCGGCCTGTGGACTGAAGAGTCCCAGGTTCGATTCTGGTCAAGGGCATGTACCTTGGTTGTGGGCACATCCCCAGTAGGGGGTGTTCCGGAGGCAGCTGATCGATGTTTCTCTCTCATGGATGTTTCTAACTCTCTATCCCTCTCCTTCCTCTCTGTAAAAAAATCAGTAAAATATATTTTTTTAAAAAAGATAGGAAAGACATAGGTTTTAAGGAAACGATATGAAGTTGGAGTCCCATCAGCACTGCTATTTACTCACGTGGGCCACTGGGCACTCACAGTCCCGATTCCTCCAACATCCTATTTCCCCACCCAAAGTCAGCCTGCCAAAGACCCTTCAGGAGGCCAAGACTTTGCATGTTCAGGAACAGAGCATATTCAGAGTCCCGAGACCACTTCACAGGGCTGGGGAAAAACAACCACAACTTCCCCTGCACTTAGTTCCTCCCTCAAAAGGGCTGTTGAACCTCATCTGGAAACAGCTGGAAGGCAGCAGTTCACAGGAAACCAAAAAAAAACATATAGCACAGAGTGTACCAGGGAGAGTTAGGCAGCTAGAACGAAGAGGCCAGGGGACACACAGGAAGTTGGTTAGAAAGAGCCCATGCCAGAAACAGTCATGCAGCAGAGGAAGGAGGCCAGGAGGGGAGGCCCAGTTGGCCTTCCTCTTGGCCAAGGAGAAGGAGAAAACTGCAAACAGTGGTGAAGGCTCAGGCCCCCCCGAAAGGAAAGTCAGACCACCTCTGAGGTTGAGTCTTCTTCCCCGGTTGCCTCCTACTCCTCTGACAGCCAGCCAGTGGTCGTGACGGACAGCTGAGGACAGGAACTCCCCTCTGTTCCCGGCTGCTTTCTATGCCAGAGGCTACGTCCCAGTCCACTAACTGGTTTTGAGTCATTCCTCTGTCACGCTGTACCCAAGCTCCACACACCAACTCAACTCGAGGGCCAGCCACACCGGCCTCACACAGAGGCAGGGCACCCCCATGAGGAATCACTCGGCTGGCAGCACCCACGGAGGACCTGCAGTGGCAGGACCTGTGCACAGGGAGTAGCAGTAAAGCAAGAGAGCCAGTGGGGTGGGAGGTGTTAAGAGCAAGATAAGTCTCCCATCAAACTAAGTGTGCATTTTGCAATCAAGAAAGTTAATTGAGCAATGGCCAGTTGCCAAAATACTTTTGAAAGAAGTGTGTGTGAGGCGGGGAATGCCATTACTAAAATTCCTTGGTGTTAGTTGACAATAAACCTTTAGGTTATCTAAACTGAGGGCAAAGAGGAGACTGGTTTATTCTTTGCTGTAGGGGAGCGCTTTCTAGCCCATACCTCCTGCAACTCAGCCATCCATTCTCTCCCTGTACATGGAGTTTATATTAAAATAGAGAAGAGGATTAAGTTCTTTTAATAAAACACATTCCTGTCTTTCACCCCTTGTTTTGTGTGAAAGGGCTCTCGCGCGCTGGGGCATATGCTACAATGGGTTTGGTTGCAATGGAAGTGCTCAAAATTTGAGATAGAGTAAGCAGAGCTTAAAGGAAGGCCGAGGGCTGCAGTTCCAACACCATTTGTTTTAAAAAACAAAAACAAAAACCAGAACATCTTCACAGGCTCGGTGCCAGCTCAAACTGGCAAGACCAGAGTAGCAAAGCAGAGCCCGACCAAGGCGCCATTAAAGGGAGCGCTGTGGGTAACCTGCAGCCATGGGGCCAACAAACCGCCAGGGAAGGCGGTTGGAGAGGAAACGGGAGGGTGGGGGCATTTCAGGAACATAACAAAGGAACAAATGGATTAATCATTTATTCCAGAGGAGGAAAATGTCACCCAGAGCCCTGTATCTAGTGTTTCAACTTCCGGCAAATGGGTAATGTTTCTGGGTTCATGGCTCTCCCCGCCCCCCCCCAAAAAAAAAGGGGGGTGGGTGGGATATGTTCCTCCTCTTCTTCACACTTTTCTGGAATCTCCCAGGAAACTTCCGAGGCAGCCTGCAGAGAACACCCTACGAAGGCCTGAGCCAGTCCAGGGACTGAGCCAATAACCCCGCCGAGCAGAGACCCTGCCCTGGCGAGAGCTGGGGTGCAGGCCGGGGCTCCCTGCAGAGTCCAAATTAGTTCTGCTGCTGAGGCAGAAGCCACCTGAGGCTAACACCTAGCTCACGAGGAAGGAAGCGAAGGCAGAGGGAGGGCCAGGCATTTCAGTGCCTTTGGGAAAAAAAGAGACCTCTGCCCAGAGCCAACCCCACACGTAGGGTGGCGCTGGGACGCCTGCCCTCCGCACCGGCATCTCCGTATCAGGTTTCAGGGCCGCCAGCGAACCCTGCGCCTTGCCAGGAGGACAGGCTGCACCTCCAACAGCTGTGCTTCCAGAAGTCTTCCTGGGAGACGCCCAGGGCCCCTCCCGAGCTGGGGGAGGGCTTCCCGGTGGAGGTGGGGGACGGGGGCCGGAGACCCAGCCTCCCTCCGCCGGGACGAGGAAAGGAGCCTCCAGCTCGGAGCCGGGCGCGGCGGCGCAGGGAAGCACTGCGCCCACCGACCTCCCCTCCCACGGCCGCCGAGGGAAGCAGCGACGCCTTTATGCCCCCGGGATCCGGGAGGAAGCAGGCTCCCACCATGCAGGGCCGGACCCGCACCGAGACCCCGCCGCGCAGGGGGCCGTCACCCAGACGCCGCTGGCGACCCGCGAGGCGTCCGGTCCCACCTCGGTGGCCCCGGGGACCCTGGGAGGAGGCAGCGGTGCGGAGCGCGAAGCCGGAAGAACCGAGAGCGGCGGGCAGGGGAAGAGGCCAGGAACCCTCCCCGAGCGGGGCGACCCCGGGGGAAGGCGTGGTGTCCAGGGGTCCCCCACCCCCGGACGGCCCAGCCCCCCACGCTGGTTTCATCCGCTGAGGGAGCGCGGCTTGACAGGTGGGGCCGGACGGCGTCGCCGGGCCCCCTACCTGTAGGCCAGGGTCATGCACTCGAAGAGCTTGGTGAGCGAGGCGTCGATGGACAGGTGGCAGGAGCTGGTCTTGCCGAAGCTGTAGGTCTGGCACGTCTGCTTGTTGACCGTGTCGAAATCGTAGCCCTTCTTGGGCGGGTGCTCGCGGTGCGGCGACGACACCATGAAGTGGCCGCTGTGGATGATCTGCTGGCGGCGCGGCGGCTCCTCGCGGCCCGGCCCGGCCCAGGGCGGCGGCGGCGCGGCGCTCGCGTGGGCCCGGGCCGCGGTGGCCGCTCCGGAGGCGGGCGGCGGGGACGGCTCATCCGTGTCCGAGTCGTCGTCGTCCTCAGGCACCGGGGGTTTGAGCAGCACCGGGCGGCCCCGGCTGCTGGGCCGGCGCGGGGAGCACATGAAGACGTCGGCGGCCATGGGAGCGCCCGGTCCGGGGCATCCCACGGGGCCCGGGCCGACGCGGGCGGGCGGGCGGGCGAGCGAGGCTGAGGGGACGCCGGCCCGGCCCGCGCGCCGACTGCCCGCGAGCGCGCCGAGGGGCGTGAGGGGGAGGGCGCGGGCTGACGGGGCCGCCTCGCGCCCGCCCCCCGAGTGACGTCACCGGCGCGTCTCGGCCAATCGGATGCCCGCGTCGGCCTCTTAAAGGCGCAGGGGAGCCTTTCGGTATCTAGGCGGACAAAAAGAAAAAAAACAGGGAGAGCCGGGGCCACGCCTCCGAGCCCCGCCCCTCGCCGCCCCCTCCCCTCCGGGCTGTCCTGGTGCCGGGGGACGCGGTGGCCAGGTAGTGCCGGTCGCCAGGGTCCCGGCACAGGGAGGCGTGGGCCGAGCGGGCCGTGCTGACCCCGCCCCACGCTCCGGGGAATCGCCCTGCGGCCCAGCTGCGGGCGGGGCGGGCCCTCCACGTGGTGGGTGGGGGTGGGGCTCCCCCTCCCTTCTCCCCGCCCCCCCCACCCACCCCCGTCCCCCGCCCTCCGCTTTCTTCTGCAGAGCCCGGAACTGCGTCCTAAGGACTCCTGCCTGATGCTGGGGGCACTGTGATTGTTGTCCCATTTTATTGATGAGAAGACTGAGTCGCAGAAGAGCAAAGGCCTTTTTCGACCGTGAAAAGGAGACCAAGAAAACTTCTCACGGAGACCTCGCTTAACGCAGAGGTGGAAGGTGGCTCTGCCAAGTTGAGGCGTTATCCTGGGAGATCGCAGCACGTCCGTCCGCAGGGGCGCTTGTTCAGATCATCGGTTTGGAGGGCGAGCCAGCCCACATAAACCATTGCAAAGAAAAAAGAAAAAATAAATGAATACAAAGTGCTTAGCACAACACCTGGCCCAGGATGAGTGTTCAATAAATGCACAATGTAGACGTATCTAAAGAATGCCAATACCCAACCACTTTTGACCTACAGAAACGGCAGTTTGGCATGGTTCAATCTAATAGTTAACACTTCTAGAAAGCTGAGAAAGTTTTAGGAACTCAGAGCCAGTCTGGGATGGGGGTGGCGTAGGGAGAGTGGGGGTGGCAGGGCACCAAGAGGCCTAGTGTGGCCCCTGGGCCCAGAGCACCCACCCTAGTCCCAGCAGGACCTCGTGAGTCCTCTACTGACTCACCCCTCCTCTGCTTTGAGGCCAGTTTCACTTCCACATTTGGATGCAGGCTGATGGCCTTGCCCCACCCTCCTCCTGAAGGGGAGGGTGTTGGGAATGGAAAGGAGGAAGGGCTCACCAAACCGTCTGCACTCACTCCTTTCCTAGACGTCTCTGAGGAGGAGTAGGTCGCCAGGGACTGCCAGCTTCCGCTATGAGTTTGAGATCCCCACCCCCTTTGCCCAAACCATCGCTTTGAACTCTGGCTGCAAAAAGGTGAAGGTCCAGCCTATGATTTGCCTTCCTTCAATCTGGAAATTCTTCTTGGTAAACTCTTAAATGCCCAGCCGCATACGACACCGCAATTTCACTTCTAGACTTTTATCATGTGTACAGGATGATGACTGCAGTGCCATTTATAAAGCGTGAGCAGGAACAATGTAATGTCTAACAAGAGGGGAGTCGTTGGATATATATGGCCCCAAATATAATGGAACACTACATATGAAATGATGTACGTGTATATTTATTGACATGGAAAGAAGTCCATAATACACTGGATGGAAAAACAACTTTTAAAAAGTTATCAGTAGTCCTGGCTGGTTCCGCTCAGTGGTTAGAGTGTCGGCCAGCAGACCAAAGGGTCTGAGGTTGAGGAGGTAACTCGGTTGCAGGTTTGATCCCTAACCCCAGTTGGGGCCCATGTGGGAGGCAACCAATCTCTCTTTCTCTCCCCCTCCTCCCTCCCTTCCACTCTCTCTCTCAATGTAAAAAATTAACAAAATGGTAAGAATTAACAAAACAAACAAAAAAAGATAAAAAATTATCTGTAGTTTGATATCAATTTCAAAAATAAATAAATTCATATATTTATGTGTCTATGTCAGAAAGTGCACCATGTTAACTAACACCAGTTATCTGCTTGGGTGGGGGTGATTTTTATTTTTCTTCTTTATGCTTATCTATCTTTTCTAATTTCCAAAAGAAACAATTATTACTTGTATACTTTTTTTGGGGGGGAGTGTACTCTTTATTTCTGTTTGGTTTCTTAAACACAAAAGACATCCATGAAGGAGGATGCATACTTTTTCTTTAATTGAAAAAATAAATATCCATTTCTGGGAAGGAGAGAACCACTTCAGGCTGATGTTAAAAACTGGCAGAACCTGGAGGTCTTCTCTCTGGGTGGTGCAGATGGCACAGATGACCTCCAGTTGCCTTTGGGAGGGAGGGTATAAGCTTAGCTGCCGAAACTCTGGAGCAAGGCCAGGGAAGAGGACAGTAGTCTTGCTGTTCGCTCTGCTCACTGCCACTACATTGCTACCCATGGCCTGCAGCCTCTGGCACCTCACTCCCCGCACTCCTCCATGCTTCCTACCTGTGATTCTCAAGTCTCCACGATTTACTTTCTCCAGATGTTGAACCTCCAGTCTCCAGCAGAAAGGAGAGAGGGGCAGTCAGCTGAGACCGCAGGATGGGACTGGCAACCTAGAGGTCTGTTTCAAATGCAGTCTTTCAATCAAACCCTGTTGTTGTTGTTTTGGAATATATTTTTATTGCTATCAGAGAAGGGAGAGGGAGAGATAGAAACATCAATGATGAGAGGGCATCATTGATCGGCTGCCTCCTGCATGCCCCACACTAGGGATCAAGCCCAACCCAGTCATGTGCCCTGACTGGGAATCAAACCGTGACCTCCTGGTTCATAGGTCGATGTTCAACCACTGAGTCATGCTGGCCAGGCGACCAACCCCTGTTTTTAATCCTCTGCTTTCTGCAATACCTGATGCCTCTGATTCCTGAGATTTTCTAGGGTTCGGGGGAGGACTGGCCTGCGCAGTGGGATCTATTTCTGCAGCACGTGGGTCTGTTGTTCCCCGGCCTTGCAAAGTTGGTTTCCATTCCACCATCCTCCTTTATATAGTGGTTTGGGCTACCGATGTTGCCTTATTTCACTACCTATGGATTTTCTGCCTCTGCTTCTTATTTCCTTGTACTTTGGGGTGGCTTTGGAAAAAAAAGAAAGGGGTGAACATGTCTTTACAATAGTAAAAACCAAGATCTAAACAGTTTTTAAAAATGTGACTTATTTGCTAACATTTTAAAAATCAACATAAACATAAGGATGTTAGGATTTCCTTAAACTATCCGAAGATCTGACAACACTGGACCCAGATTGTTTCCACTTTGTAGCAGCTGGGGCTAAGGAGCAACTATCCCCTTTATTTTTTTAAAATATATTTTATTGATTTTTTTACAGCGAGGAAGAGAGAGGGATAGAGAGTTAGAAACATCGATGAGCCCTAGCCGGTTTGGCTCAGTGGACAGAGTGTGGGCCTGTGGACTGAAGGGTCCCAGGTTCAATTCCGGCCAAGGGCACATGCCCAGGTTGCAGGCTCGATCCCCAGTCGGGGGCCTGCAGGAGGCAGCCAATCAATGATTCTCTCTTATCATGGATGTTTCTATCTCTCTTTCCCTCTTCCTTCCTCTCTGAAATCAATAAAGAAATATCTTTAATAAAAAAAAAAAAAAAGAAACATCGATGAGAGAGAAACATTGATCAGCTGCCTCCTGCACACCCCCTACTGGGGATGTGCCTGCAACCAAGGTACATGCCCTTGACTAGAATCGAACCTGGGACCCTTCAGTCCACAGGCCGACGCTCTATCCATTGAGCCAAACTGGTTAGGGCGCAACTCTCCCTTTAGACACAGCTTGTGCTCCCCAGCTTTCCACAGTCCCCACCACTCCCTATTGTCCCGTGGATTTTGCTGGTCTGCATCACCTGCCTGGTTCCTGTAGGCCAGTGATGACGAACCTATGACACGCGTGTCAGAGGTGACACGCGAACTCATTTTTTTGGTTGATTTTTCTTTAAATGGCATTTAAATATATAAAATAAATATCAAAAATATAAGTCTTTATTTTACTATGGTTGCAAATATCAAAAAATTTCTCTATGTGACACGGCACCAGAGTTAAGTTAGGGTTTTTCAAAATGCTGACACGCCGAGCTCAAAAGGTTCCCCATCACTGCTGTAGGCATTTGAGTTTGAAATCCTTGCTAAACCTCATTATTAACTGCGTGCTCCTCAGTGGAACAAGTTAGTGGCAACTTCCTACATGGCTGTGGGCGAGAGAAGACAGTCACAGGAAAGGTGAGAGGCGCAGAAGGAAGAGGGGAGTGAGGGTCAGACCCAGGGGCTTGGAGACCAAGAAGGTGAGAGAGCCCCTATTCACAATTTGGGGATAATGAGTACCTACTTCATAGGGCCGTTGTAAGGACTGAGTGGATTAATGTATGTAAAGTACTGCAACCTGCCTGGCACATAACCTACGGTGTGATGTTGGCTGTTATTGTTTTTATTTGTTTTGTGTTATTGCAGTATGAATTACCTACAGTAACGTTCTCTCTTTTTTGTGTACAATTCCACGAGCTTGACAAACATACAGTCACGTCCTCACCAGCGCCAATCATGACATGAAATGGTCCTAACACACACACACACACACACACACACACACATAATTCCCTCACCCCTTTGCAGTAGTCAACCCCTCTCCCCACCCGACCCCAGGCGCCAGCAGCCACTGATCAGCTTCCTGTCTCTATAACGTTGCCTTTTCCAGAATTTCATATAAATGGAGCCATTCAGTAAGCAACCTTGAGTCTGGCTTCCTTTCACGTAGCGTAACGCACCCAGGTTCTTCCCCACTATTGCGTGTAGCTGTAGTCCGTTCCTTTTTATTTCTGAATAGGGTTTCGTGCTATGAATGTAGCACAGTCTGCCGATCCGTTCACCGGTTGAAAGCCATTTCAGTTGCTTCCAGTTTTTGGTGATTACGAAGGAGGCCACTGTAAAACATTCCCACACAGGCTTCCGTACATTTTGATTTCTCTTAGGTAAATAGCTAGGAGTGGGATTGGCCGGCTGGTGGGGTAAGTTTGTGTTTAACTTTATAAGGACCTGCCAAATGTTTTTCTCAATTTTCCCTTTCCACCAGCATGTAGAGTTTTCATCTCTGCATCCTTACCAGCATTTGGTATGGTCTCTCTTTTTAGTAGGAATGTGGAGCATCTCATTATGGTTTTAGTTGGCATTTTCCGAATAACTAACGATGCTCATCACCTCTCATGTGCTTATTTACTTTCTGTACCTTTTCTTTGATGACGTGTCTGTGCAAATATTTTGCTAGGTTTTTCAGGGGGTGGGTGCTGGCTTTCTTATTCTTGACTTTTGAGAGTTCTTTATATTTCTAATTTTTAAAAAAATCTTTATTGTTGCCCAGCTGGGTTACTCAGTGGTTAAGCGTCGACCTACGAACCAGGAAGTCACGGTTCGATTCCTGGTCAGGGCACTTGCCCAGATTACAGGCTCAATCCCCAATGTGGGGCGTGCAGGAGGCAGCCGATTGATGACTCTCTCTCATTAGTGAGGTTTCTATTTCTTTCTCCTTCTCCCTTCCTCTTTGACATCAATAAAAGTATATTTAAATTTTTTTTTATTGTTGAAAGTATTACATATGTCCCCCTTCTTCCCCCTTCTAACCCGCCAGAGAGTTCTTTATATAGTCTAGATACAAGTCCTTTATCTGAGAAGTGTTTTTGCAAAGATCATCTGCCCGTCTGTGGTTTGTCTTTTTATTCTCTTAGCAGTTCTTTAGCAGAAGTTGGTAATTCTGATGAAGTCCAATTTATCGATATTTTTCTTTTATAGTTAGCGCTTTGATGCCTAAAAAAGTTTTGCCTACCCACAAGATCACCAAGGTTTTTTTCTTATGTTTTCCTCTAGAATTATTAGTTACCGTTTGGCCTAGGATCCATTTTGAGTGACTTTTGCTAGCTATAAGGTGCAAGGTAGGTTCATTCAATTTTGTACAGGGATGTCCCATTGTCCCAGCATCGGTCACTGGATATTCGCAATGATTATTAACACCATCAGGATCTCAGGTGTTCTGGGGGCCGGGGTCAGCAAGGGGACCTCCTGGCCCCGCACATTCCTCAAACCCGACAGAAGAACTGATTTCAGGTCGCTTTACTGCCTCACTCTCCTCCTGAATTTTTTTTACATGAAACAAACCATGAAAGGGCAGGGGTGGCCTAGTGGTCTGGCAACATCCCTTTGAAAATAAACAAGCGCAGAAACTGAAAGGCAGCAGCCATCTCTGGGGACTACTTGGAGAAACAGTTTGAGGCCTGGGCATCCGCTGCGCGTGGCTCTCCTGCCCCCGCCAGCCAGCAGGTCCGGACGCCAAACAGGATGCTTCATTGTCATTCAATGTCACCTCTGGCCTGGGAGACCCCACCCCCTGACAGATACCTTTGCTGGGTCAGGTCATGCTGGTGGGGAGCATCTAATTGGGGGGTGGGGGGGGGACTGGAAGACTTCCATGACTGAATAGCCCTTGACCGTCTGGACAGCCAGCCTCACACCTCTAAGGGAAACTGAGGCACGGGGGAAAAAGAAATAGAAGCATATGGGTTTGGCATTTTTGGGGCTTTACTGAACTATATTTTACACCCCAGGAGGTTCACCCACGTTAAGAGTACAATTCAAAACATTTCCTCCTTCATCTATGCAGCTAATCTTTGTTCCCAGCCCCAGAGAACCCAAGTTCTACCTTCTGATTCCATAGTTTTGCTTTTTCTAGAAATTTCATATAAATGGGATCCAATCTGCAGTCACAGCGGGATTTCAAGCCCGAATCTAACAAGGAAGCAGTGAGCCAGGACAGCAAGCACACCCACCTGCACCCAGGGCTTTCCCTGCGTGCTCGGTCACCTGCGGGCACCATCGTATCTGAACCTCAGTCTTCACATCTTTAAAATGGGGCTACAAGTTGGGTTAAAGCCAGGGTGAAACGAGCTAATGGAGGCCCAATGTCTTGCATATTCATCATACTCCATGGACACTGGATGCAGCAGGAGGGGTGGGCGAGTCCACTGTTACGTTCTCACCCCGTGGAGGATTCTCAGGAATGACAATGAATGGACTCCAGGGGCCTGGGACAATATCGATGAATCTCACAAACATCGCATCCAGTGGAAGAAGCCAGACACAAAAGAGCACATCCATGAATATAAAGTCCAGAAATGGGCAAACTTCATCTGTGCAAAGAAAAGTCAGGTTGCGGTTACCCTTGGATGGTAGTGACCAGAAGTGTGGGTGATGTCTGGGGCTAGTCATCTGCTGTTTCTTGACCCAGGTGCTGGTTATGCAGGTGCACTGAGTACATTCACTGAGCTACACCCTTACATGTGGATACAAAATTCAGAAAAGTCTTGCAGGTGCCTGGCACATAGTAGGTAATTATTATTATTATTTCAATGATACAGTGCTTCAATAGGAAACTATAGTTGAGTGCAACAGCGGCAAACATTTTCTGTAGGGGCAGGGTGGTAAACACTTTCGACTTTCCAAGTGATACAGTCTCTGTAGCAACTACTCCACTCTGCTGTTGTAGCTTGCACAGCCCAGGACAATATGTAAACAAATATGCATGGCTGTGTTTTAATAATACTTTATTTACAAAAACAAGTGGTGTGCCAGATTTGCCTCATCTAGTGGAAGATGGGCTGGATGCCAAAGCCTCTTTCACCAAGTCTCTGCAGGACCGTTCAGTCACTTCCCCAGCCTCGGTTTTTCTATCTGTATAATGGGAGGCTGATTTCAGTTCAACACTACCATTCAGAGTTGCAAGGAAATCAAATGAGTTCATAACTGAGGGAGCCCTATGGGGGGGGGGGGGGAGCGAGCAGGGTGGGAGGCAGGGGTTAACAGTGTCTTGAGATTCTTCAATACAAAGCAGATTGATATTTCTGTCAAAATCTGGAGAAAGGCCTTGACCAGAAGTCATCCAGTGCAGCCATGGGCACCAGTATCCCAGGGGTATCCCAGAGGGAGACAGGACCCATGGGCCTGGCACCACATCCTGATCCTTGCCTCCCAGAAGCTTTCCCCACAAGGGCCTGTGGTGGGCTGTTCCCCTTGGCCCCAGGGCCCGAGAGCTCCCTGCAAGAGGGATCTGGTGGCGACTGGGATGTGGGGATGTCTTGTCAAATCTCCAGCCCTTTGCTCACGCCCTTCCCTCAGCCGGATTTCTCTTCCTCCTGTTTCCTGTGGGCTTCTACTCATCCCCCAAGGCATGACTCAGGCAAGGACCATCTGGGGGTGCTGGTTGGATAAGACCAGTGTCAATCATATGGGAAAGAGGTGAGTCTTAAAAGAGAAGGTGTAACTCCGAGGGCAAACCTGAAGCAGCTGGGGTGGGTGACTCTTGCCTTTCCCTGTGCGTCATTTTCTAGGAGCTGAACTTCTGGAGTCTAAACATGCTTGAGGGTAATAATTGCAGTAGCAATAACGATAGCAGCTAACAGTCATTGAGATTCACTCTGTGTCGGGGCTCGTCCCAAGCCTTTTACGTGTATTAATTCAACCCGAGTAGGCACTGTCATTCTCCCCATTTTCCAGATGAGGGAACTGTGGCCCAGAGACGTAAAAATACTTACCGGAGGGCACACAGCTCTAAAGTGCTGCAGCTCTGAGGCTTCTAGAAGAGGCTGCTTCAGAAGTCCCACACGGGCCCATGTTATCCTCAGTTTAGCTCCTGGTGCCAGCTGTGAAATGTCCAAGTCTTTGTCACATGGGAACATGGAAAGAGGAGCCGTTCGGAGGGGGAGAGGAACACTCCCAGTTAGGAGTCAGAGCTACCATCTCAGCAACCACTCCTCCTGGGTTTGTCCAGAGGACACCCCGTGTGTGGGTTCATGTGGGAAAGACCCACTGAAAACTGATCTAAACTATCAAGGGCATGTACTGGCTCGCAAAATTGGAAAGTTCAGGAGAAGGGCTGGCTCAGGGCCGGCTGGGACCAAGTGCTCCAATGCTACTCTCAGGAAGCTCACACTCACCATCTTTCAACCCTCTCCCGTGTTGGCTTCATGTTCAGGCAGGCTTCTCCCCACCTTGGAGCAAAGGGGGCCCCAGGAGCTCCATTTAACACTCCAGTAGAACTCTTTCCCAACAGTTCCCGCAAAAAATCCCAGGGCTGTCTCTCATTGGGCCACGCTTGGTCATGTGATCACCCTGGAACCAACTGCTGTCACTAGGGGGAGGGACCTAGACCTGGGTCACATGGCCATCTATGGGACTGAGAGTGAGTGAGGGGGCCCTCTACTGGAAGAAGTAGGGAATGCAACTGGCAAAGGCAGCTGGTATCTATTCTCAGCTGCAGGAAAACATGCATCCCTCACCCAGAGGGCGTGGGTAGACTTGGTGTTTAAGACTTGGTACAGTTCCCCTTGAAACCAGCCACTGACCTCCATGGCACTTGTTGAGGTGATCCAGAACTCAGACTTGCACAAGAGCTTTCTCTAACGGCCTCCCCAGCCCACCTGTCCCGGTCCCACCTGTCTGCAGACTATCTCCGCACATGACCTCAGGCACACAGCCCCTCTAGCCAGCACCCCGCCTCCTGCTTGGCCTACTGCCCCAGTTCCCTGGTTGTCCTGCCCACCTCCAGGCTGACCTTTTCCAATCCATGCCATACTGGCAACCCTGCCCTCAGTCCAGCAGAGCGCTGGCTCAGAAACCTCAGCCACTCCTTATCAACAAGGACAAACAAGCTTCTCAGCCCCTTGCCGGGCTTCCTCCACATCCTAACCACACCATCAAAATGCCTCTGTCCCATAATTCCTCGCAAACTGCCAGACACCCTATTGCACCGGCTGGCTCACTCCTCTGCCCCGAGGGAAAGGGTCAAGTTGGAGTCACTGCTGACCAGGGCTCAGCACACCCATGGTGCTCAACGGATTCCTGGAAAACCTGCAAAACTGACTGCTCCTCCGTGGAGGGAGAGGAGAGGAAGTCAGACAGCTCCAGACAGACAGACAGACAGACAGGGGGCTGAAAAAGCCAGAGAAGCCAAGAGAACCTGAAACAGAACGACGGGGAGACAGCGGTCGAGGGGGGGGGGGGGGACGGCAGAGAGAGGGGGAGATGCATAGGAAGGGGCCTTCATCAGGACTGTGACGCAGGCAGCAGGCGCTCAGCGAGGGCAGGAAAGGGGGGAGGGGAGGGGGGACCGGCTAACTCGTTTTTGTTGCTAAGCAAACAGGCCCCTGTGACCGGCGTTCTGTCCAGCTGAACTTTCCACATCAGGAGTTTATTTTGCCGAGCAACCAGTCCCGGTGAAAACACTGGAACGTGTAAGAAAGGAGAGGGGTGGGGAGCAGAGAGGCAGGCAAACAAAGAGGGAACATTCGCCTCCAGGTGGGTCAGCGGGCGAGGCTGGGAGTAGGCTCAACATCATCCCTCCCCTTCCCTTATCTCTGTTCCCCCAGGGCCCGGCTGGCAGGTGCAAGAGGAAGTGAGGCTGGACTGAGAAAAATAATTCAGGGAGGAAGTCTGAGCTGAGAGGGAAAGGCCCGAGCTGCTGGGAGGGGAAAGGTGCCCGGAAGGTTCTGGTTCTGCTCTGAGCCCGTCACCAGGAGGCGAGTTGAGACAGGTCAGGACAACCCACCCGTGATGTGGCCTGACCTCCGAGTCCCTGCCATGGGCCACAGCGTCCAAAGCCAGGGACAGGGTCCTCGGTCAGGACCCTCAGTCAGGACCCAGGTTCGGGGGTGGGGGGTGGGGGGTGGGCCGGGCAGGTGTGGCTTCTAAACTGGGGCTCTGATTGGCTGCATGACTCATGCATGAGACAGTCCTGATGTTGCCTCCCCGAGGTAGGGTGGCCTCAACACCTGCCCACAGCACCCCCTGGTGCCTAATGATGGCAGCTGGCACGACCGTAGGAGACCCCAGCTCCTGTGTGCAAGGAGCTTACGGTGTCCTGTACCACGTCAGGGCGGGCCACACAGCCGTGCGGGAGGCCAGAGCGGGGGCTGAGGGACATTCTCACCATCAATTGGATTTTACTCTTTATTACAATGTTACCAAAACCACACGGTGTTGTTCGTGATCCGAATTTTTTTTATTTTTGCTTTCTGAAATGGAACCATTGTACATTGTACAAACCATATCTACTGATGGAATAAATAAGTGAAAAATTATACTGCTGTACAACACACTGGAAAAAAATCATAAGAGAAAACAACAACAAAAAATCAGGTAACGTGAAAAAAAGGTCTTTATACCTCTAACCAGGTCCTTGGCGGTAATGAAGGTGCCAAGCCACAACGACGTTGGAAATGGGAGGTCACCACCCGCGGCGTCAGCCGACTGCCTTCCAGGGTAAGGGTGTAAGTGCCAGCACTTTGTGGAATGTGTAGCCACAGCTTCCCCAGCTTCTGGGGGATCGGGTTTGCCCTGGGAGCCCTTTAGGCCATGGGGCCTGGTGTCCACGGAAGGAAGGCATTCGCTTAGGGCCCCGTCCTGGCTGGGCCAGCTGCAAGGTGGGAGAGGGCGTGGTGCGGGGTGGGTGGGGGGACAGCGGCTCCGGGGAGCGGGCTGCTGGGAAGGAAGCACATCTGGATTTTGCAGTCTCCTCTGGACCAGCATCAAATGCGGGGCTCGCTGGCACGTCGCCTGGCGTGGCCGTGGCCGCGGCCGCGGTGGGGCCAGGTGGCTCCCAGGCCACCGGCCCACCCCTACCTTCAGGCACTTCAGAGAAAAACGAATGACAGCCTCGGTGTCGTGGACGGCGTCCTCATTCCCCACCGTGTGGACTCGCCTGGTCTGTCCGCGGGGCCGGCAAGGGGGCGCAGGGGACCCTGGCCGATGGACATGCGTGTGCAAGTGTGTGCGTGACTCTCCTTCAGCTGTCTTGGTTGTCACCTCTCGGTTCCCAAAAAAAGAGCAGGAAATAAACATCCCAATTCGTCTCTCATCAAAATGGAGTTTTGCTGCAAAGGAAAAGGTGATTCAAACCCTTCAGGATCTGGAGGTAAAGCCGCCTGGAGTGCTGAGAGGTAATGCGGAGAAGGAGCGCCTTCTGCGGAGCACTAACCGCCTGAGGGCGGGAAACTGATAAGGATTTTTTTTTTTTTTAAGACAGAAACCTTTTGGCCACCACCGCTCACTTCAACATTGAGATCTCCAGAGTTGGCGTGTTTGTTTCCCCTGATCTCAGGAGACGTTTTTGCATGAGGTATTTGAGATTCAGGAACATTTTGATTCTTCTTGAAGAGCAGGAAATGGATGGGCTCCCTGACAAAAAAACGAAAGTAAGAGCCCCACCCTCAGAAACTCTTAGAAAGTGGAATCTGGCAGATACTTCCCACGGTGGTCAGGAGAGAGATCCCCAGGTCAAAGGTGGTACCTGAATATGCACCAGTTAGCAAAACTAAACAAAACAGAAAACAACCAAAACCTCGCAACCCTTCCTCCCTCCCCTCCCCCCCACCACACACAGGTCAAAGGGAGTTGGAACTCCAGTGCAGGAAAGAAAGCTTGGGAACAGGGCTGGGGTCTGAGGAGTCCATAGAGGAACGCAGAGCAACCAGGCCTCAGAACCAAACACTCCGGCAGCTGCTCTAAGGGGGCAGCTTCGTTTTAGTGAGAAGCAGCTGCCCCAGGCGGGCAGGGATGGAGGCAGGGATTCGATCGCCCCTTCTTGGAGGGCAAAGCTTTCTGGCTCCTTAGTGCCTCCCTTCTGGCCTTCAAGGCTGAACCCTCAAGGCCCGCTCCTTGGGGGGACCGACCGCAGGGTACCCTGGGAATAAGACAGGATCCGTCTGTTGGCTCGGTGGTGTCAGGAACATTATGCAGAAGCAGGCGGGTTTCCTGGGTTGCAGTCTTGATCCCCTTCCCCCGGGTGGGGCTAGAGGGCCTGGGGGAGGCAGAGGGCAGCCTATTACTGTGGATGTGAAATCCTTTGAGAGCACCAGCTACTCCTGCCACCTGCTCCCGGCCTCCGCGGCCTTTCTGTCACCTTGAGACGATCCTGCCTGAAGTCAGCCACAGAAGCCACCCCGTCTTCAGAGGCGTGGGGGGAGGCGGTATGGTGGGGGCAGAGGGTGGAAGTGGCAGAAGGATCTAGGGGCTCTGTGTGTCCATTTGGGCCACTTGGAAACGCCAGGTTCAGATGCCCCGAGAAAGTGAGCGTATCGGGTGGCCAGCGCTCGGGGACAGTGCCCTGACACCTGAGACTCCTCAGACCCGACCGTGGAGGCTGTGCAGGTGGCCGAAGGTCCTACTCCTCTGCAGCCTCGGGCTCTCCCGCTCCCGGCCTGCTCTGTTCCCACTGAAGTCCTGGGACAGGGAGGAGCGTGACAGGAGGGCCGCCGGGCCGGGGCTGTGGCAGCCTCAGCAAAGCCGAGAGGGCGCTTTGCAAAGGGAGATGCAAAACAACTGGGAGAACATGCCGGAGGTCACCTCAAGGGCACAAGGCACACAAAAAGAAAGCGGGAGGAGTCGGTGGGACAGTGAAAAGCCCCGAAACGTGAATTCCTGATGGGCACCACCCTCAGATAGCTTATGTCGTTAGAGAGAGAAGTGGGGCGAAAAACAATACAGCAGCAACGCAAATGTAATCTTGGCTTCAGAGACAGTGTCTGACACTCCTGAGCTGTCGACCCACCTCCACAAGGACAGTCACTTCAAGATTCACAGCAGAAAGCTCTTCAGTGTCTGAGAAGTTACGCCGTTCTAGGTTCTCTTGGATTTGCACTTGGTAAACTTGGGAAAGTCAGTCGTTCTAACCCGAGGGCTCGCTCGCTCGGGGAAGTCGTAGAAGTAAGCCTGCTGATGGATCTCCCGGGAAACGTGGACCGGAGCCTGAGCCCCGAGCATCTACATCTCTTCGGAGTTTTGTTGCGACGTCTCCAGTTTCATCTTTTTAGAGGGCGGCCCTCCTTCCAAATCCTTGGGGGAAGAGGAAGGAAAGAGAACGGCAGGTTAACAGGCCAGGAGATCCGTTCAGGGCAGCCGTGAGGTTCAAGGTCAGCCCGGGAAGGAACTGAGGGCAGGACCCGATGGCTGGTGAGCATGGACTTTGGGAGGTTCACACGCCTGCAGGGAACCTCAAACCCAAACTCCTCCTGGGTCTCCCGAACCGCGAGTCGCCTCGGTCCTGCTTGTGCCCGTCACACTGACCTCCCTCTGCGCCCTCCCCCGGTGACCCTAAGCTCTCCCTCAGTCCACCCCTCCTGGAGCAGGTGTCCCCCCATTATCTGTCCTCCAACCTGTGAGTAACCGCCAGGGTGATTCTGAAGTTTACTTCTCCAAGCTCCGCGCCTAGACCAGCCTGGCCGTGCTAACAATTGCTCCTTGGGGCCCAGCACAGGTGCCCGGCCCAGGTGAACGCTCGGCATTGGTTAAGTGTGCCCAGGTATGTCACCATGGGGAGAGGGTCTGTGGTTGTCACCAAATTCCCAAGAAGTCCCCTGACTCAAAAACAGGATCAACGGTCGCTCTCCCGCACCCTGCCTTGACGGTCCCACTCCATCTCCAACCTCACCTGTCACTTGAGAACAACTTTTAAAAAAAAATTGAATTTATCGGGGTGACACTGGTTAATAAAATTATATAGGGTTCAGGGGTACAACTCTATAAGACATCATCTGTATATTGCATTTGTGTTCACCACCTGAGACCGGCTTTTTTTTTTTTTTTTTTTTAATTTCAAAGAGGAAGGCAGAGGGACAGAAACTTCAACGATGACAGAGAATCATTGATCGGCTGCCTCCTGCACGCCTCCTACTGGGGATCGAACCTGCAACCCAGGCATGTGCTCTGACCAGGAATGGAAACATGACCTCCTGGTTCATAGGTCAACACTCAACCAGTGAGCCACACGGGCCGAGCACCAACTCTTGACTTCGCCCATCCCCTACCTGTCGGGGGTGCTGACATCTTCCCGGGATAAAAGGGGACGATGGCCGGGAGTCCCCCCTTTCTCTCCACACTCCCACACCCAGCCTAACAGCAAGTCCCATCAACTCCATCTCCAAAGACCCTTGAGCGCGCCCGCCTCTCCCTCTGCCTAGCGCTCTGTCCACACCTGAGCTGCCACCAGCTCTCGCCCGAATGACAGCCTCCTACACAGCCTAGGAGCTCCTATCAAAACAGAAGTCAGCCCAGCCAATGAGGCCCAGTGGTTGAGCGTCGACCTTAGGAACCAGAGGTTACGGTTCCATTCCCGGTCAGGGCACATGACCAGGTTGCAGGCTCGATCCCCAGGAGGGGGCCTTTAGGAGGCAGCCGACCAGTGATTCTTCCTCACCACTGATGTTTCTATCGCTCTCTCCCTTCCTCTCTGAAATCAATAAAACTACGTTTAAAAGAATAAAAACAAAACAGTAACGGCTAAACTTCCAGATCAAACTGTTTGCTTCACTGCAACGCTTCCTCCATCCTGCTCGCAAGCCTGGCAGCCCTGCGGGCGAGGATGCGTGTCCGTGTGGGCACGGAAATGGTGGAGGAGGCCCCAGTTCAGGACTGGGCCCCTGGGGATGGGAGTGGGGGTGACATGAAAGACCCCTGGACTGTTCAGACATTGGGGGAGTAGGGGGCAGGCCCCAGCACTCGATGCTCCCCCCCAGTCCCCCAGAGTGTGGGTCTATGTTTCAAACCGACCTTCCCTCCACTGAGTTCAAGAGGTCAGCAGACCCCGGCTGACACTGTGGTTTCACAAAGTATACAAGAGGCTTTGAAGGTGATTTTTCATCAGTGGGCTCATGCTAGGCCTGAGACCCTGTGACCTGCTTTTCTCGGTTCACATGGTGAGAATATTTCTTCATTCTTCCTCTGTACCTGGGTCAATCGTGCCCGCCCCCGCACTCCCACCCTGCCTTTTTAATTTTTTTTAAATCTTCACCCAAGGATATTTTCCCATTGGTTTTTAGGGAGAGTAGAAGAGAGGAAGACAGAGAGAAATATCAGTGTGAGAGTTGTCAGGACCTGGGCTGGGGAGGAGCCTGCAACCAAGGTACATGCCCTTGACCGGAATCGAACCCGGGACCCTTCAGCCCTCAGGCTTCAGATAGAGGAAGGAAGAGGGAGAGAGAGAAACATCAATGATGAATCATTGATCGGCTGCCCCTGCACGCCCTCTACTGGGGATCCAGCCCACGACCCAGGCATGTACCCCAACTGGAATCGAACCGTGAGCTCCTGGTTCATGGGTCGATGCTTAAACACCAAGCCACGCTGGCTGGCCTCAACTGTGCCCTTTTTATTTTTACTTATTTTTTTAAAATATATTTTTATTGATTTCAGAGAGGAAGGGAGAGGGGGAGAGAAACAGAAACATCAATGATGAGAAAGAATCATTGATTGGCTGCCTCCTGCACACCCCCTATTGGGGATCGAGCCAGAAACCCAGGCATGTGCCCTTGACCGGAATTGAACCCGGGACCCTCCAGTCCGCAGAGAGATGCTCTATCCACTGAGCCAAACTGGCTAGGGCGGTGCCCTTTTCAACAACTCTATGCCAGACTGTTTTATACACGACCCTAAATTTATTTAAATTGATCCCTTTCGACAAACTTCCTGCCACTGCAAACATCTTCCATCCACACTCCCTCTAGGCCTCTGGGCATTTGGAGGGTGTCCTTTAGCACAAAGGGGAGGTGCAGATCCAAGGGTGCGTAGATGCTCGAGTCTGAGAGGAGCGTCCCCTAGGAAGGCCTGGTTCAAGGCTGCACACCATGCAGACCAGGTCCTGCCCTTTCCCTCGTTTCTGCGGCTACGCGTCAGTTCATCCCCAGGTGCCGGAAACTATTCAGCACCGTGGCAACGGTTTTATCCGTTGACGCTGGGATACCACTGAGTCCCCCTTCCTTTAAATGAGCACAGAGGGTTGACAGTAAGTCTCATCACGGTCGCCGAGGCAACACGGAGGCATCTTCTGTGTCCAGCTCCACTGTGTGTTACCCACGTTCTCTCATCTCATCAAACCCCAGCCCCAAGGCAGCTCTGCGACCCCATTTTGGCAGCGGGAGACACTGAAGCTGACGTCTGTGTGTGCTGACAGAGCTGGGACTCGCACCCGGGACGTCTGCTCCCATCCCCCAGGCCACCTGCTTCTGCACCGATTCAGACCAGATTCTGACCAACCGTGATGACCCAGAGAGGAGTCTGGGCATGGGGGGCATGCTCAGTTGCAAAATATTTTCAAAGGTTATTTTATCCAGCGCTGAGGATTCTGAAGACTCATCTCCCCAGCGCTAAAGGCAGTTGACTGGGATCACTGACAGCGGGCACTGCTTTTGTGGAGACAAAGTGACGAAGCTGAGGACACTTCCTTTTCCTACCCCTGCCCGTGTCTCGCCCTTCGCAGCAGCCCCGGCGCCCAGGGCGGGACACAGCGGGGCGCTCACACAACCTGCTCCACGAAGGCACGAAAGTTCCGATCGTCCAACGAGAAAACAAAATAACAAAACACCTTTCAACGCACCCCCGGCACCATAACGGGCGGCCCCTCTGAGGCCTCGCTCGGGTACCTGAGAGATGGAGGGCGTCTCGGTCGCTAGAGCCACTTCTCCAGATGGCGGCCGCTCGGCTTTCTCTGAACTGTTCACGGCGTTTTCCACAGAAGACTGTGAGTTCTGCTCGTCAGAAGCATCTAAGGGTAAAGCAAGACGGCAGAAGCTGTTTTTAGACACGTGATTTGCGGGGCCAGATGGAACAATTACTAAAAATACCTGGGAACGGGGTAGTTGGGTGGCTCGGCAGTCTGTCAGGGCTACCATACGCTGGGAGGGTTGGGGAGACACTGGCTTATTTTTTAGAGATGCTTTAAGCATCCAGGCCACGTGCTGGCCCTGTAACCTCCAACCCATTACCTGCCAAATGTCCCTAGAGGGCACCTAAAAAAAAAAAAAAAAAAGCTACAGGCTGTGCCGCGTGCAGCCGGCGCCCTCTGCTGGCCACAGCGCGCTCCAACCACCATGGCTGCGGACTCCTCCCTCTTGCCAGCACAGAGCCCGCATTCTCCACTGGGGAGCACACGCAGAGGGGACTGCCCCCTGGTAAACATTTCTCTTAATAATATGGGTATTTTTTTTTCTGATCGTCAGAGCCATGACTGACCTCTGCAAGAAGCAGAAAATACAGAAAAAAAACACCTAGTTGAAATCGCCAATTATTTCACACCTCCCACAGCCACCACCACCCCAGCAACATTTTAGAGGATCTAGTCCCATTTTCCCAGATGTTTCCCCCCTGCACACACATGATGCTCCTCTCTCCCCGAATGGGGCTCACACAGCATTTTGGGAGGTTTGCCATGCCTGTAAAAATTCTCTAAGTACAAGAGCATACAAGATGGCTGCATGGCATTCTGTCACCAATTGCTTATTTCATGAATCCTGTTTTGCCCGTTATTTGGACTCTTTCTTATGCGCTAGTCTCCCTGCTCCCCAACCACGTCCCTTTAGCAGAAGGAAGGTGCAGGACGTAGCAGGCTGTGGTGCGGCTTTGGAGGAAGAGGTGCCTGCTCTGCCTGAAGCTTATTTGGGGCACAAAGCAGGAGAGCTCGGGGAGGGGGTGGGGGGGTACGCAGCACCAACATCCCCCCCAGGGTCCACTCTGCTGGCTCTCGGGGTCCCAGTAACACCTCACCTGGCTTTTTAAAGGAACACTAAAAGACCCCAGCAGGTGTGCCTCAGTGGTTGAGCATCAACCTATGAACCAGGAGGTCACAGTTCAATTCCTGGTCGGGGCACATGCCCGGGGCACGGGCTCAATCCCCAGAAGGGGGCGTGCAGGAGGCAGCTGATCAATGACTCTCTATCATCACTGTTCTTTCTCTCTCTCTCCCTCTCCCTTCCTCTCTGAAATCAATAAAAATATATATTTAAAAGAAAAAAAGAAAAAATCCACACTCATGTTATATTTTATTTCATAACTAGAGGCCCAGTGCACAAATTCGTGCGGGGTGGGGGGGAGGAAGGGGGGTCTGGCCAGCCCAGCCCCAATCGGCAGAACCGGGTGGGCCTGTCGGGAGGAGGAGACAGCGGTCAGGGCTGGGCTGGCTGGGGGGAGGGGTCGCAGGTGGTTGGCTGGTCAGCCCCACCCCCTATTGGGGTGGGGGTGATCAGGGGTGGGGCTGGCTGGGGGGTGGAGCTGTGGGCCGATTGGGGTTGTGGGGGCCCATCGGGGGTGGGGCCAGTTGCAGGGAGGGGCTGCAAGAGGTTGGCCGGTCAGCCTTACCCCCAGATGGATCAGGCCAGTTCGCTGGCCACAGCAACTGGTCGTTCTGGTTATGGTGTTGTGGTCGCTGGCTTTTTATATATAGCGATAGATATGTGTTTGCTTTAGCAAACATTTTCCATTGTAACTGTCCTCCTCCTCTCTGACCACAGTCCGCCCTACCCTGTGGAGTGAGCTCTGTGAGTGGAGCGGGAAGTGGGGTCGCAGACGTAAGCTTAGAAACCATGCAGGAGGCTGGTGGCCTGGAGTCACGCTGACCCTTGCCTGGCCTGAGCGCTCAGTGTGGGAACGGGCCTTGGAGCTTGGGCGCGTTCATGGGCTCCGCACAGCGGCCTGATTCTCTCAGCAGAACGGGACTGGAACTCACCCAGGGGAAATTATTTTCCTGGGGCCTAAATTTAGTCCAGGGAGCTTGAACATTATGTCATTCCCTGAACTCACTCAGCAGTAAACAAGTTCAAAGCAAGGTCGACAGCTGGCGACCAACCGGCTTTGTCCCACAGGCAGCGTCCACCCACCTGGGGAGGCTGTGTGTGTGGGGAGCTCTGGCAGCCCTTGGCAGTGGGCAGGTGGGCCTGGCCCGCTGTGATGGTCCCGCCTGAATCACGCTGGGCACCTGGGCAGGACCAGGGGCCAGGGTGGCTGGAAGGGGACCCTGGTGTGGTTCCCACCTGGACCTGGAAAGCTTGTGTGGGGGGAGAGTACGGGGGTGAGGATGGCAGTTATGAAAGGTCTTAACCTGGGATCGGATTCCTGCAATGGGCCCGCTAAAGGGAGACGCAGGCCCGGGCCCGGCAGCTCAGTTGGTTAGAGAAAGCAGGACAGGGAAGCAGCCGGGACGTGGCCCACACCTGGTCCTGCACAGCCCACCCTATTGCCCCCCCGGCCCCCCGCCCGCGCCAATGGCTCACCAGGCCCTTCCTAGCGCCAGGCTCAGCCGAGCATTCTGCTCTCTCGCTTACTTTCCTGTAGTGACCCGACAAGAGAGGCAACTTTTATTTGTCTTGACTCATAAACAAGGAAACAGGAAGGCGTGTAGGAGTGGACACGGTCAGCCCAAGGCCACACAGCTGGCAAGCGCCGGCCCAGATGTGACCAGCTCGTCCTGTGTTCACGCGCCCTGGCTCGTGACCGTGCGGCGGACTGCCGGGGGGACTCGCCGCCCAGCACCCAGCGAGGAGCGACTGCACAGCAGGGGCCCGGGAAAGATCAAATTTTTAAAAGTACGGTTTCTATTGAGTGGGTTTGGCTTTCATTCATATCATCGTAAAGTCAACTCATTTGTAAATCAGGGCCCGTCTACATGTGAACATTTTCATTTAAAGGGGTCCAGACACCTCAACATAAACAAACACAGACCCATGTAAACACACTTACACGTCCTCCACAGTCAGACCACTTCTTAACGCCTCCTCCACTCCCCCCTGGTGTAGTGCCACCCTCTCTCACCTGGACGATGGCAGCAACCCTGCCCCTCCCGCCCCCCCATGTTCACAGCAACCAAAGTCAAAGTGTTCCTTCAGATCTCGGCACACAAGCTCCCAATGGCTCCCAGCACACTCGGCATGAAAGTCAGGGCCTTCTGAACCCTGCACACGCCAGGCCCTGCCTCCTCTGGGGTCTCACTGTCTGAGCCCCTCGCCCCGCCTGCTCTCCTCCAGCCACACCAAGCATGCTCCTGCCTCAGGACCTTTGCACGGGTTCCCTCTGCTCGTAGTGCTCGCCCAGTTATCCCAGGCAGCTTCCTTCCTCCCCTAATTTGCTGGGTGAGGCTTCCCCGGACCACAGATTTAAAACCACAATATCCCCCATAAAGGGGCCAGACTCCCCATCCCCCTTTCTTACTTTATCATTCTCCAGAACACTTACTTTCCAGATGCTAGACTGTGTGATTTTAAAATTGCGCCCCAAGAACAGGAGCCCCAGGCATCACCTTTCTTCCGGGGCCGGTGCATGGCAGGGCCTCCTTAAAGGCCTGTCATCGCCCTGGCTGGTTTGGCTCCGTGGCTAGAGCATCGGCCTGCGGACTGAAGGGTGCTGGGTTCAGTTCTGGTCAAGGGCACATGCCTGGGTTGCAGGCTTAACCCCCGGTGGAGGGGGGGGGCGTGCAGGAGGCAGCCAATCAGTGATTCTCTCTCATCATCGATGTTTCTATTTCTCTCTCCTGCTCCCTTCCTCTCTGAAATCAATACAAATATATTAAAGAAGAAAAAAAAAAGACCCGCCATCGCCTGCCTGGACAGAGGCTGGACTGTCCGGATGGGGAGAGGCCCCTGAGCCCAGTCCTGAGGGCACGTACCTTCGGCCCCAGGGAGCTCCTTGCCCTCGGCCTGGGCCTCGTCGGCCTTGGTGCTGGTGCCCTCGCAGGGCACGGAGGGGTTGGGCTCCGGCGCGGGGCTGGAGTTGCTGCTGTTCTCCTGTTTGATGGGGGAGGCGTCCGCTATGGAGCTCTGGTTGCTGTTGTCATCTGGGTGGGGAACAGAAGCACAGGTGAACTCCCGCAGCTGCTGGGGACGGCGGGTTGGGGGGCTCAGCTTCCCCACGCCTCGCTGCCCACAGGACACTGTCCCAGGCAAGGGGACACTCGCCCCTCCGGAACCTCCGAGCTGGCACACCCAGTGCCCTCCCCCACGGGCTCCGAGAGCCCTGTGTTTGGAGGCAGCCAGCCACAGAGGCCTGGCACATTCTGAGTCTCTGGGGGCGTCTGAGGCCTGGTTCTGGGTGAGGAGACCAGACATCGTGTGTGCTTGGCTCGGAAGTAACACGGAGGCCGAAGCCCAGTGCATGGGGCAGCGCTGCCGAAATGTTTCATCCGGTCTGATCGCGCCTCTAACCGACTCCCACTTGATCCGAAACAAAAAGGAGAGAAAAGTTACCCCAGAAAGTGGGATATTCTACCAGACAGCCGGCCAGGCTCTGCTAGTCAATACCATGAAGGGGGAGAAGGATCAGGGAAGATTATTGTAGATGAAAAAGAAATTTAAGCGCTCTAACAGCTAAACATGATGTGAGAACACTATTTAAATCCTGTGTTGAACGTGCCAGTTGGTAAGAGACGTTTGGGGGTGACTGGGGAATTTGAATACAGCTTTAAGTCTAAAAGACATTAAGGAATTATTCTTAATTTTGTTAGGGTTGATAATGGTACACCGGGCACACAGCATACCAATGTCATTCATTAGTGATGCGTGCTCAAATGTTCAGGTACAGACTTAAGTATCATGATGAAGGGAAATTTACTTTAAAATGCTCTAGCCCTGGCCAGTGTGGCTCAGTTGGTTGGGTGTAGTCCTGTGCACCAGGTCGTCGCCGGTTCGATTCCCAGTCAGGGCGTATGCCCAGGTGCAGGCTCAATCCTTGTGTGTGTGTGTGTGTATGGGGCGGGGAGTCAGGGAGTGAGGGGGGCGTGCAAGAGGTAGCTGATTGATGGTTCTCTCTCTCGCCCTTCCTCTCTCTCTCTAAAATCAATTTAAAAATTAAAAAAAGAGAAATGCTGCCCTAGCTGGTTTGGCTCAGTGGATAGAGCGTCGGCCTGCGGACTCAAGGGTCTCGGGTTCGATTCCGGTCAAGGGCATGTACCTTGGTTGCGGGCACATCCCCAGTGGGGGGTGTGCAGGAGGCAGCTGATCGATGTTTCTCTCTCATAGATGTTTCTAACTCTCTATCCCTCTCCCTTCCTCTCTGTAAAAAATCAATAAAATATATATATATATTAAAAAAAAATGCTCTAGCACAAGCTACATACCATTTTCAGAATTCCCCGAACTTTACTCTCAAGAGCTGTGCATTTTTGATACGCACATTATATTACAATCAGAAAAACGGTAACACATTTTTAACAACAGAAGAGGCAGAAATGGCATTTATCAGTGGAAATCTAGGTGGTAGGTATATGGGGATGATTAGCAGTACTACTCTCTCCATTCTTCTCTCTAATGAAATTTTTCACAATAAAAAGAAAAAAAAGGAAAGAAAGTTATTTGGGCAATGACATTGGTGGTTGAGCTGGTGGCACAGCTGGGGGTCCCGGGGCACATACACCCTTGCTTTGGATCCCCTTTCATGGGCACAGAGAGTCACCTTAAACTGCAGCTTTTCAAGCAGCGATTTCAAAAACACGACCACAATCGTATGCTGCTTTTCTGGGCCGTGCTGCACACCTGGGACCAAGGCCATTTTTGTAAAAATGCGAGAGGGGAGATCCATTCGCCCGGGGCACCGACGACATGTCGGGCAGGAGGGGACCCCGGGGGAGCACTGGGGACGTTCTGTCTTGATCTGGGCCAGCTCCATGGGCGAGTGCAGTTTGTGAGCGTTCCACGGAGCCACAGGCTTGGGATGTGTGTCCCTCCTCTCGGATAAAAAGGTAAAAGGAGACATAAACGCCAGCGACGCCAAGACCACGGCAGACTGGCTAACGCGCGTCTCCCGCCTGGAAATGCTCGGTAGGACGCTGGTGACAAGCTTTGAAATAAGACAGCGAAGGAAGGAAGGCTGTCGACGTGGATTTACATGAAGCCAGAAACCCAGGGTGGAGCTTCCCAGTAGCCAAAGCAAAACAGGAAATACAACACAGCCATCTGTGTAGTAAGTCAGGCCTCGGAGGCGAAAAGAACATCTCCTGTGAGATTTCTGTCCCTGGGTGAGAAGAAGGTCTTGACTTTATGTTTCTGGGCTGGCGGGGCTTGGAAAAGGAGTTTCTTCTCCTCCACTGAGCCTCTTCCTTGGCACAGTGGCCCAGGCCTGCCCGGCCCTCCTACCCCTTTGCCTGGAATGTGAACGAACCTGCTGGTGAAACAAAATACGACTGAGCCGCTTGGGCCCAGGGGCCTGGCAGGAGAGGGCCGGGCGGCCGGGGGAGCTCACCGTGCATGTCCATCATCCCCGGGGACGAGCTGTTCTCTGGCGTGGTCACCTCCGAGCCACACTTCTCATCTTTGCCCTTCTTCTTGTTCTTGTTTTTCTGGAGGAGGAAACGGAGCAGAAACGGAGTCACCAGATCGCGTGTGTGCGGGCAGGAGCGAGACCTGGAGGGGGCCATGAATGACTCCCCTTGGAGCCCCCAGGTCCCTGGAGGGCTCCCCTTGGCCTGCACTTGAACATGTCCTGTTAGGGGCCTCCCCTGCTTTGGAATCAGAGCCCTGCGGCGGGAGGTTTCTGGGGCTGGGACAAACCCCCCCATGTCTGTGGGGCCAGGCACGCAACACCCTGGCTGTCAGGGGCCTCCTCCTCCTTCAGGGGGAGCGTCTGGGGGCCAGGCCATGGTTACCCTCCCAGGGCAGGTACAGCGATGCCAGGGGAGCCATGGGAAAACACAGATCTCACACACTCCCACTGTGGCCAGGCCCCAGGGCGGCCTCTCTCGGGCACCACAGAGGGAGACGAGGGGAGCAGGGCCGGGGGAGGGGGTGCTTTTGCGTGGGGTTCCACTTTTAAACCTGGAATGGAACGGTGTCAGAAGCGCCCCGTGTCCATCAGTAAGAGGCTCGTTAAATAAATGACCGTGCGTTCGTTCAATGTAATGTGATGCAACAATTACAGAGAGTCAGGCGGCTCTTCATTTAATAACGGGAAATGATCTACGAAAATGCCAGCACTGAACACATTTCAGTTTCTCCAGGACGTTTTTATATAAAAGGTGCGGGGTGGACGGCTGCCATTGACGGTGAAGGAAAGAACAAGGAAGTGAGCTGAGTGTGGTGGGGTTGTGCGCAGGGAAGGGAAACAATTTATAAAAAGATACACAGGAAAGCCCTGGCCAGGGAGCTCAGTTGGCTGGAGTGTCGACCCACACGCCGAAAGCTTACAGGCTCGATTCCCGGTCAGGGCACACACCGAGGTTGTGAGTTCGATCCCCAGGTGGGGTGTGTACGAGAGGCAACCAATTGACGTTTCTCTCTCCCTCCCTTCCTCTTTCTCTAAAATAATAATAAATACATAAAAACCCACACACATATCCCTGGGTGAGGATTTTTAAAAAAAGATACACAACCCTAACCGGTTTGGCTCAGTGGCTAGAGTGTCAGCCTGCGGACTCAAGGGTCCCAGGTTCGATTTGGTCAAGGGCATGTAACTTGGTTGCGGGCAGATCCCCAGTGGGGGGCGTGCAGGAGGCAGCTGATCGATGTTTCTCTCTCATCGATGTTTCTAACTCTCTATCCCTCTCCCTTCCTCTCTGTAAAAAATCAATAAAATATATATTAAAAAAAAAAAGATACACAGACACCCCAGGACCTGGACATTACTGCTTCGTTGCAGGAAAGAGGGAACGAAGGCCCAGCGAGGTGGGGTCCCCTGTCCAACATCACGGGTTCGTCGGGGGTGTTCTGTGCCCAGCTGGAGCCGCCCCGTCCTCCCGACAGCCCGGGTGTTGTGTTTTCTCCTTGATCGCGATCCATTTGGCACTTCCCCGATGTCCGTTCCGTGCTATTCTATAATTATCTTCCCCACGCGAGATTATAAATTCCTTGAGAGCAGGGACCACGTCTTCTCAAAGGCAACGGTGTTTATACAACACCTGACGGTGTGCAAGGCACAGACGACGGCAGAGCCAGGGCTGCCTCTGAGGAGCCTGGTCACACCGTGTCTCCCTCCGAGCGGCCAGCGCCAAATGCCGCAGTGGTCTAGGTCCCGGGGCCGCTGGGGAAGGTGGCTCCACGAACCCAGACCAGACAGAACCAGAAGTGACAAGCACCCATGTTCTCAGTCCAGCGCCCCTCCCGGCAGGAGACTCAAGGCTGGTAACCGAAGACAGCGGCTGTCAACCAGCCTTTCTGGTCCCCTCTAAACCTGCCAATCACGATCCTGTCACCTCCAGGAGCAAATGAAACCATGCAGCTCCCTGTGAGCCACCTTCCTGGAGGTGGGGCCAATCACAAGAACGGGAAAGGCACTCCAGGCAGGAGGAACAGCCCATGCAAAGGCCTGGAGGTGGGGCCGGTCAGGATTTTGACTGGGAACTAGAGTAGCTGACCTGGAGTCTTTGGGAGTCCCTGGTCTCAGAGGCTCTAACCCAGCCGTGGGCAAACTACGCCCCCCCCCCCCCCCCGTTTGAAATGAATAAAACTAAAAAAAAAAAAGACCGTACCCTTTTATGTCATGATGTTTACTTTGAATTTATATTAGTTCACACAAACACTCCATCCATGCTTTTGTTCCGGCCCTCCGGTCCAGCTTAAGAACCCATTGTGGCCCTCGAGTCAAAAAGTTTGCCCACCCCTGCCTAAACTGAAAAACTGCCTGGAGGGGTTGTCATCATCCCTCCCTTTCTAAAATCAAGCACAGCCGCTGGGGCTCCCCCTGGTGGGCAGAGTCACCACCCCTCCTGGAGCCACGGGTCTCCAAGAGTGGAGAGAGCATGGACCCCGGAGTCAAGACGGACGTGACCCTTGCTGTGTGACTCTGGGGAAATGGCTTCCCCTCTCTGAGCCCGTGTCCTCACTTGTCCCGAGAAGACAGAGATCAGCTCCACAGATTCAGCATGAGAAATAAACGAGGTAATACCCGGCCTATAGTCGGGTGCTACAATGATGGGGAGCATCCGCCTGTCTGTGGGTACCCCTACGGCAGCCCCCTAATCATGGTGCCCGGGGTCCCTGGGGAAGGTGTGTCACCACTGGCAAACCGTGGGGCTCTCTGCCCAAGAGATGCCATGCAGGGGATATTCCAGAGGACGGGCCCCTCATACTCACATCGTCAACCTTGGGCTCCGTCACAGGGACCCACTTGTAGATCCGCAGGGATGTGTCACCCACGGTCACCCACTTCTTCTCCCTGCGGAGGAGGAGGAAGAGCCTGTTACCAGGGGCTCTGGGGCAGGGCCCTGCTCCGCCCTTGTGGGGGCCCTGACCGCACTCCCCTGGGGCAGCTGTGATGTGGTGGCCGCTTGGGGTTAAGAGAACAAGCGCTAGGTCATATGGATGTGGCTTGTATCCCATCTCTGCTGCTCACTGGGTCCCTGGGCAGGTCTCTCCCCCGATCTGAGCCTCATTGTCTCCATCTGCTAGACCATGTCTGGTTGTCAGTCTCTCCAGGCTGCGTGAGGGCTACCTCACTGTGTGTTCAAGGCTTTGGATGCCCGGAAGGAAGTGCTTGGCAAGACTGGGAGGCGGGAGAGCGGCTGCCATGAGGATGACTCCCCTGGACGAGGGGAACTGGGCCCCAGGTCCCTCCAGCTTCCCCCACACAGAGCCAGCAGGCCGGGCCAGCCAAGCCCCTCCGGGCCGCAGCAAGGGCCTCAGGCCAGCCAGGTGTTTCCTCTGGGGGGGGGGGGGGGGGGGTCTGAGGTGGGGGGGGCGGGGCGCGGGGGAGAAGCAGGGGCACACAGCTGGACTAACCACCCCTCGCTCTGCCCTCTGGAGCAGCAAAGGGGGCAGGAGAGCAGGGGCAAACCCCCAAGGGCAGGCCCCAAGCGCCGATACCGAGGGTCCTAACAGGGAAGCCCAGCCTGGACATTGGGCAGCAGCAGTTGGAGAGATGCCCCGAGCCTCCCGCTGCTCCGTCCTGAGCCTGGCAGGTGCTTCGGGGCCTTGTCTCCGAAGGCCCCCGTCTGCACAGCTGCCCCTACCCCTGCCCGGCTGCATCCTAAACTCCTGGGGGACAGTGTCTGGGGCTCCTGCTGCTAGAGGCGGGCGTATGAGTGAAGAGGAGAAAATCGCCAGCCACTAGGAGGAAGAGGGGTCGCCGGTCTTCACGAAGGATAGTAACGACCTCCTTCTCCTCCTCAGCACTCTGCTCCAAGCCACTGTCATTCTCTAAACTATTGTTCCACCTTGACCCCCTGCAGTCCATAAGCCAGGTCGTATCCCTTCCTGCCCCAAACCCCGGGAATGACCCGCCCGAGGGAGAGCTGGGATTCGAACCTGGGTAGTTCTGGCCCCAGGGTCCACGCCCCTGGCACCATCTCGGGAGAAGTGGGAGGCTGGGGCCAGATGCACCCCTGGAACAGGCGGCGTAGTTGCCAGGACCCTCAGCAACTCCAGTGACAAGGTTCTGCCAGAACCGAGGACTGTGCGTGGGTGGGCACCTCTGTTCATGGGCTTTCTAGCACCTTCTCCAACCTCTCTTCCCAGGTCTCAGTCTTGGGCCTTCCCCTCCCTGTGGGGTGGGGGAACCTCACGTCACAGCCACCAGGCACCCCCTTCACCACAGGGGGTTCTGGGTGCCCGAGCAACTCAAAACCACCTCCCCCAACCACAGACACCTCTGCCCCCCACACTGGGCTGCGCGGGCCCTCGCGTTCCCTCTGGAGGGAGCGAGGGACCGTTTTACTATCACACGAGTGACCTTTCTGGTACGTTTTCTGTGCTAAGCACGGGACACACTTGCTCTACTCCTCCCATAACCTTGTGTGGCCAGAATGGTCACCTTCCCCAGGTGGCGGGTAAAGAAATGGAGGCACGGGGAGGTGAAGGCATTCTCCCCGGAGCCAGTACTCACACCTCCCTGGGGGCAGGATGGACCATCCTCAGTCTGAGTCCTCCCCCACCTCCATCCTGAATAGTCAGAAGGTGCCAGGAAGGGACAGGGGCGTTCCAAGAAACAGTCTCAGTGACAAAGCAACAATCATAATAGCCATTGTGTGCCCAGGCCTCGCGCCAAGCCTTCTGTTTACATGCCCTCTCTCCCAGACATCGCCGACAGGCCTACAGGAGGGGGACCACTATCACCCCACTTTACAGACGGGGAGACGGGCGGTCCGGAGCGGTGAGACCACTGGTTCATAGTCACGTAGCTACTCGATGGCAGAACCGGGACTGGACACGGGCTGTGACCCCAGAGCCCACCTCCTGCGCTTCTGTCTCCCGTGAAAACGAAGAATCCATTCCACAGAGCACACAGCAACAGATGCCGGGCAGAAGTGCCAACTGCTGGTACCCGTGCACGTGACCAGAGGCACACTCACCGCTCATAAGCCCTCAACTGGCTGCCTGGGCCTGGGCTCCAGTAGGTCAGCAAATCCACAGTTTGATCGTGTTAAAAACAATAACGAAAAACACACAGCCGGTGTGGCTCAGTGGTTGAGCACTGACCTATGAACCAGGAGGTCATGGTTTGATTCCCAGTCACGGCACATCCCGGGGTTACAGGCTCCATTCCCAGTAGGGGGCGTGCAAGAGGCAGCTGATCAATGATTCTCTCTCATCATTGATGTTTCTATCTCTCTCTCCCTCTCCTTCTTCTCTCAACTCACTAGAAAAAAAAAATTTTTTTTTTGAAGGAATTGACTTGTAACACACAAGACACCTTTCAGATCTGGCCCTGGGAAAAGCCAGCCAACAGCCATGACCATCCTGGACCAGGTCTGGGTTTGCCTGCCACACAACAGTGAAGATGAATCTTTGCAATGGCAGGTGCTTCTCAGAGAGGTTACAGGCCCTACATGTGATGAGCTCAACACAACCAGGCTGTCCTGATGCCCCAGCTGGCAACCCTTGGCCCGAGTCCCTAGGTCACTGTGCTCCAGTGGCATTTCTAGGTGTGGACTCTGAGGGGCTATGGGACACAGGGAAGAGAGTTAAAGCCCGACCTCAGGCCTGCCATTTGGACAGCAGCCAGCCAGGCAGAGACGGGCCCGGAGCTCAGGTGTAAGTCACTGAGCGAGCACCAGGGGCGATGAGCAGGGATCTCACAGACATGTCGCCTGAGCTCCGGGGTCTCATCAAGCAGGTGGCTGGACAGCGCCATGGGAAACACACCACGTGGGCGCAGAGGAGCAGCGGAGCTCCCACTACCGCCCCCAAACCCATCACCCCGGGCACACGGCCCCACCCCCAATGAGGGTTCTAAGCTGTAGTCATTACCTTACATCTCAGGTGGCAAATGAGTGGCCAACAGGCCGTTCTGTCCGGCCTGCACGGTGCTTTTAAAAATGTGAATCAGGCCCTAATCGGTTTGGCTCAGTGGATAGAGCGTCGCCCTGTGGACTGAAGGGTCCCAGGTTCGATTCCGGCCAAGGGCATGTACCTTGGTTGCGGGCACATTCCCAGTGGGGGGTGTGCAGGAGGCAGCTGGTCGATGTTTCTCTCTCATCAATGTTTCTAACTCTCTATCCCTCTCCCTTCCTCTCTGTAAAAAATCAATAAAACATATTTTAAAAAAATATGAATCAGTTTGCCAAACTTTACAAAAAAGCAAAAGAAAAGTCAGACAACATAGAAATCCAGACTCCTGGCTACTCTCAAAAACATGATCTGATCACAAGAGGCCCACACACCCTCCTCCCCAGCGTCTGTGGCTCCCTCAGATCCCCCAGCTCTCCCCACCTGTAGACACCAGGCCCACCCCAACCTTGCCATGAAGCCGCCCCTGGGCGCACCGAGCCCTCCTGCCTTGATGGCCCCGGTAACCACATGCTTAAGGATCTGTCTTCCACCTCAGACTTGGGCTCCTGGGTGAAAAGACTAAGTGAGGTCCTAGCTATAGAAGCAGAGCCCCTCCTTAGCACAGGCTCCTATATAAACTACAAGTACCCACCCAGAATCTCCAGCCAAGGCCAATTTCCAATGTTCTCCCAGGTCCAGGTCCAAGGGCAAGACTATCTTGGGGTCACTTGGCTCCCTCAGTGAGAGCTCTAAATCCCTCACTTTGTGTTCATTTCCCAGAGCTGGTCCTCGATGCCTCGGGAGGCCTGGCTGACGGCTGCCCTTACCTTCACTGGGCCGAGACTCACTTGGCCTGTCCTGTGTCTGGCAGGAGGGCACCCTCCGGGGTTCCCAGGTGAGGCGCTAGGCACAAACCTCCCCCCCACCCCCGCCAGGGACAATGGGAATCCTTGGGAACAGGGCTGTCTCTGTCGACCACAGGACACTGAGGGACCCTTCAGACCAAAGGCCCAGGGGGTCCCCAGCCTAAGCCTACCTCTCAGCCCAAGCCTTTGCCTCCTGCTCTCCTCCACCACACCAGGCCTCCTCACCTGGCCCAGTTTCCGGAAAGGCCCCCCCCCCCCCCCCCCCCCCCGCCCATTGTCCTTCCCTCAGCCTTCTCTGGCTGCCTCACACTCTACCCCGCCTGCCCTGCTGGGGCACCAGACAAGGAGGAGAGGCTCAGCAGCTCCGGACAGGCTGGTCACGGCTGGTGGCTGGCTTTTCTGGGGGCAGGGGTGGGGGCGGGGGGCGGAGTAGGGGCAGGGGCTGGCAGAGGGGCATGGGTGGTCCCTGGGGCTGGGGAGAAACACCACCCTAGGCTCCCACGCTGAATGGCATGCCAGACATGACCACCGTTATCCTCTGGGTAAAATACAGACTGCTGAACCGCATTTGAATTTCAGATAAACAATGAATAGTCGTTTTCGTGTAAGTATGTCCCAAAAGAGTGAACGGGACATACTTACGAAGCAGAGAAATATTTTAAAAAATTATTTTTGTTGTTTACCTGAAATTCAAATTTAACTCAGCGTCCATGAATTTATTTGCTAAATCTGGCAACCCAGCCTCCCAGCCGGCAGTGACTGCAGGGTAGGTGGCCACGCAGTTAATAAACAACCCAAAGTCTGCAGGACAGACGGGAAGGCCCATCCTAAAGGTAGCGTGAAGGTGAGATTTGGCTTCTCCAGGCAGGGGAAACCCAAGACATAAGGCAAAGTTTTGTGTGTTGTTTTTTTTTGTTTGTCTGTTTTTGCTTAGAAGGGGCAGGAAAAAAAAAAAGAAAAAAATCAGCAAAATGTAAGTTTCTGTGGAGCCCACCTTACCATAAAGACAACATTTAATGGCGGCTCCTGTGTACAGGGATGAGTGCTGGTAGAGACATGATCTTATTTTGGGGGGGGGGGGAACAGGACCCCCGAGGCCATGGTTAGAGAAGTTACCTGGTTTGTCTAAGGTCAAACAGGAAGTGAACTGGCTGCCGGGCCCTGGGATCCCAAAGCCTGAGGTCTTTAAGAGGACATGACAAGTTGTTTCCCCAAAGGAGGGAGGAGATCCGTTCTCCTCCCCTCCCCCCAAACACAGGCCTGGCCCTCAGGGGGGGGGCGGGGGAGGGGGGGGCTGGGGGTGGAAAACCCCATCCTTCCATCTGCCCTCCCTGCAGAGCAGCTGGCAGGCGGGCCGGGCAGGAGCAGCTGTCTGGGTGCAGGGCCTCTGCCTCGCTGGGAACCTGGGGCAGAGGCCTGACCACGCCTCCTGGAACAGGGACTGTGGGGTCGCTTGCCCCCAGCCCCTTGCTCAGCTCCAGGCCGGTGGCAGTAGGGACTCAGGCCCAGACACCCGTCTTCTTTGCCCAGGAGCTCAGGGGACAACCCCAGCCTTCCCTCTGGGAATCCCACAGGAGAAGGGGCTGTGTGGGCTTGCTTTCCTGTGTGTGTTTTGGCCTGCAGCTGTTTCTGCCATTTTTAAATGGCTCCAGTCGGCCTGGGGGGGTGCCCGGCGCACTAGGGGAGCTCCCACGGCTCGGAGGACTTGGATCTCAACTTTGGAAAGCCTCCCCTTCTCACGGTTCTGAAAATTCTTTGTCCCACTGGAGCCAAACCCAGCCCTCCGCCGGGCATCCGGCCATCTGCAGACAGCCCTTTCCATAGGAGGCCCTTGAGCACGTGGATTTTATTGATTTTCCTCTTGCCTTTTTTGTTGGGTTGACTCGGAAAGGACAGCTAACTTGCGATCCGGCGAGACTGGATCCTCGCCCCCTGTGGTTTTTAGAGACCGAGGCGTTACTTAAGAAATGACACCCCTAAACATAAACATAGCCCGCCAAGGGGGGTGGGGGTGGGGCGACCAATTCTCATGCTTTAAATAAAGGGTCCAGACCAGCCCGCCCGCGCTGACACGTGAGAGCATCGCGGCTGCTCCTCTCCTTCCCTGACCCTGGTGGAGCCGTGGGAAAAAAATAATGAAGTTGAAATCCGGGAGCTTCGAGTTTTCAACAAGTCCGCCTCGACCCGGCGATCTGGGCACCCCAGGCCCGGCCCGAGGGCCGGTTCCGAGTCAGACCCGGCCAACGCCGAACAAACGTTCAGTCTGTTCAGTACAACGAGGCTCAGCCGGACACTCTCTCGCGAGCCGCAGAAACACGCGCGGCCAACCCCGGTCCCCGGTCCCCGTTCCCCCCGCTCGGAGAACAAAACAACGGCTCCCTCCGCAAAACAAACACGAGCTGCTGCCGGTTTGGGGAAGGCAGACGCGGCCCAGGACCGGTTTCTGGCAAAAACACACACCACATTCGCTCGCGCGAGCCCCGCGCCTGGGTGCCGAGCGGAGAGGGTGTAGGGGTGCCCCGCGCTCCGGGCCCCGCGGCGCCCCCTCCTCGCGCTCGCCCCCATCTTGCTTCCCCGCCAAGAGCCCTCGCTCCAGGCAGCCCAAAGCGCTAAATTTAAACGGCTCGCGCTCTGCAAACTCCGCAGACTCGAGGGCGCCGGGCCTGGGAGGCGGGGAGCGGGCGAGCGAGCGAGCCAGCCGGAGAGGGAGCGAGAGAGGGAGGCCCGGCGCGGGCAAGGGCGCGGGGGCCGGCGCTGCGCCGCCCGGGGCGCGCGGGGAGGAGACGGAGACGGCGGCGGCCCGCTCGGCGCTGCACAATGGAGCTCGCGCTCTCCCCTCCGCCGCCGGCATCGCGGCCCCGGCGCGCGGGAAGCCGCTTTCATGTGACTCGCACAAAACGAAATGGCTTCTGGGGCCGGCCCCGAGCTCCCCTCCCGGGAGCCGAGCGCCGCGGCAGGGACTGCCCGCTGCTCGGCCGCCCGGCCCGGGGAGCCCCCGCCTCCGGGCCGCCGCCGCCGCCGCCGCCACCGCCGCGCCAGGTGGGCGACCGGCGCGAGCGCACCTGGGCAGCGGCCGCGGCCCCCGCCTCGCGCAGGTGACCCGGCTCGCGCGCCGCCCGCCCCCTCCCGGTCCCGGGCCGCGGGCGGTCGGGGCGCTGCGCCCGCCGGCTTTTTGTATGTGGTCGGGGGTCGCGCGGCCGCGGCGCCCAGCGGCGCCTCCGCTTACCATTTGCGCACTTTCTCGATAGCCGCCATGACCCTCTTGATATCATCTTTGGCCCGACTCCTGGTCTCGGCTCGAACTGACCTGCCCGACATGGTTCTGGCGGGGAGAGAGAGGCTGCGAGCGCGCCGCCCGGTCCTGCTCGCGCTCCGCGGCGGCCACACTCGCGCCCGCCCGCCCGCCCGCCGCTCACTCACACACACACACACACACACACACACTCTCTCTCTCACACACACTCACACTCACACACTCACACTCACACACACACACTCACTCACACACACATACACACACACATATATACATACACACACAACACACACACAAAGCCGGGGCCACCGCGCGCCCGGGCCCAGTGCGCAAGCGCCGGGCGGCAGCTGCACCGAGCAGGGGGAGCAGCGCCGCCGCGGCCGCCAGCAGTGCGGCCTCCGGGCGCCGCCGTCGCCGGGCCGCCAGCCTCCCACCCACCCCGGGGAGGCGGCGAGGGGCGCCCGGCGACCCGACGGGGGTGGGGGCGGGGAGCGCGGACACTCACCCCGAGGCCGCGGGTTCCCCGGGGGAGGGCGGGCCAGCCGCGGAGGGGGCGCGTTCCTTGGGAGCCAGCCTGGCGGCCCGTCCGCCGCCCGGGGTTTGCGGGTTTGCGGCAGCGGGTGCAATAACGCAAGTTTCCTGCGGGGCTCTCGACTTCGCGGAGTTGCAGGCACCGGTCGGAGTTGCAGGCGGCGGTCGGGGACGCGAGGTGCTCCTGGAAAGAGTGGAGAAACGCTCTGCCCCGCGTAAACACGCGCGCTAGGACGTCGCTTCCCTTTCCTGCGTCCTTTTGGAAAACTGGGGTCAGAGGAAAGGTGCCTGGGGCGGGGCAGACGCTCGCCCCTGCTTATTCAACGGCTTCCAGCCGGGAAAGTTCAATGACGGTCCGCATTTTGGAGGGCGCCTGAGCTTGTTTCTTCCCCGTCCCGCCCCAGGGTGGTTCTGGGGAGGAATCTGCAGTTACCAGGACAACCCAGGTGCCACATCTTTGTTCAGGTGCAGCTAAACCGATTTGACCAGAGCTCATTCACGCCCAGATGGATGCTGGGGAAAGTGGGAGTGACCCTGCCTGCGAGCTCAGGGTCTTGGAGATAAACTGTTCCAGCACCAGTCATTTTACACCTGGGGAAACTAAGTCACTGGGAGGTTCAAGGTCATAGCCATACGTTAGATCTTTGGCTCCCACTCACTCTGGAACCAATCAGTTTGCCCTGATTGGTTTTGATTTGGGGTAGATGAGCTACCTGGTAATGGCCTGGGGAACTGCAGTGCAGGCCTTTTTCTAGGCATGTCTTTCTACCATTCTGAACCTCAAGTTCCTAATGTGAAAAGTGAATAGAACACCAGCCTGAGACTCATTCTGAGGATATTCATAACAGCAAGTCCTAATGCAGAGGTCTCATATTGCCGGCCCTGACCTCGTATGCAGAGGTCAGGTCAGCAGATAGGTGCTTAGGGCCACACAGAACCGCCATATATATATGGACTAGAAGCCCGGTGCACAAAATTCGTGCCCGGAGGCAGGGGGAGGGGAGGTCCCTCAGCCCGGCCTGCACCCTCTCGAAATCCGGGACCGCTGGCTCCTAACCACTCACCTGCCTGCCTGATCACCCCTAACCACTCGCCTGCCTCCCTGATCACACCTACTCACTCACCTGCCTGCCTGATCACCCCTAGCCACTCGCCTGCCTGCCTGATTGCCCCTAACCACTGTCTGCCTGCCTGATCACCCCTAACTGCCTCTGCCTCGACCCCCACCACAGTGGCTTCGTCTGGAAGGTCCTTCAGCTATCTGGTCTAATTAGCATATTATGCTTTTATTATTCTAGAAGATAGCACATCAGAAATCCAAATACCAATGGATTAATGCATGTATCTATTCAGCCATTGAAAAAGGAGTGAGGTACTGACCCTGCCACAACGTGAATGAACTTTGGAAACATGCTCAGTGAAAGAAGCCAGACACGAAAGGACAAATATTGCATGATTCCACGCACAGGAGATATGTCCACTAGACAAAGCCACGGAGACAGACAAACAGATTGGTGGTTGCCAGGAGCCACGGGAATGGGGAATGACTCCCAGTGGATACGGGGTTTCCTGTGGGGGTGATGAGGAAGTCCTGGATGAAAAGGTTCCAGCGGTGGTGGCTGCACACGCTGTGAATGTACCTAATGCCACCGAACTGTACACTTTAAAATGCTTACCTCTCACAACGGCCCATGTTATGTTGTGTGTCTTTTACTACAATAAAAAGCAATCCAAATATCCACCTAACACATGTCCTATATAATCTGATTACCCAATGTCATCCCAATAAATTTAATAAAAAAGAAAAAACTTTTTTTTTTTAACATGGAGCTTTTTCTAGAAATAGCAGAAGGTGTACAAGCTGGGCCCCCAGTGCCAATGGCCATGACCACTTGGAGCCGAGGAGCCCTGTGCCCCTCAGAGCTCCCCAGGTCACCAGCGTGTCATGTCCCTTTACTCACTTGTATTGCCAGGTGGCCTCTAAAGGAATTGGTTTTTTATCTCTGATGAAACTGTAAAGCTTCCTTTACAAATCCAGTATGTCCCTTTTTATTGTTTCCTGTCCCCTTGCAGACACTTTAAGACGTCTTTCTTTCATCAAAGCACAGTTGTTTTATGGTCTGTGTCTGATAAGTCTAAGACTTGAAGTGTGTGAGGGCCTGTTTCTGCTGGTTCTTGCTCATGGTGTCCTGTTTCCTTGTGATCCGCCTCGTGCTCCTTGACCATGCTGAACACTGAACTTTAAAATGTATTCCTAGGGATCACTGGAGGCCCAGGGTGACGTTACCTTCCTTGAGAGATGCTTTACGTTCGCTCTGCCAGGCTCCTGAGGACATGGCTAGTCCTGGATGACCCCCATGCAAGTTCAGGACTGGTGGGTCCCTGGACCACCCAGGCGATGCCAATAGAGGTTGCCCAATTGAGCAAGGCTAGTTTGCCCCTGAGGGTTGGGTCCCTGACGTGGGGCAGCTGGCTGAGAGGCCTGCACTTCCCAATTCTGTGTTCAGTGACCTCCCGTGGAGAGTTTGGAAAGGCCATGGCGGGGGCATTTACACCATGGAAATTGGCAAAAGCTCCATACACATCAGGATGCTTTTCCCAGCCCTACCCAGAGCGGGTTGGTAAACATTTACCAGGTTACCACTGGTAGAGCTTAATGAGGTCCAGAAATACTGTGGGGAAGGTCTCCCCCAAAGAGTGAGCCTGATGATGAGTTTCAAAAAGACTGGGGAGCCTTGGGGGGGGGGAAGTTTTTTTGATAAACCAAACACTGAAATCTGCCTCTCAGTATTTTTTCTTGCCTATAAGCACAACTGTAAAAACTCACAGCTCAGACACTAGTGGATCGGCAACTCGCATATCCATCGACGCAGCCATTGGCTTGCCTGAAAGTTGGGCCACTTTAAGTCATATGAAAATAGATAGCCCTGGCTGGTTTGGCTCAGTGGATAGAGTGTCGGCTTGCCGACCAAAGGATCCCGGGTTCGATTCTGATTAAGGGCATGTACCTTGGTTGCAGGCTCCTCCCCCGCCTGGGCCCTGGTCAGAGCTCCTGCAGGCGGCAACCAATCAACGTGTTTCTCTCACATCCATGTTTCTCTCAGTCTTTCCCTCTCTCTTCCACTCTCCCTAAAAATCAATGGAAAAATATCCTCGAGTGAAGATTAGCAACAACAAAAATAAAAAGAAAATAAAGAGGCAGTACACATAAAGTGTTTTGAAAGACTAATGTGTTCAAAGGCGAGACAAGGTCATCAAGACACTCCTCTAACGATAAATGATTAAGCGCAGAATGTGGGGTCATGACCCAGTGACCGGGAGCAAAGTGGGAACCCGTCCACCAACGGGCTTGGGGACTTCTCAGGTCAGGCATCTAGAAGGCTGCCCAGGCGTCAGCTGCTTCACTCCCAGGGGTGCAGTCCTTCTGGCTGCCCGGCATCTGAAGTCCCCCCACCCCCCCACTACAGAAGCTAGAGGGGGGCTGTTTCTCTCTTCACCCAGGGAATTAGGTCCTGGGCATTAGCCAGTTGGTGGATGGTCTAGCTGATTTTTTAAAAATAATAGCATTGTTGCCTGGCCAGTGCAGCTCAGTGGTTGAGCATTCACTTCCCAGTCAGGGCTCATGTCTGGGTTTCGGACTCAATCCCCCCAGTAGGGGGCATGCAGGAGGCAGCCGATCAATGATTCTCTCTCATCATGGATGTTTCTCTCTCTTTCTCCCTCTCCCATCCTCTCTGAAATCAATAAAAACACACATATACACTATATTTAAAACAATAAATAGCATTGTTGAAATATAATTAACATACATAAAACACACCCTTTTAAAGTGGTTTTTACTATGTTCGTTGAGTTGTGAAGCCATCACCACAATCCATTTTAGAATATTTCTGTCATCCCAGAAAGAAACCCTCCACTTACATTAGCAGTTAGTCTTCCTCTCCCCTCCCCAGCCCCAGCCACCAGGAATCTACTTCCCGTCTCTACAGATTTGCCTATTCTGGACATTTCACATAAAAGAAACTGTATAATATGAGTCCTTTTGCATCTGGCTTCTTTTTACTTGGCGTGTTTACAAGGTTCATCCATGTTGTAGCGTGTATTAATACTTCATTCCTTTTTATGACTGAATGATAGTCCACTGTATGGATTTACCACATTTGTTTATCCGTGCATCCTTTGTTGGACATTGGGTTGTCTCCCCTTTTTGGCTATTATGAATCACGTTGCGATGAACATCAGTATGCAGGTGTGCATGCAGGTGTGCATTTTCATTTCTCTTACCTATATTCCTACGAGTGCAATTGCTGGGCCACATGGTAACACTATGTTTAATATTTTTAGGAAGCGCCAGGCTGTTTTCTAATGTGGCTGCACCATTGTATGTTTCCACCGGCATTAAATGAAGTTTCCAACTTCTCCACGTCCTCACCAACACATGTTATTGTCTTTTTTATTTCAGCCATCCTGGTGGAGGTGAAGTGGTATATCACTGTGGCTTTGATTCTGGCTTTGATTTTGAGAGAGGGAGAGGGAGAGGGAGAGGGAGAGGGAGAGGGAGAGGGAGAGGGAGAAGGAGAGGGAGAGGGAGAGGGAGAGAGAGAAGGGGCAGGAGATAATTGACTCGTAACAGAGTGGCCCTTGGAGCACCTAAGAGGATTGGAGCACTGAGCTCCCATGGGTGGCAGTGCAGCTGGCATCGGCTGCCTCGGTCCCTGCTCATCCTCTGAGGTTACTTGGTCTCTCCATTGATTCTGTGAGTTACCCGACAGTCTTCAAATAAAGTCCCTTTCCACGTAGGCTAACGAGAACCAATTCCTATGGCCACAAACCAGAGACCATGACTGATGCCATATCCAAGCCCCTCAGTCATTACACATCCTGAATGCCTTGTCTCTGGTTGTAATCCTTCCCCTCTCCCCGAATAGTCTCCTCACTCTTGTCCCTTTCCCCAGCCACACCCTCCTGCCCATCACCCAGTTCTATGCCTCTAAGATGCAAACTTATTCCATTTCGCCTTCATTTAAATAGTCAAGTTTAACCTCCTTGATTCAGCACACAAGGCCATCCATAATGTGACCTCTGCCTTCTCTGGCCATCGCCCCCAGGCACCCCTCAGATTGGCTTAGAGTGCCCCGCTTACGTAATTTCTCCTCTGCCTTCCCTGATCCCCTCCCTCCCACCGTCTGCTCTGGATGCCCCTATATCATGGCACCAGATGTATAATCACTGACGCTTCCCTCACTACACTGTAGCCTTCTTAGGCGCAAGAACCATGCTTCGTGCCACAGTGTGTCTCAGCTTAGGCACTGTGTTGACACTGAGGTCACTATCAGAGGATCTCTGGGCCACACTGGGATGGGGAGGGGGGAGTGGCCCGCATTTGCTGGAGCTTTACCCCAGCAAGGCTGCCTTCTACGATCGATCACCAGGGGATTCGGGCAAACGCATAAACGTGATCGCGCGTGAAGGGGCAACGAGATCACGGAGAAAACCGTGCTTACGTGTTTAACAAACATTGGGATCTCTAGAAAATTAAGAAGACGACATGCCAACTCAGGGAGGCAGGAGGCCTTCCGCAGCTCAGGAAAACACAAGCTCAAGGGTACAGGGACCCCACTAGTTACTGTCCTGAGGCCGGTCCCCACACTCAGGATTGCACTGCTGGTAGAGACTGTTGCGTCACCTGGGCTGTTTTCTTTTCTTTTTTTTGGTAATATTCCTTTAAGCTAAGCGAGCAGAGGGTAGTTACCCAACCTATGAGTTGGGTGGCAACTTGCTGCAGATCCCCAGCGCCCGGATCTATTTATTACCGCCAGTTTTGAAGCAGCTGCCTGTAGGGAAACGCCGGCCAAATCCCTGAGGAACACGCTCAGGCTGAAAACACCAGGTCTAGGCTGGCCGGGGCTGAAGGACAGGGACCTTTAAAATGAGACCCCCCCCCTGCACTGCCTCGAGGTGTTTGCAGAGGACAGACAGCAAGTGGGGTGACCCGGGAGCAGCGGCCTGACTGGCCCCAGGAGCATTTGCTTGACGTAGGGCAGACCATGGGAATAATTCATCGATGTGAGAGAAACACGTAGATTGGTTTTGCCTCTTGCACGAGCCCTGACCAGGGCCCAGGCCAGGGAGGAGCCTGAAACCATGGTACATGCTCTTGACTGGAATTGACCCTTTGGTCTGCAGGCCGACGCTCTATCCACTGAGCCAAACTGGCTAGGGCACAGATTTCGTTCTTTCTAAAGTTGATTTGTTGGCCTGACTGGTGTGGCTCAGTCACTGAGCATCACGGTTTGATTCCTGGTCAGGGCAGATGCCTGGGTTGTGGGCTCCATCCCCAGTAGGGGGTGTGCAGGAAGCAGCTGATCAGAGATTCTCTCTCACCATTGATGTTTCTCTCTCTCTCGCCCTCTCCCTTCCTCTCTGAAATCAATAAAAAATATATATATTTTAAAATTGATTTTAGAGAGACAGAAGCATTGATTTGTTGTTCCACTTATTGATGCATTCACTGGTTGATTTTTGACTGGGGATCGAACCCACAACCTTGGCGTATCCAGACGATGCTCTAACCAACTGAGCTACCTAGCCAGGGCCAGATTTCTTTTTCTTTTTTTACATCTTGGTATAATTTTAGATTTACAGGAGAGCTGCAAAGGCAGAACGGAGAGCGTCCCTATGGGCTCGTCACCTAGCTTCCCCCGGGCGCACGTCATGAAACCAGGACCCAGTGATGGGAACTAAGGAATTAGCTGAAACTACACCACACACGACAGACTTCGCGTCGCCGTCACCAGTTTCTCCGGAAATCCCGGTTCCCACTGCGTTTCACCGTCGTGTCCCCTCCGGCCCCTCCTGTCGGTGACCGTTTCCCAGCCTTTTCTTGTTGCTCGAGACGGTTTGGAAGAGAACCAGCCAAGGCTTCTGCACAGATTCACCGTGTTTGTGAACATCTGTTGGCGGAGTGGATCCGGCCTGCGAGGTACGCAGACTCCGGCCTGCGGGGCGCATCAGGGGCTGCTGCTTCCAGGTGGCCCACGAGCTAGAAAGATGGCTTCTACAGTTTTAAATGGTTGAAATAATAAAAAGAAGAAGACGGCTTTGTGATATGTGGGAATTCTCAGGAAATCCACACGTCCGTGTCCGCAGCTCCATCTGATCGGAACGAGGCCACGGTCCTTCTTCCCCGAATGGCCGGTGGCTGCTTCGCCGCTGGCCCGGCGCAGGAGCTGAGCCGCAGCCCATCTGCTGAGGGCGCCGCGGCATGTACTCCTCTCCGCCCTTTGCAGGGACCGGCTCCCGATCCCGATGCAGAGGCCCAGTGAGGACTGGCGTGCGCTGCTGTTCAAGAGCCAGGTTGGCTCCGACCAGGGCACCGGAGCTTCAGGTTCGTTCGCTTGGTCAGCCCACAGGTGGTTGTTGAGGACCCGCTGTCAAAACCAGCAGAGAGCGCTGGCTGGTGGGAACGCTCTGGGATTAGGAGAGGTTGTTCTCTCCAAGTCTCAGGCACCGCGTCTGCCTGTCATAATAATAGCTGCTGTCCTATTTTAAGCGCTGCCTCCTGCCAGCAGCTCACTCTTCAATCGCACCATCTCCTTTAATCCTCACAGCCACCCTGGGAGTCCGGCGTCCCCGGAGGAAACTGAGGTTTGAGAGATGAGCTGCACCCAAGGGTGCCCAGGAGCGGGTACATAGGAGAAGCAGAAAACGATGTGGGAGTTTTTGACGCCTGCGTGGGAGGGGGGCTGGGAGTCTGCGGTGGAAAGTGGGGTTTGTGGGGGCGGCTCATGGCGGTGCTGGGGACACCACTGCTATTCTACATGCCCCTGAACTCTGCAAGCCACAAACTGGGGTGGGTCGGTCAGCAGCCAGGGGCCCCACCTGAAATAGTATTCTGTTTTCAGAGGGCCACCCCACGTGCTTTTTGGTGCTCTTTGTCCTCTGCAAGCACCTCGAGGCAATGCAGGGGGGGTCTCATTTTATTTTTATTATTTTTTAAAAATATATTTTATTGATTTTTTACAGAGAGGGAGAGGGATAGAGAGAGAGAAACATCGACCAGCTGCCTCCTGCATACCCCTACTGGGGATGTGCCCGCAACCAAGGTACATGGCCTTGACAGGAATCGAACCCGGGACCCTTGAGTCCGCAGGCCGATGCTCTATCCACTGAGTCAAACCAGTTAGGGCAGGGGGGGGTCCCATTTTAAAGGTCCCTGTCCTTCAGTCCCGGCCAGCCTAGACCTGGTGTTTTCAGCCTGAGCGTGTTCCTCAGGGATTTGGCCGGCGTTTCCCTACAGGCAGCTGCTTCAAAGCTGACGGTAATAAATAGATCCGGGCGCTGGGGATCTGCAGCAAGTTGCCACCCGACTCATGGGTCGGGTAACTACCCTCTGCTCGCTTAGCTTAAAGGAATATTACCAAACAGGCTTGATGTACGAGCCCAACAGCCCTGTCTCCAATCTCCTTCCTCCCTTTCTGGCATCCCTGCTCTGCCACCCACACGGTTGGCGAGTCTGAGCTCTCTGCTCACTTGGGGGGCGGGTGCCCTGGGATGGCTGTCCCTCCTGCCCGCTACCTGTGTGGCCTGGGACGGAGCGGGAGAGGCCCTCCCGGGGCTGAGTGCACCGGGCTGCTCTGCGCTGGTCAGACAAGTTGAGAGACAGCAGAACCAAAGGGCCTGCAGAAAGGAGCCCCGAAGGTGAGAAAGGGCCCCACAGGCCGGGCTGGGCTGGGAGCGGAGTGGGAAGTCATCGACGAGGATCTTGCTGTCCCTGGATATTTTGGCAAGGACCGCCCGCTGACTTAGAGACACGGGAAGCTGGCTCAGCGCAGGGGGCGTGGCTCAGCCTGGGTGCGACAGTGGCCCAGCCACGGTGGGTCCAAGTGGTCCCTGGTTGGTTCTGCTGAAGACAATTACCCCAATATGTGCCGTCGATAAGAACAAAATCAGAGTGCGCCGGGCTCGGTGGAAGAGGCCTCTGATGGTCTGATGGGGCTCAGTGGTTGAGCGTCAACCTATGAACCAGGTCTCAGGTTCGATTCCCGGTCAGGGCACATGCCCGGGTTGTGGGCTCCATCCCCAGTGGGGGGCGTGCAGGAGGCAGCCGATCCATGATTCTCTCTCATCATTGATATTTCTCTCTCTCCCCCTCTCCCTCCCTCTCTGAAATAAATTTAAAAAAAAAAAGAAAGAAGCCTCTGGTGTCTAGACTGCATCCAATTCTGAGTTGTTGTTTTAAGAGAACAAGTCATTTGGGGTTTCCTGTTCCCTAAAATGTCCCTGAGAACTTTCTAACTGGCTTGCTGTTTGGTAATATGTCTCTGAAGCCCTCAGCAGCTGCAAAATTGATCCACAGAGCTTGTTTTTTGTTTTGTTTTAAGAACAAAATGTGAGCTAGCACTGGTGACACGACGAGACGCTGTCCGTCCCAAGGTCGCAGTGACACGGCTGGTCTGGGCGGAGGGTTGCAGTCTGCGGTCCAGGTGGGCGCCAGGCAGTGGGGAAGGCTCTGCACACACAGCCCCGGCGCCCAGCACAGAGCACCCGGGCAGGGCTCCGAAGCGCTGCCCGCCAGGCTAGTTCCCCGGGGAAGGGCCTGGTCTGGGTGGGAGGGGTGCTGGACTGCGCATGTGCCGGGGATGACATCGGGCACATCTGCCTGAAAAGGGAGACCTCCTAACTGAGGACAAAACTCTAAAATCAGACCCTAACTTCCACCTGTTTACGCAACGATGGCACTTCCTTTTTAAGGTCAAAACACCGCTAACAACGCAGTGTGTTCCCTCAACAGCCCCTGAGCTGGGGGGCTGGCCCGCTTTTTGCCTTCTGCGTGTTTTGAAGCCCACGGAGGGTGAGGCGGCGGTGGACCCACCAGGCCGGTGTCTGCTGTGTGTGGGGGGGCAGGGCGGCCTGTGGTTGCGGGTCCAGGTGCAGCGCACACCGGGTTCTGGGCCTTTTGCATTCTCTCTGACAGTTGCCACCGGAGTTCAGCATGGCCAGTGGTGCTCTTCACAACCGCCACGCACAGCTGCCTGGGTGTTTTGCTGATGAGAAGCCGTGAGCGAGAGACTCCCGGGGGCCAGGAGCACCCCCACCCCAGCCTGACAGCAGGCGGGGGCGGTCCCATCCACACTGGGCCACAGTAGGCCGGGGCCCGGCGGGCATTCTCGGAGAAGGGAATAGGTCACCCGTGTCCCTAGGAAGGCCTGCTGCGGGCTGAGGCCTCCTGGGGACCCCAACACCTCCCGCTCCCCCTCCAAACCCTCTGCTGCAGCCTTGCCTTGCTTGTCATGCCTCCACCCACTTGTCTGTTTCAGAAATAGTGGAACGTCCAACTTGGTGAATCCCACTGCTTAACAGAAATTTGCTTTTAATTTAATGCCTACATGTTTTAAAGACTGGCATGGGGGTAGGGAAACACGGGCACGTACTGCCTCTTGGAGGGAAAAAAAACCCTCCCCACACACAAAGTCCTTTGTCCCTCAGACATCCCTCGCACCCTCGCTGACCTCAGCATCTTGTCCGAAACCGGGGGAAATGGTCAGGCCCAGGATGTCCGTGACGAATATTTCCGCCGTGATCTCCTCCGGGAGCTCCTCTTCCCAGCGCACTTCCGGCCCTGACGGACAAGAGAACGCACGTGTCTTCCCAATGATTGGGCTTCTGCCGCGTGAGAGCGTTTTCCCAGAAATGCAAGGAAGCGAAACTCAGAGGGGACAGGTGCTTTGTGCTGTGGTTTGGCTTTGATTCCTTGAAAACCCCCAGAGGGTGGGGGTTGTGGGGTTGGGGGAGGGGACTGGTTACAATCCTTCCTTTATGGTTTGGGCCACTGGGGTCCTGAATCTACAAACCTCACTGGAAAGCCTTAATCCAGCGGTTCTCAACCTATGGGTCACGACCCCTTTCACAGGGGTCGCCTAAGACCATTGGAAAACACATATATAATTGTGATTAATCACTATGCTTTCATTATGTTCAACTTGTAACAATGAAACTACATCCTGCATATCAGATATTTACATTATGATTCATAACAGTAGCAAAATTACAGTTATGAAGTAGCAACAAAAATAATTTTATGGTTGGGGGTCACCACAACATGAGGAACTGTATGAAAGGGTCGCGGCATTAGGAAGGTTGGGAACCACTGCCTTAACCACATGGTATTGTCGATTTCACCATTTCGAGACTCTTAGAAACACTAAATACATAATAATTGGGAAAGTTACATTCTGAGACCCCCCAAGATCACAAGGAATGGGGTGGGGCGGGGGGCGGGTTGGCGGTGGCCCATCAGATCCCGGGCTCTCGAACTGAGTTCAGGAGCGCTGTCTCACTTGAAATTGGAGATGGGATGGCCCAGCCAGGGTGGCTCAGTGGTTGAGCATTGACCTACGAAGCAGGAGGTCACAGTTCAATTCCCGGTCAGGGCACATGCCAGTGTGGGGCGTGCAGGAGGCAGCCCATCAATGATTCTCTCTCCTCATGGATGTTTCTACCTCTCTCTCCCTCTCTCTTCCTCTCTGAAATCAATAGAAACTTAATAAAATAAAATAAAAAAATATTGGGTACCAGACAATACAAGAGGGAGAGGGCAGACCGGTGAGAAATGGTTGCTCCTGACTCCAGTCGCAATAACAGGGTGGCTCTGCCCACCGCGGGGTCACCGGCCCAGCGTCAGGGCATCACTGGAGTCATGTGCACACAGGCAGGCCCAGGAGAGGGGTCTGGATGGGTGCCTCCTGAGCTTGACTTTGCAACCCAAACCGCAGGGCCATTTTCCTCCCTCCGGTGGAGTAGAAGGAGGCAGGAAATCCTCAGGAAAGGAGGGATGATCATTAAAAACTAAAGTCGCCCTCGCCAGCTTGGCTCAGCGGACAGAGCACTGGCCCTCGGACTGAAGGAACTCGGGTTCGATTCAGGTCAAAGGCACATACCTAGATTGCAGGCTTGATCCCCGGCCCAGTCGCAGCGCGCGTGGAAGGCAACCAATGGATGATTCTCTCGCACATCGATGTTTCTCTCTCTTTCTGTCTCTCCCTCTCCCTTCCACTCTCTCCAGAAATCAATGGAGAAGTAGCCTCAGGTGAGGATTAACAACAACAAAGAAACCTTTAAAGTCTGGCAGCTCGAAGTTGGGCTCGTGCCGCCTACCAAGTCCCTGTCCTCTTCTAATCCAGTCCCTCTGGACAATTCCTCCTCTTCTGAAACAGCTTCCGAACTGTGTTCTCTACTGGCGGCCAGTCGTCACCCACCCGAGCGGGAAGGTGAAGACAGGGTGGTGGTGTAAAGGAAGCCGCCAGGCCAGCGGCACGAAGGAGGGACAGACAGCGGGACCGTGGCCTAGACACGGCCACGCTCGCTAGCCCTCTCACAGCGTGTTCATGGCCTTCCCCGCAGACCGGCTGTGTCGTGTGCAGGGTATGAGGGAGGGCGGCTCGCACAGGTCCCGAGAGACAAAGGCACGTAAGCCGACAGCAGGTGAGTGAGCCCAGCGGCCTGCCCGGACAGGACAGGACAGGGCGGCCCCAGTACCTTTGAGGGAGGAGGCAGCCGGCTCGGATTTCCAGCCCTCGGGGTTCAGGCCCAGCAGCGTGGCGAAGCAGTCGGACAGCTCCTCCTCCGTCATGTGCTCCCCTGGGCATCGGAAAGGAAAAAGGTGGCTGGTCAGCTGAGCCAGATGTCAGAGCTTAGCATCAACACTGCGAGGTCTGAAAGAGAATTACTCCACAATTTCCTTCTCTTTTAATAAAGAAAGAAAGAAAATATATACATAAATATATATATATATATATATATATATATACACACATATACATATATATATTCATTTCAGAGAGGAAGAAAGAGATAGAAACATCAATGATGAGAGAGAAGCATTGATTGGCTGCTTCCTGCAACCCCCTACCCGCACTGGGGACTGAGCCCGCAACCTGGGAATGTGCCTTGGCCCGGAATCGAACCATGACCTCCTGGTGCATAAGTCGATGCTCAAACACTGAGCCACAACGGCCAGGCATGATTTTCCTTTTCTAAAGCCCTTTCTCAGTTGGTTGGGCATCGTCTGGTGCATCGAAAGTTGCCAGTTCCATTCCCAGTCAAGGCACATGCCCAGGTTTTGGGCTCTATTCTTAGCAGGGGGCATGCAGGAGGCAACGGATCAATGTGGCACTCTCCCCCTCTCTCTAAAAATCAACTTTAAAATCTTTAAAAAATATATATCTAGAGAGTCTCATGTTGCTGCCACATATACATCCTTATATGGTGTTAAAAATGGGACTCCCACAGGGGACATTCTTTGGGGCTTGTTTGGAGACATCAGACAACTTTCTGATTGAGACTGCCCTCGGCTTTACTTCGAACTCCCTCACAACCCTCGATCCCCGGGTGTGACTTAGATAAAACGATCACCCACAGAGAGAGCTCGCTTGACTTCCTCACATAAAATAATGGGGGAAATAGCAGGGGAAAAGGAAAAACAATTATTTCACAACTGCGCCTCATCATCGCCCCGTGGGATAGATGGCTGGCACTTGTCAGGTGGGGACAGGGAACCTCGAGGTGTCAGTCATGGGGGCATGACGGGCCTTCTTCTGGCCTCCAGGTCAGCATCCTTCCCGCTGCCTCACGTTTGCGGGCCCTGCGGGCCTCTAAGCGCATCCTGTCAAGTTAAAGATGCTGGAGGGGGATGGTCCTGTCTCCCCAGCTCACCTCTCTCCAGGGGGCGTGGCCCAAGGGCCTGCGAGATAACCCTATTTGTGGGTTCACCTTTAGTTAGAAGCAGCCTCAGGAAATCCTCTCTTCGAATGGCTTTCTTTCCTTCCGAGTTGGTGTAGCCCAGAATGTCGAAGTTCTTCTGGATGGAACTCATGGTGTAACCAAAAGGTGGCCGGTGGTTAAGGTAAACTTTCAGGAAATCCGGTAAGCTGATTTTGTCAATTACCTCTCCAGTGTCCACATACTCACTAAATTTGATTTCGTTAAATATATCATCGATCTAGGGAAGAGGTAAAAAAAAAAAAAAAAAAAAAAAAAAAAAAAAAAAAAGCAGAAAGGCACCTTTTAAAATTTATATATATATATGTATATATATATATAAATTTTATATATATATATATATTTTTTTTATTGATTTCAGAGAGGAAGGGAGAGGGGATTGAACCCACAACCCAGGCATGTGCCCTGACTGGGAATGGAACTGTGACCTCCTGGTTCATAGGTCGATGCTCAATCACTGAGCCACGCTGGCCGGGCTGGCACTTTTCATATATTCTAAAAATCAGAGGGTAACAGACAAATGTGTGTTTTGTGTGTTTTTTTATTTTTCATTTTTTATTCAATTTATTGAGGTGATACTGGTTGACAACAGACAAATGTTCACAGTTTAGATCATGTCTGTTATGGGGTTGATTTTTTGCAAATTTGATCATATATATATATATATATATATATATATCCTTTCTTACCTTTAACACTGTCTTAGTACCCAATATTTTCAAAGAAACCACATATTCTCAATGCAACATTCTGGGAATGATCTTTTGAAAATGTTACATCATCGGTTAGGATACCAATGAACTATAATTGCTAGTATAAAAGTAGCTTTAAATGGTAACACTGTTTCATATACAGCATTTAGGGAGCTTATATTATACACAATCGCATGTTAGATTACGTATAATTTTATCTATAAATAAGACACTATCCTGGAGCACATTCTTTACATAATGTACTATGTAATTTTAAGTGTTATTATATATACATGCTTCTACTCACTGAGCCAGTGGAGACTGGGGCTGTACGTATGATCTTTGATGACAGACCGAGGTTCAAACCCTGGGTCTGCCACTTTCTACGTGACCTGGGGGAGTAACTTAACATTCCTCATCCTCGGTTTTCTCATCTTGAAAAAGGGTGTGATATGGTAAAACATCTGATTGGACTGCTTTGAAGCTAACTGCGACCCTGTGTGTAAAGTGCTAAACGTCATGCCTCGCACATAACAAGTACCCAACAAGCAGCAACTATTCCTGTGGTTATGCTTTGTTGTTTTGTTTTGTTTTTGTTTTTAATCCTCACCTGAGGATATTTTTCCACTGATTTTTAGAGAGAGTGGAAGAGAGAGGGAAAGACAGAGAGAAATATCAATGTGAGAGAAACGCATCGATTGGTTGCCTCCTGCATGAGCCCCGACTAGGGCCCAGGCCGGGAAGGAGTCTGCAACAGAGGTACGTGCCCTTGACTGGAATCGAACCCGGGATCCTTCAGTCTGCAGGCCGATGCTCTTTCCACTGAGTCAAACTGGCTAAGGCCTGTGGTTATGCTTTGTATGTCCTTGCCAGTTACATGTAATTATAATCTATATATACAAAAGCTTAAGTGACCGTTCGACCTTTCAACCGTTCAACCGGTAGCTATGACACGCACTGTACATCAAGGGGCAGACGCTCAACGCACAGGCATGGAAACATGGAACAGACTGATGAATCTCAGAGGGAATGGGGAGGAGAGAGGATGGGAAGAGATTAACCAAATATCTTATATGCATACCAGAGGCCTGGTGCATGGATTCATGCACCGGGGGGCGGGGGGGGGGGGGGGGGGCCCTTGGCCTGGCCTGTGAGGACCAGGCCGAAACAGGCACTCTGACATCCCCTGAGGGGTCCCGGATTGTGAGAGGGCACAAGCCAGGCCGAGGGATTCCACTGGTGCACGAATCCATGCACTGGGCCTCTAGTATAATATAAATTACACTTTGTAAGTACATAAATAATGTAAGTGATACATGTAAAATATAAATGTGATATATGATCTGACTCAATTCAGAGATAGGAGACTAATCCAAAGATAACCCAAAGGTAACCCAAAGGAACCCAAAGGTGCCTGAAGTCACTCGTGCCCAGAGCAGAGCACGGCGTGGCCTCAGCATGATCCACTGCATGGGGATTCACCTCTTACTCCTCCCCTGCTCAAGGGGCAGAGCTGGCAGTTTCGGCGTCACTGACATCTCTTCCCCGAGCCTACTCTGCAAGTGGTAGGTGAGAAGGCAGGTTCTGCCGCGTGTCGAAACAGAGTTCATGCTTGGAGAGGAACCTCAGAGACGGAACCGGAACACCGAGTGCCTTCCCGATGCCCCAGCGTGACGCTGCCCGCCCGGGGCGCCTGGCTGGCCTGTGCTGACATTCTCTCACGGGCCCACCCTCCGCTAAGGCAGTGGTTCCTCTGATTCACCCGGAGAGCTAAAACGTCCTGATGCCCAAGTCCCATCCCCAGAGATGCTGATTTAATGGGCGTGGGGTGGTGGTATGGTTTTTATTTTTATTTTGTTGTTGTTAATCCTCACCAAGGATATTCTTTCCATTGATTTTTATTTACTTGTGGCCCAGTGCACGAATCTGTGCACAATGAAAGGAAATTAATTAGAAGAAATATTTTAATATCGCTATTCGCCCTTTCTCAAGAATAGAAGTGTCAACCAAATTCACGATTGACAATGACAGATCAAAACACACGCGTGTGATTGGCACCAGCAAGAGCTTCATATGTATCGCACATGTGCGAGTCAACTTAGCCGTTTCTATGTATAGAATAAACCTGCTTTCTGATTTAGCTAAACTTTTTCCAGTCCAGTAAAGCACCCCAACTTCTCTTTCAGATAATTGCCAGCAACACAACAGTAAATATCAACAAGAAGTAGATTATTATTGTAGATCACGCAGGGAGAACAAAGGGTAAAACATTTAACTGCAGCAGTGTTTGACTGTATTCTGCACAGTGAGAAAACCTGAAGTCATTTTCAAGGTCCACCATTTCTTACTTCTTTTCAGTCGGGTCAAGTTTCTAAGCTTTCTAAATCGCCGTTTCCCGGCTAATGAAAAGAAAAGAGGATTCCACTGAGTCTCCTATCTACCTGCTGCAGGATTTCTGTGAGGATCAAATGAGATGAGGCACGGGAAAATGCTTCACAGACATTTGGTTAAAGTGTGAAATGTTTCCACCTGACTATAAAGCAAGTCGTGTTCCTGGGCTGAAGAAACTCCAAGGAGACTAGTTGTTAGGGAGAGGAAGCCGGGTGTTGCTATGTGACATCATTATCCGGACAGACACTTAGCATGTTAGCCTTTCATATATAGAGATTTTCCATTGATTTTATTGATTTCAAAGAGGAAGGGAGAGGGAGAAATAGAAACATCAACAATGAAAGAGAATCATTGATTGCCTGCCTCTTGCACACTCCCTACTGGGGATTGAGCCCGAAACCAGGGCATGTGCCCTGACTAGGAATTGAACTGTGATCTCCTGGTTCATAGGTCGACACTCAACCACTGAGCCACACGGGCCGGACTCCTTGATTTTTAGAGAGTGGAAGCGAGCAAGGGCAGGGAAGGGGTAAAGGGTGGCCAGAGTGAAAAGGCAAGCAGGTCGCTGGCCTGGCTCCCCCACACTGCCCATCCAAGTGGGAAACTCCGAGAAGTCCAGAACCCTCATTAGAACCAGCCCATGCTAAAGGGGAGAACAGTCAGGGCAGGTATGTTATTCAACAGCTTTTAAACATTAGACACCCAGCACCTGGCCTCTCCGTGGCACTGCTGCCCGGCCCGTGACACGAGGGCAGCCTGTGCCTGGTGGCCGGAGCCCCTGGCCCAGGATGATTTCACGTCCGCCTCTGACATCCACCCCTCAGGCCTTCGGGCTGGTGATCCTGCTGCCGACCGCAGGAAGCCACTGATGTCCTCAGAACCATGCTTCACAATTAAGCTTTACAGCCTCCCTGTTAACAGGAGGGGTCACCATGCATCTGAATGGAGGCCACCTCTCGCTTCTGTCAACGGTGCCTGGTGAGCCGGGTTCTTCTGCGACAGTTCCACAGACTCCGGGAGGGCTCTCCTCCTCCTTCCGGTGCACAGAGCTCTCGGGAACGTGCTCCACAACAAGGAGACAGTCTTCTGTCACAGCCTCACCTTCGTGCTGCCGCCCAGTGCTTCTGCGCTGACCTGGGGCAGGCGAGGAGGGGCTATGGGGCAGGTGTCAGGGGTGGGCAGGGCCAGGACACAGTCACATCTGGAGACACCTCTGCTATTTCTGCCTCATTGTGTGACTCACAGCTGCCCTCTGCTTCCGCCAGTAACCACATCTGGATGGCAGCTGCCTCTCTGTCCAGGGACACGCCACGGAGCGCCAAGTCCCGCCCACTGGGCGCAGTCGCCTTTAGTGCCCGGCCACAGAGCTGTCTCCCTGTCGTCTGTGGTGGGTGACTCAGAGATGAGGCCACCACCCAATCACAGGGCCCTTCCTGGTGACCTTCTCCCAGCTGCTCATCAGACCCCGGGCCTCAAACACCTCCGGGACTCCTCCCTGCCCCACGTGAATGTTTTTAAAGGTTTCCAAATCAGAAGGACGAGCCCTTCATCTTGTTCCAAACCCACAACCGAGGGTCGGGGAGGGGCCTGCAGCTCTCCGAAATCTCGATCCTGCCTTGCAGCTGCACCCAGAAATAGTGTGGATAAAGGACACTGGTGTTCAGACCTTATAACACAGAAGTCCATACCTGAAACCTGTGTGATCCTATTAACCAAGGCCACCCCAACCAATTTTAATAAATAGAGGAGACAGATGATGGATGGATGGATAGAGAGATAGGTAACAAACACTGGCAGTTCCTCAAACAGTTCACCATGGAGTCACCACTGACGCTGCCATATCCCTCCCAGGTGTGCACGCAAGAGAGGTCAAAACACACCTCTACCAGTACACAAAGACATGTACGCAAATACTCATGACAGTGTTACTCACAGCAGCCAAAGAGTGGAAACAGCCCAGGGGTCCGCCAGTTGATGAAGGGAAAGAAATAAGATGTGCCCTGCCCATATGAATGAGTGGAATATGATTCAGCCACGAAAAGGAATGCAGGACGGAGTCACGCTACAACGCAGGGGCACCTTGAAAACTCAGTGAGAAGCCCTGGCTGGGGGGTTCAGTTGGTTGGAATGTCATTCTGTACTCCAAAAGGTTGTGGGTTCGATTCCGTCAGGGCACATACCTAGGTTGCAGGTCTGATCCACAGTCAGGGAGCATATGGAAGGCAAACAATCAATGTTTCTCTCTCTCTCTCTCTCTCTCTCTCTCTGTCTCTCTCTCTCCCTCCCCCCTCCCTCTCTCTCTCTCAAAATCAATAAAAACATATCCTGGGGTAAGGATTTAAAAAAATTAAAATAAATATGTGTGTATGTGTGATTTAAAATACGAATAACCATTTAGCCTGTGCAGAGGGATTATAATTGTTTTCTTCATTCCACTTATATATCTTTTCCGATGTGTTAACATTTAAAATCAGGAAGAAACCCAATCCATTGCATTTTTAAGATATATGTTCTTATTGATTTCAGAGAGGAAGGGGGAGGGAGAGAGAGATAGAAACATCCATGATGAGAGAGAATCATCGATGTGCTGCCTCCTGCACGCCCCCCACTGGGGATTGAGACGGCAACCTGGGCATGTGCCCTGACAGGGAATCGAACAGTGACCTCCTGGTTCACAGGTCAATGCTTAACCACTGAGCCACACCGGCCAGGCTCAATTGCATTTTAAACCACAGTTTCTCTGGGGAACATTCTCCTGGGAGTGTTGCTGGTGCCCCTGTGGAGCCCCCCACCCCCTATAGCTGGGGGTGCTCGGTGAGGTCATGCGGAGATGACACTGTCTGAGCCCCACCTCCCAGAGGCACCCCATCCCCACGGGCCAGGTTGGCAGCAGCCCCACGGGGAAGAACCGTCACCGAGTGCTTCCCAGGCATCACCTCCTTGGTCCTCCCCGCCCGGGCCAGTCCCGCTGACTCCCAGGCCCACGCTCTGACCAGCGCACCCCCTTGGTGGTGAGGAACCTGTCTTTTAGGAACATCTGCAGGGGAGGCTGTTCTAAGGAGCTCGTCTGCTCTCCCAGAACCTTCCTCCTGAGCCACTTACGCAAGAACCATGTTCAGTGCTTCACGCTGACCGCGCTCGCTGTCTCCGGGGCCGGTTTCCTAAAGAGCACATCCCCCCCGCTGTCCTTGCCCTCCTCCTGCCTACCTTCTCTTCCGAGGGGTAGAAGCCGATGGCTCTCATGACAAAAGGCACCTCCGACAGGCAAATGTGTTCCGACACCTTCCTGGCCTCCATTGTGTCGATGCCTTGACTACGGAGCTGCGAGTAGTAAAAATAGTCTTCCAGCTCCTGCGTGGAAGCAAAATGGAAACACAGCGTGCACTGTGGCTTCAGTGGGAAGCATCCATTAAGACTCCAAGGACATTTTCTAGAAAGTACATTTTGAGCTCAGTGGGGAGGGGCGGGGGAGAAAAAGAGCTTTGGGGGGGAAAGCACGAGGGTTAACCCCCGGACACCTGTGTTTTGCAAACTCCTAACTCGATGTTACGGAGCAGTGTTTACTCTGAGGACGATTACCCTGTAGAATTTTCCTTCCCTGCCACCAGACACCAGGCCATAGAACGGGATCAAGTCTTCACCCCCAAGAGAAACAGCTGCTTCCAGGGCGCTAGAACGGGAGCAGAAAGGGAACTGTTAGAGAGCTCTCGAGCGCCAGCAGCCCGGGCCAGGGTCGCGGGGCACCGCGGGCCTCCGGAGGCTATTCCGGGGCGCAGCGACGATTAGGGTCCCTGTGAACCTGTTAAGAAAACGCCCTCCATGATGAACCAAAGTGAAAAGTTCCATTCCGAGCGCGGCGCCCGGTGGTACAGGTCAAACGCCTCAATGACAGTGATATCCACACACAGACGGCAGAGCAGGCGCTTGGCAAGGTGTCTGCGATCTTCGGGGACCGGGCCTCTCCAGGGGGAGTCCTCCCTGCACAGCGGCTCTGCCCGTGACTCCAGACCTCACGTGGCCAGGGCCGAGGGCACCGGGTGGTAGAGGTGAACTGCCAACGCTAATTGCTTCCACGAACACTCAGGAGGCCACAGGGGACCCATGCCAGTCGGATAAAAATAACCCTCTGCTCTCTAACACGGGGTCAGGCTTTCCAAAAATAGGCCCGTAAGGTAAGAAAACCTACTTTTGTATGAGACCGACTTTGCCTCGCATAGAATGCTAATAATAATATGAAATCATTATAATAACCCACTCACTGGATCTCCGCTAACCAGGCCATTAGCCTCCTTGTGGGTTATTAAAACACACTGGAGCCGGCCAGTGTGGCTCAGTGGTTGAGCATCGACCTATGAACCAGGAGGTCAGGGTTCGATTCCCGGTCGGGGCACAGGCCCAGGTTGCGGGCTTGATCAGCAGTGTGGGCCGTGCAGGAGGCAGCCGATCAATGATTCTCTCTCATCATTGATGTTTCTCTCTCTCTCTCCCTTCCTCTCTGAAATCAATAAAAATATATTTTTTTTAAACCACAACACACTGCAGTGTAGACCACGGCAGAGAAGTGGTTTAGTATCTGGACTCTGGGCTCCCGGTTCTGCCCCTTGCTGGTAAGTCACCTCCCTGGGCCTCAGTTTCCTCTTCTGTAAAGTGGGAATAATTGCAGGGTCTGCCTCACAGGTTGCTGTGAGAATTAAATGGATGCAATAAGGGATTTGTCAAGAAGCCCTTTGTTTTTGTGCTGTGATGAGTGCCTGCTGAGGTGTGGGCCTGAATCAGAAAGACGGCGAGAACCCCACCCCCCCCACTACCCTGTCACCGCCAGTGCAGGTCACCTAACCCCTGGGAGCTGGTTTCCAGGCCTGTACAGTGGGGACGGCGACAGCCCCTACCTCACAGGGCAGCTGTGAGGATGAAATCGGACAGTATCTGGAAAGCACCCGGACAGGGCCTGGCCCGGAACAGACTTGGTACGAGCAGTCAAAATTATTGCCCTGACCAGTTTGGCTCAGTGGATAGAGGGTCGGCCTGCGGACTCAAGGGTCCCAGGTTCGATTCCGGTCAAGGGCATGTACCTTGGTTGTGGGCACATCCCCAGTAGGGGGTGTGCAGGAGGCAGCTGATTGATGTTTCTCTCTCATCGATGTTTCTAACTCTCTCTCCCTCTCCCTTCCTCTCTGTAAAAAATCAATAAATACATTTTTAAAAAAATTATTACTGCCGTTGACTGGGAACTGACATGCACCTCCACCTCCCACACAACTGTCCCCACCCCTCCCAATAGGGCCCTGCACAAGCCCTACACACAGTCGGTGAAGCCGGAGTGATCGCCAGGTGGACCTGGGGTCCCAGCCCAGTCTTCACGCAGCTCTTGGCTCTGATGTTAGCCATCGAGGCAGGTGCCCAGCTGTGAGGGCTCCGTCTCTGTGGCCTCCAGGCCGGGCCCAAGCCCAGTCCCAACAGGCTCTGTGGGCAGGGAGACCACTTTAGCCATGTGTCTCTGGAGGAGCGGCGGGTAAAGGCCAGAAGTTACACAGAGGAGCCTGTCAACACCAGGAATGCCCAAGGGGACAGTCACAGGAGCCCCGGTAGCAGCCTCTGGTGGTCAGAGCTATACCATGTTCCCTGCAGACAGAGTAGCAAGCTTTCAACGCCACCGGGAGCGGCCTGAGGGCAAGGCCTGAGTCCTTTTGTTTTTAAATTCTTAAAAAAAAAAAAAAGTTTTATTGACTTCAGAGAGGAAGGGAGAAGGAGAGATGGACTCATCAATGATGAGAATCACCATTTGGCTGCCTCCTGCACACCCCCATTGGGGACCGAGCCCGCAACCCGGGCACATACCCTGACCAGGAATAGAACCGTGACCTCCTGGTTCATAGTTCCATGCCCAACCACTGAGCCACACGGGCCTGGCAATGCCTGAGTCCTTGGTCACCTTTGTACCTGCGGCCCTGGCACAGTGCCCGGCATTGGTTGGGGTGTAACACCTGCGTGCTGTTGCTGAGTATTCAGAAGGGGTCTGCACTGGCCCCCGTCCTCACGGGCCAAGCTGCTCCCCAACACGCACCTGAGGTTGACTTCCCACTGCACCACAGACAGGTCCTGTCCCCCTGCCGTGAAGGCGTAGTGGCCATCGTGGGAGAGCGCCATCCCGGCCACCCCGTTCGGGTGGCAGACGATAGCACAGGTCTTATGGGGGTTGCCATCTATCGGTAAGATCTGGAGTCCGACCTGGAAAGGAACAGGCAACCGGATATTCAGGCTCAGATGACCAGGTCCCAGGCTGGGCCCGGCACCTTCACAGTGACCTTCAGGCCTGTCACTGGGAAGACTCCTGCGTGTGAACCGGCTCAGGGTGTGTGAGCGCGTTTCAGGTGGCAGAGGGTTCGCACACACAGACCCCTGCAGGGTGATCCCTTAGGAGAGAGATGTTCCAGCAAGGACACAGAGGGGAGCTTTCCTCCCGTCTTCATAGGCGGATGCCCAAGGTTTTCCAGAATAATCCTAACATCCTACGATTTTATGCTTTCCTATATAGGTCACTCATTAAATGCACAACTAAGTGTAACTAATTTGTATGCTTTTACTAGTATAAGGTGGGCTGTGGGCTGCATTTTGTGCCATGGGGTCTCGGCAGCATTGGCTGCAATTTGGTGGGCTGCCGCTCCAGGGTGGTGGCAAGGCCTGTGTCCCACTTGGGGGAAGCTGAGTGTTGCTTTGTGGGCACCAGGTCCGCGGTGCCGTTTCTCTGTAAATGGCCGGTGCGCGTCATGGCAGCTCCTGCATTGAGCATGTGCCCGTGGTGTTCAGTGCGCGTCATAGTAACTGGTCGGACGGTGGGACACTTAGCACATTAGCCTTTTATATATATAGATTGATTTCAGAGAGAGGACGAGAGGACGGGAGAGGGAGAGAGAGAGAGACATCAATGATGAGAGAGAATCACTGATAGGCCTCCTCCTGCACACCCCTTACTGGGGATCAAGCCCGCAACCTGGGCATGTGCCCTGTCAGGGATTCAAACTGTGACCTCCTGGTTCACAGGTTGATGCTCAACCATAAGTCACACTGGGCGAGCAAGATTTTTTCCCCACGTGAATAAATCGGGAAGAATAAAATCCTTTGGGGACCATGTGTCTGCTTGGAAATGCCTTCTCAGAGTCACCCTCACTTGTCTGTGGCCGTTGTCAGTATCACCATGGACCCGGGTGGAGGGAGCTGGACGTGGCTAGGAAACCAAGCATCCTCGATAGAATCCTTGGGACCGACCGCCACTCAGAGCACACAGAGCCGCCTCCCGAGGCGGGCAGAGCAGCGCGTACCTTGTCTCTGTTGATGAACACCAAGTAGCGCCTCTCCAGCTCCACGGCGGTTTTCACGGGGAGGACCTGGACCTGCTCCATGGGAGACCCGAAGACTGGCCCCAGAAGTGTCTTTCTGCGGGAGGAAGAGAGCCGTTTCCAATTCCGCAAATCGGAACACGGGCATTCTGACTAGCTGCCTTTCGTGATCCCCTGCACGATTCCAACTGTGCATTCCCTGCCCTGTCACTCAGCAGAGCCCGTCCATAAGACGAGCTCTCTCCGCCGCTGCTCACAGCTGCCGTAAAGAGGGGGCAACAGCTCCAAACGGCGAGGGCTCCCCGGGGAGCTGACTGTGAAGGCGCTTTTAGCGGGGAGCCTCTGACTGGCCTCCTTGACAGCTGAGTGAAGGGAACATTATGCCTCGAGAACGTGTACATGAACGAGGGAGGAGGGATGGGGAAAAGGCCGCGGCGAGGAAGTGACACGCGCTGGCAGGAGGCGTGCGGCGCCCCTTCCTTGTGGCAGGCCAGGAGATCAGAGGGAGATGCGCCGGTTGTTCCAGGCACCGGACACCCGGCCTCGGCACAGCACAGATTTCCAAAAAACGCACTGCGAGTCAAGTGATAATGAATCGTCTCCCCGCAGCGGGCAGCTTCTTTAATTCAGACTCTTACACGAATGAGGAATTGGATCTGAGGTGAGGTTCCCAGATAGGACCTTGAGCCCAGCGCTGGGTTCCCCTGAGCCAGCAAAACCTGGGCCTCGGGACCCTTGCTCACGCCTTCTGAGGCTCTGGGAGGCCCTAGCCCAGCGGTTCTCAACCTGTGGGTCGAGACCCCTTTGGCGGTCGAACGACCCTTTCACAGGGGTCACCTAAGACCATCCTGCATATCAGATATTTACATTATGATTCATAACAGTAGCAACATGAAAGTTATGAAGTAGCAACGAAAATAATTTTATGGTTGGGTCACAACATGAGGAACTGTATTTAAAGGGCCAGAAGGTTGAGAACCACCGCCTAGCTTTTATTTATTTATGTTTTAACTAGAGGCCCGATGCACAAAATTCATGCAAGAGTAGGCCTTCCTTCCCCCAGCTGCCGGCACCGGCTTCCCTCTGGTACCTGGAACCCGGGCTTCCCTCCGGCCACCAGCAGGCACCCGGGACCCGGGCAGCCCTGGCTTCGTCTGGAGGTCATCTGGAAGGACGTCCAGAAGGATGTCTGGTCTAACTAGTATATTACACTTTTATTATTATAGATCCTCACCTGAGGACATGCCCTCAGTGATTTCAGAGAGAGAGGAAAGGAGATGGAGAGAGAGAGAGAGAAACATGGATCAGTTGCCTCCTATATGTGCCCCGCCCATGGACCGCACCCCCCACCCAGGTATGTGCCCTGACCAGAACCGAACCTGCGACCCTTCACTGCACGGGATGATGCTTCAACCAACGGAGCCGTACTGGCCAGGGATCTAGCCATGTTTTATTCTTAATTATGTACCTTTTGAAAAAAAGAGGGTCCACAAAATCTAATACACTTCACACCCCACTACACCTGGGTGTGTGCTGGGTAAGGCTGGTGGCATCTCATCTTATGGTATTATGAGCCCCTCACTGTACAGGTGTTTCTTTCCTGTGTCCCCTGCACCCAGCCTGTGTCTGGCAGGCACAGCAGACACTCCAGGTATCTGAGCTGAATAAATAAAGAGCAAATCCACTCGACAGCCGTTTTAGCACCATGTTAGGTGCTTGGGACACAGAAATGAGTGAGATTTGGTTGAATCACATAGTGGTGATGGTTGCACAACTTGGTGAATACAGTAAAAACCTTTGGGGGGAAAAAGTAAACTTTATGGCATGTGAATTATATGTAAATTTAAATTATAAACAAATAAGGTCAAGCGATTCAACCTGTGCCTCAGGCTCTTCTGGTAAAATAGGGGAAATGACAGTACTTACGCCCTGAGACTATGGTGAGCACTAAATAAGTTAATATATATAAAGCACATAGTAGGAGCTGTGTAACTACCACCTGGTATTGTTAAAACAGCTAGTCCTGGCCGGTGTGTCTCAGCTGGTTGGGTGTTGTCCCCTGCAATGGAAGGTTGCCAGTTTGATTCTCGGTCAGAGCACATGCCTAGGTTCTGAGCTCAACCCCCAGTAGGAGGCGTGCAGGAGGCAGCTGATCCATGTTTCACTCTCACATCAATGTTTCTCTCTCTCCCTTCCTCTCTCTCTCAAAACCAATTACATTTTTTAAAAAATCTAACAATTTCATAAAATTAACATTTTTCTTCCGATTAAAAAAGTATATGTTTACTGTGAAAATTTTCAAACATGTTGGCGTAAAGCAGAAAATCTAGCCGTAAGTACATTGCTGTACCCTTTATCCCAGGAGACTCATGGGAATAGCTTGGTGTGTATGACTCGATAATTATTTTATATATATTCTAACCTACATAATTATAATTTTATATGAAAAACTATAAATTAAATAAGTATGATTTGTATGAAAATATAGTCATGCTTATTTGGCAATTTGCTTCATCTCATGTTATATCTTGGAGATTTTTCTATGATTCTCTGCAGACAGCTTATCTTTTTCTTTTTTCTTTTCTTTTTTTAAAATATATTTTTATTGATTTCAGAGAGGAAGGGAGAAGGGAGAGAGAGAGAGAGAGAGAGAGAGAAACATCCATGATAAGAGAGAATCATGGATTGGCTGCCTCCTGCACGCCCACTACTGGGGATGGAGCCTGCAACCCGGGCATGTGCCCTTGACCGGAAATCGAACCCGGGACTGCAGGCCTATCCACTGAGCCAAACCAGCTGGGGCTTCTTTTTTCTTTTCTAAAAACAGCATCATGTTGGCCCAGGCCAAGGTAGCTCGGTTGGTTAGAGCACCATCTGGATGCGCCATGGTTGCAGGTTCAATCCCCGGTAAGGGCATTTACAACAAGTACCCAGAAGGCATAAATAAGGGAAACAACAAACAAATCTCTCTCTCCATTAAAAAAATAAATTTTGAAAAATAAAAGCATCGTGTTTCAGTGCACTGACAGGCCACCATCTAACTAATCCCCTATTAATGGGCATTTGGATTGTTTCCATTTTTAAAAATATTTTCAAACAAGACAGCCTTTGACTTATGTCTTGGCATACTGTGAGCCCTGTGTGGGCTGCGTTCCTGGAAGTCAGAGATACCATCAGATTTAATCGAGGGTAACGGATTGCTCTCCCAAAGGCCGCCCCGATTTCCAGCGGCAGCAGCGGCGGCGGGGAGAAGTGCCCTTCCCCTTGGCCCCTCGCCGACACCGGGCGCCATCGATCACTTTTATCTTTGCTAATCTGATTTGTGGAAACGGTGTCTTGCTCTCATTTGCATTTGTGCAATACCAGGAGCATCTGCTCGTAGGTTTATTGGCCTTTTCCTGTGAACTGCCTTTCCGCGTCCTTTCAAATATTGTGAAAGGCATCTGAAACCTGTTTTGGGATTTATCATGAAAAGACAGCTCCTGCCCAACTGAGGTGGTTACAAGGCTTTATTGTTCCTGCCACTTCCAGTGCTTTCCGCGAGGGGTTTTGCTTGGAAGGATGGAAATCTTTGGGACCAGAGGGGGTGATTGAACAACATTGTGAATAAATATACTCAGTGCCCCAGACCTGTCCACTATAAAATGGTTAGTTTTATCTCAATACATTTATTTCTTAAGAAAGATGCTGCCCTGGCCGGTGGTGCTCAGTGGTTACAGTGTCGACCTGTGCACCTAAGGGTTGCAGGTTCGATTCCTGGTCAAGGGCACCTGTGGGAGGCAATCAGTCAATGTGACTCTTTCACATCAATGTTCTCCACCCCCCCCCAACCCCCACCCCGCTTCCACTCTCTAAAAACTTGATGGGAAAAAATATCCTCTGGTGAGAAGGGAGGAAGGGAGGAAGTCTTTCTGCTAATTGCAGGCTGATTTTCAAGTGCAGAAACTCCTGAGTGTGAGGCTCCAAGTGCCGGTCAGTGACTGTGGGCGGAGCTTCAAGCCTGGCGCCCTCCCCAGTCCATGTGCTCAGCAAACTCCGTCTTCTCAGGACTGGGCATGTCTACAGGATATTCTTTGTCCAATAAGTTTGTGTCCATTAACGGTGATGTACGAAGACTCTGACATCTTCCTAAAACTCCTTTTCATGTATTTCCTTCAAATGCCTCCTTCCCCGTGTTTTCACAGTGTTTTGTTTTTTAATTGTGCTGATTTCTCTCCCGTTCCTGCCACACGACGGGGCACTTCTCAGTCATTTCTCCTTGTGCCCTTCTAGAAAGAACTTCAAAAAATTCTGGGTGGTCGTGGCCTTTTGGGGACCCATTTTATTGGATACATTGTTTTAAAATGACCTTCTCAAGCCTGGGGTCAGCTGCTGTCGACCACTTTCCTGACCCCCTTCTCTGGGTGTTGGGGTCCAGCCCCAGCAGGTCCAGGGGTTCCCAAAGGTGTGGATGGAGTCGGCGAGGAAGGAATGACACGGAGACAGCGTTCAGTTGATCAGCATGGTCAGGTTCTCCCTTTATTGTCCTGTTACATCTATATTTATACCATTTGATCCTATAAGCATGCCTCTATAATTACATCATGGTATGTTTTGGGTCACGTTCTACAGTTCCTTGTTTCTTATCTGACCTTTGCCAAAAATCCTGTCTCTATCTAGTTCTGTTGATTTTAATCTTGTCTAGGTTAATCTCTGTGTTCCATTACAAGGGCTATTCCAAGGTCACTGCTCTACTGATAGGCTACAAGGAAGTGACTGAAAGAGATTATCCTACCCAGGAAAGGTTATGGTCCTCCCAGCCTCACTGCTCGCCTTCCCTGGGACTGCCCTGTATCGGTGGGTCTCCAGGGGTATAGGGTTTGGTGCTTTCCCTGGTGGGCAGACCCCTGGGGATGCAGGCCCAACAAGTCCCAAATTTATTGCCAACAGTCTTAGTCCAAGTTCTTCATAAGTAGTACATGGTATTTCTGTAACACTAGGGTGATTTACTGATTTATTCTCTTCCTTAGTCCTGTTAATCCATAACCTGGGGAAACAACCTTTCTTGGGGAGGTGGGCCTTTTTAAAACACATAGCGCTAAGAGGGGGAGCAAACCATATTAAGAACAGTATGCCAGGTCCCTTGAAACATAAGCTGTGCAGATGTTTCTTCCCTGCAGCGACTGTGTCAAGCAGCAAGGGTGGACCGGCTTCCGGCATCTGCGCAGGGTGACGAGTGCATTCTCACTCTGTCTCTCCGGCCTCGTGCCCCTGCTCTCCTCGGCCACACCCACGAGGCAGCCAGGCCGCAGGCGGCAGGAGGCTGCCTGCAGGGCTGACCAGGTAGGACCCCAAAGCCAGGCCTGCATCAGGGCCCACTTGTGCCAAGTGGACGACAGAGTCAGAGCCAGGTTCAAGGGTCCAGCCCTGCTGTCTGACCTTGCTCCGTCACCTCTGAACCTGGGTGGGGTCGTACTCTGCAGGGCTGTTTGAGACGAAATGAGATGACAAGGGCAGAGCCGGGCCCCCGCGGGGATAGTACGAGGAGCCGACCCGGGGGGCCAGGCCAAGCAGCACCAGAGGCCGATCTCAAACGCAGACCTGCTTTGGGGCGGAGGACCTGCTGTTCTCGGATGCCAAGCTTCGGATGCACTGGGCTTGGTCCCTGGACCTCTTCTCCAGCCCCCCTTCCCTTCTGGAACCTTCTCTTGGCTCATGGCTCTAAAGCACCATGTGCTCTTGCCCTGGCTCTCCAGCCCAGCCTCGCCCAGGAACTCCACTCCTCCCATTAGAATGCAAATTCCGCCCTGACCGGTTTGGCTCAGTGGATAGAGCATCGGCCTGCAGACTCAAGGGTCCCAGGTTCGATTCCGGTCAAGGGCATGTACCTGGGTTGTGGGCACATCCCCAGTGGGAGATGTGCAGGAGGCAGCTGATCGATGTTTCTCACTCATCGATGTTTCTAACTCTCTGTCCCTCTCCCTTCCTTTCTGTAAAAAATCAATAAAATATATTAAAAAAAAAAAAAAAGAATGCAAATTCCGTGATGAAACATGGTTTTGTTGGCATCCCCACCTTCAGCACCTAGAACAGCACCTGGCTCAGGCAGGGGCTCAGGAAATGCTGAGTAAACACAGGAAGGCCATCCCTGGCCTGAGAAACTCCTCAGAACCAGGAGTCAGAACAGTCAACCCACTGGCGGCACTGAACTGGCTGTCTCTGTTTTCATCCACTAGCGAATAGTGGGAGGTGTTTTTAAATCCTGACTCCAGGATATTTTTCCCATTGATTTTTTTAGAGAAAGTGGAAGGGAAGGAGGGAGGAGTAGAAGGAGAGAAGAGAGAGGAGAGAGGAGAGAGGAGAGAGGAGAGAGGAGAGAGGAGAGAGAGAGAGAGAAGCATTGATATGAGAGAGACACATTGAGTAGTTGCCTCCCACATGTACCCCTGGGCCAGGATCGATCCTGCAACCCAGGTATGTGCCCTTGACCAGGAATTGAACCCGTGACCCTTTGGTTCCTGGACCGACACTCTAATCACTGAGCAACACCGGCCAGAGCAGAATGGAAGATTTTATTGAGCATCGGTGACTTTTCTGGCTCCTTCACTGCGCCTCAGGCACTGAGTTCTGGGTGCCTTCTCTCTGTGCAGGGTGGGGCTCAGAAGCAAGGGCTCCGGGCTGGAATCTTGCCTCTGGCACTTCCCAGCCCTGTGACCTTATCTGTGCCTCAGTTTCCTCCTCTGCAAAACCAGTGATAGCTGTGCTGCTCACAGGTCCTTAAGCTGCGACTTGACATAGGCCAGGGGCTGAGAAACTGAATTCCGTGCCATGTTAGTGGGAACCCCCCGGGCGTACCTGCACATTTTGGTGGTAGAATTGAAAAGTTTCACTTTGTAGCCGCTGTTGGAGATGAGCAGGAAGAGTTCCTTGGTGAGTGGTGGGTACCAGATCATACAGGTGGGGTAGTTGCCCTGGTCAGTTTGGTGAATGTCCAGCACTTCCAGGTGGTTTTTGTAGCTCCCGAGAAGATTATACTCGATCTGCAGAGGCGCCCAGACGGACAAACATGAAGACGGAGCTGGATGAAGTCAGCCCAAAGTCCTATTCTAAGAGAAGACTGGGCTAGACCCTTAACCTAATAAGCTACCAGGAGGAGTATTCATTACGAGCAAAATGAGGAGTAAGCGCTCTGAAACATGATGCCATTAATGCTCACCACTCCCCGGCCAAGTAGTACTGCTGTGCCCATTTTACAGAGGAGAAAACCGATGTTCTGAGAGGTTCAGGGGCTTGCCCAAGGTCACACATTAAGAAGTGTAAAGTGAGGATTCAAATTTAGGTCCAGCTGACTCCAAAACCTGAACTCTTACAGTTACTAGTACGTTATACGGCTCCCTTTCCCATTATCTTGGGGGTAGGAACTCATTCATACCTAAGTCTCAGCACCTGATAGTCATAAATCAGCGGCCTGCTGAATTTCACCCACAGGTAGGTTTTGGTGGCCAAACCAGGATGGAAGGATGGATGGATGGATGGATGGATGGATGGATGGATGGATGGGTGGATGGGTGGATGGGTGGACGGATGGATGGGTGAATGGATGAGTGGATGGATGGATGGATGGGTGGGTGGATGGGTGGGAGGATGGGTGGATGGGTGAATGGATAGAATAAAGGAAGGAAGGGGAGGGAAATTAAGATGAGGGACAGATACACAGACTGACTGATTTCGAATGCTCTTGGCTTGATCATGTAACATTACATTTGACGCCGTCCCTACCTTTCCCTCTTATCTCACATTCTCCGTGAGGTCTCACATTTGGGGAGGAAGTGTCAGTGAGCGTCGGCTTTCCAAATTACACTGAGAGGCGAGGGCGGCCAGGTTTCCCTGCTGTGGGAACACCACCTCCCTGCCGCCGCCCAGAAGCCTCCTCACTCAGGACACGAGTTGGAGCCGTGTTAAGACCAAGTACCAACTCGGAGAGGTTTGCACTACTTCTCGGTACATTCACTGTCTCCAACAAACACACACAGTGGGCCCGGGTCTGGGCCGGACACCAGGGATGGAACAAGAATGAGACACATGGGTGGCCCGGTGAACGAAAAGGACCCAGCTCACCAGGAGCCTGTCTCTCCCGAGGCTCAGCAGTCTGGGCTCATTGCTATCCAGATGAACCCCGAACAGGAGACTCCGAATGCTCTGGCGATGAGAACGCAGCCTTGCCAGGTATTCCCAGACCCTCTCACTATGCCTGACCTTGACCATGTAAACGGCCACAGTAAAATTTGCATCCTGCATATGAGCAAAAGAACAGAAGTTATTCCTTTTTACAGTTTTTAACTTAAAAAATAATCTTTATTGCCCTGGCCAGGTAGCTCAGTTGGTTAGAGCGTCGTCCCAGTGTGCCACGGTTATGGGTTCAGTCTCGGTCAGGGCACATACTAGTACAAGAAGCAACCAATGAATGATAAACAAGTGGAACAACAATTCGATGTTTCTCTCTCTCTCTCTCTCTCTCTCTCTCTGAAGCAATTTAAAAAATCATCATTATGTTTTTTGTACCAATTTTGCTGTTAGAATATTTTGTCTGAAAATAAATCTTTGTCTATCGGAGCAAGTGGTAAAATGATGCCCATTTTACAGATGAGAAAATTAAGGTTGAGAGTAGATAACTCACAAAGGTAGCGGTGTCTCTGACACCCACCTCATCCCCACCTCATTCTCTGTGGAAGCCTTGACTCCTTTTGCCTTTGTCTCCCCATCTCTATATCCAGCTACAAATGAAAAGGTAGACTTTTTTTCTAAAAAGTATGATGGTTGAGCCCTGGCCAGTGTTGCTCAGTGGGTAGAGTTTCGGCCCTTGAACCAAAGGTTGGTGGGTTTGATTCCTAGTCAAGGGCATGTACTTGGGTTGCAGGCTCAATCCCTAGCCCTGGTCAGGGGTGCATTTGGGAGGCAACCAATCAATGTGTCTCTTTCACATTGTTGTTTCTTTCTCTCCCTCTCCTTCCCTCCCTTCTACTCTCTCTAAAAAAATCAATGGAAAAAATATCCTTGGGTGAGGATTAATAAAACAAAGAAATGACTTTATTGTTCTCCTAAAAAAATGACACATGCTCATTATAAAATTTTTTTTAAAAAGTATCATGGATGAGAGTGACACGGTCAGAGTGGGCGAGAGTGGCCTGAAGGGACACTCAGTGGGTGTGTGGCGGGAGGCGAGGGGGTGGCTTCTGGCCTCTGGCAGTGCTGTGATCTGACCGGAAGGCAGGTCAGGCCGAGGCCGGAGGCGATGGGGAAGCACCGGAAGGGGTGGACGGCGGTTTGGTGGAGTGAAGACGGTTGCTTTGTCTCTTCCCACAAACATCCAGGCAGGATGAGAACGGTGCGGACGAAGAGAACTGGCAGGAAGGCAGAGGGCGAGGGCAGAGGAAATCTTCACTGGGTTTAGGAACCCTATTCATAGAGGGGAGGACAGAATCCGAGGTACGGGTGGACGACTTTGCTTTGAGATAAAGGAGAATGTCATCTCGTCACAAAAATGAAAGGGACAGATGAAAGAATGGATGCAGAGAAGGGGTCCCAAAAACTAACAAACCAAAGTAGTTGTCAGGGTCCAAGCTTAGAAGTTCTGAGGCCCTGGCCTTATTTTAAGGCAAAAGTCCCCTCACCCCACCCCTTTCCTGTTTTGATAACAGCTTTATCGAGCTATAATTCACATACAATGCAATTCATTTAAAGTGTACGGTTCAATGGGTTTTAGTATATTCCGAGCTGTGCGTCCATCATCAAAAATCCTATATCCTTTAGCAGTTATTCTCCAACCCCCCAACCCCCCTTTTTTTTAATGTTTTTAAATTGATTTCAGAGAAGAAGGGAGGAAGGGAGGGAGGGAGGGAGGGAGAGAGAGAGAGAGAGAGAGAGAGAAGCATCAATGATGAGAGAGAATTTTTGAATGGCTGCCTCCTGCATGCCCCCTACTGGGGATTGAGCCCGAAACCCAGGCATGTGCCCTGACTAGGAATTGAACCCTAACCTCATGGTTCATGGGTCAATGCTCAACCACTGAGCTACACTAGCCAGGCCCCCTTCTCTTTAAAAACAAAACAAAACAATAATTTTAGAGAGAGAAAAAGGGGGGAGGGAGGGAGGGAGGGAGAGAGAGAGAGAGAGAGAGAGAGAGACTGATTTGTTGTCTCACTTATTTATGCATTTATTGGTTGATTCTTGCATGTGCCCTGACGAGAGATCAAACCCACAATCTCTGTAAATCAGACTGAGCTACCTGGGGCCAGTGCCTCTTTGGTTTTAAATAAGGTTGCTGAGCCACACAGAACAGTCTCAGCGAAAACACTCACCGCGGTTGCCATGTACTGGGAGTTATGGGAGAAGCTGATGTGCGTCACGCTGGTCCTGGAATAGTTGAAAGGCTCTGGGATCCCATTTTCCAAGGACATTGCATCAAGAATGTAAACTGTCCCCTCGGTGAAGCCAGCTCCAAGAAGGTCTCCTGAAATCACAAGCCAGAGAACAGTGGTCGAAAGGGCTTCTTGCCTGGCTGGTGGGGCTCAATGGTTGAGTGTCGACCTATGAACCAGGAGGTCACAGTTCGATTCTAGGACAGAGCACATGTCCAGAGATTGTAGGCTTGATCCCCAGCGTGGGGCGTGCAGGAGGCAGCTGATAAATGATTCTCTCTCGTCATTGATGTTTCTATCTCTCTCTCCCTCTCCCTTCCTCTTTGAAATCAATAAAAATTTAAAAAAAATTTTTTTTAAAAGGGCTTCTTTCATTTAAGAAACACAGACTCTGTGCCAGGCCTTGTCCTAGGTCCCCAGGAGACAGCGACGAGTGACAGACAAGGTCCCTCGTCGGAGAAAACCACCCTGAAAAGCTGACAGCCTGGGAGGGACGCTCAGAGACCCTGAGCACCGAGGGCTGCAGGAGCCTGAGGGAGAAGGCATCTCGTCCAGCCAGGCCAGGCGGAGGGAGTCGGGTCAAGGCCAACTCCCAGCAGCTGTGACAGCCACAGCCACGGCCATTGTGTCTGCTTCGCTCTGGAGCCTGAGAGAGGCGGGTACAACGAAAATACCTTCGGGGTTGTAGGTCAGACTCTGGATTCCAAGCCCCTTCTCGAAGACTCTGCTGAAAAGGTATCTTTTCTTTTTATAATCCCACACTTTGATCATGCCACAGGAACTCCCGATGGTGATGAGGGGCTGATACGGGTGGCAGGAGATGGCACAAATGGCTTCCTTGGGCTCTATGAGCAACTTCTCCAGCTTGGTCTCATCTGCCTTTAAGTGGTACACGATCGCATCCGATGTTCCGATGATAAAATTCCTGTTTGCCAAGGAGAGACCAAACAGCATCAGCGTTTGCAGGGAACGGGCGCGCCAGCCAGCCAGCCACGCTGCTTCTAATTGCCCATGAAACGCCTCTGTCGTCTGTAATTTAGTGACATTATTAACCCACCGCCTCCAAAAATATACCACGCACCCCCAACAGCCTCCATTTGCAAGTGAAAAAGCCCACATTTCTCCATGGAAATTGAGTCATTAGGCATGCAGATGGACAGTCGGTTGTACAATTAGCTAATCTGCACATGCAAATATTCATTTGTGTATGCAAATATGGAGCTGGGCGCACACATACAGCCGCGCCTGCAGATACCGCCAGGGTAATTGAGCAGGCTCACAGATAATTCCGGCTTGAAATGTTATGGCTATTAATTATCAAAGGCCTTTAACTGCGCCGCGAGGACAAACTCGGCTTCCAGAAGAGACCAGCCTGCAAGCGAAGGGCTCCAGGCGGAGCAGAGATCAGAGCTCAGGGATAAGCCCTTGCAGCTTCCAGTCACGGAAGATTCTTCATATGAAATTAATGTTTCATTTTTAAAAATGAGTCGGGATTATCATCAGCCAGAGAGACCCATCTACCAACTATGCTCAGGACGGACCCGGACGGCCGGTTCCCTCACCTCCCATCCCAGGAACGGGGTGGACACTCCCGGCCCGTCCTTTCTGACCATCCAGACGACTAGATTCAGGAACAACGTACCTTATGACAAAAATGTCACCTTTTAAAGTGCAGTCTGAAGGGTAGTTTGATTTCTCGGTAGGAGGCGTCGCCGGGGTCTTCGAGAAGGACAGCGTTCTTATGGAGCTCAGTTTGAAGTTGCTGAACCAGTTCATGATGGACAGGGTGCGATCGTAGAACTTAATGTTACCCTTCACGTCACCTGTGACAATGTAGCTGCAATGGAGAATAACATCAGTTTGTTAAAGAACAGTAATAAGTGCCGTCTATATTTTTAAACATTTTTTTCAAATAAAAAAATTCTTGGTTAGAGAGAGAGGAAGGGGCGGGAGGGAGAGAGAGAAATACTGATTTGTTGTTTCACTTATTTATGCATTTATTGGTTGCTTCCTGCATGTCCCCTGACTGGGAATTGAACCTGCAACCTTGGCGTATCAGAATGATGCTCCAGCCAACTGAGCTACCCAGCCAGGGCCTCAGTACCACGTACTGAGCACTTAATTGTATGTCAGGCTCTGGATTCCTTCTGGGCATTGTAAAAACTCCACTTAATGCTCTGCCCTGTGAGGCTGGATTTGCTCTTATCCCCTTTACAGCTAGGGAACTAAGGCTCAGAGAAGTTCAGAAACCTGCTCAAGGCCTGGGGTTGCCAGATTTAGCAAATAAACATGCAGGAAGCCCAGTTAAATGTGAATTTCAGACAGACAATGAGTAATTTTTTAGTGTAAGTTCGTCCCCAATATTGTACGGGACATACTTATGCCTGGCAACGCTTTCAGGTCCACGTGGTGAGACCATGCGGGGTCCAGGTGTGTCCAACACAGTTGCTGCTCTCTGCTCTGTGATCCCCTGCTCTCCGAGACCAGCCACAGTGACTTACATTCTCCGCCTTGAGGCTGCAGACGACCACAGAGGCTGTCTGCCGGCCTTCCAAGATCTCACAAGCTGCAAATGGGGTACCAGCCACTTTATAAGAAGGCACTGCTGCCCGGCCAGTATGGCTCCGTGGTGGAGCGTCGACCCAGGTACTAAGAGGTCACGGTTCGATTCCCGGTCAGGGCACATGGCTGGGTTTCGGGCTCCATTTCCAGTAGGGGGCGTGCAGGGGACAGCAGATCAATGTTTCTCTTGTTGATGTTTCTCTCTATCCCTCTTCCTTCCTCTCCCTAAAACACAATTAAAACATTTTTTTTTTTAAAAAAGAAGTCATTGCTGTTAGAGCGACTGTAAAACCCTGTCCAGTCACCACAGCCAAAGGCAAAGATGCTTTTATTTCCAGTCCTCAGATCCATCCCAAATGGGTTTGCTTTTTAAAAATATATATATATTTCTATTCATTTCAGAGAGGAAGGGAGAGGGAGAGAGAGATAGAAACATCAATGATGAGAGAGAATCGTTGATTGGCTGCCTCCTGCAGGTCCCCTACTGGGGATCGAGCCCACAACCCAGGCATGTGCCCTTGACTGGGATCAAACCTGGGACCCTTCAGTCTGCAGGCCAACGCTCCATTCACTGAGCCAAACCAGCTAGGGCAGTGGTTCTCAACCTTGGCTGCCCATGAGAATCACCTGGGAATCTTTTTAAAATCCTGATTTCTGGGCCTCACCCTCCGGAAATTCTGTTTCTTTGTTATTAATGTTGTGGCCCCACCCCGTAACAAAGAAACAGAATTTCCGGAGGACGAGGCCCAGAAATCAGGATTTTAAAAAGATTCCCAGGTGATTCTCATGGGCAGCCAAGGTTGAGAACCACTGAGCCAGGGCAAGGACTTGCTTTTTTTAAGCCTCTGACAGAATTCTAATCACGGGGGAAGTTGTGGGGGGGGGGGTGAGTTTCCTCTTATATACCCAAAGTGATTAAATGAGGTTTCTGATTAATAAGCAAGGCAGGTGGGCTGTGTAATTGGCGAAAACGTCTTTCACTGCCCTCTGCTGGACAGAAACGGCAAAGCAGGCCACGCGTTTTCAGAGAGCTTTCCTGGCTGGGTTTCATTTAACGTGGGGGGAAGCGAGGCCCGGTCTTTCCTGGGCCCTAACCCCCGACTAATACAAGGCTGATGGCATCGTGAACTGCAGTTCTACCACTGATCTCTTCACACCGCCGAGTGAGGGTGCCAATGGCGTTTCTCTGTAAACCTGCACCAGGGCCTCAGCGTCTGCTGGACAAAAGAAAGGAGAGGGGCCTGGCCCGTCTGGCTCGGTGAATCTCTGGTCCAGGGCACGTCACCGGGCTGCAGGATCGATCCCCCGCGCTGGCTGGGCCGTGTGCAGGAGGCAAACAATCAGTGTGTCTCTCTCACATCAATGTCTCTCTGTGTGTGTGTGTGTGTCTTTCCCCCTCCCTTCCACTCTCTAAAAATCAATGGAAAGAATATCCTCTGGTGAGAATTTTTTTAAAAATAGGAAAGAAAAGGGAAAGGAAAGCAGCTTTCAGAAAGCAGGTGGCACGGGGACTCCAACCACACGGGCAGGGTCCTGGTCTTTAGGGGGTTTTCTCTGTCCTTTTGGGAACTTCTCTCTCACACCAATGAGGACCATTTGGCTCGGAGCTCCCCTGTGCCAGACAGCGAGCTAAGAGTTTTGCATGCCTGGTCTCCCTAACTCCTCATGAAATCACTCGGAGACGGATGCTATTGTGCTCATCTTACAGATGGAAAAACGGAAGCTTGACGAAGTTCAGTTCTCTGCCCACTCGGCAAGATAGGGATGTATCTGGAATGGGAACACTCTCTCTTTCTCTGAGGAGAAGGCTTTTTATTAAAAAATATATATATTTTTTTATTGATTTCAGAGAGGAAGGGAGAGGGAGAGAGAGATAGAAACATCAATGACAGAATCATTGGTTGGCTGCCTCCTGCACGCCTCCTGCTGGGGATCCAGCCTGCAAGCCAGGCATGTGCCCTTGACCGGAATTGAACCTGGGACCCTTCAGTCCCCAGGTCAACACTCTATCCACTGAGCCCAACTAATGTCCCTGGATATATTCTATGCATATACAAAATACAGGTATACATTTAAAGGGGTTTTTAATACCTTTACAGGCCCTGGCCAGGTAGCTCTGTTGGTTAGAGCATCATCCCTATATGCCAAGATTGTGGGTTCGATCCCCGGTCAGGACACATACAGGAATCAACCAATGAATGCATGAATAAGTGGGATAACAAATCGATGTTTCTCTCCCTCCCTTCCCCTCTCTCTAAAAATCAATCAATAAAATTTTATAAAAGACTTTGATGGTCTTTTTAAGAAATGAAATATCTACACTAATAAAAGACAAAGATGCTAATTGACCATACCTTTGCTACGCCCATCAGCCAATCAGAAGAGTATGCAAATTAACCCAACAAAGATGGCCGTTAAATTTGCATACTGCAGACAGGCAGGGTGGGGCAGCGCCATCCGCCGCCCGCCCCAACCGCGGGATTGGGCCTACCCTGTGTGACTCGGGGAGGCGAGGCAGGCACCATGGGATCAGGCCTGCCATCTGCCACCCAGGGAGCGGGCCTAAGCCAGGAGGTGGTTATCTCCCGAGGGGTCCCAGGCTGTGAGAGGGCACAGGTCGGGCTGAGGGACACCCCCCGCCCCCCGCCAGTGCACAAATTTTTGTGCACCAGGCCTCTGGTATATATATATATAAAAAAAGCTAAACGACCAGCCAACCAGCCAACTGGCCAACCGGCCAGTAAGTATGACGCACACTGACCACCAAGGGGCAGATGCTCAATGTAGGAGCTGCTGAGCGATGGCAACTTTGCAGAGTGTCCTCTCACACTCCGGACCCCTCAGGGGATGTTGGACTGCCGGTTTCAGCCCAATCCCTGCAGGCCAGGTTGAGGGACCCCACCTGCCTGAGGGACCCCCCTCATTCCACAGACGCCCTTTGAGCCCCGGCGTCACCCCAGGTATGGCCAGCTGGAGAGGGACCTCAGGAGGTTGGCTCCAAGGTGTGTCCAGCCCATCTCGCCCAGTCTCACCCCGCCGGCCACCTTCTAATTAATTTCCTTTCAATGTGCACAAATCTGTGCACTGGGCCTCTAGTATTTTTATAATCATCTACAGCTACTTTTTAGTTTCGTTAATTACCTGTCAACCGTAGTAAGCACAGTGATACCCTCTTTCTGCAAGTGAACCAGTTTACAAGGCTTGATGTAGGGGAGGGTGGAGGCAGACAGCGGGGGGCGGTACACATCCCAGACCACCAGCTTCCCTTCCAGGGTGGCCGACAGGACTTGGGTTAAATTCAGGTGAAAGATGGACTGGCTGAACTTCCCCACGTGCTTGTTGAACGTCTGCATTTCAAAAGGCAGATCATGAGCTATCGTTGGTGAGACGCATAGAACAAACTGTTTACCCACACGTGGCGTTTTATAATACCGCCCTGAAATACATTAGAAAAAGATATAAAAGTTTGAAAAGCACAATCAATCCCTTAAAGAAACGCTCCCCTGTGGATTGCCCTGGCCCAGGCAGCTCTGAAGCTCACGTGCTAAGACTGAGTGAAAGGTTGTGTATTCTGTCTATTAAACTGTTTGCTGAAAGCAAATGCCAGAGTGGCCAACCTCTGCTCCTACCTGTTCCACTTTTCTCGCTGAGGTTTCAGAGACGGATAAAGAAACCAAGGTCTGCCGTGGGCAGTAGCACGCCCCAGCCGTAAGACACCATAAAACAGTTCTCCCAGCCTCCCTGGGACCATCCATTACTCTCATCGGTGCGAGTGAAGCACTGTACACAGAAGTGTCCCTCAGGCTCCCCGTGAAGCTTGTGCTGCGTAGAAGCGCGGCAAGCCAGGCCTTGGAGGCAGCGCTGTCCTTGCCTGGTCACCCAAAGCGATCGCCTGTGCGGCGGAACTGAGTCCCGTCGCCTGTGCATTTCCTGACCTGAGACCCGTGTGGTCTGTGCTCAGCAAGAACCACAGGCTAGTTTTTCTGCTTCCCGTCTGCACTCCTGGTGTGACTCCCAGAAATCCCATGTCTAAGCAGGCATGCCAAGAGGAAAGAAGACGACGAGACAGACGGACACGGGAGAGATGATTCTGTCTGCAAACTCTTGTTTTTCGTAGTTCAAATTATCAGCAAATAAATGCAGCCAGTTCCAGTTATTCGTGGCCTTAGACAACGTCTTAGAGGGGAGGTTTAGAGAGAACCCAGAGCAGGGAGTGAAGCCGCTCCGCGAGGGATCAGCAAGTGAAATAAAGGAGAGGAGCTTGCAGTCTGTCTGTCATACGATGCAGTACGTCTGCCGCCCAGTTGTCTAAGATCCTAAGGTTTACCTCGTCTGGCCTGAACACAAGAGGATCAGTAAAAACAAAAACAAAAAAACAACTGGCTAAGCAAGGGCACCGGGCTTTTTCTAAGAGCAGCCCCGTTTCAATACGAAGCATTTTTATTATTTCAAACTACAGAGACTCCGTGCAGCATAACGGCCACGAATAAGTGGAACTGGCTGCATTTATTTGTTGATCATTTGATCTACGAAAAACAAGAGTTTGCAGACAGAATCATCTCTCCCGTGTCCGTCCGTCCGTCTCGTCGTCTTCTTTCCTCTTGGCATGCCCGCTTAGACATGGGATTTCTGGGAGTCACACCAGGAGTGCAGACGGGAAGCAGAAAAACTAGCCTGTGGTTCTCGCTGAGCGCAGACCACGCGGGTCTCAGGTCAGGAAATGCGCAGGCGACGGGACCCAGTTCCGCCACACAGGCAATTGATCGCTTTGGGTGACCAGGCAAGGACAGCGCTGCCTCCAAGGCCTGGCTCGCCGCGCTTCTACTGGCTCTTAAAAATCTAAATGCCCGATATCTTTTCTTACAATATGCTTTTATAGATTTCAGAGAGAGGAAGGGAGAGGGAGAAAGAAACATCAATGATGAAAGAGAATCATCGATCGGCTGCCTCCTACATGCCCCACACCGGGGATCGAGCCCACAACATGGGCATGTGCCCTGACCAGGAATAGCACCGTGACCTCCTGGTTCATAGGTCGATGCTCAACCACTGAGCCACACCAGCCGGGCTCAATATCTTTATTACTCTGAACACTGAGCAGCCAGCTACTCTGTGTTCAACTACTCTGCTTACGTGATTCCATACTAACTGCCCTTCTTTGTCATATGTGCACGCATAGCTTACTGAAGCCATCACTTTCTGGGGGGGATATGTTCTCCTGGGAGTAAACTTCCTTTTCTATAATATTTTATTTTTAACAGCACATCCGTTATTTTCAACTGACAAATTCAATATGGTAAAGGACCCAACGAAAGTATTTTTATATATTATTTCCCTATATTAAGACATGCAAAGAGCAGCCCAAAATGACTAAGCTCACACGTACATGTTTATTCTCCACAAAACCAGATGTATAAAAAAGCGACGGGGAAAAAATAAATTTAAATAAATAAAAAAGCGACGGACATACTCACTTTTTCTGTTAAAAGTGGGGCACTGTGAATAAGCAGTTCTCTCTCTTCATACTGGTAAGTACAGGGAAAAAACAAAAAAACAAAAAAACATCACTACTAAAACAAAGACCTGGTTTCCCAAAGAAGAACTAACTACATAACAACAAAATCGGAACAAACGCGTCGAAACAGGCTCAGAGCTTCGCAGCTTCTACAGGTAAGAGAATCTGCTGCCTCCAGGGACAGCCAGAAACATTCAGCCAGAAGAGCAAACACGTGAAGAATTGCCACAAATGATTGCGACCTGAAATGGTGGTCAGTGCAGTGGACTCCACCTGTGTAAGGCTCTCAAGCTACCACAAATACCTGAAGTAATGATCGTCGCTGAAAATCAGCCTCGCAATGTGTTTTTTGTTATTTACGGGCATCTTTTACTGAGGGAAAGTGGACATCACATAAAATCAGCCACTGGCCCTTTTAAAGTGTACAACTCAGTGATACTTAGTCTGTGAACAATGCTGTGTAACCATCATGCCTCCCCCAGAGGGAAGCCCCTGCCCATTAAGTGGTCCTGCCCCAGCCCCGAGAACCACTATTCTGGGTCCTGTCTCCATGGGTTTACCTATTCTGGACATTTCACATAAGTGGAATATTCCATGTACACCACGTGACTTTTTGTGTCTGGCTTCTCTCTCACTCAGCGTCATGTTTTCAAGGTTCATCCACGGTGTAGGATGAAATCAGTTCTCCATTCCTTTTAATGGCTAAATAATATTCCATTGTATAGATGGACCATCTTTTGTTTATCCATTCATGTGTTGATGGACATTCGGTTTGGTTCAACTTTTTTTTTTTTTTTAAATATATTTTATTGGTTTTTTATAGAGAGGAAGGGAGAGAGATAGAGAGTTAGAAACATCGATGAGAGAAACATCGATCAGCTACCTCCTGCACACCTCCCACTGGGGATGTGCCCGCAACCCAGGTACATGCCCTTGACCGGAATCGAACCCGGGACCTTTCAGTCCACAGTCCGACGCTCTATCCACTGAGCCAAACCGGTTTCGGCGGTTTGGTTCAACTTTTTGGTTATTGCGAATGTCGCTGCCGCTGTGAATACCTGTGTGTATTTTTTGTCTGTTTTCAATTCTTTTGAGGCTATACCTAGGAATTGCTGCCTCATATGGTAATTTTACGTTTAACTTCTTTAAAAAAATACGTTGTTATTGTTTTTTTGAGAGAGAGAGAGGGAGGGAGGGGAAGGGAGATAGAAACATCCATGATAGAGAAACATTGATGAGCTGCCTCCTGCACGCCCACTACTGGAGATCGAGCCTAAAACCCCAGCATATGCCCTGACCGGAAATCAAACCAGACACCTCTTGGTACATGGGACGACGCTCAATCCACTGAGCCACACCGGCTGGGCTATGTTTGACTTTTGATCTTGTTTTAATGTCATAATTTTGCCCTGTGTCAGTATAAATATTGCTGATCTGTTTTCTAATCCTTTCTAAAAGGCCCAAGGTCTCAAAAAAACAAAAACACCACCCTATACTTTAGACCTGTTAAATATATTCATATAGATATTTGACTTTTTACTTAAAAGTTAAATAAGAGTTAAATTATCTACTTCCGAATTAATATGCTAATTTCCAATGTGACTAAAATAAATACTGTAATTAAATCAAAAACATTTCAATATATTTATTGCTTCCTAAGTACATACAATATTGTTACATTACCAAAACATCTGTCCTCAAAGGATGAACATGTGTTTGTTAGTAAATTTAAAACAAATCGAGATATTTGTACTTACCCACAAATAATATATTGCCCGTACTTTACTATTGCTCACCAATTCTTTATTATTTGTTGGATTAAAAATAAGGTAGTTCTGAAATATAAAGTACGGAGACATATTACAATAAACAATAAATTTCCTGTTTCTCTCTGGTTAAGCTAAATGTTCAAATTAAGTGAGATTTTTATTAAAATACATAACTGAATAGGAATCTAAAACAGAGCAGACATGGCATTGTATAAGCAGGAGGAATATCAATACCGATCATTAAAGGTGATGGTCTCAGTGCATTCCCTTTCTTAGTCTCATTTATTATAACTCATCATCTAGGAATTGGAACGAGCAAAAGTAAACCAGCATTCACCAACAACTCTTATTCTGTGTTCTTTAGGAGAAAGGCCACTGCGTACACAGTTCTGAATCCGACAGGGCCACAGGTAGCTTGGAATGAATAAAAAATATTGGAAGGAGATTCTGCTTCCTGCCAAGGTGCTGAACAGCAGGGGGGACCTGGCTCCCTTCCTGAATGTCAGCCCTGCAGATCCTCTAGAAGTGAGGGAAGCGTGCAACGCAGAGACTGAACAATCCCTCAACAGAAAGTGGGAAATCCCTGGGAGACTTTCCGGTACATCTTGAGATGGCACGGGTACAGCCCGAGATGCAGGGTTGCAGGCGTGGCATCAAGAAGCAAGCTGGACAAAGACGTTGAATGCATATATGCACAACACAGCCTATAGGGTGCTGAAGGCCTGGGGAGGGCGGGAGGGGGGACGGGGGCGGGCTGGAGGGGGTCAACGGAGGAAAAAAGGGGACATGTGTAACATTTTCAATAATAAAGCATCATTTTTTTAAAATATATTTTATTGATTTTTTACAGAGAGGAAGGGAGAGAGATAGAGAGTTAGAAACATCGATGAGAGAGAAACATCGACCAGCTGCCTCCTGCACATCTCCCGCTGGGGATGTGCCCGCAACCCAGGTATATGCCCTTGACCGGAATCGAACCTGGGACCTTTCAGTCCACAGGCCGACGCTCTATCCACTGAGCCAAACCGGTTTCGACAAGCATCATTTTTTAAAAAAAGCAGCAGCAGCAGCAGCAGGTTGGAGCCTGGCTGGTGTGGCTCAGTAGTTGAGTGCTGGCCTATGAACCAGGAAGTCACAGTTCAATTCCCGGTCGGGGTACATGCCCAGAGTTTAAGGCTCAATCCCCAGTGGAAGGTGAGCAGGAGACAGCCCATCAATCTCTCTCTCTCTCTCCCTCTCCCTTCCCCTCTGAAATCAATAAAAATATATATTTTTAAAAAGAATACAGTAGAATCTGGCACATAAGAAGTATTCAAAAAAGTTAGTTATTATCAGAAATCAAATGAGATCTCGGTTACGAAAGTGTTTTAAAAAGCTCTACTGCACCAGAACTCCACTAAAACAAGAAGCCGCTTTGGCTTGGCTTGAGTGACTTCAGGTAGGTCCTTCCAGGCTCAGACTGAACTCACCTGAAAACCGTACTCCTTGGGCAGGTCCAGCGTGCATGCCGGTGTTTCGGCTGCTAAAGTCCACCTCCAGATGCAAACTTTCTGTAAGTGAGAGCAGACAGGAGGACGGGGTGTCCGGGGGCCTCTGGAGTCACCACCCTGCCGGTTAACCCAGGAACCTGTGCACTCAGCACAGCACCCAGGCTAAGCCGCGAGGCACAGAGCTCCTGACAACGTGGAGTCCAGTCTTCCCGAGCATCGCAGATGCCACGCGGCCTGAACAGAGCGGCTCCCGGGGACGCTCTGGATGCGTTGGCCAGCCCACGGAGGCCACCCTGAAGGTCCCTGTACCTGGATTTCGGCATCTGAGATGGTTGCCAGATACTTGGCATCGCGGGTCATGGCTATGGCCCTGATGCCTTCGCCTTCCGGGCAGCTGTCGAATATCGTGTGCACGGGAATCCTGCAAGACAGGGCGGGGGACAAGCATTTGCTGGGCCTGCCCTGGTTCCCACAGGGACCCACTTCAAAAGCGTAACGACTGTGGATAAATAAATGTGGTGTTTCCATGCAGCGGAGTATTACTCGGCCGTGAAAAGAAACGAAGCACCGGCACACACTGCAACGTGGATGAACCTTGAAAACGTCGTGCAGAGCCCAGCCGGCGTGGCTCAATGGTTGAGTGTCAACCCATGAACCAGGTCACAGCTCGATTCCTGGTCAGGGCACATGCCTGGGTTGCAGGCTTGATCCCCAGTAGGGGGCGTGCAAGGGGCAGCCAATTGATGATTCTCTCTCATTGAATGTTCTCTCTATCCCTCTCCCTTCCTCTCTATGAAATCAATAAAAAGGTATTTTTAAATAATTCTTTCTTGTTGAAAGCATTACATATGTCTTCTTTTCCCCCCATTTACCCGCTCCAGCCCACCCCTACCCCCTGCCTCAGGACCTCACCGCCCCATTGTCTGTGTCCATGGGCCATGCATATATCTATACAAGGTCTTTGGTTGATTACCTCCCACCCACCCACCCTCCCCCACCTTCCCTCCGAGATTCCGCACTCTGTCCCATGCTTCCATGTCTCTGGATCCACTCTGTTCATCAGTTTATTTTGTTAGTTAGATTCCACATATGAGTGAGATCATGTGATTCTTGTCCTTCTCTGACTGACTTATTTCACTTAGCATGATGCTCTCCAGGTCCCTCCATGCTGTCTCAAAGGGTAAGAGATTCCTCTTTTTTACCACTGCATAGTATTCCATGATATAAATGTACCACGGCTAATAAAAAGGTATTTTTTAAAAAAGAAGGTAGATTGGGGAAAGTCACCACAATTTTGTGAAAAAAGAAAATTGCAAAACAGTATACACAGCATGTCCTGATTGTGTGTGTATGTGTATGTGTGTGTGTATGTGTGTGTATGTGTGTGTGTGTGTATGTGTGTGTGTGTGTTTATGGGAATAGATTCCCAACTAAACAATGGTGACTTGGAGAAGGGGTTTGAGTGCGAAGGACTTTATTTATTTTTTTTATAAACTTCTGTTCTGTGTCACTTGGCAAGATGTTAGAACTGTAAGAAACAGACAAAGCCTCGACACATGCAGCGATTAATCAGGACATTTAAACATCTAAGAGAGCCAAAGGAATGCAACGGACAACAGAAGCCATGATGGAAGTAAGCTGTCATGTTGGGGTCCCCGACTTCATCAGAAATGAAGAGCGGGTGGTGGCAAGAAGATGCAATCCAGGAACCTGGCTACCAGCTCCCCCCCCCACTTTTTTTTCATTATGGAGCTGTTGGTCCAGAGAATACGATCAGTGTCCCGCTTAGCCAGAACCAGGTCCGTGTGCTGGCTGAGGGCCAGCCTGGTTCTCTGTCGCCTGGGAAACTCCATCCCACTGTGTAGCCGCCCCAAACGTTCATGTGGAAAGGCGGTCCGCACGTTGTTGGGAATGGCACAATGATGTCCTTAGTTGGAAGATATATCTTACCCCTGGGGAGATTTAGAATTCAATATAGAGAAGATGAAATCAGTCAAACCTACACTTTTTTTTTTTTTTAATCCTCACCCAAGGATATTTTTCCATTGATTTTAGAGAAAGTGGAAGAAAGAGGGAGAGATAGAGAGAAACACTGACGTGAGAGAAACATCGACTGACTGCCTCCTGTACGCACCCTGACCAGGGCCGGGCCAGGGAGAAGCCTGCAACCAAGGTACATGCCCTTGACGGGACTTGAACCCGGGACCCTTTGGTCTGCAGGCTGACACTCTATCCTCTGAGCCAAACCAGGTAGGACCAGACCTACACTCTTAACATATTTGTGATTAGAGAATCAGTTGCTTCTTATTAGGAACTAGAGGCCAAGTGCATGAAATTCGTGCACAGGGGTGTGTGTGTCTCAGCCCAGCCTTCACCCTCTCCAGTCTGGAACCCCTCGAGGGTTGTCTGACTGCCCACCAGGATCAGGCCTAAACGGGCAGTCGTACATCCCTCTCACAATCCAGGACTGCTGGCTCCCAACCGCTCGCCTGCCTGCCTGCCTGCCTGCCCCTAACCACTCCCATGCCAGCCTGATCGACGCCTAACTGCTCCCCTGCTGGCCCGATTGTGACTAACTGTCCTCCCCTGCCAGCCTGGTCACCCCTAATTGCCCTCCCTTGCCAGGCTGGCCCCCCGCAACTGCCCTCCCCTGCAGGCCTGGTCACCCCCAACTGCCCTCCTCTGTAGGCCTGGTCCCCCCAACTGCCCTCCCCTGCAGGCCTGGTTGCCCCCAACTTCCCTCCCCTGCAGGCCTGGTCCCCCCAACTGCCCTCCTCTGCAGGCCTGGTCCCCCCAACTGCCCTCCCCTGCTGGCCATCTTGTGTCCACATGGGAGCGGCCATCTTGTGTGCTGGAGTGATGGTCAATTTGCATATTACCTCTTTATTAGATAGTATGGGTGATGTTTAAGAGAATTTAATATATCAAAATCTCTAATATTATATTTGTGATTCTAATTCAAAGTACATAATTGATTTTGACTTATAATTTTAAATTCAAATCGTATTAGGTTTATAAACAATATTAGGATGCTTAAGAGAACTTAAGATTTGCCATACTTATGTCTAATTTATTAGATTTACAAGAATCACTTAAGCATGGGTGAAGGATTTAGTTGTTAATGAGACTACTACAGAACTTAAAGATGAAACCAAGTATATTCAACTTTTAAATGCAGCTTAAAATGTTTAAAAGGAGTAAATAATCAAATTTGTAAGTGGAGCCAAACATTAATCAAAGTCCCCTTAAAGGAGATTGCAAAAATATGCTAGGCTCATAAATAAAATAAGATTTATAAGTTGAAGAAAAAGCTTAAAGAAGAACTATAATTTTCAACTTGTCACCTTAATAAAGTGAATATTAATTCCAAACCAAACAATCTTTTCTGGGTCCCCAAGTCATTTGCAAATCATAAAACTCACAGCAACCTATTGCTTGAATTGTTAGCCACAGATACGCTTTACTTTGTAAATTTTTTTAACCCTCACCTGAAGATATATTGATTTTTTTTTTTTCAGAGAGGAAGGGAGAGGGAGAGAGACAGAAACATCAATGATGAAAGAGAATCATGGATTGGCTGCCTCCTGCACGCCCCCTACTGGAGATTGAGCCCCAATCCAGGCATATGTCCTGACCAGGAATCGAACCTCTTGGTTCATGGGTTGACACTCAATCACTAAGTCGATTGGCTACTTATTGATTTTAGAGAGAGAGGATGAGAGAGAGAGAGAGAAAAAAACACTGATGTGAGAGAGAAACATTGGTTGCTCCCACAAGCACATGACTGGGGATTGAACCTGCAACCTAGGTATGTGCCCTGACCAGGAATCAAACCTGCAAACTTTTTGGTGTACAGGATGATGCTCCAACCAACTGAGCCACCTGGCTGGGATAGATATGCTTTACTTTGTAATTAAAAAAAAAAAAAATTTCACTGCCTCACGTTGCTCCCAGTCTAGTGGGGAGACAGCTTTATAAATAAGAAAAAAATCAAAGGCCGAACCGGTTTGGCTCAGTGGATAGAGAGTCGGCCTGCGGACTGAAGGGTCCCAGGTTCGATTCCCGTCAAGGGCATGTACCTTGGTTGCGGGCACATCCCCAGTAGGGAGTGTGCAGGAGGCAGCTGATCGATGTTTCTCTCTCATCGATGTTTCTGGCTCTCTATCCCTCTCCCTTCTTCTCTGTAAAAAAAAAAAAAAAAAAAAAACAGTAAAATATATTTTTTTTTAAAAAGAAGAAGAAAGAAAAAAATCAAAGGATAAGCGACTGCAAGGGGCCCTTGAGGCCTGGGGAGGAGGAGCTTCCGAGAAGAGGCGCCAGGCACTGTGCCCGCCGCCCTCCCCCACAATCCTGGCAGGTTAGGGCAGTGGTCTGGATAGTGAAATTCCTGTCTACCCAGAACCTCCGAATGTGATCTCATCTAGAAACAGGGGCTTTGCAGATGTAATTTATTCGGTTCAGATGAGGTGACGCTGGATGGGGGTGGGCCCTGAATCCAATGACTGGCGTCCGCACAGAAGAGAAGGCACAGAGAGACGCGTGGGGGAAAGGCCGTGTGAGGATGGAAAGAGCCTGGAGGACTGGTCTACTAGCCGTGAGCACTGGGGCTCGCCGGCCGCCACCAGCAGCTGGGAGAGGACATGGGACAGACTCTCCCAGGAGAGTCGGAACCAGCCGGCTTCCGGCTTCCGACTGCTGGACTCGTGAACTGAGAAATCTGTTCTTTTAAGCCACCCAGCTGGTGGTCCTTCTGCGCAGCAGGCAGCAGCCGCGGGAAAGGAAAACGGACAGGTGTGACTGGGCGGGGACAGTCCTCACTTCTCTGGGCCTCCAGGCCGGGTAGTGCGGCCTGGCTCCCCTCAGCCCAGGCCACTCTGGGGCACAACAAACGGAGTTTCCGGGCTGAAAGAACCAAGAATCGTAAACGGGAGATTCGCCCAGGCCATGTCCATCAGGCCTCAAGGGGACAAGACAGCCGGGCTTCCCGGGCAATCTCCCACTCACCTGTGCCCCGTCCCTGGCTTCACCTCCCCGCACGCACGGCACCGTTCACTGCCTGCTGGTCACGGTGGCAGATGTTCTACGAAAACTGGGGGGGGGGGGGGGGGGGGGGGGGGGGGGTAGTGACGGCGCCAAACCTACCCTGTGAAGGAGTCCCAGATCATCAACAGGCAGTTGGGCCCTTTGTCGGCCGTGGCGATCCACCGCCTGTCCTCGCTGACGCACATGCAGGAGATCACGTTGGGGTGGCCCTACGGAAACGGGGGGAAGCAGCTTTGAAACACGGAGGATGCAGCCCAGCCCTGGTATCGGCAGGAAAGACTGGGGCCCTGCAGAGAGCCGAGCCCCTTCCCCGGCGCATCGGGCTAGAAATTCTACTTCTAGGAGGCGGATGCCTTACGTCGCAGCCACATGTCTGGGACCCCAGCACAATTCTGAGTGTTAACTGAACTCTTAGAAAACACTTCGTGGTGTTTTGTTCTAGGCCAGTGGTTCTCAACCTTCTGGCCCTTTAAATACAGTTCCTCATGTTGTGACCCAACCATAGAATTATTTTCGTCGCTACTTCATAACTGTCATGTTGCTACTGTTATGAATCGTCATGTAAATATCTGATATGCGGGATGGTCTTAGGCGATCCCTGGGAAAGGGTCGTTCGACCGCCAAAGGGGTCTCGACCCACAGGTTGAGAACCGCTGCTCTAGGCATTGACTAAGGAAGTCCTTATTAAAACGTATGTTAATTGCCCTGGCTGGTGTGGCTCAGTTGGTTGAACCTTGTGCCATGCACCGGGAGGTCACCGTCCGATTCCCAGTCCAGGGCACGTGCCTGGGTTAGAGGCTCCATCCCCAGTCCCGGGGGCGTGCAGGAAGAAGCCGATCAATGATTCTCTCTCATCACTGATGTTTCTCTCTCTCTCTCTCTCTCTCCCCCTTCCTCTCTGAAATCAATAAAAAATATATTTAAAAAATCAAATAAAATAAGAATTTAAAAAATACATGTTCACTGAAAGGGTAACAGAGAACTGTCTATCACAGAGCTGGCGAACCCTTTGAGCTCGGCATGCCAGCATTTTTAAAAACCCTAACTTAACTCTGGTGCTGTGTCACATATAGAAATTTTTTTATATTTGCAACCATAGTAAAACAAAGATGTATATTTTTGATATTTATTTTATATATTTAAATGCCATTTAACAAAGAAAAATAAACCAAAAAAAATGAGTCTGCGTGCCACCTCTGACACGCGTGTCATAGGTTTGCCATCACTGGTCTATCAGGTTAACTATTGGGAAGTCAGACACCCAGGAAGCGTGGCACTTGGACAGGTAAACGATGGCCAGGAAACGGGCCACCGATGCCAGAGCAGAGGACGCAGAGTGGTGTGGGGGGCGGGGTGCGCGGGGCGGGGTGGACATGAAGAAAGTTGTGGAGGACAAACTGACCAAAGCCCTTTGAAAGCTGGAAGGGAAGCCAAGGGTTAATACGGTCGGTCGGAAGCCCTTTGTGCATAGTTCTGCGGAGGCAACACAACCTATTCTGGCCACGTTTCTACGGAAATGTGAAACACGCAGATGTTTTAAACTCGTGTTGCTATAAAATTAAAATCCGCGGCTGTTTGTAAATTGATTCTGATTAGCATCAGAGAGACAGCGAACAATAAAATGTGTTCCTAAACACAGGATGTGGCACCGTCCAGAAGAGGGGGCGGGGGGAAGCACGAGGGTGATGCAGAGTGAGGTCAGCCCCGGGAATGAAAAGCGAACTGCTGTATCCAAGCTGAAGACGCCCCGGGGGCCGCAGGCGGAACAGCCGCCTACCCGAAGGTGATGCTGAGTGTTCTTGTAAGCGTTGTAGATGACCGCGGTGTGGGCGTTGGCGTACAGGAGCACCCGCTGCTCTTCGTCTCGGATGTAGTACACAGGGAGAGAGCTGTTCCATCCGAACTTCCACGTCATGGTCTGGAAGACAAAGGCGAGACCAGCAAGGCGCTACCATGTGTCCAGCCGGAGCTGGGACTCCAGGCGCTTCCCTCATCCCTTCTCCCCTTTGCAGCCCCATCCTAGCTCTGGACCTAAGTCCGGTACCCAGGCAATGGCCTGTGGGTCCCTCAAGGGTTATCGTGAGGAACAAGGCTTTTTCCTTTATTCTTGGCATGACCAGCACTAGGTAAACAGTAGGAACTAAATTAATGCCAAAATGCATAAAGTGATGCCCAGGAGGTGCAGATGGGGAAAGCCACAGCTGGTCTGGATGCCACCAGCACAGAGGGGACAGGAGATGGTTACAGTTATACCAAACTGTAATAGTAGTCACCTCAGGCAGAAGGGGTTGGGGTGGGGAGGGTGCAAGAAGTGGAATCCTGCCTTTAAAAAAAAAAATTAATAAATAAAGAGCATCTATTCATTTTAACAGAAAGAAGAAACAATAAAGGCAAAAGGAAAGGGAAAAGATAAAAGGAAAAAGAGCTAAACAAATCAGCAAAGCAAAAGGATCCAGGAAAGTTTCAGTTCCGCAGTGAGCCCGAGGCTAACGGGACCCCTGGGACCCTGGCACAAAGCTGAGTGTTAACTGAACTCTTGGAAAACACTTGGTGGTGTTTTGTTCTAGGCACTGACTAAGGAAGTCCTTATGCAAATATACGTTAATTGCCCTGGCTGGTGTGGCTCAGTTGGTGGAGCCTTGAGCCATGCACCGCAAGGCCACCGTTCGATTCCCAGTCCAGGGCACGTGGGCAGTGGCTTTTGTCAGGTCCGGAGAGCAGGGCCCCGACACAGAGACCACTTGCTCTCCTGAGTGACAGTCCCTGGTGTCCCGGTGGCTGGCGGATCAAGGCAAAAGTCTTCACTGGCTCTAAAACTCAACGATTCTTTCTTCCAGGCTGAGCAGCTGCAAGTTTAACCTGGAACTCCACTGCTCAGAGTCGCCACACCCACAGAAAGGAGGCTCTCAGTTGTCTGCATTTCCCACTGGGCATTTTCCCATCCTCCTCATCCTCATCCTCCTCCCCATCTCGTTCACACCTGCCAAGTGCTCGCTATGTGTTAGGAATGAAGTTTAGTACGTGGGGCCTTGACTTACAAGTGTCCCAACTAACGAGTTTTTCGAGATACGAGCCATCTCTCGGCCAACTTTTTTGCTTTGAGTTGCGAGCTAAAATTCGGGTTACGAGCCAGCTTCAGATACCCCACCGCTAGTTGGCGCAGCGAACGTCACAGTGAACACCACAACATCAGCCCAGCATCACGTGTCTCACTCGTTCACTTTTTGATTTGACATACGAGTAATTTGAGTTACGAGCTCCGTCACGGAACGAATTAAACTCGTAAATCAAGGCCCCACTGTACTTCATACACACTCAATCACTTACAAATCTTCCACAGCCATGAATCTACAGGGGAAAAGGAGAAAAAGTGGGGAGGGGGGGGGGCGGGGATGAATCCTAGGAAACAATTTTCAGAAACTAGCAGATGGAGAAAGAAGCGGGGGGAAAGCCCTTCTCCTCCTTCCCTGGGTAAATGATAATATTTTTACTCCTGGCAGATGGTGCCTCCTGGAATACTGTCGGCGGCCGCAAAGGCAGGTTCCCCTGGGCTGCCTGGTGCCTTTCCCAGTGGCTTTCAGTTCTCAGGAACCAATGAAGGCAGGAGGGGTGAGGAGAGGAGGGGAACAGAAGGAACCGATGCCCTGGCTGGTGTGGCTCGGTTGGCTGGGCGTCATCCCATACACCGAAAGGTTGCTGGTTAGATTCCTGGTCAGGACACACGCCAGCGTTTCGGGCTCAGTCCTCAGTAGGGGGTGTGCAGGAGGCAGCCAATAAATATGTCACTCTCACAGTCAATGTTTCTCTCTCCCTTCCTCTCTCTCTAAAAAAATCAATAAAAATTTTAAAAGAAGGAATTGATGGAATGGAGGAGTTGTGCCGTGAGGGAGGGAATGAGGGAGGGAGGAAGAAAGAGAAAAGAAGAGGGAGGGGAAAGGGAGAGGGAGAGGGAGGGGAAAGAGAGAGAGAGGAAAGGAGTGGGGAGGAGAGGGGAGAGGGAGAGATGGATTCTGAATCCCCACCCCCCCAAAAAACAAAAACAGCACCCTGTGCACAGACAAGGACACAACCATTCCCTGCCTGCCCAGCAGCACTGTTGAACCAGACGCAGCCCTCCTCCATGTCCACATCTCCAGCCAGAGCTCTGAACTGGACTTTAAAATACAGAGTCTGTGGTTAGTCTTTAAAGGATCTTTCTGGTGGTATTTTTTCCCACGTGCATAAAACCCCCCTTTCACAATACTCTCAAAGTACCGGGGGGGGGCGGGGGGCACAGAAGTGTGCAACACTTACCAAGGGATACACCTTGGCCCCGTCGTCCTTTTGAAACAAACCGTCCTTACTGCTGGTGGACACCAGCGAGCCCTTGTCCGCCGCGGGGGTGTGGGCTGCGGGCTGCAATTCTTCCTCTTTTCCCTTGTCGACGTAGGATACTTTTTTTTCTCGTCTCTTTTCCGCCTTTACTGGTTCTGAAACTTTTTCTTGGGCCAGTTCCCCTGAGGACAGTCGGGCCATTTTCTTTTGAAGGGAAATTATCAGTTTTTCTTCAGAACTGGTGAGCGCCAACTCATAGTCGGAGGGTGAGCTCAGGGTGCTCAAACTCTCCGTTTGCAGTGAATGCTCTGACTCCCTACCAATGGTCTTTGAAAAGAAATAAAAGGAGATTGTGATTCCAAATACGACACGGCCTCACTTATTTCCCTTCCTTTTCCTAAGTCAGCCAGGCTCAGTGCTCGCCTCACCCTGGAACTAGGAAGTGTTTTTAAAAGGAGCCTGGGCATCTTGGTATTCAAATAACATGAATCGTGGGTGTGGCCGGTGTACCCCTGGCCTGCCGGCACCCCACAACAGCACAGTCGTTCTCCTGGTGGCCTCCAAATGGCCGACTAGCCAGAGAGTCAGGTCTCCCGGACCAGAGCTGAGTCTCTCCCACAGGGAGGGTCTCTGGGGAGTTTATGTTACTGTTATCACACTGACAGCACACCGACCAGCTAACCCCGACCAGCCCTTTAAAGTCAGCTCCTCCTCCAGGAAGCTCTTAAACTGTGTTCATTTGTCCTTGTTTGAAAAATATCTCCTAGACACCTCTCAATCTCGGCACTTAGCACATTGTTTTATAATGTTCGGTTGTGGGTCTGGCTCCCTACACACCCTAGAACCCAAGAGAATGAAAAATGAACTGTGTCTTACTTGGTTTTGTATCCCCATAGCCTGGCATATAGTAAACATTCAATGAATGGTTATGAACGAATGAATGAATGAATGACGATTACTACTTACTGGAGAATTTTCTGACATGAGTGACTCGGAATCAGTGGATGAGAGTCCCTCCAAACTGACCATGGCCGTGGTGATTTGTTGGGACACCCCTGTGATTTCTTCCTGGGATCCTGAAACCATCTCGGCCAGTGCTGCTTCAGCCTTTTCCTCTGTTCCTTCCCCTTCCTCCTCCTTCAGGCTTCCTTCCCCTTCCTCCTCCTTCAGGCTTCCTTCCCCTTCCTCCTCCTTCAGGCTTCCTTCCCCTTCCTCCTCCTTCAGGCTTCCTTCCCCTTCCTCCTCCTTCAGGCTTCCTTCCCCTTCCTCCTCCTTCAGGCTTCCTTCCCCTTCCTCCTCCTTCAGGCTTCCTTCCCCTTCCTCCTCCTTCAGGCTTCCTTCCCCTTCCTCCTCCTTCAGGCTTCCTTCTCCTTCCTCCTCCTTCAGGTTTCCTTCCCCTTCCTCCTTCTCCAGGTTTCCTTCCCCTTCCTCCTCCTCCAGGCTTCCTTCCCTTTCCTCCTCCGCCTCTTTCTCCTCCTGAGTCTCTCTCCATGGTAATAGGTCATCCCCTGATTTCTGTGATACATTTTCTTCCTCTTCAGAATAATCTGGATGTTCTTCTTTCATTTCTGTCTCTCCATCTTCTGCTTCTTCTAGTGGGTTTCCCTCTGCATCTGACATTCTTCTCTGTGGCGTTTCCTCTAGAGAAATTTGACCATAATAATCAGCAAGACCCTCTGTTTCCCACGTTCATCCCTTGGTGACCTCATCTACCGATAAAATGTGCAATACCAGCTCTGGCTCCTTTCCATGGGAATAAAAAGAATGTCAGACTCCTGGGAAAGCCTGTCCCAAATCTTGACAATATTGATCCCAGGGCCTCTCATCTCTCTAGGAATGACTTCAGAGCTCTCTAACTCGTGTTAAAGATATTCCTATTCCAACAGGCAGCAACATGCGTAACCATTGCTTACCAGGCATTGCTTACCATTCCAATAATGACTAAGAAGCAGTGTAGCTTCGTGGTTAAAAGCACAGGCTCGGGCAACCCGCTTAGACCTCCTCCCTGTAGCAGGGAGCTTTTCTGTCATAAACCTTTATTTTTGCTCAAAAATAAATTGAAAAATAAGCAAGCACAGGCTCTGTGTGGTTGAGTGTTAACCTATGAACCAGGATGTCATGATTTAATTTCAGTCAGGGCACATGCCTGGGTGGCAGGCTTGATCCCCAGTGTGGGCCATGCAGGAGGCAGCTGATCAATGATTCTCTCTCATCATTGATATTTCTCTCTCCCTCGCCCCTCCTCTTTGAAATAAATAATAAAATAAATTTTATATATATATAAAATAACTCCCGATTCTGGGGTTATTGTGAAGATTATATGATATAGATAAAACGCTCAACACAGTTGTGGCCCATAGTGCTTGAGAAATGGTAGCAACTGTTTAAAAAGCCTTTTTTCCTCTCATTTATTCCTTACAACAAACTTGAGAATTTGAGGCTCTGGGAGTTGAAGTGACTATTCAAGGTCACACAGCTGGCAAGCAGCAGACCCTTCTCCCGCTGTTCCTCCACCTGAAAAATTACTGATGTCAAGTCCAGGGCCCTTGGCACAGAGCCCCTTCCCAATGCCAAACCTGGCCAGTGAATCTGGATGCAGGGGCGAGGGGCGAGGGGCGGGGGTCGGAGCGGGTGGGAAGCGCAGGTGTGTGGTCTGCGGGCCGCCCAGGCCCGGCCCTGCCCGACTGGGCTGAGCACCCCCCGAGGCACCAAGTCCTGCTTTGCTGGGCACCTCCTGCGCGGACCGCGCGGCCTGCGACCCTGACTCACAGAGCGCGCCCAGCCAGGTCCTCAAAAGGCCACGGTGGTCCCGCCGCTTGGGCTCCTCAGCCACTTCCCAGCAGCCGCTTCTCCAACACCCGCTCCCTAGTTACGGTTGCCACCCAAGCCCTATCCCCATGGTAACCGCCGCCGCGGCAGGCGACGTGCCGTAAAGCGAAAGGGCGGTACGGTGGTCACGTGCCCAGAAAGCGGCCGCGAGCCGGCCCGCGCGCCCCCTGCCGGTCTCCCCGGAGAGGCACCACCGCGACTGGGGCGGCGAAATCGGCTTTTCTGGTCTTTCCTTCCATCTGCTTTTCCCATGGAGCCATCTCCTGAGAAACTGCAGAAGCGAACACTAGCAGTTTTGACTTTCTGACGGTTTAACAAGATTAAGTGAAGAAGTATGAAATGTTTTGGTAAAAATTCTCTTTTCCAAAAGCCGTCTAAATTTCCCGGTCTAGCGGATGCTGCACCTAGATGTCTTCCACACGTCCTCACTGGGGTAAAAAGTGTTGAGAATTTTAGCTAGCCGGGAGATTATAGTAGAGGATACATTATCTTGCTGTTCTTATCACAAAACGTTTCTGCAAATCCAGTTTGGTTAAATCTATTAGGATCGCCTGGCCAATGTGGCTCAGTGGTTGAACATGGACCTATGAACCAGGAGGTCAAGGTTGGATTCTGGGTCAGGGCACATGCCTGGCTGGGTTGCAGGCTCGATCCCCAGTGTGAGGTGTGCAGGAGGCAGCCAATCAATGATTCTCATCATTGATGTTTCTAACTCTCTCACTTCCGCTCTCAAATTAATAAAAAATATATTTTTAAAAAATTAGGATCATTCTACTTCCCAGTGACCCTCCCCTAGAATCTCATGGAAGAGGGCACACCTGGCCATCCCGAGGTTTCCAAAGGGAGACCTGCAGGAAACCAGCCAAAGGCACGATGCAGAAGACTCTGCTGCTATCACTTAGGAAAATGCGAGGAGTCCTCCCCACCCCCACCCCGTCTGGACAGGAGAAGCTGTGTTGATTATAGTCTAGGGCCGTGGTCGGCAAACTCATTAGTCAACAGAGCCAAATTTCAACAGTACTTCTTCAAAATAGACTCGCCCAGGCCGAAAACTGACTTCTGCGCATGGGCCACGAAGTTTCAATTGCACTGTACGTGCGCCCGCATGTGGTATTTTGTGGAAGAGCCACACTCCAAGGGTCAAAGAGCCGCACGGGTCTAGGGCAGTGATTTTCATCCTTGACTGCACATTACAATCACCTGGGAATCTTTTTAAAATCCTGATTTCTGGGCCTCATTCTCCGGAAATTGTTTCTTTGTTACCAATGTTGTGGCCCCACCCCATAACAAAGAAACAGAATTTCCGGAGGATGCGGCCCAGAAATCAGGATTTTAAAAAGATTCCCAGGTGAATGTAATGTGCAGCCAAGGTTGAAAATCACTGGTCTAGGGCAGTGGTCAGCAAAGTTATTAGTCAACAGAGCCAAATATCAACAGTACAACGATTGAAATTTCTTTTGAGAGCCAAATTTTTTAAACTTAAAGGGTGAGGGCTATGCCCTCCATCTTGCCCCGTATCCTCCATGTTGGGGCAGTAGCCATGTGCTCAGGAAGGTACCTTCTTCCCTGAGGCCCACGTCCGGGATTTCTTTAAACTGACCAATGACAATCAAAGGACGTGCGCGCCATAGCCTGTGTAACAAGACCCGACTTGCGCCTGGCCAATCGGCAGGGCCCACGGTCATCTCTCCTCCCCTCACTCCACCCCCCTATTAAAACCATTTTTTCTCACGGCGCGCTCTCTCCTCTTGCCGTTGCCTCGGAAGAGGCTGGGAGCCAGACCCGGGTCTGTGATAATAATAAAGGACTCTCTGCTTTTGCATCAGACTTGGCTGGCTCCCTGTTGGTCTGTTGGGGATCTTGAAATCTGGGCATAACAAAACTTAAACTATATAGGTAGGTACATTGTTATTAACTTAAGTAGGGTACTCCTAAGTGTGGGAAACTGTTTATTGCCTTCACTATCTGATAAGCGTAGACAGAGGAACACCACCCCCCCACCCCCCTGCCACCCACCCAAGGCTGGGTGCCTTTGAAGCCCTAGCAAAGGTCAGAGCTAGGCGCCACCTGTTTGTCCAGACAGTGGTAGCTGAAACTACTCCCCCATTTATTATGTAAATCCTTGCTGATGGGCTAGTCTGCCTGTTGCCAGGGGTCACCTGCCTAAGGGCTATGCTATGGGTGCATCCCAGATCAATAAAAGCTTGGTGAGGCCTGAGCACGGGAGGAAGTCCTTCCCCTTGAGTTGGACTTGCTCGCCTGGTCCCTCAATATTTCCAATTATCTCTTGTCTTTTCATATTCATTTGTGTGCGGCTCTGCTTCCAGTTCCTGAACCCTGATCCACGCGGGACGTGGGAAGGAAACACTCAACACCTAAGGCTTAGGAAGAGCCACACTCAAGGGGCCAAAGAGCCGCATGTGGCTCTCAAGCCGCAGTTTGCCGACCACGGGTCTAGGGCTTATAAAAAAAGATTGAAAACACTTGGAATTAGAACACCCAATTGAAACAGCAAAGCTCGGTCAACACTGTGGCTGTGGGAGGGGAACACGCATGGAGGTGGGGCAGGAGTAAGTCTGGGGAAGACCCTCCACAGGAAGGCTTCCCAGTTGAACGTGAGAACCCATGGCAGGAAGCACAGGCCAATGCCGACTCCCGTCAGGGCCAGCTGGTACCGGTGTCCAACCCAAGCAAATTCAGTCCCAAGAGACACAGATGCCCTGGCAGAGTGAGCCAGATCTCTGAAGGAGAGGGGACTGCACGAACCGTGGGAATAAATATAGTGAAGAGCGAAAGACTAGAGTCCCTAGGGATCACTGAAATCCTCTTTGCCGTTAGAGAGAAAACAAGAGGAGGACCCATACACACTGCTGTTCCCATCAGCAACGTCAAGCACCTTAGCAGTTTATAAAATAGTGCTGAGCTGAGGGTGTGAAAAGGTTCAATGACAAAAAACCACAATAGAAGCCGGAGCCGGTTTGGCTCAGTGGATGGAGCGTCGGCCTGCGGACTAAAGGGTCCCAGGTTCGATTCCGGTCGAGGGCATGTACCTGGGTTGCGGGCACATCCCCAGTGGGAGATGTGCAGGAGGCAGCTGATCGATGTTTCTCTCTCATCGATGTTTCTAACTCTCTATCTCTCTCCCTTCCTCTCTGTGAAAAATCAATAAAAAATATATTTAAAAAAAAAAAAAACCACAATAGAAGCTAATCTGCAGGCATTTTTATTCTACAAGTGGAGGGAGTTTGCTGCCCTCTGGTGGATTATGGATGAGAAAGCCGACACCTGCTGGGCTGCCTGGGGAGACTCCAGGTTTACCTATTCTTTTCTTTTCTTTTGTTATAAAAATATGGAATGCTTCACGAATATGCATGTCATATTATTAAAGGGAGCAGCTGTGGCTCTGGAGGTCCAAGTGCTGAAGACAAGATTTCTGTATCTAGGGCAGCAACACCACACTGCAAAGGGAGACAGGCAGCTGGTGTCTGGAAACCCCGTGCCATAAAGGAGGATGTTCCAGAAATACTGTGGTAAAATTTGACTTTGGCACAATTATTGTTCTACCTCTCTCTTTTTTTTTTTTTCATTTTAGAGAGAGGAGAGAGAAACATCATTCTGTTGTTCCACTTATTCACGCACTCATCGGATGACCCCTGCATGGGCCCTGACCGGGACCGAACCCACAACCCTGGCACATCAGTTCAATGCTCCAACCAACTGAGTCACCGGCCAGGGCCCAACTTTCTGTGAGGATGTTCTGAGCTTTGGCTGAGAGGTCCATAAGGAGTTTTGTTGGGGTGATAACATGCTCATATCAGTACTATAAAACTGTTTATTTGGAGAAAATAATTCCTAAAAGAATAAAGTCATGACAGCACCTGTCAGAATAACTCCCACCCTCTTGCCATCAGAGATTCCCATTTGGGGCCATGGTCTAATTCAGAAAAGATCAGCTAAGTACAGATCAGGTTCTGAACAATGCCGTAATCCCAAGAGACTACACTCGGAGGCCACAGCGTTTCCACCACCTAGAAGTTCAGGCTTCCAGATCCTTAAACTCCAGGGAGAGGAGAGAAGGGAGAAATCCCCCCCAAGACACAAGTCTAGGGCCACAGAAGATGCTTTCCTGATACTGTTCCTCAGGGACAATCAGCTTTGCAAAGGAATAATGTTGCAGCTGGAAGAAAAAAAGAAAAGAAACAGCGTAAGTTTGACGGCTCCATTCAGGGAGATCAGGAGGGGAGCCCTCCTAAGCTTTTCACTTACATTCTTTAGTCCCGTAAAGCAAATGCCCAGAGAGACCAGGGCTCCCTCCACCTCTGCACCTACAGTCTCATTCCTGCCACAGTATTCATCATCAGTTCTACAGGTCACCGGGGGATTCCCACCATTTCCCAACCCGTCCCCACCCCAGCTTTATGTCTAACAAACATGCCATGGACACTGCCGTGTGAATGAAACAAAACAGATACTTTACCCCAGCAGTCCCTTCCCCGCCCAGCGCGTTGGGACCAGTCTAAGCCGGTGTTTCTCCCCTCTGCGGATCACTGTCACATTCAGGGGCTTCTGAAAGCAAAATGAGCTCGTTTTATGTCCAGCCTCCTTAGCACTCAGAGAAGTTCAGGCTAAAACGCTGAGATGCTCCATCAGTGGATAGAGTGTCGGCCTGCAGACTGGAGGGTCCCGGGTTCGATTCCGGTTTTTCACCCATCAAGTTAGCAAGGATGCTTATTTTAAGCATTGGCCTGCAGTCGATGGGTGGGGAACGTGGCACTCTCAGGCCAGTCAATGGGGCTGCAAATCGGTACCATCCTCTTGCAGAGACCCCCCCCCCCCAAAAAAAATCTTTAAGAAGTGCATACAGCCCTAGCCAGTTTGGCTCAGTGGATAAGAGCATCAGGTGAGGATTAACAAATATTAAAATTAAAATGTGCATACAAAATACATTTTTCAAAAATACAGAAGGATATATGAGCAAAGTGTTCATCCCAACACTGTTTATAAATTCAAAAACTGAAAACACCCAAAATATCCCTTAGTAAGATATGATTCAAATATAGTACAGTGAATGAGGCAGTTTTAGAATACAAAACAAAACAAAACCAACAAAGTATGAACCCATTTGAATATATCTTCTAAAGAACATATGTATTGCTTGGTGCATACAAAGTTATCTGGAAGATGAACGAAAACACTGTGAACAGTGGTTACTTCCCAGAGAGAATGGAGTCAGAGAAAACAAAGTTTACTTTTATATCTTACTATACCATTAACTTTTTAACAATGTGTATGTATTACTTTTTTTAAAAATATGCTTTTATTAATTTTAGAAAGAGAGGAAGGGAGAAGGGGAGAGAAACATCAATGTGAGAGTGAAACATTGACCGGCTGCCTCCCACATGCCCCTGATCAGGGAGAGAGCCTGTAACCCAGGAATGTGCCCTGACCAGGAATTGAACCGACAACCCCTTGGTGCATGTGACGACACTCAACCAACTGAGCCACACCAGCCAGGCTGTATGTGCTACTTTAATAAAAATTAAAACAAGATGCATCAAAATTAAAAATTTTTTTGGCATCAAAGGATACTGTCAACCAAGTGAAAAAAGCAACCCTTAAAAAGGAAGAAAATTCTGACATATGTGACAACACTGAAGGACCACGAAGACATTAGGCTAAGTGCAATACACCAGTCACAACAGGACAAATATGATTCCGTAACCCCCAACTCACCCCCTCACTGTGCTGCACCACGGTGCCAATGTTTTGCAGCGACTGGAAGTTTTGGGTGTTTACGGAGCCAAACTCCACAATCTCATCATCCACTTGCAGACCCTAAAGAGAAAAGAGATGGAAAACCAGGCTAGAGGTTAGATGTGCTTCTGGTGTTGTTGTTGTTTTTTTTAAAAATATATTTCTTTATTGATTTCAGAGAGGAAGGGAGAGGGAGAGAGATCTAGAAATATCAATGGGAGAGAATCATTGATCGGCACGCCCCCCCACTGGGGGTGGAGCCTGCAACCCGGCCATGTGCCCTTGGCCCCGGAATCGAACCTGGGACCCTTCAGTCCGCAGGCCGACGCTCTATCCACTGAGCCAGACCGGCGAGGGCTGCTTCTGGTGTTCTTTACACTTCCATACCTAACTGAACGTCAAGGCCAAGAGCGTGTTTTCCACAGGGGGACCAGGACAGGCCCAAGGCGAAGAGGTCATGCAGAAGGCAGATAATTGGGCACCTCCTCTGGGGGGCTCCTTCAGGGCAGATCTAGTAGAAGGTGGCCAGGTCTGCCCAATGTCTGATAAGAGCTGGCGGTTGTGGAGGTTGAGATATGTGGGGGAAAGCCAACTGCTGCTCTCTGGGGTCCTGATCCAGGTTCGGGGCAGCAGACAGACGCAGGACAGTCTGGACCTCTTTTGTTGAGGGGTCAGAACTTAGACAAGTTTGCCCTCAAATGAGCAGCCATAGGCACAAGGCTGACCACAGGCACTAGTGTGACCTTTTCAGTCTAATACAGATGGTGATGCACTCATCCCTTCAACAAATATTTGCTGTCTTGTCCTAGCCAGTTTGGCTCAGTAGACAGAGCATCAGCCTGCGGACTGAAGGGTCCTGGGTTCAAGTCCGGTCCCAGACGTATACCTAGGTTGCGGGCTCGGTCCCCAGTGGGGGGCGTGCAGGAGGCAGCTGATCAATGATTCTCTCTCATCATTGATGTTTCTCTCTCTCTCCCTCCCTTCCTCTCTGAAATCAATAAAAATATATTAAAAATATATATGGTTGCTGTGGGCCAATGACAGCACTGTGCTGGATGCGTGGATACAGCGGTGAACAGAACAGAGCCTCTGTGTGACAGGCCCTGGCTTACCGCGATGCTGGCAGGGGAGCCGGGGCTGATGCTGTTCACTTTGGCAAAGGCCTGAGGGGGGCTGAGGCCCTCGCTCTGGCTCAGACTTCGGCTCACAGCCTCTTCCTGGGCCTCGGCCATGTCCCGGGCCTGCTTCTCCTTGTCCCGAGCATGCAGCTGGTGCAGGGCCTCCTCCACCTGCTTCATCACCGCCTTGTGGTCGTTCTGCAAGCCTGGGAGGAGGAAACCGGATCAGGGGCCAAGGACGACAGCCGAGGACACAAGACTCCCTCATGCATTCTCTGAACACTCAATGAGCACTCCCTACATGCTCGGCCTTATACTGACACACACGCAGATGGAGTCATGATTCAAACAGGTGACAGAAGTCAAGAAGCAGAAAATGTAGACGATAATTCCCTTTTTAAAAAATGTTTTTTACTGACTTGAGAGAGAGAGAGAAACATTGATGTGAGAGAGAAGCATCGATCAGGTGCCTCAGTACACAGCCTGACCTGGGACCAAACCCACAACCTGGGCATGCACCCTGACCCGGAATCGAACCGGCGACCTCTCGGTGCACAGGATGATGCCCGGACAACTGAGCCACACCAGCCAGGGTGATAATTCCCTCCTAATGTGACTTGGTGGCAGGCCACGGGCTGCCCGCCTGTGGCAGTGTGAATAAGGCCCCGCAAAGATGTCCACGTCCTAGTCCCCGGGGCCTGGGGCTGTGCCGCTTCACATGGCAAGAGGGACTTTGCCGATGTGATTAAGTTTATGACCCTGAGAACGAGGTTATTCTGGATTATCCAGGGGGTGGGCCCAATGCAGTGGTTCCCACCGTGGGGCACACGCCCCACAAGGGGGCAATTTGATTTTTAAGGGGGGCAATTCGAGAATGAGTTATTAACAGTGAATTCTTGCATTTATTATGGTTCTAGGGCCCTCAGATACAGTATATAAATATATATTGTGACATATTTATGCATTTCAGTTCTCTATTATATGTTTTGAAACTTTATTTGCTATTTTTTCATATCACTTCATATTATTATTTTTTAACAATTTCTTAGTGATTGCTTCCTCGGTACTTCCTTTCATTTCAACTGTCCTTTCATTTCTCTCTTTCATGGATGCCGTTCTTTGGAAGCTTGTTTAGACCAAGTTAATGGCCTTTTAGGCTTCCTCCACGTGAACAGGAGTTCACTTTTTGAATAATAAGAATTATATGTCATGGGGGGCAGCAGGGTTTTAGAGCTGCTTAGGTGGGGCATGGGAACCACGGCCCAATGCCAACATGGGTCTTTTTAAGTGAAGGATGGAGGCAAAGTGGGAGAAAGCGATGCGACAGAATCGGAGTTGGAGGGATCTGACTGTCAGCTTTGAAGATGGAAGGAGCCACGAAACAAGGGATGCGGGCGGCCTCTAGGAGCTGGAAGACAAGGAAACGGGCTTGCCCCTGGAGCCTCCGGAGGGAACACGCCCTGCCCGACACCTTGATCTTAGCCCAGTGACACCACGTGGAGGTCTCACCTCCCGAGCTGTGAGATAACAAGTCTGTGACGTTTTAGGCCATGATGTACGTGGTGATGTGTTACATGAGAAACAGAAAACGAATGCCCTGCCCACCTCTGTTCTCCCTCCATTCCTGGGTCACCATCATCAACAGCGAAACATAATTCCTAACACATAATTGATGCGATTAGGATCGGAAGCAATATCTGACCTGGGTTTCTATTGTTATTTCAATAAAGTTTCCAGAATGAAGTGAAGCTCTTAAAAAACAAAAGGAAGCTATAAATACTGAACCCTGCTCTAACCGGTTTGGCCTAGTGGATAGAGTGTCGGCCTGCGAACTGAAGGGTCCCAGGTTCGATTCTGGTCAAGGGCATGTACCGTGGTTGTGGGCACATCCCCAGTGGGGGGTGTGCAGGAGGCAGCTGATCCATGTTTCTCTCTCATCGATGTTTCTGACTCTCTGTCCCTCTCCCTTCCTCTCTGTAAAAAATCAATAAAATATTTTAAATAAATAAATAAATAAATAAATACTGAACCCTGAGTTTAACCCATCCCCTGAGTTCTCATTCCTCCACGGGGACAATGAGATAATCCTGTCGAGGCAGAAGAGAGGGAAGCAGGTAACATGGGATACTGGTGATCCCATCCGTGTGCCTTTAATGTCCCCCTCTGCAGGGTGGGGCCCTACGGGTCACTCACAGACAATGTTGTGCCTGGCAGTTCGAACTTGGTACAGGTCCACGTCTGAGCGGGGGTAGCCCTCGCAGTCCACCAGCGGCTCATTCATCCCAACACCTTCTAGCTGGAGGAAAGAAATGTGGATTTTTAAAAATCGCACAGGCCCGCCTGGAGTGGCTCAGTGATCGAGCATCAACCCATGAACCAGGAAGATAACAGCTCAATTCCTGGTCAGGAAACATGCCCGGGTTTGGGGCTCAATCCCCAGTGGGGAACGTGCAGGAGGCAGCTGATCAATGATTCTCTCTCATCATTAATGTTTGTATCTCTCTCTCTCCCCCTCTCCCTTCCTCTCTCTGAAAAATCAACAAAAACATTAAAAAAAAAAAAACACTTAAAAAAGACCTCTTTCCCACTCTTTTCCTCCGCAGTCATCATGAAGGTGACAGTAAAGAAAGCTGCCACCTGTGGACCACTTGGCACAGACTCAGCATGTTACCCACGTCCTCCCACAAGTACCCTCTACGGTAGGCCCTGTTTTTTAAATTAATCTTTGAAAAACACAAGTACTGCGTGAATCATTCTCCCTTTTAGAAGTTAGAATTGTGCAGATAAGACTAATGACTCCTTTGAGCATGAACCCCAAGGCCAGCCTCCCCTGGCTCCTCCAAACCCTCCTCCTGCAGGCAGCTGACATCTGGCCAACAGCCTTGGAAGCTGGAGGGGAGTGAAAGCCCCGAACGCATCCAGCTGTGGCCGAACGTGGATTCTGCTGAATGTAAAAAAGATCTAAGAGGGCTTTCAAAGAGGCCCCCACCCAGGAAGGACACCCTGATATCACCAAGGGCCCATGAGGGACAGGAACTGGGTGCCTGGGGACAATGAGGGAGAGAGACTTTTCATTTTACATCCTTTAGTAGCCTTTGAATTTGGACCATGAGACTGTATTTTCTTTTAACATTTTAGTCTTTTCCTATGTGAGTCAGAGCACGATGTACAGAAGCAGGAAACGTGTTACACACCGAAGATGAGCAGGGGAGGGATTCTGCAGTCGGACAGCCTTTGATGTGATCTGAATTCTGCCACAAACAACCTGGGTGCCTTGGCTAAGACCTTTCCCTCCTTCAGTCTCAGCTTCCTCAGTTACTAAATGGGAACGAAGGTACTCCGCCGCCCGCCTAGCATGGGAATTGATGAGGTGACCTCTGTAGAGTGCTTAGCACAGTGCCAGGAACATGCAAAGTGAGTTGAACAGCGGCCCCCAAAAGATATGTCCAAATCCTAACCCCAGAACCTGGGAACATGACCTTATTTGGAAAAAGGAGATCGACAAATGTCATTAAGTTAAGGGTCTCTGAGATCACCCTAGATTTGGGGTGGGCCCTAAACCCAGTACCGGGCAATAAATAACCCTGAATTTAAAATACTAACTCCCTTTCCAAGGATCCCAGACCCTCCAATAATCAAGAAGTCTCCATTTGGTGACATCACCCACAGGTCACCTGCTATCTCTGGGCCTCTTAAGTTTGTTTTTAACAGCTTTACTGAGATAGAATTCACAGACCATACAATCCATCCATTTGAAGTGTATAATTCAATGGTTTTCAGAATATTTGCAGGGTTGAGCAACCATCGCCACAATCAATGTTAGAACATTTTCATCACCCTCGTTCCCATTCTCCCCTCGCCTCAGCCTCTGGCAACCATGAAGCTACTTCCTGTCTCTATGGAGTTGCCTATTCCAGACATTTCGTATAAACAGAATCATAAGACATGGGGCCTTTTTGATGAACTTCTCACTCAGCATCATGCTTTCAAGGTTCATGCACATTGTGGTGTGTGTTAGTGCTTCGTCCCTTTTTATTAAATAACATCCACTGTATGGAGAGACCACATTTTATTAGCCACTCATCAGTTAATGGAGATTTGTATGGATCATCTTGATGTACATTTTTACCTTATACCTAAGGGAAGAGATTCTCATTTTTTCACATGCTGTAGAACTATACTAGCAAAAGTTCCTTTTAAAATAAATTTATTTAAGTAAAAAAAAAAAGTGGGTCAACTTAAAGCAAAACATACAAGGAGCCCCTGGCTGGGTGGCTCAGTTGGTTGGAGCATCATCCCATACACCAAAAGGTTGCTAGTTCAATTCCCATCCGGGGCATATGCCTGGGTTTCAGGTTCCAAGCCCTGTCCGGACACACGTGGTAACGCGGGAGGCAGCCGATCAATGCTTCTCTCTCACATCAATGTTTCTCTTTTTCTCTCCCTTCCTCTCTCTAAAAATCAGTGAAAACATCCTCAGGTGAGGATGAAAATAAAGGGAATAACACTACAAGAAGTATGTGGGTACAGCATCGTGCTTATGGTAGACAGCAATTTAAGGTTAAGAAATTGCTGGCATAACACCCAAAAGCACAGGTTCTGGATTCAACAGGCCTGAGACCCAAATCCCACTTTGTGACTTTGATAACGCACCACCCTTCGGGCGTATACAGTGGGCACCCAGTAAAATGGTACCCTGGCCTCCATCCAGCACTTCGCCTTACTCCCATTACCTAAAATGCATCCCATCCGCCCTACACAGGATGTAATGAACTTATTTTCTCTGCAAATTGCTTTGTGGTTTTAACAAAAACTATCAGTTTTGGAGCCAGGCAGACCTAGGATGGAGCTCTACCACTGCCACTTTTTAGCTACAAGACCCTAGGCAAGGGAGTACCGCACTCTGGGCCTCAGTTTCCTCTTTGCGGAATAAGGACAATGAGCCTTAACTGTCACTCAAAGTTCAGTCCTTTGACCTGTAGCATCAGCATCGCTAATAATGTGCCAGAAATGCAGCATCTGCTCCGGCGCGCCCTGCCCCCCATCAGGCTGGGTGAGCAAAACCCGGAACATCTGGTAAACGTTCCAGCCCAGACTGGTGATGGCGGTGATTGCCAACCACCCGGCCTCTGCAGGCCTACTAGCTCTGTGACCGGAGGCAGGGGGGCAGGTCTAAGCTAAGCAACGCCTCCGTTTCCTCATCCCTAAAATGGGCGAAATAACAGAGCTCACGTCAAAGGGTTGCTGCGAGGATGCAATGAGCTCACCGATGGGACGAAAGCACGTGAAACCACGCCCAGCACAGGGTAAGGGCTCCACAAACGCTTGCTAGGGTTCCCACAGTTTAGTTCGCAGCGTCAGGAGCCTCTCTCCACCGACAGAGGCCGCAGTTGCGGCGCCGTGGGCCTCCCAGTCCCCCGGGTCGGGGGGTGGGGCCGAGTCCGTCGGCGTCGGGGCGCCCCCACGCCCCCGGGAGCCCCGAGCCCACACTCACGCTCTCCAATACGCCATAATTGGCCTTGATCTGCGCTTCGATCTCCTCTTTGCGCCGTATCAGCTCCTGGACATCGCTGACCGTCACCGCGCTGGCCTGCGGGGAGGCCCCGCCCGACCCGCCTTCCTTCTCCGACATCTTGGACCTCCAGCCAGGATCCTGGACACCCGGCTTCCGGTTGCGGACCCCCGAGGAGACTTTGGCTACGGCTCCGCCCGCGGGCCAAAACACCACGGTCGGCCCGTCCGCGAGCGCTGGGAGGAGCTAGGGACGTGGTCTGGTCGGTGGGCGGGGTCACCTGAAGCCACGCCCTGCTGGAGCCGGCGGTCTGGGGGAGCCTCCACGTGCCGCAGTGTGCGGAGGAATGGTTCCCTGTAGCCCACAGCTGGGGACAAGGCCAGTTAGTTTCTTTCCTTAGCTGAATTTTTTTTAATTGATTTTTAGAGAGAGAAAGGGAGACGAATAAAGAGAAACATCAATGAGAGAGAAACATCATCCATCTGCTGCCTCCCGCTCGCCCCCTACTGGAGTTGGAGCCCACAACCCAGGTTTGTGCCCCGACCAGGAATCCAACCGTGACCTTAGTCCCTGGGCCCACTCTCAACCAGAGCCACACCTGCCGGGCTAGCTGACCCATTTTCTGTCCTCATTCATTCAACTAACATTTATTGAGCGCCTACTGTGTGTATTGTGAGAGCACTGTGCGTGGTGCTCAAATCCAGCTCTTCACATCTACGCCTGCTGGAGGGTTTACAAAACATATTCTTATCCCTATCCCTCATTTTTTTCAAAGCCTACAAGGTAGTGTTCAAATCCAGGGCTCTTGCCACTTACTGCAATGTAGTGATCTTGACTAAATCACTTCACTTCTCTGAGCCTCAGTTTTCTCATCTGTGTATTAGTTCCATATCAATAGAAATCCATCGCATAGAGCTGACATTTTGCCAACAAGTATTTATTGAATGCCTCCTTTGTGTCATACTTTGTCCTGGGTGCTGGATGGGTAAAGAACTGAGTGCTGGGCCCAGTGCCTGTCAGATATTAGATCTCTATAAATTTTGGTAAAAATAGTATTGACGGTAATAATATTAATACTAATAAATTATCAAATAGTTACAATGTGCCAGACACTGTTTTAAGTGCCTTTCATATAAACAACCTCTTGAAACCAGGATTGTCATTACCCTCACTTGACAGCCGACAACACCATCTCAATAAACAACTTGCCCAAGTAGCAGAGCAAGCAGCCCGAATTTCAACCCAGCCTAAAGCAAACTGACGAAACTTCATTTCGTAACATGTGCCCCCTAATGTTTTGCCCTGAAAGGTGTAGCCTAACCCCGAATAGCCCAGCCAAGAACTAAGAGCTGAATCTAGTCCCTTAGGGTTGATACTAGGTCTGAAGAGCGGAGACTAGCCCCTAAAACCAGAGACTGGCCCCCAAGGCCCCAACCTACTTCCCCATAGCCAGTTTCAAAAGGTGGAGCCGAGCCCCGAAGAGCCCATCTACACTGAAAAGGACACACCGTCACTTATGTAGTATTCAAACATGTTTACCTGAATTCAGTCATGGCAAACAAACACTCAATCCTAACCGAGGAACATTCTTCAGAACAACCGGCATGAACTCTTCCAAAAGGTCAGCCTTGTGAAATACACCTGCGCGCTAGGCAATCTCATAGAATCTAGGACCTAGACGAAAGAGATGCAACAATGAAATGCAACCTGTGTTCCTTGATTGGATCCTGGTTCTCCTCATAATGGAAGCTATAAAGGGTGTTCTTGGGACAATTGGGAAAATTTGAATATGGATTTTATATTAGACTAGAGACCCGGTGCATGAAATTCATGCATGGGTAGGGTCCCTAGGCCTGGCTGGTGATCAGGGCCAATCAGGGCCTTCTGGCTGCCGGCTGGCTGGGGACCTTCCTTCGTTTCGCGCCGCCCCCTGGTGGTGAGTACACATCATAGCGTGCAATCAAACTCCTGAGGGGACACTTTGCATATTAGCCTTTCATATAGAGAGATTACAGTGTATCGATGTTAAATTCCCTCAATAAGACAACGGTATTATGATTATATAAGAGAAACTCCTATTCAAAGCAGATGAATGCTGAAGTATTTAGAGGTATGGTGTCATGATTTCTGCAACAAATTTGCAAGTGGTTCAGGATAAAGAGCTATACACACACACACATATCTCAAAAGAGATAGAGAGGGGAGAGAAGGAGGAAGAGAGAGGGGGGTAACATATAACAATAGGTAAATCTAGGTGAAGGGTATATGGAAGCTCATGGAAACTATCTTGCAACTCTTCTGAGGTTTGAAATTTTTCACCTATGCAGTCTGAAACCAGAGCAATTGTTTAAGTCACCACGTTATGCTGTTATTGTCAATATTGTTGGTATTATAATAAGCCTAGATCCTGTCCCTTCTCCTGCCTTTATAGCTCTCAAAGCCACCCATCGCCTCCAGCTCTACTCTCATCCCACCACCCCAATACTTTCCCAGCTTGCAGTGAGCTCAGCTTGTAGGTAGCCCCTTCCACCCATTCTCAGCACAGCATCCAGAATAACCCACCAAACAGAGACACGGTCACTCTGTTATTTAAACACTTTCCGTGCCTTTCCAGCGCCCTTCTTTTGTCTTCCAAGACCTTTCTGACGCCTGCTTGCCTTTTGGACCCCCACACACACACCACCCTCAACACACACACACACAACTTAGGTTCCAGCCACACTGAGCTTCTAGAAGTTTCTGGCACATGTATTGCTTTGTCTCTTTCAGGATCTTAGCACCTGTTCCTCCCTTCTCTAGGGCCTCATCTCAGGCCGGGCTGATGTCAGCTCCTCCTTTAAGATCCAGCACAAACATGACCTCCCCTGGGAATCGTTCCCCAACCCGCCCAAAGCTGGGCTGTTTGCTGCACTCTCCACCTGGTACTGTAAATGCAGGTGCTTCTCTGTGTGTCTACCCATTGAGGACTCAAAGGATGCTGGCTGAGGCTTATCTTTAAATGTTGGACTGAGCCAGCGTTTCACAGGATTCCAAGGGACAGGCTAAGAAAACAATCCTTGCTCTCTCCCCATTCCAGCTGTTCCGGGGTTCATCTTACCTGCAGGGAGGCGGGGGAGACAGGTCACCCACCCAAGCCTTTGTTTCACAAAGCTGCCAAGATCTCAAAGAACTGATGTTTGCCTCTTCCAAACACCCTTATCTTGCTCATTTCCACTTCAGAACTAGACGGAGGCCAGGAGACCCAGAATTGGGAAAGAGAGTAAGGAAGCTAGAGCCACCCCAGGGAGACCGGGTCAGTCGTAATTCATACTGCCTGCCTTCAGGACGCAGCACACTTTCCATAGCCCTCTCCACCCTGGCCCAGGAGCCAGCAGACTGGCAAGGCAATGACCTCTGTTCCTGCATCTACAACACAACGGGCTGGCCTTCAAGGTCCAAACTGATGGTAGGTTTGTGGCAGTTGGCTCACTAAGGATTGCTTTAGAATTTTAAATTAGTTACTGAATCAGTTCAAGGGCCCATCACAAAATAGCTGACGTACTCAGAAGGCTATTTAAAAATATTTTATTGATTTTTTTAAGGGAGAAAGGAGCCCTAACCGGTTTGGCTCAGTGGATAGAGCGTCGGCCTGCGGACTGAAGGGTCCCAGGTTTGATTCTGGTCAAGGCATGTACCTTGGTTGCGGGCACATCCCCAGTAGGAGGTGTGCAGGAGGCAGCTGATCGATGTTTCTCTCTCATCGATGTTTCTAACTCTCTATCTCTCTCCCTTCCTCTCTGTAAAAAATCAATAAAATATATTTTTAAAAAAAGAGAGAGAAAGGAAGTGGAAGGGAGAGAAAGAAACACCTATGTGAGAGCAAAACATTGATTGACTGCCTCCGGCATGCCCTCAACCAGGGGATGGAGCCCAAACCCAGGCATGTGCCCTGGAGTCAAACCAACAAGGTAATGTAAGGGCTATTTACAATCACAGGCAAGCCTAAGGGGGCAAATTAGGGATGATAAAACCACCTGGGACTGGCAATCCTAGGGTTCAGCCCCCACCCCAGAGGCAGGAATAGTTTCAGAACCCAGAGAGGATATAGCCACCCAGCAGGAGTGTGGCCTTCAGTAGAGGGACACTGTGGTCCAAACAACATCTGGCGGAGAGGGAGGTGGGCTGGGAACAGCCCTCTTGCCCCTCCTCTCACCTCCTCTCACTCCTGCCTGAGCCTCTGGCTGGCTGAGGGCAAAGGGGCTTGGGCACAGCGTGGGGCAGGGAGGGAGGGACTTGGAGGGACAGACAGGACACCCCGCACAGTGGCCAGTGCTTTCAAGGAGACACGCACGCACAGATACGATGAACATAAGTATTTCTTACCATGCAAAGTGCTTACAAGTGTATGTCATAACAATATGTTATAGAAAAGGATCATATCTGTGCATGTTTATATGTTTTTAGAAGGTGGTCTGTAGAATTGTACACCTGAAACCTATGTAATTTTATTAACCAATGTCTCTCCAATAAATTCAATAACTAACTTTTAAAAAAGAAGGTAGCCCTAACCAGTTTGGCTCAGCGGATAGAGCGTCGGGCTGCAGACTCAAGGGTCCCTGGTTCAATTCCGGTCGAGGGCATGTACCTTGGTTGCGGGCACATCCCCAGTGGGGAGTGTGCAGGAGGCAGCTGATCGGTGTTACTCTCTCATCGATGTTTCTAACTCTCTATTTCTCTCCCTTCCTCTCTGTAAAAAATCAATAAAGTATAGTTTTAAATAAATAAATAAATAAATAAATAAATAAGAGGGTAGTCTGGGTGGATATGGCCAAACTGTCCATGGTGGTTGCCGGTAGAGGAAGGATTATGGGTGGGCTTGTTTTCTGCATTTTTTTTCCTCTCTCTCTCTCTCTCTCTCTCTCTCTTTAATTATGTGTATTTTATCTTTCCCCCTGACTTAACTTGTATTAATTCTGTTATAAAGAATAAAATAAAGCACCCATCCGAGCTAGTTAAACAAGGTACGTTCAGTTTGTGAAAAATTCATAGTCGTGTACTTTCTGCACTTTTTCATGTATATTGATCCTGAGTAGAAATACTACTTCCCAACTTCAAAATACACACAAAATCATGAGGAACATTTTAAAGCCAGTACAGCTTTTAAAACTGAGATGAGATTCGGGCAACATAAAATTGACCATTTATTTAAAGTGAACAATTCGGTGACATTTAATTTATTTACTGTGTTGAGCAACCACCACCTTTATCGAGTTCCAAAACATTTTCATCACCCCAAAAAGGAACCCTGTGCCCAGGGAGCAGTCACTCCCCAGTCCTCCCCCACCCCCACCCCCAGCCCCTGGCCGCCACCCATCTACATTTTGTCTCTATGGATTTGCCTATCTTGGATATTTCATATAAATAGAATTTACAACAATACACTTTTTCATTCAATGGCTTTCATAGAAAAATTCAAGGCTCCTGCTTCTTTTGATCAAAATCTGACCAAACTTGGCCCATATCCCCACAGGCAACAACTGGCTGAAGCTGAGTCATCGCTGCCCTATTGACAAAGTGTGAGTCTAAACTCCACAATGGCACCTGGCTCTCGCTCTCCTATATCACCCTCCAGGCTCCTGGAGCATTTGGGATTCGAGTCCCTGAATAATGGCCTCTCAGACCCTTTTCATTTGTTAAAATCCTGAGGTTCTCCAAAGGCATGAGACACACCGGAAAAATAAGAGAAACTTGGACGGGGAATAAGAGGGAATGAATCTCTACTCCGCCACTTACCGGTATGAACCACTTAGCTTCTCTGAGCCTCAGTTTTCTGAACTGTAAAATGGGCATCATAATAAAACCTGCCTCTTGGGGTTATGTTAAATGCAAAATGTTGGACACAGTCATTCCTATCCCTGTAGACGACAGAGACTCTGCTACTACAGCTCTCCTAATATTGAGAAGTGGGAAAGGGAGGTTCAGAGAGGTGAAGCAATATATGGAAGGCAACTCAGCAAACTGGAGGCCAAAGCGAATTGCCCTGTTACCCTGTGAGGAGTGAAAGTCAGTGCTCCGAAGTGAAGGGTGGGAGACGTTTGAAAGCTTGGGGACTTTTGGTGAGGGCGGGGGGAGCGGGGGGGGAGGACACGGGTTCTTTCTGGAAGGGATCAATGCTTGATCTTGAGTAACTCCATCTCCAGCTTATGCAAGTGATAACAGTGCTGACGTGATGGTAGTTTGGCCTGAGAGGACAGGGAAAAAAACCCTTTGATGTGGCCTGGACCTCGATGTCATAGCAGATCCTCAGCCTCCACACCAATCATGGAGGCTTCCCACCTGCTAAACCTCAGGCAACTAGAGAGTGGAGCCCCTCTGACTGGCTCAGAAGAGTCCATTATTATTATTATTATTATTAATTCCCTCCCCGGGGAAGTCTGAGAACCATATTTTTAAAAACACTAGCATTACTGAAAATTAAATTATAGTAAAGGTTAAATGACAAAGAAACAAAAAAATTAAATAATAACAGCTTACAATTAAATGAACTGTATTAAAAACAAAGGAATAGCCCTAACTGGTTTGGCTCAGTGGATAGAATGTCTGCCTGTGGACTGAAGGGTCCCAGGTTCGATTCTGGTCGAGGGCATATACCTGGGTTGCAGGCACATCCCCAGTGGGAGGTGTGCAGGAGGCAGCTGATCGATGTTTCTCTCTCATCGATGTTTCTAACTCTCTATCCCTCTCCCTTCCTCTCTGTAAAAAATCAATAAAATATATTTTTTAAAAAACACACACAAAAACAAAAACAAAGGAATAAATGCTCAAATCTCCTGCCTTCCTTGCTGTTTTACTGCGGTTTACTATTACCTGTGCTCTTGTGTGTTTCATCAGTGTTCCATGTTACTGTACATGCATTCTCAAACCCAAGTTCAGTGACCTCACCTGAACTTGGCTATAGAAAGTATATACACCATAGAATTCAAATGCTACAAATCAAGGCTTCACTTGTTCATTTGTTTTACTGTTTGTCTAGGCAGGGGTGGGCAGACTATTGGCCTTTGGTTCAAATGTGGACTTCTGTCTCTCTTTTCTCACTGCCTGTTTTTGTAAATAAAGTTTTATTGGCACACAGACATGCCAATTCATTTACATAAAACAACAGCAGGGTTGAATCGTTAGTTGCAGTAGAGGCTGAATGGACCTCAAAGCCTGAAATGTTTACTATTTTGTGCTATAGAAGATGCTTTCCAGGACCCGTTCTAGACTTTTTATTTTTATTAATCCTCACCCATGGGCATTTTTTCCATGATTTTTTTTTTTTAGAGAGAGTGTAAGGGAGGGGGAGAGACACAGAGAGAGAAAAACGTCAACATGAGAGAGACACATGGATTGGTTGCCTCCCACATGCATCCTGACCAGAGCCAGAGACCAAGTCTGCAATTGAGGTCTGTGCCCTTGACCGAATTCGAACCCTGGACCCTTTGGTCCACAGGCCAACACGCTATCCACTGAGCCAAACTGGCTAGGGCTAGACTTCTTATTTTTGAAGCAGGCAGGTAAACTAACTTCCACAGCCAATTGCTCCATCCTTTTTATTTTTCTTTCTTTTTTTTTTCTTTTTCTTTCTATTTATCCTTTTAATTTTTCAACTAGAGACCCAGTGCACAAAATTTGTGCACTGGAGGGGGGCGGTCCCTCAGCTCAGCCTGCACTCTCTCATAGTCCAGGACCCCTCGGGGGATGTCCACCTGCTGGCTTAGGCCAGATCCCCCAAGAGGTTCCAGATTTCGAGAGGGTGCAGGCCAGGTCAAGGGACGCCACTGGTGCACAACTGGGGCAGGGAAAAGACGCAGGAGGTTGGCCAGCTGGGGGGGGACTGTGGGAGGGCTCCAGGGCATGTTCAGCCTGTCTCACCCAGTCCAGATCAGCTGGATCCCAGCAGCAAGCTAACCTACCGGCTGGAGCATCTGCCCCCTGTTGGTCAGTGCACGTCATAGAGACTAGTCGACTGTCTGCCCCTTGGTGGTCAGTGCACGTCATAGTGAGCAGTTGCGCAGCCTTAGCATATCATTAGTGTATTATGCTTTGATTGGTTGAACGGCCGACTGGTTGACCAGACACTTAGCATATTAGGTTTTTATTATATAGGATTACAATTGACATTCAATATTATTTGATATTAGTTTCAGGTGTACAGCATAGTGGTTAGACACTTATACAAAGTGATAATTCTAGCACCCACCTGGCACCATATGTAGTTACTAGAGGCCCAGTGCACAAAAATTTGTGCACTCGGGGGGCGGGGGGACGGGGGTCCCCCCGCCCGCCCTGTGCCCTCTCGCAGTCTGGGACCCCTCGGCAGATAACGACCTGCTGGCTTAGGCCTGCTCCCGGGTGGCAGAGGGCACGCCCAATCCCTAAGTGCAGCCCCTGGTCAGGCTCAGAGCAGGGCCGATTGGGGAGTGGGGCGCCGCCCCGTCATGCACAGAGTGGGGCGGATCGGGAGGTTGTGATGCCACCCTCACTCATGCTCAGGGTAGGGCCGATTGGGGGGTTGGGGCGCCGCACCCTGTCACACACAGAGCAGGACCGATCAGGAGGTTGGGGCGCTGCCCCCTGTCACTCACAGAGCAGGGCGGATCAGGGGATTGGGGCGCTGCCCCCTGTCACTCACAGAGCAGGGCCCATCAGGGGGGTTGGGGCTCCATACCCTGTCACACACAGAGCAGGGTCAATCAGGGGGTTAGGGAGCACCCCCCTGTCACGCATAGAGCAGGGCCGATTAGGGGGTTGAGGAGCTCCCCCCTGTCACTCACAAAGTAGGGCCGATAGGGGAGTTGGGGCACCGCCCTCTGTCACACACAGAGCAGGGCGGATCAGGGGGTTGGGGCGCTGCACCCTGTCACATTCAGGGCAGGGCCAATGGGGAGGTTTTATGGCTCTACCCTGTCACACACAGAGCAAGGCCCGTGGAGGGGGGTTGGGGCGCCACCCTCTATCACCCACAGAGCAGGGCCGATCAGGGGGTTGGGGCGCCACCACTGTCACACTCGGGGCAGGGCCGATGGAGGGGTTATGGCTCTACCTTGTCACACACAGAGCAGGGCCCGTGGGGGGGGAGGGGGAGTTGGGGCGCCGCACCCTGTCACACACAGAGCAGGGCCCGTGGGGGGGTGGGGGGGGTTGGGGCGCTGCACCCTGTCACACACAGAGCAGGGCCGATCAGGGGGTTGGTGTGCTGCACCCTGTCAAACACAGAGCCACAGGGCAATCAGGGGATTGGGGAGCTCCCCCTTATCAGGCACAGAGCAGGGCCCGTGGGGGGGTGGGGGGGGTTGGGGCGCCGCACCCTGTCACACACAGAGCAGGGCCGATCAGGGGGTTGGGGAGCTCCCCCCTGTCAAACACAGAGCCGCAGGGCAATCAGGGGATTGGGGAGCTCCCCCCTATCAGGCACAGAGCAGGGCTGATCAGGGGGTTGGGGTGCCTTCCCCTGTCACGAACAGAGCAGGGTGGATAGGGAGGTTGTGGCCCCGCCCCCTGTCACACACAGAGCCGCAGGGCGATCAGGGGGTTTGGGCGCTGCCCCCTGTCACGCTGATCCCCGTGCCGGGAGCCTCGCTGCTCCGCTGATCCCGGTGCCGGGAGGCATATTACCCTTTTACCATATAGAATAGAGGCCTGGTGCATGGGTAGAGGCTGGTTTGCCCTGAAGGGTGTCCTGGATCAGGGTGGGAGTCCCCACTGGGGTGCCTGGCCAGTCTGGGTGAGAGGCTGAGGGCTGTTTTCCGGCTGGCGAGTGACTAAAGCTTCCAACCGCTCCTTGTTTTCTTTTTTTTTTTTTATTCTGGGCCAGCTTTAGCTCTGAGGCCTCGCTGCCGAAAACATCGATACAATGTTTCAGTCTGCCTGGCTTTCAGTCCAGCTGATTTCTGGGGTTTTGTTTAGCTTCTTATTTGCAACATAGTACATAGTTGCTTAGACTTGCAGCTGAGAGGCCGGCAAGTGAGGCAGGGAACTTTTTTTTTTTTAATTAAATTTTTTTATTTTTTATTTATTTTTTATTGCTTAAAGCATTACAAAGGGTATTACATATGTGTCCTTTGAGGCAGGGAACTTTTGAGTCCGCAGCAAGCAAGCCTCATGCTCGCTTCAGTGCCTGGCTGCCGGCCGCCATCTTGGCTGACAGTTAATTTGCATATACTCACTGATTAGCCAATGAAAAGGGTAGCGGTCGTACGCTAATTACCATGTTTCTCTTTTATTAGTGTAGATTACAATACTGTTGACTACATTCCCTATGCTGTACTCGACATTCCCATGACTACCTGTTTTAGACTTTAAACCAGTGGTTCTCAACCTTCCTAATGCAGTTCCTCATGTTGGGTTGACCCCCAACCATAAAATTATTTTCGTTGCTACTTCATAACTGTAATTTTGCTACTGTTATGAATCGTAATGTAAATATCTGATATGCAGGATGTATTTTCATTGTTACAAATTAAACATAATTAAAGCATAGTGATTAATCACAAAAACAATATGTAATTATATATGTGTTTTCTGATGGTCTTAGGCGACCCCTGTGAAAGGGTCGCTCGACCCCCAAAGGGGTCGCGACCCACAGGTTGGCGACCCACAGGTTGAGAACCGCTACTCTAGCACTTAGGAAACATTTGACGTCAATTCTAATCATATACCCAGATGTAGTAGCTATAAAACACAAAGCCATTTTGTAACAAATTCCTCCCCCTTTCTTTTCTTTTTTTTAAAATATGTTTTTATTGATTTCAGAAAGGAAGGGAGAGAGAGAGAGAGAGAGAAACATCAATGATGAGAGAGAATCATTGATTGGCTGCCTCCTGTATGCTCCCCACTGGAGATCGAGCCCGAAACCAGGGCATGTGCCCTTGACTGGAATCGAACCCGGGACCTTTCCATCTGCAGGCCGATGCTCTATCCATTGAGCCAAACCATTTAGGGCTACCCCTTTATTTTCATTGCAAATGTGCTTAAACCCCTAGCAGTGAATTCAGCATTTATGGGTGGAGGGGGCCGCAGCAACTGAACCCCCCCTTCCCCGCTGCCTAGTCCCCCATCTGATTTCTCCAAAGCCTTGCTCCAGCTCTGAAAACGGCTTTAACCTTTTCCCCTCCCACTGGACGGAGAGAGTAAGGCCAACTTTTGACATTTTGGGTCCCCAAAGCCCACCTTTGGGGATGTTTGGGCCCTTTCTCTTCCCACCCAGAGGAGAGAACCACAGGCAAAGGCACCAGGACGCTGGCTCCCCTGGTTTTAGGCAGAATGGGCCCGGGGATCTGGCTAGTGGACTCGCCCGAGGTCCCCTCTGTGGTCACACCCAGAGGTGGTTTTTGCCTCTCACAGCAGATTCAGCCGCAGCTCAGGCTGCTGTCTCCCCACGGGGCACTCCACAGCCAGGCAGGCATCAGCAGCGTGACATCCATTCAGGGAGGCCCTGCTCGCCGCCCCAAGGCCCCTGGCAGGTGCCGAGCACTCAGCAAGGTCTTTGGAAGGAGCTCAGGGCCAAGGCCGCCCTGGCCAAGGCCTCAGGAAGGGAGGCCAGTGTCTATAGAGCTGGGGACGCACCGCCATGCCTCCGCGAGGACATCTCTTGCCCCTTCATCCTCTCCTTCCCCAAGCAGTGCTCCTGCCGTCTGTCAGTGGTCAGGCCGGGGCCCAATTCCACTGCCGCCTCCACCGCGCCGGGTTCCCCAGCCCAGCCCGGGTTTGACGGTGGGAGCCAGCATACCGTCCTCCTCGCAGCCAAGGTGTATCACAGCAAACAACAACAACAAACCCCCACAGTGCCTGGCCAGTGTTGCTCAGTGGTTGGGCATCAACCTATGAACCAGGAGGTCATGGTTCGATTCCCAGTCAGGGCACATGCCTGGGTTGAGGGCTTAATCCCCAGTGTGGGGCGTGCAGGAGGCAGCTGATCAATGATTCTCTCTCATCATTGATGTGTCTATCTCTCTCTCCCTCTCCCTTATTCTCTGAAATCAATGAAAAATATATTTTAAAACACACACACACAAAAATAAAATCCAGTAAAGCTGGCCCAGGGAACAAGCGTGGGTGGGCACGTCCAGAGGAAACCAGGGGCCAGTGCTGGGGGTCTCCTCCCCAGGCGGTCACATGGGATGCACAGCATTCCTCCAGCCAGAGTTTGTGAAATGCCCTCTGCCAGGGACTCGTGCCTGAGCCCAAGAGTTCAGGGTTTTCTTTTCTTTTTTTTTTTTTTTTTCTTTTTAAATATATTTTATTGATTTTTTACAGAGAGGAAGGAAGAGGGATAGAGAGTTAGAAACATCGATCAGCTGCCTCCTGCACACCCCCAACTGGCAATGTGCTCGCAATCAAGGTACATGCCCTTGACTGGAATCGAACCTGGGACCCTTCAGTCCGCAGGCTGATGCTCTACCCACTGAGCCAAACCGGCCAGGGCTGAGTTCAGGGTTTTCATTGGATGCAGGTCTCATGGCACTCACTGCACAGCATGTACTGACATCCCAGACTCCCAGAGCTCACTGCTCACTGCTTCCTGCTGTGGTCTAGGCCCAGGGATGCCCTCTGCCTCGGTGGAAACTTCTGGCCTGTGAGGTACACTCTGGCTCTTTTCGTTCTGGGTTTCTCAGCTGCAAACCTAGATGCGGGGCAGGGGAGTGAGATGGACCAAGGGCAGGAGGGGCAGAGTAAGGAGGAGGAACCACCTTACCTGCCTCCAGCTTTGCCTAGAGAAAGGGCCCAGTTCGGCTTGTTATGGCAGAAATCAGGATGGTGGGAAGCGACAAACCATACACATGCAGAGGTTCAGAAAAGGTCTGTTTGTCCCGCACCAGTGCTGGCTCAGGGGAGTCACCCCCAGAGGCTGAGCCCTGAACAGCAGTGGGTCCTGGCCTTTTATCCCCTTCTAGCTCCTTTGTCTCCCATATATGGACTAAGCTTCTGGTCATTCAGGGAGCTTTTCAGTTTGGGCCATTGACTGATGGTTAAGCGAGATTACAGGAATCAAGGATGTGGTCAGGAGATAAGCAAACAAGATTACAGGAACCAATAATGTGGTCATGGTAGGATGACTAGACGAGAAATTTCCTTTCTCATTCCCTCCTCTTGATTCTCAAGCTGCTCCTAGCAGACTTAGAGAACATCATCATTTTAAGGATGGGTATGGACAAGGGATTTTCTGCTGTGCTGCATAAAGGAAATGGGGCACCTACCGCTCTTGCTACTTCCTGCTGTGTGGGGGCGTCGAATGGAGGGGGGGGATGCAGCAACTAGGGCTCCTAGCCATCCAGAGGGTCGTATCGGTAGTTGGGGTTCTTTGTTTGAAGCATCATCTGGATTTTGATTTCTTCTAAATGAGAGGAAAGGAAATGGGTTAGCATGTTGAGAATGCAGGGGTCAAACAGGAATACCATGAGAAACATCAGGAGGGGGGCGGCTAATGGGCATGCCCAATTCCATATATCATTCCAAGAATTCCAAGATTCCGATGATTCCTGTCTCCTTTTTGAGGCCTGATCAGTTAGTTTATTGGCTCCATCCCTTACAATGCCGGACTGGTTGGCATAAAAACAGCGCTCTTCCTCAAGGAACATGCACAAGCTCCCTTTTCCTGCTGTGAGAAGGTCTAGTCCTCTTTGATTTTGGAGGGGGTAACTGCTGCCAGGAAGTCTATCCGGTCTTGTACTGCAATAATGCTCTGGGCTATTTCCTCTAAGCTGTCTGCAAAGTCTTTGGATAGGCTTTGATAATAGGAAAGGGAAGTTGCCAACCCCCCTATTCCAGTGCCCGGGTCTGTAGCTATTCCTAGGCTGGCAAGGAGGGGAGGAGGGTGATGGCCCTTTTGGTTTGAGCGAAGGCAGTGAGTGGAACCTTAAAGGACTGGTTGTTAGGGCCAATGTCTATTTCAGGGGCTCGGTAAACCAGAGGATAGGTCTCAGTCCAGTTGGCAGGTGGACAGAGATAGGTACTGGTGCCACAGAGGAAGAAAAGTCCCCGGTTCTCTAGATAGAAGGCACTCTCAATGGTAAAGAGGTGTGTGAGCTTGCTGTTCTCCTGTTCCCAGGCAGAGAGAGTTCCTGCCAAGGTTTCCCCTGTAAGGGGCTGAAAGGAACCTTGGGGATTATTTTGTGTAGTCTAGTCCCAGAGGTTGTGTTTCCAAAGAAAATAAATTTCCTGTCAGTCTCTACCCAGAACTTAAAGTGTGTGAGACCGTGGGAAGGGAGGTGACGGCATGAGGCCTGTCAGTTCAATGTGCCATCCCACCATGGGTGAAACCTTGAGCAGGTGCGGGATCGGCCTGAGCAGAACTAAGAGGTGTCGGTAGTCGGGAAGGCCACTGAGAGGGTGGACCCTACTGAAAATCAAACAGGGTTCTGAAAAGAAGCTGTTTGGGTGACAACGTAGTTAGCCCAATTAGAAGCAGGTTTAAGTTCGAGAGTAAAGTTGCAGAGGCGTTGATTAAGGTATCCCAAAGCCTTTCCTTCAGGGAGTTCCCTTCTGATGCTAAGGCAGTGTTAGTGGTTACTGGTCCAAAGATGGGAATCTTGTTGGGCCAGTGTGGTGTTATATCATCTAAATAAGTTTGGAGTAGCTGAACGGCCCTGCTCGTAAGTCCCTTTTGTCATCTCTGTGATTTGGAAGTTATAGAGTTCATTGAGGCGCATAAGTTGGAATGGAGGTCCTCCGTGTACCTTACAATGGAAGGACAGGCTAGAATCAGACCATGCGTGCAGGGAGGTGGGGGGTGCCGTGTAGCTTGTAGATGAGAGGGGAAGACAGAGCCAGCAGTCTTGTGAGAGAGAGGGATTGGTGACACTTACAAGGCGATGTGTTAAGTTGAGGGTTTGAGAGAGAGAGTGAGGACTTAGAAGATCCTTAAGAGACAGGGTGTAGACCTGAGAGTGGTCAGGATGAAGAGAGTTTAGGAATGGTCAAAGAACCAGCCTCATCTTTGTTGGGTACTTGGTCTGGGCAGGTTGGTTTCCTGACAGGTTGGTTTCATGGCAGGTTGGTTTCCTGCCATAGTTTTGCCATAGCCTGCTTAAGGGTCTGATTCATGCTTTCTACTTTCCCTGAACTCTGAGGCTGGTAGGCCGTGTATAATTCCATTGACTGGCTAGAGTCTTAACAACCTGCTGCACCACTTCTGCCATGAAGGCTGGGCCATTGTCCGATCCCATAGCCAATGGCATTCCATATCTCGGGATGATGTCTCTTAGTAGAGCTTTGGTTACTTCTCTTGCCTTCTCCATGTGTGGGGGGTAAGCCTCAACCCAGCCTGAGAAAGTACAGACAAAAACCAGGAGATATTTATTTCCCCTGCTGGGTCCTATTTTAGTGAAGTCTACCTCTAGATCTTCAAAGGGTGCTTGGCCGCTGGATTCTGGCAGGACCGATGGGGCCTTGCTTGGCATTGTTTTGAGTATAGAGGAGGCAGCGTTGGAAAACCGAGGTACAGAGGGACAGAAGTCGAGCAATCGGGTAGTACTGGCTCAAGAAGGCTTCTAGGGCAGTTTTTCTCAGGTGGGTGAGTTCATGTTGTTGGAGGACCACCTGGTGGGCTAGTTGCTCTGGCACATAGATTCTGTGGTCTGGGAGTATCCACCAGCCTTCCTTGGTCATATTTCCTCCCTCTTGCTGTGCCCATTCCTCTTCCTGAGCTGTATATTTGGGGGGTGTGAGTAGTTCTGGGGCCAGCATGATTTTGGATGGTGTTTCTTGTTCTCTTGCAGCTTGTTTAGCTGCAGCGTCTACCCGACGGTTCCCCTCTGACACTGAGTCTTTTCCCCCTTTGGTGTCCCTTGTAGTGGATGACTGCTACTTCCTTTGGTTCCCAGATTACCTGTAACAGTTTCAGGATTTCATTTTGATTCCTTTTCCTCCTGCAGTAAGGAGTCCTCTTTCCTTGTATGTAGCCCCATCTATATGTAGAGTGGCAAGGCATAGCGCGAGTCAGTATAAATGTTAGCCCGCTTTTCCTTACTAAGTTCTAATGCTCTCACTAGTGCCCACAGTTCTGCTCCTTGGGCAGACCATCCCTCAGGAAGGGCCTTTGCCTCCAAACTTTCAAAATTCGAAACTATTGCACACCCGGCATATCTTTTGCCCTCACTCATGAAACTACTGCCGTTTGTGTACAGAATGAGGTCAGGATTATGCAGTGGTTTATCTGTCGGGTCTGGCCAGCTGGAGGAGACTTCATCAAGCACCTCCGGGCAGTCATGCTCTGGGGCCCCAGCTGCTATTGGCAAGAAGGTGGCAGGGTTTAGAGTTTTTACTGCATCCAGTCTTACTCGTGGGTTTTCACGTAGGAGCCTTTGGTACTGGGCCATCCGGGCATGAGTTAGTCAGTGCTGCCCTCTTGAATCCATTAAGGTAATGAGGGAGCGGGGCATCTCGACGTTTAGGTTTTGTCCCAACGTGAGCTTGTCTGCCTCCTTGATCAGCAGTGTGGTGGCCACTAAGACCCTTAGGCAGGTGGCCAGCCTGCTGCAACCGGGTCAATTTGCTTTGAAAGGTAGGCCACCCGCCTCTGCCAAGGCCCAAATTCCTGAGTTGGGACTCCCAGAGCGATCCCATTGTTTTCATGTACGAACAGGTTGAAGTCCCATGATAGATCTGGGAGTCCCAAGGCCGGTGGCTCCGTGAGTTTTGTCTTGATGGTCTCGAATGCCTCTTCTTGGTCAGGGCCCCAGACAAGGGGCACTTTTTCTTCTCCTTTTAGGGACTCATACAAGGGTTTTGCTAGTTCTGAAAATCCAGAAATCCATATCCGACAGAACCCAGCGGCCCCTAGAAACTCCCGAATTTGTCAACGGGAAGGGGGAATCAGAATAGCACAGACTGCCTGTTTTCTTTCAGCCCCAAGCATTCGTTTGCGTTGGGTAATTCTGAAGCCCAAGTATTTGACCTCCTTTTGGCAGGAAATCAAATGTTATGGCAGAAATCAGGCTGGTGGGAAGCGACAAACCATACACACTCAGAAAAGGACTGTTTGTCCTGCACCAGTGCTGACTCAGTAGAGTCACCTCCAGAGGCTGAGCCCTGAACAGCAGTGGGGCCTGGCCTTTTATCTTCCCCTAGCTCAGTGGTCGGCAAACTGCGGCTCGAGAGCCACATGCGACTCTTTGGCCCCTTGAGTGTGGCTCTTTCACAAAATACCACATGTGGGCGAGCATGTACAGTGCGATTGAAACTTTGTGGTCCATGCGCAGAAGTCAGTATTTTGTGGAAGAGCCACACTCAAGGGGCCAAAGAGCCACATGTGGCTCTCAAGTCGCAGTTTGCCGACCACTGCCCTAGCTCCTTTGTCTCCCATATAGGGACTAAGCTTCCAGTCATTCAGGGAGTTTTCCAGTTTGGGCAGTTGACTGATGGTTAAGCGGGATGATAGGACCCAAGGATGTGGTCAGGAGATGAGCAAACAAGATGACAGGAACCAAGAATGTGGTCAGGATAGGATGATTAGAAGAGAAATTTCCTTTTGCAGGCTCAGTGGTTGGAGCATTGGCCCTCGAACCGAAGGGTCTCAGGTTTGATTCTGGTCAAGGGCATGTTCCTCGGTTGCAGGCTCAATCCCTGGCCCTGGTCGATTGGGGTGATCAGTTGGGCACATGCGGGAGGCAACTCATGGATGTGTCTCTCACATGGAGGTTTCTCTCTCTGTCTCTCCCCTTCCCTTTCACTCTCCCTACAAAAAAATCGATGGGGAAAAAAATATCCTCGGGTGAGGATTTAAAAAATAACAACAACAACAGAAAACGGAGAAAGGAAGGGAGGAGGTGCCTGGCCGGTGGGATGGACTTTGGATCTCTGTTCTCACCAGGCCCCCGAGCTCGTGGGGAGGAGCCCAGGCACTTCCTTGCTATTTGTCAGTTTTTCTCATCTGGAACATCCAGACACTGTGCCGGATGGTCCTTGAGGTCATCACCAGCCAGGATGATCTGTTTCTCTGCGTGTTTTTGTAAAGACTGATGTAGGGCCTTTTGGGAGCCAAAAGGCAAGAGAGTCGTAGCCCAGTCATGGACAAAGTCGGTCGGTGTCAGGGCTGGAAAAGGAGTTTCCAGGCAACGACTTGGAAACTTTCCCCAGAGAGTTCATAAAGTCGGTCCCCTGCAGAGAGGGCTCAGCCCCAGGGGCTGTCCTGGCGCCCTCAGGGCAATGCCACTGGCTGGCCAGCACTCACACCCCATCCTCCATGAAAGCAAGGCCCCCACCACCACCTGGAGATACTGAGAACCGGGGCCAGGGGCAGAGCCATAACCTCTGTCCCCAAACTCAGGCTGTGGCAACACCCAGGCCCCACCCCATTCTCCATCAGCCCCCCAAACTCCAAAGAAACATAACAAAGCATAACCACCATTAACAAAGCCCTTACTGTGCACCAGGTTCTCCTGCCAAAGACGTGGGCTCTATCGCACTTTATCCTCACCGCACTGTTAACGCTCTCATTTTACAGACGGGGAGACTGAGGCTCAGAGGGGCTCGGTGTCTTCCCTCAGCCACATAGGATGCAGCAGCTGCAGGGTTCGAGCCCCACGCCGGGGCCTCTAACCACTATGGAATCCAATGGCTGCACCCTTTTACCCGGATATGAACCCCACGCTTGTCATGCAAATGGGGCTTCGAGACTAGTTCCCATTCCCCCCCCCCCCCCCCCCCCCCCCCCCCCGCAACTCTCCCTGAACAAGGATCCTGGGCCAGCACTGCACTCCTGCTGGCCTTGGCCTCTGAGCTTTAGGTTCTGGAGGGCAGAGATCACAGTCCAAGCCCTGGTCCTAGAAAGAATGTGCCCTTGGCTTCTTGCCCTGGCCACTGCCTAGTGGCCCTGGGCCAGTCCCTCCCCCTCTCCAGACCTGACTGCACTGCCCTGTCCAGGGAGGCCACTGGATGGCAGGCTCCCCGGCCTACGAGCTTCCAGGGTTGGGATCAGCTCCTCCCCCTCGCCCCCCAAGAAGAACAAGAGGCCAGAGGCGGGACCTGCTGGGCATTAAATTCCTCTGCCCAGCACTCCTCCCGGCCTCTCGTCCCAGTCTTCCCAGCAGGAAGCCGTGACCAAGATCCGTCATGGTAAGTGTCTGCCCAGGGCCATGGCAGCCTCCCCAGGTGGCACGATCAGCAGGGGGACTTCCAGAAACACCGTGTGGCTGAATTTCCGAGCCTTACTGTCCTTTTCTTTCTCCTTAGACATCTTACAGCAACAAAGGAGAGAAGGTAAGCAGAAGGGGAAATGTGGGTCAGGGCCCCGGGGAGACTGGGGTATCAGCAAACCTCAGAAGAGGAATAAGGCCCTGGCCAGTGTGCTCAGTAGTTAGAGCATCTGCCCACGCACCTAAGGGTTGCAGGTTCAATTCCCGGTCAAAGACATGTACCTGGGCTGCAGGTTAGATACCCAGCCCCCATCGAGGCACTTGCAGGAAGCAACCAATCAATGTGTTTCTCACACATTGATGTCTCTCTCTCCCTCTCTCTCTCTCTCTCTCTCTCTCTCCCACCTTCTTCCCTCCCTTTCTCTAAAAATCAATGGAGCCCGGAGGCCGGCATGGCTCAGTGGTTGAGCGTCGACCTATGAACCAGGGGGTCACGATTTGATTCCTGGTCAGGGCACATGCCTGTGTTGTGGGCTTGATCCCCGGTGTGGGGTGTGCTAGAGGCAGCCAATCAATGATTCTCTCTATCTCTCTCCCTTTCTCTCTGAAATCAATAAAAAATATATTTTAAAAAGTAATAAAAATAAAAATCAATGGGAAAAATATCCTTGGGTGAGGGTTGACAAAAAAAAGAGCAATAAGTAGATGGGTTTGTGATGCCCAGGATGCACACTCGAGGTCACCTCTGGCCCCCAGACCGTGCTGGACTCAACCTCGCCTTCCTCAGAAAAATGTCGGTCTCTTCTTAAATTCCTTCAATCTCTCAGTCCTGCCTGGAAGTGCCTTCTAAGGTCCAGCTGAAATCAGTGCTGCTGTAGCACCTGCTGCTTCCCTCTGTGACAGCTGGGCAGGCCTCCTGAGGGGCTTCCCAACCCCGGCCCCAGGAGCTCAAGTTCTGCATGAGAAACGGGCTTTGCATCCTGGCAAGGCTGCGGGGAGAGGGGGCGGACCAGGGAGATGACCCACCTCCAGGCACTCAGCTCACCCCCGCTCTCCTCCTCAGCCCGAGAGAGGCCGATTCCTCCACTTCCACTCTGTGACCTTCTGGGTTGGCAATGCCAAGCAGGTAGAGGCCTGGGCGAGGTGCTGGGGTGGGCAGAGGGCGGGCGGGAGGGCCTCGGGGACAGGGGAGGACTCCAGCTGAGCCTGTGATTGGCCCCCGGGAGGGGAGGGTCAGGGCCAATGCTGGGACCGGCTCGAAGGACAGATACTCTGGGTCCTATTTACACAGTCAGGGCCGGACCCCAGCGGGAATCTTATCTGAGGTCAGGAGGGGTCAGAGGGCAGCCTTTCTCCCCAGGAGGGACTCTGACCTGGGGCCATGGGGCCGAGCAGCTGAGGGGACTGGAGCTCTCATGGGCTCCCAAGATGGCCCCCGGGCCCTCACGAACCAGTTGCTCTGTGATGCAGGCCGCGTCCTTCTACTGCAGCAAGATGGGCTTTAAGCCGATCGCCTACAAGGGCCTGGAGACCGGGTCCAGGGAGGTGGTCAGCCACGTGGTCAAACAAGGGCAGGTGAGTCCCCCACAGGAACACCACTCACCCAGGAGGCCCACCCCCTCTTCCCGCTGCTCGCTGGGCTCCCCGAACTCTCGTGCCTTTGGGTGAGGTAGACCAGGAGGCCCTTTGTCCAAGCGGACCCAGGCCGCTTCCCGGGTGCCTGGCGTGGCGAGGGGAGCATGAGCTGCGTGTGGCCTCCCACCCCCACCCCACCCCGCCCTGACCCCTCCCCCCGGCACCTCTGTACCACATGCAACAGGGGCCTTCTTAGTTCCACCTCCTTCTCCGATGCTGGCCTCACAGATGTTCAGAAAAAACTGGCAGAGCCCACGAGGCCTCAGCAGCTGTCCCAGGCCCCCAGGGGTGGCTGGCAGACGAAAAGCCCCCCAGTCCTTCAGGACCAAGGGACAAACTAAGGCAGAGCAGGAACTGCAACCCAGAGCCGGGCCCTGGCTAGGGGGCTGCCCTGGTTCCTTTTGCCCCCACCAGGGGTGTCAGTGGCGAGCAGGGAGGAGGGGTGGGGGTCCCCAGGGCCACAGCTCACCCGTCTGCTCCTCTGTGTCCTAGATTGTGTTTGTTTTCTCCTCCGCTCTCAACCCCTGGAACAAAGGTGAGGGGACTCCCGAGGGGTTCGAGCGAGGTGCCAGGGGCTGGAGGCCTGGTGTCATGGGTGGGGGCGGGGTTCAGGGAGGGGGCGTCAGCCTAGAAGGAGATGGAGCCCAGCGGCTGGGAGGACAGGCGAGGGGCCGTGACTCCAACACCACCTCCACCCCCTGCCGGCCGCAGAGATGGGCGATCACCTGGTGAAACACGGAGACGGGGTGAAGGACATCGCATTCGAGGTGGAAGACTGTGACTACATAGTGCAGGTGAGGCCAGACCCGCTGGTGTGGAGACGGAGCAATGGGGCTCGGCCTGGCCTCTGTCCCCACAGCGACCCCGTCAGTCAGGGCTGGAGGACACCGCTGTGTCGAGGGACACACACTCAACTTCCAGTGACGCTCTGGCCTACCTGCGTGTCCTCTCTCTGAGCCTCAGTTTCCACAACTATAAAATGAGGAGAACCGCAGCACCCCCACCTCACTGGGCTCTCACACAGAGGCAATGAGATCACAGTGACCACTTCTTTTATTTTCTTTTTTAAATTGATTTCAGAGAAGAAGGGAGGGGGAGGGAGAGATAGAAACATCAATGATGAGAGAGAATCATTGATTGGCTGTCTCCTGCACGCCCCACACTGAGGATCGAGCCCGCAACCCGGGCAAGTGCCCTGACCAGGAATTGAACCGTGACCTCCTGGCTCATAGGTCGATACTCAACCACTGAGCCACACCAGCCGGGCCCAGTGGCCATTTCTTGAGCACGACTCTAGACCAAACCCTTCACTCGAGAGGCAGTTCAGAGGTTCAGATCTGAGATCCCAGAGGCAAACTGCCTGGGCCTGAATCTTACTTGCTGTGTGACCTCGGGCAAGTGGCTTAACTTCTCTGTGCCTCGATTTCGTATAATGTCACTGTGAGAATTAAAGAGGTTAATACCTACAGCAGGGCCTCCCATGTGACAAGCACAGACACGCCGTAAGGTAGGTTTGCTACATACATACATGAATGATGTGTGTAAGGCAGTTGGCAGGGGTCGGACACATCCTCGGTGCTCAGTTAATGCCAGCTCAGATTCTTCTTATGGAACCCCCCTTTTTACAGATGGGGAAGAGGAGGACTGGAGAGGGGAAAGGGCCACAGAGTGAGGGAGGAGAGGCAGACAGACCCCTACCCCCAACTGGGTTTGTCTCCCATAGAATCAACTCTGGGCCTGGGCCTCCGTTTCCCAATCTACCAAATGGGCATGAGGCATGGGCACCAGGGCCGAGTGCAGAAGCTGGCCAGGGTTCTTGCTGGGGCTGGACCCCGCAGAGGTGATCCAGCAGGAGCAGCCTGCAAGGGCTCCCGGAGGGTCCGGCCCTCACTGACGCCCCACCCCCCCCATCTCCCCTGCAGAAAGCCCGGCAACGGGGCGCCAAAATCATTCGGGAGCCCTGGGTGGAGCAAGATAAGTTTGGGAAGGTGAAGTTTGCTGTGCTGCAGACGGTGAGTAAACTTTGGGGCCCCCACCCTCCTGGCATCCGCACCCACGAAGATGCCGGGATCCCCCGCCCCCGCCCAGACTCCTCATGACCCCGTGTTTCAAAGCACAGCCTTCTCCCGGGAGTCCGATCCCCCGTAATGCCTGCCCAGCGTGCAGAGGCCGATGAGCACTACCTGCCACCCCTCATCCCCCCACCGCCCCCCACATACACTTCCCTTCCTCCCCAGTGGGGGTGACGTCCTGGGGATGGAGGCTTCAGGCGGGGTCTGGGGAAGCCGCCCCCTGGACTAGCTGTGACTTTGGGCAAATCACTTCACCTCTGTGTGACCTCATTTAAGTGAGCGAGGACTGGGGCTGGACCCTCCATGTGATCTGAGATGCAGTACTTAACCGCTGTGTGCCCCAGTTTCTTCACCTGTAACCCTCCTACCGTCAAGGTCAAATGAGATCACGCATGTACAGCCCTTAGCACAACGGTGGCTGGCACAGACACTCAAGCAAAGATCACCAAGGTGTTTCCCACCTGTGTTATCGTCACACAGAGACAACCGCAGCCCCACCTTCTCAAGGTTAAATACACTTAAAGATGGTTCCCAACGAAAGCGCCTTCGCTGTGGTCTGACCCAACGCCCTCGTCTTTCTTCACTTAAGTCACATTAGTTTATGGCACCAGGCACTGACCTGGGTGCTGACCCATAGCGTTGAACAAGAAAGGGTCCCCGCCCTCGCAGAACCTCTGGTCCTGTGGGACACAGAGTCAAAGAAATTCCCAAATGACAGACTGCAAGTCCTTTCAGAAAGGGGAAGTGACTTGCCCAAGATCACACGGCAGGTTAGGATCAGTCGGGCTGAGACCTGGGCTGTGCTGGCGCCATGTCCTGGCCTCAGCGGGGAAGGGAGCTCAGGGGCCCAGCCAGCCTGTTCTCCGCCCGTAGTATGGGGACACGACACACACCCTGGTGGAGAAGATGAACTACACTGGCTTCTTCCTGCCTGGATTCGAGCCCACGACAAACAGAGACCCCGCACTCTCCAAGCTGTGAGTGCTCCTGGAGCGGGGCGGGGGGGGGGGGGGGGGGGGGAAGGGGGGGGACGGACGGACACTGCTCCCCTCCTCTGGGCTTCCCTGCAGGGGTGGAGCGTTTCGAGCCTGCTGGGGAGCTCCTGAGGGTCCCCACGGGTGGCTTGGAGAGGCAGCACAGAGCCTAAGAACATAGGCTCCGGAACCAGACTGCCTGGGTTCAAATCCCTGCTCTGTCACTTCACAGCTGCTTAACGGTGGCCAGTTCCTTTATTTCTCTACACCTCAGTTCCTTCACCTGCAAAATGGGGCTAGTGAGAGTGTGTGAGCAGCACAAATAAGATGCCTGTAGTAGGTGCCACGCAACAGGTTGCTGTTATAGTCGCCGAGGAGCCAGCGGGAAGGAAAGCAGATGTAGGGAGTGACTTTCTCATCCCTTAACCGAGTCCTTCTCCCAGGCCCCAGAGCAACCTTGAGGTCATCGACCACATCGTGGGGAACCAGCCCGATCAGGAGATGCTGTCCGCCTCAGACTGGTGAGTCCCTGGCCCATGCCCTCCCCGAAAGACCCCCCCCCCCCGTGTCCTTGCCCCCAGGACACCAGCGTGGGCCCCAGAGCGCCAGGTGGTCGGAAGTTCCCCTGAGGCTTGTTCCCTGTAAAACCGTCCCCATGGAGACCAGAGGATTGAAGGCCCAAAGTGACCCACAGGTGGAGGCGGGAGGAAGACTGCCCCCACCCAGGCAGCACCCTTGTGCAAATGAGGAGCCCCTTCTCAAAGCACTTGCTGCGGAGGCATTGCTTCCCCATAGGATCTGGTTACAAGACTGTACTCCCACCTGAAGGGAAACTGTCAGGATAAAGGGACAAATCTGTGATGTGTGTGACAGACGGACGGACGGACGGACGGCGCCTCCTTTCCAGAGCGGGCTCAGGGCACAGATTCTGGAAGATGGGGACAGGGGCCCGGGGCCGTCCCAGAGCCAACGTGCCCTCCCGGTCCCCCACAGGTACCTGAATAACCTGCAGTTCCACCGCTTCTGGTCCGTGGACGACACGCAGGTGCACACGGAGTACAGCTCCCTGCGCTCCATCGTGGTGGCCAATTACGAGGAATCCATCAAGATGCCCATCAACGAGCCGGCGCCGGGCAGGAAGAAGTCCCAGATCCAGGTGGGGCCGGACTGGGGGAGAAGGACGCAGGGAAGGGGTGTGAGGGCCCCGGTGGTGACGGGGTGTCCTTGTTGCCCTCCCGCAGGAATACGTGGACTACAATGGGGGCGCGGGCGTCCAGCACATCGCTCTCAAGACCCAAGACATCATCACAGCGGTGAGAGGCCCGTCCCTGGCCCCGAGTCACCTCTGACTCAGCTCCAGAGCCAATCCCTGCAGGAAGGAAAGGGGGGGCAGTGCAGACCCCCTTCACCGGACCCGAGGGCTGACGGAGCCCCTGCTGGTCCCTGCCCCTCGTGTGCAGGCACATTCTCAATCCGCAGAGTTCATCTCTCTTCGGAACAACATTCTGGGCTTTAGAATCAGCAGGGGCCAGAGTTAACAGGAAGCCTGCACTCTCTTCCCAGCTCTGCCAGGGACTTGCTGTGTTTCTCCGGGGGATTCGACCCCCCTCTCTGGGCTTTCGTCGCGTCACCGTGAAAATGAGGATATTAGGTCCAGAGGGATTAGGTCCTTGGAGCCAAACTGAACGTCCTGAGTCTACGGCTCCAGGCCCGGGGGAGGCTGGGCCTCCCTTATTCCTTCAATGGCTTATGTGGCAGGGTGGCCAAGAGCCTGGCCCGTCCCATTCAATCCCAGCCCGACCAAGAATTCACTGCGTGACCCTGGCCACTGCATTCATTCATTCATCCACTTACTCAATAGATGTTTACTGAGGGCTGACTATGTGCTGGGTGCTGTTTTAGGTACTTGGGACCCATCTATGGAGGCAGAAAACGAAACAAGTAAAACGCACGTGTGAGAAGGCAGTGAGCGCTCTGGCAGTGGGAGAGGGAGGGTGTAGGACCCTACAACTTGCACAGGGTGGTCACGAAAGGCCTCCCTGAGAGGGAGACATTGGAGAATGCAGAGTTGGAAGGGCCAGACTTGGAGGAAGCACGTGAATATCTGGGGGAAAGCACCCCCAGCAGAAGGGACAGCCAGGGCAGAGGCGGGCTGAAGGAACAGCAAGATCATGTGTCTGGAACAGAAGGAGCAAAGGAGAGGGGGGCAGGAGCCACGGTTAGCACGTTGGAGTGGGGGCAGAGGGTGAGGACTTGCACTCTGAGATGTGACACCACCACAGAGCAGTGACGTGACTGGTATTTTAGTAAAATCGCTCTGGTTATGACGTTGAGAACAGATACGTAGTCTCTCAATGCCTCAGTTATGAAGTGGACATAGTATCCTCCAAATGCCTCAGGAGATCACTGTAAGGACAGAACGAGGCAGTGCTTAGAAAGTGCTGGGGACAGGCACCCAGTGAGCATGCCACAAAAGCTAGTGATTGCTGCTCTTCTAAGGGGACCCACAGGCCCCCCAAGGAGGAAGGGGGCGGGGTCACAGCACACCCGGACAGTTTGGGGGAGCCAGAATGGGGACCCTGCCTCCTCCTGGCCAGCACCTCCCCCTGGCTAGGGATGCTGAGCATGGCAGAGGAGGCTGAACTTGATCCTGTTCCAAAACAGATTCGCCACTTGAGAGAGAGAGGCATGGAATTCCTGGATGTCCCGTCCACGTACTACAAACAGCTGCGGGAGAAGCTCAAGTCAGCCAAGATCCGGGTGAAGGAGAGCCTTGATGCCCTGGAGGTGAGGCTGGAGCAGGCTCCCGGGTCGAGTTCCATCTCGCCTCACAAATTCTGTCCAAAGCCCTACCCTGTGCCAGGCACCCAGACACGGAGGGAAGCCAGACCAGGCCCCTGCTGTCATGGGACTTGCGTTCTAGCACGGAAACAGATGACAAGGACATAGCACGGACACCATCAGAGAGCGAGAGAGTCGGGAACGCACGGGAAGTTAAAACAGGCTGTGACAGAGAGGGACCTGGACCACTTTACAGGAGGTAGTCAGGGAAAGTGTCGCTGAGGACCTGCCATTTCCGGGAAATCTAGATGATGAGGAGGAGTTGGCCATGTCAAAGGCCGGGGAAAGAGCAGTCCTGGCAGAGGGAACAGCAGTGCAAAGGTCCTGAGGCAGGAGCTGGCTCCAAGTGCCCGAGGAACAGAAAGACTAGAGCGGATGAAAGGACGCACGGCCTAGGTCACAGGGGTAGGCTATTCAGGACTTTGGATTTTGTTCTTCTGTGGCCAAAAATCATAATAGCTTTTGGGGGGGTTTCTAATCATTTTAGTAATATACTAGAGGCCCAGTGCACAAAATTCATGCAGGGTAGGATCCCTGGCGGCTGCAGACTGCTGGCTGGGGCCTCCCTTCCTCTGGCTGCCTGCCGCCCCTGGCCTGGGCCTTCCTTCGCACTGGCACTCCACTTGGCCAGGCACCACCGTCCCTCAACTGGGGCCCAGCCAGCCAGCAACACCCGGCCGTGTTCTGCACAGCCCCCTGGTGGTCAGTGCACGTCTAACTCCCTGTCTGTCCGGAAGATGGACTGTGAAGAGGCAAAAGCAGAAGCAGGGAGAACTCTGTGGAGGCTACTCGGGTGGTCCAGGCCAGCCATGATGCAATTGGGGATCTCTTTAATTTTTATTTACTTATTTGTTTTGAGAGAATCTATTTTGAGCTGTCTGGAATTGCTGGAGACACAGGTCTTTTCTTGGCCGAGAGGGTGCAGGAGCCCCTTCCTATGGACTCTCTAAGGATGCCATGTGCCGGGCAGGGGGGCCTCCCCCTCATCCTGCCCTCTGTCTCTAACCTAGGAGCTGAAAATCCTGGTGGACTACGACGAGAACGGCTACCTCTTACAGATCTTCACCAAGCCCATGCAGGACCGGCCCACGCTCTTCCTGGAGGTCATTCAGCGCCACAACCACCAGGTAGGTGGCGCCCGGCCCCAGCGAGCCCGAGGGGCGGGCATGCAGGTCAGCCTGGCTGGCTTTCTGGACTCGTAACTCACCTCCTCTCTCCCGCTGCAGGGTTTTGGAGCTGGCAACTTCAATGCACTGTTCAAGGCGTTCGAGGAGGAGCAGAACCTGCGGGGCAACCTCACAGACCTGGAGCCCAACGGAGTGATCCGGGGCATGTAGACCCGCGAGTCCCGCCTGAGCTGCCGAGGCCCCGCCCACCTGCCAGCGCACGGCGGGCCACGCCCCCTAGCTCTGGAACACGCCCACCCCACCGTCTCTGAACAGCAAGCCCTTCCTACTGGCCATTCCCTCTAGATCCCGCCCACCAGCTCGTTGGGACCCGCCCCCCCAAGGTTCCGCCCACCTCCTGACCACGCCCTCGTCCAGGGTAATAAAGCGGACAGGGATCCAATGCGGTGTCTTGGTGTCTGTGTGGGAGGCCAGCGCAGTGACGCCGTTTGGCCGCCAGGGGGCAGCAGCGCTGCAGGAGGCGTCTGTTAGGGGTGGGGCGCCCCGCGGGAGCCGAGGCGCCAGGTGCAAGCGCTTTGCTAACAGGACCTCAGGGTCGTGGGTAACTCTGGAACCCGGGCGAGCAGAGGGCTTACACTCTAGAGGGGAAGGCAGTATCATTTCCTGAAGTGGTAAATGCTATCAAGAAAATAAAGCAGCGCCCTCACCGGTTTGGCTCAGTGGATAGAGCGTCGGCCTGCGGACTGAAAAGTCCCAGGTTCGATTCTGGTCAAGGGCATGTACCTTGGTTGTGGGCACATCCCCAGTAGGAGGTGTGCAGGAGGCAGCTGATGGATGTTTCTCTCTCATCGATGTTTCTAACTCTCTAACCCTCTCCCTTCCTCTCTGTAAAAAAACAATAAAATATATTTTTTAAAAAGAAAGAAAGAAAATAAAGCAGGGCCCGGCCGGCGTGGCTCCGTCGTTGAATGTTGACCTATGAACCAGGAGGTGAGGGTTCCATTCCCTGTCAGGGCACATGCCCGGGTTGCAGGCTCCATTCCCAGTGTGGGGAGTGCAGGAGGCAGCCGATCAATGATTATCTCTCATCTTTGATACTTCTATTCCTCTCTCTCCCTTCCTCTCTGAAATCAATAAAAACATATTAAAAAAGAAAAAGAAAGCGGGTGGTGAGACTGTGTGGAGGTGAAGCTGGAGGGAGGGATTATTTTCCATCAAGGGTGACATTTGGGGGTCAGCGTGGGAAAATGTGGAAAAACAGCATCCCGGGAAGAGGGAACAGCAAGAGTCAAGGTCTGAAGGTGAACCGCGCTTGGCAGCCTTCTCCTGTCTGGCGGCTTTCTGATCTCTAAAGATGAGCCCTTCCCAACTTTGCTGCCCTGAGCCCAAACTTCTGGGCATAGTGAGGGGAGGGTTAGCAAAGAGACTTTGGGGGAGCATTCTTGCTCTGCAACCATGGGACATGGTTTCCGGTCTGAGAGGTAGAATGGGTAGGAGGGATCTGAGCCCCCTTCCCTCAGTGCAGCTCCAGTCCCCACAGCCTTGCTAGTTCATACTCAAGTGTGAATGACCCTTGCGAAAGAATGACGCAGTTGGGAGAGGAGCTACTAGTCCTAAAACTCTTGGAAGGAAAATTTTCTTCAAAATCAGACACTCAACCTATCGAGCCACACTGGCCGGGCTCTGAAGTAAATTTAAAAAAAAAAAAAAAAAATGGGCAAGGGGGCGAGTGGCCAGGGAGAGGTCAATGGGGAGGGGAGGGGAGAAAACATATGTAATACTTTCAACAATAATTTAAATTAAAAAAAAATCTCGTGGGTCCCTCGATCACCCCACCACTGGATCAGGCAGAGTAGAGCCCTACCTGGAATACCACAAACACTGCGTATATTTCCCTCTTCTCAGCCTGTTTTATCCGTCCCCTCCCTCCTCAAATGCAGACAGAGCACTGCCTTCTTAAATTTCCACCATTTCTGAGTTCTAGTGACGGCAGCAGGATATTGGATCGTTTCCTTAACTGCAGACTGTTAGCCGTGTTGGGCGTCCCCAGGTTTTAAGAAAGGGTCTGGACGGAAAACTACAAAAAACTGTGACTTGCCCGGCTAGCGTAGCTCAGTGGCTGAGTGTTGACCTATGAACCAGGTCACGGTTCGATTCCTGGTCGGGGCACGTGCCGGGTTTTCGGGCTCGATCCCCAGTGTGAGGCGTGCAGGAGGCAGCCAATCAATGATTCTCTCTCATCATTGATGCTTCTCTCGTTCTCTCCCTCTTCTTTCCTCTCTGAAATCAATAAAAATATATATATATTTTTAAAAAAGCTGTGACTCAGTTTAAGACCTGCTGGCCTGGGTGGACCGTATCACACCGACCCCCCCTGCCCCCAGCACAGCCAGCCCACCCTCCACGGGGCAGGGTGTGCCCCCAACAGGAAGGAGGGAGAGGAGAGCAAGAGAGACGGCGTATCTGTAAGAAAAGTCAGTATATTTATGGTTTGCTTTATAAAAGTTACTATAATACAATGGTACATAGTATTGAATTCACAAAAATATGAACAAATATTTACAGCAAGACACACCCACAACGGAAACACTTCTCTTCAAAACAAGTTCCATACGGATGATAGAGCCTAGAAGCACAAACACCCCTAAAAGGTGAGGGTTCTTTTCTTTGTGGGAGGGGAGAGGGAGGCAAAGGGGGGGTGGACAGAAACCCCCAACTCTTCCAAAGCAAAGATTTGTTCAATGAAAACAAAGGCATTGAAAGAAAAAGGAACCAGTACATTCCTGGAAATGACAAGCCGCTCCAGGGTTGGGGCGGGGGTTCCTGGGGGGGGGGGACGGCACGGTGAGGCCAGCTCCCCCCACGTTCCCTCCACTTCCTCTGTTGGGGGGGGGCGGGGAGAACAAAGACAGCCCCTTGGGGGCTGCACAGTAACTGAAATCAGCCGTCTCTACAAACTACACATTTCCTCGTGTGAAAAATAAATATTTCCTCGGTTGCACAATTAGGCAGAAAACCGCAAATGGGAGAGAAGGTCGCCGCTATGCCCAGGTTCCCCTCTGTGTCTTCACGCCACCGATTTCATTGGCCTCGATGACGTGGCGGGCACAGTCTCAAACAGAGAGGGCTTGGGGTGAAGAAATTGAAAGAAAGGAAGAAAAAGAACACAACAAAATCACCAACGACAAAAAAAAAAAAAAAGAGAAAGAGAAAAATAACAATTCTTTGTACAGAATTTACATGATAACAAGCTTGACACAAGCTGAGATTCCAGAGGCCCCTCGCAGGGTGGGCGCCCCACCGACGGTGAGGACGAGTCCTGGTCACTTTCCATAAATTATGTACACGCCTGTTCTGCGTCTTGGGGTGCGGGGGGGACTTGTGTGATTTTTTTCTGTTGTTTTTTTTGTTTGTTTTTTTGGGAAGTACAAAGAAATGAGCAAAAAAGTCTTCCCACGTGTTTCTACAAGAAACAATGTTCCCGAGAAAAAGTCCTTTACGGCCGCCTATATACAGAAGTGGGATCTGAACTTCGAACACCTCCTTCCCCCTCGGCTGGATTTTACACACGCACGAGAGCCAAGTCCATGGACGTGAACCCTGAAGAGGGTGGTGGGGATGGGGGGGGAGGAGGGGCTAAAAAAAAAAAAAGAAAACCTTGTCAGGTTGAGATCTGGATTCTGAAATCTTTTCCGAGATCTTCCTTTCTCTGGGAGAAATCGTCTCACTCTGAAAATAAATATGCTCTTGATGTCTTAGGGCGAGTGGGGCTGGGGGCAGCAGGCAGGTGACGCTTATAAACGAGGAAGTCCACACGCATCCACGGTCACACCCGTAGCGGCGAGACTGGGCCCCGCCTGCCCGGGGAGGCCCTCCTCTCGCCTGTGAAGGTGAGGACGGGGTGAGTGGACAAGACCCTCCCCAGTGCCCCACCTGCCCACACCGGGGCCTCCTGCAGGGTCCTTCGTTGCTGGCATTCGAATGAGAAAGTAAACATTGAACCCAGATTTGGGGGGTGGCAGAGAGCCGAGGGGGCAAGTTCCTGCCTGGGACCAGCTTGGCTCCGCCAGGGTCTTCAAGGGGACGTGGCCCCCCAGGCTGCTGGGGGAAGGACAGGCTGGGGGTGGGGGTCTGTAAGGGTCTTCTCGCTGAGTCCACTGGTAGAGGGGGGGGGCCTTCCATAGTGTTCTGAGGTCAAAGCCACCTGCCAGACCCCCCTCTGTGCAGCACCTGGCGCAGCGCCCGGACCGGGGCCTCCAGCACGTGGAGGGGTCCACGCCTCACACAGAGGCCTCGGCAGCCCCTGCCCGGCCCCGCGCTCCGCTTCTGCCTTCACATTTCAACGGTTAAAATGTCTTTTCTTTTGATAAGAAAATAAAGGGAAGACAAAACAAGGTAGCAGCATTCACGGAAAGAGGCGGATGACAAGACGGGGAGGAGACGGGAGAGAGAGATGGAGGGCCGGGGACAGCGGCCGGGAACAGAGGCGTTCACGCTGGAGTCGAACACAAGTCCTCGAGGGAGCGCTTTGAGAAGCGACAAGACACAGGCTGACGGACAGAGAAGCCCTTTCCCACTGAGGGCTGGAGCCGGGGTCCTGGGGGTAGTGTTGGGGCGCCAGGCCCTGGCGTGGCCGCTGGGTAGAGGACAGCACCTGAAACGGGGGAGGCGGGGCCGGGCGGGGGCCCGGGCTAGTTGAGGGTCCCCCGGCAGTTCTCGGAGCTGCAGAGGCAGGGGATCTTGACGTCCTCAATGGGGAACTTGTAGTCGTAGGTGATCTCCTCGTTGACGTTGATGTGCTGCTTGGAGTAGATGACGATCTTCTTCTGCGACTCCACGGTGATCACCTTGGCGTAGCAGTTGGGCTGTGGGCCAGGGGAGGGGACAGTGAGCGGAGGACCCCGGGGCAGCCTCCTCCACCGGGGCCCACACGGAGCCCCGTGCCTGCCAGATGCCCCCCAGGCCCACTGCCACCTGCTGTGGGCCTCAGCTCTGCCCCTGCCTCTGTTATTAAATAATGACAACGATGGCAATAACAATCAATGATTCCCCAGGGCTTCAATTTCAGCAGCCGCACCCATTCATTTACATATTGTCTGGGCTCCTTTGGTTACAATGGCCGTTAAGCAATTGCTAAGAGATGGTCTGAGCCACTAAGCCAAAAATATTTACGGCCCGGCCGGCCTGGCTCAGTGATTGAGTGTCAACCTAAGAACCAGGAGGTCACAGTTAAGATTTCCCGTCTGGGCACATGCCCGGATAGCGGGCTCGATCCCCAGTGTGGGGCATGCAGGCGGCAGCTGATCAATGACTCTCTCTCATCATTGATGATTCTCTCTCATCTCTGATGTTTCTATCTCTCCCTCTCCCTTCCTCTGAAATCTATAAAAAAAAATATTAAAATATATATATATTTACCAATGACAGCAAAAGTTTGCTGGCCCCTGGTCCTGACCCAGAACCCTAACAGTACCTGGTGTCTGCCTGTGGGGAGCGCTGCACCACGCACCCAGGTCCCCCAAGCCTCCACCTCCTGCATCCCCCCCACCAAGGCCAGATCTGGCCCACACCTGGCTGGGTTCTGTCTCCAAAAGCCCTCCTCTTCCTGTTGACTGCTTTCCACCCACAGCCAGGAGCCACGGCCGGCGCCCATCACCGCTCACTGGACTGCCGCTGCCTCTCGGCTCTGAGAGTCTACTCTGAGGCAGCAGCCAGGAAGTCTTCCCAAAGGGGCAGCACATACTTTCACCCTTGGACTCCAAACCTTCCAGTGGCCTGCCTCAGCTCTGCCTGGGAGGCTGAGTGACAGCCACCCCAACCTGCCAGCCTCAGCTCACCCTGCCCTCTCGCCAGCCTCATGTTCTTACCCTACTCCATCCCCACTGCCCCCCAGCTGACCCTCAAACAGGTGTTCACCCCCCTGCCCCAGGGCCTTTGAACGGAACACTTGCCCAGGCACTGCCTCACCTGGGTGATTCCCTCCTGTCCCTCAACCCTCACAGGAGAATCACAGGAAAGTCCCTACCAGCCCAGATAATGCTCAAGTCACAATCCTGAGGGCAGCAGGGCTGAGAAGTCGCTGTGTAGCACACTCAGAAGGCCTGCATGCAGGACACACTGGGTCCTCCTGACAACCTACCGGGAGGAACCACCTCCATTCCCATTTTACTGATCAGGAGGCTGAGGCACTGAGACGTTCAGTAAGTAGCTTATGGTCACTGGGTAAGTAGTGACATCAAGACGTGAAACCGGAGTTAGGGGTGTCTCCGGGAACAGGCCTGTCCCCTGTTCCAAGCTCCCTCTGCTTGTTTTTATTTATTTATTTGTTTATTTTTATTGATTTCAGAGAGGAAGGGGGAGGGAGGGAGACAGAGAAACATCAATGATGAGAGAGAATCATTGATCAGCTGCCTCCTGCACACCCGCTACTGGGAATCGAGCCAGCAACTGGGGCATGTGGGAATCGAACCCGTGACCTCCTGGTTCAGAGGTTGACACTCAACCACTGAGCCATACCAGACTCCCTGTGCTTGTTTCCAGAGTGAAAAACACCCTTGTTATCAATGACACCTGTCCCACTCCAGACCTGCGAGATCCACCCTGGTTGTCACCAGCCACACGTGAGGTATTTCAGTTTGGACTCGTATAAATTAAGATAAAAACTCAGCTCCTCAGTCACTCCAACCACAGTTCAGTGCTCCACACGACACAGGGTGGTCCCGTGTCTGTGGACAGCACGGACCAGAGCTTTGCCAGCACCGCCCAGACCGTGCCCCACGTCTCATTGTACCCACTGCACAGATGGGAAGACTGAAGCTCAGAGGAGAAAGGCTCTCTGCTTGAGGTCCCCCCGCCCACCCCGCACCCCCGGAGGCACTCACGTTGCAGCTGTGGTTAATAAAGCGAGCAAAGTTGCCACACTTGGTGGCGTCGATGATGGTGTCGTGGTCCACCCGGAACATGTAGCTGCTCCCGATGCCCTCGTCCTCGTAGCGTTTCTCCCGCATGTCTGCGATCACCTGCAGGGAAAGGGCCTCAGTAGGGCTGGGCCGCTCCCGTCCCCACCCCGACACCGGCCACAGGGCAGCGCCTACCTGGCGGATGTTCTGGCCCACGTACTCAATGACCATCTCGTCAGCCGCGATGGGCTCCATGGCGAACAGGCCCCAGTCGTGAATGTGGCTCTTGCAGAATTTGAGCTTTTTCTTCCGGAACTGAGGGAGGAAGGAGAGGGTGAGAGTCCTGGTCTTGGGTCCCGTGCCACCCCCGCTGCCCTGATGGCCCGGCCTCACCTTGAGCTGGTTGAACTTGAGCAGGTCGCTGTCACAGCTGCCGGTGAAGGAGGACAGCAGGCGGCGCTGCTCCGAACGCCGCTCGGAGCCGGCCCGGGTGGAGGCGTGTGGCTGCGCCGGGATGCTCATGCCCTGCGAGGAGGCGGAGGCGGGGGACAGGTCAGGAAAGGGGCGCGGACGCCCCAGGAACATGGTCCCACCGACTATGGTACCCGTGTCCCCATCACGTCCTTGATGATCCCACCCTAATTCTGGGTCCCTGTCACCCCAACTTCCTTGCTCTGGCCTCTCTGTGCCTGTCCTGACCCTGACTGTCCCCTCTCCTCCCTGACAGAATCTGAGCGGCTCCAGCCCCTCCGTCTTCAAGGTGACGACACACTTTCCCTCCACGCTGCCGTCCCTCCCAGGCTCAGCTGGGAGACCTGGAATGTCCTTGCTTCTCCGCCGGAAGATGGGGGCGTGTTTCCTCCATCCCCCGTGGCTCTCACCACGGCCCCTCAGAGCTCCCCCAAAATTCGAAATCATAGCTCCTGCCGCCACACCCTCGAATCCTTTCCTTCTCGGGGCCTCCCTCACCCTCCAGCCCAGCTCTTGGCGCTTGGAGCCGCACCCGCTCCACACGCGTGCGCTGGTCCCGCTGTGACCTGTGATCAGCATCTCCATGGTGACGATGCCCAACGTGCAGGTGCCACTTCCTCCCACCTCAGTGCTTGGCATCCGGCTCCCCAGGCCCCAGGCCAGACCCACCCAATTCCCTTGTCTCTTATACCCAATCCAGCCCCCGTCCTGTCCATTCAACTTCCTAATATTCTAACATTCCTGCTATTCTTTAACAAGTATCCACTTTTGCCGAAACCGGTTTGGCTCAGTGGATAGAGCGTCGGCCTGCGGACTGAAGGGTCCCAGGTTTTATTCCGGTCAAGGGCATATACCTGGGTTGCGGGCACATCCCCAGTAGGGAGTGTGCAGGAGGCAGCTGATCGATGTTTCTCTCTCATCGATGTTTCTAACTCTCTATCTCTCTCCCTTCCTCTCTGTAAAAAATCAATAAAATATATTAAAAAAAAAAAAAAGTATCCACTTTTGTCCTCACAGCCACCCAAGCCCAACTACCCGCACATCTGGAATGGAGACGGCAGCACCTGCCTGAGTCGCTCCCCAGCCGCCAGTGTGAGCTTGGGAAATCGTAGGTGAACCGTGTTCCCCACACCTGCTCTCAAATCCCTCCTGTGGCTTGTCGTATACAGAACGCAAACCCACCCTCATTCCGCAGCCTCCGCGGCCCGGTCTCTTTGGCGACACCTGGCCTGGCCGTTCCTTTCCCCAGTTGCTCCCTGCCGCAGGCTGTCCTCTCCACAGGGGAACTGCGGGGCCCAGTGGACCCCTCGGGTCCAATCTCCTTACGGAAGTTTTCCTCTGCTTCTTGGTGGTCTCTCCCAGTCACCCACATGGCTTGTTTCTTTACGTCATTCAGGTCTGGCTCAAATGTCACCTTCTCTGGCCCCGACTCGCCAAACCCTAACCTCCTCTCCCGTGGTCTCCACCTGGCATCCTATTTGTTCACTTATTTCCTATCCCCCTTAGGATGTAAGGCCCACGAGGAAAAGAATTTTGTTTTGTTCACTGTTCTGTAGCAAGTGCTCCACAAGTACCTGCTTCATTTAAAAAAGGTATGGCCCGGCCGGTGTGGTTCAGTGGGTGAGCGTCGACCTATGAACCGGGTCACGGTTCAATTCCCGGTCAGGGCACATGCCCAGGTTGCAGACTCAATCCTCAGTGTGGGGTGTGCGGGAGGCAGCCCATCGATGATTCTCTCTCCCCTTCTCCCTTCCTCTCAGAAATCAATAAAAATATATTTAAAAAATAAAAAAGTAAAATAAAAAAATAAAAAAGGAATGAGTGAGCCTTCTGGAAACACAACTGAACTCTGCTCACATCCCTGACTGAAGCTCTCAGAGGCTCTCCACTGCCCACCCTCACCTCACCACTCACACCTGAGCCACCAGGTAACACCCTCCGTGCGCCACAACCCCTCAACCTGCCTGCACCCCGTCCAGGACGACCCCTGCCCACTGCCCAGGCCAGGCGGCTTGTGTCTGGGCACCTGACGGCAGTACCTGGGTGTCTGTGGGGGGCTCGTCCGTGCTGGCGCGGGTGTTGTTGAGGTATCTGATCTTGTCCTTCTTGTCGATGGTGTAGAAGCCCTCGCTGCGGGCACAGCCTGTCACGTGCTCGGGGATGTCATCGTCCCGTTTCTTTTTCTTGGCTGAAGAGAGGCTGGTGGGTGGGTGTGGGTCAAGGGCCACGTGGACACTGATGGCAACCCCTCCTGAGACTTACCCCACCGGCCCAGCCGCTCCACCCTCAGCACAATCTCCAGGAGGCTACAGAACCCAGCCGCACGGCCCACAGCCACACCACCTGGCCCGCCAGCCACCTCCACGGACGGCCAGAGCTCTTGTCAGGGGTACCTAGTTGCATAGCCCTGGGTGTGTTTTATAATTAACCACTTTCTGCCTCAGTTTCCCCATCTGTAAACTGGGTTCATAACGGTGCCTCTCTGGATAATTACTGAGGTTTAGGTGCCTAGCAGAGTTCCTGACACAGAGAAAATGCTCAATAAGTCAGTTTAGAACACTGTTGTTAACAATCGACTACCAGGGTAGCATTGTGGTTAAGAGCCCACATTCTGGAGCCAGGTTTGCTTGGGTTTAAATTTCAGCTCTGCTACTTGTAGCTGTGTGACTCCAGGCAGGTTGCTTAACCTTTCTGAGCCTTGGCTGCTACACAGATATGATGGGATTAATAGCCCCACGTCCCTGGGCGGTTGGATTAAATTAGGTGATGGGAGCCCAGAGTGAGCAGTTCCTGCCACTGTTACGTGGTGCAGCCACGTTACTACCTTAGATTGGCTGAGACCTGCCGTCTGGGGGGTGAGCTGGGCCTGGCCTGAGGGTGTAAAGGTGCCAGTGCCGACTCCCGATGGGCACAGACACTGCCTCATAGGTGACGTGGCTGTGCTCTCGCCCTCACGGGTATCGTGGGAGACAACTCGGTGGGTGAGGCCCCCCGGTGCCGGGCGGCGCGGCCCCCAGCCCCGCGTGGCAGGATATAAGGGTGGTAGACCCAGAGGGTGTCGTTGAGCCAGTCCATGCCATTGTCCTGCTGCAGCAGCCGCTCGTAGGTGACACACAAGAAGCGGATGTCCTCCTCGTCGATGCCCCCGTTCCAGATGTCGTACAGGATGGTCATCTCCTCAAACTCCGTCCGGGGCCGGAAGAGGGGCTGCGGCGGGGAGAGCTCGGGCGAGGCCGAGGCCACCAGGTCCTCGTGGCGCTTCTTGGGCGGCCGGCGCCAGGAGCCTCGCACCTTGGCCAGGTCCAGGAACTCCTCGGTGACACCCTCGCGCCCGCGGGGACCCGGCGGGATGGCCTCAGAGAGCCACTGGTTCTCTAGCTCCTTAAAGGGCAGCTTGGTGGGCTCCACAGGGGGTGGGGGAGGTAGCGGGGGAGGCTGGGGAGGTAGGGGTGGTGGGGGGGCTGGGATCCCCGTGTTCCGGAAGTCCAGGGTCACAGCCCGGGGGTCGTGGGTGCTGGGGAAGACCGGGGTCTGTGGCTGGCCCGGCAAGAGCAGAAGGTCCCTGCCCAGGGCGGCCGCCCCTGGTGGCCGGACCAAGGCCCCATCCAAGGAGAGCAGGGCCGGTGGGGAGCGTCGGGGCCGGCCCGGCTTCCTCTTGATGGGGGGCGGGCAGGCGGCCAGAGGGGTGGGCAGCAGGGGTGGCAGTTGGGGAGGGGCCCGAGCTTGGGGCCGCAGGACAGGTACAGGCAGAGCCAGGGGCAGGGGCAGGGGCAGGGGCAGAGGGAGCGGCAAGCCCGTCTCCAGGAGCACCTGGGACGGCAGAGGGCTGGGCCGGTCATCGCGTCGGCCAGTGGGGAGGGGGCAGATGGGCAGGAGCAGGGGCCCGCTGGGCTCGGGGAAGGTGGGCGTGAAGGTGAAGTCCCGGCCAGGTGTCCTCGGGAGGCCACCGCTGCCCAAGCTGGGGGACTGGGATGGGTAGGAGAAGGGGCTGCCGGGCACCTGCGGGGAGCTCAGGGACAGGTTGCTGCTGCCCCCCGACAGCGGGGGCTCCCCGCTTGGGGTGGCCGGTACTGTCTCTGTGCTCTGCGACTTGGCCAGGCTGCCACAAATGCCTGGCGTACGTGGGGGCTGGTCCTCAGGGGGAGGCTCCAGAGGGACGGGTGGGTGTGGGGGTTCTGGGGTCTCGGGCTCGGGCGGTGGGCTAGGTGGCCGGGGCGGTCGAGGGGGTGGCAATGGTGGCTGCAGAGGTAAGGAGAGCAGCAGAGGGGGCTCGGGCTTCGCTTTCAGCTCCTCCCCTGCAGAGACGGGTGAAAACCAGGCCACTGTTAGTTGATTCAAACACCTCTGAGTGCCCTACTTCTTCTGCCCTACTATGCACTTGATACCTGACCAATGCATGGCTCTGAGTCCCCCAAGACGCTTCTGAGTATAAAGACCGTGCCCCCAGCTAAACCCCTGAAGGACTGCTCCGCCTCCAGCCCAGTGTCAGATACACAGTAGGTGCTTAATAAACGTTACAAGTAAATCAAAGGCGGAGACATGGCTGGAAGCCTTTGACGCTGTCTTTAGAACAGTGTTCTGTGAACAGGGAATGTCCTGTGAACCAAGACAATGGGCTCTGCTATCGAATAAAATTCAAGTTTCTTTTGTGCAGGACTTGTCAGAGCGTTTAAGGTTTTCTCCAAGCATTTATCTCCATTGTCATATATATATACCGTGTTTTCTAACGTATCAGCTGTTACCTATCACCTTGCCCTAGAATCAAAGCTCTACGAGGGCAAATGCTTTTGTTTGTTTGGTCCACTGTTGCCCTATTAACACCTAGAACAGTACTGGGGATGCAATAAAGTCTTAATAAAATACTTGTGACAATAAAGACTTGTGGTTCTGTAGCCAAACAACAGAATTAAACACAATATAACAGGCTTCTCTCCTAAGGACTTAGTAGAGGTACGAACTAACCACTAACCACCCGGCTGAGTTTAAATCCATTAAAACTAAGTAACATTACGAACTCGGTTCCACAGGCTGCTCACCACACTTCAAGGGCCCTTACAACATTGTGTCGAGTGGCCACGGATTGCACAGGGCAGAGAGCAGACATTTCTATCGCTGTGGGGAGTTCTGCTGGAGCGCAGGCCAGCCTTTCACACACTCCGCGCAGCTCTATCCGGACCGTGGCCCCGGCCGCTCTCACCCGGCCCAGCACCCGAGTCTCCCCGGCCTGCCTGTCACTGAACAACCATGCACGCCTGGCCCTCCTTTTGGGGAGCATCTCATGGGACTACGGGACAAGGACTAATCTGTGGGAACACCGCCACTGAGGAATGGTGACAGCTGGTCCCCTCTGAGGAACCAGCAGGTGCCAGGCTCTATGCTGGCACATCGCACACCCTCCCGTTCTCTCCTCCCACCCCACCTCATGGTGGGCGCATTCTCCATCGATCCCCGTTTGCAGGGGAGGGACAGTTCCGCGATTCGCCCAGAGGAGCTGGCTCATCCTGGACCTCCCAGGGGCCGGGGCAGTTACCTCGGGGGGGCTCCGGGGACGCTGGGAGGCGGGCCTCCGTGTCTTTCGCAGGAGGCTCTGGAGACAGCGGCCTGGCCACTTCCTGGTTCAGACCTGGCTCCTTGGGGGGCTCTTTCACACCCACAGGCAGGGGCGGCTCTTCCAACGGGAGGGTCCGCTCCTCGGGGACCTCGTCCTCAGCCTCGATGTCCACTTCCTCTTCCGTCAAGGGCTCCACCACGGGCGCCCTCGTGGCCACCTCCTCCTCAAAGTTCTCCTCGGGAATGGCGGGAGCCATGCTCTCATCTGTGGTGGCCTCCTCTTCCTCCTCCTCCTCCGCCTCCGCCTCCTCCTCCTCCTCCCCGGCCACCAGCTCTTCTTCATCCTCCGAGGACGACGACGAAGACTCAGAACTTGATTCAAACTCCGAAGACTCCGAACTCTCGCTGGAGGACCCAGCCCCAGCCTTGCGGGTGGCAATGCTCGCGGTCTCCTCTGGGCGGGGACACGGGAGGGGGCCTGTCATTCCTGCTGCGCCCCCGCCAGGTACGGCTCAAAGGGGGACCCTCAGGAACGTGGGGCAATGGGTGTGACTAGTCACCATTTGTTTAAATTGAGGTAAGAGCCACATAACAGAAAACCAACCATTTTAAAGTAGAGAATTCTGTGGTACTGAGCACACTGACAATGTGTGCAACCGCCGCCTCCGTCCCAAAACCTGGTCATGAGCTCGAGAAGTAACCCATCCCCTTTAGCTCTTACCCCGCCCCCACCCGTTGCACCAGCAACCACTGGTCTGCCTCCCAGCCCCAGGGACTGCCCCTTTCTGGACATTTCACATGGACAGGCCCACAGGGTACGCGGAGCGTGTGCAAAGGCGAGACACTGTGCCCACCAAGTGTTGGTGACTCGTGTTCAGGCTCAGCCCGCAGAGGGACCCTGGCCGGGCCGGGCCACAGCCTGCCCCGCTCACCTCCGTCCGAGTTGCCTTCCTCCTTGTCACTCGCCTCCGACAGGGCCAAGTCTTCGTCTTCGTTCTTGGAGTCTTCCTGGCCGTCGCTGTCGTCATTGTCATCATCCTGGGGGAGGAGAGGTGGAGGGGTGAGTGCGGGGCCCCCTCGCCCAGCCTGGCACCCCGGGCCTCCCCACCCCGAATGGCACCTTATCTGACATGGAGGAGGTGGAGGAGGAGGAGATCGGGCTTCCAGGGGCCTCTTCCTCCTCCTCTGCTTCTTCCTCCTCCTCCTCCTCCTCCTCCTCCTCCTCCGTGCTGTCCTGCCCCTCCTTGTCGGAGGCCGAGGACGAGGGCGAGGTCGTCGAGGACCCCGAGGAGGAGGATGCCGATGAGGATGAGGACACGGACAGCGACTCCTTCTCGTCCTCCTCCCCGCCGCTGTCCAGCTCCAGGGGCCGGCCCGGCCGCCGCCGCACCCCCACGCCCTTGGGGTCCCGCTTGGCGAGCTCGCAGGGGGCGTCTACCATGTCCCGGTCCCGCTCGCGCTCTGACTCTGTGGGGAGGGAGGGTGTCAGTGGGCGAGGAGGACGGGGACGGAGGAGACCCCAGGACCTGCTGGGAGACGGGGGGACACAGACCTTCGTCTTCCTCATCCACGGAGGTCGAGGGCCGCAGCCGCTTCTGGTCTCCGGACGTGGCCGTGTCCGGGGGCTCCTTCCTCTTGACCTTGAAGGAGGGCAGGCGGATGGCCCCTCGCAGCCCGATGCCCAGGCCCAGGCCCTCGTAGCCCAGGCCCTCGCCCTTGCTCCACGACTCCAGCAGGCACGAGGTGATGCGGTCCTTGGGCTTCGGCCGGTCCTCGTCCTTGTGCTCGCCCGACTTCACCGGGGTCAGCGAGGCCTGGGGTGCGAGAGGGGAGTCGCCGTGATTAGGGTGCTGCCGGCGATGCCCCTGGGTGGCCCCCAAGCAGCCTGCCTTCTGCCAGTGTTGACAGCCGCAGGGTGACCGGGCGCTCCCTGCCTCCGTGCCACCACTCGGGACACCCCTTTTCTCTGCCTCACCGAACCTCGATTTCCTCCCCGGCGAGTGGACTCCTCCAGCTACCTATGCCAGGCCGTGGCCTCCCACTCGGAGACTGCGATTCCCCACAAACATCGGTGTTACTGACACACACGTCTCACAAACGACATTCGTGCTGGCCCATTCTGAGGGCACAGCCGTGTCCCCAGTCGTGTGTCTTGGGAGAACATAGGGTGCTGGCGAGGCCTGCCCGCTCACGACCCTGGGGCCCGGCACTGCCCACCCACCTTCGCCATCCGCTCCTTCTTGTCCCACCACTCGTCGAAGGCCCGGAAGGCCACCACCTCCACCATCTTGCGGTTCAGGTCGCGCTTCATGATGGCCTTCAGCTCCTTGAGCACCACCAGCAGGACGCCGTCCACGGTGGCCTTGTGGGGGTCCTCCTGGCGTGGCATGTAGCCTGGTGGCGGCACTGATGGGTCGAACTTGGGCAGGGGTGGCCAGGGCTGCCCACGCCCTGGGCCCGTGTTGCCCAGGGAGAAGGGGTTCCGGTAGGGGGGCAGGTTGACAAACTGCAGCCCCGCCGCAGCAGCCATGAAGGGGGGGTAGGGGCAGGCGCCGTGGCCGGTCATCAGACGGCTCAGCATCTGAGTTTGCATCTGGAAGGACATGGGCATGCCGCCCCACTGGCCGCCCAGCACGTGGCTCATGTCCACCTGCATCACGGGGAACAGCCCGGGCGGGAAGGGTGGCAGAGGTGGCAGGATGGGCGGGGGTGGGACACCGGGTGGCGCTGGTAGAGGTGGCGGGGGCACTGGCACGGCTGGGTGGGCCGGGGGTGGGGGGGGCGGCGGTGGTGGCAGAGGTGGGGGCATGGGGAAGCCAGGCTGTGGTGGAGGTGGCGGTGGGGGTGGGGGCAGTGGTGGGAAGCCAGGGGGCGGGGGCAGCGGCAGGTTCGGGGCCAGCACAGAGGGGCCTCCCACAGCCGCCGAGCCTGGGGTCACCACCATGGGCTTGGGACAGTCGGCACTGGTGATGGGGGCCGAGGGCATCTCGTCATCTGAGATTTCCATGTCCTCACCGGAGGACTGCTGGCCCTGCGGAGACAAGGGAGACAGCAGTGAGTGTGAGCCTGGGAGGCCAAGCCAGCCCCCAGAGCCCCCTTCCACACGTCGGCAAGTTGGAGGAGAGGCCTCCAGCCATGTGGCCCTAGCCAGTCACTTCACCTCTAAGCCTCAGTTTCCCCATCTGCATAATGGGCATCATAGTACCTGCCTCATGGGTGATCATGAGGACTCAGTCATTTCACAAACATTTACTCAGCACTGTCCTAGGTGCTGGCAACACAGCAGCGAACAAGACAGACAAAATCCTTGCGCCCACAGAGCTGGACTTCTAGAGCAGTGGTTCTCAACCTTCCTCATGTTGTGGTGACCCCCAGTTTCATTGTTACAAATTGAACATAATTAAAGCATAGTGATCAATCACAAAAACAATATGTAATTATATATGTGTTTTCCGATGGTCTTAGGCGACCCCTGTGAAAGGGTCGTTGGACCCCCAAAGGGGTCACGACCCACAGGTTGAGAACCGCTGTTCTAGAGGGAAGAGGCAGAAGGGAATCGGGATGAAGATGTGAATATACCGTCTGTCCTGGAGAAAAAGGAAGCCGGGAAGGGAGATGCGGTGAGAAGAGGAAAACAGATTCTGTTTCAGTTTGAGAGCTTCTGTTTCAATTTGTATTCAGAGAAGATACTAATAACTGACGCCTCTGCAGCTCTCCCCATGTGCCAGGCACCTCTCTGAGCACTTCACATACATTCACTCAGCCAACCCTACACAGCAGGCCTGTTATCTCCCTTCTCACTGAGTTAGAAATGGGGACACAGAGAGCTTCAGTAACTTGCCCAAGGCCACACAGCCAGCAAGAGGCGGAGCCAAGATTTGAACCAGAAGTGGCTCCCCAGCCTGCTGCCCTCACTGTGGCAGAGAAAGCGGTGGAGAAGGTGACACTTTGTTTTGTGAACTGAATGTATTGGGGTAACACTGGATAATGAAGTTATACAGGTTTCAGGTGCACAGCTCTGTAACACACCATCTGTATGCTATGCTATGTTCTCACCACCCCAAGGCAAGTCCCACCCCTTTCCCTCTGGTCATCACCATACTGTCATCTGTGTCTCTGAGTTTTGGGTTTTTTGGGGTTTTTTTTTTTTTTTTTTTTGCTTAATCCCTTCACCTTTGTCACACAGCCGCCCAACTCCCCTCCCCTCTGACAGCTGTCAGTCTGTTTTCTGTATCTATGAGTCTGTTTCCATTTTGTTTATTTTATTCATTAGATTCCACATATAAGTGGATCACATGGTGCTTGTCTTTCCCTGACTGGCTTATGTCACTTAGCATAATACAGTGGGGCCTTGACTTAAGAGTGTCCAGACTAACGAGTTTTTTGAGATATCAGCTGTCTCTCGGCCGATTTTTTGCATCGAGTTGATAGAGTAATTTGAGTTAACGAGCTCCTTAACGAGCTCGGTCTCGGAACGAATTAAACTCGTAAGTCAAGGCCCCACTGTACTCTCCAGGCCCATCCACGCTGTTGCAAAAGGTAAGGTTTCCTTCCTTTTTCACAGGCAAGTAGTGTAAATGCACCACAGCTTTTGTATCCTCTCATCACTGACGGACACTCGGGCTGCTCCCAAATCCTGGTGATTGTAAGTGACGCTGCAGTGAACACACGCGTCCCATTTCCTATCCGCGCTGTAACCTCGGGATGCGGGCTCTACTGCAGCCCCTCCTGACAGGCGAGGAGACGCCAGGGAGTCGAAAGCCACTGGCCCAAGAGGCAGAGCCAGTCATAATCGGCCAGGACGCAAGCCAGGATGCCGCCCAGAGCGGGGACCTGGTAGCCACCCCTGGTGAACAGGGGAGTGGAGTTGAGGATGACCCCCGCTCTAAAATGGGCAAGGGCCAGTATACACTGGGATGCAGGGGGGAGGCCGGGGGTTGCACGGTGCAGGTGCAGCAAGAAGGCAGCGGGGGTGGGGAGAAAAGGGCCGGGCCACCCCCAGGCTCTTCAGTCAGGACAAGAGGCGAGAAGCTGCCCTGGATGAACCTGGCTGAGACGGAGCCTTTTGTAAGTTGCAAGCCTGGGAGTGCGTCTGAAGGCTGAGGGGACGGGGTCTGTGCAGACTGTAAAGTCTGCCTATAGGAAAATAGGGGGTGGGAGGTGGGAGGTGGGGGTGGAGAGGAATAGCAAATCTCTGGCAGCAGCAGCAAAAAGCATTGGCTTTAGCTAGGTCCTCTCTATTCTCCTTCTCTCTTCCCCTCCCTCCCTCCCAGGGTCCCCACGCCTATGCTGAGAGCAGACTCAGCCTGGGACTCAGGGACAGCGCCCAGAAGATCAGCCCTGGACAGCGCCCAGCGCCCAGCAAGACAGGCGCCGCACGCAGAGGGTTAACCCAGCCGGCCAATCACAGGGAGACGGGAGCTGCGCGCTCCAGCCCTCGGTCGGCCCCTCCCTCCGCGCCTGTGGTGAGAACCAGAACCGGTGGAGACAGCCCGAGCGCCCAGCACCAACCTGCACCAACCCATGCTGTGCCTGGAGCTTCCCTTGCGGCACCTCACTCAGGCCCAGACGGTGTGAGACAGGTGCTCTCACCATCCCATCTCACTGACAACGAAACTGAGACTCAGAGAGGGAAAGTGCCTTCCCTAAGGTCGCGTAACCAGTGAGTGCCAGAGCCGGGGCTCAGGCTCAGGGCCTGGCGCCTGCAGTTTTAACCACCAGTCTCTGTGAAGAAAGGGTACCCCCCCTTTATTCTCCCCCCCCCGCCGCCCTCCCCCACAAGCGGGCCTCCCTGCGCAGCTCTCCAGCCCCCAGAGCAGGCGCTTGCAACTCCCAGGTCAGTCCCGAGGAGCCGGGATGCTGCTCTCCCGGCTGCCAGCAGGGGGCGCCCGAGGCCAGCCTGGAGGTAATCAGTGCTCCCAGGCTTCCCTGGGCTAAGGTCCTGAGGCATCCAGGACCCCAGCTCTCTGGGCCTCAGCCTCCCCGCCCCCCACTTCCCTACAGTGACTCGGTGGGAAAGCCCACCCTCCGACTACTCTGTGCTTCTCTGCCCAGCTGGTCAACAGAGGGAAGAAGGGAGGGCCGCTGGGAAGCAACCCCCACCTCTGCACACCTGTCAGCTCCCCAGGCTTGGACTCCTTGGCACCTGAAACCACTTCCCCAGAACTGCCTGAAGGCCCCTGGAGCCCCAACCACCTGTGGTCGCTCCTGGGCAGGCCGTGTTCCTCTCTGTTCCTCCCTGAGGCAGCCAAACCGGCCTAATCAAAGCGCCCGGGTGGGGACCCTCCTCCTGCCACCCACAGGGGCACTGTGCTCTGTCTAAGCCCCTGGCTGCTCATGCCCGTCGGGCCCACAGGTTCCAAGCGGGTGTCCAGGAGGGCCAGGGCGGGTGCCTGGACCAGGAGGGGGAGGAGGGGTCAAGGAAGGTGACCTAGTACCCGCCGCCAGGCAGCACCCCACCCCCCAATCCTGAAGCTGGAGGTTCGGGCAATGAGACCCCAGGAGAGGATCTAAGGGTGAGGAGAGGGTGGAGGGTGGACAACTTGGCCTGCTCCTGGCTGTGGCCCTCCCCCTGCGCTAGCCCTTAACTCCTTCACTACTGGAGCCAGGGAGAGTGGGAGAAGGGAAACTTCAATGCCCCCCCCCCGCCTGCCCGCCATGGTTCCTTCGTTCCGGAGGCACCGGGTGCAGGAGACAGGGCTCCAGGGCTCCCACCCTCTCCCCAACCTTCCTGAGCCTCGGGACCAGCCCTGGATCATCCCTAAGGCACCCAACAGAGAAGGGAGCCCACACCGTCACCACAATCCGTGCGCTCTGGGGCCTGGAAACTCCTACCAAAGATCATCAAGTCAGAACGGGTCCCTAGGAAGCCTTGACTTCCCATTCCCGACCAGGAGAGCGACAGAACTAGGCCACACTTCCCTTCTCTCCACGGCTCCTCGGGAACCTAAGAGCCAGACCAGCGGCTCAGTCACAGCCTCGTGCTTTTCGCATCCTTTCTTTATTCTCTACAGACTGACCTGTTATTTTGGCTGCTCTGGCCCTGTTGCTTCTATGTCTTAGCTAGTTGTCCAAGGAGAGGATGTTTCAAAGGGCTAAGGAGGGAGACACCAGACAGACAAAACCAACCCCAGACAGGAGACAGACAGACAGGGTGGTACCTCATCCATCTTCTCTGAGGTCGGGGTCCTGTCTCCAGCCAGGTCCAACGTCACCTCAGTTGTCTGGCCCAGAAGACCGGTGGGGTCTGGGGGGCCTGGCTCGGGCGGGGGTCGGGGCCCCAGCCCCAGGTCAAGCTCCTCGTCCTCATCCGAGTCTGGCAGGGGCGTGGGGCTGATGTCCTCCAGGCCGGTGCTGGAGGGGCGTGAGGAAGGCGGCGTGGGGCCCCGGAAGCCGGGCTGGGAGTTCGTGCCGAAGGAAGCCAGAGGGGAAAGCTGGGAGGAGGAGGAGGAGATGGGGCTGCCCTCCATCTGCAGCTCCGTGTCCGAGTCCTGCTCCGGGAGGAAGGGCAGCTTGGTTCGCTGCTCCTTCAGCAGCATCTCGATGCGCGAGTCCAGGCTGTCGTGGGGCTTCTCCAGCCCCGCAGGCGACGACTCCAGGGTGGGGGTGCCCGGGCTGTCGCAGGGCTCGGGACTCCAGCCGAAGGTCGGCCGGCCACCCAGCTCCAAGCTGTTGGCCTCGGGGGGCGGGGGGCCGGGCGGCGTGCCTGGCTTCTCCTTGGTCCGGGGCTCAGTGGGCGGCAGGGGCGGGGGCGCAGGGGCTCTCCGGAACTCCCCACTGTCGCGGGCCCCAAAGGCGGTGGTGGCGGCGGGGGGCTCCTCGGGGGGTGGGGGAAAAGGGGGCACAGGAGTCTGATAGGGAGAGAAAGCAGACTTGAATGTGACTCCAGGAGCGGGGGTGGCTTGGGCGGGTGGTGGAGTGTGGGCGAACGTGGCTGAATCCTGCGGCTGGGCCTTGAACGGAGGGCCACCGCCAGCCCCACTGCTGCCGACCACCCCAAATGGGAGGTCCACGGAGCCCCTGAAGGTGGCTGTGGCCCCGGCCACCACAGGGGCCGCAGCAGAGTTGTGGACATAATGATGCTCGTGGCGGCGGTTGTAGGCATCCGTAAACTTGCTCTCGTGGCGCCGGGCCTTGAAGGTCACCGTGGGGTCCTGGCTGAAGAGGTAAGAGGGCGTGGGCTGGCGGCTGGAGTAGCTGGAATCCTGCGAGAAGGGGGTGCCCAGGCGCGGCGTGAGCGGGGTGCCCTGTCCATAGGAGTTGGGTGTGTCCAGGCGGCTGGAGTAAGCGGTGTCCTGGGAGAAGGGCGTCCCACCACTATTTGGGGTGACAGAGGATGAGCCAGAGCCACAGCCTGTAGAGAGGCCACCATCCTTGAGGCGCTTCAGGGCATCAGACAACTAGAGAGAGAGAGAGAAAGAGAGAGAGAGAGAGGTGTGAGATCACTGGGGGGATCTGTCCCCTTCTCACTCTGGCTGCCGGGAGTTCAGAGCCAAACTGGTGGCTTTAGAACTGCAACATGGAGAAGTTAGGGGCGTGGGTGGTTGGAGAGGCGTGTCTGGGTGGTCCTAACCTCTTTCTACTCTCAGGGTAGACAATTATCCTCATGGGCTCTGGAGGGTTTTTCCTAATCCCTGAGGCAGAGAAAAGAGAAGATCCCAACATCCTGGTTAGAACTGGGATCTCCTTCCTGTCTCAGGCTGGCAGAAATCAAAGACCTTCCAGGCAGGGATCTTGGGAGGGAGAGGGTGGCCTCCCAGAGTTTTGATTGACATAATATGACATGGTAAATGTGCCTACGGAACCCAGCTGACCAGCAAGTGAACGGTCTCTTCATTCAGGGAAAGCTACTCCGGAGGGTGGCTGGGTAGATGCTGGGGAAGGGCTGGGATGGGAATCTCCCCAGGTGCAGGCGGCCCAGGTGAGCACCCTGGGAGGCGGGGACTGGGGGAGGAGTCAGTCTTGCTCTGGAACAGTGGTTCTCAACCTTCTGGCCCTTTAAATATAGTTACTCATGTTGTGACCCAGCCATAAAATTATTTTCGTTGCTACTTCATAACTGTAATGTTGCTACTGTTATGAATCGTATTGTAAATATCTGATATGCAGGATGGTCTTGGGCGACCCCTGTGAAAGGGTCGTTCGACCGCCAGAGGGGTCGCGACCCACAGGTTGAGAACCGCTGCTCTGGAAAGAGGGATCTGAACTCTGCTTTGGGGGAGCAGGGGGAGAAGGGTGCACAGGAGATAGGATGCTGCCGTGTGGCAGCATCTACGTGGAGAGCGGGCTCCAGATGGGCTCTGGGGCTCTGTGCGTGGCCAGGCTCGGTTCCCTCCTAGGCCCCGGGGGCCACACGAGGGAGCTGGTGACGGGAGAGGGGGCGCTGATGTGAGAAACCCACCTGCAGGGCCTCATTCACGATGGGAGAGACAGCATCCAGCTCACCCACCGGCAGGGTCTGGGGTGTGTACCGGCCAGTGACCAACAGCTCGTAAAACCGCATTCGGGTTTCCCCTGTGGAAGGACCAGGGAGGCGGGATTCAGCCACGTTCCCCGAGGGGGCAGCCCCCACAGGCTGGCTTCTTTGTGGGTCCCTGTGCCTGAGACCCCAAGCCTGGGGAAGCTGTGTGAGCATAACCAAGTTCCCACCCCTCTTTGCACCCTTCTCGGGAGCCCTGTCTGCTCAACGAAGCTGCTAAGTTGTATGATTTTTCTCATCCTGAGACTCAGAAGTTAATGCCTCGTGGGGCTGGGATTCCCCCAAATACAGAAATGCCACCCCCAACACAAAGCCTCTTCCTGTCACCTGGACACCCAGAGAAGAGAGTCAGGTCTCCCAGTCTGTCCTCTCCCTTTCCCAGTAACAGCCAGGGCCTGGAGGCACGTGGTGAGGAGAGGGGGCAGTTTGTTGGTAGCTGTTGGGGGCCAGGGGACCAGCAGTTTACAAAACCAGGTTCCTGTGAATGCCACCTGCCTCTCCCTCCAAACAGACGCCCCAGCTTTGGGGCTGGTCCCACTGAGCCCTGTCTGGTGACCTACCCCTCCCAGCAGAGAGAGGCCTCTATAGAGGGGCCCCAGATCACTGATATTTATAGAGCCCCGTGAGGCAGCTGCTTACATATGCAAAGGAGACGCATTCCTTGAGCTTCGCTTTACACTTTACTGGTCTCTTTCTTGAAATACAAACTTAGCTGGCAGCTCTGAGGGCCCCCACCTTTTTTTTTTTCTTCTTCTTCGCAGAAATGAAATTGTGGTGAGAGCTGGCTGCTCCTTCGAATGGGGAGGGGGCTCCACATTCGATTCTCAGGCCGGCAGCCACCCAGGGGGATGTAGATTTGAAAGGGTCTGTACTCCCCTCACAGAGACTGAGCAACTAGACCTGGGGGTGTGGGGGGCTGTGGCTTAGAGAGGAACCTGGACTTGTGTCCCTAGGAGACTCAGAGTGAGGTACAGCTCAGCAGAGTTTAGGGGACGACCGAGCCCCCCCCAGGACCAGCAGGGTCCCAGCGACTCAGCCAATATGCATTCATCATTAAAAGCAAAAATAAAGGGGTTAGCTCTTTCCGTCTTGGGTTTTGTGTGCCCTGGTAGCTCGCAACACCCCTGGAAGCCGCCCACCTAAGCCCACCCAGAGGCCTCGAGGGGCTCTGGACCCAGTGACGGTATCTGCTCAGTCACAGGGCCGGCGGGTCCTCAGAGTGCCCGGCACCTATCCCAGCTCCTTCTGTCTTGGTGGGAACTGGAGTCGGAGCTCACCCCTCCAGCCGGCATTCAGTCGGAGCCTCCCCGTACCCACAGGGTGGGTGGGAGGTGTGGCCTCCCCAGCTGGCCGCTCCCAGCAGCCAGCAGGGAGTGAACACAGTGCAGGGGAGGTGCTGCTGTCTCTTTAAGAGAGAGGAGGGACGACACCGTGTCAACCCTAGAGCACCCAGAGCAGCCCGCCCCACACTATCTGGAACATTATCAATGAAACCACACTCTGGGCCCAGATTGGTTCCCACTTCCAGGGGGAAGGGGTGACATGCGGCGAGGGGAGCCCTGGATCCTTGGAGGACTCTCCTTTTAGCTGAGGGACATACTCCTTATGCATTTAAAGGCTTCCTGGTCTCTCTCCCTCATCTTCCCCCCCCCTCCCCGCCCCCCCACAAATAAACAAACGCAGACTCCTCCCCTCACAGAGGGCAACACTGGGGACTGACTAAGCCTAGACCACCGGGGCTCTAGAGGGGCCCCCCTGGGTGTCAGCGGTGGGGAAGCCTCCGGATGGTCCCCAGAGGCACAGTGGCCAAGGACCCGCACATTTGGTAAATTATAGCTGGTCTCCTAGCAACAGACAACACATTTAGCTCCACGTGACTCTAGCCTCAGGAGGGGGGCAAATTTTTTTTTAAAAAAAGATTGTAGAGAAGCATTCAAGGAAGAGTGAGGGGTCCCCTACTCTGCAGGAGGGGCTCTGGGAGGGGGAGGGGCCGGCCTGACAGGTCTTGAGCTCCTGGGGAAGGAGGGGAGGCCCTCCTGAACCCGCCTCCACTCACCTTTGGTGTCAAGCTCCACGTGGATGATATTGCCCATGACCGAAGTGCTATGCAAGTGCTGCACTGCCTCCTTGGCTCCCCTGACCGTGGCAAAGACCACCTTGGCGATTCCCAAGTGCTTCTTGGTCTTGGGGTTGTACAAAATCTCCACTTCCTCCACCTCCCCATACTTCTTGCACATGTCCCTCAGGAAGTTCTCGCGAATGTTATCGTTCAGCTTGGCAAATGTCACCTGCTTCGGAGGCACCGGGCCCACGTAGAACTCATCGATCTGGCAGGAGACGAGGAGGAAGGGAGTTTGGAGAGCATTGGAATGGAAGGGGAAAACACAACCTTCCCCCCACGGGCCTGCCCTTTGAAAACAATGAAGGGTAAAAAAAAAAATTTTTTTTTAAAAATAAAAATTTGGGGGGGAAAAAAAATGCACGCGGGCGGGCCCGGGAAGCAGAGGATTAAATCGTTTGGAACGTGGAAGTCCTCCGGGTTCGAAAGGGAAGGGGGAAAAGAAACAGTTTCTCTCTCCCGCCCCCCCCCCCCCGGCCCCCCATCCTGGCCTCCTCTCCCTGCTGCCCAGTCCGGGGCGACCCCTTGGGCTCGGAGGTTGTCCCTCTAAAGCCACAAGGCTGGGAAGGGGGGCGGGTCCCGGGGCCAAGCCCCCGGGCCGGCAGGAGCCAGGTGGGGACCCGCAGCCCCCAGCTGGGCGCGCAGGACATTGTAGCAGCGCCTCGATTACAGTTTCCCCGCAGCGTTACTCTGTTTACAGCAGCTCGGCGGGGACGCCCCTCTCGCAGCAGCCTCCCCCTCCCCGCCAAAACTAGCCCGTCCGGGACGGCGGGAACTCAGAAGGCGGCCGGGCTCCGGCAGGGCTGGCGTTATTTTCGAACTCGGGGAGGGGGAGGAGGGGCCGCGGGGCAGGGGGAGGGGTCCTACCTTGAATTTGGGCACCGACAGCTCCAGCTCCTTGTTTTTGGTCCAGATCCCGACCACCCGGGGATCTTCGACAATTTCCACCGGGCGGTTGCTGGACATCTATAGGGAGAAACGGGGGGAGGGGGCGGGGTGCGAGGGTTGATCCCTCTCCCCAGGGTCAGGGGCAGACCCCCCTGCTCCAGGCACTTGTCAAACTCCAGGGCTGGGGACCGGGCTGACAGTTGGCCGGGTGGTCGGGACGGGGGTCCCCGGGCCGCTCGGACCCCGCTCCCGGGGCACGGCCGGGGGTGGGTCGGGGCGGCGGGGAGGCGCGCCGGCTACTCACCGCCAGGCTGAAATGCTGCCCATCGTAGCGGTACAGTTTATGGTGTCCCTTTTTCAGAGCCGGGTCAATCATCAACTTGTAACTTCTCCAATGGTGGTTCCTCCTCTCGCCCGAAGGGCCGGGCTGCGGCGGGGGCTGCTGGTGGTGGTGGTGGGGGTGACTGTTCTCCATGCCGTTAACCCAACCTGAAAACCAGCAAGTTGTTGTCGTCTCCGCCGCGGCGGCGGCGGCGGCGGCCGCTTCCACACACACTCGCCCAAGAATCAAATCGTCCAGCCCCCACCCCCTCCCACCTTACCAGCGCGCCCCAAAAGGCGCTGTCTCGCCGGCTCCCCCCAAAATAAGAACAGAGCGAGAGAATAACCCTTTCGGGAGAATTAGAAGCCCGCCCGCTCGGCCACCGTCTCGGGGAGACAGCGAGGGGCTCCCGGGGACCCCCGGTGCGGGCTGGCGGGGCCCGGGGCGCCGGGAGGACGCGGGCTCCGGCCCATGGTGCCGCCCGGCCGCCCGGCGTGGCGCGCACTCGCTCGCTCGGCCCGGCTCGGGCGCGGGGCTCGCGGCAGGCCTGGCTCCGCCCGCCCGCCAGCCCGCCCGCCCGCCTGCTCGGCCGGGGCCCGGGGCCGAAGCTGGGGGCTTGGGCCGCCCGGCTGCCCGGCCGCGGCCTCTCCCTCCCCGAGCCGCGCTTACATCCCCGCCGGGCGCCGGCCTCCCTGCGCCGCCAGCCAGTACATGGTGTCCCCCGCGGGAGCCGAGACCGGGGCTGCCGGACGGGGGGCCGGGAGAGGGGGGAGCCGCCGCCGCTGCTGCCGGGCCCGGAGCTGCTGCTGCCGCCGCCGCTGCTGCTGCTGCTGCCCCGGAGGCGGCTGGCGGCGGAGGCTCGGCTCCCAGTAGCCGCACATCCCACAATACACCGCTAAGGAGCCCGACCCGAGCGCTCACCCTCCTCCTCTTCCTCCTCCTCTTCCTCCTCCCCTCGCCTTCCTCGCCGCTTCCCCAGGCACTCGCCCGGCAGCGGCAGCTGCGCCGCCAAAGCCTGGGCCCCAGCGGCCCCCCACCCCTCACTCGCGCGCTCCCACACTGCCTCCCCCCTCCCCAGGGGAAGGCCTTTTAATTTATTTATTCTGCTGGGACCTAGGTGGGGGTCTTGGCGGGCGGGGGAGGGGGTCTCCCCGGGCTCTACCTCCCGCGGCTGAGGCTGCCCTTCGAGCCGCGGCGTGCGCCTCGGGCCTCCACAACTGTTTCCAAACTGCGGAGGCCGGGGGTGGGCGCGTGGGGGTTCGGGGGACAGGGCCGGGGTTTTGGGGTGTAATTGTGTGTCTGGACGCTGGAGCTGCGAGGGGAGGGTGGGGGAGGCAAGACGACTCCAGACGAGTTGCAATCGAGGTATCTCCACTCCGGCTTCCTCTTCTGCCCGGCGACCCCCTCCCCCCTCCCGGAGCAGAGCCTGGGAGGGGAAACCAGGATTTTAACCAAATTAGCATTCACATTCCTGGGAGGATGCAGCCCTCGCCTGGACCTGGCTGATACAAGCTTTTTGCTCTGTTTTTTATTTTTGGAGAGCAGAGCCCTGTAATTGTCCAGAACACATGCTTCTCTCCCCCCCCCCCCCGCACCCCTTCCTCCTCCAGCCACCGGCCGAGGAGAGAGTCCCCCCTTTTTTGCATTTATCTTTTCCTTCCCCTTTCTTTATTAAAGGTCCGGGAGAGGCGGCGGCCAATCAGCGCGCGGCTTCCATCTTGTGAGTTCAACTCCGAGGCTCCCGGGCGCCGCGAGGACGCGTTTGCAGCCCCCCCTGCCTCCCGGGTCGGGCGGCCGAGGCGCGGGGCCGCCGCGCCGGGGCTGGGTGGAGGTGTATTTCATTTTGGGGCTCTTTTCGGGGTTCGTAATGTGGCCGTGGGTAGGTAATTGGCTGGAGCAGGGCGGCAGGGCGCGGCAGCCAATCGGCGCGCGGCTTCTATCGGGCTTGAGTTATTAGACGCTGATCTCAAAACATCCTTCATCAGACACCAAGGAGAGGCCATCAGATGAGGGGAGCCATTTTTCTGCAATGGAATTAAATGGCCAAGTGGGTTTTTCCTTTGTTGCAAGTGGGGAATGCTTTTTCCTTTGACTCCACCATCCCGTTCAGGACGCCTCAGTGTTGTGTGTAACATTGGTCAACAGGCTAAAGGACTCACAGTTGGAAGAATGAAGACTTTTTTTAAAAAGATCTGGATTTTTCCTTATGACTTGGAATCCATCTTTGTCTTGTATAACTAGGTCATAGCACACCATTAATGTCAGCAGTTAACAATTTCGAATTCCAAAAAAAACTAAGTAAATGACATATTTAATTTTTTTCCTCTTTTTTTTCTTGGGTGGGTGGTGGGGGGAGCTTGGAGCTGTCTTAATCTGTATTCTCTTAACTGAACAATAAATTTTTAAATATATATATAGTTTCCTCTATTAAACACTTAAACCTGGCCATCTTATTAACTCCTCTCTTTTTTAACAAGGTAACGTTTTAAATGTATAGTTTTAGGACTAGCGAAATGGCAGCAACAACAAAAAAAAACTGTAAGCAGTCGTTAACTCTTTTAAGTTTTTAAAAAACCTTTTACATTGTAAGTACCCAGTCCATTCTGTCCTTAACGCAGTGCAGTTTTCATGTTAATGTCGCTGAGATGTCCTTAATTTTCTGAACCTTCATCTGCATGTCTGTCTTTGTCGCTCTTGTCTGATATATAAGCTAGTTAAAATGCTTTTAGACGACTTTGCTTTTATAAAGCTAAGGCTTGAGCTTGAAGCTTTTAGAAAATGTTTACAGCAGTAGATGCCAGTCAGCTTTCTTCCCAGTAACAGGTACACTTTCTTTGAAAATCGATCTGCTTGGAGGAAAACAGCTCTGTTTCTCTGGTCTTGGTGGAGGGGTGGGTGAGGGGAAAGGGAAGACCTCTTTGTTAAGAGACTAAAAGCCGTCACAGGAAACTAGATTAAAACTGGAGAACAAGTCCTGGCTGGTTCGAGCCAAACACCAACGTTAACTCGTGGGTATTTTCTATGGTGGTTGGGATGGCCGCGTGTCTTTTTGCCTTTTGTTTGATTTGATTGTGTGTTTTCGCCTTTTGTCTCTTAATGACGGTCACACCATTGCTATATCCAGAGCAGTAAACGGCCCTCAGCGAAGCCGCCTTTTGCCAACCCAACCCCGGAAAGTTCACAGAAGTGGAAGGAGCAGAAAATGCCATGAGAGTGTAACTTACAAAAAGGTAACAGCAGCAACAAAGGCACCACCATTTCCCCAGATATTCCCAACTAAACAATCCCCCACAAAGATTTTTTTTTTCCCCAATAACAATCTCCCAACCCTCCGCCCAGCTTGATTTGCAGACTCCATGGCACCGGGCTGAACGGGTAAGTTTAAAAAAAAAAAAAAAAAGTGCCTTTTGCCCCTTCGAGGAAATCTGTTTTCCGAGCAGGCCAAAGGCTGCAGATGTGTGGGAGCTGAGGGGAGAAGGTGTGTGCAGCTTTATGCTTGACAGCCGGGTCCGGGAGGGCTTGGGGGCCGAGGAGGGCTCTTCGGACCCTGTGCCCCTTCTGCCCGGGCGGCGAGAGGGGGCTCCCCGGCGACCTCGGGCATCCACGCAGCTGCCTGCGCTCGCCCCTCGTTTCTCTAGAACTGAGCTTGGGTGGGGAGAAGAAATTGCAGTGTTTTGGAGGTGGGGGTACTCAGAAGACGAGGAAACGTCCCCGCCAGGCCTGGGGGACCCTTTCCCTTTGGGCTGGGGGTTCTGGCACCCCGAAGCCGGCACTCGGGCTCCCGGGCGCGCCTGCGCTCCCTGAGCCACTAAGGACAAAGGGCCGGCGTCCATGTTGGCACCATGACGCAGCACCTCGCCGCCTGCAGCCCTGGCGCCGCCGCTGCTCCCGGCCGCGCTCGCTCCTCCCTCCCAACACGAGTTTTATTTTCAGGTTCTGAGCCGAGCCGGGGCCGGGCGGCTGCTCATGGCGGCTGCTCTGCTGTCCTCGTCCTTCCTCCCGTTGTCGTTGCGCGCCCGGGGCAGGTGGGGGTCCTTGGGCAGGGCCGGACCCCGAGAACCCGCAGGACACAGAGCCCCGAGCCGGGGGCTAGTCGCGGAGACCGTTTCGGGGGCCCCCGGGCTTGGGGGCGTCGCGCGCTGGGGCTTGGGCGCTCGCCTCCGCGGGGCGAGGCGCACAGACCGGCGCCATTTCGCGCGCCGCCCGCGGCTCGGGCGGTGGCCGCTGCTGCGCGCCAGGCGGGAGGAGCGGGGGGAGGCGGCGGGGCTGGGGGGAGGGGAGGCCGGCGCACCGTCGCCCACGCTCCAGGCCTCCGCCTCCGTTGACGCCCCTGGCCCGGAGGCCTCGACGTCGAGCTCGGGCTGCGCAGCTGGCTCGAACCCCGCACCCGGGTCGGAGAGCCCCCGCCGGCACCAGGAGGCCTGGCTCCCCTCCCTTCCTCCCGCCCGCGCAGGAGCCAGTAGCAAAGGGCCACGGGGGCCGATCGGGGCCTCGAGGCCGCCCCCTGACCCCGGGTTGCACACCCGGGCCTCGGCGCCCAGGTCTGGCTCGCAAGGGCCCTTTGATAGTCGAGCCCAAGGCGCAGGGTCCCTCTTTGTCCCCACTTTGGGCGTGAGGCCCTCGTGGAAGCCACCGACGCTGGATCTGGTCGCACAGGGCACGCCCTCCAACCGGCGCTCTAGAGGCGGAGGTGGGGGTTGAGGCCTGGGAAAGCTGAGCTGGCTTTCCCCGGGGTCCCCCCCCAGACGGAGGGCTCCCGGGTAAACATCGCTGGCCCAGGCTGGGGGAGGGGATGTGGACGGGGCGGGCCTTTGGAAATGCAGATGAGTCGCCTCCTGCTGCTGGTCGCCGGAGCTGAACCTTGGTGACTCAGCCACACACTCGCCCCCTCCCCCCCGCACACACACCCTTAACCATTCCAGAGTCAGGGCGCCTTGGCAGCTGGCGGGGGGGAGGGGGGCGCCTTAGGCGGGGGGCGGTGGCATTTGTAAGGATCCCCGGTCGTCCAGGAGATCCTGTCTGGTTAGTGGCCGTCAACTCCCTAACAAACCCTCCCACTTCTCCCCCTCCCCACCCCCCAGGCTCTTGGCCAGAGAAGCGGTACCCCCAGAACGGACCGTCCTCCTCTGGACAGCAGGAGCAGGCCTAGTTTGACTCTGACAGTCCTACTAAGGTAGGTGTACGCCCTTTCCCAACCGGCAAGGGAGATTTGGGGGTTTTTGGCCTGGAGCCCGGGGAGGGCGGACGCCTCAAACCGGCTAGGCTGGTTCCGCAGCCCCTCCCCCACACAGATGTGTAGGACTGTGTGTGTGAAATCGGCGGCCTGCTGGGCTGGGCCCATCCATCCCCGCCTGTCAAGCTTCTGTTGTCAGGAGTTTGGGGCCTGCAGTTCTCTGCCGTATTTAGTAGCACAGGAGAGGCGGCCCTGGCCAGGCTTTCCCAGCGGTGTTTTGTGGTGGGGGGAGGGCCCTGGATGCCTCTGAAAGTCTCCTCCGCTGCCAGGAAGCCCCGCCCTGCCCCTTCCTTCCTGCCCCCAGTCGGGGCGAGTGGGGTGACTCTTGAGCTGGCCTCTTCTCCTGCCGTGTCTGGCTGCCAGGGAGGTGAAGCACGGGACCTGCGGCCTGGGCAGCTTCCTTGAAGAGATTTCTTGCCTCTTCTGCTTCCTGGGAATTCCCACGATCTCCTTTGCAAGCCCACAGCCAAACCAGCCCTGTTTCTAGAGTCCCACGAGCCGGCTAGCTACTTGCCTGCTGTTGTCTAGCGCAGGCTGCACAGTCTCTGGGCCCATCGGCAAAGTGGGGGTAGGTCGGCGATTCTCGAACCAGCCAGCTGACTCCTGGAACTGATCCTGGGCCTGTCCTCGAGTTTCCGATTCAGTAGGTGGGGCCCCCAAACTTGCATTTCTAACAAGCCCCCGGCTGGTGCGGATTCTACCATGTGGGAACACGTTTTGGGAACTTTGAGGCTAGGTAACACCTGGGGTGTTGTGAGGCCGAGAACTCGGTGCTTGGCACGGCGTCGCTGGCCTGGTAATCAGGGCAACTCCTCCTAATTCTCCCAACACCAGCTCTGTGCAGGCTGTTTCCCACTTGCTTTGTCTCCGGGAAGCTCCACAGCTGGAGACGGTGTGGCCCTTGATCTCGGCCCCCTCCCCCAGGTGGTCTCTAGAAGGTGATGACTTTGATGAACCATTTGGGCCAGGTGCCTCGGATTGAACTGCCTTCCCCGCCCCCGTTTGGCTCCCAGCTTGGCTTCTGTATCCGTATCCGATCAGCCCTGCCCACTTTCACACCACCCCTCGGTGTGAGGGCTAGTCTGAGGTCTGGGGGAGCCTGGAGGGCTTGACCTGAGATTTTGTTGTGGGCACCTTGGTGCTGAAGCAAGGGAGGCTCTCCGTCAGGCAGCTGTCGGCTGGAGTCTCCACAGAGCTGGTGACCTTGGGCCAGTCTCCTGTGTAAAATGATAAGGATGCGTGCCGAAAGGGGTGTTGGGAGGATTAAGTACGATTAAGGGGGCCGGCCTCACGGTGAGGCTTCACACTGGTCGGCCTCCATTCCGATGTGGCTGGAGGGAGTGGAGGCCGGGCTGCCGTCCAGCTCCGCCCCCACCGGCCCACCCCGAGCACGTGGCTGAGCCTCCGGGCAAAGGGGAAGGCTGGGAGGCAGCGTCATTCTTCCTCCTGTGTAGTTTGAGTCAGGATGGTGGCTTACCCCTCCCCTTCCATGATCAGTCGTGATTTGGGGGGGGGGGGGGGGGGGGTCGCATCTCTCACTCGAGTATAAATTACCCAAGGTCAGGAGGTCACCACAGGCAGCCAGGACGGGGTTCCAGGTGTCTTGACTAACCGCCAGCGCCTGTGTCCATGGCACCCCCTTGCCCCAGCTGTCTGGGTTATTTTGGGCTCCCTCCTGTGCCAGCTGTCTGCTGGCATCACTGCTGGGAGCAGGGAGAGCAGTCTGGTTGAAAGTAATCCGTGTGGTGCACTTGGCTCCTTCTGGCTACCATGCCTCTCCAGTCCCAGATAAACCGGGCCGGGTCCACCTTGTCCTTCGCTGGGGACCAGGGGTGCACCCCGCCGCACCTGCACCCGTCTCTTACCTGGCATGAGGGGAGGGGAAAAGCTCTTTGTAAAAGTTGATGAACTACCCCCCCCCCCCCTCAGACCTCCGGTTTAAATTAAGCTCCTTACTGAGGAGTCCATTCAACTCAATCCTCACAAACGGTTCAGCCGCCTGAGGGTGGCCTGTGTCCCTGAGGATAGAGCCCCGAGGCTGGGGGGGGCAGGGGTCTTTACCTGCTGTGGCCTCGGATTGTTCAATATAATGGGTTTAAACCCTCCCCTTACGGCAGCTGCCTGGAGGGCCGCAGCCAGTTCTTCCACTCCCGCCCCGGGACCAATTAGGGAGCAATTAGGTGCTAAACTGTGGTCTGGGTGTGATTCTTGGAAGGGAGAGAGAGGTGTCCCCATGACCTGGAAGGATCCTCTTCAGGGCACCTCCTCCCCGCTTCCATTTCTCTTCCACCCCTTCTACATTTTTCGTGTTACCCGCCCTCCCCACCCCCATCACCTCCCGGGGCAGGGAGGGGCGGGGCAGGCTGTCATTCCTCCTTGCCCAGAGGGCGGCCCCGCCCACCGGTCACCCAGGGGGCGATGGGCGGGCCGCTCCTGGCGTCGGGCCCTTGGGGCTGCCTGGAGAGGGCCAGGCCGGCCGGGCGGAAGGGCGTGCCGCTGGCGACGGAGGCCGGGAGGCAGCCAGACCTGCCTTACCACCGGGCGCCAGGGTCCTGCCTCTTCCGGCCCAGCTACCGAGAGCCCAGCGTGGAATATGATCTTTTGGACCCTCTGGGTGGAGACGACCGCGTGGACTGTGGAGAGAGGCACCCCGCCATCTCAAGGCCATCTGGGTCCACCGCTGTCTCCAGCTGGCCTGTGACCTTGGCAGGACCCTGCTCCGCGGGGATCTATGGTCTCCCCACGGAACCAGGAGGAGGAAGTTGGTGGATAACCTTTTGAGCCGTTTCTGAGCCTCAAAAGGTGTGTGGGGGGAGCATTTGGTATGGCAGTGACTCCCCCAGCCACCGCCCATCTCTGGGACATCAGAGAATAGTTGAGTCTCTGAAGGCTCGGTGTCTTCAGCCTCACGCGGAGTGGATGACCCCTCAGGTGTGTCGTGGCCCCTCAGGATGTTCTGCGGGACCATAGGCATGTCACTGACCACCCTAACCTGTGCTGCCAAATGAGTCCGCCCCACAAATGCCACCTGGCAGCTCCCCTTGGGGTCTGTGGCAAGGACCAGTTTGAAGTGTCTTTCTTGTCTTCCTAAACCTCTCCAGGAATTCCTGGTGAATAGAAGAAGAATGGCATGGGTCCCCAGAGCATCTCACAGGTAAGGAAGCAGGGCCCCCGGCTGGTGGGAGTACCCAGGTCCTCAGCTGCCTGCCCTGACCCTGCCACCTCTGAGCCGCTGGCCTGGGGAGTTTTAGCTGCAGATCCAGTCCCTACATCGTAGTGGAGCTGGGTCCAAATCAAACACGCTCCGTGATGGCTGGGGCTGGGTTCTGCCAGCCTCTTGGCCAGGCAGGGGTGGGTGGGCTGGGGCCAGTGTCAGCTGTTCTGCCCGGACCCAGACGGGGCTGGACAGACTCACTCTTCCTCTCCCCCTCCTCTCAGCCTTGTGTAAGTGGTTTGTTCTGTCATAAGTTAAAATTGCAGCCCCATCTCTCAGATGGAAAGTGGAAACTGAGGAGTGAGGATTTTGAGGATAGTCAGGAGTCCCTCCACAGGCCCATGCGGTTAATTTCTAAGTGAATTCTCCCCAGGCCCCTCCCCCTCTTACTCTCCCAGTCCCTCCCTACGCTTTAGGGTTCCTGCTTTAGGATCACTGCTGCGGCAGGCCTGAGGTGAGAAGGTTGCAAAGATAAGTGGTCCTCCTTCCTTCGTTGGAAGCCCTCTTCCATCCTTCCCCTCCTCCTGTGGTCCTGGGGTCATTTCTGACATGTGTCTGGACCTGGTCTCTTCTCCTGCCAATCTCAGGCTGCCTCACCAGCCAATCATAGCTCCTCTGAAGAGAGCTTGGGGGTCCAGTTTGACTGGGCCAGTTCAGGAGCCTTCTGTCCAGCGCCCCTGCTTGCGCCTGACAGCTAGGCCCTCTGTGGGCTAACCCTGGTTACCTTGACAACAGCGTCTGGCCTCCTTCCTCACTGCCCCGCCACTGCCAAACCTGCTGGGGTTTTCCAGCCACCATGCATTTGCCCAGGCTGGGTACCCATCTGGCCTGCTCTCCCAGCACTGCCAAGCTTAGTTCACATACCAGCCAGCTCGAAACCTCCTCTGAGCTCCTCACAGGTAGGAACACAATTTCCTCTCAATAAACTTGTGTTGCAAAAAAAGAATGAATGAGTTGCTGTAAATTTTTCTGAGGGTGCTTGACCCCACTGATGCCATGCCACCCAACAAGCTGAAACTGGGCTTTAACTTACCTCCTCTTCCCAGCTCTGGCTCTTTCGGGGCTTCCACGGGCGGTCGCTGCTGCCCTCTGGTGGTCAGGCCCTGCCTTGCACCCGATGAAAACCTTGACCCTGCATTTATGGAACTGCCAGGTTGGCAATTTCCTGCCTGAAGTGAAGTTTACCTCATCTTTGCTGAGAACTTGAAAATTGGTAATCTTCGGGGTGGGGTAAGGGCAAGAAGATCCTGAGTCCTGCCAGCCCCTCTTGGAGGAAACTCCCAGAGGTCCTACCCCAGCTGGGAAGGCCCTGCTTGCTCACTTGGCCATGCCCCTAACCTGCCTGCCACTCCTACCAGTGGCCTGGCTTGTAAAAAGGATGTCAGCCCAGGGTCGCAGGGAGGGGAGGGATGGAGGACAGGTGATAGCAGCCACCTGCCCGACAGTACCTACGCATGGGGAGTGCTCAATAAATAGCAGTTTTGGCCAGGGGGGTGGGAGGATTGGGAAGAACCCTTGGGATGAAAGACGCGTGGCTGCTGGCTGTAAAACAAATTTCTGGGCGGAGGTGGGGGTTATCGGTCTCAAATGATCTCAGCTGTCGCTGCCCTGGCCTTCCTCGACAGTGTCCGGCTGGGTCAATGCCTCCAGCCCCTGCTAGAAAGAGGTTCCCGCCCACGTGATTAGGGCGCTCACCTGTCACCCATGCTCAGGCGGTCGCCCGGCAGAGGGCGCCAGAGGTCTACCTTGCGCCCCTAGGGAGGCGGGGGGCGGGGGTAGGTAAGCGGAACCACTATTCCCCACCCCCACCCTGCGCCCACACAGGAGACCCAGACGAGGTGGGCAGGCACAACTCCGTGCCGGCATCTTCCCTGGCACCACCTACCTACCTCCTGTGGGGAAACAGGTGTGAGGCGGACTTGCCCCAGGCCCCACAGCTGGAGCGATGCAAAGCTGGGGGGCTTCTCCCAAAGCTTGAAACCAAGGCTCCACAAACCAGGGTGCTGGGGCGGGGGGGGGGCAACCCGCCAATCAAAGAGACCCTGTCCAAGCCGGCCAATCAACGAGCCCCTGGCAGAAGGCGGCGCCTGCCAATTAGGGGCCCCACGAGCAGCGGCGGAAACGGTGGGGGGCGCGCCGTGATGAGCTGGGGGGCGGGTAGGAGCTGCGCTGGCGGCTGAGCACCCCGTTGCGCAGTTTCCCTGCGAATGAAGGGTGAACGCCCGGGGCTGGGACCCTAGCCGGAAGGAAACTGAGGCTGGAGGGTCGGCCCGGGCGGCTGTCTGACGGGGGCGGGGCCTCCCGGGGGTGGGGCTCACCCTGGCTCCGCCCCGCCCGCGAGCTTAGCCCCGGCGCTCAGCCCCGCGCGCTGCTGTCAGTACCGCCGGCTCCGGGCTATGGACGCCCCGGCGACCCCGGCGCCGCCCGCCGCCCCGGGCGCGGGGAGGAAGGAGCTGAAGATCGTGATCGTGGGCGACGGCGGCTGCGGCAAGACTTCGCTGCTCATGGTGTACAGCCAGGGCTCCTTCCCCGAGGTGAGGCCCCCGGAGGGCGGGGGGCTGGAGGCGCGTAGGATGGGGCAGGGGCGCGCGAGGGTCCCCTGGGGGCGAGGGACGGCCCTCAGCCTGCACCCGAGCCTGGGCCCTAGGTCCCCGGCGTCCTGCGCGCCCAGGGGCGGCCGCCACCCCGGGGCGCCCCCTCGGGAATTCCGGCGCCTAGCGGTGTGTGTGTTGAGGGGGACCGAGCCGGATGGGGTGAAGGTGGAAGGTGGGGAGCCCAGCGCACCCCGGGACCCCGCCGCGCTCCTGGGGACCAACCCTGCCCCTTCTCCGACAGCACTACGCCCCGTCCGTGTTCGAGAAGTACACGGCCAGCGTCACGGTGGGCAACAAGGAGGTGACCCTGAACCTCTACGACACCGCCGGTGAGTGCGCCTGCGCGCCGAGGGTCGGGGCGGCCCGGGGGTTCCCCGCCCGGGCATCCCCGCCGCATCCCGCATCCCGGGCCGCATCCCGGCCGCCAGCTCTGCGAGGCCCTGACAGCCCATCCCTCCTGGAGGCAGCGACGCGGTGCTGGCCCGGAGCCGGTGACCACCGCCTGGCGGGGGGTGGGGGGGGGCCCTGGCGGCATAGAGGACCCCGGTCCCCCCGTCTGTATGTAAAAGGAGGGTGTTTGGATGAGATGAGCTCCTGGCCACTACCCAGCCCTGCTGTATTGAGAGCCCACGGCTGGGTTCCTCTCCTGTTTCTAGAAAACCACGGGCTCCCTTCTGCTGGGGTGGGACCTGCTGTGGTCGCCTAAGGCTCTGCGAGCTGCACACGTGGGTCCCCTGGGGCTGGGCTGCATCTCGGGGTCCGATGCTTCCGGAATACTCTGGGCCACAGATGAGAGCGAGCCTGTGACCCCCAAGATCCTTGGCCGACAGCCGAGGCTCCAGGAGACATTTTGACTCCCACGCTTCTGGGATTCCTTGGGCCACCTGGGGTGATCCTGGGATTTCGTGTCTCCTGTTTGAGCTTCTAGGATTCTGTGCCTTCCTGGTTCCCTGGAAGAAACCGGGCGCTGAGGAGGGAACCCAGCTCTAGGGAATGCCGGGGGGTGAGGTTCTGTCACCTGCAGCTGCTAGTGGGTTCGTGCTGCCTCGCCATCGCCATAGGAGGCCTGTTGCTGGGGGATGGGTGGGGGAGCCCAGCCAATGAGAGGACTTGAGTGGCACTGGATGGGGAGGGGGGGCTGCCTCCCCTCAGGGAGTTTCCTTCTTTGCCTCTGGACTGAATAAACACTGGGGAGCAAAGGTCAGGATACGCAGCCTCTGTGAGTCAGTGTTTAGTGAGCTGCGTGGAACCCTGTCATCGGGTGCCCCCTCCCCAAGGAAGCCTTGTATGTGTGTGAGGTGACGTCTCCCACTGGCCTTGGGTAGAGCCAAAATCCAGTCCCTGCCTCCCTTGCCAAGCTGTCAGTAGCATCTCTCCTTCTACCTGGACCCGGCAGGATAGGGCTGGCTGTCCCAGCCCCAGACCGCTCCTGGGTTCCTGGCTTCTGACAGGCTTTGTTTGGGTGTTACCCCCCCCCCTCCCTGCAGTGGGCTCTAAGGACCTCCCCTCTTGTTGGATGAGGGCCCCGCGGGGCTGCCCCCAGAACGGGGATGTATGTGCCTCTGCTACTAAAGGCTTCAGAGGAATTCCCAAGGGTGTGGCCGCAAAGAGCAGTAAAGATCACAGTTTGGGACACTTTTCGTTTCACACGTTTCCCGTCTGGGACCCAGGGAGGGGCAGGTTCCTTAACCCCACGTGGTGGGTGGAGTGCTGGTGGACAGGGTGAGTCTAGGGGGGTTGAGTGTCTCTGCTCCTGCCTCTGCCCTTGGGGTGTCTCCTCTCAGAGTCCCCAGTTCTTTCACGGTTCCCACTGCCTTCCCGTCAGACCCAGCGCAGGGACCGCTTCTGGCCTTTCTGGCCTTTCTGGCCTGGGCCAGAGAGAGATGCTCAAGGCCCAGGTCAGGGTCGGTCGTCACGTGAAGGCTCTGGGAAGCGTCTAGTTGCTTTAGGAGAGGATTTGCTCTAAGAGCTACTTCAGGAGGGATGGGGAAGCTGCGTCCGAGTTATCAGAATGGCTGGGTACCCTGACCTTTGCTGCGAGCACCCGGGGCCTGTCAGCCTCGCCCGCAGCCCCGACACGCTCAGAGAACGGAAGCTGCGGTGAGGTCTGAAGTTTCCTGGGCAGGGGGGAGCGGGGGCGGGGGCGACATAGGAGGTTAAGACACCAACCGGAGACGGAGCTGTCTGGGCCTCGGGGTGGGGCTCAGGGCTGGGGCGTCACGAGATGGGGTGGCGATTGCCCAGGAGGTGGGGAGCTGTGGCTTCCTTTGTAGCCTGAGATGGGAACACAAGGAAAGGTGTGGGGAAGACGGGGAATCAGAGACCAGAGCGTTGTCTAGGAGCCAGGAGCATGGAGGCTGGGGGAGCCGCAGCGGTGGGTCCTCAGACCCGGTTCTGGGCTGCGGGCTGGCGCTGCCCGGGTCCCAGCTGCTCCAGTCTCCGAGGAGGACGTGCAGGTGGCAGGCCCCAGAGCACTAGTGAGAGTGGGTTCCTTTTCTGGCAGCTTCCCCTTCTCGTGCTGCCAGCAGCCATCCCCTGGCCAACACCCTGGCCAGAGCTGGGACCCACCTGCCCTGTGTCTGTCCTCCAGCCGATTTGGGGACCACCATGGCCCGATGACTCCCTCTCTCCTCAACCAGCGCCACGCCTTAGAGACCCCTGCCCAGAGAGATGACAGCCACAGCCAAGCTCACTCCCACAAAGGAAATACCCTCTCGTGAGGCGAGGCGAGAGCCTCACTTCCTCCCTGCCCCACAGACCTTTCCTCGCCTGAAACAAACGTCTCCTTTTGCACATAACTCAAGGCTTTTTTTTTTTTTTTTACATCTGAGGCCCATCTGCGGAAGCCAGACCGGGACACCTATATGCCCGTAGACAGGGGACTTGGCCCCTTTAAGCCTTGGCATTACCAGGGGTAAATGGGGAGGGTAATACCATGTTGTGGGTGGAGGGCCCCATAAAGCTTGTGGGTCTAAAGAGCCAGGGTTAGAACCTGCTCTCCCTGTCCCCTACCCCCAGGACCCTGATCTATTTCAGGAGTAACCATAGTAGCAGTCCCTCACCTTTTGCCCAGCATTGCTCATCCTACCAGGAGCAGGGTTATCACCCCCTTTTCCAGATAAGGAAACTGAGGCCCAGAGAGGGAAGGTACCAAAGTCATGGAACATGAGTCTGCGGGCAGCCTGGCCCTCCTGACTCATACGGGAGGCGTCCGGGACACCCTGCCCCTCCCAAGGAGATGAGAGGTCAACAGCACCCGGAACACTATCACCTGCAGAGTGGAGGCCCACTCTGAGGCCTGGGGAAAGCCGAGCCAGACACAGTCAAGCCAGGAAGGCAGCCCGGAGGAGGAGCTGGGATCTGGGCTGGCTGCCCATCTCCTCCCAGAATCCCTCTCTTCTTGAGATTCCTGTGTTGGGAGCTTTTACCTCACCTGGTCAGGGCTGGAGTTTGTCGGGTTAGGCCAGCTCCCTATCCTTTGGGATGGAGCGAGAGGGAGGCACCCCAGTAGTCCTCCCCGTGGTCTTCTGTCATTTACAAAGCTTCCTGTGAGCTCTGTGACCGAGGACAAGTCCCTTCGCCTCTCTGTGTTTCAGTTTCTGCATCCGTAAAATGTGACAACAGCAGCCCGGTCTTATATGATCATGGTGAGGAATGATGAGTCAATGCAGGTAAAGGGTTCTGAATGGGGCCTGGCATATGATGACCATTTTTATTGTTATTGTCAACAAGGCTCACTTGTCCATTTCACAGATGAGGAAACTGAGGCCCAGAGGTTAATTTCCAATTGGGAAGGCTGGAGAAGGCTTCCTGGGAGAATTGGTGCTTTTAGAGGGGCTTGGCAGGCGGCTGACCTTGGGCTTGGGGACTAAGTTGGTGCTCCAGCTCCCAGGGAGCCTGTCTCTGACCTTGAAAAATGCCCCCTCTGCCACGTGGTCTCCTAACAGGAAGAACCCTCCCCGCCAGGCTTACTTCCTGGGGTGGCTGCTTAAATGAACAGAGGTGATGCAAGTGCGGTGCCCTTGCAAACGCCAAAAGCCTCGGGGACCATCACTGCACTTCATTCACTCACTCATCCATTTGTTCATTCATTCACCAACGGACCTGAGCTCGCCAGTGTAGCAGAGATGGCCCCTGTCCTCAGGGGGAGGCCAAACAAACAAACACCCAGAAGAAAAAGCCACAGCTGGTCGTGGGACCCACTGGGAAGGAGGCTGTTTCAGAGCAATTCTCTTGGAGACGGTGACCCTCCTGCAGACCTGACGGAAAGGAGGGACCGAGCCATGCTGCCACCTGGGCAAGAGCCTCTCGAAGAGGTGACAACGAGGGCAGAGTCTCGGGGGGAGCCAGCTTGGCCGACTTCCTCCTCCCACCCAGGGCCGTCTGACTTCTGCCCTCATCAACTGCTGGAACCATCATGTACTTGGCAAACCTTCCGGCGCCCCTCAGTCCCGGTCTCCACGGCGTGACAAGAGGTGAACAGCTTCAACCAGCCAATACCGACTGGACGCCTGCCGGGCACCAGGAGTTAGTATTTAAGGACAGACGTGGGTCCTGCCCTCAGGGTGCCTCCTGTCCACAGGGACACAGGCAGTAAACAGCACATGTATGAGGACAGGCTGTGGACACACAGGGCGGTGGACGTTGCACCAGGCAAGATGAAGAGACATGGGAACAGTAGGCCCCGTTTTACAACGTGGCCATTGCAGCCACGTGTCTGAAAGGGAATGAGCGTGCGTGTGTTACGCCACAATTATGAACCGTATTGTGCACCGTAGAGGCCCAGGACCGATGTTTGCACAGAAGCAAGAAAGTGTGTCGCTGCATTTTTGCAGAAGGAACACGGGACTTGGGATTTAAGGAGCCGGGCGGAGTCCTGGCTCGGTCACTGATGCAGTGACCAGGGTTCGGTTACTTCACTTCTCTGAAACTCAGTTTTTTTCTGTATCAGTGGGAATGTTCCTAAGTTCCCTGACTAGCTCCTCAGAGGGTTGCTGTCAGGGTGTGTCTTAATAATTTACAGGCAGAAGCACCCGGAAAAGTACGTAAGGTGTAGGGTGGTGGTGTTATTACGTAGAAGTAGAGAGAAAACAAAGAAATAATGTGGACAGTCTGAACGCTTGAAAAGAAAACGCTAGAAAGATGGGGAGAACACGAGGGAAAAGCATTCCAGGTATGGGGAACAGCAAGTGCAGAGGCTCTGAGGCCCAAGAGCGTGGTGGGTTTGAGAGGAGGCCCCCTTGGCTGGACCTCAGTGAGTGAGGGGTGTGGAGGAGGGAGATGAGGTCAGGACTAGTGGGCCCAGGTCATGTGGACCACAGGAGATGTTTGGGTTTTAGTAAAGGGCAATAGGGAGCCATTGAAGGTGTTTCAGTTGGGAGGAGAGGGCAGGTCTGTGTGTTTTAAGATCCACGTAACTGCTGCATGGAGAATGGGATTCATTGAGGGGCAGCAGGGGAGCAGGGGGAGGTGGCCTGGATGGGCAGCAGGGGAGCAGGGGGAGGTGGCCTGGATGAGGACGGTGCCTTGCTGTGCACTAGAACGTTCTGTGGTGATGGAAATGTTCTGTACCTACACTGTCTGTTACAGAAGCCACTGGCCCTGCGCGGCAGTTAATCACTTGAAATGTAGCTAGTGTAATGGAGAACCTGCATTTTTAATGTTAATTTAAATAGCCACCTGGGGCTAGAGGCTACCCTATCGGACAGCAGACGTCTAGTAAGACACGCACAGAGGTGAGGAATGGGGACAGTTTGGGACAGAAAGGGGAAGGCATGGGCCGGATAGCACACTGGGCCAGTTCTCCATCGTCTTACGCAGATTTATCCAGCTTTGTGGCGGTGAGCATAGGGGGGTCTGAGTGCGCTGGGCCCTTCTCCAGTGTTGGGGGACTTCGGCTGAGTGACAGCACGGACAGTCCTCCTGGCCCAGCCATTGTCATAACTGTGGCAACCATTCACTGCACAGTGGAGGGAGTCGGTGGGAAGAGGGTGGCTGTGCCCTGTCATCAGTAGGAGGCCAGAAGCAGGACATGGTCTGTGCTCGGTGAAGAGGCCACTTGTCTTGAGAGGCCTTCGGCAGGGAGGGAGCTGGGGTCCCCCGCCAGCTGGAGGGAGGGGCCGGCGGGGGATTCCCGGGCCTGGCCTCCTGTCCTGTTCAATGGAAGAAAGTCACCTTGCCTTTCTGCAGGGTGGCTGGGGGGTTGCCAATGAGTCTGAAAGGCTCCCAGCCCTCGCTGTGGGAGTTTTCCCAAGATGCCGGGTGTAACAGCTCCGTGCAGGACGTACAGGCACCACGGCCTCCGGACTAGGGGAAGTCCTGGAGGACATTTGGGAAAAGCTGTGCATGGCCAGTGGATCGGCTGGAGCACAGCTTCGCCGCGGCTTTCCTGAGTTTGGTAGACGCACTGTGGCCGGTGAGAGTGTGTCCCGTGTTCTCTGAATGTCCTTAGAAAATCCGCAGGGAACTAACTATTCCGGGCGCAGGAGCCCAATGTGTGCACCTGCCCCTCACGTGGTTCAAGGTGTTTCCCTGTAGGTGCGAAGTGGGGCCAAACGTAAACAGTGCATCTGAGTAAGGGCGTTCTTGGTGCTGTTTTTTTGCCATTTTTCTGTTTTAAATATGAATTAAAAAAAGAAAAAACCAAACCCGCCCAACTGACGTGGTTGGCCAGGAGGTCACAGTTCAGTGCTGGGTGGGGGCACATGCCCAGGCTGCCGGCTAGATCCCCAGTGTGGGGTATGCAGGAGACAGCCGATCAATGACTCATCATTGATGTTTCTCTCTCCCTTCCCTATAACAGTGGCTGCACATTAGAATCACCTGGGAATCTTTAAAATCCTGATTTCTGGGCCTCATCCTCCGGAAATTCTGTTTCTTTGTTACTAATGTTGTGGCCTCACCCCATAACAAAGAAACAGAATTTCCGGAGGATGAGGCCCAGAAATCAGGATTTTAAAAAGATTCCCAGGTGATTCTAATGTGCAGCCAAGGTTGAGAACCACTGCTCTATAAAATAAATAAAAGTATATTAAAACAGCCATGACCAGTTTGGCTCAGTGGATAGAGTGTCGGCCTGTGGACTGAAAGGTCCCAGGTTCGATTCCGGTCAAGGGCTTGTACCTTGGTTGCGGGCACATCCCCAGTGGGTAGTGTGCAGGAGGCAGCTGACTGATGTTTCTCTCTCATCGATGTTTCTAACTCTCTATCCCTCTCCCTTCCTCTCTGTAAAAAATCAATAAAATATATTTAAATATATATATATATAAATAAATAAATAAAACCAAAAAACCCACCACTGCTCCCACCCAGCCTGGGGGTGAGTCTGATGTGCCCTGGGGGGTGGGGGAGAGGGTTCAGGTGAGAAACTTGCTGTTATCTCCAGCCGCCCCCACTCTTCCTAGCCCCCCCCCCCCCTCTTCCTAGCAGTGGCCAGAATGGCAGGATGAATTTCAGCTGAGGCCACGCACCTCCGGGCTTGGGGGGCACCCTCTTCTAACTTTGTTTTGGAGGAGGGTGATGTGACTTCAACCTGAGCACAGTGTAGGGGGGTAAGAGGGTTGGGGGCGGGGTGACCGTCTCCAGAGTAATTGCTCGTGGCTTTTCAGCACTTACTGCTGGGTTTTCTCTCATGCCATCCTCGCTGCCGTCCAGGACAGCGGGCAGCCACCTGTTTTCCACAGGACAAAACTGAAGCCCTAGCAGGTGTCACTTGTCCGGCAGACCCCCAAACCCCTGGCCCTTCTGAGCCCAGACCAGGGACTCAGGTGGACAAGGAGGGGCGCCTCCCTGACCCCCACCTGCTCTCCGGTTGGTTTCAGGGCAGGAAGACTACGACCGGCTGCGGCCCCTATCCTACCAGAACACCCACCTGGTGCTCATCTGCTATGACGTCATGAACCCCACCAGCTATGACAATGTCCTCATCAAGGTGAGGCCTGCCCCCCGGGGTGGGGGCCTCGGATCCAGCCCCAGCCCCAGCCCTGATGCCAGCCTCTCCCTCCACAGTGGTTCCCCGAGGTCACGCATTTCTGCCGTGGGACCCCCATGGTGCTCATTGGCTGCAAGACGGACCTGAGGAAGGACAAGGAGCAGCTGCGGAAGCTGCGGGCGGCCCAGCTGGAGCCCATCACCTACACGCAGGTGGGCTCGGGGCTCCTCCCTCCCCTTCCCCACCGCCCCACCAGGAGCCCAGGTCCGTGGCAAGCTGTGGCTGAAAAGACGCCCAGGCCTTTGGCCTCTGCAACGGGGTGCCTCTGGCCTTTCGCACAGTGGAAGCAAACAGGATTCTGAGAATAACAGCTGTAGAATATTGAGAGCCCACATCTCTGAGCACTTTATTTAATCCTATGACCCAGAGGCAGATACTGTTAGTGCTCCCCATTTTATGGGCAGATAAATTGAGACCCAGAGAGGTTAAGGAGCTTGCCCAGGGTCACACAGCTAACCTGAAGTGAAGCGAGGATGCCGTCCCAGTCACCATGGCTCCAGAGTCTGGGCCCTTAGCCATCATCCTGTCCCGTCTCCCGAGGGGACCCCAGGGGCGGGCCCTTGTTCAAAAGCAGCCTTCCCCCAACTCGTGAGAGTCCCGTGGCTTCCTGAGGCATGGGAGGATGAAGGAAACATGAAGCAAATCTAATAAGGTTTAATAACAGGGAATAAGCATGAATAAAAGTAAATCTGTTTTAGAAATAGGTATTTTTAATTCTAATGACAAGCTCCGTTGCCTAAACGGTGCTTTCCAGAAGGGAGAGAGGTCTGGGGAGGAAGCCCACCTTTCCTCACAGGCCCGGCAGACACGACAGACAACCCCGTTCTCAGAATTCAAACCCCCCCCCCCCCCCCCCCGTTTCTGCCTGAGTTGGGAAGGAGGGTGGGGAGAGAGGTTGGGAGGGAGCAAGAGGGGCCCCACACCAAGGCCCCGCAGCCCCTAAAGCCAGCCCCAAGCCCACCAGGGGGTGTCAGGAGGCACCCCATGCTCCAGGCCCCGCATCGAATGCTGTCCCCTCCTCCCCCAGGGCCTGAAAACCTGCCAGCAAATGCAAGCCGCCCTCTACCTGGAATGTTCCGCCAAGTTTCGGGAGAACGTGGAGGACGTCTTCCGAGAGGCCGCCAAGGTGGCCCTCGGCGCCCTGAAGAAAGCACAGCGGCAGAAACACCCCCGGCGGTGCCTGCTGCTCTGACCCCTCGGGGCGGGCACTCAGCCCTCAGAACAGAACAGGACTGACAGGGCCCGGCTACTCCCCGGGACCTGCCCACCCCCAGCTCGAGAAGGCACTCGGAGTTGTGTCTGGAGCCTGTGGCAAGACTCTTTGGATGGTCTGGAACTTTCTCCTTTCCCAGCTGGGCTCTGACCAGGAACTCGAGCTTCGGCCTGTGTGGTGGTGGGCGAGGTTGCGGACTCGGGCCCTCTGTGCCCTGGAACTGGCATCTGTCCCCAGGACTTTGGCGTGCCCTCTTTGCACTCTCCCCCCAGCCACGTGTCCCCCTTCAAACACCCAATAGGTCCTCAAAGCCTGTGCTTGAAACAACCAACTACACTGGTCTGTGGGCCACTGCGGATCTGGCAGCGCCCCACGACCCCCAAGCCTATGGCCCCGCGGCCCTGGGCTGGGGAGATAGGCAGGGCTGCATCCTCCGGTCTCGCTTCCTTCCCCCGGGAGCGCCGAGCCACGATGGGACCAGGCCTATCAGGAGAACGCAGCCCCGGACACGGACACAGGAATTGCATCGCCCCCACCCACCCTACGCAGAGGGCTTCAGTGGCAGCCTTTGGCCTGGCCGACATCTTCCCAGATCTGGGTGCACATGACCAGGGGGAGGAGAGACTCGGAAAGCAGAGCAAACACCATGGACCACCCATCCGACCCCTGCCCGGGGTCTCATCTCCTCACCTGCAGCCTCCACTGCCAGAAACTCAGATGAAGTGACAGCAGCTCCTGATTGTGGGCAGGCCAGTCCTGAGACTGGATCCCTGTCTGCAAAGTTGTCATCTAGCCCCCCTGCCCCTCACAGCCCCCACTGCTGGGGGATGTGTTCCAGAGCTGAGGCCACCTTGGCCTCCTTCAAGATCGGACTTGACTGACGGACCCCCCAGCCGCAGATTCACGGAACTTCCTTCTGGAAGGTCTGGGTTCAGGGACCCAGGAATTTGTTTAAAGTGCCCCAGGGGATTCCAGTACCCCAGAGACTGACAGCTGCTTGGTCCTGAGCTCACTCTGGAGTCAGCGCTACCGAAGGTGGGGTGATGGCTCCAGGTGGCTCCTGCTCCCTGAGTATCTCTGCCTCCGCACCCTGTGCCCAGTGCTGTGCCTGAGCCTGAGATTCTCTGAAGTCACCTGCAAGACCTCTCAGCCCACCGCACCCACCGAGGTTCCCAGAGGCCCCCCCATGGGGACTCACCAGAGCGTTCAGACCAAGGACCTCTGGTTCCAGCAGAGTCCAGGGCCTCCTGGACAAATGAGGGTCTAGAACAGAGGTCAGCAAACTATGGCCTGTGAGCCAACTCCGGCCGCTGTGTGTTTTTGTAAATAAAGTTTTATTGGAACACAGTCATGCCCATTCATTTATGCGTGGGCTGCTTTTGCCCAACTGCAGGATAAAGTCTTTGTGACTGAGACCATCTGGCCCGTCACAGGGAAAGGTTGCCAACGCAAGTCTAGGGCAAACCCAAGTTCTTAAAGGGCCAGATGGGCGGGTGGAGAGTGAAGGAGGGCGGAGATAGGAGGGAGTGGTGGGGTCTCCGAAAACTAGAAAGCAAGTACCACTCCGGGCAGGCAGGCAGCCAGCCCAGGTGAGCGCTGTTCTGTGGGAACGCGGCCAGGGCGTTTCACTTATCTAGGGAAAGTCAAGATCTGGATTTTTATGTGGAATCTTACCGGGGGTGGATTCCATATTTTAAAAATGTAACTAATTTAAAAAATTTTAAACCCCTTTGAGGGCTGCAGCATGGCTGTGGACACCAGCTATGCCCTCTGGTCCAAGAGGATTTGTAGGGAAGTCGTTAAGGGCAGATGAGGCTCAGGTGTGGGAGAAGGGGCAGGAAATTGGCTTCTTCACCCTCCAATTCAGAATCTACCGTGAGGTGACCAGCAGCCTTGCCCTGTGTGACCTCCTGAAAGTGAGGTTGCTCAGACACCCCCCACCCCAATTTCCGGAACCTCTGACTAAGGGAGGTGATGGAGGGCTGGGTGACACTGGTGCTGGCTGAAGTCCCGGCCAGTGCTGAGGGTCTGGGTCTCACTCTGAGTTCCCACTGCAAGGATTCGGGGAAGATGGGCTGCGGGTTGAGGGTCAGGAAGTGTCAAGTAACGCCCTCACACCACCCACATGGTGCCGGGGCTGGGGCGCCCTCTGGTGGTGACTCAGAAACCCTGCCTGCCTTGGGCCCAGTGGCTCCAGGGGCCAAGAACCCCAGGCCTCAGGCCGGCCCGGCCACTTTCCCCAGGTGACCGGCAGTCAGGGGACTCAGGAAGCACAAGGAGCACAAGGCACAACAGCGGTTCTCTGAGAAGGTAGATACCCGCCCCACAGAGAAACGGAGGCTGGGAGGAGGCGGGAGCCGACAGCAGAAGCGTGTGCTGGGGAGGGAGTCCCCACTGGACTCCCAGGGCCCCCCTCCCGCCTCCGCCTGGGACTCTGTAAGTAACAGGTCACACATCCAACCTCAGGAGGCATGTCCACACCCTGCCCTGAGGGCTTCAAGTGCCAGGACGGGGGACAGAGGGGCTCCCTGAGGCATTGCCTCCCCCAGGAAGACAGTCCGGCCAAGAGCAGCGGGGGCTACGATTCTAGGGAGGTGGGGAGGGCGCGGCATTAAATACGTCATAAATAGGAAGGGTGGTTAATACTGCTCGGACAGGCTGGGTCACATTTCTCTTGTCCAGTCGGGGACTCGGGCCTTGGCCCTGCTCCCGGGGAGGCCACTGGCCCCTGAGGTCACTGCGCCAGCGGCCACTGGCGCTGCTGAGGAGGAATCGGCAGCGAGGGTGCCGACTGAGACCCCCCGCAGTCTCAAAGTCCCGGGCTGGGGGGCGCAGCCCCGCGGCTCACGGCGTCTTCGCCTTGTTCCTGTTCTTCTGGAGTTTGGTGTGCACCACTTTGAGGGTGGTCAGGAAGTTGCCCAGGAAGAGGACCAGGAAGGTGATTGCCAACACGAACACCTGGCGGGACAGAGTACAGAGGGGAAGGAGGAACAGGCCGTGCCAGCTCTGACCAGCTCCCCCTGCTGGGGTGCCACCCCACCCCAGACCTCAGAACCCCTAGCACAAGCCACCCACCAACTGCAAGGTTTTGCAGGCGGAAGGCAGACATCCGGGCCAACTGGGTGAAGGCCCTGAGTCCTGGGGTCAGGCCGCGCCCTGGGGAGTGTTCATTGGGGAGCCACCCCTGAGGGGCTCCCAGGCCCAGCAGCAGAGTCTGGGCCTCATGGAGGAGAGCAAAGGGGGCAGGCGGCTACGGAAACAATTTCCCCCAAGTCGGCCCAGCCTTCCCCAGGACCTCCCCCTGCCCCTCCACATACACACTGTTCCCCAGGACCACCCTCTCACACACACACACACACACACAAGCCAGCCCAGCCTTCCCCAGGAACACACACACACACACAAGCCAGCCCAGCCTTCCCCAGGAACACACACACACACACACACACACACACACACACACACACCCATACCTGCCATTCTCTGCATTCCTCGTGGCTGGAAAGCTTGAAGAGCGTGACTGCATTGTAGAGCTGCCAGAACTGCGGGGGGGGGGGGGGGGGGGGCAGGAGGGGGGCACTGCTCAGTCCCAGTTCCCCTGGACACCACATGGGAAACCCCCGGGTGAGGCACCAGGACCCCAGCTTCTGGTAGCCACTGCCCTGAGACACTGAAACCCCCCAAATGAAACTGGGGCACCCTAGGCCAGAGTAGCCTGAGGGCCAGTTCTGGCCCTGCCTTTGGGCTCCCTGGACCCAGGGCCTGCCATAGCCTGGGAACCCATGAGGCCCAGCCCGGGGATGGCTGGCGAATGGGCAAAGGAGGGAGAGGCTACAGACACTGTGTTCCTGGAGGTCACCCCGGACTAGGGGACACCCACAGACTCCAGGGTACTCACATGGCCAAAGAAGAGGAAAGGCAGGAGGAAGGTGAGGCCCCGCCACATCCAGGACTGGAATCCCTCTGTGGAGGAGGGAGAGGGCGAAGGCCTGTGTGAGGGACCCGGCTGCCCCCACGGCCTCACCAAGCGCCCACTGCTTGGCCGTGCCAGTCACCCCTAGATTAGCTAGGCACAGACAGACACCGCGCGGGGGGACAGCCCTCAGCTCTTACAGGTGTGGGAGCGCTCACGATGAGAACCGCCCAGAGAGCATGCAGAGCGCAGTCACCAGGCCTGACCGCTCAGCCTGAAGTCACCAAGGACAAGTGGGCTTGACAACACTTACGGACGCTGATGTGCCAGGGACTGTTTAAAACTTTCTTTAGTTTGCACTTTATAGTGAGCTTTCAAATGCATCATTTCAATCGAGTCTTGACAAAGCAAGGCCTACTTTGTGGAGCAATTCAATAGAAATGGCCATCTTAAGAGATAGCAGATTTTTATTAAAAATAGTTTCCCCTGAGAGCTTAGATCGGCCGTGGGCAAACTACGGCCCGCGAGCCGGATCCGGCCCGTTTGAAATAAATAAAACTAAAAAAAAAAAAAGACCGTACCCTTTTATGTAATGATGTTTACTTTGAATTTATATTAGTTCACACAAACACTCCATCCATGCTTTTGTTCTGGCCCTCCGGTCCAGTTTAAGAACCCATTGTGGCCCTCGAGTCAAAAAGTTTGCCCACCCCTGGCTTAGATGAAAGGTCTCCAAGCTTTTCTGATTGGGCACCCAACCCTATGAGATAAAAAGTTACACACACACATGGCCGGCCGGGGTGGCTCGGTGACTGAGTGCTGACCTATGAACTAGGTGGTCACGGTTCAATTCTTGGCCAGGGCACATCCTGAGGGCTCGATCCCCAGTAGGGGGCGTGCAGGAGGCAGCCAATCAATGATTCTCATCATTGATGTTTCTATTCTCTCCCTTTCCCTTCCTCCCTGAAATAAATAAAAAATTTTTTAAATAAATAAAAATATATTTTTTAAGTTACACACACATTCCCAATGTGTATATATGTATATGTTGATATATATTTATATGCAGACATATTACACATCGGTTATATATGTACAACAGCACTGGGCTAACATATATATATATATATATATATATATATATATATAGTATATTTTTATTATAAATCACAGACAAAAAAATAGACATTTTAAAAGGATAAGAGAGAAGCCAGCACTGAGGGTACACAGCTGGTCTCACACTTCACTAAAACAGAATCCACAGTGAATTACGAAAAGCAACTTGGGTAGAGGCCAGCAGCCCTGCCTTCATGTGTGGGAGGTTCTGTTATGTCCTCACCGGCACATGCTCCCACTGTGGGGAGTTAGGAGTCAGATCTGGGGGAGCAGGCAGGGCCAGTACATGTGCCTCCACCCCCCAGGTCGGCTACTCACCCACAGTGAGGTCCAAATGGTTCCTTTCTCCCAGAGCCCGCAGCCGGTAGAGGCAGCCCCTCTGGTAATAATATTGCAGGAACTGGACACAGCCTGCAGGGGGAGCACAGCACGCGGAGGATTGAGTGACACTTCCACCGCAAAGGGGTGGGTCTTCACAGACCAGAGGGTACAGCCCTCTCCCACCAACACCCTTCCCTCTCTCTCACATAGAAACTTCTAGAGCTTCCCTAGGCATGCAGTAGGCACTCAAAAGAGGCTTGCACCGGGCTGGGAGCTGTGTGCAATGCCAGATCAGCAAGAGACAGTTCCATACAATGGGATACAAGTACTGAGGGTGAAAAAAGCCCATGGTAATTGTTTCCCAGGTTACATGCAAAGCTGTATGTACAGAGGGATCCCGTGTTGGTGGACTATCCATAATGCAGTATAAATGCATATATGTATTTGGGAGTAAAATGTTAGAAAGGACATAGACCTATTACCAGTGGTCACCCCAAGGGCGAGACAGTACATAATTTTCATTCTCAGCTTTATATATTTGGACTTGTTCGTAAGCAGGGTTTTATTTAAAAATTAAGTTGTATTTTTTTGAGTGGGCAATATGCACATGGTATACAATTCAAAGGGAACAAACGGGTCTATGGTGAAAAGCCAACCATTCAAGCTCCCCGACCCCTGGGGCAGTGCATTGTCTATAAATCCAGGGCTGTTCCTAAATGAGAAAAAAAGAACATATATTTCCATTTTATGGAAAAAAAAGTTAGTGCCCCAACACCAGTGGGTTCTCAGAGGTGGCAATTGGTTGGGAGAAGAAAGAGGCGGTGACTGGGGCTCCAGGGGGGCAATGGGGCAGGCCATCGCTAGAGGCTGGGGGTGGAGGGGTAGGATGGAGTTGACCTGGGGGGCAGGTAGCTCTTTGGATTTCCAGGGACCTCCCCCAGTGCCCGCTCCCCTCCAGGAAAGACACACCCCTCCCAGGGACGGGGCCTCCACAGGGAACCCCGTGCCCCCTCCCCTGAATGTAGGCAAGAGACACTCACTCTGAAATATGGAAAACGCTAAAAACTGACTGCGAAACTTCTGATAGATTAGTCCGTTGGGCCTGCAGAGAGGTGGGGGAGAAGGTGAGGGGTCCTGGGGAATCAGACATCCATCCCGCCCATCCTGTTCCCGCTGGGAGAGAGGAAAGGGTTTTACATTTAAACCCAAATCCCAGTGTCTACCCTTCTCTACCACCCGTGTCCCTGGGGGCGCATGTAGTTTTGAAGCCTAAGGTCCCACAGGTCCCCCCTCCCTCTGTGCCTGACGCCTCGGTGCCACAGCCTCGTCCTTGTGCTGCTGTCCAGCCTTGCTCCCTGTCCCCTCTGCCCCAGCCAGCAGGAGGAGGTACATTTCCAGGAAAACTCCCTGGGGCTCTGCTGTAAGCTCACACTCTCCTTGGCCCCGAAGTCAGCCCAGCCGGGGCCAGGGCCTTGGAAAGCCATCTGGGCCCCTCACCCACGACTAGTCCCCATTCACGGCCCCCTGGGGAGGGCAAGCGGAGGCGTGGGGGGCGGGGCAGGAGACACTCACCAGGTCAGCATCACTCCAGACAGGAAGGTGGACACGTAGTGGTGCGACACCCACCAGCCTTTAATTCTCGGAGAGAACAAGAGAAGGGAAACTCAGGCGGGGAGAGAAAGGCAGGCACCTCCCAGCTTCCCAGCCTGTGTGTGTGGTGGGCGGGGGACTTTGTCCCCCTCCCTGTCCTACGAAGACGCACAACCACACTCAGCCACACATCAATGAGCCAGGAGACCCACAGAGGCTTCCAGGCACCCTGAGCACGCAGCCCTAACCTCGGCACGGCTATACCCACCTCCCTGTCCCCTCCTCCTCGAACCACTGATACCTCAGGACCTGTCATGGACTCAATTGTGTGTCCCCAGAACTCACAGACTAAAGCCCTCGAGTGACCATATTAGGAGAGGGAGTCTTTTCAGAGGTCACTGGGGCTGAATGAGGTCATAAGGATGGGCCCCATCCAATAGCACTGGTGTCCTTAGAAGAAGAGGAGACGCATGAGGAGTGTGCGTGCTCACAGAGCAAAGGCCACGGGAGGGCACAGGGACCGTCCGCCAGCCAAGGACAGGCCTCCGGAGAAACCAGCCCGGCTGGCCCCCTGGTCTCGGATGCGGAGCTTCCAGGATTGAGAAAATGGATTTCTGCTGTTGGAGCCGCCCGGTCTGTGTATTTTGTCATAGAAGCGCACTGACCGATGGGGAGGGCCTTTTGTACTTTCTCTCTGCTCCCAGGCCTTGGCCTACAGGCCTCCTGGTCCAAGTTCAAGTTCTGTCTGTCACCTCCTCCAAGACCTTCCCAGACCTACTTATCCAAGTCAGCCAGACAGCCCCTCTGGATCACACGGTGCTCACCGCTGTCTGAAATTCTTACTGTCTTTTCCTTTGTTTCCTGAACCCCCTTCCCCACTCAGATGTCAACGCCAGAAGCGCAAGATTCCTGTCTGTCTGGTTCGTTGATGCACCTGCTCAGAGCAGGTGCTCAGTAAATTTGCTGAATAAACACAGAACACACACACTTTGACACAGAGCTGCAGCTACCAGCAGCACTTGCAGCACCTCACACCACCCCAGCCGCAGCTGCTCCCGGGAGCCCACACCCTGGGCGAGTCTGCTCCTCCGTCCACTGCAAGGCCGTACCAGCCCTGGACTCCACCCCACCCAGTCCAGAAGCTGTGGGGACCCTGTTGTCAGAGCCCAGTGTCCCTCCGGCTCAGGGTTCTCACTCCACAGCCGGGGAGGGATGCTGGACCCAACGCCTTTGCCCTTCAAAGTCCCTGAGATTGTCTCGGATCTTTGCTGGCCCTTCCTGGTCCCTCTCTGGGAGCTCAGATAACGGAACACAGGGCGGCAGGGATGTGCTTTGCCAAACACAGCCTGGGAGCAGGAGGGCTCCCTCCTCCCAAGGATGGGGCTGTAGTGATTGGGACACCAGAGGCATCTACAAGAGGTATCAAGCCATATCTTTCTCTCTCTCTCTCTCTCTCTCTCTCTCTCTCTCACTGGGGTGGGGGCCAAGCGAGGAGATGGGGTCCAGGGCACCACTGCTCACAAGGAGGAGCCTGAGGACCTGCTGGCTTGGGGGGTGAGCTGCTGGATTAGACTTTCTTTTTAACTAAATCATCCTGCAACTGGCTTTCTCATCTGGATCCCAGGCTGGTACCTATAGATCTGTCACATGGCATTTCAGGATGTGGCTCTGCCATAGTCCACGTGGTTGCTCCTCAACGGTCACTACCATTCTTGGTGCTGCCAAGACACCCCCATGGAAGTCCCCTGGTGTGATGACATTGTTTCTCCAAGAAGCGGGATGACTGGCTCAGAAGTTGCCCCCCAAAATCTCAATCCCAATTTATACTCCCATCAGCAGTAGGGGAGACAATTTGGTTCCCCAAACCCTCACCAATGACTGAAACCAAATTTTAAAATTTCTGCCCAACTTAATAGGTAAAAATTGGTGTGTCATTGAGATTTCCATTTGCATTGTCCTAACGGGGGTTTAAGTGGCCTTAAAACCTCCCGACAAGAATACAGACATCATAAGAGCAGGCACTGGCTCATCCTCATCCCTTCTTCTCTTTGCAGCACCATTACAGTTCTGGGTGTAAATCAGGTTCAGACAATGGCCTGTGGGTCCCTCAAAGGTTATGGTGAAGGACAAGGCTTTTTCCTTTATTCCTAGCATGACCAGCACTAGGTAAACAGTAGGAAGTAAATTAATGTTGAAATGCATGAGGCGATGCCCAGGAGGTACAGCTGGGGAAAGCCACACCTGGTCTGGATGCCACCAGCACAGAGGGGACAGGAGAGGGCTGCAGGTGCCACGGGAGTTCATGGGACAAGATAAGACGTCCACTCACTTCCCAGTTCCGCCTCTCCCTCTTCGTGTCCCTGTCTTGCCTGTCAGAGTCTAGGAGGCCCCTGGCACTGGTTTTCTGATAGAAAAGGCAGTTGGCCACCTCAGACTTTTAGCTTGAAGAGCACCCAGGAAACCTCTCTGGAACCTCCCCAGCTCTGCGAAGCCCACACAAGTCCTCGGGTCCTGGCAAGTCCGTGCTCCTTTGAGAAACGCCCTCTCTCCCCCTGGGCGTGGCCTGAGCCAGACACAGGCTCTGGGCAACAGGCTTGGTTGAGCAGCAGCTTTTCTTTTCTTTTTTTTTTTTTTTAAATATATTTTATTGATTTTTTTTACAGAGAGGAAGGGAGAGAGACAGAGAGCTAGAAACATCGATGAGAGAGAAACATCGATCAGCTGCCTCCTGCACATCCCCCACTGGGGATGTGCCCGCAACCCAGGTACATGCCCTTGACCGGAATCGAACCCGGGACCCTTCGGTCCGCAGGCCGACGCTCTATCCACTGAGCCAAACCAGTTTCGGCGAGCAGCAGCTTTTCATTTCACAGCTTGCTGTGCCCGTAGCCCAGCGATGACAGCTGCCACTCAATGGCACTGGGAGAGGCTAGACGTCGCTTCGTCCCGGCCCCATCGTCCGTCTGCACATCCCAGGCCTCTGGGCAGGTTTTGTGCACGTTTGTGTATGTTTATATAACATTTTTATTGTGATACAGTTCAGACTCATACAATTCACCCATTTAAAATATAGATTCAGGCCGAAACCGGTTTGGCTCAGTGGATAGAGCGTCGGCCTGTGGACTGAGGGGTTCCGGGTTCGATTCCGGCCGGGGGCATGTACCTGGGTTGTGGGCACGTCCCCGGTGGGGGGTGTGCAGGGGGCAGCTGATGGATGTTTCTCTCTCATCGATGTTTCTAACTCTCTATCTCTCTCCCTTCCTCTCTGTAAAAAATCAATAAAATATATTTAAAAATATATATATATATAGATTCAGAGCTGTGCTACGTCACCACAATCAGTTTTAGGACATGCTTGTCACCCCAGAAAGAAACCTGCACCCAGTAGCAGTCACTCTCCGAGCCTGTTTTGGACAGAAAGGATGCTTGCAGGGCGGGCGGGCTTTTTCAGGAGCAGACAGTAGATGCCCCGGGAAGCATGGAGCACTCCTGCCGGAACGTAGGGACATCAAGTCCTGGTGTCTGCGGACTGTGCCCAGGAAGACCACAGCCCCCCTACAGGACGCCTTGGCCACATCTGGATGTGTGTGGAGGATACCGCACCAGCCACTATTCATCTGCAGGCCGTTCCTGTAATCTGGGCAGTTGGTGGAATGGCTTCTACATTGAGGCTCCCTCCGTTGCCAGCTACCACTATGCCTTAAAAGCTTGTTAGAGCCAGGTGCCCAAGGCTGGCTAGCCAGAAAAATGAATATGATCCCTGATTCATTATTTGTTCTGGCCCAGAACTAACTGCAGGAAACATCTGCTGTTTTGCCTGTCTGTCAATCACCCCCATTTCGGTTCCAGGCTTCAGCTTTCTTTCAGGGAACCTATTCACGGCCACTCCCAGTCAGGATGCTTGGGTGCAGCTGAATAATATAACTGGGCACATGACCCAGAGCCAGCCACAGTGATTGGCTCAAGGATGAGCATGTGACCTGTGCCTAGCCAATCAGGAGTCTGTCTCAAGATTACAGCTGGATCTGGGAAGGAAAGGTACTCTGGGGTTGCTGATCCAGTAGGATGGTGACCCCGGCTGCTGGGAACCAGAGCAGGGGACAACAGAATAAAGAGAAGGAGGAGGGACTGTTAACATTGAACCCCTTTTACCTCCTTGAACTATTTATATGCTCCCATAAATCCCCTTCATGTTACTCCTATCAGGTGGTTTTCAATCATTTGCAAATCTGCAAGGGAAGCTGACTTGCTTACCGCACTAACTAAGCTAATGAGTTACTTCTCACATGGGAGGCATCAGACACAAAGCAAGGGTGGCTCCATACCACGAGGGGGGAGTCCCCTACCTCTCTAGGCCTGCTTCCCTGACCGTACCTCTAATTCAGGTCCCAAGTGCAACAGGGAACAGGATGACAGAGGCTCAGTCACACCAAAACTGGGCACCAAGTCTCCAGGAAGCCATATGGCTCAGCTCTACCTGTCCTTAGAACATGGTAAGGCCCCACCGACCCTGCCTCATCACAGAGCTGGGGTTGAATTCATTTCCACAAAGACCATGGGGCATTTATGGGGCAGCAACGCTGAGCGCCTGAACTGACCCTGGGATGCTTCAGAGGTGAGAAAGGTAGAGCTCACCCCTTCCTCCTCCTCACTGTGCTCTCTTAGCTACTGGTTTCTTAGCTATTCCCTCGTAAGGGCCAAGTGTGAGGGGGCAGAGTGGCCCCACATGCAAAGCTTTGCATTACAAGCTCAGAGACAACACTTCCTGCTGTCCCATCAGAGCACGCATTCCAGAGAAGCCCTGGAAAAGCCCCAGCTAAAAGCGTTAGGCACATATTTAGGCTTGGCTTTGGAACCCCACTTCCTCCTTTTGTCCCCTCTGATTTTCCTGGTGTGCCCCACACGTGCAGGGACCTCCCCTCAGTCCTGCTCCCACCCATGGCTTACCACACTAGAAAAAGAGCTGACCAGAGTAACTTACTAAAGTGTTAGTGACATCAGAGACACAGCATGCCCCGAACACTCTTACTATGAGACCATCAGGAGGGTGAGACTCCAAGACTGACGGCACAGGAAGATCATTAGTAACCAGGAAGCCCTGCCAAATGCCCTGGTCCGTTTCCCCACTAAATGCTACCCTGGCTCCCCTCCAACCAGACCTCAAAGCAGAAAGCCACTATTCACTAAAATTCAGGCAAACTATGAGTGTTATTTATTGGGTAAGATTTTCTAACAAGTGTTTCCCAAAGCATGGGGTGTGTATCACTGAGTTTTAGATGACATTTGAGTGTAACACTAGATCAAGCATGTCAAACTCATGCTTGCACCAGAGGATACTGAATTATATCTCTTTCCGTTCTCCTGATTAAGTCGAGGAGATGGTCTTGGTTAGATGCTAGTATATCTTTAATGCGCCTCTACATCCGTTCGTCTCCCTTTCTACACATGAATAAACACACATAAGGAAAAACACAAGCCTCAAGCCCAGAGCCTTCAATAAATTAGACAATGAAAACAAAAAGATATTTTTATACTACTTCCTCTTTCCTGTAATTGATGCTGGTTTTCCATGTAAAGTGGTGAAATAAAGCTTCCTTTTAAAACAAATATTTATTTAAGTACAAAAAAAAAAAAAAAAGGAGATGGCTGATTTAGAATGTGGGAAAAACGATGCCCTGACCGGTGTGGTTCAGTTGGCTGGGCATCGTCTAGCGCACGAAAGGTTGCAGGTTCGATTCCTGGTCAGGGCACATGCTGGGTTCTGCGCTCAATCCCTGGTGGGGGGTGTGCAGGAGGCAGCTGATGGATGTTTCACTCTCAAATTGTTGCTTCTCTCTCTCCCTCTCCCTTCCTCTCTCTTTAAAAAGCAATTTTTAAAAATTTAAAAATGTAATAAAAAATAAAATGTGGGGAAATGATCATCTAGGTCAGGGGTGGGCAAACTTTTTGACTCGAGGGCCACAATGGGTTCTTAAACTGGACCGGAGGGCCGGAACAAAAGCATGGATGGAGTGTTTGTGTGAACTAATATAAATTCAAAGTAAACATCATTACATAAAAGGGTACGGTCTTTTTTTTTTTTTTTTCAGTTTTATTCATTTCAAACGGGCTGAATCCGGCCCGCAGGCCGTAGTTTGCCCACGGCTGATCTAGGTGATACAAGGACATGGCAAAAATGGCGTGGATGGGACAGGAATGAGTGCAGTTTGAGAAACACTGATCTTTTCTAACAGGCTACATGCTACAGGGCTGCGTACTTAGGAACCGCCGTTCCTCTGTCCTTACCTCATGGCTCTACGTCCAGAGTAAGGCCCTGCTTAGAGACCACTGGGCAGAAAAGTGAGAAGGTGGCAAATTATTTGAGGGTTTGGATTAAATACATGCTCCTGGTTGTTCTTTATAGCCCCTGGGAGGGAGGGAGGAGGAAGGGTTTGGAAAGTTGTTCCTTCGTGTTTTGGGAGACGATAGGGACAAGAATGGTGTGCAGAGGTTCAAGTGGCCACCCCAAAAAGGAATCAGAACTGTGGAAAGTAGGTCCTGAAGGGGGAAGGCAAGCCATGGATCTCAACAGAGTCCTGAGACTCCTCTCCCTGTGGGGGACCATCCCTCTTGTCACCAGAATCCGCTCATCCACTCATCTAGTGACCTCATCCCAATTTTCCTGTGGGGAACCAGGCCCTCCTGACACTCAGCTTCTAGGTTTCCAATGACAGCTAGAGGGGTGGGCAGGAGGCTCAAGCCCAGCCAATCAGAGAAGTGCATTCTCTGGCTACAGTGATTGGCACATGATCTAATGAACACCAAGAGGACCCAGTGAGACACCTTGCGAGAGAGGAATGTGCCCTATTTTGCCGGGAATGCTAAAAATAAAGACGTGAGCTGGGAACTGATAACTCTACCTGGAACCTGAGAACAGACAACACAAGAAGGCAGAGGTGAGAGACAGAGAGAAAGCGGGTCCTGAAGACATTGAGCACCTGGATTAAGCCTTACCTGAGTCAGCCCCCAAGGACCTGTTTCTTAATATGAGAAGATAATGTCCTGTTATATTGAGTTAGGGTTTCTTGTAAACAAGAGACCGACCATGGCAAGCGAGGCTGCTGCAGTAGCAGGCACTGTTTTCCTCCTCCCTGCGTGTGAAATGTCACGGATTCCCGAGGAGGAAGGGAATGCAGCTGAGGGTAGCAGCCTTCACCTGCCTCTTCCATGACAGAGTTCCCTTTGGCTGCCGCTACGCCCCCCATAAAGCCGGGCCCCCAATTACCTCGAGCCGTTGCTGATAAGAATACTCTCCCGAATCGTCAGGGTGCAGTAGTACCACACCAGTAGGAAGTTAAAGACTTCGTCCGTTACCCTGTGGGGAGAAACAGCCCCCGGAGGGGAGCAGGCATGAGAACCAGGGACGGCTGTCCCAGCCCCACTGCAACGGAACAGAGAACCAGGCCAGGGGCCACTCACACAGGGGGCCTCCGGAACCCCCGGATGCCCGGGAAGGCAGAGGGGGTCTGCCTCTTAGGTGTCTCTCCCCCTAGAATGAGCATGCCCCCGCCTCACCTTTCCACCTGAATCCTACCTGCCCTTAAGGCTCTAGCTGAGGTTTCCCTCCTTCCCTGACCACCCAGCCCACGACAACCTGTGGGTGGGGCACCCAGCAAGGAAATGATCTTGGGGGCAGAGTAAGGAAAGAAACTCCTGCTCCCAGGATGCTCAGGACATTAGGCTGTGATCTTTTCCCTGCCTGCCCAGCGTAGCGGGAAATAACGGTGGCAATCACGACTGCTTGTGTGCCAGGTCACATCTGAATGCCACAGGTGTACCTCATCTCATCCTCACCACCGTGCTGCTGGGTAGCTCCCCTTTTCCTCACTTTTTTTAAAAAAAAATTTTTTATTGTCTACAGTTTTATATATGTCTCCTTTTTCCCCAATTGACACCCCTCCCCCAGTCATATGCATGCATACAAGTCCTTAGGTTGTTCTCTAACCTCTCCCGCCCCCTTCCCTAACATTTGTCTCTGGATCTATTCTTGTTCATCAAATTATGTTGATCATTATATCCCACATATGAGTGAGATCATGTGATATTTATCTTTCTCCGACTGGCTTATTTCGCTTAGCATAATGCTCTCCAGTTCCATCCATGCTGTCGCAAATGGTAAAAGTTCCTTCTTTTTTATAGCGGCGTAGTATTCCATTCCACAGTTTTTTAATCCACTCATCTGCTGATGGGACTTCTTTTTTAAGAAATATATTTTTATTGACTTCAGAGAGCAGGGGAGAGGGAGAGAGAAATAGAAACATCAATGATGAGAGAGAATCATTGATTGGCTGCCTCCTGCACGCCCCACACTGGGGATCAAGCCTGCAACCAGGGCATATGTCCTGACCGGGAATCAAACCGTGACCTCCCGGTTCATAGGTCAATGCTCAACCACTGATCCATGCCAGCCAGGCCTGTTATCCTCACTCTCTATGAAGAAACCAAAGCAGGGCAAAGTTAAGTTATTTGTCAAAGGTTAAGCATCAGGACCTCAGAATATGACCTTATTTGGAAATTGGGTCCTTGTAAATGTAATTAGTTAAGAGGAGGTCAGCCCTGACCAGTTTGGCTCAGTGGATAGAGCGTTGGCCTGCGGACTGGGGGGTCCCGGGTTCAATTCCAGTCAAGGGCATGTACCTTGGTTTCGGGCACATCCCCAGTGAGGGGTGTGCAGGAGGCAGCTGATCGGTGTTTCTCTCTCATCAGTGTTTCTTTTCTTTTTTTAAAAAATATATTTTATTGATTTCTTACAGAGAGGAAGGGAGAGAGATAGAGAGTTAGAAACATCGATGAGAGAGAAACATCGATCAGCTGCCTCCTGCACATCTCCTACTGGGGATGTGCCCGCAACCCAGGTACATGCCCTTGACCGGAATCGAACCTGGGACCTTTCAGTCCACAGGCCAACGCTCTATCCACTGAGCCAAACCGGTTTCGGCTCATCGGTGTTTCTAACTCTCTAACCCTCTCCCTTCCTCTCTGTAAAAAAGAGGAGGTCACACTGGATTAGGGTGGGCCCTAAATCCAAGGACTGGTATCCTCCTAAGAAGGTCATGAGAGAGACTCATAAAAACACACGGAGGGAGGCCACCTGGCAAGATTGAGGCACGTGAGGCAGAGACCGGAGTGAAACAGCTTTAAGCCACGGAACACAAAGGTGGCCAGCGACCACCAGGAGCTGGAAAAGCAAGGAAGCACTCAGCCTGCAGAGGAAGCACGGTCCCGCCCACACCTCATTTCAGGCTTGTGGTCTCCAGACTGGAGAGGATCTGTTTCTGTTGTTTCGAGGCACCAGCTTGTGTGCTTGTTACGACACCCCTTGGAAAGGAAGACAGAACGGGGTGGGGAGCAGTGGGAACATCCAGGCCCTCGGTGAGCCCTGGAACGAACTGCACAACACACCACAGGTCTGCCCTCTGGGGCCCAGAGGTCCCAGCACAGGAATCTGGTTGCTCATTGAGAACTTTCACCCCCTTCCAGAGGGGCATGTGAGCTGGCATTACTGATGGGTGCAGCCTTTGCCCTCCAGGGAAACGGGCCAGGCCCAAGGCAGCAGGCAGGCACGGGTCCAGGGCCTAAATGAGCCTTTGTTTTGGACATTCAAGTGGCCAGACCAGCAAGTGGCCTCCCAGCCAAGCATCTGCTAGGAAATAAACCCTGAACACCTGGGCCAAATGCCCAAGCTGTGCTTGACCGCCTCCCCTGGGGAAGAAAACCACATGGAGACATGAAACCCCCTGGGGCAGTGTGGCTTCAGCCCCTGGCCTTGTCCTCAATGCACTGCTGGGTGGCACATGCTGGACAGAGCCCTCCTCGTACAGTGTTAACACGCGAGAACCCTGTGAGGTGGGCACTGGTGTCACCCTCGTTTTACAAACGGGGACATGGAGGCCCCCAGAGGGAACCTGCCTATGGTAACAGCCAATCAGTCTCAAAGCCACGAGCAAACCAAGGTTCTCTGTGACCTATTCCCTCTCTCTTTCTTTCCTTGCTTTTTGTTCCCTTCCTCCCTCTTTCTTTTTGTAATTGAAAGAGGTATGTAACTCACATACCATAAAATTCACCCTTTTAAAGTATACATTTGGTGTTTTTGTGTGTGTGTGTATTCACAATGTTGTGCATCCATCACTACTACCTAATTCCAGAACATTCTCATCACTCCCAAAGAAACCCATACCCATCTGCAGTCCCTTCCCATTCCCTGCCCCCGCCAACCCCTGGCATCCACTAATCTATTGTCAGTCTCTATGGATTTACCTGTTCTCAACATTCCACATAAATGGAATCATACGCTACATGACCTTTTGTGACCAGCTTCTTTCACTTAACATACAAATGGAGGTTTACAGTTTTCTTATGGAAAATAACACCATCATTAATAAACAACAATACAAGAATCAACTCTGTTTCACATACTCACCACTGTAAACCCACTTTTGCCTCACCCTGTAATGTTTCCCAGATTCATCTGTGCTGTAGCCTGTGTCAGAACGTCATTTCCTTTTACAAGCAAATACTATTCCATTGTGCGAACATGGCCAAACTGGGCTTTTTCCTGTCTGCACTCGAGGCCTCTGCAGCAGCCCTTTAGTAGATATTATTGGAGGGATTACGGCGAACAGGACTGCTATTTCTCGTGAGAAATGGCCCTTCTCTATCGACACCTCATCACACAAACACGGTGGATGCAGGAGGGACCCTGGGTCCCTCTCTCACGGTCCCCTCTCTCCCCAGCATGTCCCCCACCGCCACGCTGCCTTACCTGTAGTGAAGGACAAATTGACAGGCCACAGCCCCCAGGAGCAGGATGATGGTCAGGTAGAGCTTGAACTTCTCATACTCGTCCTTGTAGGCAAATCTATGGCAACAGACATGCCCGGGAAAGGTCGCGTGACTGTTACTACATTTATGGTAGTATAACTACATCCCACTGGGGGCAGGACCCTTGCCCCATTGGATCCTTGACATACTGCCAACCACACCCCATTAGGACCTTGTGATCCCACTAAAGGAGAGACTGGACCTTAAATGAATGGTGACGTCAATTAGGGAGCGAGACAGGGTCCCTTCCCCCAAAACGCCATGGCTCCACCTCCCTAGAAACTTGACAGATTGTGGCTGGACACAACTGTCTGCTTCCCAGGAGAGACGAGGAATGGAGCAGAGCCATTTCTCACGGGAAACTGGCAGTCCTGTCCACCCAACATATGGAACCCATGAAGGAAGCCTTTCCCAGGGGGTTAGTCAGAGAGACCAAGAGCCAGAGCACCACCTGTTAAAGTTTTTTCCTTTACGAAGAAGTTCTAGCTTGGTCCCATCTCCCCTGAATTGAAAGCACAATGCCTGGGTTCTGTAAAGCCAGTGGGTGGGCGTCTGGGACACTTACTTGGCCTGGTTGCTGAGGAGGGTCACGCTCACGTTGCCGAGGACCAGATTCAAGTAGAGCCTGGAAGGAAAGACTTGTGAAGTCGCTTCATCCCTAACAGCCCTGGGGGCAGCCCCAACCAAAAATATTCAAATGTAATAGGCATGCATTGAAAAGCCAACACAGAACATACGATGCTAAACTCAGCAGTACAATGGGCCTCACATCGAGTTCGAATAAATGACAGTCATGACTGACCCGTTTTCCTCCCCATATTTCCCAGCTTCCCTTGCAGCTAATGTGAGCATGTGACTAAGTGCCAGCCAATGAGGTGAAGGTATATGTACAATATCTAGGTCAATTTAAAGCAGGCTCTTTTTAAAATGAAGGCATAACCTTCAAAAGTACATAAGTCTTGCTCTGGCTGAGTAGCTCCATTGGTTAGAGCATTGACCAGACACTCCAAGGTTGCAGGTTTAAAACCCATCAGGGCGCATTTTTTATAAGAATCAACCAATGAATGCATAAATAAGTGGAACAGCAAATTGGTGCTTCTTTCTCCCTCTCCCTTCTCTTTTTCTAAAACTCAATTTTAAAAAAAGTACACAAGTCTTAAGTATACAACGTGATAGATTTGTACATATTTATGCATCCCTGCAACCAACACCCAGATCAAAGAATAAAACACTTCCAGCCCCAGAAGGCTCCCTCCCAGCCCCGCCCAGTCAGTGCCTGACCCACAGTGTCCATGGAGAAACATGTGAGAAAGCCTCCTTCTCTTTCCAGCCCTCACTTCTGTCTTTCCCCCTCAACCTCAAGCCCTAATGGGAAGGTGAGAATTATGCAGACCAGGTGTCCTAGACCTGGGTGTCTGCCCCAGCAGGGGGTGGGCAGTGGGGTGTGTAAGTTCCCAGCTCCTACCCGTTCTTCTTGGGCAGGTAGGCCTCCATGTCAAAGAAGATGTTCTGCCGCTCCTTGATGGTGACATCTATCTGCTGAACCAGCTCCGCCTCCTCCAGACTGGCACGGCGCTTGTACCTGCGGTCAGAGGTGTGGGCATAGAAGAAGCAGGGGCATTACCAGCCTGGAGGAAGAACCTGGAAGCTCTGGCCACTGCCCTCCCACTCTTCCCTCTCAATGTTTCTCGCAATCTCAATCTCCACCTGTATTCCCTGGGTTTGATGCAAGCTCCCTGCTAAGCCTTGTGACCCTGTGAATGTCTTTTAACCTCTCTGCCTTATTTTCCTTATTTAAAAAAAATAGGAATAATATCAAGACTACCTTCTGGAAATACCACTGCGACAAGTAAATGAGTAAATGCAATTTAAAGTATTTAGCACAGTGGAAAACTACTAGCAATATTATTCCTCTCACTACTCTTTTTTTCCAAATGACTTTGATTTAATCATGGGGAGTAAACTAAATGGAAAGCTTACAATAGAGAAGAATTATTATATGTCAATGTCTTTTGCAAACTAAGCTGGGACACAAAGGGACTGGGGCTCTGCTCGCTATTCTACAGGAATAAGCTGAAGATTACTAAGAGGGAGAAAGGATGGCACTTTAAAAGAATAAGCAGCCTGGCCAGGGTTGCTCAGTGGTTGAGCTTCGACCTATGAACCAGGAGGTCACGGTTTGATTCCCGGTGAGGGCACATGCCCGGTTTCAGGCTCGACCCCCAGTGGGGCACGTGCAGGAGGCAGCCGATTAATGATTCTCTCTCATCATTGATGTTTCTAACTCTCTCTCCCTTTCCCTTCCTCACTGAAATCAATAAAAATATTTTAAAAAATAAATAAATATAAAATGATAAAAATAAAAGTATAAGCAGTCAGGGGGCTGGGTAGAGGTGGGCAAAGGGTAGGGGAGGGAATGGGGACATCTGTAGTAGTGTCAACAATAAAAATTAAGTAAAAAAAGAAAACAGCATAAACAGTAAACTAATCAAGGTCTAATTGTTAGTCTTTCAAGACTAGAAAAACAAGTCACAGACATTCTGGGAGCAGGGGTTGTCTTCAGTGTAAGAACCTAAGTCAGGGGCCAACCTTCTACCCAGTGGTTCTCAGTGGCCATGTCTGGGAATTTTTTGGTTGTCAAGACCGAGTGGAGGGTGTTACTGGCATCTGTGGGCAGGGGCCAGCAATGCTGCTAAACATTCTACAACCCACAGGGCAGCCCCCGACAGCCGAGAATTATCGTTCGTGCCAAGGCTGAAAAACCCCCGGCAGATGTAAAAGACTCTGAAGTCCTGCCATCGGTAAGATGTGCTTTTCCAAGAGTGATGATGTCACTGCATTAAACCATTTACACTTTACCCCACGACTAATGGGCCTCCGTTTCCCAAATGGTCAGCTAAGGCTAGGGGTACAATCAATAACCTTCCCAAGAATTGTCCACGAGGGAAGGGAAAAAGTGACCCCGAGCCACACACTCTGGAATAGAAGCCCATGTAAGTGACCGGGGACAAGCCACTCCGAGCCTCAGATGTCTGCCCGACTGAGGGATCACAGCATCCACTGGACCTGTTCGCCTACGGGGATGAGAGCACTTCCGAAGCCAGAGAGACACAAGGACTGGAAACGGAACATGTAATCCTGGCCTCAGGAACTGACCTCAGCGATGAGCTCAAGTGTATCTCCACCAGGGAAGCCAGACCTCTTACCCCTACATCAGACAGCCTGGTGGAGGGAGCCCCCTCGCGCCTGAGAAGTGTAGTTAATGTTTACCTGCCCAGCAGGACTTCTTATAACAGTTTTCCTCTGGGGAACTACCTGTCATCCTCTTCCGCCTCCATGTGGTTTAAGTAGGGCTGTCCCATTCCCAAGGTCCATAAACTGAGCATATGACCAAGTCTTGCCTAACCAGTCTCGGTGATTTGATTGGTACAAAGAATGGGCACATGACCAATTCCAGCCAATGAGAACTGCTCCCAGAACTTGTGCTAAAAGACAAGTTCTCCTTAGGCTGGGGTGCCCAAGCCAGTAGGAAGAAAGGCTGCAGGATATGAGCCTGGCACTGCTGGTGGCCATCTCAGTGACCATGAGAGGATGGATGGTTAGTCATAGAGTGAAGCCAATCTAGGGAAATGCAGAATTTAGAGTGGAAAAACAGATTCCTAAAAACATCCTTTGACCCCTGGATCCCAAAGTCACTTCTGGGTTTTTTCCATTAAAATTTCCATTCTCTGCCTCGCTGGCATGGCTCAGTGATTGAGCGTCAACCTATGAACCAGGAAGTCACAGTTCAATTCCTGGTCAGGGCACATGACCCAGCTGTGGGCTCGATCCCCAGTGTGGGGCATGCAGGAGACAGCCGATCAATGACTGTCTCTCATCATTGATGTTTCTATCTCTCTCCCTCTCCCTTCCTCTCGGAAATCAATAATATATATATTTTAATATATTAAATCAATAAAATATTTTAATATATTCTATTGATTTTTTACAGAGAGGAAGGGGAGGGATAGAGAGTTAGAAACATCAACCAGCTGCCTCCTGCACACCTCCTACTGGGGATGTGCCTGCAAGCAAGGTACATGCCCTTGACTGGAATCGAACCTGGGACCCTTCAGTCCGCAGGCCGACGCTCTATCCACTAAGCCAAACCGGTCAGGGTAATAAAAATATATTTTAATAAAATTTTCCATTCTCTGCTCAAACCAGTGTTGAGCTGGGTTTCTGACCCTGAGAACCAGGGGAGCTGTGAATCGCAGCCCCGCCTACCTCTGGAGCGTGCGCTTCAGGTCCTTCAGGCGCGTCTTATGCTTGCTGATGGAGCTGCTACACAAAGTCTGGAGCGCAGTCAGCTCCTCCAACTTCTGCCTGTAGATCCTGTGCGTTTCCTGAGGGATGGAGCAGCCCGGGCAGGGCGCAGAGGAGAACACCAACAGGTCATTTGTCATTGTTTGTGTCAGGGGACATGATTGCAGAGCTCACAATTTGACAGCTAGGACGATACAAGTACAACTATAAAATCTGGGGCTTAGAAAACTGGGACTGGAATTGGGGAAGGCGCACAGCACAGCCCTTGTGTAATAAGGAATTACTGTTTTCTTTCTTGCCCCAAGTCCCTTCCTTCCTAATGGTAACAGCAACTAAGTCTGACTTTGAAGGTCCACTTCTTGTCAATTCTTAGTCCAGATGGTTCCAGTAGAGCTGACAATCCCCAGGCCAAGAGTGGTCATGTGATCTAGGCCTGACCAATCAGTACTTCTAATCCCTTGGCAACTGGTTCAGACATGGACACAAGGCTTAAATGGGCCACTGAGAGTCAGCCCTGGGACCCTGCTGGAAGAACTGGTGTAGAGATGCCCTCTTTCTCCTGGGTTTGCTCATCTGATAGCATGTACACATGGGGTTGCTGGGTGGGGAGAGCCTGCCTAAGAATAAAGCCAAACAGGAAAACAGACCTGAGACATGGTGAGAGACAGAATTCTCATAGCCTCATTTCAGCCCTTGGATCTAACCAGGTCTGAGTGTAATGCTATTCAATACTCTTGGTTATATGAATTCATAAATTCCTTTTCAGTGAGGCCGGTCTGAGTTGGGTTTCTGATCCTGGCAATGAAGAGAGTTCTTACCACATCAACTAAGGAAAGGTCATACCCCTTCCCTTACAGCCAACCCTGCCTACCCTGGGCACAGTCGCTCCAATTAACTCAATACCTCATTCCTGGAAATAACCAGTCAGGGCCACAAGAAATACAAGAGACTTTGCCCCAAAGCTGGGAGAAAGGAACACAGTAACTTCTCGGCATTGCTGCCACAACAATGCACCTCCCCCAAATAGTGCCATGTGCCGGGAATCAAGCCCTTGCCTCTAATCTGATCACCTAAGACAAATACTAACCATCTGGAGAAACCAATGTGAGGGACGGGAGCCATGAAATTAAATACAATAATCCAATGAACACATTTAAGTGGCTGGAGGAGAACTGTATATAGTAGAGGGAGAGATGGTCCAACAGTGAGGCCAGAGCCTAAATTCTCATTCATGCCTGCCAAGCAAGGCCCCTAAATATGCAGGGTAAGCCAGAAGATAAGGGAGAAGTGAAGAAAATGAAGTGAGTAGATAGCAATTAGGGGCAACACTGAAGCACGCGGTGAGCAAGTCTCCCTTGGCTCCCAGACGAGAGGGCTCAGTCCCTCGGATTTAAACAGTATCATAAAGTTGCTCCTTGCTGGCCCCCCAGAGAGGAAAATCCTATCTCTATTTTATTTAACTTTTTATCTTTCAATAATTTCACACTTGCAGAAGAATTCTAAGAAGAGTAGAAAGAACTCCCCTCTACCCTTCACCCAGATTCACCAACTGATAGCATTACACCATCTTTCCATATTTGCTTTACGCACCACCACCACCACCACCACCACCACCACCACCCTCGCCGTGTGTGTGTGTGTGTGTGTGTGTGTGTGTGTGTGTTCTTTTTCGATATCAGGCAACAGGAATTTATAGCCCACGGGCCAAATCCAGCCAAATCCAGATTTTTGTGCGGGCAGTAGATTAACAATGGTTTTTCCTTGGTTGAAACAAATCAGAAGAATAGTTGGTGACATGAAAGTATATGAAATTTGAAATTCCAGTAGCCATAATAGAGCCCAGCCACACCCGTTCATTTGCATATTGTCTAGGGCCTCTCTGGAAACTACAACAGCAGAGTGTGTAGTTATGACAAAGACCATATGGCCTGCAGAGCCTAGAGTCCTCACTATTTGGCTTTTGTGCCAAAAAAAAGTCTGCCTCCTCCTTTTCTAAACCATTTGGGAGTTAGCTATAGATAGACAACATGCTTCTTTACTCCGCAATCCTTCATTGTGCATTTCCTAAGAATGATGACATTCTCTTACATCCACAGTACAATGACCAAATACAGACAATGCAACCTTGATTCCCACACAATACCATGACCTCACATCTTGCTAACTGTCCATTGATGGCAATGTCCCCCCAGATCCCGGACCCGACTCAGGCTCCTGCCTTGTACTACTGCTTGCATCGTTAGCCTCCTTTAGTCTAGCACAGCTCCTCAACCTTTCTCTGTCTTTCGTGACATCCACATTTTTTAAGGAGTTGAGTCTAGTTTTGGGGCATGTCCCTCCGCCTTGGTTGGTCTGTTGTTTCTTCATGATTGGACCTGGGTTATGCTGTTGGAACAAGAATGCCACTAAAGTGACACTGTGTCCTCAGCGTCTCCCATCCGGAGGGACACAGTGTCCGTGATGTTAACGCTAACTGCTTAGAGGAGGCGGTGCCACCTGCTTTCCCCGTTGCACAGCGACCAGCTTTCTATCTGTAGTTAATAATGAGCGATCTGTAGAGAGACAGGCTGTGTTTTAATCACTTTTGAATTCTTCAGTCCCAAAACAGCCATCCACTTACAACCAATATCTACTGCAGTCTAGTCAGGGGGTCTCCATGGGGAGGACGGGGGTAGAGACCCCCTGACTATAGTTCTCAAGAAGGTGAGGCCGTTGGACTGAGTGTCCAGGCAACACCAGCTGCAGCTCCTGGAAGATAAGAGCCATGTGACCTCCTTGGCACTCTTTGGGGTTGGGTGCCACCACGGGGAGATAAGACCAAGACTGCAACATCAGCAGCCAGATGCTTACCAGGCCCTCTTCAGCTAGAATTAATATTTAATTTCAAAGTAAAATGTGAAGACATTATCCTTATAAAACATTAAAACACAACAGTTATGGCTGGAGTCAGCTTTGAACACATCCCTGTCCTTCTCCCCCATCCCCAGAAGTAACCACAGTTGCCAGTTGCTTCTAGACCTTTTCCTATGTATTCTTCCAGACTGTTCTATGTATCTACATATTTCTATATTTCATATAGACCTATGTCTATATATACACATAAATATATAGACGTATATGTGAAAAACACACTTGCAAACACTAACTGTCCCTAATATTTATTCTCCTTTGCTGCATTTTAGCAACAGGACCCCACAGACCTATAGCTAGACATGTGGCCTACAGACTACATTTCTCAGCCTCCCTTGCAGCTAGAGGTAGCAGTCTAAGAGTTAGCCAGTGGGAGGTGGACAGAAGTGATGTGTAGTAGTTCTGAATTACATTTTTATAAGGGACTGCTTGGTCTCCACTCTCCCTTTCCCTGGCTGGCATATGGCAGCTACGGGTCCCGGTTACATTGAAACCAGAGATGAAAGCTACATGATACAAATAGCAAAGCCCACTGTGCCTTCCCTCGCCAAACCAACAAGGATCCCACATGACCTCCTATGACGGAGCTTCCAACCTGTAATGGTTTAAAAACTTGATCGCCCATCCTTTAGCAATCCTCACATCGAGAGGTGGGGGTCTCTATTCTCTCCCCTTAAATATACGTAGGCTTGTGGCTGGCTTGACCACATAGCTAGATAGAAAGATAGATGATAGATATATAGATAGAGCAAAAGTGACACTATATAATTTCTGAGAACATGTCGTAGAAAGACATATGCTTTGGCCTTACTTACGGAAACACTCACTCTTAGAGCAAAAAGTTCAACTACCCTGAGGCTACCATGCTGTATGGAAACCCTAATCACATTGAGAAGTCACAGGTAGATACTCGGATAAACAGTCCTCACTGGAATGACAAACCTTCTTGTCATTCCAGCTCAGGCACACAGAGGCACAGAAACCTCCAGATGACTCCAGCCCCAGCCATGGGAGTTACTGCCAGCTATTCAAGTCTTCCCAGCCACGGCCTCTTGGCATCACAGAGCACAGTCAAGTTATCCAGACTATGCCCTGTCTAAATTCCTGACCCACAGGATCCCTGAGCAAAAAAGCAGTGATTGCTGTTTTATGCAGTGACAGGTAACTGGAATACCACTCACCCTGGACCATACCTCCCTCTGGACTATTCTGAGAGAGAGAAAGACGATACCTCATTTCAGCCTTTTTTTATTTGGGGATCTCTCTCTGTTATAATAGCATAGCTTATACCCTAAAGTACATACTTTAAAAAATATATATATATATATATATATTGATTTCAGAGAGGGAGAGAGAGATAGAAACATCCATGATGAGAGAGAATCAGTGATCGGCTGCCTCCTGCACGCCCCATCACACTGGGGATCCAGCCCATAACCCAGGCATGTGCCCTTGGCCAGAATCGAACCTGGGACCCTTCAGTCCACAGGCCGATGCTCTATCCACTGAGCCAAACCGGCTAGGGCAAGCACATACTTTTGATTTTGAAAACTATATAACAGTATCAGAACATACATATGATTCCACAACTTTCTTTCCTTAATAATATGCCTTGAAAATCTACCCATGTAAGAATACATTTACTTCATTTTTCTTTTCTTTAGTGCTGTGCAGTTTTTCATGCTGTGGACACGCTGCAGTTTATGGAAGCCATTGCCCTATTACTGGATATTTAGGTTGTTTCCAGTCTCTGACTATACCCAACAATGCACCGTTGCACTGCCTCCCTGGGCACACAGGCTAGTATCTCTCTGGGGAAGATTCTTTCTGGGGAAAGAAATGGAATTGCTGAGTCAGAGGGTACAGGCTTGTTTTCAGTTTTAATAGATCTTGGCAAACTGCCCACAGAGTGGCTGCACCACTTTACAGTCCCACCCACAGCATATGACAGTTGTCCACATCTCACCAACTCTCAATGCTATCAACACTTACTTTTTTATTTTTTTATTTTTATTTTTATGTATTTTATTGATTTTTTACAGAGAGGAAGGGAGAGGGATAGAGAGTTAGAAACATCAGTCACGGATCAGCTGCCTCCTGCACACTCCCCACGGGAGATGTGCCCACAAGCAAGGTACATGCCCTTGACTGGAATCGAACCTGGGACCCTTGAGTCTGCAGGCCGACGCTCTATCCGCTGAGCCAAACCGGTAGGGCAACATTTACTTTTTAAAAAATTAAATATGTTTTTATTGATTTTAAAGAGACAGGAAGGGAGAGAGAAAAAACACTGATGAGAGAGAGAAACATCAATCAGCTTCCTCCTGCAGGCCCCGTACTGGGGATTGAGCCTGAAACCTGGGCATGTGCTGTGGCGGGGAATCGAACCGATGACCTCTGGGTGCACTGGACATGGCTCAACCAAATATGCCACATCGGCCAGGACACAACAGCTGTCTCTTGATGCACTGTCCATGGGTGCGTCTGGGACGTGGGGGCAATACAATTCCTGCCTTCCCCTGGAGTCCCTAGCTACCCTTGCACATGATGGTATCTTCAACAGGCCCTTGATTGGACCTGTGCTTGGAGATGCTTTTTCCAGGGGCAGATGCACCGCACTGAGGCAATCCAATCCTGGCCTGTGGCCTCAAATGGAACTAGTCGCCAGATGAAGACCTTCTGTTGTGTTTGCCAACTGGGCAGCTAGTCCCCCTTCTGGTTAATGTCCCCATAGTTTCTTTGGAGACCCATCCCTGAGTTTCTTTGGAAACTCAGTCCATGAGATCTGCCTAGATTTGGGGTTGACCCTGTCCCCGGGCTCCGGAGAATATAACGCAGGCCTCGCATGTCAGATCATCAGCCTCCCAATCCAGCTGGTTGATTCAGGGAGGGGCATTTAGAACCAGTGAAACTCAGTTGTGGGGCTTTTATCAGAACTGCTGAAAAAAAGAGACTCATTTTTACTAGTTTTGAAGGCAGTAGGATGTAAGCCCAAAGTTAATGGGGTTGTCCGGCTGAGAATGAACCCAAGAGAGAGGAAAACAGGATAGAAAAGTAGATAGATGAAGGCTGAGTCCTGATGATTTTACTTGAGCCTCTGGATCGGACTGTACCTGAAGGCAGTCACCTTTGACTTTCCAATTATATAAATAAACATCTTCTGTTTTGTTCTGTTTGGCTTTGCCAATTGGTTTGAGTATCTTCATTTCAGAGGCAAGTGTGACAATCTAGATTAAGATGACAAAGAACCCAGCTTTCCTTCTGGGCAAAGTTAATCACACAAGGTAAGAGGAGAAGCCACAAATCTTGGACTCATTATTACCAAGCTCTTGCCCAGGACACTGTCATCTTAAAGATGCCAAAAGCCAGGACTTGGAGCCTGGCTGGATGAATCCTTCATTAAGCCAGTAACTAGTCACCCCAAAAATGCAGACCACTAAACAACCATATTGGGTAGTTTTCTACCAAACTAAGAACCTAAACTACTATTTTTTTAACAACTTTATTGAGGTATAATTTATATACTATACGATTCACTCATTTTAAGTGCACAATTCAGTGACTGTTATACATTTACCAAGTTGTGCAACCATTACCACATCCGGTTTTTATTTTTTATTGATTTCAGAGAGGAAGGGAGAACGAGAGATAAAAAAATATCAATGATGAGAGAGAATCATTGATCAACTGCCTCCTGCACACCCGCAACCTGGGCAGTGCCCTGACCGGGAATCAAACTGTGACCCCCTGGTTCTTAGGTCGATGCTCAACTGCTGAGCCATGCCCGCCAGACACCACATCCAGTTTTAGAACATTTCATCATCCAATAAGATCCTAGGATCTATCAGCACTCACTCTCCACTCTCCCCTCCCACCAGTTCCTAGCAACCTCTAACCTGCCTTCTATCCCTATAGAGCTGTGTTTTCTGGAAATTTCATATAAATGGAATCCTACAACATGTGGTTTTTGTCTGGGTTCTTTTAGTTAGCATAACTTTTTGAGGTCTATTTACATTGTAGCGTGTGCTACTCAGCAATACAGGTTTGGTATAGATTGACCACATTTTGTTTACCTAGTCACCAGTTACTGGACACTGGGTTATTTCCACTTTTTTTTTTGCCTCTGATGAATAATGTCGCCATGAGTATTACGTACAAGTGTTTGTGTTGACATATATTTTCATTTCTCTTGGGTAGATACCTAGGAATGGAATTGCTGGGTCACATGGTAAATGTATGTTTCACATTTAAAGAACACGCCAAACTGCCAAACCACTATTTATTCTTATTTCTAAATTTGGCAGCAGTGGATTGGAACATGGGAGACACCAAAAACCAGGAGTCAGTTCTCTGCACACGGCGCAGGGAACTCCAGCTTATTAACTGTGATTGACTCTCACATCAAGTCACTGCCCCTAAAAATAACCCAGGGTGCTGGGGCACCAGAGCGGACCAGCAGCTGTGGAAGAAGGGACCCATGCTGCAGCACAAAGCAGGTCCCAACCCCCCACACCACCACCACCACCACCACCACCACCACCACCACCACCACCAAGTGTCTAGGTCAAGACCAGTCCAATAAAAGAAACAGGCTTGATAGAATATGTGCTGACAAAAGGTTGGGGGAGAAGAGGTAAGTATAAGGCAAATGTTGCCAGGAAGAATCAAATGCTAAGACACTTATTTCTCCAAGACAGAAAATACAACCACGGTACACTCCTCAATTCTGCTGTAAATGATATTTGCATGGTCATAATCGCATCAGATGGCTGACACTGAGCCTAGAGAGATGTTTTCCTTTACACGTCTTTTGGTACTGATGGATTACCTTCCAGTTTCCTGCTCGTTTTATGAAATATTTTAGGCACATAAAAAAGGACAGAAAAATCATAGGCTAGAAAATAAACACATTAACACTCATATTCTCACCCTCATTCTAAGAAATAATAGTGCACATAAGGTTGAAAGCCCTTGTGTATTCTCTGTGTGTGGGGGGGAGGGGGGGGGCGGGGGGGGGGCGCGTGCATTCTTTCTAGGTTGAATTCCCATCTCCTTTCCCCAAAGAGGACAAACCCTATGCTGGTTATTTCCGCCCCCCACGCCCACCCCAGATCACTTTAGTCTTTCTCTGTGCTGATGCTGACCCTTTCGGACTCTATTTCCTAGGCTCCCTTACTCTGCCTCCTACTTAGGTTTGGCCCATGGGGCGGGCGGGGGGGGGGGGGGGGGGGGCGGGCGGAGCAGGACAGAAGACTAGAAGGCAGGAGGAGGAAGAGGTGGGGGTGTTGTTCCTCTTGTCTCCTCCCTGCTTGGCTGCAGCCTTCAAGTACGACTGCTCCAGCCCTGTAGCTCCCCTTCCCAGCAACAAGCTTTGACCAACCTCTGGTGACTGACCCTGTCCTCTGTCCCTTTAGGCTCCAGTGGCCTCACACTTAAACTGCCACACCTCAGTACTACCCCTTCCTTAAACTCTTCACTGAGATCCTTTGGGGAGAGACGTTTCTTGCCAGAGCCCTGCCTGAATCTCCACTACACTGCATCTGGCCCAGCGCACTCCCTTGCAAGTGTTTGTATTTGTGCTATAAAGATATGTATCAGGGCCCTGGACAGGTAGCTCAGTAAGTTACAACGTCATCCGGGTACACCAAGGTTGCAGGTTCAATCTCCAGTCAGGAAGTGACCAATGAATGCATAAAAAAGTGGGAAACAAATTGATGTGTGTCTCTGTCGCTCTCTGTCTCTCTCAAAACCAATTTTTAAAAAAGATATGTATCACCCTAGCCCCATGGTCAGCAAACTGCGGCTCGCGAGCCACATGCGGCTCTTTGGCCCCTTGAGTGTGGCTCTTCCTAAGCCTTAGGAGTACCCTAATTAAGTTAATAACAATGTACCTACCTATATAGTTTAAGTTTTAAAAATTTGGCTCTCAAAAGAAATTTCAATTGTTGTACTGTTGATATTTGGCTCTGTTGACTAATGAGTTTGCCGACCACTGCCCTAGCCAGTTTGGCTCAGTGGATAAAGCGTCGGCCTGCGGACTGAAGGGTCCCGGGTTCCATTCTGGTCAGGAGCACATGCCCGGATTGCGGGCTCGATCCCCAGCGTGGGGCGTACAGGAGGCAGCCAAGCAATGATTCTCTCTCATCATTGATATTTCTATCTCCCTCTCCCTTCCTCTGAAATCAATACAAATATATATTTTTTTAATTTAAAAAAGATATGTATCAGTAATACATAGTGTTGTTCTGAATGTTCTACTTTATTATACATGTCATTTATGTATATACCTCTCTGCAACTTTTCATTTCAGTGTTGCTCTTCTATTTAAAAGATGTATCCATATTGATACATGTAGCTCTAAGTTTCTTCTTCTTTTTTTTTTTTTTTTAATATATTTTTATTTATTTCAGAGAGGAAGGGAGAAGGAGAGAAAGACAGAAACATCAAGGATGAGAGAGGCATTGATCTTGATCAGCTGCCTCCCAGGGACTGAGCCTGAAACCCAGGCATGTGCCCTTGACCAGAATTGAACCCGGGACCCTTCAGTCCGCAGGCCAACGCTCTCTCCACTGAGCCAAACCGGCCAGGGCAGCTCTAAGTTTCTTCATTCTGCTCTTCATACCCCACTCCATGGCTCAGTGGAATTACCCATTTTTTAGTTTTTATAAACTAAAGTGATATGAAAATTCTTGGACATATCTCCTATTTGAATTTTTTTTTTTAAATATATTTTATTGATTTTTTACAGAGAGGAAGGGAGAGAGATAGATAGTTAGAAACATCGATGGGAGAGAAACATCGATCAGCTGCCTCCTGCACATCTCCCACTGGGGATGTGACCGCAACCCAGGTACATGCCCTTGACCGGAATCGAACCCGGGACCTTTCAGTCCGCAGGCCGACGCTCTATCCACTGAGCCAAACCGGTTTCGGCCTATTTGAATTTTTAACTATGTGGATATGTACTACTTATAAAAATGTATAATGGATTAAGAAAAAAAAAACAGAGAAGCACTGCCCTGACTGGTTTGGCTCAGTGGATAGAGCGTCGGCCTGCCGACTCAAGGGTCCCAGGTTCGATTCCGGTCAAGGGCATGTTCCTTGGTTGCGGGCACATCCCCAGTAGGGGGTGTGCAGGAGGCAGCTGATTGATGTTTCTCTCTCATCGATGTTTCTAACTCTCTATTCCTCTCTCTTCCTCTCTGTAAAAAATCAATAAAAACAATAAAAAAATATTTTTTAAAAAAAGACAGAGAAGCATTAACATTAGCTCTGAGCTGAGATGCCCAGAGTGTCTTTCCTGCACATCTGATTACCCTCCTTTCATACCATGTACTGACGACACAAACAAGCGAGCTTCTGTTGGAGGACTCAGATCTGCCACCTCTCCTGTCCTCTGAGGCCCCAAGCTCTGCTCCAGTGGGAAGAAGAGGTGAATGACTCCAGGCCCCAGCACAGCTGTGAGACACTTGGAGATGCCTTCCTAACACAAGGCACTTGAAATGAGTCAACATTTAATGCAAGAATTGCCAGCAATGGAATCTCGTGGCATTTTCAGACCGGGCACTGGCCCAGGAGCATCAGGAGTTGATGGGCAACCTAGTAAATTCCAACAGACCCCTTTTTTTGGCTTAAACCAGCAGAATTGGGTTTCTGTCACTTGCAACTAAGAGTTCTGACTAAATGCTATTCTTTTAAAGAACCACACAAATGAAATGAGACCTTACAAGTTCAAAAGTTTTCTTCTAGAGCCAAGCATCTCAAGAAGGGTTAGAGTCCACTATGTTAGGAACCCAGAAAATATCTGACCCACAGAACGCAGACTCTGGTGTTCAACGATTTGGATTTGAATCCTGGCTCCAGCACTTACAAGCCATGAAACTTTGTATAACTTACTGACCTCTGTAAATTGGTGATAATGGGATCTATTTCTTAGGGTTTTAATACTATCTTCCTGCTTGCAGCCTGCCCCACCCTGATGTCTATTCCATACACAGCAGCTAGAGGGATGCCCATTTCATCGGTAGTAAGAGCTAAAATATCTTTTTTTTTTAAATATATTTTATTGATTTTTTACAGAGAGGAAGGGAGAGAGATAGTTAGAAACATCGATGAGAGAGAAACATCGACCAGCTGCCTCCTGCACATCTCCCACTGGGGATGTGCCCGCAACCCAGGTACATGCCCTTGACCGGAATCGAACCTGGGACCTTTCAGTCCGCAGGCCGACGCTCTATCCACTGAGCCAAACTGGTTTCGGCCTAAAATATCTTTTAAAAATATTTGTATTGATTTCAGAGAGGAAGGGAGAGGGAGAGAGAGATAGAAACATCAATGATGAGAGAGAATCATTGATCAGCTGCCTCCTGCACACCCCCCACCAGGGATCGAGATGGCAACCCAGGCATGTGCCCTTGACTGGAATCGAACCTGGGACCCTACAGTCCTCAGGCCGACGCTCTATCCACTGAGCCAAACTGGCTAGGGCAAAAGCCAAAATCTTTACAATGGTCTACCTACTATGAGGTCAAGTTTAGGGAAAGCCCACTCTAGCTATCTCCTTCCTTGGTGGGAGGGGCAAGGTCAGGTTTCCAGTGATGTAAGGCAAGTCAGGAAAGGCTCATTAAACCACCTGCCACCGTGTCTGTGGGTGACCTTCTGTGGTCACACTACCGGCCACAGGGCCACGCTCAATTTACCAGCAAGGCTGAAATCCCAAACAGCTAAAAACGAAATAACCATAGCGACCTGACCTTGCCCCAGAGTCCAGTGAGGCCCCACAATCAAAAGAAATCAGATCTTTTCCTCTGGAAATTCCCAGAGATTATGACGTTGGGGGCGGGGAGGGAGGAATTCTAAAGACCTTTCAAATCCTCTAGGGTCTGAGTTAGGTTTCCTCTTTCCTCCCTTCAAGTGTAACAGGGAAGGAGAGGTAAAACCCAGTGATATTCTACAGTGCCCTAAGAAAGGAAATCAGAGAGATACAAGCATGAAATCCCAGATTTCAAGGTAGATTAGGAAAATTAAGATAGAGATTTTCTGGTGAAAAAAAAAAAAGAAAGAAAGAAAACCTTCCTATTGTGAACCTTTCTAGTTCCCATCTGTCCACCTGCCTCCCTGCTGTAACCGCCTTGTTCCCCAATAAATGCCTCATCTGAAAGTCTGTCCAATACATACACAAGGACAAGGTACAGCCTACTTATTATATATGTAGTTCCAGAGACTTTCATCTCAGGAGTTCAGAGCTCTCACATTGAATATGACAGACAGGGGCCTCCCAACACAAGGACATCCATGTGAAGTGAACATTTAGAGAACTAAGCTCTAGCCCCAACTTTGTCACTCAATAGCTGTGTGACCCCGGTTACATTAGCATGCCCAAGCTTCAGTCTCCTCATCTATGAACTGAAGACATAGTGTTTTTCACCTTCACCCCACCCCCACCCCCAGGGGACTCTGTAGCCTTCCATCCATCACTGGCCTCTGATCCAGAAGCTGCCACCAGAGCCTGAGGCCAGCAGGGGTGAAAGCAGCCACACAACCTGTCACCCAAATGCCTAAGTGTGCATTTGGGCTGGGGCAAGGGCTGGGGCAAGGGTTATGCCCTCCTGTCAGGTAGGGAATTGATGCTCCCTCTTCCCCAAGTCCAGTCCAAGCCCTACTGCTGAAGAACTAAGCAGGGACGTCACAGTTCCCACCAGGTGAGCCCTTCTACAAGCCCTGCTAGGCACCCGGGGATGAAATACACCTGAGCCCCAGAGACACCAAATAAGAACACAACAACAAATCAAATTTCTCCTCTGCAACCTCTGCCTGCCAAGACTTGCTGTCTAATTGCTGTTAATTGCATTAATCGCATAGCTCTGAAGTGTGAGGACTCCTCCTTCTCCTAGGACAGTGATGGAGAACCTTTTGAGCTCGGCGTGCCAGCATTTTGAAAAACCCTAACTTAACTCTGGTGCCGTGTCACATATAGAAATGTTTTGATATTTGCAACCATAGTAAAACAAAGACTTATATTTTTGATATTTATTTTATATATTTAAATGCCATTTAACAAAGAAAAATCAACCCAAAAAATGAGTTCGCGTGTCACCTCTGACACGCGTGTCATAGGTTTGCCATCACTGGCCTAGGCTAAGGCAGGACAAGGGGAAGGAATGATGAACAACAAGAGCTCCATACCGCACACCTCTTCTCCCACTGCTGACCCTAACACCCCCTCCGTGGACATGACATGAGCGCCCAGTAGGACAAAGCATGAAGAAGCGGCTGGATTTCCGCAGTGGAGCCACCAGGGTCCCCAGGGAGCTGGGTGGGACCCAAGCTCCAGACCTGAAGGAGAGGGCACCGACCCACACACGCTGGACAAGCCCAGAAAGAAGGGGATACCGCTTTGGCTCTGGGTACCTCACCCTCTGCTCATGCCTCAAACTGTCCCGTCTCTCCAGCACCCCTCTCTCTATTCTTCCAGACCTGCTGCCTCAGGTCTAGGAGGACTCATTACAAATACCCTTGGCAATCCCTTCTCCCCTCCTCTGGACACTGTAAGAGGCCAGCCAACTGCAGACAAAAGCTACATGCTCCGGGGAAATGTCACTGCTCAGGCTGAGGACAAGGAGGAGTTCGGGGAGATGCGTGACAGGACTTCAGGCAAGCAGAGCCTAACTCTGAGAAAACAAACACAACAGGGTAGCTGCAGCGGGAGCAGCCCCATCTCCAGAAATGGTCCAGAGGTCCCCTTGGCCAACCCCAAGGTTTCTCGGGGCGTCTCTAGTCACCAGGGTAGGTAGCTGAGGCCTCTGAGAACTCAGGAACAAATCCCCCTGCCCGGACCTCCAGGCCACAAAGCCATTCTCTCAAGGGGCCTCCCTTGCCTCCGCCCCCAGCCCACCCCTCCTCAGGCTCCGGGCCAGAAGGGTGAGGGCAGGAAGCAGCCCTCACCCTCCCGAGGGAGGCAACCCAGCTGTCATAACTGACAGATGCCATCCGCCACGCCAAAGTCAGCCTGCAGCAGCGCCCCGAAGGCGGGGAACGGGGAACCCCAGTCCCGAAGCAGAGCCGATGGGTTCAAGGTGAACGTCTCCCAAGCACATCTTCCCAACAGAGCCGCAGCGGAGGGCTGCTCCCCAGGACAGAGGGGCAGTTGAGCTGCCACAAGCCGAAAGGTGGGGTTAGGGGAGACCCCTGAGGAGGTGGGGGCAGGGCTGTTCCCTCCGAGTCCCAGCACTGACCTGTCCCCGCAGGCCTCCCCCACATGGACACGCCCGGAACTTCCCCTCAGAGGCCACAGACCAACTTTCTGCAGCGAAGGAGGTGCTCAGCGCCAAGAGCCGGTGCGAGGGCGGCAGGATGGGGGCTTCGAGCGGGCGCCCCAAGTGGGTGAAGAACTGAAGTGCTGGGAGATGGAGGGGGCTGGTCCACGCGGACCACCAGCCTCCAGGGCCTGGCCAGGGACACCCCTGGGCCCTGATGGCGCCCACCGCCCCGGCTGGGGGAGCGGGAAGGGGAAGGTACTGCAGCTCAGGTAGCCGAGTGGAGGGACCAGGTGGCCCGGCCTTACCTGCAGTTCCTGAAATTCTCCCTCCAGCTCGTGCCACTCGCGCTCGCAACGCTCCCGCTGGCCGGACATGGTGCAGCGGCGCGAGGCGGCGGCGGCTGCTCCCGCAGCGTGGCGCGGCGAGCCCCCAGCACCCCACGGCCGTGCGCTCGCCGGCCGTCTTCAGAGGCACCAGCTGTTCCTGCGCAGCCGGAGCCACGCGCGCACCTGACGTCACAGCCCCCGCCCCGGCGCCCGCCCCACCCCCTCGCCAGGAGGCAGGCTCCGCGCATGCGCAAGCACCTCCCCCTGGCCCCGCCTCCGCGGGCCGCGCGCTGGTCCGGGGACGTCAGGAGCTTTGCGGGTTCTAGCCTGGTCTGCCTCTGGCCCCTGGGGAATGGGTTTGCGCCTCCAGGATCTCTCGTCTAGTTGGGGCTGGGGAACTTGTTCGCAGGCTGCATTTGCAGAACTTATTTTATTTAGATTAACCAGATTGTGTTTATTTGGGGTGCCTGGGGGTCGAGAGAGAGAGAGGCGATTTAGAGGCCGTGAAAGCTCGCCACCCCTTAGCCTTACCTGGTCTGAGCCAAAGCCAACAGCCTGGAATGCTAGAACTGACATTGCCAATCCATCAAGGTCGCCGAGCAGGGCGGGGAAGCACAGAGAAGGCCCTGTCATCTCACATTGTCATCATGTACTGCAACTAATAACATCCTAGATTCCTGCCCTCTGAGACTCTGGGTGACTATCTTGACAGCTGTTTCTGTCGTTCAAATAACACCACCGCCTCAAAGCTAACTGAATGCAAATCCCCCTCCCCCTCAAGATCTGTCCCTGCCTAGCTTTCCAGTCACATCTCTTATCTCACCCCCATCTCCAGGCACTGTTTTTTTTCTTCCTGCTTTTGCATTACTGGATACCAAGAGCTAATCTCTAAAAAGAGCACCTTTCCAAGGAGAAGTGAAAATTCCAGGGTCTTAGGCTCTGGCCAGGTAGCTCAGTTGGTCAGAGCATCATCCAGATACACAAAGAATGTGGGTTCATCCTGGATCAGGACATACACAAGAATCAAATAATGAATGCATAAATAAGTGGAACAACAACAAAAAAAGAAAATTCCAGGTGCATTTCCTTCATCTGCTTCCCACAGATGCCCTTGCTCAAAATAGTCCCAAAGATTGTAACAAGCAATTTGTGTAAAGACATTTATAGCAGCACTTTCCAATGAGCCACACACTGAAAATATCCCAAGTGCCCCACAACAGGGAGATGGTTAAGAAGCTACATCCTGTCCATTTCGTGTAATACTATATGGCTGTTTAAATGATCATTATGGGAACTAAATGCATGCCTGTAAACAAGTATATGAAATCATGGTAAGTAAAAAATCAGAACCCCAAATAATCAGTATGTATACTGGTTAAAGTTATACGATCATTGGTGTACCATGAAAAAGATTGGGCGAATTTAGTATAACAGAAAAAGTTAATCATGTCAATTGATGGAATTTTTATTTCCTGAAATGTTGTGCAGGTGTTTAAAAGAAATTTTATTTTTTTTAATAATTTTTATTTCTTAAATTATTACAAAGAGTATTACATATGTCTCCTTTTTTCCCCCCCTTGACATTCCCCCGGCCCCTACCCCCCGCCCCCCCCCCCGCCCCGTGTCTTGTGTCCATTGGTTAATCTTATATGCATGCATGTAAGTCCTTCGGTTGATCTCTTAATCCCCCCCCAAACCCTCCCAAGACTTCCCACTGTAGTTTGACAGTCTGTTCAATGTTGCTCTGCCTCTGTATCTACTCCTGTTCATCAGTCTATACTGGTCCCCTTTGTCTGTCCCAACCTCACTGGAGTAGTCGCAACCTCACCAGGGCCGTCTGAGCCTCACCAGGGTCGTCCTGACCTCACCGGGGCCGTCCCGACCTCACAGGGGCCGTTTCAACCTCACTGGGGCCGTCCCTACCTCACGGGGGTCGTTGCAACCTCACCGGGGCTGTCCCTACCTCGCGGGGGCCGTTTCAACCTCACTGGGGCCGTCCCGAGCTCACCGGGGCCGTCTCAACCTCACAGGGGCCGTTTCAACCTCACCGGGGTCGTCCCTACCTCACGGGGGCCGTTTCAACCTCACCGGGGCCGTCCCTACCACACCGGGGCAGTTTCAACCTCACCGGGGCTGTCCCGACCTCACCGGGGCCGTTTAAAAGAAATTTTAAACACCTGTTTTGCTGTTCGTGGGTGCAGAATGTAATGGAAACAGCAACCATTATCTATTAAATTTCATTTGCTTACTGTTTACGCTTCAGGTATCAAGATGTCCTTTATGTCCTTTATGTCCTTATTCAGTTATTTGCTTACTGGACCTATCTGGGGCTAGATAGGGCTGTGTGATTTATTTGGCCAAGTCAGACAGACCTGAACTCAAATCTCAGTTCTACCACCTGCTGAGTACAGGATCCTGAGAACCTAATTCACCTTCTCTGTAAACTGGGAGTCGCCCTGGTGGGATTGTTGTGAGGATTAAATGCAATGAATGATGTAAAGTGGCAAAATGTAAGCACCAGAAAGCACTGACTTTATATGTTTGGGTGTGGTTTTTTTTAAATATATTTATTTAGGGATAATTTCAGATTTACAAAAAAACAAAACAAAACCCTGCCTAGATAGTATAGAAAGTACCCAGCTACTCTTCACTCAGTTTCCCCTAATGTTGACTGTGTCCATAATTTCTTCAAAACGAAGAAATTAACATAGGTGTATTCCTAGCAACTAAGCTCCAGACTTTATTCAGATTTTATTCTGCTCTTCATCAAACTTTGCACTTATTTATATCAGCAAGAACTCATATTTTTCTATTTTAGTCAATGAGTTATAATCCATTATTACACTTATTTATTTTGATGCTCAAGCGGTCATAGACTTAGTCACTGAGATCCACTTCAAGCTGGATTCTGTGTCCTTTTGATAGGTCCCCATCATTTTTTAAAAATATATTTTTATTGATTTCAGAGAGGAAGGGAGAGGAAGAGAGAGATGTAAACATCAATGATGAGAGAGAATCATTGCTTAGCTGCCTCCTGCACGCCCCACACTGGGGATCGAGCTCGCAACCCGGGCATACGCCCTAACAGGGAATCTAACCGTAACCTCCTGGATCAGAGGTCCACACTCAACCACTGAGCCACACCAGCCAGGCCCCTATCATTTTTTAAAGAGCATTTCCTCACATTTTTGACACCAAGCACATCTTACACCTTCCCTGCTCCAACTTGGAATCAGCCATTTCTTTGTCATTCTTGGTTCCTTTTAGCAAAGACTGGTAATTAGAAACCAAGTTCTGGGTACTAGATGTGTGTTTTCACCACCATGGATGCCACCACTCTTGGTTCTCTTGGGGGACAGATCTAGAGACTATGCTTATGGATATATGTACATGTATATTTGTGCACATTTACACCTTTATTTATATCTATAAATATCTAAAACCATGATGTCACACCAATATACAATTCCAATCCACAGATTTCATTCTAGTTTCCTCCCTTCCCCATATCCACAATTCACTTCTTCAACAGTGAGAAACCTGGTTCCCATTATGCTTATATATTTACTCATTCGATCAGTCCTCCCCATATATAACCAATCTCCCACTGCCACCACCATCCTGATCTTCCAGTTCTCATCCCCACCTTGCCCCAAATAAATGATATGAAAGGGATGATGAGCATCCTTTTCTTGCCTTGGTGTCCAGACTAAAATGGCTTTTTAAGTAATTAAAATTTCCCCAACCTCCAATGGCCATAATCAACAAGACATAAGTGGAAGTGCTTGATAAAGATTTAGAAATTGAATACTTCCTAATCCAGCTCCAAAGTCATCTAACAATATTGGAGGAATGTATTTATTACTAGACACCTTTGCTGTCCTCATTTCTTGTAGACACAAAAAAAGCTCTATATCCTGGGTTCTGGCATCCTATTATTTTGAAGGCCCTCTGTCAAACAACAGGGAGAAAGCACCAATGTCTATGTTTTTCTTTTTTTTAAAATATATTTTATTGATTTTTTACAGAGAGGAAAGGAGAGAGGTAGAGAGTCAGAAACACCAATGAGAGAGAAACATCGATCAGCCGCCCCCTGCACATCCTCCACTGGGGATGTGCCCGCAACCCAGGCACATGCCCTTGACCGGAATCGAACCCGGGACCCCTCAGTCCGCAGGCCGACGCTCTATCCACTGAGCCAAACCGGTTTCGGCTATGTTTTTCTTTTTGTTCCATGCATTTGAAGAATTAGATTTGACAGTTTCCCCAACATAGTCGTATTTACCAGGTTCTTTTGTATGATGGCTCATTTTGGAGGAAAATTGTAGGTAGTGGGAAATGAACCAAAATGTTTTCCAATGACCAGATGAAATGTTGGCTGCTTTTCATGTTTTTGTTTTGTTTTGCCCTTTTTTTTTTTAAATGACTGAGAGGTTAAATATTGTTTCATTGCGCCACCTGCTGGCAGCTTTTCATAATATCTGTTTCTTCCAACAAAGGGTAAAAAAAAGGCTTGTTCAAAAAAGATTTCCTAACAAATATTCTTTTTTTAAAAAAAAAATTTGTTTTTATTCATTTCAGAGAGGAAGGGAGAAGGAGAGAGAGAGAAACATCCATGATGAGAGAGAATCATTGATTAGCTGCCTCCTGCACACCCGCTACTGGGGATGAAGCCCACAACCCCGGCATGTGCCCTTGACTGGAATTGAACCAGGAACTCTTCAGTCCACAGGGCAATGCGCTATCTACTGAGCAAAACCGGCAAGGACCAAATATCCCTTTTTTCTCCCACCCTAAAACTACCACTCAGAGTTTGCGTAGTTGCTGGGGTCCAACCCCAGCAGGTCCAGGGGTCCCCAAAGGTGTGGACGGAGTCGGCGAAGAAGGAATGGCATGGGGTCAGCGTTCAGTTGATCAGCATAGCGAGGTTCTCCCTCCAGGATCTCAAGCCAGGAACTCCAGCCGAGTTCTGTTCAGGTTCTCCAGCGAAATTCTGGTTAGGATCCAGCCAAGTTCTGGTCAGGATCTCCAGCCAGGTTCTGTAGCCATGTTCTCTTGCTAGGTTCTCCATCCAGCTTCTCCAGCCAGGTTCTCCAGCCAGGTTCTAGCCAGGTTCGGTCGCCATGTTCTGTCTAGGTTCTCCAGCCAAGATCTGTAGCCAGGTTCTGTCCAGGATCTTTTGCCATGTTCTCTCGCTAGGTTCTGTCTCTAGGTTCTGTCTAGGATCTCCAGCCAAGTCCTGTCTCTTGGTTCTATCTTGGATCTCCAACCAAGTCCTGTCTCTAGGTTCTGTCTAGGATCTCCAGCCAAAGTTCTGTCTCTTGGTTCTGTCTTGGATCTCCAGCCAAGTCCTTTCTCTTGGTTCTGTCTTGGATCTCCAACCAAGTCCTGTCTCTAGGTTCTGTCTAGGATCTCCAGCCAAAGTTCTGTCTCTTGGTTCTGTCTTGGATCTCCAGCCAAGTCCTGTCTCTAGGTTCTGTCTAGGATCTCCAGCCAAGTCCTGTCTCTAGGTTCTGTGTTCTGCTGTCTTGTTACATCTGTATTTATACCAGTTGATTTAGATCCTATCAATTTCTATTCCAAAAGTTAGGGCGTTTCTTATCTCCATTCCAGGGAGTAAAGATTATGTAGCTCAAGCATGATTGTTTGTAGTTAAAGTGATTAACTACCCGCCTGGCACTTAGTTAAGGGGTTTTATCCCCTCCCTAACTTCAGGGGAAAATCCCTACCTGGGGAAACAACCTTTCTTGGAGAGGTGACCTTGGTTAAAACACATAGCGCCAAGAAGGTGAGCAAACATATTAAGAACAGTATGCCATATATGCCAGGTCCCTTGAAACAGCAAGGATGGACCGGCTCCCGGCACGTAGTAGAAATATTTCAATGCTCTTTATCTTTAATAAAACAAAACATTTGCTTTCCAAGTTTTCAACAATGAGAGAATACATTACTTTTTAAAAAATATATATGTTTTATTGATTTCAGAGAGGAAGGGAGAGGGAGATAGAAATATCAATGATGAGAGAGAATCACTGATCGACTGCCTCCTGCACGCCCTCTACTGGGGATCGAGCCTGCAACCCAGGCATGTGCCCTAAACTGGACTCGAACCTGGGACCCTACAGTCTGCGAGCCAATGTTCTGTCCACTGAGCCAAACCGGCTAGGGGTATATTATCTTTTTATTGTGACAGATAACATTTGGCTTAAATAATACTTATAAAGAGAATCTGTGTAATTAAGACCCAATTCAAGAATAAGACATCAGCCCTAGCTGTGTGGCTTAGTGGACAGAATGTTGGCCCAAGGACTGAAGGATCCCGGGTTCGATTCTGGTCAAGGGCACATACTTCAGTTGCCGGCTCTATCCTAGTCCTGGTTGGGGCACATGCAGGAAGCAACCAACTGATGTGTCTCTCTCACCTTGATATTTCTCTCTCTGTGTCTCTCCCCTTCCCTTCCACTCTCTCCAAAAATCAATGGAAAAATATCCTCAGGTGAGGATTAACAAACAAAAAAAGAATAAGACATCAAAAAAAAAAAAAGAATAAGACATTACCATCACCCTAGATAACACTATACCCCTCTTCCTTAATCATAACTTTTTCCCTCCCCTCCCCCTAACATAACCACTACGCTGATTTTTGGGATAATCATTTGAGCATGTACTATTTTTATAACTAGAAAACAACTAAAGTATTCATTTGAAAAAATATGTAAAAATAATGTAAAAAACTTGGTGTAGCTATTTAATCTGGAAACTTGGTTATTCTTGCATTTAACAAATATATATTGAGTTCAACACCATTCATCATTAGGGAAATACAAATGAAATCATGGTGAGATACCACTTCACACTCAGGAGAAAACATATGTCCACACAAAAACTTGTACACAAATGTTCACAGTGGCATTACTCATAATAGCCAAAAGGTAGAAACAACCCACATGGATAAATGAATAAACTGAGGAATGGATCAACAAAACATGATATACCATCCAGTGGAATATTAGTAAGCCATAAAATGGCATGAAGTTCTGACACCTGCTACCACATGGGAAAACCTTGAAAACATGATGCTGAGTGAAAGAAGCCAGTCATGAAAGGCCATATATTGTATGATTCCATTGATATGAAATGTCTAGGTAAGCCCATAGAGACAGAAAGCAGATTAGTGGTTGCCAGGAGCTGGAGATGAGGGGGAGAGTGACTGCTAATGGGTATAAGGTTTCTTTTGGAGGAGGTAGAAGGAAACGTTCTGTAATTAAATAGTAGTGATGATTGCACAACTCTGAATATATAGTATACTGAAAGCCACTAAAGTTTACACTTTAAAGAGTGAATTTTAGAGAATAACCAAGATGGCGGCATAGGTAAACACCGGAGACTGCTGCCGCAAACAACCACTTCAAAAATACAACTAAAAGACGGAACAGACATCACCCAGAACCACAGGAAGGCTGGCTGAGGAGAGACTCTTCAACTAGAAGGAAAGAGAACAGCATACCAAAGCTCAGAAGAGGCACAGTGTGGAAAATATAAAGGTACCGAGGTGCGCGCGCAAAGCGGGCTGGTGGCTGAGGGCGCGGTTGTCATTTTCAATCAGGAGGGAGTCTCAGACTCTGGGCTCCAGATCCGGGCGAGTCTCTAGGGACTCAGACTCAGACGGGAGAAGCGGGATTGTCTGGCATCAGTTGGAATCTGAGGGCAGCTTTCTCTCCGAGGTTTGCAGTGGCGGCCGGGGTTCTGAGAAGCAGAGCCTCTAGGACCGGGACTGAGAGCAGCCATAACTGCTCCCTCCACCCACCCGCCCTGTTGATCCTGCCCTGCCCAAGCTCTGCAGCAGAGCCATTTGCTGGATCGCCTCAGGCAAAGGCTAGATTAGCACCTCCCCAGAGGACAGAAGTTTTCCACACAGCTGATTCTCACAGCCGGTCAGCCTGGTGGTCAAATCCCTCTAGTATTAACTACAACAATCAGGGCTTAACTACAACAAGACTGCGCACAAAGACTACTAAGGGGTGTACCAAGAAAGCGTAAAAAATGCGGAGACAAAGAAACAGGACAAAACTATCAAGGGAGGATATTGAGTTCAGAACCACACTTTTGAGGTCTCTCAAGAGGCTTCTAGAGTCTGTCAATAAACTTGATGAGATGTACAGGAAATCTAATGAGACCCTCGATGGTGTGATAAAGGACCATCTAGAAAGTAAGCATACACTGACTGAAATAAAGAATATTATACAGACTCCCAACAGCAGACCAGAGGAGGGCAAGAATCAAGTCAAAGTTTTGAAATTCGAAGAAGCGAGAAACACCCAACCAGAAAAGCAAAATGAAAAAAGAACCCAAAAATACGAAGATAGTGTAAGGAGCCTCTGGGACAGCTTCAAACGTACCAACATCAGAATTATAGGGGTACCAGAAGATGAGAGAGAGCAAGATATTGAAAACCTATTTGAAGAAATAATGACAGAAAACTTCCCCCACCTGGTGAAAGAAATAGACTTACAGGTCCAGGAAGCGCAGAGAACCCCAAACAAAAGGAATCCAAAGAGGACCACACCAAGACACATCATCATTAAAATGCCAAGAGCAAAAGACAAAGAGAAAATCTTAAAAGCAGCAAGAGAAAGAAACTCAGTTACCTACAAGGGAATACCCATACGACTGTCAGCTGATTTCTCAACAGAAACTTTGCAGGCCAGAAGCGAGTGGCAAGAAATATTCAAAGTGATGAATAGCAAGAACCTACAACCAAGATTACTTTATCCAGCAAAGCTATCATTCAGAATTGAAGGTCAGATAAAGAGCTTCACAGATAAGGAAAAGCTAAAGGACTTCATCACCACCAAACCAGTATTATACGAAATGCTGAAAGGTATCCTTTAAGAAGAGGAAGAAGAAAAAGGTAAAGATACAAATAGTGAACAACAAACATGCATCTATCAACAAGTGAATCTAAGAATCAAGTGAATAAATAACCTGATGTACAGAATGAACTGGTGATTATAATGAATCAGGGACATAGAAAGGGAATGGACAGACTATTCTTGGGGGGGAAAGGAGAATGGGAGATGCGGGAAGAGACTGGACAAAAATCGTGCACCTATGGATGAGGACAGTGGGTGGGGAGTGAGGGTGGAGGGTGGGGCGGGAACTGGGAGGAGGGGAGTTATGGGGGGGAAAAAAAGAGGAACAAATGTAATCTGAACAATAAAGATTAAAAAAAAATAAAGAATTTAACACACACACACACACACAAAAAAAGAGTGAATTTTATGGTAGGTAACTTTTTGTTTGTTTGTTTTGTTGTTGTTGTTAATCCTCACCCATGGATATTTTTTTCCATTGATTTTTAGGGAGAGTGGTAGAGAGAGGGGAAGACAGAGAGAAACATCGATGTGAAAGAAAGACATCGATTGGTTGCTTCCTGCACAAACCCTGACCAGGGTCCGGACCAGGGAGAAGCCTGCAACCAAGGTACGTGCCCTTGACCGGAATTGAACCCGGGATCATTTGGTCTGCAGGCCGATATAGAGCCAAACCGGCTAGGGCTATGGTAGATGACTTTTTAAAAATATATTTTTTTAAATTGATTTCAGAGAGGAAGGGAGAGTTATAAACATCATTGATGAGGGAGAATCATTTATCATCTGCCGCCTGCACGCTCCCTACTGGGGATCAAGCCCACAACTTGGGCTAGTGCCCTGACCAGGAATCAAACTGTGATCTCCAGGTTCTTATGTCAATGCTCAACCACTGAGCAACACCAGCGAGGCAGTAGGTGACTTATCTTACTTAATAAATTTGTTGTAAATAATATATATTGCCCTAGCCAGTTTGGCTCAATGAATAGATATCGGCCTGTGGACTGAAGGGTCCCAGCTTCAATTCTGATCAAGGGCACATGCCTGGGTTGTGGGCTGGATCCCCAGTGAGGGCTATGCAGGAGGCAGCCGATCAATGATTCACTCTCATCATTAATGTTTCTCTCTCTCTCTCCCTCTACCTTCCTCTCTGAAATCAATAAAAATATATTTTAAAATAATAATAATAATATGTACTTCAGTGGTTACTATGTATCAAGCACCATGCCAGGTACTGGGATTACGATAATGGGCAAAGCTAGATAGGGCTCCTGTTCATATATAGTGTGTGTAGTGTTAAATATCACATCACACAAAAGATATTAAAGAATCTTTAAAGGGAAAACAATGTCTGGCTAATAACACAAGACTTCCCAATTATTTCCACCTCATAGAATTTTGTGATGGTGAAACACAGCTCCAAATCGCATCTCTTAGTTTAAGGAATTAGAGGCTGATGCTGGAGCCCCTGCACCCCAGCATAAGGGTAACTAACAAGTAAATATAGAATGGAAAAGATGAAAACATATCGTTACATATATGTTTAATTTTTTTGTTTTTTATTTCGGGAAATCTCAGAAGAAAAGAAAAAAGGGAAGGAAGGAAGGAAGGAAGGAAGGAAGAAAGGAAGGGAGGAAGATAATTTTTGTGAAATATGCACACAGAAAAGTGCAAAAACATGATGTACAGTTTAACAAATAATTATGAGGTGAACACCTATGTGACTATGCCAGGTTGCCCCCCAGAAGCCTCACACATGCTGGTTCCCAACTGAAATCCTTCCTTCCCCCCTAGAGGTAACCACATCCTAATTTTTATGGTAATTCATTTGCTTTTCATTGTAGTTCTACCACTTATGTTTGCATCCCTATATAACATGGATTTGTTTTTCCTAGTCTGGAACTTTTAGAAATGAAATGATACTTTATTTCTTGGTTGCTTGCTTCCTTTTCATGCCTGTCTTCTTTGCACTCAATATTATGTTTTTAAGTCACATCCATGTGACTATAATTTGTTTGCTTTCACTGCTGTGACATTCTATTGTATAAACAGTACACAAATGATATTCCTGGACTATCACTGATAAAAAAAAACCGAGGTGTTTCTTGTTTGGGGTTTTTAAAAAATATTTTTTTTATTGATTTCAGAGAGAAATGGAGAGGGAGAGATAGAAACATCAATGATGAGAGAGAATCAGTGATTGGCTGCCTCCTGCATCCCCCATACTCAGGATGGAGCCTGCAACCCGGGCATGTGCCCTGACCAGGAATTGAACCGTGACCTCCTGGTTCATAGGTTGATGCTCAACCACTGAGCCACACCGGCAGGGCTGAAAAATATATTTCTTGAGGCCCTGGTTTGGTAGCTCAATTGGTTAGAGAGTTGTTCCGATATCCCAAGGTTGTGGGTTCGATCCCCCATCAGGGCATATATGAGAATCAACCAATGAATGCATAAATAAGTGGAACAACAAATCAGTGTTTTTTCTCTCTCACTCTCTCAAATCAATACATTTTTTTAAAAGAAAAGTATATTTCATATGGTTGATGATCTTTTTAAAAGTCTAAGTAGGTTTTCATGAAAGCTGCTACTGAGCTATTTGAAATGGAGAGGTAAGTGCCACTTGCCAGAATTGGCACTTAAAGAATTTACCAACTGCTCAGTGCCTCTCAGCTCTCCACTCTGACAACAGAACAGACGTCACCCTTTATACATTTTCCATAAACCGCCACTGTGAATAGTTGGTGTTTACAATATGCTTTCACAAAGAACGTTTCATTTAATCCTCAAAACAATCCCAAAAGGTAAATGTTACTATGGTATATTTTAGAGATGAGGCGACTGAGATTCAGAGAGTAATACCTATCTGGTTTATCCAGTAAATTACAGTGCACGGGGCTTGTACCTCGGCTTATTTCTTGTCATCACAGCATAACTAGGAACCTGACAGGGTATTTTGTTGTAAAAGACTCATTGTAAGCAAATCAATAGAGCATTGTATACGCCCTGGGCAGAGCGTACTTCCCACCTCTTCAGTTGGGATTTGGTCCTGTAGCTTGTTAGGGCCAACGTTACCAATGACTTTGAAAACATTGCATGAATAGACTTGCTCACTGCTGCCATTGCAGTGAGGAGAGTATTCCTGAGTTACCCGCTGATGCCAGAGGGAGGAAGAGACACAGTACAGAGCTGCCCCAGCCCAGGGCCAGCAATCAGCCAAACTGCAACTGAGTGAGCTAAAAGAATGTTTATTGCTACCTGCCTTCAGAATAGGGGGCTGTCAATTTTATTGCAAAAGCTCACTGACCATCTGGGATAAGGAATGCATTTGTCATTCAGAACCCTTCCTTGGAATGGCACCTAGGATCATGAAATTTCCTTATTAATGATTTCTCTTTAGGGCCTGCTATGACCTGAATGTTTGTGTCCCTCCCAAAATTCACATGTTGGAATCCTAATTCCCAATGTGATGGTATCAGGAGATGAGGCATTTGGGAAGTGGTTAGGCTGTGAGGGTGGAGCCCTCATGAATGCGACAAGTACTCTTATAAAAGAGACCCCACAGCCCTAGCCAGTTTGGCTCAGTGGATAAAACATCGGCCCGCCTACTGACAGGTTCCGGGTTTGATTCCGGTCAAGGGCATGTACCTTGGTTGCAGGCTCAATCTCTGGTCCTGGTCGAGGCGCATGTGGGAGGCAACCAATCGATGTCTCTCACATCAATGTTTCTCTCGCTGTCTCTTCCCTTCACTTCCACTCTCCCTAAAAAAACAATGAAAAAGTATATTCAGGTGAGGATTAAACAAAAAAAAGAGAGAGAGAGACCCCACAGAGCTCACTAGTCCCCCTTCTACCATATTAAGATACAATGCGAGAGAAGTCAGCAACCTGGAAGACAGCCTTCATCCAACCATGCTGGCACCCTGACCTTGGACTTTCAGCCTTCAGAACTGTGAGATATAAATTTTTGTCATGTATAAGCCACCAGAAGCAAGTAAAACAGGGCCTAACATTTTGAGTAATGAATGAGATCCATATTATTTGCAACATAATCTCAATTTCATTCACTATTTAGAAGTGCAGTTACTATTGCCAGACAGTTCCTTGGCTTATGGTAGCATCACTCCAATCTTTTTAAACAAATATTTTTATTGATTTTAGAGAGGAAGGGAGAGGGAGAGAGATAGAAACATCCATGATGAGAGAGAATCATTGATCAGCTGCCTCCTGCATGCTCCCCCACTGGGGATCGAGCCTGCAACTCGAGCATGTGTCCCGATCAGGAATCAAACCATGACCTCCTGGTTTGTAGGTCAGCCCTCAACCACCCAGCCATGATCCCTGTGTGACTTCCCTGTGGACAGGGTTGTACTAACTAATGTATTTTGAGTCCACTTAAGGATTTCATTTTTTTTTCATTATTTTTCCATGCTCTTTATGAGGTACCTATGAAGCAGTCATTGTGTTAACAGCAGGTTCATTCTTGGCTTAGGACCCTGCTAAGAGCCTGTCTCTCAAGGAGAAAATAGCCTAAGGAGATGGTGGCTACAAACAAGAAAAGCTTTTCTCCTTAGCCCTACAGAATGTTCAAGCAACTTTCTCAGGACGCCCAAGAATCACCTTTCCTTTCCTTTCAGTGTTTTAGGTCCTTAATTAGGATATAACTCTTGGCATGGAGTTTTGTGCCCACCTGTTTAAGACTGTTTTGGTTTCCCCAACCTTTCCCTGTTTAACCAGATCACCGTGGTCAAAGAGTCACCTCTGCCTCATCCCCTGCCATCAAAGCAAGTTCAAGAAAACACAATGGTTCTGGTCACTGGGTTTGGGCCCAAACTTCCTCAGCTTGGCATCGAGACCTCCGCACTCCCAGTCTACCACACTATAATTTAGGGTGTGCTTTCTTATGTTATTTGAGGTCATCCTTCTGTTTTAGTCAAGGCAGTCTCCAGAGGCTATACCAGCGGTTCTCAACCTGTGGGTCGCGACTCCTTCGGTGGTCGAACGACCCTTTCACAGCGGTCGCCTAAGACCATCCTGCATATCAGATATTTACATGACGATTCATAACAGTAGCAACATGACAGTTATGAAGTAGCAACGAAAATAATTTCATGGTTGGGTCACAACATGAGGAACTGTATTTAAAGGGCCAGAGGGTTGCGAACCACTGGTCTATACACTTTACTATCATTCCATCTCCAAGACCTTGCCTGGGCTACTCCTACACCTTCCTCCCAGTGAGAACTCTTCAAGGGCAGAGGCTGAATTATATAATATATACTAGTGTACACACACACATATATATGCTTTTCACAAATGTTTATGGAATAAAGATCAGTTGAACTGAGAGGCTTCCAAAGCATTTATAAATTTACTAGAGGCCCGATGCACGAAATTCATGCAGGGTAGGCCTTCCTTCCCCCGGCTGCTGGCACCGGCTTCCCTCTGGAACCTGGGACCCGGGCTTCCAGGGAAGGACATCTGGTCTAATTAGCATATTACACTTTTATTATTATAGATGACACAAAATCACTCTTAACTCTGTGCAGACTTGTTTCTTTTTCTGGCTCTTACATAACAGATCTTCCTAACGGTTTTCTGACTACATGTTCCTGTGGGCAAGCACCTGTCCTCTTATTACTTTTTTTTAATATAATACTTGTTTTCTTTTTTTTTAAATATATTTTATTTATTTTTTACAGAGAGGAAGGGAGAGGGATAGAGAGCTAGAAACATCGATGAGAGAGAAACATCCATCAGCTGCCTCCTGCACACTCCCTACTGGGGATGTGCCCGCAACCAAGGTACATGCCCTTGACCGGAATCAAACCTGGGACCTTTCAGTCTGCAAGCCGACGCTCTATCCACTGAGCCAAACCGGTTTCGGCTTTTTTTATATAATACTTGTTTTCAATCTGGGCACTTAGGAGGCATTCAAATGTTTCTTTATTGAGTCTTTTTAAAAAAATATATTTTTATTGATTTTGAGAAGAAAGGAGAGGGGGGAGATAGAAACATCAATGACGAGAGAATCATCTATCGGCTGCCTCCTGCACGCCCCTTACTGGGGGTCAAACCCGCAACCTGGGCGCCGGAATGGAACCCGGGACCTTTCAGTCCACAGGCCGACCCTCTATCCACTGAGCCAAACCGGCCGCGCTCTTGATTGACTGAAGTCTTCGAGAAATGTAAGAATTCATGGGGGAAAAGCTTCCCTCCACCAAAACCTTTAACACATATGTAAACAAGAATACCCTTGTAAAACTTTAAAAATGTTTTTATTTGAGAGAGAGAGGAGAATAATCATCGATGAGGAAGAAACTTGTATTGAAACCCCAGCAATGTGCCCTGGCCGGAACCCAACCGGTGACCTCGGGACAACGCTCAGTCCACCGGGCCACACTGGCCAGGCTTGCAAAACTTTTCAAATGTTGAAGTTCTCAGTGTTCGTATTCTGGTCTTTACATTTCTAGGTTCAGTAATTTCATGGCAGGGTGTTTGGGGCAATTCCTAAATTCAGCTTTCCATTCAGGTACACTTACTTACCTTGGCCAGGTTTCCTCCCTCCGCCCTTTCCTCTGCGCAACACGATTCCGCCCACTTCCGGCTACGGGCTCCCAGAACGCAAGCGCAACTCCCGGAACCCTTCATCAAGCGCTCCCATCTATGCGCATGCGCAAAAGGGGCGTGGCTGGGTAATGCGCGGGAGAAAGCAGGTCCACCAAACTCACGCGACTGTCTCCACCCACCTAAATAGGCAGGCGGAGCCCAGACACGCCTCACGGTTCAGGCGGCGCATGCGCACTGAGGCCAGGAACACTGCGAAAGAACAAGGGCGCGACTTTACGCATGCTCATGTAAATAAAGCAAGAAGCCTTTACGTCAGCATCAGAACCCGCCTCCTTCCTCTCTTCACCTGCCTCGACTTTTAAAGGGCCAGACCCCTTTTTCAAAGAATAACTTTTTTTTTTAAAATATATTTTTATTGATTTTTTACAGAAAGGAAAGGAGAGGAATAGAGAGTTAGAAACATCGATGAGAGAGAAACATCCATCAGCTGCCTCCTGCACACCCCCCACTGGGGATGTGCCCGCAACCAAGGTACATGCCCTTGACCGGAATCGAACCTGGGACCCCCCAGTCCGCAGGCTGACGCTCTATCCACTGAGCCAAACCAGCTAGGGCCAAAGAATAACTTTTTTTTTAAAATATATTTTATTGATTTTTTTTACAGAGAGGAAGGGAGAGAGATAGAGAGTCAGAAACATCGATGAGAGAGAAACATCGATCAGCCGCCTCCTGCACATCCCCCACCGGGGATGTGCCCGCAACCCAGGTACATGCCCTTGACCGGAATCGAACCCGGGACCTTTCAGTCAGCAGGCCGACGCTCTATCCACTGAGCCAAACCGGTTTCGGCCAAAGAATAACTTTTTAAAAATTAAGCATTTCTTTAAAAAAAAGTAAGCATTTCCTGAGAGCCCACTACGTGCCAGGCCCAACTTGTCTCTTGTGTGCCTTTTCTAATTGTTCCTTTTGTGATCATTGTAATAATTACATTATTTTTGCATAAATTTCTTCCCTTGCCCCAGTTGTACCATTCCCTTGGAGACAATAATTCGAAATGGGAGGCAAAGTTGTGTTCTGGGCAGGTCTTCCTAGGTCAAGAGGTTTGAAATTGAATCCTGATTCCGCCACTTCCATGCTCTTTTACTCCAGATATGGTACTATCTAATCTGTGAACCTAAGAGTTTGCTAATTGTTTAAAATAAAATTTTTCAGTTACAGTTGACATTCAGAATTATTTTATATTACTTTCAGGTATACAACATAGCAGTTAGACATTTATATAATTTACGAAGTGATCCCCCGATAAGTCTTGTGCCCACCTGGCATCATACGTAGTTATTACAATACTAGATGCCTGTGGGATTGGGCCGAAACTGGCTCTTCGACATCCCCCAAGGGCACAGGCCAGGCCGGCCAGGCCGAGGGACACCACCAGTGCAAGATCAGGGCCTGGGAGGGATCACGGGAGGGCTCCAAGGCATGTCACCCCCAGTCTCACTCAGTCCCCATCTGCCAGACCCCAGCAGTAAGCTAACCTACCAGTCCGAGCATCTGCCCCCTGGTGGTCAGTGCACATCATATCATTAGCATATTATGCTTTGATTGGTTGAACAGCCCACTGGTTGACCAGATACTTAGCATATTAGGCTTTTATTATATAGGAGGATTACTCACTGTATTTCCTATGCTGTACTTTACATCCCTGTGGCTGTTTTATATGAGTTTTGCTGATTTTTTAAATGCTGATAAGGTTCCTACCTACCTCAAAGGATTATTATGAAAAGTATATATATATTTTTAAAGTATGTAGATTACCAATACTATGCCTCACACCAGCTATCTATTAAATAAATAAAAAGTAGTCATGAAGTGAAATTATTTAATCAAAAAATGGTTTACAGTTCCTGTAACATAGTTCCAGATGATACTTCAGGAGGAAATACTTAATTACCAGGGTGGCTAGCGGTGTGAAACAGTGCCTATTTCCCCACAATGTTGCCAATATCACAGCCCTTCGTTTTACACACTTTTCCTTGTCTAGACAGTATGTAATGGTATGGCAGGGTTATTTCAACGTCCTTTAATTGCTAGTGAGGCTCTGCATTTTTCCTTTGGAGGATTTTTTGTCTGTATTTCTTTGCCTAACAACTATTTTCAAACACTGTAATTTCCACTGGCTTATCCCTGTAGACATTATGTTAGGTTCTGACATAACATTTTCCTGACCAATTAAAAGAAGAAGAAAAAAGAGGACTGGGGTGAAGAGAGACAATTAAGAGGAAACATTCCTACGGAAGGGATAGAGACTACAGGACAGAGGTTTCAGAAGCAATGTGTCCCCCTAGCTGGTTTGGTTCAGTGGACAGAGCATCAGCCTGCGGACTGAAATCCTCTCTGAAATCAATAAAAATATATTTTGAAAAATAAAAATATATTGTAAAAAATAACAAAGAAGCAATGTGTCCAGTAGAACTTGCTATGATAAAGGAAATCATTTGTATCTCCGCTGTCCCTATGGGAACCAGTAGCTACATGGGTCTACTGAATACTTGGAACCTGGCTAGTGTGACTGAGGGATTGAATTTTGGTTTTATTACATTTATTTATTTATAATATTTTAAAAATTGATTTCAGAGAGGAAGGGAGAGGGAGAGAGAGATAGGGACATCAATGATGAGAATCATTGATCAGCTGCCTTCAGCACACCCTCCACTGGGGATAGAGCTCACAATCCACCCAGGCATGTGCCCTGACTGCAATAGAACTATGGCCTCCCGGTTTTATAGGTTGACTCTCAACTACTGAGCTATGCCGGCTGGGCAGTTTTATTAAATTTAAATATTAAATAGCCACCTTATTGATGGCATAACCCTAGAGATTAGGAAAGAAGAAAAAGTAGGGTTGAAAAGGGGTGTGCCTAGTCATTCTGAAGTGGCCTTATAAATATGAAGGGACTCAAATTTAGATTTTTGGTATGATTCCCAATGAGACAGTCTGAGACAAGGTGTGTTCAATTTGCAAAAATCTATCAAGCTATATACACTGATGATATTTCCACTTTTCTATGTGTATTTTACATTCAATGAAAATTTAAACTATATTTGCCACACTTTGTGTTACACTCTTTAGGCATTTTTGTCTCAGGGGATAGAGCGTTGGACTGGGGACTGAAGGGTCCCAGGTTCAATTCCAGTCAAGGGCACATGCCTGGGTTGCAGGCTCGATCCCCAGTTGGAGCCATGCAGGAGACAGCTGGTCAATGATTCTCTTTCATCATCATCTCTCTCTCTCTCTCTCTCTCTCTCTCTCTCTCTCTCTCTCTCCCCTTCCTCTCTGAAATCGATTTAAAAAATACATTTTTCCGATTTTTATTTTAACGAAGTCCCCAAAAACAGAAGTGGGCTGTCACTAGCTCTGGACATCTGAGAACCCCTAGAGGGCGCTCATTCTGCATCAGAGACTTGAAGGCTTCGTTGGAAGAATTCACATACCACACATTCATTCCTTTAAAGTGCATAATTAAATTTCTAGTCTGTTCACAGAGTTGTGCAACCATCACCACAGTCAGTTTTAAAATATTTTTTCATCACTGCAAAAAGAAACTCTCTGCCTATAACCTTCCTAACTCCGCCCTGTCTCCCTCTCCAAGCAACCGCTGATCTATTTCCTGTCTCTAAAGATTTGCCTTTTCTGGATATTTCCTATAAGAGTAATCACATAAAATGTGGCCTTTTGTGTCTGACTTCTTTCACTCAGCATGCTTTCACAGTTTATTCATGTTGTAGCATGCATCTCTATTTCATTCCTTTTCAGGGCTGAATAATATTCCATTGTAGGGATAGACCACATTTTGTTTATCCATTCATCTTTTGATTGATACACAGGAGAACTCCCTTCACCCAACCTGCAAACAAGGCCTTTGAGGAGAACCCAGCCGAATTCTAATCATTCAAATCTGGCAAGTAATTATCAAAAGAGCAGTTAGGACAGGGGCCTTCAAACTTGGTGCTCCTGACACTTCAGCGTGGGGCAGTCGCCAGTCCATAGCATCTCCTCAGGGTTTGTGAATCATGGCAGCAGATTCTGACTCGAGATGAAAAATAATCTCATAGATCTGTGACCTGCCCTTCCAGCTGGCCTGCAGATAAGCCCTGCCCCAAATTCTTCTCTAGGGGATAGTCCTGCCTTCCCCTGAACCAGGGTCTAACTAGGGGCTGTGAAAGGACTCTTTGCAATAGTGGGACTGAGGCTTGTGACTGTGTCTTTGCCTGGCCTAGGAAAGAGAAGCTTTTAGTCCATGAGGCACCATTCAACAGGCAGCAGGGCAGCTCTGGACAAAGCCATGAGCCAAGGGACAGTTTGACCTACTTGGCTGGGCATGCTGGCCAGGTACCTAAGGAGGAGGGGCAAATGTCTTGAGGAGTGTCACAGAGTGTCAGCAGCATGACTGGCCAGGGGCAACTTTGGACCCTAGCTAGGCTACTCTGGAATTAGGGATTGTAATTCAGAAAGAGCCAACTAATTTCGGTGAGTGATATAAGAGGCAGCCATTTTGCACCATGAATATAAGAACAATAAAGGAGAGAGAGAGAGAGAGAAAGAAATAGAGATAGAGAGAGATAGAGGGGGATGATTGCTTTGCTGTTGACAGCTTTCCAAACCCTTGTATCCTTAATAAATTTCCTTTATTGCTTAGTATGAGATGGTGTCTCTACTTGCAACCAAAAGACCCTTGGATAAAGCAAGAAGATACATTGTGCAAGTTCTGTGTCCATTAGTTACTATCCACTGAGAGAGAGGCACACACTCCACAAATTAACTATAAATGATGTGGTGAGTGTGGAAACCAGAGCAAAATCCTCATTCCAACTGGAGTGAAGAGCAAAGCAATGAAGGAGCACCCACTGGAGCAAAAATGACACTTCAACAAATACTGCATGAAATTAGTAAAGCCAGGCACCCAGAATAGGCATATTTGTTAAGACAAAGTAGAACAGAGGTTACCAGGAGCTGGGGGAGAGAGGAATGGGAAGTTGTTGTTTAATGGGTACAAGAATTTTAGTTTGAGCCTGGCCAGCGTGGCTCAGTGGTTGAGCCTCAAACTATGAACCAGGAGGGCACATGCCTGGGTTGTGGGCTGGATCCCCAGTGGGGGGCGTGCACAAGGCAGCCAATCAATGATTCTCTCTCATCACTGATGTTTCTATCTCCCTCTCCCTTCCTCTCTGAAATCAATAAAAATATTTTTTTTTTTTTAAAAAGGATTTTAGTTTGGGATGATGAAATGTTCTGGAAAGGGATAGTGTGAATGATAGCACACTATTGTGAATGTACTTAATGCCACTGAGCTGTACCCTTAAAAATAATTAAAATGGTAATATGGATAATCACAATAAACAAAAAATAAATCACAAAAAGAAAAAATTACACCCAAGTTCAATCAGTCTTGAAGTTAGGGCCTTCAGACTCATGTGTCAATCAACCTCTTTCTATGGGACATGCTGCAGGGGCGTCCGTTTCCAGTCTCTTCCAGTTCTTTGCCCAAACAATGCAGTGGCTGCAGGAGCTCAGAAGAACTGCAGATGGAAGAGGAGGCCGCTTGGCCTCTGGCCAGGCTGCTATCTGGAGGAAAAGCAGCCTTGGCTGAGGGCACAGAAGAGGCAAAGGCCCTGAGGCAGGAACATGCCGGGGACTTTCCAGGAAGCAAGTGTGTGGGGCTGGAGCAGAGGGAGAGGGGGCACTGAGTAGGGGACAAAGTCAGAGAGGAAAGGGAGGGAGGTGGGCAGGTGAAGCAGGGCTTTCAACGCCACCAGGACTGTGGCGTTTACTCTGAGCGACCAGGGGAGCCAGGAAAAGGATGTGAGCGGAGTGACCGGGGCCTACCTGTGTCCCAGTAAAATGTAGGCATCTTCCAGGGCTGGAGGGGCCGTGAAACCTCCCTCGGGTCCTCAAAGGCGGCTAGCAAACCCCCACAAGGCTAAGAACCCCTGTGGCCTGGGCTTTCCCTTTGTAATTTTGCCTCTTGTATCTTGGCAGAACCGCCTTTAACCCTTTCCTGCCGGTTTCCGGCCTTGTATCTGCTCCGGGAAGCCCAGGCGGGAGACGGGTAGGCGTGGAAAGGGCGGTAACCTGCCCGGGCGCACCGTGGCGCTCCCTCCTCCCGCCCCCTGCACACCTTGGGCCACCTGGCGGGTGCACCTGCCGGCGCACGACCTCCACAGGCCCCAAGGCTTCCTTCCCCGACGCCGGAGGACCTGAACCGTTCCCCCTCGCGCGGCCCGGCCGGAAGGGGCGGGCGCTGCCGGCAGGCTGTGCTGTAGCCCCACGTTGCCATAGCGACCCCGGCCGGGCCGGGGACACCCGAGCGCGCTCTGCCGGCTGCGATTGAGGCGGAGGCTGTGACACCTTATCCCGCCCCGGGACTCCGGATCCAGGCTCCGCCAGGCAGGTGAGCGCCGGTCAGAGGGCGCGGGTGGGACCGGGCGGTGTCGCTGAACGGTCCCCTAGCCCTCCCAGGCCAAATTCTAGCCTTAGGGCCAGCATCCACTCTGGGTTGGTCGTACCGGCTATCAAATGTGTGACCATCACCTCCGGCCCGCGGGCAGCTTCTTTCCGATGTCATCACAAACCCAACTGTTCTACTGGTTTCCCTGGGTTCCCAAGTAATTGTGCCATCAGACCCCTTCCCCTCCCCCCGGGGGCACCTGGAGAAGCGAGGGAGGAGACAGCTGAGGATCCGTCCAACACAAAAGAATCCCCTCCGAGGGCAGCTCATCTGCCCCAGGGACTCGGAGCACACATGATTCGCCCCACTTGAGCTCAGACAGTGCCTCCCGGGGAAGCCCCAGAACCCTGGCATAGCTCGAGGCACACTGAGCCCCTGATGTCCCTAACTCTTGCCAGCACCCTCTGGCCCCGCTGAAGCAGCCAACATGCCTATCTTCAAGTGCCCACCCAAGACACAGCCCCCGTGGAAGGAATGGGACCAAAAGGCCCAGAAGAATGGACTGAGACACCAGGTGTATGCTGTCAATGGTGACCGCTACGTGGGCGAGTGGAAGGACAACATGAAACATGGTGAGTAGGGGACCTTCAGGGGCTCAGGTGGGGTCTGAGCCAAGGAAACAGGGTACAGAACTCATGGGGGACATAAGATATGTCCCCGAGGCTCCTCCAAGGGGTGAATGCTGACCTGGACCAGCCAGGGACCTCCACGTGGAAAGGAACTCAGCCCTGACTTCAGCTGAGAGAAAGTCTCAGGGACCAGCAGGGCCCAAAGCAGTCTCGAGACACCAGCCCCAGGCACAGCTGTGGCTCAGGAGACGCCAGCTCTGTCCCACCCTCCCCTCCGAGACCTGGGCTAGGCCTTCGGCTGGCTATCGGGAGGAAAAGGCAGACGCGAGAAATCAGCTTGCAATCGGGATGCTGGTCTTCAAACTCAGCCCTGATGTGGATTCTGACCAACAGGGGGTAAAGGAGGACCCCTTCCTTCCCTCAAGTAGCTGGGGCTCAGGCTTTAACTGCATTGGGCTCTGGGTCTAACCAGCAGGGAGCGCACAGGAGTCCTGTGATACAAATGAAGACCTGAAGGCAAAAAAAAAGTTTTCATTTTAAAAACTGGCATGACTTTTCATTCCAGTCTCGCAATTCCAGATTCTTAACCCCTCTTCTCTCCCGCTTACCTGCATTGAGTGCAGTGGAGTCCATAAACCTGGGTGAGAATCCTAGCTCCACCAACTATGACTTGAGTGACCACCATACCATTCTGGGCCTCAGTTCTCCCATCTGTAAAATGGGAGTAAAACCTATTTGTGAAGATAAGAGATGACATCAATCAAGCATGTAGCCCAGGGTCTGTGCAAAAGGGAAAGGGTGTGTGGAAAAGGCTTATAATTTTATTTTTTTAAATAAGTTTTTATTGATTTTTACAGAGATAGGAAGAGAGAGAGATAGATATGGATGAGAAATATCATCCATCAGCTGCCTCCCGCATGCCCCCTACTGGGGACCTAGCCCACAACTGGGCATGTGCCCTGACTGGGAATAGAGCCAGTGACCTCTTGGTTCATGGGTCAATGCTCAACTACTGAGCCACACCAGCCTGGCAAGGCTTGTAATTTTAAATGGGACTGTCAGGGTAGGCCTCATTGAGAAAATGAGATTTGAGCAAAGACTTGTAGGAGGTAGGGAGGGAGTGAATATTTGGGGAAGAGCATTCCAGGCCAGGGAACAAGCAGGTACAAAGGTCTTGAGACAGAAGTATACCTGGTGGGTTCCAGGAACAGTCTGGAGGCCATCACAGTTGGAGGGCAATTTGAAAGGTGGGAGTGGAAGACACAGAAGGGGTTAGAGTAGTAGGAGATTGGGTCTCCCCGTGTGTTCAGGAGAACTAGAGAAATATACAGAACATTTTCCAGAAACTGTCCATGAAAAAAATCCCAAATCTGTCCAGCCAGTGTGGCTCAGTGGTTGAGCATCGATCATGCACCAGGAGGAGGATGCAGGTTCCATCCCAGTCCAGGCACATGGCCAGGGTTTTGGGCTCAATCCCCAGAAAGGGGAATGCAGGAGGCAGCCAATCGATCTTTCTCATCGATGTTTCTATTTCTTTCTCCCTCTCCCTTTCTCTTTAAAATCAATACAAACATACTTTTAAAAAAATCCCAAACCTAAAGAAGTTTTTTTTCTTTTAAAATATATTTTATTGATTTTTTACAGAGAGGAAGGGAGAGGGATAGAGAGTTAGAAACATCGATGAGAGAGAAACCGACCAGCTGCCTCCTGCACACCTCCTACTGGGGATGTGCCCGAAACCAAAGTACATGCCCTTGACCGGAATCGAACCTGGGACCTTTCAGTCCGCAGGCCGACGCTCTATCCACTGAGCCAAACCGATTTGGCTAAAGAAGGTTTTTAAAGTTTATTTTGAGACAAGGGTTTTGAGGTTAGTCCCGGAAGCAAAATCTCAAGGAATTGAGACAATGCTCCCAAGGATGGCAGTTTTGCAGCTTATTTTATATGTTAGAATCAAAGGAGAAGACATAAGGCAGGCACGCGAAGTCCACGGGTGGGAGATTAAGGAGAAAGCAAAGCAGGGAAATCTCTAGAATTGGATAAAAAGTAAAATAGAGAGATACATACTCTGTTTTTTACATTGGTGGCTACAGGATAGTTAATATTTCACATACATAGTTTACAGAGGTATGTGAGTAAAGATAATAATGAAGCATGTTGGAGTTGTCTTGCCCCATACCGGGTTCTGAAGAGCATTTTGATATTTTAAGTATGCTTTTCTACATGCACAAAAACAATGGACAGGGCTTGTTCAAGGTAGAGAATTATCTATCACATAGACCTTAAGACGTGACTTCCCAACATAACTTAGTTATGATTTTTTTTTTAATGATTGAAATATTCCTCGAGGTTACTTCTAGCTATGGAGCTTGCCAGGCTCGCCAAGGTAGCCCCTTTTTGTTCACAAAACCCTGGCCAGCTGGCTTATCCATTCTGTATTATTAAAGAGATGAAACTGAAATCGTGGAGGGGCCAGTTGTTACTTGGGTTTTGTTTGCTATGTCAATCTGGCTTCAAGGCAAAGGACTGGAGAACCACCGCTTAAAGAAATGGAACTTTCTGGGTGTTTTTCTGAGCGCTGGTGGTCTAGAGCAGTGGTCGGCAAACTGCGGCTCGCGAGACACATGCGGCTCTTTGGCCCCTTGAGTATGGCTCTTCCTAAGCCTTAGGAGTACCCTAATTAAGTTAATAACAATGTACCTAGCTATATAGTTTAAGTCTAAAAAATTTGGCTCTTAAAAGAAATTTCAATCGTTGTACTGTTGATATTTGGCTCTGTTGACTAATGAGTTTGCCGACCACTGGTCTAGAGACGAGGCACAGACCCTGTCCCAGTCCCCCAGAATCACCAAGTCTAGGGGCCCCTGAGGCCCAGGCAGACCCAGCAACTGCCCTGCAGCCCCATGATGGCCACGTCTGCAGTGTTGGCCCATCTGTATGTCATCAGGAAAAGGAACACAGATCTGGAAGAAGAAAGGGGCCATCTATGAGGGGGACTGGAAGTTTGGGAAGCGAGATGGCTATGGCACCCTCAGCCTTCCTGACCAAGAGAAAGGAAAGTACCGGAGAGTATATTCGGGCTGGTGGAAAGGCGATAAGAAATCGGTGAGTGGTTCCCATCATGCCCTGGGATGTGGGCCAGGCTGAAAGCATAGTGTGTGTGTGTGTGTGTGTGTGTGTGTGTGTGTGTGTAGGGGGAGGAGCCAGAGAGGCCTGGGAGAAAAGGTGGGGGGGATGGATTTGAGAAGGAAAAGGGTACTGTGTGGGTAGGAGAAGGAAGGGGTGGGGGGACCCTTAAGGCTTCTCAGAACAAAACCCAGGAAACAGGAAGGCGGAGGAGAGACCCAGGGAGGAGCCTGTGAAACCCTGTGGCTACAAGAAGCCAGCCAGGCTATGGGCTGGTGGGTGGGGGAGAATCTCCTCCTCCTTCTCCCCCACTCATTTCCTGGCTTTCTTTTCCCTGGACGGCCCTTTCTGAGAATCCCCCTTTGGTGGGCCAGGATAAGAGGAGGGTAGGAAGAGTGGGAGCAAGAAAGCTGAGGTCACACCCTTAGTCATCTGACAAGAAAGGAAGGTCCCACGTCCCAGGGGTAGAAGCCAGCCAGAGGTATGTTCTCACCCATAAACATCAATATCCTCACCATAGGCCATGGGAACAGATAAAAATATATTTATTGCTATTGAACAACTGCTATTGCAATCCTGGCAAATGATATGGTACTTGAGCTAACTCTCACATCATCATCATCATCATCATCATCATCATCAGCCCCATTTTACTGATGAGGAAACAAGCTCAGAGATGAAGTGCTTTGCCCGGGGTCGGGGTCACACTGCTGGCAAGTGATAGAGCCCAGGATTTCATGGTCTCTGCTTTCAAATTGTTTATTGGCCAGTGATGAGAGAAGTGTTAGGACAGAGCTTTGCACAAGGAGCCCAGAGGAACATCATTGAGCATTCACAGGAGGCTTCCTGTAGGAGTTGACACCAAAAAAAAAAAAAGAAAAAGCAAAGAGTTAACCAGGGAGAAATGAAGGAGAAGGGGAAGTAGCAAAGGAGGCAGAAGTAACAAAAGGAAGGATATGTCAGCAAGGTGTGTGTGCCCACAGGGGTGGGAGTAAGGGGAGGGAGGGAGGTGTGGGCCTTGATGTGGGAATCGGGATGTGGAGGGAGGCTTAACCCAGCCTCCTTAGATATGATCTGCAGGAGGTCCACGATTCTGTCACTGGGTGCTAAGTATGGTGTTGATAGTCATTTTACCTGGGAGGAAAATCCATAGCTTTGATCTGATGCGCAGAGGCATCTGTGACTTTTAATAGGGTCAAGTCAGAGTTGGGCCAAGATAATCAGATGGGAGATGTAAAGATCTTTCTAGTTGCTGTAATGCTGGATGCACGAGGGCAGGGAGAACGGGAGAGTGGAGGTAGGGGAGAGTGAGGAGGGGAGAAAGGACTGTGGGCTGCATAAAGGCGGTAGCAGAGGGACAGAGGGAAATGGACAGCCTGGAGAGATTTTTCAATACAGGATGTGGGGCTCAGCGAGGAAGGAAGCAGCCCCGGTGCGTGGTTCGGGTGCCTGGGAGGATGGTGGGGGGCGTCGTGATCAGGGACACCTTCGTGCTTTCAGGGCTATGGGATCCAGTTTTTCGGACCCAATGAGTATTACGAAGGTGAGTGGTGTAGCGACCAGCGCAGCGGGTGGGGCCGCATGTACTACAGCAATGGTGACATCTTCGAGGGCCAATGGTGGAACGACAAGCCGGACGGGGAGGGCATGCTGCGCCTGAGTGAGTGCCCCGCCCCGCCCCGCCCCGCCCCGCACGGCCTGCTGGCCACGCCCACATGACCACGCCCCATCTGGTCACCATGCCCCCTCCCGTGCCCTCAGGGCCGCATTCCTCTGGGTCCTGTGTAACCCAGACCCCATCAGGCCACGCCCCGCAAAGCCCCAAAGCGCCACTCCAGTGTGGGTTAAAGTGCAAGACAGGACCAGATCCCTGCCCTCAGGGAGCTTATAAACAGTGGTTCTCAACCTTCCTAATGCCGCGACCCTTTAATACAATTCCTCATGTTGTGGTGACCCCCAATTTCATTGTTACAAATTGAACGTAATTAAAGCATAGTGATTCATCACAAAAACAATATGTAATTATATATGTGTTTTCCGATGGTCTTAGGCAACCCCTGTGAAAGGGTCGTTCGACCCCCAAAGGGGTCGCGACCCACAGGATGAGAACCGCTGCTCTAAAAGGCGGGCCTAACAATAAATATGAGCAATTAGGACATTTTCTTATGGTCATAACAATCATAGTTGCACTTGTACAGTACTGAAATAACTTAATTTTCACCACAATTCTGTGATACAGGTACTCTTATCCTGACTCTACAAATAAAAGGAGGATCAGAGAAGTTAAGTTACTTGCTCAAGGTCACACAATCTGTTAGTTGTGACATCAAAAAGTGCTAAGGAATTCCCCTTAAATTCAACACCATCAGATGAGAAGTTGAATTGACTCCCAATGAAGAACATGGACTCCTGGGATGAACAGGCCTTGGTTTCAAATCTTGCCTCTGTCACTGTGACCTTGAGCAAGTCAATCAAACTCCTTGAGCTTTTGCAAGCTCCATCTGTAAAATGGAGTCCTTCATCCTTCATAGAATTGTGTTTGTGAGGAGTGACGTCAGAAACAGGCAAGGAACCAGGTACAGAGTAAGTGCTGAAAAAAACATCACCGATTCATGTTATTAGCAATATTTTTCTTACAAGTAGGAAACCATGTGGCCTGTTCAAGTAAGTAGTGGAGGCAAGATGTGAAACAGGTTTGATTCTGGAAGTCACTGACACCCCAGGGCTCTGATGTGTATAGGTCAGTTGTCCCAGACCCCACCCCATCTACCAGCCCAGCTCACTCTAATCAACTTAGTTTTGTTCTGGCTTCCTGGTGGGCCTGGTGCCCAACCTGGGAGTGGCAGAAGGCCAGCCGGGCATGCTCTGCCCAGCACCCACACCTCCCTGCCCTTTCTTCCAGAGAATGGGAACCGCTATGAGGGCTACTGGCAGGGAGGCTTGAAGAACGGGCCTGGGCGTTTCTTCCACCTGGACCACGGTCAGCTATTTGAAGGCTTCTGGGTGGACAACATAGCCAAGTGTGGCACAATGATTGACTTTGGCCGAGATGAGGCTCCTGCGCCTACCCAGTTCCCCATTCCTCAGGTGGGCAGCTCTCACCAGGGCCCTGTGGCCACACCCAGAAAGAGACAGAAAACAGCACCCCCACCCCCCAACCACACCCAACCTGGCCTGATCCAGCCCAGTCCACCCAGGGAACAGGCAAGGTTTTGTTTTCAGTCTGGGTATCTCCAGGGAGGCAGGTAGCACCTCACAAGGCAGACAGCACCCCCAAAAGCAGGCAGCACCTCATAAAACTGGCACCCTGGGACTTCCATGCTCCTCAAACCCATCCCTGCTGTTTCCCCCCAGGTCAAAATTGTAGACCCCGATGGTGTGCTAGAGGAAGCCTTGGCCATGTTCAAGAAGAAAGAGGAGCCCAGTGACACAGGAGCCAGGAGGTCACGGTTAGATTCCCCAGTCCAAGCACATGCCCGGGTTGCAGGCTCGATCCCCAGTAGGGGGCGTGCAGGAGGCAGCTGACCAATGATTCTCATCATTAAATTAATGTTTCTCTCCCTCTCTCTTCCTCTTTCTGAAATCAATAAAAACATATTATTTAAAAAAGAAGAGGAAAAACAAGGAGACTGATGCCAGGTGAGGGGGTGGGCACACCTGTCACCCTCTATGTGGGTGAGGCAGCTCCCGGAGTCTGCTTTGGGGGAGGGTTTCCTTGTCCTTTCTGGCTCCTCCCCTTCAAAACCCATTTCACTGAAGACCAGTCCATTCCAGTCCTGCCCAAACCCTCCCATTTGTACCCTGGGCTTACTGGGAGGAATGCTGCTTGGAGGACTTTTTTGCCCCAGCCCTCCACTTGTCCAGCGGGCTCGTCCAGTCCTCGCTCCTCCTGCTGTGGGTATTAGGTTCGAGGAGAGGGCACTGGTACAGTGTCTTTGAAATACCAGCTCCCACCACCCCTTCACCCCTGCAGAGACTACCAGAGCTTCAGGAGAAAGTCAAGTCCGCAACACCCAACTGCTCAAACCGGTGGGGCTCCCACTGGAGGAGTGAGTGGTGACTCCGGGCACACCCTTGGCATCCTCAGAGAGCACCTCATCCTCCCAGCACTGGATCATTCTTTGTCAATAGGGGCCAGTGCTTCTCTCCCCAGTTGGCCTCGGGGGGCCCTCTTGTTACAGCTTTTATTCTAGGCCCCTATCCCTGAGTGCACGAGAATAAAGGAGAACCTGGTGGCATTCGCCTGGGCCTGTGATGTGAGGTTTGCGGGGCAGGAGAGCCACAGGAGGGATTTCAGGTAGAGAAGAGGGAAGAGGGCTCTGGCCTGCATGGGTTGACCCTACAAGGGAGAGAGAGAAGGTGTCTCCCAGCCTCTGAGCCCTGAGATGCTCCAGAGAGCAGAAAGCCTGCATCTGCTCACATTGGTCACTAAGATTTGGGGTTAAACCAGGGGCTCTGGACTTGGGAATCCTGTGGGAACTTTAAAAGCTACAGACGCCCACGTTCCACGCCCAGTTTCTCATCTGTCTGGGGTGAGGCCTGGGCCTTCAAAAGCTTCCCCAGATGACTTCAATGTACAGCCGGGGCCAAGAACTCCCGACTTACTGGATTTGTGACCCTTAGCCAGGGACCCCCGGGCTTCAGCTACAAAACGGGCCTTCAGAGATCTCACAGGGGTATCGTGAGGATTCGCTAACAGATGTAACCATATGAGTAACATGTATTGAGGTTAGTTGTGAAGCAGATATCTGGGAAGGGCTTTGCATCACTCTAATCTAGACAACATTCCTGCACGATAAGAGAGACTCTTACATAATGAGTAGGAACATGAGCTCTGCAGCCAGATTGCCTGGGTGTGAATCCAGCGTGATTTATTAGCTGTGTGTTCTTGGGTACATCACCTAATCTCTCTGTTCTCTAGGTTTCCTCTTCTCTAACATGGGAATAACGGTACTTAACCACCCAGGGCTGTTGTGGTTACTGTGAGGATCAAATAAGGCATCCCATCTCCTCCCCGGGCACATTTGGCATGTCCTGAAACATTTTTGGTTGTGAGAACTGGCAAGAATGCTACTGGCACTTAGTGGGTAGAGACTGGGGATCCTGCTAAACATGCTGCAGTGTAAACTCTACAAAAGAATGATTCAGCCCACCCTCAACAGTGTAGCCCTGAAATACCATGATGTTTGTAAAGGCCTCGCCAAGCACCTGGCATATAGTAAAGACTCAATAAATGTTCACTGACATTGTCGAGGTTCTCTCTGCCTCTAAGTCATAAACAGGGTGGCCTGACCCAAGGCATGGCACCTCTGACACCAGGAAGCTGAGCCTGGCAGCCTCGGGGCACAGAATTAACAGGGCGCCCACTCGGGTGCCAGGCCCTATGCTGACAGCTTTACCCGTGTCCTCTCCCATGACCCCTCATCAACCTATGAGGTGTCCTATCATTAGTGCCATCTTTGTTGTTGTTAATCCTCACCCGAGGATATTTTTCCATTGATTTTTAGGGAGAGGGGAAGAGAGGGAGAGACAGAGAGAAACATCGATATGAAACAAACACATTGATTGGTTGGCTCCTGCACGAGCCCTGACCAGGGCCTGGGCTGGGGAGGAACCTGCAACCGAGGTACATGCACTTGATCGGATTCAAGCCCGGGACCCTTTGGTCCGCAGGCTGACACTCTATCCACTGAGCCAAACCAGCTAGGGCTATTAGTGCCACTTTAGAGAGGAAACTGAGGTCCAGGGGAGGTTTCCTAGTCACCAAGTTATAAGTCGATTGTACTTAAACAGAGGCCTATCTGCTCTTAAGGTACAGAACAGTGGCAGTGTGTGCAGGCTACCATTTTTTTCAGAAAAAGCAGAGGTGTGTGCTGGTTTATGTATAACTCACTCTCTACGTGGGAAATAAAGTAAATTGGCAACAATGGTTGTCTCGCCCCCGGCGCTGGTGTGGCTGCTGGTTGAGTGTCCTACCATGTACTGAAAGATCACCTGTTCAATTCCCAGTCGAGGTGTGTAGGGAGGTAACCAATCAATGTTTCTCTCTTACATTGATGTTTCCCTCTCCCCCTCTTCCTTCCTAAGTCAATAAAAAAAAATGCTATAAAATCCTAATATGCAAATTGACCAAAGGTTGGAACGACCAGTCACTATAATGCGCACTGACCACCAGGACGCAGATGCTCAATGCAGGAACTGCCCCCTGGTGGTCAGTGCGCTCCCACAGCAGGAGCGCAGCTCAGCCAAAAGCCGGGCTCATGATTGGTGAACACAGTGGCGGGAGCCTCTCCCACCCCTGCGGCAGCGCTAAGGAGCAGCGAGCAAGTGGGCGGTAAGGAGTGAGGGGTCCCGGACTGGGAGAGGGATCCCAGACTGCGAGAGGGATGTCTGACTGCTGGCTTCAGACATCCCCCAAGGGGTCCTGGACTGTGAGTGGGCACAGGCTGGGCTGAGAGACGCCCCCCCCCTTCCAGTGCACGAATTTCGTGCACTGGGCCTCTAGAGTGTGTGTGTGTGTGTGTGTGTGTGTGTATTTTTTTAAAATATATTTTATTGATTTTTTACAGAGAGGACGGGAGAGGGATAGAGAGTTAGAAACATCGATGAGAGAGAAACATCGATCAGCTGCCTCCTGCACACTCGCTACTGGGGATGTGCCGGCAACCAAGGTACATGCCCTTGACCGGAATCGAACCTGGTACCCTTGTGTCCGCAGGCTGATGCTCTATCCACTGAGCCAAACCGTTAGGGCTGTGTGTCTATATTTTAAAGTCATTGTCTCTGGGGAGACTCAGGAACCTGGGAATAGGGGAGGGAAAAATTTCACTGTGTATCTGGAATCATGTGAATGTATTATCTATTCAAAATATTAATAAAATTGAAATTAAAGAGACTGTGTTCTTAACTACTAGCATTTCCATAAATTGCCTGGATTTAAAAGTACCTGGAGTTAAAAATACAGTATCAGACACACCTAGGGATGGGCTTGGGTATCTGCATTTTACAAGCCAATCTGGTGATTCTTGAGTTTAGGCAAGTTTAGGGGGAAAAACTTAAGACTACAGTCATAGAAATTATTCCAGCGGGATACCAGGCCTCTGCAGAAGCAGGGAGGTAGATCTCTTAGGAAGATGCATGGAAGGTGCCTTCGTCTTCTCTGGGGAGCAGTGGAAGGTTTCAAACAGTGGCCCCTGCCCCGTCCTAATCATCCCAGGCCAACCAGGGTGGGTCCTGGTTCACGTGCTGCAGGAGGAAGGCAAGAAACTGCCACAGGAGAGAGGACGGCCCCCTTCCCCATTCAGCCCACAAAGCTGCTGTTGGCCAAGTTCAAGTCTGCACAGGACGAGGACTAGGGCCACACTTCCCCCCAACCAACCTTCACTTTAGTCAGAGCACTTTGTATTTATAAAACCACTTTCGGAGACAGACAGAGCCCTCAAATGCAAAGACCCATGGAGGCCAGGCAAGTAGCATAGATGAAGCTGGCCTGGTGTGAGAAAAGAGGGAGCAGTGGAGACTGTGGCTAACATATGTCCTGAGGAAGAGGGTGGCTACAACTCACTCCTGCTCGTTGTTGCTCTACAAAAAGGTGGGCCCAATGCTACTGCTGGATCTTCTCACTTTTTTTAAAAATCTTTAAATTCTTTATTAGTTAAAGAATTACAAATGTGTCCTCACACCCCCCCCCCCCCCCCATGCTCTCATCCCCCTGTTGTCCATGTCCATTGGTTTGGCTTATATGCATGCATACAAGTCCTTTGGTTGATCTCTTCCCCTTACCCCCACCCTCCCCTACTTTCCCTCTGGGGATTGGATCTTCTCACATCTGAAGCAAAGCCAGAATCCGACCCTGTGAATGCCCAAGACTTTCCAGGTTCGAATTCTGACCAACTGTTTAACCTCTTCGGGCATCAATTTTGTCATCTGCAAAATGGAGACAAATACTCCTGACAAAATGCACAACCTGATTATAAAAATGACAAAAAATACCAGGAAAACCAGACTGAGGCAACATCCTACAAACCACAGATCTGGACTTTTCAAAAATGTCAATGTCACAGGATAAAGAGAGGCTGTTCCAACTAAATGTAACACCCTGATCCTGGATGTAAAAACCACTGCCAGAAAGGACATGATTGAGACAAGTGGGAAAGTGAACACAAATGTTCTATTAAGTAGTATGGCATCAACATCAGATTTTCTGAACTGTGGTTATGTAGGAGAATGTCCTTGGTTTTAGGAGGAAGTATTTAAGCATGAAGGGTCACCATATCTGCAATCAACACATATGGCTCAAGGGCAAAAACACGGTGATCCTCATCATTCATGGTTTCTGTATTTGTGAATCTAACTACTTGCTGAGGTGGAATAAGGAAACCTCTGCCTTGTTTTAGCTCTCATGGTCTATTTAGTGCCATGTTTTTCACGTTGTGTACTTTTTATTGATTTCACCACTTAAAATGGTTCTCAAGAGTAGCATACCTGAGGGCAGGAAGGCTGTGACGTGCGTTACCTACCTGTGTCAGGTGTAAGCTTCATTCATGCACGAGTGATAGTTCTGTTGGCCTGAATTCAATATCAGTAAGTCAACAATATATGTTCAATAAGATGTCTTTAGATAGAAACATACATAAAATCAGTTGACAAAAAATATTGTGACCAGAGGCTCGCAGGAACCTAGCCCATATTTCCCAGAGAAGCAGTGGTTCAGTATCCACTCATTCAGCGTTCACAGTGATTTTACAGAACAGAACTACTGCAAATAACAAGAAATGACTGCATTTATATTTGTTACTGTTCATGCAACTTTTTGGTAGGTTTAAAATTTCTCAAAATGTTGAAAAAAACAATCAGCTTAGAGGCTCACCTGATTGGGGCACCAAGAGAAATGATACCAGGCAGCCCAGACCCAACAAATACAGACACAAGAGGCATCCCTTATGAGTATATTTATGTGTTCACACACACGCGCACACACTCGACGCTGAACAGGGAGAAGGAGGTCAAGACAGAAAGGACAGGAAGCATCCAGATGGCACTGGCATGGGCGGGGAGGAGGGACAAAGGGAGCATTTGTCCTGGCTCTGGCTCCCATTGGTGGCCACCTAGCAGGAGGCGAATCCTGGAGCTGGAAGTACAGGAAGTGCTTATTCTCCTAGAGGAAAGTTTCAAAGTGCAGTAATTTCTCTTTAAAAAGAGCTTCTTCCCTCCATTTCTGTCCCCTGACGAAAGCCCGCACCCTATGCAGGCTGTCCTTGAGGCTGGGGCAGGACAAGGTCATGGGGAAGGGCATAAGGCCAAAGCTAGGAAGTGCCCAGGCCCGGGAGGGCTTAGGCATAGTGGCTGCCTGGTGTCAGGGGGTGGTCTCCTCTGTGGTCCAGCTGGTCCTGCAAGCGGGCGAACTCAGCCAGCTCGTTGAGCTCCTGGAACTGTCGGTCCGTCTTATGGCTGACCAGTGAGCGGTAGAAGTGGACAGCAAAAACAATGAAGACCAGGCCAAAGGGGACCATGATGGTGGTTGAGGCGATGGCGGCGGCCTGGCCTGGGGTGATGCCGCCAGTGCCACCACTGCTGTCATTGGAGACCGAGCCGGCGGCTGGGGGCTTACTAGTGGGCCGCGGCTGGCCTGGCTGCCTCTTGAGGGGCAAGAACTTGACCCAGCAGAGCAGCACAACCTCAGCCAGGAAGAGCAGCGTGCCGATGACAGTGGAGAAGGCCCAGGCCAGCTCGATATGGCGATGCATGCGCTCGTGGGGTGACTCCTTGACCGAGTTGAGGTTGTGCACATTGCTCACTGCTTCGATGTTGGGCAGGATGCAGGTGCTGATCATTAGTGCAAACAGGTGCACGGCCACTAGCACCGTCGTGCAGGCACTGAAGGCGATGAGCAGTCCTGGTGGGTAGTCATGGTCAGCATCCAGCTGCACCTCCACCATCGCCACCTGGGGGTAGGGGAGAGGCAGGCTGAGCACCAGGACAGTCACGGCCCACAGAGGCTTTCCTCCAGTCAAACCCTGTGACCCTGGGAAAGTCACTTGGCCTCTCTGAGCCTCAGTTTCCACATATGTATAATGGAGATCATAAGACCCATCTACTTGGGGTTGGGAAGCTGCAGAAAGTACAGGTCAAGAAAGCAGGCTTGGAGCCCAGGCTGCCAGTATTTGAATCTACCAATAGTTACATGCTCTTGGAAAAGTCCCTGAATCTCTTTGAGACTCAACTTTCTCATTTGTACAGTAGGAACATCATATTAATTCAAGGACTATTTTTAACAATTAAACAAGAGCTCCTAGCACGTAGCAAACACCTCCCAAATGGCAACCGCTGCTCTTACCACCCAGCCAGGTATTAAAAACCAACCACCACAAATGGTTCAAATTGTTTTATGCATGTCTTACTATGATAAAAAGTTTGCATTAAAAAAAGAAAAAGCAACCACCCCCAACCTCCCTCTTGGCCCCACACTCCCATTCTCAAGAAGACGGGTGAGGATGGAGATGAACACCCTCCCAGGTCATTCCCAGGCCCTTTCTGAGAATACAGTGCACCAACCAACAAGGAACAACAGGCAGCTTCCCAGAAGACATGGGCTCTAGCCAGGTGCAGTGGGACAGCCCTGGGGCCATCTACACCCCAGGCCCCAGCTCAGGGCTCCAAGGCTGACGCACTAGCTACTCCCCAGTTCCTGGAGACTTATGGATCCGGGGTCACCAGGGGCATGTTCTGGGTCTGCCACCTGCTGCTTCTCACCTGGACCTTGCAAATCACCCCCAAGTGAAGGAGCCAGTGCATTAGATCTGAGCCGGGAGCAGCAGGTGCTGGGCACACTGCCAGGGCCTGCCTGCCGGGCCTGGAGCGGTGAGCACCAATGGCAATACCGTTAGGGACAGTGACCCTTCATGCAGTGTCCACTTTGTATGTACCAGGCTCAGAGAGTGGGAGGTCTGATGCTGAAATGTGTCCACCAGCCCCACACCAGCCTGCCCTGACCTTTCCTTACTCCCGGGGAGGGGAGTGGGCTCCTTCCTTCCCCACCAGCTCTCCTTCTGCTTGTAATGCCTGGCCTAGTTCGCATTCATTTCTCGTTCCTCTAAACACTTCCTATGGCCTGGAGAGGCAGAGTGGGACAGTGGTTAGGGGCACAGCCTCTGGAGCCAAGCAGCCTGCCTTTGAACCCTGACTCCTCTGCCTTTTATTAGGCTGTGACTCTGGCAAGTTCCTCCAATTTTCTGGGCCTTGGTTTAGAAACGTCACCCCCAAACCCACTGTCTCTATATGAAATCCTCTGAGGTTTCTCTCCTCCAGTTCTAGGAGGATGTACAATCTAGATCCGACTTGGTGTCCAGCGCCTTCAAGAATCTGGTGACAACAGTGGACACCCTCCTTAGAAGGCCCAGGTATATATATTCATAGGACTTTTCAGACACACTCAATGCGATTCATAGATCCTCGCTCTGTAATTCCCACAAGGGAGGACTGTATGAACTTTTCAGTGCAGGAGTTTATAAAATGTTTCAAGTTCCTATAAAGCTGAAGCAGTGCCATTAGGATTTTCGTCGTTTTTTAAGACCATTGGTGGCCTAATGTCAACCCTGAGATTTTAGCACATGTGGTTGAGGGATATGGGGCATCAGAGCAGGCCACCAGGGCACGGCGAATTAAAGGCCACTTCCGGAGGCCCCATGGCCTCTGTCCCCAGGGGTTGCCCACATGGGAAAAGGGGGGCACGCACCCTCCAGCACAGGGTGCCTCTTGCCACCTCCCCACCCCCAGCACTTCCTCTTCCTCTTTTTGCCTGCTGCCCCGGCATCTGAAACCAGAGAAGGGACGAGCAGGAGAGCCTGCTGCTTGGCTGCCCCAGGTCCACGGGCTACTTATTCACTCACTGGAAATGACCAGACCCATGAGGTGCATCAGGCCCTGAGCTGGACACTGGGAGTGTAAGGGGGGCGGGTATATACAGATCATGCTCCCTTCCTTGCTATCCCCCTCAGTATATAGCCATTACGAGTGAATTGGCTCTTCCACTTGTCCTTAGAAGACCTGGCATATAATAAGCTTAATAAAGTGTCAATGATTATTGGCAACATCATTATTAAAGCCTTGTGGAAAGGGAGTAACAGGCCCTAGCCAGTTTTGCCCAGTGGATAGAGCATCGGCCTACGGACTGAAAGGTCCCGGGTTCGATTCTGTCAAGGGCACATGCCCGGGTTGTGGGCTTGATCCCCAGTAGGGGGCGTGCAGAAGGCAGCCGATCAATGATTCTCTCTCATCATTGATGTTTCTTTCTCTTCCCCTCTCCTTTCCTCTCTGAAATCAATAAAAAAATAAAAAAATAAAGGGAGTAACAGGAGCATTTCCCTCATAGGGTTATGCTGCTATAGACTGAATGTTTACATCATCCCCTCTAAATTCATACCTTGCAACCCAAACCCCTAATGTGATGGTGTTAGGAGGTGGGGCCTTTGGGAGGTGATTAGATCACAAGGGTGGAGCCCCATGATGGGTTAGTGCCCTTACAAAAGAGGCTTCAGAGACTCCCTGGCCTTCCCCCATGAGAGGACACAGTGCAAAGATGGTATCCATGAACCAGGAACATCGAATCGACAAGTGCCTTGAGTTTGGACTCCAGAGCTGTGAGAAATAAATGTTGGTTGTTTATAAGCCACCCAGCCTGTGGTATTCTGTTATAACAGCCCCGAAGGACTAAGACCAAGGATTAAATGAGGTCTTGACATGTAAGTGTTTAACACAGGGCCGGCCCACAGGAGGTGCTCAATTAATCCCAGTTAAAAAGAAAAATGCAGAGCTTGAAGTGGAAGAGAAATAGCCCCTGGTGCCCTCAGCTCAGGCTGGAGAGAGCTGACCCCACATGCCGATGTTCTACCCCTTGGGGTGGACTCCCATTGTGGGCCGTGTTTGCCCCAGTTACCATCTCTGGGCACAGCAAAAAGTGTGTCCCAAACCGAACCTGGACAAATGGCCACACCAACAGGACAGAGACCACCCTTTGCAGATCATTTGTCACAACCACAGGCCTCAGGGCTGGATGCAGACACAGCTGGCCTGGGGACACCAGAACTGGCTAGCCCTCCCCCAGCTCTTGGGCCAAGGAGAGGCTGGGCGGCTCAGTCTGTGACACTGGGCCCTCGGAGGAAGAGGAAGGGGCCCGAGGCCCTGCTCCGGAAGAAACCCCATCACCCTTGCCGGACCCTACAATTCCTGGAACTTCGACCATGCAGGCTGGCTGTATGCATCATTCCCACAGTGGGGATCAAGTTCTGTGCCATGGGGCTGCATAAAGGAACGTTTGGCACAAATCACAGATCCTGATGAAAATTGTTCACAGGAATAAAGCCACTACTTTTTCCAGGATGCTTCCCGCTTGGGAAATCTCCTCATGTGAAAGGAGCGTAAAATCACAGGGGCCTCATGAACCTGGCAGGCGACTCCCAGGGCCCCAGCTGAGTCCGGAGCGATAGATCAGATTGCAAGCAGCTTCACAAGGTAATTATAGCTAGAGCGCTGGGCGAGTTAACCCAAAATAAACAGCTCCCATCCAGCCACAGGCCTGTTTGAACCTGGCCACAGGGGTCCCGAAGGGATAGGAAGGGTGAGAGATTGCCAGCCCCATCTCACAGTGGTCCACGGATTCCCCACATGTGGGATTGGGACACTGAGATGCCAATTTTCAAGCAAGCCAGGAGGGTCATGTGATTCTGGAAGGTAAGGCCTGGTTGGCTTTGCCAGAGTCTGCCCCTATGCCTGAATGCCAACCACCTCTCCTCACTCCTGCTGGGCTCCATGGAGACCCTGGCCACCTGGCGCCCGGAAGTCCAGGCCCTTCCGAGGCAGCCCTCCTACGCCTGGCCGACCCTAGTGCCCACAGCCAGGACACAGGACTCTGGGCTTCCCCAAGCCTGGGCTTCTCTCGCTTTGAGGAGGGTGGGTGGCTGCAGCCTGGAACAAGAAAGCTGCCAAGCCACAGTCACCCAGGCTCACTCGGAGCTGTCTGAGCCTGCCCGTCCCACCTCAGATGCAAACCATCTATTAAGAGAGGGCTGAGGTCCAGTCCAGCAGTTTACAAACTCTTTTGACACCACCTCCAGTACTCCAAATGTTTCCTATAAATAGAAACACACATTTATAACAGAAACTAAAGTTCCAACAAACAATACTTATCCTTAAAAGCACCAACAAGGTCTATTCTTACAACACAGGATGCATGCTGCTACTTTCCATTTCATTCCATTAAAAAAAAAAAATGCTGGTTGCAACTCACTAAATGTATGCCATAAACCACGGGTTGGGGGACGAGGGGGAGAGAAGAGGCCTGGACTTTCTCTTCCATCTGGCTAATTCCGACTTCTTTAGGTTTTACCTTCCAAGTCACCACTATTCCATGGCCTCCCGGGTGAGGACAGGGCCATTCATTCATTCATGAAGATATTTATTGAGAACCTATGTGCCTGGAAGGTCTTATGGCTCTGCTGGAGAGAAAGCAGGAAGTCAAAGAGCCCCAGGGAGGGAAGACAGGCACTGAACATTTGGGCAAATAAGTATTTTCAGGCTGTGATAAGCATCCTTCATCAATGCGCCTCCACCACCACACTTTACTGAGCATGTTCTAAAGATGTTTCCTCCACTCCACTCTATTTATCAATGTTCCTCAAGCACCCAGCACTGGGCCTGCCCTTCTAGGTGCTTCAGTAAAAGGATGGTGAACAAATAAATGGAGGCAAGATCTGATCTTCAGGTATTTTAACCCAGTGCCTCTAAAGTGTCTGACAGACTAGCCTATGTAATCCACTGGAAACCAGAAGACCATCTCAGAACGTCTAATGAACTTCTTACTTAGCTCATTTCTTTCAACTTCAAGATTGTATTTTTATGGATGCTTTATTAGAATGCCTATCATAAATAAGGTGCAATACACATAAATATATGCATATACATAAGCATACAAATACTGAAGCTAGTACTAACAATTTTTAAAAATATACATATTTATTTCAGAGAGGAAGGGAGAGGGAGAGAGAGATAGAAACATCAATGATGACAGTCATTGATTGGTTGCCTCCTGCACGCCCCCTACTGGGGAGCAAGCCTGCAACCCAGGCATGTGCCCTTGACCAGAATCAAACCTGGGACCCTTCAGTCCACAGGCGGACGCTCTATCCACTGAGCCAAACCTGCTAGTGCTAGTACTAACAATTTTTGAGCGAGGTGTGAACTCAAAAATTTGGAGACCACCGCTGAGACCAGGGGATGGCAAACTGTGGCCTGTAGACTACAATTTTTGTAAATAAAGTTTTATTGGCAGCCACACCCATTCATTTACACATCAACTAAGCTAAAATGGTAGAATTCAGTAGGCGCCACTGAGGTTGCATGGCTTGCAAAGTCAAAAATACTTACTATCTGGCCCTTTATAGAAAAAGTTGGCCGACTCCTGGGTTAAACCAATGATCCCAAAGAGGGCTGTCCAATCATAGTCCCAGGAGATTCTCCTCTGAAGAAAAGCCCGTGTTCCTATCAGGTTGAGATATCCCTTCTGGAGAGCAGAAGTCCCATCAGAGAGAAACCAGCTGCCTTTTGTTTAAACTTTCTCAGTTTTATTCCTCCCACTTCCGCACTGATTCCCATAGGGCCCCCCTTGGAAACCCTAGAGTCCTTCACCAGGCCTGGACCCAGGAACCAGCAGAGGTCAAAACAGATGCCTACTGAAAATCCCAGAAATGTGCCACAGGCACTTGTGAACTTTTATAAAAGGCTTCTTAGCTAGGCAGGGAGCATCATCCCCTCGGGGCATTCAGCAAAATTCCATTTATACACAGCCCGGAGTGCAGAACTGGACATCTGGAAGACTTCAATGGCCCAATTATCAGCCAGCTAGAGAGATGTAGAGAGACTGTAGCTGAACAGAAAGATCAGGGTTTGAATTTTACTAGCTGGGTGATCATAAGCTCTATGAGCCTTCGTTTTCCTATCTACAGTACATAGATTTAAAGCTGTTCTGAGGATTAAATAAGACCAAAGAAAAAGGTCCAGGCACATGGCTGGTGTTCAGCAAATAGTAATATCATCAACATTATTCTAGAATCCATCCTGTAACTCCTCTGCTCCAAAACCTTCCATGGCTCCCTATTGCCTATACCAGAGTTCAAACTCTCTAAATAGCCAGTCAAGACCCTGCACCATCTTACGTGGCCAGATTCATCTTTCTCTACTACTTTCTTTTTTTCCCCCCTTAAATATATTTTTTATTGATTTCAGAGAGGAAGGGAGAGGGAGAGACAGAAACATCAATGATGAGAGAGAATCACTGATTGGCTGCCTCCTACATGCCCCCTACTGGGAATTGAGCCCACAACCCAGGCATGTGCCCCTGACCGGAATCAAACCCGGGACCTTTTAGTCCACAGGCTGATGCTCTATCCACGGAGCCAAACTGGCTAGGGCTTTCTCTACTACTTTCCACACACCAATTCCAGCTAAAGCAGCCCCTCTGCCTTGCCCTGAGACCCTGTAACACTTCCTCTGATCAGAGTGCTCGTCCCCAAGCCCTACCTCTACCACCCTCAAGGTTTAGCTGGAATTACATTCTTCCAAATCAGTTATCCTTATAAAAGCAGTCCCAACACCAGGAGAACAAGGGTGAGCAAGATTCCTGGGTACCCGGGCCAGATATACTCTAAGTGATTTGCAGATACAGATGCTCCTCAACTTACAATGGGATTACATCCCAATAAATCAATTTTAAGTTGAAAATATCACAAGTCAAAAACTGCATTTAATACACTTAACCTACCGAACATCATAGCTTAGACTAGCCTACCTTACACATGCTCAGAACACTTACACTGGCTTATAGTTGTACAATAATGCAAAGCCTATGTCAGTGATGGCGAACCTATGACACGCGTGTCAGAGGTGACACGCGAACTCATTTTTTTGGTTGATTTTTCTTTGTTAAATGGCATTTAAATATATAAAATAAATATCAAAAGTATAAATCTTTGTTTTACTATGGTTGTAAATATCAAAAAATTTCTATATGTGACATGGCACCAGAGTTAAGTTAGGGTTTTTCAAAATGCTGACACGCCAAGCTCAAAAGGTTCGTCATCACTGGCCTATGTTATAATAAAGTGTTGAATACCTCATGTAATTTGTTATCCATATCACTTTTGCATCATCGTAAAGTTGAAAAATCTGTTCAATCAAACCACTTTAAGTTGGGGACTGTCTGTACTAATTCAATGAATCCTCACCCACCCCATGAGGCTGGTATTACCACTACCCCCATTTTACAGATGAGGAAACTGAGGCCCAGAGACATTAAGTGACTTCCCCAGGATCTCACAGTTGTAAGTAGAAGAGCCGGGATTTGAACCTAAGATGCCTGGCTCCAGAGTCCCTGTTCTTACTTTGAGTCCCATAGCAATGGCACTATACCACGGACACAGGGTTCTGCAGCTTACCAGCCAGGTAACCTCAGCCAAGCCATTCAACCTTCCCTAGGTTGTGTGAAGATCACAAGACATGGTACAAGTACAATACTTAGCACAAGGTCAGGTCTCTTACAAGAGCCTAAGCAACAATAGCAATGATCGCTACTAGTAATGAACACTATGAGAAGTGATAGTAATTTCTTACTCATCTCCATGCCCCCTGGATTCTGAACATGTTGCAGAGGCTCAATAATGTCTTATGATTTGAGCCCTACTTTCCAACTTATTTTCACAGAAATTCCAAGCAACTTTTGAACCCATTCTGGAACCTGGAAACAAAAGGGTGCTGGCGGGCAGAGAACTTGAGGAGGAAGATAATCCAAAAATAATTGATCCCAGGTCGTGGAAAGCATTTTGTTTACGGCAGCAGGCTGACCTTCCCAATTATCTTCTGCTTAGGCTAACGTTACAGCCTGCTCTCCCCGGCAAACCAAGATTGCCAGGTGTGCACGCCACAATCCTTTAAGTAACAGAGTCAGGCCAAGGCTGGCAGCCTCTCACTGAGAGAGAAACTGAGGCACAGACGGCCTGAATCACAGCCCTCATTGGTACCTATGGCTCGAGAGCACCTGCAGGATGCTGATCATGTGCTATATCCAGGCCCCCCTGTTCAGAGTCTGGACGCTGAGCTCGGACAAGGCCTGTTCTTTCTAGAAATGCCATCAGGAGCGGGAATCTTGTCTGCAGACTAGCGGGTCCAGTTAAGGTGTACATCACATCATCAGATACTGAACATTCTTCAACCTGGCATGCAATGAATCCTCAGGCAAGTCCCAGGGAGAGGAACGTGCTCCCTCTGTACATACGAGAAAACTGGCCCCAAAGAGTAAAGCCGCTTGTTTGAGGTCCCACGGCCTGTCTGGCCTATCTCCCCAACACATGAGGACACCTGGTCAGGCCCTTCTACCTATTGGAGGTGAGGGGGGCGGGTTGTCTCTCAATCCCTCAATCTCACCTGGAGACCAGGTGAGCCTGGCATCCCTGATAACTCTATCCCTGGAGATCAAAGGTCACACTAGCTCCTCTACTTTCCCAGGTCTCTAGGAAGGAAGCCCTAGGCCCTAGGGGGCAGGCAGTTGATAGTGCTGACTCACAGGACAAGGGGGAGTAGTCCAGGAAACTCACTCACTCCGTTTCCATGGTGCTAGGCTGTGTGACACCCCTTCCCCTCTGAGGCTCGCTCACAAGGCTGGGTGTCTGTGGTGGAGTTGGGGTGCAGGCAGTCTTGCCCTGCTGAGTGCCTCTCGCCACCCCAACCCCATCTCTGCCATAGATTTCCAGGCATGTGGCAAACACAGTTACCCTCTTGTCACTGCTTCCCCAGAATGGAGGCTGTCATGGGATTCAGCCCTTTTCTGCTGGCAGAACTTGGGGGGATTCCATCAACAGAGCCAGGAAGTCTTTGCCTCCCAGACCAGGGAAAGTAAAGGTCCCCAAGAGATAGTTGGGTGAGCCAAGGCCCACCCAGTGCTACTGCCTGACCCTGCCTCCTACTTCCCCCGCACTGTTTTTAGTAAGAGGAAGAGGGAGGTGACATTTGTTTAGAAGGCCTGCTTCCTCGAGAGGAAGAAAGGACTAGAGAAGGCAGGAGAGTTATCACCCACTGATCCTCACTTTTCCTGGAGTGGGAAGGGGCCTGGGTAACTGGGAATTTATGACCCCAAGAAAAAGGGGAACAGGAATCCCCCTATCTTCAGAGCACTATCTTAAAGAGCTGATAATCACTGGTGTCACTCTCTTCCTCCAAACTGTAAAATTTTATTTTGCTTTAAAAAATCCTTTTCTGGCCCTAGCCAAGTAGCTCAGTTGGTTAGAGTGTCATCCCAGTATTTCGGGTTCAATCCCCAGCCAGGGCACTTACAAGAAGCAACCAACAAAAGCATAAATACGTGGAACAACAAAATTGATGTCTCTCTTTTTCTCAAATCAGTAAACACACACACAAAACTTTAAAAACAAAAATGTTCTGCTCTATTTCTCATTCTCTAGGACAGCGGTTCTCAACCAGTGGGTCGAGACCCCTTTGGGGGTCGAACGACCTTTTCACAGGGGTCGCCTAAGACCATTGGAAAACACATATATAATTACATGTTGTTTTTGTGATTAATCACTATGCTTTAATTACGTTCAATTTGTAACAATGAAAATACATCCTACATACATTACGATTCATAACAGTAGCAAAATTACAGTTATGAAGTGGCAACGAAAATAATTTTATGGTTGGGGGCTACCACAACATGAGTAACTGTATTAAAGGGTCACGGCCTTAGGAAGGTTGAGAACCACTGCTCTAGGTCTGGTTCTATACCTGACTGAGCATCAATCAGAGCTCCATACACACAAATGACAAAAGTGCCCGAGAGAGTTCTGGGTGCCAGCCAACCTGGGTTCAAGTCCCACGCCAGCAGGGACTCAATGGCTTTGGGAAGTCCCATGACAAAATCACCTCAAAGGGTGGTGAAGGAGTTAGTGCAGAAGTTAGGGAAGCCCACACAATGCCTTGGACATAGTGAGTGCTTGCAAATGTCGGCTCTTCTTACAGAGTCTTCAGGCAAAGGCAGAGACTAGTAGTCTCTTAGGATCTGGCACTGATAAAAAAGAATTTCATCACATCAGCCTAAACTAAAAAATGGATGCCACTCCCTTACACACACACACACACACACACACACACTCTCTCTCTCTCTCTCTCTCTCTCCCCTCCAATTTAATTCTTAAAGTTAGAGAAACTTGCTCGCTTCTCGGCCTTTGGCTAAAATCAAGTGAAGTCTCAGAAACTTCTGAGTAGCGCCTTCACGCACCAATTCGGAAATCAAGGCCCAGAGAGGGCTCTATCTGAGGTCACACAGGCTGCAAGTGGCAGAGCTCAGAGAGCTCTTCCCACCCCCACCCTACCCCCCATCACCGGCCTTTGCACTGTGGCTGGCCGTGCTCCGCGCCCCGCTCACAGCTTCTAAAAGTTCAGGCTCCACGGTCTCGGCCCACTTGTTTTGCAGAACACTGGGAGAGCACCAGACATACTCCCTTCCCGGGAAAACACAAAGGGTGCAGCCACTCCCTCCCTCAAGGCTGAAGGCTGAGCTCGCTCACTGACAAGCAGGAGAGCTCTGGGCTAGAGACCCTGCCCTGTGCGGGTGGGGGTGGGGGTCGGGGCAGACCCCATGCATGCAGGCAGATAATCAGGAAGTGTTGGGCAGCACCCTGTCCTGGGAGACTCCAAGATTCCAGGCCAGAAGGCATCCCAGGGGCCACTTCTCTGCCCAGCCAGCAGCCTTACCTACCCCACCCCTTTCTCACTACGACGCCGCCCTGAACGGGGAGGGGAAAACGATGCCTACCCCCCGAGGTCAAGAAAGAGCCCATTCACGGGCACATTTCCCACCCTCCTCCCACGCACCCGGTGACTCAGTGGCAAGTTGCTGGAGAAGAAGCTGAGAGTGGCGGCTGGGTGTCAAACCCCGGGCTGAGGCTCTAGGCAAATGCGGCAGGAGAAAGGGTGTCAGGAAATCCCCTTTGCTAGGTGATAAAAGAACGTGGGCAATACCTCTGGCCTCAAGTATAAGAGAGAGAGAGAGAGAGAGAGAGAGAGAGAGAGAGAGAGAGAACGAACTCGGGGGGTCATCTCCTCCTCCCCACCTCCAGGCACCTGCTCCCAAGGAGATCAGCCCCTTGATGCCCTTCCCTTCCCCCCTTCCCCCCAGGACAGATGTAGGACGGGGTTCCTGCAGACCTACTTCGAGGATCCTGCTACTTCTCCCTCCTCGCAGCATCAAACTTGCCCATCTGAAGGCACCTGGGCCCCCCACCCCAACTCTGGACAAGTGTAGGGCACCCAAGCGCCCCCATCAGGGGCCACCTGTCGCCACCTCACCTCACGTCCACGACAGCCTTCTCCCAGCTCTTCCCCTCACCCTCAGCCCGCCCGGCCCGCCCAGCCCGCTGCCCCGGGGGCCGGTCAGGGCAGGGGCGGGAGCCGCCGGGACAGGAGAGGGGGCAGGGCAGGGCGGCCCGAGCTCACCATGGCGAAGCCGGAGAGCAGAGCCGAGGTCCGGCTGGAGGCTTTGAGCTTGGCGCGGCTCAGGTAGAGCTTGCGCCAGGACAGCGCCTGCATCGAGTGCTCGTTGAGGCTCATCACCTCGGAGTAACTCTGGCTGATCCAGTCCGGGTAGGTGACGGCAGGCGGCGGCGGCGGCGGCGACGACCCTGGGGGCTCCCCGTCCCCGCTGCGGCGGCGGCTCCGGTGGCTGCCGCTGGTGGTGCTGCAGCCGCTGAGGGGAAGCTCGGGACTGTTGTTGCTCGGGGGCGGGGCGGCCTCCGGATGCATGGAGCACGCTGCAAAGGCGCGGGCCGGCCCGGGCGCCAGCGGAGGCAGCGGCCCCCACTCCCCGCCGCACCTCCGCCTCCGCCCCAGGCAGCCGCCGCCTGTCCTTCGCGCGGGCCCGGCCGGACGCGACCGGCCGCGGAGGACGCTGAGCCGCAGCTCGCACACACGCAGCGCCGCTCGCGAAATCAGGGGCGGCTGCTACGCAAGCCTGCGCCCGAGCCAGCGTCCCGGATCCCCCGGCCCGGACCCTCGGCGCGCGCCGCGATTGGCCGACGCCTCAGGCTCATTTGCATGTGCACCGCCTACCAGGACACCCCGCCCACCGTCGTGGTGGGCGGTGTCTGTGCGAGTCATGTGACTCTCCTTCTCCGACGGCACCGCCCACAGTCCCTGGCGCGAAGCCGCGGGCCCCCGCGCCTCTTCCTGGAAGTGCCGCGGGTACCCGGGCCCCGCCGGGCTTCGGCTGCCGGCGCCTCCGCTCTCAGCTGCTCTGATGGCCCTTCTCCAGGACTTCGGACTCCTTGGTCGGGTCGCCTGAGGTCACCCCTGGGCGGTTCCTGAGGCCCGTTTCCCCCTTGGAACAAGGTAGCTCCAAGTCTGCAGGAAAAAGCAGGTTGAGACCTAGAGTTCATGCTGTATTTATTGAGCACCTACTGAACGCCGACACTGTTCTAGGCCCTGAGTGAGGGTAGGGTAATGAACCAGGTGGGCCAGAGCCCCTGCCCTCGTGGAGCTTTCATTCGAGTTGGGGAGACACACCAAGAAGTAAATTATAATAGTTTAGAGCAGTGGTCCTCAACCTTCCTAAGGCCGACCCTTTAATACAGTTCCTCATGTTGTGGTGACCCCCAACCATAAAATTATTTTCGTTGCTACTTCATAACTGTAATGTTACTACTGTTATGAATCGTAATGTAGATATCTGATATGCAGGATGTATTTAGGCGACCCCTGTGAAAGGGTCGTTTGACCCCTAAAGGGGTCACGACCCACAGGTTGAGAACCGCTGGTTTAGAGGGTAATAAATGTATAGACAAAATAAAGCAGAGTAAAGGGATGGACTGGGCTGCAATTTTAAATTTAGAATGCTCTGGGCAGAGATTTTTTTTTTAGTCTTTTTTGTCCAGTTCGTTCACTCACCAGCGTCAGACACAAGACACAAAGTAGGCCAGGCGGGCACCCTATAGCACATCCAATTCAACGAATGTTTATTGAGCACCTGTTCAGTGCTAGGCTGAGGATTCCAGGGAAATGGTAACTTTCATGGAATCTTATATTTTAGTGGGGAGAACTAAAGAAACAAAATAGGTTCACACTTTTCTTGCTTGGTCATATTTGAGCTGAGATCTGAACCAGCAATGTAAAGAGCCAGGGACCTGTCTTCCAGAGGGAAAGCAACAGCAAGTGTAAAGACCCCGAATCAGCATTCCGTGGCTGGAGCCTTAGGAGGCCAATTTAGCTGCAGGATAGTGGAGGACAGAGGTGAGGTGGGAGTAGAGCACTGGGCTGAGAATTGTCCCCTAGGATGTCAGCTCCAGGAAGGCAGGATCCTCTTTTGTCGAATTCTACCCCCAGCATCTGGAATAGCACTTGGTATATCCACAGTGCCCAGTAAAATACTAGTATTTCTTGCACGTGTAGGAGAGACAGGAATGAGTGGCATTCCAGGTCAGCTGAGTGAAATGTAACTGTTGTCACCACTAGAGAGCGCCCCTCCACTCACCTACATCCTGGGATAAAACTGAAGCACCCCTTCCCAAAAAAGTCTTATGGGATTCCCCCAGAGGCCTTTCTCTTTTTATGAACACTGGGATAGAGAACTGGAAATCTCGTCCCTCTGGACTTGTTTCTTTGGTGGCCTTTGTACTTGTTACTCCCTCCACTTACCATCTGTCTCTCAGCTCCAGGATCACCTCCAAAGAGAGACCTTCCCCATGCCATGTTCCATCACCTCACCTGGTGTTCTATTTCCTTTATAGCTCTGATCACTACAGTATCTGCAATCACCTAGTTTATGTACTGACCAGTTTGTCCGTGCCGTCCACTTCCCTACAGATGAGTGTTCTGAAAGCTGAGTTCATGTGCTTAAATTTGCCACCACCCAAGGGCCTCTCACAGGGTCCGGCACACCACAGACTCTCCATAGAAAATGTGTAATGAATAAAATAATGAAATGTTCTTGGTTCGAAGAAACCCCAACTCAGAGTTGGGTACACACAACATTTGGAGGCTGATGGGGCCTGAGGGAGGCCAGTAGGTCTAAAAGGGGGAAGAGGCTGGAAGCTTGGAGGAGAGATTCACTGATTAAGGAGAACAAAAGGATGGGAGGGAACTCAGTAGGGTTTTTTGGGGGGTGGGGGTGGGAGGGAATTCAGTAGGGGGTTTTAGGGGGGATGGGACCAGGTTTCCTTTCTCCTGCTCCTATATCATGTCCATCCCCCCCTCCTTTTAATTCTCTGGGGTTTGAATCCCATCATCTGCACAGAGCAAAAATAATTAATAATAATAAAAGTGCTATCCAGACCTGAGGGGGACCTGTCTCCCAACCTAGGGTCCTAGAGTCCTGAAAGGCCTATGTGGTTAGTAGCTTTTCCCCACCCTATTAGAAACAGGTGCGACCATGAGATGGGCAACACCTATTTAACACATGGAGAAACTGAGGCTCCAGAGAGAAAGCACCTTGTGAAAGGACACCAAAGGAGCCAGTGAAGAATCATGTTTGGAACCCAGGGTGTCTATCCCAGAAGTGCCTCCAAGCATCCTGTGTGGCTCCCCCTAGTGGCCAGGGAGGTGTGTTCTCAGCCTTTTGGGGTTTATATCCAAAGAGACCAAATCGAATTTTTCAGTCAACTGTGCATGAGGGTGTAAAGGTCCGAATGAAAGGTCTGTAACAACCAGCTGCACCACTTTGCCCAATGGACAGAGCCCAGGGCTGGTCAGAGATGGCATGATCATCCTTAGCAGGTAGCAAGCTCACCATTATATGGGGTAAAAAAAAATAGTTAACACTTACTTAAGTAGTACTTACCAATGACAGGCACTATTTTAAGCCCTTTATTATTAGATAATTTATATATTTATTATAAATATGTAATATAAAATGTATTTAAATAGAAGTATATGTTTTCATAAGAATGCCCACCTTCCATTCTTTTTTTATTTTATTTTTATTTTGAGAGAAGAAACATCTATTTGTTGTTCCAATTATTCATGAATTCATTGGTTGATTCTTATATGTGCCCTGACCGGGGATCAAACCTGAAACCTTGGCGTATCACTATGACTCTCTAACCAATTGAGTTACTTACTCAGCCAGGGCTAAATAGAAGTATTTATTAATTACATATTAAACTAGAGGCCCGGCGCATGAAATTCGTGCGCAGGTACAGTCCCTAGGCCTAGCCTGCGATCAAGGCCATCTTCCCCGCTACCCGCAGCTGACCCCGCCCCCCGCCGCCACCCACCCCCGGTTCCCCGTTCACCATCCGGTGATTGGTACCTGACGGCCGGAGGAAGGGACCAAGAGGCCTGCTGTTCCCACCTGCTCGCTGGCCCTGCCCCTGCCACAGGTCGCTGCCTGTGTGTGAGGCGACTGGCAGGGCGGGGGGCCTTGGCTTGGCGCCGCCTGCATCCCCCGCCACCCAACCCCAGTTCCCCATTTGCTATCAGGCGATCGGAGCCTGCTGGCCAGAGAAAGGGACCGAGAGATGGTCAGTGTGCCTCATAGTGACTAGTCCAGCTGTCGTTCTGGTCATTCTGCCGTTAGGGTAAATTTGCATATTACCCTTTTATTATATAAGATTATCTTGTTTTTTTATTATTTTATTATATTGAATATATCACATAGAACTCGGAAATTCCTTACAACAATGCACGGTGTTATTGTTACTATATTATAGATGAGAAAACTGGACAGAGAGCCAGTAATAGAAGTATAGAACCTTAAACCATCCAGCATCTGGGCTTAACCACCACCAGAGTCACCTCCTCCTCTGCATCAGAATCTCCAGGGGTTTTTGTTAAAATGCAAGTCACTAAAACCCACCCAAGCAGTTTATTTTTAGCAAGGTCTTCAGTAAAGTCTGAAACTGAACTAGAGGAGCTTGCATTTTTAATTATTTTTAGTATTTTACAGTGATTCAGGTTGGTTGTTCCCATGGCCACTCAGCTGCAGTGTGACTTTAACCTCTCTGAACCCCCAATCTTTTGAGCAAAAATGGAGACCTTACAAATACTTATTTCTGGACCCTGAGTTTGGACACCCAGTCGCCCACCCCAGGCAGATTTTTAGGAGAGGTAAATCTGATGTCCAAGTGAAGAGGAACCCAGCCCTCTTCCTGCCCAAATAAGACCTCAAAGAAGTCATCACTTGCACTTCAATTAGAAAAGAGAGCATTTTTCCAGAGCCCGTCATAGTCCTTTGGCTTGCCTCTGTTTACTCCCTTCCCCATCCATGTCTCCCCTCTGACTGCTCTGAGTCTCAAAATCCCTAAATGGATAATAATAAAAAGAGCCACCATTTCTGGAGCGCTTGCCTTTATAGAACAAAACTCCCATTCCTGGGCTCCTCAGGCTCATGCTTCCCCCTGGTCAGAAGCCATTGCTGGGTCTGTGGCTTCGTGCCCATGCCTTTTATGGTTAGTGCTTTTTGTGTCCTGGCTGAGAAATCTTTGCCAACCTCAAGGTCATGAAGGTCTTCACCTATGTTTTAAAACATAGATTTAAAACAAAACAAAACTGTGCTTGTATGTTCAGGTGTATGATCCCGTCAACTGATTTTTGAGTGAAGTAGGTTTCTCCATTGAAATGCTTGGACATTTTTGAAAAAAATGAAGTGTCTCAATAATGGATTTGGAAAATTTCATACCAATAAAAAAATGTAAATTTTCTCAAAAAAAAAAAAAGAAGTAACTATTTCTGGACTGTATTCTAGACCATTGCTCTACATGTCTATTTTTCTGCCAAATCCATTGTCTTGATTACTCTAGCTTTAAAATAACTCTTGAAGTCAAGTAGATGAAGTCATTGCATCTTTTAAAGGGGTGGGGTGTCAGCAGAATTAAATATCTTCCTGGAAGATCTAATCCTCCGTTAGCAAAACAGGACCACTGGGTCACACTGTAGAGACTGAGCACCTGAGATCAGGGAGGACTGTTGGGGGTTGAATGGTGTCCCCCAAAAGTTAGGACGTTCAAGTCCTAACTCCGAGCACTTCAGAATGTGATCTTATTTGGAGACCGGGTCTTTATAGAGATAACCAAGTTGAAATGAGGTCATTACAGTGAGCCCTAATCCAATATGACTACGTGCTTATAAAAAAATGTAAATTTGGACACAGACGTGTCCAGAGAGAAGAGAGTGTGAAGAGACATAGGGAGCCCTAGCTGGTTTGGCTCAGTGGATAGAGCGACGGCCTGTGGACAGAAGGCTCCCAGGTTCAATTCTGGTCAAGAGTACATGCCTGGGTTGAGGGCTGGATCCCCAGTAGGGGGCGTGCAGGAGGCAGCCGATCAATGATTCTCTCTCATTGATGTTTCTCTCTCCCCCTCTCCCTTCCTCTCTGAAATATATATATATATATATATATATAGAGAGAGAGAGAGAGAGAGAGAGAGAAGATGGCCATCTACAAGTCCAGGAATGCCTCTGGCTAAGAGAAGCTAGGAGAAAGGCCTGCAATAGATCATTTCATAGCGTCTAAAGAGGGAGCATGGCCATGCTGATACCTTGATTTCAAACTTCTGGCCTCCAGAATCGTGAGACAGTACATCTCTGGTGTTCTCAGCCACCCAGTGTGTGGTACGTTGTTACAGCAGCCCAGGAGATTCATATGAGTGCCCTGGAGAGAACTGAGGTGGGGTCTTCAGTCAGCCATGGAAGTTGAGTTTTCATGGGCGTATCAGTGGCTGTGTGTTTAGGATGTTAACAGAGATTAGAAAAGGGCACAGACTTAGGAACTAGGCCTACCTCAGTTCTAATTCCAGCTTTGTTAATTTAGAACTGTGTCACTTTGGGCAAGCAACCCAACCTCTCTGAGCCCCATCTGTCAAGTGGGAATGGTAGTGGGACTTGGCAGAAAGGGTTGTTATGAGTGTCCCGTGAAAGCACATTTGTCCGGCAATTAGCATAATGCCCAGTAAATGGTGGGTAGTATTTTCCCTCTTGTGGGATGTTCTGTGCTCAGTGAAAGGAGTGTATCTCATTCCAAACCTAAGGAATTGGCTAATTCCAAATCCAATGAATTGGCTATCTACAAAAGGCAGAATATCAGTGAGAATCCAACTAGGGAAAACATACCAGAATAGAGGAATTTACACAAAGAATTGCTTCGTAGGTAATGGAAGAACTATGGAAGAAGGCAAATTGGAGGATGACTCACCTACAGGTTGGCAATAGCAAGAGGGTAAGCACCACTCTTGGGTTGGAGGGACAGAAGGAGGAGGTGTGTCTGGAACCCAGGAAGGACTGGAATCCCAGATAGAAGCTAGACCCACAGTGGGCCTGTGTGGTGAGACTTGGAGACGCAGTAAATATGGCTGCTGTTGGAGATTCTACCCAAGGCAGAGAGAGGAAGAAATACCCTGGCTTCTCCCTTCCTCCCGCCCACCAGGCTCCTATCACTGCCTCCCATTAGTGGATCTATGCAGGAAGCTAGTTGATTGACAGCCTGTAGGGATTGGCCTACAAAGCAGAGGAGGGCAAGGAATGGTTTTGAGGACAAAGAAGCCCAGGCCCTACAGTGGGGAGTTGGGGTTATGTTTAATCTCTCCGAGCCTCAGATACCCCATCTAGAAAATGGGGATCATGGTATATGAGTATCGACTCATGGAATAGTTGAGTGTATAAAACAACTTAACCCAGTGCCTGGCACGTAAGAGGGAGCACCTTGTAAATGTGAATGAAGGATCTAGTTAGCTATTTTCTGCTCAGAGGATGAAAGGAGGGAAGAGGACAGAGGCCTGGGAATAAACTAAAGGTGCAAAAGCGGTGCTGCTGCTGGTGGTATTTTTATCTCGGAGACATGCCCATCTGTCCTCTCTCTGCTCTAAGCTGGTGATTCTGTCAGTCTCCTTTTAGAAATCCTGAGTCAGGGCTGACCACACCGAGTTTGGGGCAGTTGGGAGTTTGGTCTCCACGCTCCTTCAAAAGGTTTCAAATCCACTGGATTTTTATTTAGTGTCTCTGCCTCTAACTGCTGCCAAACCTTCCTCGCCTCCTCCATCCTGGGGCTGAGCCGTCTCCAGACTCTCTCTTTGTATAATTAAAAAGAAAAATAGAACAGCCGATGTTACCAAACATGTATTTAAAGTGACACCCTGGGTCCAGGAAGTGAAAAATAAAAACGTTTAAGGTTTAGATTAAAAGGCTCCGTGCTCAGCTGTCTCCTGACCCTGGGCCTCCTTTAATCCCTTGCCCTGGTTTGTAAAAGCCTTTTAACTGAGGCATTTATTTCCCAGAGAACTAATCACACAAAAATGCCCAGCCTCCCAGGAACCGCCTGTCAAGTGCAATGCGGTTCTATGAGGCCCCTGGGGAGGTGGGGAATTTGGGGTGCTCATTACCTAGGAGCCACCCTGAATCCTTGCTTTCCTTCCCCCCTGCCCTTCCGCCACCACACCTAATCCATGAAAAAAACCAGTTGAATGTAGCCCTTAATATTTTCTTAAAATCTGTACCTTCTCCCCAGCATCCTCTTCCATCTTCTCCAGGTCACTGTTATCACTTGCCCAGAAAAATCTGCAGTAGTAACCTGCTCCCTGGTGTCTCTGCTGCCAATGGCTTTGCATCTGAGTTAGAATAAAATCCAAGCTCCTGCCAGGCCAGTGTGGCTCAGTGGTTGATTGTCGATCTATGAACCAGGAGGTCACAGTTAGATTCCTGGTCAGGACACATGCTTGAGTTGTGGGCTCGATTCCCAGGGTGGGGCATGCAGGAGGCAGCCGATCAATGATTCTCATCATTGATGTTTCTACCCCCCCCCCCCCTTTCTTCTCTGAAATCAATCAAAATGTATTTTAAAAAACTAAGCTCCTTACCTGTGATGGGAAGGCCTTATCTGATCTAGCCCCTTTCTAGCTCTCCAACACCATTCCGCCCACTCACTCTCCCCAACTTACTTGCATAGGAGCTACTAGCTTTTCATTGTTCTTTCCACAGGCCAAATCCTCAAGGCCTCTGCACATGCTGTTCCCACTGTTTAAAAGCTCTTCCCCTGTATTGTCCCATGGCTGGCTGGTTCTTCCCTTTAGAATTTACTAGGTGTACTGGTTAATAATGCGGATTTTTTTCAATACATGGAGTTACACAAATGTTATATATGCGCTTTGATATGTATGCTATTTTGTATTGACAGCAAGCTTCAAAACTTCATATGTCAAATTTTCTGAAGGTGTTAACATCATAGATATTTTTACGCTTGAAAACATCGAATTTCGTGCCAAAAAAAGAGTATTTGTGGGAAGTTTTTAAAATATATATATTTTTTATTGATTTTTTTACAGAGAGGAAGGGAGAGGGATGGAGAGTTAGAAACATCGATGAGAGAGAGACATCGATCAGCTGCCTCCAGCACACCCCCTACTGGGGATGTGCCCGAAACCAAGGTACATGCCCTTAACTGGAATCGAACCTGGGACCCTTCAGTCTGCAGGCCGATGCTCCATCCACTGAGCTAAATCAGCCAGGGCGGGAAGTTTTAATTCATTACTTTATTTTGAAGAAAAGTGCTGCTGAATACTTTGGGAAGCTCATGGTGGACATGCTCCATCTCAAGATACTTGTGAACGCTGATTTAAATGCTTTAAAAGTGATGATTTCGTTGTGAAAGACAAAGAACGTCCAGGTCAACCGAAAAAGTTTGAAGACCAACAATTACAAGCATTATTGGATGAAGATGCATGTCAAACTCAAAAACAATTTGCAGAAAGATTAAACGTTGCTCAGCAAACAATTTCTTTCTTCTTTTTTTTGTTGTTTTCTTTTTTTTTTATTGCTTAAAGTATTACAAAGAGGATTACATATGACTCCTTTTTTTTCCCCCCTTGACAATCCCCCAGCCTCCTCACCCCCCAGTGTCTTATGTCCATTGGTTATGCTTATATGCATGCATAAAAGTACTTCGGTTGATCTCTTACCCCCACCTCCCGACCCCCAACCCTCCCCAGTCTTCCGGCTGTAGTTTGACAGTCTGTTCGAGGCTGCTCTGCCTCTGTATCTGTTTTTGTTCATCAGTTTATAATGGTCCTTATTATCCATAAATGAGTGAGATCATGTGGTATTTTTCTTTCATTGACTGGCTTATTTCACTTAGCATAATGCTCTCCATCAGCAAACAATTTCTGATCATATACAAGCAATGGGAAAGATTTTAAAGGAAGGAAAACTGGTGCCACATCAACTGAACGAAAGACAAATGGAAAACCGAAAAGTCATCAGTAAAATGTTGCTTCAACGGCACGCAAGAAACTCTTTTTGGCATCGAATTGTGACTGTCGATGAAAAGTGGGTTTATTTTGAGAATCCCAAATGCACAAAATCATGGGTTGATCCAGGTCAACCATCAACATCTACGGCAAGGCCAAATCGCTTCAGAAAGAAGACAATGCTCTGCGTTTGGTGGGATCAGGAAGGTGTGGTGTATTATGAGCTTCTAAAACCATGTGAAACTATTAATACTGATCGCTACCAACAACAAATAATCAATTTGAACTACGTTTTGATCGTGAAACAACCAGAATGTGCCAGAAGACACGGCAAAGTAATTTTGCTTCATGATGACACACCATCACACACTTCAAAACCAGTTAAAGACATGTTAAAAGATCTTGCCTAGGAAGTATTAACCCACCCGCTGTACTCACCAGACCTTGCTCCTTCAGATTACCACTTGTTCCGATAGATGGCACATGCACTTTCTGAGCAGCACTTCAAACGTACGAAGAAGTGGAAAATTGGGTCTCTGAATGATTTGCCTCAAAACAAGAAAAGTTCTATTGGGACGGCATCCACAAATTACCTGAAAGATGGGAGAAATGGGTAGCTAGCGATGGACATTTCTTTGAATAAAGCACTTTTGATGTTTCTCTTGAAATTATCGTGTTTTCTTAGATTACAATATCCAAATTATTAACCGGTACACCTAGTAGCTCAATGTCACCTTCTCAGAGAGGCCTTTCCCTGACTCATCTATCTCACCCCCCCACTCCCTGCAGTCTCTCACATCACCAGGGTCAACATAAGCCCTTAACATTACCTACTTGTTTTTAAAACTTGTTTACTTATTTAGTGTCTCTCCCACTGAAATGTGGTAGGCAAATGAGAGAAAAACCCTTCCTTGCTTTGTTCCCTGCTTGCATTCCCAGTGACTGGTGCACAGTCCAGCCTTGTTAAATGGATGAATGGATAGGTGATGGTCTGGACCTCCAGTTTGGTCTCTGGAATTGTCTCCAGGATGTAGGTTCGGGATGGAGGTAGGTCAGAGAGGCAGGAGGGTACAACACTGAATGAAGACTCCCTGTGGGCCAGGCCCTGTGCTGCTAGTTCTTCCTTCGTGAAGGTCAACATTATTATTGAACACCAACTGTGTGCTAGGCCTGGTGCAAGTTATTTATTCAATTCAAGGAACATTTATTGAGTGCCTACTGAATGCTGGATACTATACATTTGTTAAGCATCTATTGTATGCCAGCTGTCCCAAATCAGTGCCTGTGTACACAGTAGTTCCATAAATGCCTGAATCAATGAATGCCCTCAAGGGACCCCCATTCTTCTTTCTAAAATGGCCTATAAATAAATAACTGTAACACTCAAAGGTAAGGCCATAATGTGGGTGTGTTCAGAGTGTAGAGGGGCCCTTATCACCTTGTACTGCCAGGTACCTTTCCCAGAGCCTTACTGCCTCACCTGTGACCAGTTCTTTGAAGGGCAGGTTGACTTGCCCCTCACTCACCTGCCTGTCCATCCCCAGGCCAGCCAGGAGAGACTTTGCCTGTAGCACACGTTCAATCTGTGCCTGTTTCTGGTTCCTGCTGCTTCTCCTCCTGGCAGTTTGTCATTCATACATAATCCTGAGGTTGCCAGGGAGCTGGGCGCCTCCGACAGGCTGCCCACCCTCCCATTTGGCCTGCCTTTCCAGCTGAAAAAGGATTTGATTCTTCCTTCTTGGTACAACCCTTTGCCTGGACCTCTTATAAAAATTCAGAAAATGCATAGAAATTGTTAAAGCCTAAAATCCTTATCATAGTCACAAGGCTTTGCCTGATCTGACACTTCCTTCCCTCCTTCCTTCCTCCTCCTCCACTTCCATTTTAAATTGTGGTAAATATACATAACAACTTACCATTTTAACCATTTTAAAGTGTACAGTTCAGTGGCATTAACTACATTCACCTTGTGGTGTAACCATCACCACCATCTTTTCCCTCTTTCTTAATAATACAAGATAATTTACTCATTTATCATTATCTTATATTGAGATCTTATATTTAATAATCAGCTTATTTAAAACATTTATAAAGATAACTTTAAATATATACAGATTATTTTGGTAATAAATTATTAATACTGTGAGCACATATAAAAAAGAAAGAAGAATATTATGCAGTTGTAAGCTTTAAAAATAAGAAATAAACATGTACATGAGCCCAGCTGGTGTTGCCCAGTGGTTGAGCATCAACCTATGAACTAGGAGGTCACAGTTCGATTCCCAGTCAGGATACATGCCCAGGTTGCAGGCTCGATCCCCAATGTGGGGTGTGCAGGAGGCAGCAGATCAATGATTCTTATCATTGATGCTTCTATCTCTTTTGCTCTACCTTCCTCTCTGAACCAATAAAATATTTTTTTAAAAAGTTATAGATTTGGATGGTGCTGATGGTTGCACAACAATTTATACTTAATGCCACTAAACTGTAGACCTGAAATGGTTAAAATGGTAAATCCTATGATATATATATATATATATATATATATATCCACAATTAAAAAAAAGTGCTCAATTCAATAGTACATTTACTAAAGTTGGAACAATACATAGAATTTTAGCATGGCCCCTACACAAGGACAACGTATAAATTTGTGAAGCATTTCATGAAAAGGAAAAAAAAGAACAACAGCAACAACAAAAATCCCTTTCTTCCCCAAAGTCACTACTATCCTCAGGGTTTTTTGTTTTGTTTTGTTTTAGTATGTGTTTTTAAAAATCCTCACCCGAGAATATTTTTCCATTTATCTTTAGAGAGAGTGGAAGAGAGAGGGAAAGACAGAAATATCAATGTGAGAGAAACACATTGATTGGTTGCCTCCTGCAGGAGCCTGACTAGGGCCCGGGTGGGAGAGGAACCTGCAACCCAGGTATGTGCCTTGACAGGAATTGAACCCGGGACCCTTTGGTCCGCAGGCTGACGCTCTATCCACTGAGCCAAACTGGCTAGGGCCACTTTATTTTACTTTTAAAAATTAAATCTTTATTGTTGAAAGTATAACATCTGTTTCTAGTCCCCCCACCTCAAGTACCCTCGTATTGACTCTTCTTCTTTCCCTGCTTCAGCCCCCTATTCCTCACTCTTGCTTCCCCAATAAAGTTGCACTGCACCGCACAAACTTCTGATTCATTCTCTGCTTCCTGAGGAACCCAAGAAGGACATATGCTGCAGTCTCTCCACTCTCCTGTTGATGAACATTGAGGTGGTTTCAAGTTTTTTGAGATTGCACACGGTGCAGCTAGGAAAACATTCTTGTTTGCGCTTCCTGGCGTACTTGTGTTTGTGTTTTTGTAGAATGTTCCTAGCTATGGAACTGCTGGATAATAGGTTGTACACTCCTTTAGCTTCACCAGATATTACCCGATTGAGTCCCAAAGTGACCACTTAGATTTTTCCAGTTTATTTCACCTTAACCCCTGCCTTCAACTCACTGGATTTGTTTGGGTCATCTGGGTCTTCTTTCAGTTCCTTTAGCACATGTCGTCCCGTTCCACCCCCTCTCCCCAGCCCCCATCACGAGGCTTCTGCATCTGCTCTTTTTTCAGCTGAGAACACTTTCCCCACTTGGCCTAGCTAAGACCTCCTCTTTCCACAGAGATCAGCCAGCTCAGGGCCTCACTTCTCTGCAACAGCTCCCCAACTTCCTGCTCAGCCCCAGACCAGTATAACACCCCTCCCCCTGCCCATTTTATATATCTCATAGTCTCATACACCTCTCTGTGGTGATACACTTATCAGTTGCAACGCCTATCTGTGCAACTGTTGGAACAAGGTCTAGTTGCTCCGCTAAGTTCACTAGCCTAAAAGTAGTGACCTCCATGTTTAAATTCACTGCCACGTCTCCAGCACCGAACACCATGCCTGGCACACCGTAGGCAGTTGATACTATTCTATTCGCTATTTTATGTTCTTACTCATAATCAAGTTTAGCGTGTGATTTTTCCAGCATGTTTAACATGAATTAGCATCTACTGGGAGCTACTAGTAAGATCATGACAATGTAAATAAACACCATGTCTTTCCTTGAGGAACTCACAGATAAAGGTCAGTAAACACTGTTGAGCTGGCTGGAGCCTGACATGTTTTAAGTGCTTAGCAACTGTTGAATTGACTCAGAAGTCACCTCTAGTCTGAGTATTACTACAACGTGTAACCATGGCTCTTGTTTATGAAACACTTATTATGTGCCCGGCACTCTACTGAGTGCTTTTCATTTGCCATCTTATCCTATCCCACGTCCTGCCAGGGAGGTACTGTTATTACCTCCATTTTACAGATTAGGAAACTGAGTCTTAGGAACATGAAGTCACTTGTTCCAAATCAAGTAACTAGAAGTGGCGCAGGCAGGATTCCTCAGCCAGAGCTCCTAACCCCCTATCATGGTGCTAATTTTCTCCTACCCCAACTACACTCCTTTCAGATTCCAGAGGCTGAGTTCTTGATTACAATGGTAAATTAATGATATCTACCATTATGGGGCACTTATTGAATATGAGTCAGTCTGCATCCATCCATTCACTTATTCAACAAATATTTACTGGGAACCTACCCTGTGCCATGCTATGTGTGAGGGGCTGGGGAGATAGTGGTGAACAAAACAGAATAAAACACCTGCTTTGTGTTGTTGATATCCTAGTGTGAGGAGGAAAAAAATATATATATATGATACTGATCAGTGCTACAGAGAAAATGAAAACAGAAACAGAAACTATGGAGTGTCATGACTGGGGTTTCCATGATCTCATTTCATTCTACCAACAAGCTATTATTTTTCCCATTGATAATGAGATTCAGAGAGGTGAAGACCCCTCCTCATAGGCACATAGCTCATAGGCTGAGAAGTGAGGACTCTGGAAGGACCAAGGATCCCGTCACTGCCAATCACTTTTTTAAAAATATATTTTTTCCCCTAGCCAGTTTGGCTCAGTGGATACAGCAGTTCTCAACCTGTGGGTCGCGACCCCTTTGGGGGTCGAACAACCCTTTCACAGGGGTCACCTAAGACCATCGGAAAACACATATATAATTACATATTGTTTTTGTGATTAATCACTATGCTTTAATTATGTTCAATTTGTAACAATGAAAACACATCCTGCATATCAGATATTTACATTACGATTCATAATAGTAGCAAAATTACAGTTATGAAATAGCAACGAAAATAATTTTATGGTTGGGGGTCACCACAACATGAGGAACTGTATGCCTCCTTGCATACCCCTCACTGGGGATCGACCCTGCAACCAAGCTACGTGCCTTAACCGGGAATTGAACTATGACCTCCCGGTTCATAGGTTGATGCTCAATCACTGAGCCATGACGGCTGGGCGTGCCAATCACTTTTTGTTGTGTGCCTACTGAGTGCCTAGTATCATGGTGGAGACAAAAGGAATGTCCACAGTTTTCCAAGAGTTTAAGATTGGACAGGCAGGTAAGTAGACCCAGGTGACTGGAGGGTTCAGACGGCTGGATGCAGTGTCCATGCTGTGCCCAGGGCAGACATTAGATGTGATTGCCTATGGGAGATGCTGAGGCTGGAGTCCAGGCTCAGGCAGACAAATCAATTCCAGAGACCAGGAGCAGAAGACTAAGACCCATATGCCCTTTGGATGTTGGTGATTCTCAGGCGCACCAGTCCCTGCCCTGTCCACACAGCCAGCTCCACTGCCCCTCCTCTTTCCACCCTAGGTCTCCAGGCCATCAAGCATGACCAAGTGATAAGCTCTGGCCCCACCCTGGGGAAGTCACACGCACAAGCACATAGCTGCTTCCCCTTCTCCTTATGCTACATCAGCTGCTTGAAGGGCCTCCCAGATAGGGGGCTCTGGGGTGATGACAACTGGTCCCTTGCCCCCACATGGCCCAAGGACTCAGTTTCTGCCCAGCAGATCACATGAACTCCGTAGGCCATCTGGAACCCAGGGGAGGAGAGCCTGAATTTTGGAGCTATAAAGGTATAGAGTACCACCTCCCTCAGGCAGGCTACCTGGTTGTACTTCAAGAGGGCCTCTTAGAACATTTGCATGTTCTTCAAAGAAGAGCACTTTTAGGTTTAGCTGATCAAGCTGAAAATAGACATATTTTGGATTTGAGGAATTCATTCACTCAACAAACATTTGTTGAGTATATTTTATGAGCCCAGCCCTAAGGGCTGAGGATAGACAGTGAACAAGACCAAGGCCAGTCTCTCAGGGACCTTTCCTTTTCTTTTTTTCCCCCTAATTATTGATTGATTGATCTGAGAGAGAGAGAGAGAGAGAGATTTGTTGTTCCATTTATGTATGCATTCACTGGTTGATTCCTGTGTGTGCCCTGAAAGGAGATGGAACCTGCACCCTTGGTGTAAGCGGATGATACTCTAACCCAGCGGTCGCCAACCAGTGGTCCGCGGGCCACTCTAACCTACTGCGCTACCGGCCAGGGCAGGGACTTTTCCTTTTAGTTTAATAGACAGACGTTAGACTATTAACACATGAGCATTTTATTATCATTGTGAGAAATAGTCTAAATGAGAAGGTTTTGTGCTTGGGTAAACTGGGCAACTGGCTGGCTGTTGAATTTCTAAGGGCCGCGTCAGAGACTGGGGATAAGAGCCAAATCTCCGTCTCTTTTCGGGACACCCTCCCCTCACCAGGGCGAAAGGCCTCCTTCTCTGCCATGAATAGGTGCTGAGGGGCCAAGAGGAGGGTTTCCTATCAATGCTGCTCTGTGTATGAATCTAGGAGGCACTCAGCAAATAACTGGTGAATTAATGTTATTTCAAGGCGGGATAAAGAGCCACTGACTCCATTAGCAGAGGGTGAATGGCTCGCGGGGAAAGAAGAAATCTCGGCGCTGTGATTCCCAGATTTCTGGAAGGATGAGGAATTTGGGGACCAGGGGAGGCACGATAGAGATGCTGGACTTCCATTAGACACATCCTTTTAGAGTAGGTGCTGGCACCGTGCAAGGTAGGAGATGCATCAATGCATGAGACAGGTGGGGGCGGGAGGGGAGGGTCCCTGCCCTCCCCCAGCTCACAGTCTGGTGAGAGTGAAGGCAGCAATGAGATAATGTGATAAGCATTATGAGGGGGGCAGGAAAGAGAAGACAGCTCAGTTGATTGTAGGAAGATAAGAGTTTTGGAGAGGAAGAGGGCAGGCAGGAGAAAGTGCTCAGGGTGGAGGAATCAGCATATGCAAAAGCCTGGGGGAGAGAAAACAACTTCTTTCAAAGAACTTAAAGTAGCTCTGGGAGTTGAGACTGATTGGGGTGAGAAAGGATGTTGGAGAGAAAAGCGGGGCTGTTCCACCCTTTCAGCCTTCCCCTTGGGGGAAAACTAAATCCCCCCAATCCACAACTAGTTAGGGTTATGAAGTCCAGGAGGTGGACTTCATTTTAATGAAGACCCATCATTTACTGACCACCACGTTATAGAACACTGGCTCATTCCATCCTCATGCAGCTCTTACACGTTTGATAATATGACTCCCATTTTACAGAGGCCACAACTGAGACAGTTCGGGTGCCTGGTCTAAGATCACATAGCTCGCGATGTTTGGGAGTTTAAATGTTGTTTTATGCAAATGCTTCTGTTGTAGCAGTTCCTTGTACATGAGGTAATGCATGTAAAAGCTTTTTTGTAATAGAGCCATGTAAACACGAGGCATTACTAGTTTTCGGTCTACAGCATTCGGGGAGCCCAGGAAGGGGCAGTAATGAAAGCCAAAAGGCCCAAGGGCCTCTCTTAAAATTCCCCCGAGTCTATTCTAGTTCCCTCTTTGGGGCACCTCCAGATATTATCTTCTGCCAAGTAGAAAGTTTCTCAGAAGTTGCAAGACGTGGGAGATTAAAAAAAAAAAAAAAAATCAGCACCAACAACTACAAAAACTCCCGCAGCAGCCTGAACACAAAGAGTCTGAATTTTGAACAAAGGGCAGGGTGAGACCCAAAAGTAAATGCTGACACATCCTCTCTCCAGCTGTGAACTGGGGGTCTGAGGGCTGCGGCAAAGGTCATCTGTCTCCACATCTTCGGGCAGGAAATGCAATTCAATCCTCTCAGTGACTGATGGGTCTGCAAGATTAATGGAATCGTCCCCAACCCTGGACTCCCTTCTGACAGCACAAAAAGTGAATCAATCCCCCCCCCCCCCACTTTCCTCTTACTAAGTGAGGTTCACTGATTCCTTATTTTAAAAGTTCAAAACTTTTCTCCCGGAAATTTGTCCCCAGGTGTCCCTTTGCAGGGTGAAACTCTGCCTTTTGGGGTGAGATTCTGAAGGTCTGGGGATCTTTCTAGGCTTTTCCTCTGTCCCTACTTCATCTTTCAAAATAAACATTAATGTAAAGAGCATGACTGTCCCTGAGAGGGTTAACTGCCAGCCCTGCTGTCCGGCCCTTGGGGATTGGCAACCAATGACCACTTAGCACGATGAAGTAATTCTTGGGTTTTGATTTCCATTGGGTAACACACTTGTCCATCAATCCAAAGATGCAAGTTTTGAAAGTATCTTTGAACTTTTATGACTAGCTTCCTGGCATTAACCCCTTAATAAACTCACCTGTTATTTCCAACGTTCCTGCCAATGCTCACACAGGAAGGGAGATTAGAAAAATGCAGAACTCTAGACATCAACTTAAGTCTTCTCCAAATGACCAAAGCTCTATGTAATTCTGCTCTTTCCTACTCTGATACTTCAATCTACAAGGTACTGAAGAATGAAAAGCCAGAAGAGGTCTTTGGGAATTCCAAACATTTTAATGGAAATAGTGTGGTATGTTGCTCCCTCAAATATTTTTTAATTGCAAAAGTAATACAAAAATATGGCAAAACTCTAAGGTTTGGCAAAGTCTGGTACTAGATACACTCGTCCTTGCTATATTCTTTGTGATATTTATTTTCTATCCCTTTATGTGTGAAGTATTTGATAAATTTCAAAGGACACAATGGTAATTACACATGCAAATCATATTTAAGTATAGTTTATATAACCCCTTCAAAAACTTCCTCTCTCTGTTTTTCTTTTGTGTGTGTTTATACATCACCTATATGCAGTTTGTTTTAATGTAAATGGGATCATAACATACACATTATTCTGAATTCTCTTTTTTTTTTTTAACTCACCCAAGGATATGCTTTTATTGATTTTAGAGAGAGGGGAAGAATTATATTTGGGTGACCACCATGTAGATTCAGAAAGAGAAAATTACTAGTACCTCTTGCTGTTCACATTATCCCCAGAGTTGAGGCTTTTTCTGCATTTTGGGTTGATCTCTCCTTTGCTTTTATTTATGCTTTACCACTTACCTATATATAGATAAGCAATATTTATTTGGTTTAAATTTGCCTGATTTTGAACCCTAGAGCCTCAAAAGAATGACTAAAATGTAATTCCTTTTTTGAATATGCAATATATTTACATAGAACAAAATTCAAAAGGTACTACAGCATATAAAATGAAATGTCTATAAGGTTCAAAATCAGGAAACACTAATGCATACATGTGGCAAAAATTTCATGCTGTACCAAACAATAAGTTTTCTTCCCTTTTCTGTTCTTTTCCTATTTAAAAAATTTTTTAAATTTATTTTAGGGAGAGAGAGGGAGAGAGAGAGAGAGAGGGAAAGGGAGAGAAAGAAAGAAATATTCAATGGCTGACTCCTGCACGAGCCCCTACCAGGTATCAAACAGAAATCTGGGTATGTGCCCTGAGTGGGAATTGAACCCGCCACCTTTTGGTGTATGGGATGACACTCCAACCAACTGAGCCATACTGGCCAGGGCTTTTCCCGTGTGTGTGTGTGTGTGTGTGTGTGTGTGTGTGTGTGTGTGTGTTTTCCCTATTTCTTTCCAAAGAAAATTCTGTGCATATAAAATATATGTAGCTATAGATTATACCCCGTTGCTTAACGAAAGTGGTCAGCACAATTAAGTATTAATATTCTACACCTTGTTTTGTTATAAGGCTATGAGACCATTCCATATCAGTATATATAGAACTACATTATTCCTTTTAATGATTTAATAACATTTCCTTGGGCATACAAATGGTCCAGGAATTATTCAATCAGTTCCCCAACTTTTTAGGTGTTTTCAATCTTTTTCTATTTCGAACAGGGCTACAATGGATTGCATCTTTGTGTGAGTCTATCAGTAGGAAATATATCAGGAAGTGGTTATCCCATTCTAAGGCTTCCCGCCCCATCACCCCTTACCTGTCCTTGAGAAGTTTGTCAGATCCAGGCAGGTGGGACAGTCTTGTATGTAACTGTCCTCCCCAGGTGCCTACAGTGCCATGCTCTCCGCAGGCACTCAGAGTGAGCGGTTTAAGGGCTCACACTGCAAACATTCACATTGTACCAGATGGCTCTAGGAGACCTTTGTAGATATCCTGGGCCCCTCCCCCCAACTCATCATTACAATACTTCATTTTCTTCATTCATTCCACAAATATTTCCAGAAGGTTGATGGGGACCCAGTGCCAAATCAGACCAGGAGGTAGCCTTGTAGGTGAGTTGTGACAAATTCTGGAAAACACTCGAAATTTGCACTGTCCAATGAGGTAGACACTAGTTACATATAACTATTTACATTTAATTACAATGAGATAAAATTTAAGATTGGGTTCCTTAATCCCACTACCCACATTTCAAGTGCTCAATAGCCACATGTGGCTAGAGGCTCTGTATGATCACAGACATAAAAGATTTCCATTGTGCCGTAGGGACAGCCCTGCAGAGGCAAAGTGTAAAGCCTGTGGGCTCTGGATTCCTACAAGCCAGGGGTTCAAGTTCTGTCTGCTACTTCACAGCTGTAAAATTTGGGCAAGTAGCCTGACCTCTCTTTGAGCCTCAGCTGTAAAAGGGGGGCACTGCAGACCCTCCTTCACAAAACTTTGATGAGGATTCAGAGAGATGGCAAAGGCGAGTGGCTTTGCTCAAAGGTATAGTAAGCTCTCAAAGATCAGGAGCTATTGTAATTATATATAAATATGATAACCGCTTCAATTTCTAAGAGTTTGAAAATCCTGAATTCTGAGGGTTCCATCCCAGATCAGCCCTTCCTAACTAACTCCCTTGGGAAGCTGGTGGTCCACAGCCTGGAGTATGTGTATAATCGGAGCTGGTTCTTCTATACGCCCTGTCTTAAAGCACAGAGCTGCTCAATCAACCTTTGATGAATGAAGAAATGAATGAATGGGGCCAACACAGAATCTGACTGGGCTGTTTGTAAGAAGGAGCAGGAGGGTCCAGGAAATCATTATGATGATGTTTCAAATACAACTGGCCTGGTCTTCTTTTTTTTTTTTCCTTCCTGCAAGAAAAAGTACCTCTCTTGGAGAATTACCTTAATCTTCCTTCTCTCACCTACTGCCCACTCCTCTGGGACAATTAACCAACACCAGGAGCTCAAGGGTCTTGGCCCTTCCCCCTTTGGCCCAAAATTACCTCCTCCCCCACTTTGAGCAAATGCCTGGAATTCTTTCAACAGGAGGACAAAGCCTTTCATCTGCCAATTACTGATAAAGGGAAAATGCAAATATCGCTGGGGAAGGTGATCCATCAAGAGCTCAACATTTATTGAGTGACCACTTAGGACCAGGCTGCAGGGTAGGCATTCTGGGGGGGTGAGAGGGGAACAAACCCCTGGCCGGCCCATTCTTCTCTCTGGTCTTCAGTTTCCTCAGGGTTTGTAAAGGGAGGGGATTAAATTAGGTAACTACTCTACCGTTCCCACTCTGCCATGCCAGGAACTGCTCATCGGGGTAATATATGGACTTAACTGTTTTTACCCTAAGGTGCCTGTCATCACATCTTTTCCTGACACCATTTTTTGGGGGACCCCATGTGGCCACATGGGGAGAGAGGTCTTTAGGAGGAAAGAAGAATTAAGATCCAGCCTTCTATTTCAGTTTTGCTTTTTTCCATGACCCCTCCAGTCCATGCACCTTCCTTTGAACATGTTTGTTTCATGATGTGGGAGCAGTAAAGATAGTATCAGAAAAAGCATGTGATGTCCGAGGCCCCGGTGTGAGCCCCAGCAACCCCACTTACAAGCTGCGTGATCTTGGGTGAAGTGGCTTTGCCTTTCTGAGTCGAAGTTTCCTCATTTGCAAAATGAGGAATAACAAGACTATTTCCCTTAAAGCAGTGGTTCTCAACCTTCTGGCCCTTTAAATACAGTTCCTCATGTTGTGACCCAACCATAAAATTATTTCCGTTGCTACTTCATTACTGTAATGTTGCTACTGTTATGAATCGTAATGTAGATATCTGATATGCAGGATGGTCTTAGGCGACCCCTGTGAAAGGGTCGTTGGACTGCCAAAGGGGTCGAGACCCACAGGTTGAGAACCGCTGCGGCTTAAAGGGTTCTGGTGAGAGAGAAGGAAACAAAATGGTCCCTGGTTCTTGATAGAGGCAGAAGGCAAAACCCTTCTCACTCCCACGGAGCCAAAGTGAAACAAATTTTTGACGTTTGCCAGCTAGTGGACTTGGATTAAAACAACTTCTAAGCAGTCTTTGGCGGAGGTGGGGAGAGAATACAAAAAGATAGGGCAGGCAGGAAACTTTAAGGTGAGTGAGGGGGAAGCTGTCTCGCAGGGTGACCAATAGGAGCTGATGGTTCACATCCAATCTCTGATGAGGGAAGCCACTTCCTCTCCACAGGTCTGTCTGATTGCTCTGTTGACATGGGGATGACAGGAGGGCAGAGCAATCTCCAGAATCATAACTTCCCCGAGCTTCAGTTTCTCTTTCTGCAAAATGACTTGCTCTAGCTCTCACACAAGGTAATGGCAGAAAAGATACAATATTAAAAGAATGGCAAGTATTTTTACCACGCCTGCTATAAGCATCTATAAAGTCCCTTTACTTCTTTCCCAGCCCCATGTCATCTAATTGTGATATTTACTCCCAAGATCAGGCCTACGTGGCCTAGAGGACTGTTTAGGGCAGGGGTCCTCAAACTTTTTAAACAGGGGGCCAGTTCACTGTCCCTCAGACCGTTGGAGGGCCGGACTATAGTTTAAAAAAAACAAACTATGAACAAATTCCTATGCACACTGCACATATCTTATTTTGAAGTAAAAAAACAAAACGGGAACAAATACAATATTTGTATTTGCATGTGGCCCGCGGGCCGTAGTTTGAGGACCCCTGGTTTAGGGCCAGCTTTTCTCACAACCAAAGTTGACCTGACTGTTCATTTAGGATTTCAGTTTTGGGGGTGGTCACAGCGAACAGGTATGTGGACAGGGAAGCATACCCAGGTCTAATGGCACTCCATATATGTATAGAGGGTGCCCATACCTCCGCCAAGAAGCCTTATAGGATTAATCAAGGGGGCTCCGGAGCTCCCTGTGCCACATCCCAGAGAGCCTTGCATCTTTCCGCAGACTTTTCTCTTATAAATGGCCAATAAAGGCTTACCCTCCGCCTGTTTGCCAGCTGTGTTAGGAGGCGCCAGATCCAATTCTCTCGGTATTTCACTCCTGAGCCTCTATTTCCTCCTGTTGGCGAGCGCAGGGACCTTTAAAAAATGTTCAACTTCTGTTCCAGGGCTCATCGCTTAGCAAAGCAAAGGACTCCACAGGCGCGGGCAGAATGAATGAAAGGCAACATCTTCCGGTCAGCTCGGATCTGAAAAGGCGCTGGTCTGGCTGTATTTCCTGCATGTTGGTGTGTGTGACTGTGTGTGTATGTCCATATCTTTTGAGTCCGGGAGTTTAAAAGTGATGCAGTTCGCACAGGTATGGAGCCGTGCTAATTTCTTCCTGAGCCCCCAAATGCTTCCTCCTGATGGTAGGTCCGCACATGGGGGGTCTGGGAGGATGGTCCCCACCCAAAAAGAAAAGACTTGCAGCAGAAAAAAAAAATATATTAAAAATGCTTTGAATTTCAGTCGGCCCCGTAGGTAATAGGATGGGGTGGCTGATGAAAGAGGAGGAAGGGTAGCCCGTGGGCAAGGGGGGCAGGAGTTGAGCTGGGGGTCGTCCTTTGGGGTGCCAAGCCCCAGGGGCTTTCACACCGGCTTGCTCTGCTTGCATTTCCGTGCCTCCCACTGAGGCCAGCCGTGCAAATCTGCACCTCTTCCCCCACCCCCTCCTCCTCCTCTCTCCCTGCCCCGCCATCTCCGGGATGCGCCCTCCGCCTGCAACTCAGCCTCCAAAAGTCAGCTCTGCACACAACTCCCCGGCGGCGGCGGCGCCTGCGTGCAGAGGCACTCTCGTGACCCAACAACAAAACAGCGATGCCAGGGCGCTAACGGCGCCCGGTGCCTCCCGGGCGCCCTTCCCGCCCCAAACCTCTTCGGGCCGCCGCCCCCGCCCTCCCCGGGTCCCAGGCCGAGTGCCGCCCCCCCCTCTCCCCAACCCCTAGCCCGGCCGCGGGCTCAGAGCGCGATCGGCAACAATGTTTACGTTCCGGGGATTATGACGTCGGCGCCTCCCCCCCCTACAACTGCTGAAAATGGTTTCCTAGGACTTTGCAAACGGATCTGCTTAAGTGTTGGTGCAAAACTTTGTAGATCTCGGCTCTGGCTTGCTTTATTTATTTTTGATTTGTTTTCTTTGGTCTTCTCTCCTTACCCCCTCCGCCAAAATGCAGGGGGCAGGAGTGTTGACAATTAATTGGTGAACTCTCCTAAAAAAATGGAGGCAGAGAAAGACTCTGGAAGAAGATTGGTGTGTAGCTTTTTTTTTTTACCCCCCAATCTGTATCTGGTATATGATAGATCTATTTTTTGTTGTTGTTGTTTCTTGCTGTCTTTTCTTTCCTTTTCTGTTTTTTTTTTTTTTTTTTTTTTGCAAGAGGACCGGAAAAAATATAATAAATTGCATGCAAAAGGAAGCCAGCAGCTTACTCCTCCAGTCCCTTGTGAGGCTCAGAGTCTCAGACACTTAAGTGGCGAGGTGGAAGGGGGCTGAGCGGGCTTGGGGTTCGCCTGGAATCTGGGGGGCTGCGGGGTCGGGCGCTGGGCGGTGGAGGGAGGAGGCAGAGGATGCGGGGAGTGGCGGGGGAGTCTCCTTAGGAAGTGAGTGTGCGCGCGCGCTTGTGGGGAGATGAGGCAGCTGCTGGTGCGTTTTGGGGTCTCGGATGGGAGCTTTGTGGCGGGCGGTCTGCCTCTCCCCCACTTAAGCCCAGAACCCCCCCCCCTCCCACCTCTTCTTCTTGCATCGGAGGGCGTTCGGCGGGGGCAGCTGGGGTCTCAGTCCTTTCATTTCAGCTTTCCAGCTTTCCCGGTAGGTCGGGGGCGGCTCCAGTCTTAGAAACGCCGCCGGCCCCGGTTCCGGCTTCCCGGCTCTGCCGCCGCGGCCGCCGGGTGGCTGTGAGCGCCGAGCCGGGCGCCGCCGCGGCTCCACCCGGGGCCTACCAATGCCCCGCCAGCCCGTGCGCGGAGCCCCCCTCGCGGGTTACATAACCAGGCTCCCGGCCGAGTGGGCAAAAGTCAACACCTCTCGGGGGTGGGGGGCAAGGGAGAGCCCCCAGATGTCCCTTCCATGGCCTCCAAAGACGCAGGAGGGGAGTGCCCTGTGCAGGGCGCAGGCGGACTCCGGGGGTGCGGCCCCTCTCAGGATCCCGATTTTCAGCATCTTTGGCATTTGCGCAAAGTTGCTCGGGTGGCGGTGGTGGGGTGCAGGGGGCGCGCGGCTTCTGCACCTGTTCGAGCTGGCCTCTTGGTGAGAGACGACCCCCCAGGACCCCCAGTAACGTCCCGGGCTCTCTGGCTTGGGTCCCCGCAGCGCCCGATTGACCGCCAGAGATACGACGAGAACGAAGACGTGTCGGACGTGGAGGAGATCGTTAGTGTCCGCGGCTTCAGCCTGGAGGAGAAGCTGCGCAGCCAGCTGTACCAGGGGGACTTCGTGCACGCCATGGAGGGCAAAGGTGAGGCGCCCCTCCTTCAGCTGCCCTCCGCGCCGCGGGCCGAGCGCACGTGGGGAGGGAGTTGCCGGTGGCTGGGTTCGTATTTCGCGCCCGCGTCCCCCATTCCAGGGGATCCGGTGACGAAACGAGGCCGAGCACTGGGGGGGTGGGGTGGGGTGGGGTGGCCAGGGAGGAGGGCAGACTAGAACCGGGGCCGGGCGTGGGCCTAGGCCCGGCCCGCGCCCACCGTCAGCCCCAGGGTGGGCAGAGGCAGGGGTCCGGCCGACAGAGGGACCTGGGGACGAGCGAAAGGACGGAGGGGCGGACGGAGGGAAGGCGGGTGCGCCGCGGTCCACCCCTCCCGGAGCCGGCCCAGCTACTTGCGCGCTGCCCGGCTGGAGTCTGACTGGGGCGAGGGCCCCCCCCAAGCCTGAAGCCTCCCAAACTCTGGCTGTTTCGGGCCCTGCCAGTTAGGAGCTGGCGCTGGGGGCGCTCAGGGATCATGGAATGACGGGCCTCCTCAGGCCTGGGGTCTGCGGAACCCCATCACCTGGGGGGCTGTGCCAGATTGGAGCGGGGTTCCAGCGGACTCCCAAGTCGTTGGGTGGAGCCCCCCCTTAAGCCTGAGGCCTCTAGCCCCGCAGCCCTGACAGTTTGAAGCGGGGACCGGGGGTGAGGGAGTGACAACCCTCTGGCTTAAGGCTGAGTTCCCTGTTCTCTGGCACTTTAAACTGGAGACTTGGGGCACCCCTCTAGAATTCTGGGTGTCTTCTGGGGCCCGAGACCTTGAGAACTCTGTCCCTCTTGAGGGCCCTGCCAGTTTAAAGCAGGAGTTGGGGAAGCCTCTAGGATTTTGGGGTGCCACCCCCCGCCTGGTACCAGGAAGGTGACTGGGGATGTGCTCTGGGCGTTGGGGTGATGCTCTGGTTTGGGTCCGAGGCCTCCAGAGGCCCCGTGGGGTTGGTATTGTGAAGGCGCCCTTGCCTACCTAGGCATCTACCTCCCTTTGCCCTCCTGGGGTTTGTAAGGTTATCCTCCCCTTTAGAGATTGGAGTTTCCTTTCTGTTACTCCGTTTCCATTTTGTTTGTCCCCCATCCCCCTTGGAAAACCGTTCCATCCATCCCTCAGTGAGCTGATAGCTGCGAAGCCCTCCCGCCCCCCAGGTTCCGCTTGAGTGGCTTGCCTGTGGGGTTAGCCTGGAGAGAGACTGTCCAGGCTTTGCATTTTGAAGTTTCTCTTTTGTGCCCACTGTTTCCTGGGGGCGCCGGGCTTCCGTAGTAGGGGGAGTTGCAGGGGGGAGTTGGGGGGGGGGGGCGGGAAGAAATTTCTGCAGCCTGCCTGGTTTTTCTGGGCATCTTTGCAATCCAGGGGCCTTCTCAACTTCATTTAAATTTCCTTAGCACAAATGGGATTTTAATTCCTCTCCTTTCTCCCCCGACTGGTACTGAGGAGTTGGCGGATCCTATGAGGAAACAATATGCAAACTCTTCCTAGCCATTTGTGACGAATTCTCTGCCCGGGATCTCGGGCCTATTTGAGGAAGCTGAAACTTACCCTAGGGGTGGTCTATGGGGGGGGGGGGGGGCGGTGTTCCCAAGGCGGGCAGGGGTTCCAGCAACGGAGATTCCTTAAATCTGCTGTCCAAGCTCCTTTCAAAGGAGAGGGCCCTAGGGTTTTGGTAGTTCATTCAGATCTGGCCCCCGAAACTCGGGGGAGGAGCTGCAAAACAGAAGGAGCCCTGAGCCCGATTCAAAATAGAAGCTTCTTAAACATCTCTGCCTTTAAATCCTTAGGAATCCTCATTCACTCTGAGCCCCTGGGGATCTGAGCTGCTAAGGTCAGGGCTTTCCCCAGCTCTGGTTTTGTTCTCTCCCTCTCGGAGCTGAGCTGCCTTGGCCTCCTCCCCCCCCAAGTGGCCCCGGGGAACTGTTTCGCTGGGGCAGGAGCTCCTGTGACCCGAGAGCTCTTCTGTCTCCCTTCTGATGCGCCAGGGAGGCCCTGTGCCCCTGTGGGTTGCTTCCCTTCCCTGAGGATTTGGGGATGTGAGAGTTTATCTTAGCCTCCCTCACCTCCAGAGTTAGGGTGCGGATTTGGGGGGTCTGTACTGGACAAACCCCAGATGGAAAACTAGGCTGTGAATTTTCTTGGGGCCTCTCCGTGTCCCCTTCGCACAGCCTCCGCCTGGGGAGCATCCCTCTCGGTTATCCAGTTGGAGCAAGTATTGTGATGCTGCAGCAGAATTTCACTGTTAAGGCAACAAAGCGGTGCCCAGTTCCCTAGTTATTTTGGCACCAAATACACAGTTTCCAGGGAAACCGACTTTTCCCCCCCTCCCCTTCACTATACAGGATATTATAATAAGATCTTCCCCAATGCTCAGCTACAATGAGAATCCTCCTCCCAGCCTCCTCTCTGGGCCTTCAGATCCTCCCAGGTGGCATTCTTCAATTTTGCAGTCCCTTTACTTTGTGAGCTTAGCTGGGGATGAGCTTCTCTGTCCCTCTGTCTCAGCAGTAGCCTGGGCTCCTGTGTGGGGCTCTTTCCTGAGTCTCCCTCCCCAACCCTCGCCAAACTTGAGCTATTCATTGACAAGTTCTGACCCGTGGGGCATGCCGGGAATGACTGAGTAGGCAGAGGAGCTGGTCATTGGCATGGCTTCTCCTAGACTTCGCTTAATCCATTTCCCTGTCATTTTCCAGGGAGCTTTTGCTCTGGAGCTGGTGTCTGCCTCTAGTGTAACCCCTGCCCCTTCCTCCATCATTTTTCTTCTCCTAACCAACTGACTGTGGTTCCTTTGCTCCTTCATGACTTCACCAGCTTGTTTTAATTCCAATATCCAAACAGATTTCAACTATGAGTACGTGCAGAGAGAAGCTCTCAGGGTTCCCTTGATATTTCGAGAAAAGGATGGACTGGGAATTAAGTAAGTTGCTGAAACTAATTGCTCCCCCTCCTCACCCCGGTCTCCCTCCCTAACACAGTTTATACCTTGGGATGGATTTCTCGTAGCATTTGCTCCATCCATCTTTCATCACGAGGAAGGCTCTTTCTTCAGTATCTGGGGGATATAGTATCTCCTTGTTCAAGACCCGGCAAAGGGGAAAAACTCTAAAGATTGGTCTTTTTCAGAGAAGTTGGGGAAAGGATATAGGGTGCTCAAACAGTGTTGACTTTTCCCCCTGACCCACCCCAGTTAACACACAGTGACTTCCTTAAAGAGAGTGTGCCTCCTGCCCAAATTAGGAAACTGAGGCAGGGCCTGGACTGGGAAGGGCTTGGCCAGCCTCTAAGCCCCAGACAGGGCACCCAGGTAAATATATCTTTTTAAAAAATATATGTTTTTATTGATCATTAGAGAGAGGAAGGAAGAGGGATAGAAACATCCATGACAGAGAAAACATCGATCGGCTGCCCCCTGCACAACCCCCACTGGGGATGGAGCCCACAACCCAGGCATGTGCCCTGACTGGGAATCGAACCGGTGACCTCTTGGTCCATGGTTTGACGTTCAACCGCTGAGCCACACCAGCAGGGCACTGGGTACATATTTCTACTCAGACTCCCACTGTGTGGGAATTGGTCTGTTTCTGTGGAGGACGGGTTCCTAGGAGACTAGGCCCCTGTCTCCCTTTCTGAGCCTGCCCAGCACCTGCCTCCTCACTGGGACTTGTTTGGTTTACTTTCTCTTGGAGACCTGTCAGGGCTCCAGGTCGGGAGACATCTGGGAGACAGCCTGGAAGAACAGGTTTCCGCCCCTTGGGCAGGGGTGGGGAGGAGGCTGAGGGTGTCATCTTAGCCCGCTGCCCTCTCCAGCATCGAAGGCTGCCAGACTTGCTCAAGCCTCTCATTCCTATGGATTGAAATGAAACCTGCAGCATCATTGTTAATTAATAGTGAATGTCACCATAATCATTATCGCCTCCTTGCCATATCCCTTGGTATATGGAGTTGGTATAGTGAGTGTGCCTCCCACCCTCTATAAAACTCATTATGCAGAATGTGTTTTAGAGGGAGACACACAGAGAGGGGTACCCACACTAAAAGAAATTGGTTTGAATGCCCAGCTCTGGCCCTTACCGTTGACATTACCCTTCAGACTTCCCTGAAAAAGTGGGCGGACAGTGGATGTCCCCTTTTTTCTGTAGCTGTGTGAGTTCAGGAGTCAGGGAGCGTGTGTGGGTTTGGTGTGCCCATTGGTATGAGGAAGGGGCTCAGCAGTGACCCTCCCTTGACCAGCTGGTCATCACCCTCCCTCTGGGTTGTCTCAGTTTGGGTTCCCAAAATGAGAGCAAGGACCCAGCCCAGCCGGCGTGGTTCAGGGGTTGAGCATCAACCTATGAAATCAGGAAGTCATGGTTTGATTCCCAGTCAGGCAGCGTGGGGCGTGCAGGAGGCAGCCGATCCATGATTCTCTCTCATCATCGATGTTTCCATTTCTCCCTCTTCCTCTCTGAAATCAGTAAAGATATATATATATATACTTTTTTTAATGAGAGCAAGCCCTAGCCGGTTTGGCTTAGTGGATAGAGCGTTGGCTTGTGGACTGAAGGGTCCCGGGTTCGATTCCCATCAAGGGCACATGCCCAGGTTGTGGGCTCAATCCCCAGCAGGGGGCGTGCAGGAGGCAGCTGGTCAATGATTCTCTCTCATCATTGATGTTTCTATTTCTCTCTCCCTCTCCATTCCTCTCTGAAATCAATTAAAAATATTTTTTAAAAATGAGAGCAAGTTCCCCTTGCCCCCAGAATTGGGTTGAACTCTCTGGTTTCTGGCTTCTCATCAATGTCTGCTCCTCATTTTCTAGGATGCCTGACCCTGACTTCACAGTCCGAGATGTCAAACTCCTAGTGGGTAAGTTGCTTGCTGTGTGTGGCTCAGAGATGCTGAAGTGGGGAGGGGGAGAAAGGGAAGGAGGCCAGACCACCTGCCTGCTTAGGTTTTAACTGCCTCTGACAACAAAGTCCCCGGCAGGAGGAGGCAGGAGCAGGTGTGAGCTGCAACCCGCGTCATTGTCGGGAAGAGGTCAGGTTGCAAAGTCCTAAGAAGCTGGATCCGAGGGTGTTTGCCAGTGGGAAGTTTGACGAGGCTGATTTGGGCCCTAGCCTCCAGCCTGGGTGTCAGCGACTCAGTCTTCAATCTCTCCTTTGAGTTTGCTTAGGAGTTGCAGGGTAACTTTCGGTGTGCTTTATGACCCCTGGAAGACTTTCAGACTTCCCGGAGGAGGGATCGTTCATTCTTTCCTGCTTCCTCAGGGCTCCAGGCAGGTCTGGGGCGGGCTGGCCGCTGATTGCCCAGCAAATGCCGATTAAGGCCCTGAGCACCTGCAAAGTAGCTGCTCACCTGCAAAATAGCTTCCCGACTCCCGGTGGACCAGGTAGCAGGCGGCATTTCAGATTTCACAGGAAGTCGTTCGATCAGTCCATCCTTTCCAGACGTGTTTCTCAAGTAGCTCCTGCATGGCAGGCAAGTTCAGAGCTGTGACCATGACAGACAAGATCCCTGCCCTCGTGGTTGGAGTGATGGGCAATAAAGAAGTCAACAGTTTGTTTGTTTTTTTTAAAATAACTTTTATAGACATTTTTCAGAAGTCAACTGTTTTTAAAAATATGTATCATTTGAAGGGTGACAAAGGCTAAGGAGAAATAAATCAGAGTAATGAGATGAAGCATGGTGGTGCTTCTTTAATTTTTTTAAAATTTATTAATTGTAGTGAGAGAGTAAGAGAAAGAGAGAGAGAGAAACATTGATTTGTTGTGCCATTTATTTACGCACGCATTCATTGGTTGTTTCTTGTATGTGCCCTGACAAGGGATATTGGGATGATGCTCTAACCAACTGAGCTACCTGGCCAGGGCCTATATGATGGTGTCGTAGATGGGGGGTATTCAGAGAGGGCCTGGGTAGTGGTGGTGTCAGGACATTTGGACAGAGATCTGGCTGATGAGAAGCCAGTTGTGGGAAAGACCTTTCCAGACTGTGGGATGAGCGAAGGCAAAGGTCGGGAAGTGTGGGAGGAACAGAAAGAGTGAGGGGGAAAGTAGCATGAGAAGGGAGAGATCACAGGGTCAGGTTCCTCTAGGGTTAAACATTTTTCCAAATATTGAGATAAAATTCCCGTACCATAAAATTTGGGGTGTACAATCCAGTGGCTTGCAGTATATTCACAATGTTGTGCAACCATCACCACAATCTTATTCCAGAACATTTCTGTCACCCCCAAAATAAACCCTGTACCTCCCAATTCCTCTCTGCCTCTATCTGCTTTTTGCCTCTATGGGTTTATCTATTCGGACATTTCATATGAGTGGAATCATATAATATGTGCTCCTTTATGTCTGGCTTCTTTCTCTGAGCATCATGTTGTCACGGTATATCCACATTGTAGCAGGTGTCAGTACCTCATTCCTTTTCATGACTGAATAATATTCCATTGTATGGACAGACCACATTGTGTTTATCCATTCTTCAGTTGGTGGGCATTTTGGTTGTTTCTAGTTCTTAGCTATTATGAATAATGCTGCCATGAATATTCATGTACAAGTCTTGTGTGGGCAAACGGTTTTCTTTCTCTTGAGTATTTAGCTAAGAATGGAATTGCTGGGTCATTCGGTGACTATATTTAACCTTCTGAGAAACTGCCAGACTGTTTTTCAAAGCAGCTGCACCATTTTACATTCCTATTAGCAAAGTATGAGGGTTCCAATTTCTCCACATCTTCGCCAACACTTGTCATTGTCTGTCTTTTTGATGAGAGCCATCTTAGTGGGTGTGAAGTGGTGTGATCGCATTGAAGTTTTGTAAGAGCCCACTCTGGTGGCTGCGTGGAGGATGAAGACAGCTGACGGGTGGGTGTGTCAGATAATCCAGCGTGAATAATTGATCCCAAAGTGTGTCATCGGATACTCAGAAGGGAGGCCGGATGTGCTGGAAGGAGATGGCACGGATGACAGAAGGATCTCGGCTAATTGTCAAGGGCTTGCTCAAAGGATAGATTTTTCTTATAGGGGGGATTAATGGTGATGGGAAAAAATAAACAACAACAAAGCGATGTTTTTAAAAGCAGGGATTCCAGAAGTGCTGAAGGAAGTGAAAATCAGAGCTAAAGGGAGCAAACTTCCCAACGGTGGGCAGATGGGATGACGGACCCTATAAATCAAGCCTTGGCCCAGGCAACCCGCTCTGGTGCCTCAACCCAGCCCCAGCCTTTGCTGTTAAACAGCCCTGGTTTGAGGTCCCACTTTGTTAGTTGATGGGTGATTTGGGGAAAGCTACTTAACCTCCCTAAGCCTCAATTTCCTCATCTGCAAAGTGGAGCTAATTGGCTAACCGCAGAATCTGCCTCAAGGAAGGACCCTCTACAAGAATGAATGCATACTCAGAATTATGCTGGATGATGAGTGCTCAATAAATGGTCGCCGTTATTCTGTATTATAAATGCAGGACATTGGGCTGATGAGATGCTTTTTATGAACAAGGATTAAAGCCAGATTCTCAGATCTGGGGTTTAGGCAACATCACTGTCTTACTGACATCGCTTTTGGCCCTTTGGAGGAATTTTCAAGTCCTTGGCGGTTTCATTATGGTCTGGTGTGTCCAGGCCGCCTCTTCTCTCCCTGAGGCTCATTCTTCCCACTGTGGAAGCAAATCAATGGTTCCTATGCCCTTGCCAGCTCTTGGAAAGTCTAGGATGGCAAAGAAGGCAGGACTAGTAATACCTGCACAGCCTCTCCTGGCATTTCTATGACGATCAAAAGATCGGTGACTATCAAAGTGCTTTGTAAAGCTGTAGTGAGCTCTGTCGCTGTGAGGGAGGCCTGTAATTGTGGGTAGCATGGGGTGTTACTATGCCCATCGTAGTGCACACAGACATCCAGAGAGCGGCGACGGGGCACCTTTGTCATAGCAACTGAAGTGATAAGTGTAACTCCAGCCGGCCTAACCAAAACAGAATGAGTTCAAGGGGTGTCTTGATCCGGGTGCTCCAAGAAGATCTCAAGAAGTTGACGCATATTTTTCCTTCCTGCTTCCTCTTTCTTTCTGCTTCATTCTTTGGCAAGCTTTTCCCCATGTGGTGGCAGAGTTGGGGAGCCAGCAGCTCCAGGCTTCCATCCTGCCAGCTCAGGGTCCTCCTCCCCAACCCCTTAGTAATTCCATCAGATGTCTCTGCATGCGCTCTGATGGGCTTAGCACACCCCACCCAGCAGAACCACGTGTACTGGGCATAGGAAGGAGGAACTCTCCGGGGTCGCTGGGCAATAGGAACATGCCCCTACCGCACATGGGAGTTTTGCTTTGGAGTGCGGTGTACGGGGGAGGCTGGCCCACCCCTCCCAGATAGTGTGGGATCTCAGTCTCTGTCTTTAGCCTCCTGCCCCCTCCCCAGGTCACTGAGGATTGAGGTGGCCTACAGCAATGGGGTCTTGCATATTATCTCTTTCTGACTGGGACCCATGACCTCCTGGTTTGTAGATCAACGCTCAACCACTGAGCCACTCCAGCCGGGTGCATATTATCTCTTTATTGTATTTCTCTCTACTGAGGATGCCCAAGCCAACTGAGGTCTTCCTTGGCCCTTTTTCTTAAAAAAAAATTTCAGGATAAATCACCTCATTCAATATCCGTTTATTCTTTTAATTATAGAAATAATCACCTATCTTTTATTAGATGTTTACCATATGACCGCATTTTGTCCTCACCAATAATCATATAACTTAAGTGCTATTGTTCACTGTTGCAGATGGGGGATCTGAGGCTCAGAGGGAACAAGCCACACAGATGGGGTCAGTGAAGCCAGGTCCTGACCCCAGCTCTAGGTGTTTCCAAAGCCTATGCTTTTGCTTTTATGTTTACAAAGTGCTTTCTGTAATTGTGGCAGGTCACTAGGGCAGGTCTTCTTCTCTCCACCTTCCAGATGAGGAAACTGAGGCCCAGCAAGGTTCAGGGATATACCCAAGGCCTCACTGCTGGGAATTGGACAGTGGGATTTGACCCTCGGCCAGTGCTCTTGCCTCTGTGAAAGACTCACAAGGAGAGAATTTAAAAAAACAACAATCCAGCCTGGCTGGTGTGACTCAGTGGTTGAGCATCGACCTATGAACCAGAAAGTCATGGTTTGATTCCCAGTCGGGGCACATGTCGGGGATGCAGGCTCGATCCCCAGTGTGGGGCCTGCAGGAGGCAGCCGATCAATGATTCTCTCTCATCATTGATGTTTCTTAACTTTAAAAAAATATATATTTTTATTGATTTCAGAGAGGAAAGGAGAGGGAGAGAGAGATAGAAACATCAATGATGGGAGAATCTTGATCGGCTGCCTCCTGAACACCCCCTACTGGGGATCGAGCCCACAACCTAGGCATGTGCCTTTGATGGGAATCGAACCTAGGACCTTTCAGTCTGCAGGCCGACACTCTATCCATTGAGCCAAACTGATTAGGGCCCTTTCTTTTTTTAAAATATATTTTTTTTTGCCGAAACTGGTTTGGCTCAGTGGATGGAGCGTCGGCCTGCGGACTGAAGGGTCCCAGGTTCGATTCCGGTCAAGGGCATGTACCTGGGTTGCTGGCACACCCCCATTAGGAGATGTGCAAGAGGCAGCTGATCGATGTTTCTCTCTCATCGATGTTTCTAACTCTCTATCTCTCTCCCTTCCTCTCTGTAAAAAATCAATAAAATATTTTTTTTAAAAAAATTAAAATAAAATAAAATAAAATATATTTTTATTGATTACAGAGAGGAAGGGAGAGGGAGAAACATCAATGATGAGAGAGAATCATTAGTCAGCTGCCTCCTGCACACCCCCTACTGGGGATCGAGCCCACAACCCACGCATGTGCCCTGTCCTGGAATTGAACTGTGACTTCCTGGTTCATAGGTCAATGCTCAACCTGAGCCACCCCGGCTGGGCTCATCATTGATGTTATCTATCTCTTTCTCTTTCTTCCTCTCCCTTCCCCTCTGAAATTAATAATAAAAAAAATATATATTTTTAAAAAAGCACTTCGAAAGAAATCAGAAACTTGAGGATGATAAAGAAGGTTCCAGAACCATGAAGAGGGCCAGTTGCGTGCACTCTCTGAAAAGCACGCTGGGGGGAGTTTGGGGTCAGGGCCCATGTGTGCTTCCTATTAGTGTTCAAGGTCACCTTGAAGCCTCTCCCGGGCTCTGAGCCTGTGACTCTTAGAACTGACTGATGGAGCCTTCAAAGCAGGGCCAGGGGGCCACGGATTAATTTCTGCAGCTGGAATTTGTTGGATGTGTGTGTAGCCTGTGAGCCCAGAAACCAATGAGACTTGGGAACAGGGGAGGGGAGGAGGAGGGAGAGACAGGGGGCTGAGCTGTTGGCCTACTTAGAAATGCCAGGCCCCGCAGCTCCCAAGTGGAAAATTTCTCCTGGAACCCATCGCCTTCGTGGGCTGGAGAGTGCCCGCACTGTGGGTCCCTTGCAGGCTCCAAAGGGCAGCTTGTCCTTGTCACCTGCTCCAGGGGTGGCTGTCCCCAAAGCTTGGAGGACCGCATTCCATTTTAGCACTGATCTGTCCCTTCTGTCCCTACAGGCATTTGCTGGGCTTCCTGCTCAGAGACAGGGCACTTGTACCCAGCTCTCCTTTGCCACCCGTGGCAGAGCCGACTGGGAACCTGAGAAGCCGGAGCGCCAGTTCTTAATCCCCAAGCTCAGACCGAAAGAGACTGGCAGGCCCCAAGTGTCCCCCGTGACTCCTCTGGGTCTCTTCTGCCTCCTACCTTCCCCCATTTCACATCTAAGGGATCTGATCTGAGGATTTAAGAACTGGGCTAAAAGTCAGTGCGGCTGCCCTGGAAGAGGACCCACAAATGACCTAACCCAGTGGTTTTCAAAGGGGAAATCCCGAGAATCTGGATGTGAATTCTGAGCACCCCCGCCTCCCACCCACTTCAGCCTGAGCCCTTGTTTTTGTTTATGCATTTGGCTCTTGTCAGAGCTTCTGTTTGAAGAAGAAAGAGTTTTGTGGCAACCAAAAATAAAGTGTAAAGGTCAACTACTTCCTGTCTTCACACATGAGGCAGTTGAGGCCTAGAGCAGGGTCAGTCGGGGTGCCTGGGACTGAAACTCAGCCCAGGGCTCTTGGCACTGTCCCAGGTGCCCTTGACACACCCACGACTCATTCTTTGACCTCCTGTGGGCTGTCACTAACTGAGGAACAAGTCAGGCACCTGTGCTTCTAACATGGTTCTTCAAGGGAGAATAAAATAGCTGGAATAGGCTCTGGCTGGCGTGGCTCAGTAGTTAGGGTCGTCGGTCCACTCGCCAAAGGGTCCCTGGAATTCTAGATGCAATCGGCTGATGGCTGTGCCTACCTGTGTGCCTATCGACATGCCGGCACTTCTCAGAAGTGTTGCATGTTCATGATCTCATTTCAGTCCCAGGACAACCTCATGGGCTGGCTACCACTTTTGCTTCGGTGTAGTAACTGATCCTCAGAGAAGCTAAGAGGCCCAGCTGAGGTTTGAACCCGTGAAGTCTTTGCTTAATCACTGCATTGTGTCGTTAGGGGCAGCTGAGCTCTAGGCCTTTGGTGCTGACTTGCTCTAACCTCTAGGGATGTGCTTCCCATCACCTGCCTGCCAGCAAACCCCCTTCCCAGGCAGGCGTGACCTTGAGCAAGGTTAGGGAAGAGAGGCAGGTAGGTGGGAGGCTGGCAGAGCGGCAAGGGTTTGGGGGGCCTGTTCTGCCCCCACCTCCCAGACTCTTAACAGCAGGCTCTTTGCCAGGTGGGCTTTCCAGAAAAGCTGAGCAGAGCCCACCTGTTCCAGGCGCCCTGGTAAGGAGCCAGCATGGCCAAGAACACACCAGAATTTCCAGCAAAGTTCAGGGATGCCCCCTGGTGGATCTGCACTCCCAACGCAGAACTAAAGCTCTTCTTCCGGCCTTCCCAGGATCCCTGGGTGCCTGCAGCCAGCCACTGAAGAAGGCCAGGTCATTTTTCAGGCTCAGCTGGTGATTCCGTGTTGCTTAGGATGGGTTGGGGGTGGGGTGGGGTGGGGTGGGGGATGAGCATTCCATAGAATTGGGTTCAAATCCCACCTCTGCTGCTCGCTAACTGGGCATTTTGGGGCAAGTTAGTTGTCCAAGCCTCAGGTCTCATCCATCAAATGCGTATAATTGAAGTTCCACCTCACAGAACTCTTACCTCAATTAACTTAAGATAACCTGTGTAGAGAGCTTGCCTGTGCTGGCGTGCTCAATAAATATTAACTATTCTAATTGGTAGAAAGACTGTGTTCTGGGGGAACTTGAGCCAATCACACCTGTCTCCAGACCTTGGTTCCCTCATTAGTAAGACCGGAACAGTCCTAATTAGCTTCTGGGGTAGTGGTGAGAACTAAGCTATTGAATGCAAAAGATAGTAACCCCCAAGTTCTTTTATGCACTTAAGGCATTACTCTTTTTAAAAAAATATTTCTATTGATTTTTACAGAGAGAGGAAGAGAGAGGGAGAGAGAAAGAGAAACATCTGTTTGAGAGTGGAACATGGATGGGCTGCCTCCTGCACGCCCCCAGGTGGGGCTTGAACCTGCAACTTGGGCATGTGCCCTGACTGGGAATTGAACCTGCAGCCTTCCAGTGCACGGGACAATGCCCAATCAATTGAGCCACACCGGGGCTTAAGGCGTTACTTTTATTATTCACTTCCAACCAGGTGAAAGGCACTATGTGTTTATTCAACAAGAACTGACCATAGGCCTGTCATGGGCCAGACTTTGTGTGTAGACTTTGTGTGTGAACAGATGGGAATACTGTGCACATCAGAGTGTAAGCCCCATGAGGGTTTTTGTCTAGTTCAAGGGTCTGCAAACTTTCTCGGTAAAAAGCCAGAGAGTAAGTATGTATTTCAGGCTTTGCCCGGCCGTTGTAGCTTGGAAACAGTCGGAGATATGTGAGTCAATGAGTGGGGGCTGTATGCCCATAAAACTTCATATATGGACCCAGAAATGTGAATTTCATGTAATTTTCACATCAAAAAATATTATTGATTGTGGGCCATACAGGAATCAGTGGCGGACCCATTTATTGCTTAGTTGAGTCTTTATTTTCGGGGTAGCTTTGAACATGGTTTTTCTCCTCTGGCCGACACATTTCTAAGCCTCCGTACACTGTATATTTGTCACAGCTAACAGTGGGCTCCTCATTCCAGTCCTAACAGACAGGAGGTATGAGCATGGAGTTGGCAGTCTGCGTTGTGTCTTTCTCCCCTTCAAAATGCGTCCACTTAGCTTCAAGTGTTGCTTCTGCCTTGGCTGGGATTCCCATTTTACAGATGGGGAAGTAGAGTCCCTGGAAAGGTCATGATTTCCTTAGGGTTTGTGGCCAGTGGTGGCCCCAGGGCTAGCAGCAGTGGCCCTGTCTCCTAATTCAGAGCTTGTCCCCTTCTCTCCCGGAGCTCGCTGCTAACATGAAGGTTGGGCTTTCCTGAGGAGGGGCACACACTCTCTGTAGTTCCGTCATTCATAGGAGAAGGCCTGTGTCACATGCTGTACAGGACAGCCTACATTCATCGTTTATTTGTTTCATAATAAACTGGGTGCCAAGTTCCTTAGATACGTGGAGTAAAGGTGTGAACAAGACAGAGAAGACTCCTGCCCTCGCGATGGTTGCCGAGTAGTAGGGAAGAAAGAGCAGACAAAGAAACGAATTTAAGAGTTGTGATGAGTGCCGGGGAATAACGGAGGGACCCATTCATTTATGCACCAGACACAGTGCCGAGAACTTCTGTAATCATCGTCTGGCTTAATCCTCACAACTAGCCTACAAGGAGAGATGGCAGGATGAGGACATGGCTGGTCAGAGACGTCAAGTAATTTTCTTGGCTTCACAGATCAGGGAGGGGGACCACTAAACAGCTAATTATCTGTTGAAGTCCTATCCTTAAATTAACAGAAAGGCCTTGAGTGCCATGCCAAGGATTATTTGGTTGGCAGTGGGGAACCCTCTCTGATGGTTTTAAGCAGAGAGAGGAGTGTCCGTGGTCAGGTGTCTGTCTTAGAAAGCTCATACTGGCAGCGGTATGGAGGATGAGGGTGGGGAGGGGCGGTGTAGTTGGAAGACAGCAGCAATGGTGGACTGGATTAGAGAGGAGCGGTGGTGGTGGAGGAAGCAGATGGATTGGAAAGATTGACTAAGGGGAATGGACATGGCATAGGGGGAGGCGTATGGGGGAACCCTGGAGGAGGAGGAGGAGGTTTTGTTTCATGGGGGCTCCCAAGTAGGATCTGGCCCCCAGGAGGCGGGAGCTACCAGCTTGTGGATTCTGCCCGTAGGCAGCCGGCGGCTGGTGGACGTGATGGATGTGAACACTCAGAAGGGCACAGAGATGAGCATGTCCCAGTTTGTGCGATACTACGAGACACCCGAGGCTGAGCGGGACAAGCTGTACAACGTTATCAGCCTGGAGTTCAGCCACACCAAGCTGGAGCACCTGGTCAAGCGTCCCACCGTGGTAGGTAGGCCCCTGGCCGAGGTTCCCTCCCGGACACCATCCACCTCCTGCCCTTGCCCTGCCCCCGCCGCAGGCCTGGGGGAAGGTGGGGGGAATGCCGGGGACAGGAGGAAGGGGTTGAGGTGATTTGGGAGCCCAGCAAGTGCTGACGGGGGTCTGGCTTTCAGGTAGACCTGGTGGACTGGGTGGACAACATGTGGCCGCAGCACTTGAAGGAGAAGCAGATGGAAGCCACAAACGCCATTGCAGAGATGAAGTACCCGAAAGTGAAGAAGTAAGACTGCTCGCTGGCAGTGGGAGCTGGGAGGGAGGAGGGAGGGGCTGGAAGTGAGCCTCCCATGATGCCACAGCGCCGATGAGATGGGAGGGATGGTGTGGGCAGGTTGGCACCTTGCTTCCCTGGAATCCAGAGGGTCTGCGTCCTGCTCTGGGGCTGCAGTCTCCTTCCAGATGGTCCGTTGGCCTTGCTGCCAGCTGTCCCCAGGGGGTGTGACCTGAGGAGCAGGGAACTGTCTCTGTGCCCATGTGTATGTGCATGTGTGTGCACTCACATGTGTGTGTGTGTGCACACTTATCAAGTCTTTGTCAACTCAGAGTGGGCGTTTTCAGGGAGACCCGTGCCCCACAAACACTGCTTTTGCTGAGGGATGGGGAGGGTCCGAGTGTCCTTCTGCTTCTGGCTGTTGAGAGCAGGGCCTCTGATCCAGAAGAACTTTTCCTAGAACTCGGGAGCCACTTCCTCACCAGACGTCCCGTGGACATTCCTCTGAGCGGGAGGCTGGCCCTGGGGAGGTGCCGACATCGGTTGCAGGGACTTCACTACAGGCACCGTGACCAGCAAGTCATGAGACCGATTGCTCATCACGGGCAGAGACCCTCTCCCTGCACGATGGAGCATTTGAGTAACGGACCCTTGGGAGGAGGAAGTCACCCTGGGGCTTCCGAAATGGGAAGCAGATGCTGGCTGTCCCAGGCAGGACTGTTGCTCTGGGTTTCCTAGAAGAATTGCCTTTGGTGGCCCGAATCCATTAGCATCTCTCTGCTCAGCTCTGCTGCCAGGAGTACCCCCAGGAGCTTAGAGGCTGTGAACTTTTCATTCATTCTGTCCTTTATTCAGTGCACACTGAATGCGGACTCCGTGCCAGGCTTTGTAAGGGAGGCCAGCATGCTGGCCTTGGGCTTCTCAAGGTTTTGCTTTCAAGCTCTCTCTCTCTTTCTTTCCTTACTTCTCAGGCATTCTCCCTCCCCTCAAAGCTGAAGGCCCGTACACTCCTTGGATCTGGGCCCCATCAAAGGCAAATGGGCTCAAGGAGCCCCTGGGACAGGAAAGTAAAACGATGAACAAGACAAAAACCCCTACCCTCTGGGGGACATGCCATGGAAACAAGGGTTAAGGTGCAGCGCTCATGCCAGCAGAGGGAAACAGTCCAGGGAGGAATCCCTTTTGGCTGGTGGCTCTGGGAAGTCCTCTCAGAGGGGACATCAAACCCGGGCTTTAAAGGACAGAGGAGATGGGAGGGACCTGGGCAGGGATGGAGGTAGGGGAGTGCCAAGGTCTTGGAAGGAATCATGAGGGTCAAGCCTCAGGAAAGAGTGTGGGTCTCAGAGATCAGAGGCAGATCTCGGCTCTTACTGATGGATTGATTATTCATTCATTCAGCATATATGTACTGAACATCTAATTGGTGCTGCCCTGGGAATGCAGCCGGGAGAAAATCCATGAGCTCCCTGCTCTCACAGAGCTTACAATCTGTATGCTCATCTGAAGACAGACATTAATTCAGTAACCAGAGAAACAAGCGGAACTTGCAGCTGTGATGAGGCCACAAGGCAGAGACCCACTGAGCTAAGGGAGCATGTACCAGGGGGTCACCCGGTCAGGACAGCATCCCCGAGCTGGGGTCTGAAGGGAGAGGGGTTACTTAGGTGAAGAGGCTTTGAAGAGCTTTCCTGGTTGTGCAGAGAGCCCGGGTGGCAGGGCGGGGCGGGGGAGGACCCCAGGAAGGATGGCAGTGGGGCTGGGGATTGGGTGCAGGATGCTGGTGGGGGGTGGGGGGTGCACCAGGGTGAACAGTCCCTGATGCGCCATAGGGCAGGGTCTGTATTTCTCCTAAGAGCAGTTGGAAACCTCTCTGAGATTTTAGGTCGAGGCGGATGTGTTCAGAGTTGCAGTCTGCAAGGTCTCCTGCTGCTGTGTGAGTTGAAGGAGGTGGAGATAGAAGAATAGGAGGAACCACTGCATCTTCTAGACAAGGGTGAAGGACGGGCCAGGGGCAGGAGAGCAGAGAACAAACTGGACACGTAGGAAGGTAAAATAGACAGCAGTGGATGACACACAAGGTGGGGCAGAAGTAGGTTTACAGTTGTGAGTATGTGCAAGAGTTTATTCTTGTATTATTATTTATTAATTTTTGTACTATTTATTTGCAGTACAGCTGTAGACCTACTTTTGCCCACCCCTGTCTATTTCAGTGACTTTATGTCTACCTTGCCTCCCTGAGATATTTAGGGAAGGATTTAACTTGATTGAAAGATTCCTTTCCATAGTAAACTCTGTTAATACCTTGAGAATTCTCTCTAATAACCAAAAAAAAAAAAAAAAAAAAGGGCTTACACAGTTTCCCAGGACCATGTGTCTCCAGCCCATTGGCTAGATTGTGTGCCAAATAGATTGACAAACTCCGTCAGTGGCTGTGGAAACTCGTTAGAGAGGATTTGAACCTTGTTAGGAAGGAAATTGTCACCTTGGAACTAGTAGTCCATTTGTTCGTCTGAAAAGAATGCTGATTCCAGTTAATAAGCAAAATCAAATCCCACGGTGGTGAACTCCTCTGGACTGTAGAATGGTTGTGTGGAATGTAATGAAAATGACACCGTTTCTGGAACGGTGAGTTGTCCACCCATGAACCAAGAGGTCACCGGTTGGATTCCCAGTCAGGGCACATGCCTGGGTTTTGGGCTCGATCCCCAGTGAGGGGCGTGCAAGAGAAAGTCAATCAATGATTCTCTCATCCTTGAAGTTTCTATCTCTTTCTCCCTCCCCCTTCCTCTCTGAAATCAATAAAAATATATTAAAAATATATTTTTAAAAATCTAGCAGGTTAAAACAGTAAACATTACCTCACAGCCTGTGCAGGTCAGGAATCCAGGAGTGCTTAGTGGTGTGGTTCTGGCTTGGATCTCTCATCAGCTCCTGTCAAGACAGCCCTGGGCTGCCATCATCTGAAGGCTTGACTGGGGCTGGGGGACCTGCTTCCACCATGGTACCCTCGAATAGCTGTTGGCAGGAGGCCTCAGCTCCTCCCCATGTGGGCCTCTCCGCAGGGTTGCTTGAGTATCCTGGTGACATGGCAGCTGGTCCCCCAGAGGGAGCAGTTCGAGAGAGCCGGAGAGCCTTGTGAGGCCTAATTTTGGAAGTTGCATGCTGTTTACTTCTGCATATTCTATTAATTAAAAGTGAGTCACCACATCTGGCCCACACTCAAGGGGAGGGGAATATGCTCTGCCTCTGAAAGGGAGGAGTATCAAAGGGTTTGTGGACATGTTTTAAAGACTCCACAGTCTCCTAGGTCAGTCTTTTCAACCTGTTTCATCACGTTGAAATCACTGTCCTAGGTGTATGACATGGGCATATACCCTTTTCACTTTAGACTTCTAGGTATTATAACACATTGCAGAAGGAAATGAGCAAGTCTCTTCCTTCGTCACCTGCTACGGAACACACAGGACTGGCAAAAATGAGGTTTGCTGGAGTAATGGAGAGACGCTGTGGACTAAAAGTCCAGCAAAACGGGGTCCTGAATAATTGAGAGTTGACTGCATTTTTCTCCCCATGTACTTTCTGGGGGTGGCGGGAAGAACTGGGGAAGTTTGGGGGTGCATACCTGAAACAGAGAGGATGAAAACGGGCACGGGGTAAGCCAGTTTCAGGGGCTGCCCTCTGCCACTCTGGTGACCATGGCAAGTCTTTCGTCTTCTCTTAGAGACTCAGTTTTCTCTCCTATAAAGTGGGGATCCTCTAGCCCCTGAACCCATCCCCCACCATGGGGAAGACTGACCCTTCCGTGGATGCGAAATGTGGATGGGACAAGATGCTAGTGCATGTGGTCTCTGGTAGCACACAGGGCTCCAGTGGCCATTGGAATTCCTACATCCTCTGCTTTTCCATCTCTCCCTCACATTTGCATAGGGCTTTAAAAATAAAAGTTAATCCTCACTCGAGGATATGTTTTTTATTGATTTTAGAAAGAGGAAGGGGAGAGAGAGAGAAACATTGATCTGTTGCCTTTCGTACCTGCCCTGATTAGGGATTGAACCTGATACCCAGGCACGTGTCTGACCAGGAATCAAACTGGCAACCTTTTGGTACACCCTCTGCTTTTCTTTTTTCTTTTAGCGGGGTGGGGGCACTGGGGAGGGGGAGCAGGGCAGGGGAGCCGCCAGCCTCTGCTTTTCAATACACAGGACAACTCTAAACCAACTGAGCCACTCGGGCCAGGCTCTAGGACCTGATTTGACCCATGAGGGCCACTAGAGGTCCCCTGACTAGTTCAACAAATGGGGATGCCCAGTTCCAGAAGGGGGAAAGATTTAGTCCGATGTCACAAAGCTGATTAGAATAATAAACTTCAGGCCTTTTGCCATTTGCTGCACTTACACAGATGAGTCTGACATGGTTCCTGCCATCAAGGAGCTGAGGCATTTCTGACTAAAAACGTGATACTAATTCTCCCATGTGGACAGTTCATTTAACTCCACCTCTGTTTTGTGTGTGGCAAAGCCCTTGCTCAAGGACACCCACTCAATGACTACTCAAGGTGGGGGATAGGTCTTGTAATTGTTACTTTTTCGTTTAAATAGGCAAAACATACATATGGTGAGAAATTCAGCCAGTTCCAAGGAGCTCATAGTCTAACCCAGCTGTGGGCAAACTACGGCCCGCGGGCCAAATCCGGCCCATTTGAAATGAATAAAACTAAAAAAAAAAAAAAAAAAAGACCGTACCCTTTTATGTAATGATGTTTACTTTGAATTTATATTAGTTCACACAAACACTCCATCCATGCTTTTGTTCCGGCCCTCCGGTCCAGTTTAAGAACCCATTGTGGCCCTCGAGTCAAAAAGTTTGCCCACCCCTGCTCTAACCTCTCCGCAGGCCATCCCATGAACAACAACACTTGAAATTACTAGATGTTTGCTTTCCTAAAATGGGGTTATGGGGTTGTTTTAAGAGTGAAAGGATGTCATGTATGTAAATAGCTAATATTAGTACTTGATCATTGGACTTGGTAATTAATATTGGGGAGTTAATTAACACTTGATAATTAATACCGGTGGGTAGCCCCAGTGGATGGAGTTTGGTCAAAGAAACTTGGTTGGAGAAGCTTGATTTCTGCGCCTGTAGGGAGTATAGCCGATGGTCACCTGCCCCCTTGTAAGGGTTTGGGGGAACGGTGTGGGGACAGGATGCGGGGAGGGCTGTGGCCCTGATGAGCATGCCCCGCAGGCTGGGACTTCTGATTTGAGCTGGACCAGCTTCTTCAGCAGGAAGTCAGTGGTGGAGGTTTAGCTGTAACTGCAGAGTCAGCTTCGTGAGAGTCTTGGGCTTTGCCAGGCAGGCCTGGGGAGAAGGACTGAGAAACTCCAAACCAGGCTCTTTGGATAAGCACCGCCAACCACTGGGGCGGTGACCAGGGTGAGTCACTACCTCTGAGCCTCTGCTTTCTCATCTGCTAAGTGGGGACAGTCCTGGGAGTGACCTCATAGGGCTGTGTTCGAATTGTATTAAGTCAAAGTACCATAGTGCCAGGTATGTGTGAACAGTATTTATCTCAGTGAATCCCCACAATACTTTTATCATGTAGGGTTATAGAGCTACTACGGTAGGGGGAGGGGCAGCATTTTAGAATGCAGAGTTGAACTTCAGGTCACCTCCCTGCCCTTAGGAGGAGGAAATGGCTCAGAGAGGGGAAGTAAGTTGTCCCAGGTCACACAGCTTGTCTATCTTAGGGCCAGAGATGAATCCCTGGTTTCCGGACTGCCACCCCTTGGACCTGACACCCTTCCACCCCCAGCACTGATCATTTCTCTAGCTGTGCCCGCACGGGCACGTTTATAAGGAAAGTGGGTTTGCTGGGCTGGCACCTCCAACACCAGGACAGAGTCCACGCTCCCTGAAAACGGGGGTGCGGGGGTTCCCGCAGAACGGGGGTGGGCAGAGCTACCCGCGTGCTCCCACCCTGCCTGGGTGAGGGGGCGGCCGTGGGCGGCGGCGGCGTCCCCTGGCGCTGGCCCGCGCGCTTCTGTGTCACCACCGCGGCCTCCCTCCGCCTCCTTGGCGGCAGCGGCGCCGCGCTGGGTTCAGTGTCAGCGAGGATGAGCGCAGCCTGCGCTGGGCTTCCCGAGGAAGGAAGGAAGCGAGCGGGGGCGCCAGGGTCCTCGGTGGGTGCCTAGCAGCGCCGGGGAAAGGGCTGGGTTCTGCTCGCCGGGGCCGGGCGCGCGTCGAGCCGGCGCCGCCGAAGGGGACGCCCGGGAGCTGCGCCGCCGCCGCCGCGGAGGGTAACCGCGGGCGCGCCGGGCGGGGCCGGGCGGGGCCGGGCGGTCGTCCCTGCGCGGTTCCCCGCCTGCTAGGGGCTGCCCAGGCGGCCCGCTCCTTCGAGGTGCGCCGGGCGTGGCGGGGGTGGCGGCCCGCCCGCGGGCTGCGCGGTGGCGTCGCGGAGCAGCTCTTTGTGTCTCCCGGCGATGCGTGTAAGTGGAGTGTGTGCGCCGTCGCCGGTGCCAGCTGGCCAGGTCCGCGCCAGACCTTTGCCCGAGGGGATGTTTCCGGTGCCGCCGGGGCAGTTTTGCGAAGTTGGAGGGAAATGGGCGGGCTGAGGCCGCCCCGCCTCCCCGGACCCCAGACAGCACCCCAAAGTTGGTGCGGCAGGTGCAGCACCCCCTCCGCCAAGCTCCTCCCTAACCGGCCCTGGGAGGCGGGAACCCTTTGGCTTAGCTCTGGGGGCTCCTGATGGTCAGCCCCTAAGTCAGGGTGCCCTGTGACACACAAGCTACTGGGCCGGGGGGGGGGCGGGGGTGTCGAGGGGCGCGGCTTTCCAGGCGGTGGGGGGGCGGGGGGGCGGCCGAGGCGGAAGCCAGGCTGGCTGGCCAGCCGCAGGGAGCGCTTAGCCGCCGTGGCACCGAGCCGGGGTGCCCATGTGACTGCGGTGTGCTTTGGAAGAGGAAGCTGTAGAGGTCAGTGCAAAGACGTCACGCCAGAGCGGGCGAGAGCAGGAGTGAGGGGGGGAGACCCGGAATGAGCGCAGGGAGGGGGGAGGGAGGCGAGGTGGCGGCGGCACAGCCCGGACAAAGCCGCCCTGTCACAGCCATCCTCCCCTGGACGCCCTAATGCATGCAATTGAGGGGCGGGAGGGACGGCCCGGGCCTGGCGGCCAGGAAATGAGGGACGTGGGAGGAGGGGCCTCTCCAGGACCGGTGGGTCTGGAAGTGGTGTCCCCCAGCTCCAGGGGCCTCGGAGGATGTTGAAGGGTGACTAGGAGGGCAGGCCAGGCGCAAACTCAACTTGGAGAAGTTTCGCTGCACACAGCAGCTGCAGCTCGCAGGCGGGCCGTTTTCCCCACGTGCCGGGCAGGTGGGGGCTGCAGGCGGGAGGGAGGGTGGGGTGGTCAGTTTGGCCAGGTAGGCCTGGTGCCTGGAGCCCAAGAACCAAGCTACTGCCTTTTCCTCTCCCATGTGGGCACCTGGGTGGGTATCCAGCTGCAGACCGAAGGAAGTGTATCTTGCTCCACCCCAAACGTAGACACTTAGATTGTTTTCCTTAGACTGTTCTGCTGAGGCTTGGAGGGGGTGGAAACCGAGGTTAGTTTAAAAAAAGAAAAGAAAAAAACCGAGAGGAAGAGGTGGTTTTAGGAGCTTGAGGACTAATATTTTGAAGTGGTGCTGAGAGAAAAGAGGCCAGTGTGGTCCATGGGGTGGTGTGTGTGTGGCGGGGGTCAGGGCTTCAGACACCCCCTCCCCCAGTTTCTCGGGGAGAGAACGGATCGCCCAGGCCTTCAGAGTGGGGACCTGGCTGGGGCTGGGCGGGGTGTGGAGCTGGAGTCCCGAGCTGGGACTTTAACAAGCCCAGCGCCTGTCTTCCTGACAGGGCTGCCTCCCGTGCTGTCCACTACACCCCTCCGATGGGGTTGCTAGGCAGCGGGGCTCTGATGTGCGGGAAGGCCTTCTGATTTGTCAGCCTCCTGCAGACACATGCTTCGGGCTCCTTCCAGCCTATCCCGATGAGGGACGCGGCACGCTGCCTGCAGACTGCCAGCCCTGAGCCCCGTACACCTGAATGTGAGGTGCAAAAGGCAGCCAGAGGGAGGGGGCCCTTGGAGCCCTACAGCCTCCTCAGCCAGCTCAGCCCCACCCTTTATTATCTCCACTCAGCTCCATGCTGGCTCCTCCTCCCTGCCCATCCCCGCCCCATTCCTCCCCTCTTCCCCAAACCAAGGAAAAGCAAAGTGCTCCAGGGAAAAGAGGTCAGTGGGGTAAGCATGTGTGTGTGGGCCTCTGGAGGTGCCAAGATGCGTGAGCGTGAGCCCCGGGGGGGTGGGGGGGTCCTGCCCTGTCCATGCCGCCAGTGGCTCTTGTGGGAAGGGGTGGATGGGAGGGAGGCGACCCTGCCACCCCTCATCTGCCAGGTCTGGAGTTGGAAGCCTGCTCCGTTCTCCCTCCTCCTTAAGCACTGCCTCCCTGTAGGAGGGCAGCATATTCCGGGAGGAGGGAGGAGACTGGGGAGTTCCTGTAAGGAAGGGCTCAGAAGGGGGCTCCTGAAGGCACTCCCCCAGCCCAGGCTTCTAAAGCCCAGACACTCCCCCCCCCCAACCCCCCCTGTCTGTCCACCCCTAGGGTCTTCTCTTAATCCCTTTACCCTTTAAAGCAGCTTTATTGAGATATAATTCACATACCATTCATCCACTTAAAGTGTACAATTCAGTAGTTTTTAGTGATGTTTACGGAGTTGTGCAAGCACAATCAATTTGGGACCATTTTTATCACCCCCAAATGGAACCCTGTACCCTTGAGCAGTCACACCCACCCCTGGCCACTACTGATCTACTCTTGTCTCTGTAGATCTGCCTCCTCTGGACATTTCATCTAAGTGGAAACATACACAGTGTGGTCTTCTGTGGCTGGTCCCCCTGAACTTTTAGCTTCTTTGCTTATTTCGCAGTCCGTTGCAGTTGGTCTTGCCATTTAACTTTTCCCTGTGCAGTGCTCCAAGCCCATCCTTAAGGGCAGGGTCCCATTTCTCTAAGAGCCATGCCTCGCTCTGGGCTGCACTGGTTGGCTCTCAGTAAATGATTGTTGAATGAATGTGGAGATGAATGGGGACTGGTAATTGGCAAGCCACGCAGGTGGTTTACAACTGAATTCCAGGGCGCCTAGCTGCTGCAGAGGGGGCCGGCAGCCGGGGCGCCCTCTGGATAGAGGAGTTTCTAAGGAGCAGAGAGGAAGACTCTTACTTGGGTAGGAGCGTGGGTGAGGCAAGAGCAGAAACCTGCAAGGAAGGACTCCAGTGGCCCGTGGGTTGCCAGCTCTCTTGTGGGAACCTGAAAACAAAAGTGCCTCCCCTAGCCTTGGGGAGCAGGTGGCCAGTGCTTGAGATTGGTCACCTGATTACAGGAGCTTCCCCCAGGGGGAACTCCGATTCAATTTGGGTTTAAAAAAAAAAAGAAAAGAGAAGGAAATTCCCCAGTGTCAGCATTTATAAGAGGGCGGCAGGCCAAACATCTCCCAAGTTGGTTTCTCACCTCCTGTGATTCAGGCGCTGACTCGTTTTCTCTGCTCCCCTGCTTCTGCGCTGCAGGTACTGTCTGATGAGCGTGAAAGGTTGTTTCACTGATTTCCACATCGACTTTGGAGGCACTTCCGTTTGGTACCATGTTTTCCGGGGTGGGAAGGTGAGTCCAGTTGAACCTCTTCACCTCTGTGTACATCTCCGGCTGTCTGCATGGCAGGGCTGGCTCACCTTTCCCCTGTCTTCCGCCCCCTCCTCCAGCCAGTCCCTGCTCTGTGAGTACTTTCAGAGCCTCTTGGTCCCCCTCGGGCCACCACCTTACTCTTGTCTTCTTCTGGCAGGAAAGACCAAGGTTACCCCACCCCTTTTGTATCACATCCGGTCACCCGTTCACACTTGTTCACCAGTCTGGTGCTCTCCTTAGGCCAGATTGGAACTCCAGATTTTGGTTCCCAAGAACCTGCAGCATTCATTCCCCTCAGCTCCAGGGCTGAGATCTTTTAACGTTAAAACGCCAGTTGCCAGCATCACCTGCTCCCAAGAACATTTTACATCAGGGACAGACGTCACCCAGAGAATGGCCGTTCGGGACCTGCTGTGTTTGCTTCTGTGAGCATCCACGTGGGGACGTAGGCGCCCCTCAGGGATGTAGGCACTCCCTGAGAATCCGGGTGTGCCGCCCTGCTTGTCTGGGTCTCTTGTCAGGAGAAATTCTGGCTAGGATGTCATCCCACTTGGTTCCAGATGTTTTTCCTCCCTCTCCCGAGTGAGCATCAACTGGGTTTATTTATTGGGCCGTTTTATCACACACCTTCGGAAGTTGCTCTTCTTCTTCTTCCCCCACCTTCCTGACAAGCCTGTGGCTCAGGAGAAAGAATGTTCCACGGAATCCATTAAGTCTTTCCACCCTGGTGTTGCATTTGGAACAGGGATTCCCTAAAGGCATGTAAAGGACATCCCTGAAGAGTGGCACAGCCCTCCCTTCACCCCAGAAGACCCTTTGGGCCTGGGCCTGGAGGGACCCCTGGGGATGGTCCCCCCCCCCCCCCCCCCCCCCCGCCTCCCCTCTCCCAGGCAGGTGGGGCTGTCCCCTTGTGCTGTGGCGGAGCCTGGAGGAAACCAGGGCCTTGGCCTGGATCTTCAGCTGACTACCTCCTTTTCCTCCCAAGATCTTTTGGCTGATTCCTCCAACCCTGCACAACTTGGCGCTGTACGAGGAGTGGGTGCTGTCAGGCAAACAGAGCGACATCTTCCTGGGAGACCGTGTGGAGCGCTGCCAAAGAATTGAGCTGAAACAGGGCTACACGTTTTTCATCCCTTCCGGTAGGTTCCAACAAGGCTGGCGCTGAGCTCGCGTGTCCCCGTGTCCCTGCGGCTTCAGCCAGGGTTTTTAGGCCAAGCGACCGGGTTTCTCTGGGTCTCCTGGCCATTGGCAGTCCCTGAGAGGAGAGGCTTCGGGCTGCAGGGATAAACAGCCCCATTTTTCTCTCACATCTTCCCTGTATCTCTTTGCCTGTGGGCCAGAATTCTCTCCCGGGGGAATGCCCAGGGCCCTCCCTCAAGACTTCCTGCAGGGAGGTTTCTGGGTGATAGCGTGGCCTGTGGAGCGGGGGAGGGGTCAGGTGTGACCCTGAGGACTCTGAGGCAGGCCCTGGGAAGGGCAGACCTGGGTCATTGGGGAAGGACCCAAAGTGGCAGCCTCCTTCCGGAAGAACAAGATGAGATGTAATCAGTGGCGGCTCTCACCCTTAGACTCCCCCCTCCAAAACCAAAATTATCTCCACAGCTACAGCAGAGGGTAGTAATTAAGAGCATCAGCCCCGGAACCAGACTGTATGGCCTTAGTTCAAATTCCGGCTCCGCTGTTTACAGGCCATGACTTCACAGAAGTGACTTAACCTCTGTGTGGCTCAGTGTTCTTATCTGTATAATGGGAATAAGATTTTCCAAGGTGGTTGTGAGGACTGAGTGAGTGAAGGCCTACTTGCCTAACGCATTTTGGAAATGGACTGAGGGCTTTTGGCCAGTTCTAGGCTGAGTCACTGGTGGATGTGGCAGATGACCTAGGAGTCTGGGAGTAAGCTCTTAGGCTGAGTTAATAGAAGAATTTTACCCAGGATGGAGGGGGGTGACAATCCCACCGCGTATAGTGAGGGCGTCAGGCCACATGTGGGAGGTTGGGTCCCTCTTGATTATACTTTGGAGGGTAAGTTGACCTGGAGAGAGAGCAGTCTGGGTACCACACCAGATGAGATGAATCTGCAGCAGGAGTTGGGTTGTTTTACCCAGGGAAGTGAAGGTATATGATAATGCAGTCAGCCAGTTGAAGGATTGTTTCCTGGATGGAGAGGTAAAGCCAAGTGGCATTGGGAGGACTGGTTCTGCTAGGTAGTGAGTTCCCTGTTACTGAAGGGACAGTTGGGATTTGTCATGTTCTCAGACACGGGGCAAATGTGGTTCCCAGGGGTTGACTTCATGGACCAACAGGGGGAAGAAAAAAAGTTGAAATCTAATTATAAGGTTACTAACTTGTAGTTTTGCTAAAGGTGGACATTAGTTAAAAAAACAACAACAAGAACTCGGAATCTACTTCTACTGGTATTTCATGAAATGAAGACTATTCTGACACTAAAAATGTTGAAAGTACATAATTTCAGAATCAAGGACAGCTCTTTAAATTGGATAGTGTTGAGTTTATGAAAATTTACACCTTCTCCATCCATGGACTTGGCCTTCCCCTCTGGCTGCACCTGCCCAGGTGAACTACAGTTAATAGTAATAATAACTGGTATTGCTGAGCAACAAATATTTTATATTTTTAATGTCTCTGCAAGCAGGTAAGAAAAAACATCTCACCCATAGCCCCCCCCCCCCTTTTTTTTAAAAAATAAAGAATGTTCCTGAGGCCCAGAAAAGTGAACAAACTAGCCCAAGGTCACACAGTTAATAAGTGACAGACAGGCCAGGTGTGTGTCGTTTCAGAGCCCACCTGGTTCCCTCTTAGCCTGGAAGTCAGCAGGTTTGGGATGTAGTCCCCCTTCTCAGCTATATGACTTTGGGAGAATTATTTGCTCATTTAACGCACTTTCTTTTTTTAAAATTTTTTATTTATTTTAAATATATTTTATTGATTTTTTTACAGAGAGGAAGGGAGAGGGATAGAGAGTTAGAAACATCGATGAGAGAGAAACATTGATCAGCTGCCTGCTGCACACTCCCCACTGGGGATGTGCCCGCAAACCAAGGTACATGCCCTTGACCGGAATCGAACCTGGGACCCTTGAGTCCACAGTCTGATGCTCTATCCACTGAGCAAAACCGGTTAGGGCTAACGCACTTTCTTAAGGGTCCACTTGGCAGTCCAGAAGGTGCTGGGGAGGATGTGAGATTCTCTCTGTCCTGAGCGAATGCCTAGCAGGTCACAGCCAGGGTGGTGGAGCCTAGTATGAGGATCTCAGAAGGATGCTGGGGTCAGTGACTCGGGCTGGCCTGAAAGTATTTCCTATTTTTGCTCTATAGTAAGAACTACCCAAAAATTCATGGTAGCTCCAGATGTTTCTGAGCCTCAGGTAAGTCTGAGAAACTGTAACAGCAGCTGCTTATTAGCGTCAGTTGGCTTGGACCTCTGATGATCCATCTGTAAAATGGGTACAGGGCAGTGCCAGGGAGGCAGTGAAGCAGGCTGGAAGTGAGGCAGAGGGCGGTGGGGCGGTGGAAACTGGGCAATTGCTGCTCAGCTACAACTAGGTAGGGTCAGGCGGGAGTGGGGCCGGATGGGCCCATCTTCTCATTTTTCTTGGGAAGGAAGCAATTGAGATTGTCCTGTAAATTTTCCCCATTTTTGTAACGTGTGTGTGGGCGGTCCAACTGAACACTCCCCTGAGTCCCGATGCAACCCATGGCCTGCCAGCTACCAGGTCCCACAGAACTGAGGCCCTTCATGCTTCATCCTGGCAAACACAGACCTGGCTCAGCATGGAGGCAGGTCGATGCAGGGGAAAGAAGCAGGTGTGGGCGTCTGTGAGGTGCCCCTGAGTTCTCTGACCTTGGGTTTTACCCCTGCAGCAGCCACAAAGACAGGCAAATGTGTGTCGGGCGGGAGCCTTTGGATTCTGAATTCTGAACATCTACCTTGTAGGCGAGACTCCATGTGTCCCTGCTGTCCTCCTTGGCTCCCTCAGGCCCCAGAGAACACCTGTGTCAGTAGGTTTTTGTGGGTCGCCTGCTTTCCTTCCACGAACTGGATCTGTCCCTTGTCGCGTGGCCTGAATAGCCTCTGTTATTGCCTTCATATTGTCGGTGACTCTGGCCTGGGAGCAGGAGGCGGATGACTGGGCCGGCCCAGCCCAGTCATCCGCCAGGGACACCTGCTCTCTCCTGCTTCCTTGGGGTGCGGCCAGAGAGACGCCATAGAGAGGGTGGGTACGGATGGGGCTCAGGAACAATGTTATTCGCCCTCACTGATTCTTCTGGAGGTAATCGTTTCAGTAATGAAGCCAACGTGTGGAGGCACTCGGCAGAGACTCTAATCCAGGGGAGGCCGCCTAACCCACCTTTGAGGCCCTGGCTTGGGGAGGGACAAAGAGCAGGTAGAAGCCTTTACCTTCTCGAGTGGGAGAATGACGGGGAGTACAGGTTCCCCGCTTCCCTACTTGCAACAGCACCTCTCTTCTTTGCCCTCTTTGCTCACACGTGAGAGTAACAGATGTCAGTCAGGTGTGTCTACGATGCCACCTGCCAGGAGAGCAGGGAGAGGCGGGGGCTGCTCAGAGCCATTCACATGGGCACCGTGCTCTCCAGAGCCCTGCAGGGCAGACAAGGCCCCCGTGGACATCGGCCGCAGTTGCTCACATGGAGTGAGTTCTTGCTCACCAAGTTGCCCATACGGAGGTGGTGGCCGAGAGAGGGGCAGTCCGGTGCTCCGGGTCACAGGATAAGTCGGCACTGGGGACAGCCTCTAACTCAAGCCCCCGGACCTGGCCTTCCTGTAGGGCAGTAGGTGGGCACACCAGGCGCATAGGAACGGGGACCAGAAATCTTTGTGCCTGTTCAGGCTTCACCCCACCACATGCATCCACAGAAACCCTGTGCTCCTAGGTCCAGTGGTAGGAAATACTGCTTAAATAATGCCGACGATGGTAACAGCAGCAAAGGTAATAGTGTGGCTCCACTTGGTAGAAACATACAAATGTTGATGAGAAAATCAGGTGGCACACGGCTGAGGCGGAGAGGCTGAGCAGATGGGGACACTGAGACTTTAAAGGCATCCGCACACAGGGGGTAGGTACAGGGGGAGGGGACAGAGACCCAGGTGGCTCGACAAGGGCACACCAGCAGGCGGAGCTGCTCCCTCTGCCTCCCCAGAGCCAGAGATGCAGGGAGCTAGCAGCACAAGCAGGTGACATAAAAGCCTTCATTCCTGTGTTCTTGGCAGGCAGTCTTTCCCTGCTCTCCCCCCATGACTGCCAGCGCTGTCCTGCTGCCATCAGTGGCCTGTACCACTCTCCTCCCAGGGCACCTCTGCCTGGGCAGCGGGGACTGGCATGTGTTTGCTCAGGGGGAGCGAAGAGGCTGGAACAGCTTCCGCAGCACCTGGCTGGGGATCCTGGCTTCCCCCTTGCCTGTGCCCGGTCCCCTCTGCTCCTCCTGTGTCTTTCACTGTGACCCTCTGACTCTGCCTGTCCTCGCTGCCTGAGTGTCTTGTTTCTCTGCGTTCCTCTCCCTCTGCATTTGCAGGCCTGTCTCCCGGGACCCGCAGGCCTGCTCTAAGCCTTTGATGCAGTGACAGAGCAGCGGAGCGGTTAAAAAACGGAGGCGCTGTCACTTACCGGCTGTGTCTTCATTCAGCAAGTGACTTAGCTTCTCTCAGCCTCGGTGTCAGCATCCTAAATGGGAGTGGATCATATCCCACAGACCTGAGCTGTCCCTTACGGTAGCCAGGAGCCACACGCAGGTGCGGCGAGCACTTGAAATCTGGCCAGTCCAAGAGTCGCTGACGGAATTTGGGGGCCTGCTTTGTCTCTGGGCTTTATGGACCGAGTGGAGGCTGACTCCCTGGGTTCCAGTCCTGCTAAGTGACTTTTCTTTTCTCTGCCTCAGTCTCCTCATCTGTAAATTGGTGATAAATATAATATATACTCTTTTGGGATTTTGCAAGAATTAAATGAGTTAAGCCTTTAGACCAGCGATGACACGCGAACTCATTTTTTTGGTTGATTTTTCTTTGTTAAATGGCATTTAAATATATAAAATAAATATCAAAAATATAAATCTTTGTTTTACTATGGTTGCAAATATAAAAAAATTTCTATATGTGACACGGCACCAGAGTTAAGTTAGGGTTTTTCAAAATGCTGACACACCGAGCTCAAAAGGTTTGCCATCACTGCCTTAGACTGTGCCTGGCCCAGGGAAGCACTCAGCATTTTCATGTTTACTGTGCCAGGCTTTGGGCTAGGAGCTCGGGGAGAGACGTGTCAGCAGCTCACGGGCCTTCGAGGGTTTTGATGGCAGAAGGTGGAATCAGGCAGGGAGAAGTGTCTGGGTCCTGCAGCCCTGACAAGATGTCACTTCTTAGTTGTGGCCCCACCTGAGACTGGCGATCCCTGGGATGTCCAGGAAGAGGCTCAAGGACATCTGAGCAGCCTGAGTGAGGGGTTTCCAGCTCCCTGGCCAGCATGGGAGGGCCTACGTCTCTGTTGGCTGCAGCCAGGTCCAAATCAGCACAAGGAAGCCTTTGTCACCAAGGTTCTCAACAGGTGGGGGCTGATCTATAGCTGCCTACCACCCTACCTGGGCGAGCCAGCATCACTGTCTGCAGCGGTCCAGCTGGCTGCAGGTCTGAGTCCGGCTTTCTGCATCAGGCAGGCCTGAGCATCCTTCATCTTTACCCTGGGTGCTCACCTGGGCCTCCTGCGCCCTTCTACACACTGGCATAGGTGGGGCTGGTGACTGACCTTCTCTTCCCCCCACCCCCAGGCTGGATCCATGCAGTCTACACCCCTGTAGACTCTCTGGTATTCGGTGGAAACATCCTGCACAGCTTTAACGTGCCCATGCAGCTGCGGATTTATGAGATCGAGGACAGAACACGGGTAAGGTGGCTTCCTTCTCTCTGGGTGGGCGCGCCCAGGCCCTGAGCTCTGCTGAGATCGATGAGGGTGTTGTGTGGACAAGTCATTCTGAAGCCTCCGCAGTGCCTCTTCCCTCCTGCTCCCTGCCTCAATCGGGGCCTTGGTCCTGGTTCTTCGGGGTGGTGGGTGCCCACAGGAGCCTCTCCCGGAGCCCTGGGAGTTTTCTGTTCACCTCCAAGCTGGTGGCAGCCAAAACCCCCTTGCCTAAGAGGAAGTGTCTCTTGAGAAAGCACCGTGACATGTCAGGCAGCCTGCCGCCTCCTCCTCACGTGGAGAAGGGATTGGAGGGAGTAGGGGGAATTTCGTGGTGGTTGTTGTTGTGGTTTGCAGGAGGGCTTGACCTTGGAAAGAAGGTCAGTCCCCTGGGAACCCCAAATGTGATGCGGAGCCTGAGGAAGCCAGTGTCTGTGATTCCCCCAGAGGCTGCCTCTGAGATCTGTCTCAGTGTCCACTGGGGGGTCCCTGGTTCTCCTGGATAGTGATGGTGATGGTTTCTCAGATATGGATTCACCCCACCCCCACCCCCACCCCCACCCCCTACCCCTCACCCCCCGGGACCTGGCGTGTGCTCTCTACTCCACTCCATGAGTGTCCCCAGAAAAGCACTGGCTTCTTGGAACTTGCCACCCTCTTTCCTATGCTGGAACTTGACCAAGTGTCCCCAAGCATTTGAGACAGGTCCGAGGGTGGGAAACTGGGGCAAAAAGGGCTCATTCTTCTTCTTTTTTTTAATTATAGCTATTCAGCTATTTCTGTTCTTTATCGAGAGAATTCACATTTAAATTTCACCATTTAAAATGCACAATTCAGTGGCATTTCGCACATTCATAAGGTTATGCAGCCATCACTTCTATCTGTCTAGTTCCAGGACATTCATCACCCCCAAAAGAAGCCCAGTCCCCATTAGCAGTTACTCCCTGTTCCCCCTCCCCCAGCCTCTGGCAATCGCTAATCTGCTTTCTGTCTCTGTGGATTCGCCTGTTCTGGACATTTCGTATAAATGGAATCATAATGAGGTGGCCTTTTGCATCTGGCTTCTCTCACTCAGCGTGATGACTTTAAGCTTCACCTCTGTTGTGTCAGTGCTTTATTCCTTTTCATGGTTGAGTAATACTCCACGGGATGGACGGACCATACATACCATATCTTCCCAGCCCTGCCACAGAGATGACTTTTTTTTGCCCCAAAGATGGATTGCTATGCTTGGAACCTAAAGAAAAATGTTATAGAGGCAGGAGCTCTGGGCCCAGGATTCACTTCTTTTTCAGTCTTGCTTTCTGGCCTCGATCTGCATGGAATCACATAGATGGGTGGAAGTTTTAGCCACTATATGTGCATCTGACCTTTTTAGCAGCCCTGACATTGAGGGACCCCATGCAGCGGTTTCTCAGGGGCTACTTTAGACACCGTAGTGGCCAGGTGCACAAAAAAGAGAGGACACATCTTCAGACAGTAGGTTTGCTGCCGGGGAGGCCCAGATCTGCACAGATTGGGACTCATCTTGTGGACGTTCGTGCCTTTCTTCTCTGCTGCCCGCCCAACATCCCTTTCCTGGTCTGGGGGTGGCCAGCCCAGCGCTGGGCTGGAGGTTGTCATTCTGTGGTAAGGGCTCCATTTGGGTGCGAGTGGTCATCTCGGAATCTGGACCACGTGCTATCTGGGGCTCTGGCCGACTGTTCTTTGACTGGTCCCGAGGAATGGGCCAGCTTGTTTGTGAGCAGACTAGGAAGTGTGGGATAGAAAGGGGAAAATCTAGAACGAGAAGTCAGGCTCATGAGTTTCCAGGCTCAGATTTCTAAAAGCTTCAGCCAGTGGATTTGGGCTTCCTCATCCCGTGAGGAGCCCGGGTCCCCACCCCACTCAGCAGGAGGTTAGGGGTGGGGGGAAGGTATTGGAGCTGAACACTGAGTGCCCGTGGAATATCACACCCACATCCAGATGAGCGTGGCAGGGTCCCCTCCCCCAAGGCCCACTGTCCCTGTCATGTGAGCAGATACTCATCTGGCTTCCCCCGAGCAGGTTGATGGGCAGCGGGGCTGGTGGGCAAGCTGTTCAACCTGCTTTGATTTCTGGTCCTCGGTGAGGGCTTGTCGACGAGGTCCAATTGTTCATGTCTTAGGAGCTGAGGGAGACAAAGGATGCTGGGGAGAGAGCACTGGATGCCAGAAAAAGTGCCACGGCTCCTTGTCAGCTCGCTACAGCTTAATTCTTTCCGTCACTGCGAGCTGGTGAAGGAGGATGTGGCCATTTAAAAATAGTTTTCCAGGAGTCCTAAAACATGGCTTTGCTTGGAAACCAAATACAGGGGGCGGAACAGAGGACATGGTCCGTCTCTGAGCCTCATGGTGTGAGTTTGTCTTAGAAAAAGAATTTGGCTTCTGTGGCCCAAGGTGGGGGACCCCCCCCATCCAGACCAGGGGAACCTCATGATTCTCCTAGGTCTGGGAAGCCATGTCTTGCTCTCACAGTTTAAGTTTTTCTGCGCCGGGTGATAGGTGACTTTACCTGCTGCCCCGAAGACAAGCGCAAACAGGTGTTCTGGGACTGGTGGGTTTCCATTTCCTGCCCCTCTGTCCCCTTTGGAGATTAACTCTTTCCCCTCTCATTCTAAAAATATGCAGAGGGATGAAAGGACGAAAGCAAAGAATGGGCAAGTTGCATGCTTGTTATTTGAAGATAACATCTCAACAACCATCACTATGTATTTTTAACTCCAAGTAGGGATGGTCCCAACGATCATTAAACTGCCATCTCTCCTTTATTTACCTTTTTTTTTTTTTCCTTTTCCCTAATGGTTCTAGTGAAAGCAGCCTTCTCAGGAAAGGTAATGCCCGCATGCCCCATTTCCTCTCAGTCAGTGAATCTATTTGGAAATTGCAAATAATTTACCCTTCCTCTCACCTTGCTCCTACCATTGGATTTTTCCCCCCATTGCCTTTTTTTTTTTTCCAGGAGAAAAACAAAATTTTTAAGATACTTCTACCCACCCTCATATTTTAGCTTTTCAAATCCTGAGGCCTGGGAGTTCTCGATGCCCCGAAACACCTGTGGTTCTGACCTCCTGCTGTAAGAGGAAGGGCTCAGGCCAGGTGCCACTCCAATGGGCCTTTGGGACCTCAGACTGGCCCCTGGAGGCCCGCTGACACCTGGATGACCCCGCAGGTAGGGAGCACGCGATGTTCCCTGAACCACCAACCGCCTTGCCTTTTGGTGAACAACTCAATTTGATGAGGCTCCGATTTTTGTCAACAATTAATGTTGAGCAATCGTGTGTTTAATGTTCCCAGGCATGTGGCTGAAACCTTTTGAAGGCGAAGGGTGGAAGGCGACAACCCGTTTGTAAGTCAATTCTTTGCCAATTTTGTTTCCTGCGGTGCTCTCTTGGAAAAAAAAAAAAAGAAAAAGAAAAAGAAAAAAGAAAATGAAAAGAATTTTAATTCCTTCATCAGCATTTGTTTTCACCCAGCTGGTTTCTCTTGGGCTCAGCAACAGTGAGGGGAGACTTACCGTCCTCTGCTGAAATAGAGCCAAAAAAATCCCTCCCCTCTAATCTACAAAGATTCTCGGGTGCCATGGTGCCCATCAATGCAGAATGGCTTGGATGATCTCCCCAAATTTGAAAAGTCAGAAGCAGCTTGGGAGGTTTATCAATGGAGTCTAAAATCAGGAGATGTGAGTGAGGGTCTGAGAAGAGGAGGGCCTGTGTGTCCTCTGCTCTAGGTATGGGCGATTTGTTTCCAAATCGGTTGGCCTTTGTTCTGGAGTAGGGGTGGGGCTGAGACGCCCAAACCCTTCTTCCCAGGAGGTCAGGGTCTGCCTGGCGTAGAAGGGCCTCTCTCCTTTTTAAACTCCAGAGGGAACTGACCTGGTGACTGAAAGAAGACCATTAGTGGCATACTATTCCAGCAAGAAAACTGGCCCCTGGGGAAAGTCGCTGGAGCCAAGGAAACCGCTAGATGATGTTCCCAACACCATGAATTTCCCCCCCCCCCCCAATCCCCCCACCCAGGAGCTCAAAAGCATGCGGCAGCCAGAATCTCATTCCAAAGCATACCATCCACCAGAGGCAGGGAGGTCAAATGGACCCAATACACAGATGGGAGAGGCGAGGCCCCAAATATGGGAAAAGGGCCTTGCGTCTGGAAACTGAATCAGCAGGGCCTGGATGGGGAACTGAGAGCTGGGACTCTCAGGAAGGGTGAGGTTGGGACCCTTTCCAGTGGGCACGGTGAGAGGGGCAGGAAAATAGTATTGAAGGGCATGTGGTGGACCTGGGCCTGCTTGTCTTTGTTTTTGTCTCACATGTAGGATGTTGCCTGTTGATTGTCAGCAGAGAAAATTGGGAGAGTGTATTAACATCCAGCTCCCTGAGTAGAAGAGGTGGAGAGGGGTTCTCGGCCCCTGCAGAGGTCCCTTGAGGCAGACACACCCTTGGTGAGAGGGCAGGCAAGCAGGAGTGAGTGTAGACGTGCAGTGTCTATATACAGCCTTGTGGGGGAAGAACAGCCAGAGATGGGAGAGGGACCACCCTCCCAGTCCGTCAGTCCTCCCTTGCCCGCTCAGGATGCAGTTTCTGGAAGGTTCATCTGTGCCAGGGCCGTCAGTGGTATTGCTTGCTTCCCATCTTTCGCTGCCATCTCACCCATATAGACCCTGCGTGCATTCCCCTGGGTTCCAGGCCTTTTCATAGTTCTGATACACAAAGCTGTCGGCACCTATCCTTCGTCCCCTATAAGAAACAGCCAAGAAGGGATCTCTTGTCTGAACTCCTGCTCCAGACCTGGGGTGTGTCCCTTGGTGTTAGAGTTACGCCAGGAACTTGTGTCCAAGGGAGCCGTCTGGGAATGCAGGCTGGGCAGTGCCAGGTGGTGGTGGAGAAGGAGCTGGAGGTGGACCCCTCTTAGGCCCCGCCCCCAGGGGTGGAGAGGCCACACCCCTCCATTCTCATTGGTCCGCCTGGTGTGGCCTTTCCCTCAGAGTGCAGGAGATGCTTGATAGCCTGTCTGCACATGGACTTGGGTAAGGTTCTGGGATTGATTTCTGTTTTTCAGGGGAGGGTGGGTTAGCAGAGTCTGTGCAAGAATTTTTAAGAACGACAGGAGCCCGTTTCTGTTGTAGCTGGAATCAGGCAGTGGCTCGCATTTGTGGGTCAGGGGACAATTCTGTTTCTCGAAGCACAAAGCCAACCCCATCCGGTGGCGCGCAGCTCAAGGAACCTTGAAAGGCGCTCGCCTAGGCCTTTTCCTCCCCTCTCATTCGTGCATGCTCCTGGTATTCTTCCTCCATCCAGCGCCTCCCCCTTGCCCTGCAGCCCCTCCCCATTTTTCCCTCACACCATTTGTGCTCTTGCTAAGATGATGAAAATAATTCCCACCCCTGGGAGCCCTCACCCCCTCAATTCTCTCCCTCCTTTTCCCTTTGCCCTCCAGAAACTGACCTCCGTCCCTGGGTCTTTGTTTTCAGGTGCAGCCCAAATTCCGTTACCCCTTCTACTATGAGATGTGCTGGTATGTCTTGGAGAGATACGTGTACTGTGTGACCCAGAGGTCCTACCTCACTCAGGAATACCAGAGAGAATCAATGCTGATTGGTGAGTGGATGGCGGGGTCACCCACCTTGACCGCTCAGCTGGGGCAGAAAGCATTTTTTTCAGTGGGGCCCTTGAGAGTCTTTGGGTTCCGGGAAATCTCTTGAGCCAGAGTGTCAGGCAGATTCCTAGAGACACCTTAGCTGGGAAGCCATCCTTGTCAGATTCCCACTTGGAATGCAGAGTCCAAGGAAACGAAATCATGACCCCAACCGAGTCACATTGATGGCCTCCAGGTCGCGCTGGTGACTATGCAGATGTGGGAGGGGCCAGTCCTGGGCGTGATTGCGGAAGCAAGATCCCCACGGAACAAAGCATCCCGGTTGTTTTTATTCCTCAGTAGCTACCAATGACCTTCCCCCTCCCTGTGCCCTGGGGGTTGGGTTTTTGTCCATATAAGAGCAGGCCCACGAGATGCAGCCAGTCCCTCAAATCCCAGGCCAGCTTTGACCCAGCAGAGGGGTGACCAGGACTGGAAACACAAGCCTGGCAGGGCAGTGGGTGGTTCTCGCAGCAGCTGTAGTGCCCTGCCCTGCTGCCCTTACTTAAAGGGACGCCCCCAGAATGCTCAGTCCTTGCGTCCTGACTCACAGACGCCTGCCCCAAAGCTGCGTCCAGCTCTGACAGCCCCACTTCTTCCCTCTGCCTCTGAGCTGTCACCGCTGCAGTTTTACTGGATGCGGATCCGCTGTGCCTCAATTATTACATCTTTCTCAACACAAGATAGAAAAATGCAATAGGGCCGCATGATTACTGCTGTTATCTCCAGGATTTTGAGATTCTTTTTTCTCTATCGTTAAACCTCCTTCCTTCCCTTGACTCCCATCCTTAGTGCCTTTAGGGGTTGGTTTCAGGTGAGCATAGGGTCGGGAACATGTTTCTGCCTGGGTTTCATTGGGAAATGCTCATTTGCCTCCTGAAAATTCAGTTTTGTCGGGGGTGGTGGTGGTCTGTTTTGAGTTACGTTCCTGTCAGATGATACGATATTCGGGTGTGAAAAATGCCGAAACCCTGCAACCCACTCTTCTGAAGTCGCCAGCCCGGTAGGAGATGGAAATGATTTTGAAATAGCGTGAGAGCTGCTGTGATTGTAGTCGTGCCACGCTCCTGCGGGGACCGGAGGCTTGATTTTGTGGCAGCCCCAGGCCAGGAAATAAGTCCCTTCTCTCATTGGGTATTTAGGGTTGGAGAAGAACATTCCAGATTCCGAGAGGCAATCTTTTATATATATATATTTTATTGATTTTAGAAGGAGGAGAGAGAGAGAAACATCAATGATGAGAGAGAATCATGGATCGGCTGTCTCCTGCACGCCCTCTACTGGGGATCCAGCCCACAACCTGGGCATGTGCCCTTAACCGGGAATCAAACCCTGACCTCCTGGTTCATAGGTCGACGCTCTACCACTGAGCCATGCCGGCTGGACCTGAGAGGCAATCTTGAGTCAGAGTTTGGGTCATCGGTGCCCAATGAAAATTCTTAAATTTTCTTGCCACTGTTTCCCCCAGCTCTCTAGTCCTTCTACCAAGGAGAAGGGGGGATGTTAGGGAGACACACCTCATTGATCAAATGCTAGCTGTGTGCCAGGAACCGTGCTCTGCTCTGTGAGGCCTTATTTAATCCTCACAACAGACCTTCGGAGGAAGTTGTCGTTGAGATATATATATATATTTCAGAGAGAGGAAGGGAGAGGGAGAGAGAGAATCATCAATGAGCCCAGCCGGTATTGGCTCAGTGGTTGAGCATCAACCTATGAACCAGGAGGTCACGGTTCGATTTCTGCTCAGGGCATATGCCTGCGTTGCGTGCTCGATCCCCAGTGTGGGGCGTGCAGGAGGCAGTCAATCAATGATTCTCTCTCATCGTTGATGCTTCTATCTTTCTCTCCCTCTCCCTTCCTTTCTGAAATCAATAAAGATAAATTTTTAAAAGAAGAAAAAAAGAAACATCAATGATGAGAGAAAATTATCAAAATGCACGTCCCTTACTAGAGATCGGACCCACCACCCCACCAGGGCTTATGCTCTGACTGGGAATCAAACTGACCGCCTGGTTTATAGGTCAATATTCAACCACTGAGCTACACTGGCTGGGCTGCCTTATATTTTTAAAGAGCACAATGGGGATATAATTCACATTCCACACAACTCACCTGTTTAATGTGTTCACTTCAATGGTTTGTAGTTGTGCAGCCATCACCACAGTGAATTTCTAGAACATTCATCACCCCAGAGAGAAACCAGCAGTCGCTAATCTGCTTTCTGTCTCTGGGTTTTTCCGCTGTCTGGACATCCCAGTGAGTGGAATCAGATATCATCTATGCTCTTTTGTGTTATTTTTATATGTTGAAAATATAAAATGCCAGGTGTGTTCAGAGAGGTGAAGCATCTTGTGTGGGTACACATGGCTGGAGGAAGCTGAGCTGGGATTTGAACCTGTGTCTGACCGACCCCAACCTTTCTAGAAGTGAGGGAGGCATAGACCGTTAGAACTATTCAAGAAGCTCGATCTCCAGTGTAAAGGGGCGCGGGGGGAATGGAGGTCACATGACTTTCAGCAGGGAGTTTAGGGTGCTCATCTCAGTCTTCTTTTGTGATCCCTTCACTCCCACCCCCTGTAGATACCCCAAGAAAGCCCAGTATAGACGGCTTCTCATCTGATTCCTGGCTGGACATGGAGGAGGAGTCTTGTGAGCAGCAGCCCCAGGAGGAGGAGAAGGAGGAGGAGGAGGAAGAAGAGGGTGCAGATAAGGTGCCCAAGCCACCTGCCGATGGCCCTGCCTCACCCACCAGCATCCCCTCTGAGGACCAGGAGCCCCCCGGGAAGAAGCCCAAAGCACCTGCCCTGCGGTTCCTCAAAAGGACTTTGTCCAATGAGTCAGAGGAAAGCGTCAAGTCCACGACGATGCCCATAGACGACCCTAAGACGCCCACTGGCTCTCCCACCACCGAGGTCCCTGCCAAATGGACCCACCTCACCGAGTTTGAACTGAAGGGCCTGAAAGCTCTGGTGGAGAAACTTGAATCCCTCCCAGAAAACAAGAAGTGTGTCCCCGAGGGCATCGAGGACCCCCAGGCGCTCCTGGAGGGTGTGAAGGTGGGCAGGGAGCCGCGTCTGGGGCTGTACAGCTGAGGGCTTGGGAGGGTCTGTTCAAAGCATCGTTTCTCCAGGGGCAGCTCAGCACAGGGTGGCTTGGAGCAGACCTTCCTTGGGACACATCCATGCACAGAGAGGGGCCTCTGGTCCAAGTCAGCTCATCCAGGGTGTCCGAGTGGAGACTCTGGTGGAAGACGGTTTTGTGGTTGACAATGAGTTCTTCCTCGCACCTGTTGGAATTTGAGGATTTGCCAACAGTAGTCGCTATGGGAGCGTCACAGGTGCTGCCGTTGGTTTTGGGGACGGACTCCGCCCTCCTGGTCTGAGAGACTGGTGTTCTGGGTTGGCTTCCTCTGGAACATGTATCCATTTCACGTGAGCCGGTTGTACATCCTGGTGAGCCTCAAGGTGGCCAGCTAAAGTGGGCCACCTGGCCTCCCGGGGTCCAGAGTTCTCCACGTAGTGGAGCCTAATTATTGGTCCAACTTTCATTGAGCACCAGCTGTGCTATCCATTGGGGAACAGAAAGCAGAGGGTCGTAGTCACTGCCCTCAGGAAGTTCACTGTTTAGCAGCGAAGCAGGCAGGTGAAGAAATCAGGAGACAGAGAATGAAGTGCCATTGAGCATGCCGTGTGTACCCTGAGCATGGGAGCTGGCCAGGGCTCTGGGATAGTTATGCAGAGGGCATTTGGGCTGGGCTTTGAGGTGGCATAGGAGTCCTCCAGATGGGGAGGGCTGCAAGAGGCAGAGGGCTAGTGAACAGGTGTTTAAGAAAAAGGAAATACACTGGGCAGCCTTGTCCTGTTATCATAATCCTAACATTTGTGGAAAGCTTACTACTTGCCAGGTACCAGGGCGAGGCAAGTGGTAGTTACCCTTATTATCTGCCCTTTCAGGATGAGGAAATAGTTTCAGAAACGTTAAGGGACGTGCGTGAAATGACAGAGCAGGGATGAGGACGCAAGAATGCCTCCAGAACTCCTGTGTGGATATGCTCCAGGAACTCCCTCCTGTCAGCATGGCTAAGGCTTTTTGGAGTGAAGCTTCAGAGGCATCTGAGCTTCCTTCTCCAATGTCTGGTTCCCAAGAAAATCCAGCTGCCTGCTGGGGTTTGAAACAGAATTTAAGTCTCTTTTTTTGAGGTGTGCAAACTCTACCCAGGGTTTGTTAATTAGTTCAATTATTCGTTTAGGAAACATTGTGTGTGAGGCCTTGGGATATAGAAATACTAGAGGCCTGATGCACGAAATTCGTGCACGGGCTCGGCCCTCGCAGCCGAGGCTTTGTCCATAAGGTCGCCGGAAGGTCCTCCGGTCTAATTAGCATATTACGCTTTTATTATTATAGATTAAGGCTGTCCTCCCCTTGGTGCTCTGTGACCAGGGGTCTAGCAGAAGTGAGACCCGGGGCCCACATCAGGTAGTCTGACAGATACCACCAGCAGAGGGAGCCAGTATATGAAATCACTAATCCAGGTACATTTCACTTTGATAGAGCAGGTACATCTTCTACAGGGGTTGTGAAATTAAAGTTTTATAATTTTTGGCTTTAAAAATCTTAAACTCTATGGTGAGTATTTCTGTAAAGCAAATCTTTACTCGCTAATGGTTTTTTTCATTGACTCTTGACTTTTTTAGAGGTTGCTGGCCTCTCTTGAGATTTTTAGGAAAAATCTACTTATACACACAAAATTGTGCATGCAATGTCAGGGAGTCGTGGACACCTGAGCCTGTTCCCGGACCCCAGGTTAAGAATCCCTAATCTTGTGACAGGAGTTTTGTATATTGGGTTCCCCAGAGGAAGCCTGAGAATTCTGTCTTGTGGCTACGTTATTCTTCTGAGGTCCTGTAAAGTGAGAATAAGGTATTTTCATCAGTAATTCAATCATTAATAGTATTAGGCTCCGAAAACATTGTAATTGTTAAAAACACATTCATTTCAAGAGGAAGTGCTGTGGAGAGCCTTTTTCCTTTAAAAGTATCTTGTGTGTCTGACCTGTTTATGTGCAGTGTTCCTGATTCCTGGTTGGTTAGGTTTCTTTCTGGGAGCGGGACTCGACCCCTCCTCTCTCTCACCTACATCCACCTGATAGACCTCTGAAGGCCTGGGTTCAGCCTCAGTGGTGTTTGGCCTGCATGGTAGTAAACATTTTTTTTGTAATTAGTTGCCAACATTTCACATACAATGTCCTGGCTACCCTGGCCCATGTTCCTGAGTGGCGGCAAGCAGTGGGGAGTGAGGGGCAGCTGACTTCACACACCGCAGTCCCCACCACTCCCTACCGCCTCCCCGAGTGTGTATTTTCCACTAGGCCGACACATCTCATTTTCTTTTTTTTTTTTTTTTTTTAAATATATTTTTATTGATTCTTAGAGAGGAAGGGAGAGGGATAGAGATAGAAACATCAATGATGAGAGAGAATCATTGATCGGCTGCCTCCTGCACGCCCCCCACTGGGGATCGAGCCCACAACCCAGGCATGTGCCCTTGGCCAGAATCGAACCCGGGACCCCCCAGTCCACAGGCCGATGCTCCATCCACTGAGCCAAACCGGCGACACATCTCATTTTCATATAATCTACCCACTTAGCTCATTTGTTGAACTGGACAGTCTTTAGAGATATTTACGGTCCTGAGCCTCATCTGAGGAGGCCCTTATTAGGCTAAGGAGTTTGTAAACTAGGTGGACAGGCCTCCTAGAGCCCCAGGAGCATTGGAGCTTCTGCACGCATCTCTAAATGCTGTGTGGCCAGGAGCCTGAATGGGTGAAGTGGACCCGTGCTGTCCTCCGGAATAGGGGACTTCCTGTCTGTCTGGCCAGGCCACCAGTCCCTCACGGTCTCTGGCGACCCAGGAAAGATTTTTGAATCCAAAACTAACCTTCCAAGTGAGAGTGTTGTCACAGTGGCTGAGCAACTTCTTCCTGGCTGCACACTCAGGGCTCCCCCAGTCCTCTCTTCCCAGATGTTGGGGGCTCTTTTGCACTGAGAAATAAAACACAGCTCAGGAATGTGGTCCAAGGCAGAATCCTTAGCTGGTGCCCCCTGCTGCCACTACCAGTGAGAAACAGGACTCTGTTTCTGACCCCTGGTGTTCGTCCTTGGTGCTTGCCCAGGTGTGACCTTTGGCTTGTGTTACAGAAAGGCCAGGTCTTCTCTCCTTCTCTCCGTTTCCCCAGGACCTCCGACTGCTGCTCACGGCGGCTCACAGTAACCAGAGCCCCTGGGATTGGACACAGTCCCCGAAATAAGTCAGTCTCCACATGGCTAGGTTTTGGCTCTTATCAACCACCCATTTTTCCCTTTCATTTGTATTTTTGTAAAATTTATCTTCATTGTTGAAAGTATTACAGATGCCCCCCCCCCCCCATTGACCCGGTCTAGCCCATACTACCCCCACCCCAGGCCTTCACCACATTATTGTCTGTGTCCATGGGCTATGCATATATGCATATAGGTTTTTTTTGGTTAATCTCGTCCCACCTGTATTTTTTGATTTAGACATTTAAGGAACTTGATCAGAGATTTCTGGTGAATTGTGGATTGGAGGTTGAGAGAACAAGGAAGGGACATCGTGGCTCCTTCAATGTTCGTTTTCTCTGGCTGGTGATGAAGGGTGTTGTGGAAGGAACGCTGGATTGAGAGTCAGGTTTTACCTGTGTGATTTGGGCTTCCCTGGGAACTCCTCTGAGCTTGATTTTTCTCATTTATATAATGGAACTAAACCTCTTACATTGCCTGCTGTCCAAATGCCCAAAAGGCCAAATGAGGACAGGCATTTGAAATCATTGGATAAACTATAAAGCTAAACAAGGTAAAGTGTAGGTCTTTGTTGAACAAAGAGGCTGATGGGAACTGGGGAATGACCAGTGACCTGTTCTAGGAAAGAATGGTTTGCGCATTTTTGTGGAGTAAACATTTGGTGCTAATGTATGCACATTAGTTGATTTTGTTTGGCCGGGGGTCAGATGGGGCTCCCTGATGATGTGCCGTCTATGACAGAATCAAGAAAACCACGTGGCTCAGTACCGTGATCCTTCCAGAATGGAACTAAAGGAGACAGGCTCTTGAGAGGCACAGTTCCTCATCCACACTGTGGAGGTGGTGATAAATCCATCTCACAGGGTGGCCAAGAAGATCGGATGAGAGAGTGGATCTGAAGTAGTTGTTATGGTGCCCGGCATAGAGAAAGTACTCAGTACATCTCACTCTCATGCATTCGTGCGGTGCCTGCCCTCCTGCTGTTTACATGGGCACCCCTCACCCAGCTAGTCCCACCTGTGCCGAGTGATGGACAGAGATGAGGAGGGGACAGGGGTTGTAAGTACTAAAGGATAGGACGTCTTCGGTGCATTTGAAAATAATAATTAAAAATGGAAACAGATGAAAAGTTGGTTGGCTTAATATTATCATCAGGACGTTGGCAATTCTAAACAATGCCCTCCCCTCGGTACACATAGTTCCCACTGTCCCCCCAACCACTGGTAGCCTTTCTCGGTGCCCCATGTGAAGTACCCACCAGAGTTGAATCATGTCCATATTCTTGGTTCTATCTGTTGTATTTCGTTTTTTAAAAAAAATTTTTTTTAAATATATTTTATTGATTTTTTACAGAGAGAAAGGGAGAGAGATAGAGAGTTAGAAACATCAATGAGAAAGAAACATCGATCAGCTGCCTCCTACACACCTCCCACTGGGGATGTGCCCGCAACCAAGGTACATGCCCCTGACCGGAATCGAACCTGGGACCCTTCAGTCCACAGGCTGACGCTCTATCCACTGAGCCAAACCGGCTAGGGCTAAAAAAATATTTTTATTGATTTCAGAGAGGAAGGAAGAAGAGAGAAAGAGGTACAAACATCAATGCTGGGAGAGAATCACTAATAGGCTGCCTCCTGCACATCCCATACTGGGGATCGAGCCCACAACCTGGGCAATGTGCTCTGACTGTGAATCGAACCTCCTGGTTCATAGGTTGATGCTCAACCACAGAGCAACACAGTCGGGCTGTATTTCTTTTTAAATATGTACATGGGCCCTGACTGGTTTGGCTCAGTGGATAGAGCGTCGACCTGTGGACTGAAGGGTCCCAGGTTCAATTCCGGTCAAGGGCAGGTACCTTGGTTGAGGGCACATCCCCAGTGGGGGTTGTGCAGGAGGCAGCTGATCGATGTTTCTAACTCTCTATCCCTCTCCCTTCCTCTCTGTAAAAAATCAATAAAATATGTTTAAAAAAAATAAATATGTACATGGTAGAAAAATGGGTACCCTACACATTCTATTTTACCTTATTGTAACTGTTACTGTCTACTTGGCATTTTAAAAATTATTTTCTATCAATAGACTTTGTTTTAGACTTACAGAAACATTCAACAGGTAGTACAGTTTCCATATACTCTGCACAGACCCCGTTTCCCCTATTGTTAACATCTTATAGTACATTTGTTACAACTAATGAGCCAGTGTTGTTGACACATGGTTATAACTGAAGTCTGTAATTTGTTCACATCGCCTCAGTTTTTACCTCTGGCCTTTACCAGTCCTGGGATCCCACCCAGGTTGCTCTGCCTAGTCCTCCAGGACACCATATTACGTTTCCTCTTGGCTGTGACAGTTCTCAGACTTCCCCTGTTTTTATTGGCTGTGACAGATTTGAGGCGTACTGGTCAGGCATTTCGTAGAAAGTCCCTCTTTGGGAATTTGTGGCTTTGTTTATTTCTTTTCAGTTATTTACTGGAAGCTTACTATAGGTTAGTCATTGTGTGTGGCTCTGGGGAGATAACAGTGAGCCAAGACATTTACAAGCAATATTTACACGTTAGTGACATGGACTCAGTTTCTTCTGAGTGTGTGGGTGGCGGGCTTTGTGGAGAGCTCTGCTTAGGTGTGGCCTCCAGCCCCCTTCAGAGGTCTTCCCCCCTACCCTGGGCTAATATGGCTCCTTTGTTTGGCCACAGAATGTCCTGAAGGAGCACGCTGACGACGACCCCAGTCTGGCCATCACTGGGGTCCCCGTAGTCACCTGGCCCAAGAAGACTCCAAAGGTAAGACGCAGGTTGCCCGACGCTGGGGGACCATTTCCACAGCCTTTCACATCTGTTTGGTGAATGTTGACATTTTCAGGAGGGGTTCCTGGGAGAGGGCCCTCCAGTTAAGATGGTTTTAGTGGTTTGTTCATTGCAAGTGTTTGGTTTTCGAAAGGGATCATTTTCCCTAGCGTGAGAATTGCAGGCAGTGCCTCCTGGTGGTCACTCAGGAAACTGGGGGCAAGTGATGTCTCACCTTTCCCTGCGGTGAATCTTCTTCTCCTTCCCTTTTTTCTTTCTCTCCCGACCTCTGCCTTTTTCCTTCCAGCGGCTTCGTGCACTGTTTTCTTTTCTTTTGAAAGTGAATTTTTTCTCTTTATGAAATTGGTGGATGCTTACCGTAAAAAAAGTCTAATCAAACAGGAAAGGGTAAAGACACTGGGAAGAGCTCTAGCTGGTTTGGCTCAGTGGGTTGAGCATCCGTCCATGGACTAAAGAGTCACGGGTTTGATTCCGGTCAAAGGCATGTACTTCGTTTGCAGACTTGATCCTTGGCCAGCCCTGGTAGGGGCGAGTGCGGGAGGCAACCAATCAATGTGTCTCTCTCACATCGATGTTTCTTTCTCTCTGTCTCTCCCCCTCCCTTCTACTCTCTCTAAAAATCAATAGAAAAAATATCCTTGGGTGAGGATTAACAAAAATAGGAAAAAAAGACACTGGGAAGAATACTAGAGACATCTCTAGAACTTATGGGGAGCAGGTTGCTCTGCCTAGTCCTCTACCTCCCTTATCTTCTTTTTTTTTTTAATCTCCTTTTTTTTAAATTGTATTTTTTCTTTTTTTTCTCTTTGATTTTTTTCTTTTTTCTTTTCTTTTATTTTTATTTTCTCCCTTATCTTATTTAGACCCCACCTCAAAGTCCACCATCCAGAGAAAACCAGTCAGGTTTGGGTGTGTCTCCTGATGGCTGTGTTAGGCTCTGATTCATGTGTGTCAACCCATCCATCTACCATCAGTCTGTCTGCACTCAGCTCCACTACTTTCTTAAGCAAGTTATATATGCTCCCAGATCCTTACCTTCCTCATTTGTAAAAAGGGGTTACACCATATATTCTCTGAATGGTTGCGGTGAGGACTAAATGAGATAATGCACACAAAGTCCTTAGGACAAGGACCAACCGATGGTTAGGGCTCTCCAAATGTGAGTTGTAACTTCAGCAACCTTCCTCCTTGATGCTAATTTCTCATTTATTTTAATTTTATTTTTTTTGCCATTCTGTAAATTACTGAGAGTAACATTCTAGATCTGCACTTTCCAAAATGGTAGCTACTAAGCTGTATGTGACTGTTGAGCACTCGAAATATGGCGAGAAGTGCTGTAAGTGTAAATACACAGCAGATTTCAAAGATTTATCCCAAAAAAGAACAGTGAAAAATATCTCATTTTTTATTGATTGCTTATTGAAATTAGGGTTGCCAGATTTTTTTTAAAAAGATGCCCATTTAAATTTGATTTTCAGATAAACAACAAATAAAATATCTAATATAAGTATATCCTACATATTACATGGGATATACTTACACTAAAAAAGATTATTCATTATTCATCTCAAATATATTTGAGGGTAATGTAGTTTTTTAAAATCCTCACCAAAGGACATGCTTGTTGATTTTAGAGAGAGGAAGGGAGAGAGAAACATCAATGATGAGAGAGAATCATTGATCGGTTGCCTTCTGCATACTCCCCACTGGGGATCGAGCCCACAACCTGGGCATGTGCCCTGACTGGAAATTGAAACGTCAACCTTTGGTGCCCAGGATGCCACCAAACCAATCGAACCACACCAGCCAGGGCTCTTTCTACCTGTTTAAATGTGGCTACAGTAAAGTTTAAAATCCGTATGTGGCTCACATTCTGTTTCTATTGGACAGTGCTGCTCTGGGTTATTCTTTTTACTTTCGTTTATCTCCTTAGGGTGTATTCATTCCTAAATGTGGATCCGCTGGGGAAAAGGGCACTCATTCCTTGTGGGTATTGGATTCTAATACTCTGAAGCTTAGTGGGAATTTAGGAGGCAATGGGAATGGAAAAGGATTTGCCTCCCTGACTTCTGCCTTTAGGTCCCCTGTCCATGGAAGCATTTTAAAATTGGCTTTCCCCGACATGGGCAATAAATATAAATGCCATTTAGCAGACCACAAACTGTTCTTGCAGACCTAGCACCTTGAAACAGCCCAGCCAGGCCCCACAGCTGTGCTGAACCTGAAGAGGAAACCGTGGCTTTGCCTCACTGCCTCCAGGGGAAGGAGTAGGGTTTGCAGAATGTGGGCTGTTAAAGAAACAAACTCACCGCTACCCTCTGCCATCTCAGAATCCATGGAGAGGTCCAAAGGGGGAAGTCACTTCAGGACTACAGATGTCCCTGTCGTCTCTGCCTGAGACCCTCAGCCCGCTCCTCAGGGGCATATAGACATTAAAAAAAACACCCCACAATCGAACATCTGCCCCCCTTTCCTCCAGAGGCCTGGAAACGGCAAGCTGCTTCTGGGGGAGTAGCCCTGACGCCAGGAGGGCCCTGGCCCCGAGGAGGATCGGTTATAAGCACCGGTCTATACCAGCCGTGGGCAAACTACGGCCCGCGGGCCGGATCCGGCCCGTTTGAAATGAATAAAACTAAAAAAAAAAAAAAGACCGTACCCTTTTATGTAATGATGTTTACTTTGAATTTATATTAGTTCACACAAACACTCCATCCATGCTTTTGTTCCGGCCCTCCGGTCCAGTTTAAGAACCCATTGTGGCCCTCGAGTCAAAGAGTTTGCCCACCCCTGGTCTATACCCAAGTTGGGCCAGGATAGGAAAAGTTGGAGCCCTTAGGCATCTGGGAAAGAGTGAGTAGGAGGGAGAAGGAATAACCTTTGACATTCAGCAACACTTATGGGGTGCCAGTCATTTTTTAATAAAACAAATGTCATTCACATACCGTACAGTTTTCCCACTTAAAGTACACAATGAGATGTTTTTAGTATATTGAAAATGTTGAGAGAGTTGTACAAACCATCACCACAATCTAATTTTAGAACATTTTTGTACCCCCTTCCCCTAAGCTTTCTTTTTTTGTTTGTTTGTTTGTTAATCCTCACACGAGGATATTTTTCCATTGATTTTTAGGGAGAGAGGGAAAGATAGAGGGAAACATCGATGTGAGAGAAACACATCGATTGGTTGCCTCCTGTATGCTCCCGGACCAGGGCCCAGGCTGGGGAGGAGCCTGCAACCGAGGTACGTGCCCTTGACTGGAGTCAAACCCGGGATCCTTTGGCTCTATCCCCTGAGCCAAACCGGCTGGTGCCCCCTAAGCTTTCTTTTCCCAGCCATCGCTAATCTACTTTCCTTCTCTATGGATTTGCCTATTCTGGGCATTTCACAGAAATGGAATCATACAGTATATGGCCTTGTGTGATTGGCTTTTTTCACTTAGCGCAACATTTTTGAGCTTCATCCAAGTTTAGCATGTATCAGTACTTTATTCCTTTATATGGCCGAGTGATATCCGATTGTATGGCCACATATCATATTCTGTGTGTCCATTCATCTGTTGATGGGCTCTTGAGCTATTTCTACTCTATGGCAATTGTGAATAGCGCTGCTCTGAACATTTGTGAACAGGTTTTTATGTGAGCCCGTGTCTTCATTTCTCTTGGGTAGATACCTAGGAGTAGAACTAGCTGGGCAGATGGTACCTCTGTGTTGAACTTTGAGGAACTGGCTTGCAGTTGTCCACAGTGGCTGCCCCCTTTCTCCCTCCCCACCAGCTGTGCACGAAAGCTCCGATTTCTCCACATCCTCACCAACACTTACTGTCTGTCTTTTCGATTAGAGCCATGCCAGCTCAGTCTTTTTCTGTTTAATTTAGTTTATGTTTTCTATCATTTCTTTGAAGTTTATTGTGTGAGTCTGGCAGGGCCACCCTAACAACGTACCATAGATCACGTGGCTTAAACGACAGGAGTTCATTTCCTCACCGCGCTGGAGGCCAGACGTCTGAGATCAGGGTGTCAGTTGGCAGGATCTGTGTATTTCTTCCGAGGACTGTCTTTGGCGTGTAGGTGGCTGCTGTTTCTGTGTCTTCACGTGGTCTTCCCTTTCTGTGTATTTGTGCCCTAATCTCCTGTATTGATAACGACACAGCCATACTGAATTCGGGCCCCACCATAACGACGGGTTTTAACTTACTTACCTTCTTAAAGACATAGCTCCATTTGGAGGTGCTGGAGGTTCAACATAGGAATTTGGGGGTTGGGCACAATTCAGCCCACAGCACTTATTGTAAATGATTTCAGAGTCCAAAAAGGTATAAATAATAGACTAATGAATGCCATGTCTTCCCCCCGGCCCCCAGTTCTAGAAATAAATGATTGCCAGTACCGCCCACATCCCCTGGATGTTCCTCCTCAGTGTATGTACCAGCGTTTAGATCTTACTTAACCCTTACAAGGAGGTTAAGAGGTGAGTAGTCTTATCCCCATGGTGCCGTGGAAGCTGGGGACTCGGAGAGGTGCCCTGGCACACTCGGGGCCACGCAGCTTGTGAATAGTAAGGCGTTTCTGTCCCCAGACGTGTTTCTCTGCTCGGAGGAACTCAATGAGATGTGGCAGAGAGAAGGGGGAGAGGGGGCCCGGCGCTATATTTATGCATTTCCTGGCCCGTGAGGTTAAAAAGTTAACGGGAACGGAAGAAGTAAGTGAACGACTGACTGCCTGGCCGCCCGGGGTCTCCTGATTCCCAGGTTTGCAGTCGGCTTCTTCTCAATTTCATGCAGGTTGGGTTGAAAGATCAAGGGTGCTCACCGAGGCTGTCAGGATGCGAGGTAGGGAGCAGCACAGGGTCTGGGTCGGGTTACTTAACAAGTAATTAATGAGAAATGATGATTAGCTGGAAATGCTTTGATCTCCCACCTTGGCTCCCGCAGAACGGGGTCCTTTTCTGGAAGTGATTAGGCGCTGTGAGGTCATTTCTGATGTGGCGTCTTTCAAATCAAAGATGCTACCGAATCACCATCCGTCTCCATGCGCTTGATGGGCTGTTTCCTCCGGTGGTGATGGATTTGTTTGATCCGTCTGCACTCTGGCCGCTTCCTTTTATGACCAGGTGGTGGGATTTGGGGGGCCCTGTCTGTGACCTTAGCACCAAGCCCAGAGAGTTGAGCTTATTTGAAGCCTGACCTCTGAACCCTGGAGCCAGTTGACCTTGTGCTCAACAGCCAGACACTGTGACCTGGCCTGCTTGCCGGCTCATTGCCGGGAAGGAAACTGAGGAAGCGGGGAGGCCGAGCTTCGGCTGCCTGTGGAAAGAGAGCCTGTTGAAGCGTCCTGCTTCTTAATCCATTATCTCTAGTGGCCAAAGCAGGCTGCCACTTGAATTTCAATTATTGGCAATTTCTTTGGAGTGCAGGAGCAGAGAGGCTGGCCTGTGGATGAGCAAGTACCGGGGCAGGGAACACGGGGACTGTCGTCTTCAGCGGGTACGGGATCAGCTTCCTCACGAGGACGTTAGGGGCTGCACAGGGACCGCGGGAGGAAGCGACACACACACACACACACACACACACACACACCCCTGATGCGTGTGTCACCTCGGCTCTGCTCTGCTGGCTCGTCCCCTTCCTCCGCAGTTGGTCATTTAGATCTGGGAGGCTATACGTCTAGGGGGCCTGGGGAGTGACAAAGCCTTTCCTGGAAGGAGAGGCACAAAATTCGTTCTCTGTACTTCCTGTTCCTGCTCGGCTCCCGATTCCTGTCACCGCCGGAGCCATGAAGTTGGTGCACAGTTGGCAAGGAGAATGACTGCCACACGTCATCTGTGCGGGGCCAGGTGGCTTCCTAGACGGGCAGTGTGGTCCAGCGAGGACCAGCCCTCAGGCATCTGCTCTATCTGGGGAACAAGTGAAGGAAATACAGCTTCCTGGGCCCCACCCCCGGACACTGTGATGCGTAGGGTTGGGCGGGGCCTGGGAATCTGCACTTTCTAAGTGCTTTGCAGGTAATGCTCATGCACGACTAGGATAAGCTCTGGGGTCAGACGCATCTGGGCATCGAATCCCAGCTCTGCCAATTAACTCACATGTACAAGGGGCTAATAATGCTTTCCTGCAAGATGCTGTCTGTGAGATACCTCAACAGCAGGTCATCAGTCACTGATAGCAATTAAATAGGTTTTTGTAATGACGGTTTCTAAGTAAACGCTATAACCCTGAATCTGTCCTCCCAGAAGGCTGGTGGCTTCCTCAGTCGAAATAGAGGACACATTTCCATCCCTAAGTTACTATTGGCTGGTGCTAAAACTTAATTTCCAGCAAGGGTCTGAATGGCTGAATTTCCCTGAAGTGGTCACGGGCTCTGCCGAAATGGCTGGTTTAGGAACATGCTTCTGGACCCCTTCCTCACTTCCCTGAAGGCGGGAGTCCTAGGCCCTGTGAGCTGGGGAGGGTGACTGTTGCCTTAGATTGTGCCACTGGGGGTGGGGGGAAGGAGGGTGGGCAGGAGGTTAGGCAGCTCCCTTGATGGGCCAGGGTGGGAGGAGAGGGTGTCGATTCCACCCTCCCGGGAGCAGGAAAGAGCAGCCCCTGAGGGTGGGCACAGGTGACGCTCAACAACAGGGAGGAGGGTGCAGTGAAGGGAACCAAGTAAAATATCACCTTGTCTGGGGTCCCCAGGGTTTTCCTAAAGGACAGCTAAGTCTTTTGTAGAGCTCAGAGTTCAGCAGGATCCCTTAAGTGGAGCAGATACCTTTGATAAGAGGATACCGCAAAAGATGGTCTGTGGGTTCTGAACAGTTGTTCACAGAATCAGCAACAGAAGAGTCCCGTTGACCAAAAACTACTGGTGGTTCGGGGATGCCAGTTCCTTACAAGCTGGGACCAAGTCTCTGGCCGTATACGTGAGCTCCGATCCCAAAATTTGTTAGTGGCTCAACCATAGGACAAGGGTCCCATCAGAGCCCCCCACGGCCCCTTTAGTGGAGTGGACTGAAGCCAGGAAGTGGATGTTTCTAGCCACAGCACCTGCGGGATCCAGGCAGGATAGAGCAGTAGCAGCTTTACCTGCTGGCTTTTGTCGGAGTTGGAGTCGCCCTCTCCCGGTGGCTTCACACTGTCCTCCTTCTGTATGCGTCTGTTTCCAAATTCCCTCTTTTCTGAGGACACTAATGACCTCATTTTAACTGAATCACCTCTGTGAAGAACCTGTCTCTTAATTCGGTCACATTCGGGGGGGTAGGACTTCATCAGCGGAATTTGGGGGGAAATACAGTTCAGCCTAGAAGCCTGTGATCACACCTTCCGTGACCCTCTGTCTTTCAAATTATCTCCCAAGTCCCTATCCTGGCCTCGAGTCTTCAACCATAGTCCGTCTTAGGATCTGCTGATGTCTGTCTCATTTCCTTGCAGGGGAACTGAGCTACTCCCTCATTTCCGTTTACTTGCCAAGCCCTTGTTGGGAATGGTCCTATTTCCCCACGTACAAATTCTCCACCTCTGGGCCCAACCGATTCCTTCTTCACCGGGAAGCTCCTGACTGGGTGTTTTCTAGTTGTACCCCCAGCCTCCCTGGCCAGCCTTGTCCGGCCTGCTCCGCGGGCTGCGTCAGAAATCAAGCTGGCCTCTCCGGCTCCGGGTGGGGTTCAGCCATTGGGAGGGACCTGTAGGAGCATGGAACCTGGGAGCAGAGAGAGGCTGGGGGATTCGTTCTCCCAGCTTCCTCCCCACGGGATCCTTGCAGGTTGGCGGTTTCCTCCCGGGGAGACCACCGCTCCTCCTCCTTGGCCTTCTCCAGCTGTTCTCTTTGTTTCTAGTAACCATCCCCACCCCTAGCCCATCGGCCAAAGGGAGGTAGCACCTTATCACTATCTCAGGCTCAGGGTGCATCTCCATGCCTTGTTGGTGTCTCTGACCCGACTGAACTCTGCTCTGTAAATTGAGCTCCTGTTCAACTTTTCTCTGTGAACCTGGTGGGCGGGAGCTGGGGTGCCATCCATTTCCTGCCAAGACCTTGGCTGATCTACTCCCCGGTTTCTCTCTCCACTGGATGTCCACATTCTGCTCTGAGTTTTGTCACATGTCTGTCCTAAGCCTCCACTAGCTTCTTGAGTCTGAAGCTCACCTGTTAATTTTTTTTTTTTTTTAAGAAATATATTTTAATTGATTTCAGAGAGAAAGGGAGAGGGAGAGAGAGAAACATCAATGATGAGAGGGAGTCATCAACTGGCTGCCTCCTGCACGCCCCCTGCTGGGGATCGAGCCCTGCAACTCGGGTATGTGCCCTTGACCGGAATTGAACCTGGGACCCTTCAGTCTGCAGGCCGACGCTCTATCCACTGAGCCAAACCAGCTAGGGCTAGGGCTGTTAATTCTTTATGTATTTTTGTATCCTGTCTTGCATGATTGATCCCAGATAGCAGGGGCCTGGGAAATGTTTGTTGAGTGAATGAGCTTGATAGCAAGGTCTTCCTAGCTTCTAAAAGATAACGTTGTGTCCAATCCTTTTCAGTCACTTTGATCTCCAAGTTGCCCTCCTCCCCCCCCCCCCCCCCCCCCCCCCCGCCCCAGTCCTCCCTTTGGTGAGAGGAAGTGTCTCTCTTTAACTTTTGTTTCCCAGTCCCACTAAGAAGGGCTCCTTGGCACCCCCGAGACCCTTTGCTCCCTGAAATGTAGGCCTTTATCCCACCGACTTAGAGATATCCTGTCTCACCTGGAATTTTGCAGCCATCACCTGTGTCTTTGCACAACCGCTGTATTGGAACTTTAAGACAGCGTTCAGCCGAAATAACCTGTAATTAAAGTCTGCAGCCCAGGATTTCTTTCTTCGCCTGACAACCTGCTTAGCTGTCTGTGTTAATAATGCCAACGACAATTCTTGGAAAGCAATTGCCGAGTTGAGGGCTCCTGCCCGCGTGGAGTCATTAGAAAGCCAGGCTGGCGCCGGAAGTGATTGAGGGCCATGATCGTGGTTATATTTCTGGAATAATGGCCTACCCTTCAGTCTTTTCTTTTTGCCAAATGTCATCGTATATTCTCCCCGTTGAAAGGAGGACACTTGATCACTGACACTGGGAGTAAGTTGTCCTGTTCTTTTTTCCCCCTTCTCTATAATTTGGCTTTGTTAGAAAGATGGATGGATGTGCTACCAAATGGTGTCAGATAATCTTTCTCCAAAGTCAGCTGATCTAGAGAAAAAGGCATGATTAGGGGGATACAGGTGAAATGTTCACATTGTTTAATTTTGCTTTCGTGTTACAAAGGTGGGAAGGGCAAGTATATTTGTTGGGATTCAAAGAAAGTAGGTGGGTGCCCCTGAAACTAATACAAAATAATATTGAATGTGCACTGTAATTGAAAAATAAATTTTTTTAAAAAGCAGTGGGAAGTGAAAGTAATAGTAAAACCTGCTCTAACCCACTGACCTTCTCACCAGTGAATGTGAATGACTAACCAGCAACGCGCTTTGCAGGAGTTCAGATAATTTCACTTAGACACTTGGGTTGCTTCCCTCTTTGTAGTAAGCAATGCTGCCATGAACACGAGTTGTATAAACACCTTTTTGAGCCCTTACTTGTAATTCTTTTGGGTATATACCCGGAAATGGAATTGCTGGATCATATGGAAATGGTATGTTTACTTTTTTGAGGAGCTGCCACACCGTTTTCCACAGCAGCAGCACCATTTTTTATTCCCGCTAAGAGTACAGAGGGATTCCAGTTTCTCCACGTCCTTGCCAACACTTGTTATTCTCTGTTTGTTTGTTTTTAAATAGCCATCCTAATGGGTGTTATTTCTTTTTGACTCGCTTTATTTTGTATGCCGAAGCATTGTTTAGGAAATTACAGACATTCGTGACAATTCTACCTCTAAATGCTTACACTTGCCTCTCTGAAAAAGAAGAAAAATTTCTACTAGCACATAGCCAAGATAACGTTATTACCCCTAACAAAATTGGTAATTCCTTAATGCCACCTAACGCCTGGTCATCCTGGTCATGTTCAGATTTCCCAAGCGAGCCTTTATAAAAGGTGCACCACCCAAACCAGGATCCACCCAGGACCACACTTTGAATCTGCTCTGAATTCTCTTCATCCAGACCTTTCTTGGGATGGCAATTGGTGAGAAGATGAAAGGAACCATGTGTGATGCAGAGCATCTTGTTTTATGCATGTGTCTGGTGCTGCCTGGTGCTGTCATTTAGCTTCTTCCCTCTCTCTTGTCATTTCTGTAAATTAGGCATTAGATCTAAGGGCTTGGTAAGATTAAGGTTAAATATCATAGTTAGTGACTAAGGTGGTGGTGGTCTGATCCTTCCCCCCATTACTCAGTTATGTTCGTCCATCTTTCTCCTGTTGAATAATCTGGAAGGCGATGCCTTGGCCCCTTGCTTCCCTCCGCCATTCACTGGCTTCAACACCAGTTGACCATTCTCTCCTGTATCCGCTTTACCAGGAGATGCAGGGTGAATTGCCGGCATCCTTTCCCAAGCTTTCCCTCATCCATCGGGGTTGCCCTTATCTAGAGCCTCCCCCCCCCCCCCAACCCCCGAAAAGGCAGCACTCATGCTTTTTCTTTCCCTTTAAAGACTAATTTTCAAAGGAAGGAGTCCGTGTAATGGCAGCTTCACATGGTGACAGATGAGTTTCGTCAGGCCTTTTCTATTCTGAGTGTCATGATAAACTCACGGATTTTCATAGACCCAGGAGGATTTCAAAGGCAAATTGGCCCGCTGGAGATAAGCCATTTTTGAAGAAAAGCAAGAATGGTACATGAAGAGAGGCTCATGGCAGCTGTGTGTGTGTCTTCCCCCACTCCTCCCCCCGCCCCCCAGCCAAACTAGACATTTGCATTTGCCAGGTGTGTGTGTGTGTGTGTGTGTGTGTGTGTTCCCCATCCACTCTCCCAGCCACATCAGAGCGAGCGTTTGCATTCACATTTGCCAGGCATGCATCCCTAAGTGAAAGGCATGGAAGTTTAGTCAGAGCCCATCAGTGACTGTTAGCAGCTCATAGAAGATGGGATTCAACTCTCTCCTTGGTTTGATTAGCTTCAACCTGCCCCAGGGTTTAGGGCCAACATTTCCAACCAGGTTACCTTTTAGGGATAGGAATTAAGATCACTCTTAAGTGATGGCTCTTACATACACTTTTTCATTTAGGTAAAATTCACCTAACATAACAATAATCATTTAGCCCTGGTTGGTGTGACACTTGGTTGGAGCATTGTCCTGTGCACCAAAAGGTGGTGAGTTCGATTCCCGGTTAAGGCATATACCCAGGTTTTAGGTTCTATCCCCGTTGGGGCAAGTGCGGGAGGCAACTGATTACTGTTTCTCTCTCATCTAAATTTTTCTTTCTCTCCCTCCCTCCCTCTCTCCCTTCTTCTCTCTAAAACTCAATAAAAAATAACCTTTAAGAAAAAAGAATAGTTTATTGATTTTTATTTTTATTATTTTTTAAAATATATATATTTTTATTGATTTCAGAGAGGGAGAGAGAGATAGAAACATCAGTGATGAGAGAGAATCATTAATTGGCTGCCTCCTGCACGGCCCCCACTGGGGGATTGAGCCCGCAAGCTGGGAATGTGCCCTGAAAGATTGAACTGGCAACCCTTCTGTGCATGGTACAACACCCAACCAATTGAGCCACACTGGCCAGGGCAAAACACACACCACAAAAACAAAACATTTTTAAGTGAACAACTCAGTGACATTTAGTACATCCACAATGTTGTGCAACCTCCACCACTGTCTAAATTTCAAGGAAATTTCACAACTCCAAAAAGAAACCATGTACCCATTATCTGTCACTCCCCACTCCCCCGCAAACACCCCTCAGCCCCTGGCAGCCGCCAACCTATTTTCTCTCTCTATGGGTTTACCTACTCTGGACATTTCATATATATGGAATCATATACTATGTGGCCTTTTGTGTGTGGCTTCTTGCACTTAGCGGCATGTTTTCAGGGTCTATCCATATTGTAGCAGGTGTCAGTGCTTCACCCCTCTTTGTGGTTGAGTAACATTCCACTGGTTGGGAAGACGGAATTTTGTTTGCTCATTCATTACTGGAAGGAATTTGGGTTGTTTCCACATTTTGGCCATTGTGAACAGAGCTGCTATCAGTGGTGAACATACCTTTACCTCTTTCCTGTCTGCTTTATCATCCCATTTTGCATCATCTTTGGATTTGGTCTTTTCTTTTGAGTGTAAGTTCCACACACAGAACTTTATATCCTGTTTCTCCAAGGTCTTTCTTTGGCAGATGGTGGGACAGACAATGTGATGACTGGTTTCATGCCAGGAAACCAAGGTGTGTGTGTGTGTGGGGGGGGGGATGGGGTGGGGGCTAGATTTGGCCTTGTTATGAAGAATATTTTTAAATTACCAAAGTCCTGGTTTTAGACTGGAAGTATGCTGGCATTTTATGCATTTTTATATATGTTTTTATTGATTTTTAGAGACAGAGGAAAGGAGAGGGAGAGAGCGGGGGAGAGAAACATCGATATGAGAGAGAAACATCAATCGGCTGCCTCCTGCATGTACCCAAGCCAAGGATCGAGTCCACAACCTGTGCATGTACCCTGACCAGGAATCAAACTGGCAACCTTTGGTTACATGAGACGATGCTCAACCAACTGAGCCACAGTGGCCAGCGCATTTCATGCATTTTTAGCTCCTTATACTTCCCAGAGCTTGTGGGGAGGGTGGTTTGTCTAATGAATCCATTTGTTTCATCTGAATTGTCTGAGCACTCAGCCTTAGCCTGGATTTTTGTGGGGAAATAAATAGAGGAGGGGAATAACTAAGGTCAGCGAATGAATTGGAAGTGGGTGGGTGGTGGGAAAACATGTCTCAGATCAATGCCATTTACCTGTTAAACTAGTTAATTTTTTAAAAATCCTATGCACAGTCACAAATCTTCCAGTGACGGTGAATACTTATGGTTGATTTGGGTAGTGTAAGGGGACGTTATTGGGAGAGGAACCCCTTTTCACAGGAAGTTCTGTCTGTTGAAAGGGCCTATATGACAAATAAATATACTTAGTCTATAAATGCTCATGGAATGACTGTCCCCAGGGGGGAGAATGGGGAGATAAAAAGTAACTCAACAACATCAGTAATTTCCTGAACAGAAATCACTGCCGCCTTTTTGTCGCTCAGGCATTCTTTGAACCGTAGTTTCATCCAGGCACCCCTGCAATCAGCCCTAAGTTGCTATGTGACACGAGGCAAAAATTCCTCCTATTTACATTTTATTAGAAAAATAACTCTTCAAAAGCCCTCCTTTTGCTGGGGGGGGGGGCGGGGGGGAGCCTATTGAAGAAGAGAGAGAGAGACAGACAGACAGACAGACAGACAAGTGGTGGAATGACAGGAAAATAACTGAAGCATGCATTCTCTATTGCTTGTTAGGCATAAATTAATACTTGCATTAAGAGGCGACCCCTGGCATGCCTGCTTTGTCATTTCTGTTCCCTCCTTAGGGGCAGGTTGACGCATGGTGTCCCCTGGTTCAGGAGAGTGCCAGCCCGTTCTCTTTTCCTGCCCTGATCCTCTAAAACAGGGGTCCTCAAACTTTTTAAACAGGGGGCCAGTTCACTGTCCCTCAGACCGTTGGAGGGCCGGACTATAGTTTAAAAAAAATACTATGAACAAATTCCTATGCACACTGCACATATCTTATTTTGAAGTAAAAAAACAAAACGGGAACAAATACAATATTTGTATTTGCATGTGGCCCGCGGGCCGTAGTTTGAGGACCCCTGCTCTAGAACAGTGGTTCTCAACCTTGGCTGCACATTAGAATCACCTGGGAATCTTTTTAAAATTCTGATTTCTGGGTCTCATCCTCCGGAAATTCTGTTTCTTTGTGATGGGGTGGGGCCACAACATTAGTAACAAGAAACAGAATTTCCGGAGGATGAAGCCCAGAAATCAGGATTTTAAAAAGATTCCCAGGTGACTCTAATGTGCAGCCAAGGTTGAGAACCACTGCTCCAGAAAGTATGTTCCCACGCTGTAGCCACGCCCTTTGTGGCATGGGCACAAGGAAAGGGGCCACATGCAGGAGAGACCTTCGCCCTAGGAGAGCCCAGGGTCCAGAGGGCACTTGCCGAGTGTGCCCTTTTCCCTGCCCCGTTCCTGGGAGTGGGGATGGGGAGATGGATTTCTGCCACCTTGTACCTTAGCTCCCTGCCAGTCCCCACCCTGGGTCAGCCTGTAGTGCCCTTCGGTGGCTAAGTCTGGGCAAAATCTCTCAGCAATAGGGGGCACTCCTGGTGTCTCATGATCCAACAGGCCGACCAGAAAATGAAATGACACTCAGAGAGGAAGCAGGGACATGGGTGAGGACTGTGATCCAGGCGGACTTGGCATCTGTCTATTTTTATTTCCTCACCACTTGGTGAAAGTTCTGGGTCCTCTGGCTCTGGCAAGCGCCAACTGCCCGGTGGCATCAGCTTTGGAGAGCGCTTTCTAACAATGTCAGCCTAGGCTAAGTGGAGCCAGCAGAGTGTTCACTTCTCAGGGTCTGGTGGCTTAGTTGGTTGGAGCATCGTCCCATACCCTAAAAGGTCATCGGTTCGATTCCCAGTCAGGACACACACCTAGGTTGAGGGTTTGATCCCCGGACAGGGCGTGTATGGGAGGCAACAGATGAATGTTTCTCACATTGATGTTTCTCTCCCCCTCCCTCTCTCTCTAAAAGTCAATAAAAACATGTCCTCCGGTGAGGATTAAAAAAAAAAAGAAGAAGAAAGATGAGATCCAGAGGGAGGGAAAATGAGCCTAAGGCACGAAGTAAATGCTGAATTTGAAGGTGGCAGTTTTACTGGGCAAGGGCTGGTGTGATGTATTTTATTTCCAGTCCAGGCCACAATTAATACAAAACAAATGTTGGATAATTGCGTGCACCAGTTAGCTAAAGGAAACAACTATAAGAAAACTATAAGATACTCAGAACAGACATGTTTCAGTATAGAGCAAGCCTGCTGGGATTTTTTCCCATAGTGTCAGTGGGTGCATACATTTCAGACAGACTTTAAAATCCACTCTGTAAGACAGGCATCCCTGTCTGTTCACTCTTGCTAACTCCCGGCTAGAAGCCTCCTGAGTTTTATTTACAAGTTCTGTGCCACACATTCTGCCTTCCTTGAAAGACCAGGCCATGACCTGCCTGTGGGTCCCTTCTGCTCTCACAGTGGATTTCTCAGCCAGTGGCCTGAGCATGAATTAACAATTGGATGACATTGAAGAGGAGACGACCAGATTTCACAGCAAATGGGGGCTCTTTCTGGGGAAAGCCTCTGATCTCTTTTTGGAGGAAGGTCACCCATTCCTCTGCTGGGCAAACCTTCCCATTTTACAGATGAATCTGAGCAGGTACAGGTATGCATATTCAGTGTCATGTTGAGCATCCCTAGTTAGGTGATGAGTACGCTGGCTGCTAGGCTGTCTTTCTGCTCAGCTTGAGTTGAGCTATGCTCTTGATTCTTACAACAGCATTGACCACTATAGCTACAGGGTTGGGAGTGCCTCCTCCATCAGAGTAAGGGCAGCTGGTGTAAGTGCCCATAGATTTTTATTTATTTTTAAAATTAACCTCAACCTGGCTTTACAGTAACAATTTTCTGCAGGAGTGGGCTGCTTTTGGAGTAAGCACTGGGAACCTTTACACTTTAGAAAGCCACCCCTTCTGGGCCAGCCCGGTAGTTTCTAGTCTCCAAGGACAGAGCGCATTCAGGGCTTCTCTCTGGTCGCCTCCACGTCTGGGGCTCGATCTGAACTCCCATCTGCACCGCCCCACATTCTCCATTTGGAAAGGCAAACCTGAGGGCAGAGAGGGCAGAGTCGGGGAGAACTGGGCCCCCAGATGATTCCAGGCCAGCGGGCCTTCAAGCTCTGGGCGCGGGATTCTCGGGTTCACGGACATCAGGTCCTGGTCCCAGAGCATGTGCAAACCCGGAGCCCGGGTGCCCGCCTTCGGGGGCACAGGGACCGTGCCTGGCGTCGCGTGCAGGTTGCTCCGCATTGGTCCCTGCACCCCGAGGCTCCCACGGGACGCCCCGCAGGACCACACAAAAGACCCCACCCCAGGTCGGGCGTGCATTTCCTGTTAGATTGGCGGCGGCGTGCAGCCAGCCACCCTTGTGTATCCCGGGGCGCACGGGCCGGGCGGGGCACGGGGCACGCCCCCACGCAGCCCCAGTCCCCGCGAGGGCCGCCCTCTGCGGGTCCGCCCCCGTGTCACCGCAGGCTGGGCTCCCTTTGTGTGCGGCCCGAGAGCCGCGGCCGCGCCATTGGCCCGCCGGCCCGGGGGGCCAGCCCCTTCCTGGCTCGCCTCATGCATATGCATGAGCGCCCGGCACTCCCTCCCCTCCCCGGCCCCTCCCCGCCCCCTCCCGCGCGGGCGTGCGAGGCGCGCGGCGCGGCTCCCTCCTCGCGGCGCGGGAGCCCGAGCCCGAGCCGGAGCCCGAGCCCGGGCGAGCCGAGCCTGCTCCGGGCGGGCGGCGGTGGCGGCGGCGGCGCTCCAGCCATGTCAGCGCGCGCGAGCCTGGGCCCACCATGAGCCATGGCCATGTCCGTGAGCGCCGAGGACGACGACTATGAATCGGAGCCGGACCAGGTCAGGGGCCCGGGGTGGGGCTGAGGGAGGGACCCGCCACCCGACCTCCAGACCGACCGCCTGACGCGCCCTGGGCGGCCGCGACGCCACCCCGCCGCGATCAGGAGAAAGTTTTGCAGCCGCTGCCGGTGGTGCCGCCAGGGCCGGGCCCGAGCGGGGCAGAGAGGAGCGCGGCAGGCCGGCGGGCGCTCCGGGCCCCGCAGCGGCCCGGGCAGGGGGCGTGTGCGAGTGGCTGTGCGCCGGGAAGGCCGGCCGTGCCGCGGGGACAATGTGGGCCTCGCCGTCGGGCGGGCCCTGCCAGGCGCCGGCCCGGGCCCGCGGGCAAGTTGCGGGCGCCGGCGCGCGGGCGGTCGGCCGGGGCGCGCCTCGCCCTCCCCTCGCGCCCTCGCCTGCGGCCCACGCGCGTGCCGGCCGCCCCGGGCGCACCCGGACCTGCGGGCGCCGGCGCCTCCCTCCTTCGCGTTTGCAAAGTTGCATCGGGACCCTCGGCCTCGGGGTTGGAGGACGCCGCGGCCCGGAGGGTGGGCGGTCCGGGCCCGTGGGCCCGACGGCCCGAGCTTTTGTCTGGGCGCTGCGCGCCCGCCGCCCGCCGTGGGCCGACGAGACAGGAGGGAGACAGGAAGGGGTGCGAGCCGCGGCCGGCGCGGGGAATCCGGAACCGGCGAGTGCGCTTCGCGGCAGAGGAAGCCGTGACCCCAGATGGCAGTATTCGGCCTCCGATGGGTTTAGAAGGGAAAGGAACCTCTCTGGGGAGCAGGGGGGAGAGATCTGTATAAAACAAAAGCCCCGGGTGTGTTTGTAGCGTGAATGTACTCCGGGAAGGTTCGCGTTTAGGAAGCAGGAGAAGAAAGTGGAGGTTCTACGAAGTGTAATCTGTACGGTATTTGAAACAGGACGCTGGCGATGTAGACTTGTCCCCAGAATAAGCATCGGATGGTTGCGTTGTCATGCGGGCATGGGACTAGGTAAGGGGCTTGTTTATAATCCTGGGCGTCTTTCCTTGATGGGATAAAGATGTTTGGGGATGTTCAGGCCTAGATGCAGGGCGTTTTATCCTCCCATTAGGCGCGATTGAGGAAGTGCTGTGTAGGTTGCACTTAAGTCTTATCTCACGTTATTGAGTGGCTTTACTTAGCAGAGACCAAGTTAAATTGTATGGTTCTCTGTTTGGTTGGATCGTCTTCAGGCACACGTACCTTCTGAGACGTTCCTGGGTCTCCCTGGTTTTAGGAATTGGACTAACTCAGAGGCAACCCAAGTGGTTTGGGAGCTTGGAACTTTGATCACGTCGGTAGGTAGCGATGCCAGTGAATGGTTCTCACATTCCTGCTGCTCAGTTCACACCTCAGGTCTAGGTTTGAAGGTTTCAGTTTAGTTTGGGCGTACCTAATCCCTGCCCACAGCTGACCATTTCTCTGTGGCATCTGGTCATTCATAAGACACTTCACACAGGGTACTGCACTTTGGTGTTTCAGGACCCAGGTTCCTGTGACCTGTTTTGCTTTTGTTTTTTAATTTGGCCACGCTCTCTGGCCTTCGATAGGTGTAATGTTTGACACTGCATGAGACAAGACTTGGTATGTCTCTCTGGGCTTACAACCGCGTTTTCAGTTCCTGCCACTCCCGAGAGAGACCTCCACCAAGAGAGGACCTGTACTCCTGTAGCCAGATTTTGTTTGCCTCCTTCTCAGTCAGCCAGTGTGGCACTTGGAGTTTTCAGCCATGGAAGTTCTCGAGGTTGCGATGTTCGCTCTAAGATGATTTTCACACACACACACACACACACACATTGAGGGAGAAGACCTCTAAGCCAGGTCAGTGGGCAACAGGTTTTTCTGTAGTTCTAACAGAAATTGGCTGTCCGCTAAGATAACCAGCATTGGGAACACTCTAAGCTATGGCTCCCTTGCCTCGAGCCTCCCTACTTCTTCCTCATCCTGTTTGTGGTGGTTTGGTTTTTTTTTTTTTCAGTCTTGGGATTTCTTGGGCCTGCGTAGAAGAGTGGCGTCCTCCAAGGATGGCCAGGGCAGGTGTTTCCAAATGAAAGCGAGTCTCCAGGTTGCAGGCTCTAAACCTCACTCTTTCAAATAAGTCTCCTTCAGGGAGGGCTCCTCCATCCCACCCTGCCAGATGGGCTGGCACAATAGGAGAGGCCCTTCGTGAGGAGGCGTGGGAGACCTGGCATGTGGGTAAGCAGGTGAACTTGCTCACCTGCTTAGTGCGAGGACCCAGTGGAGGCTCTGCCAGGAAGTTCCATTCGCCCAGTCCATCCATCCCTGCAGCTGCGCCCAGCCCCTCCCCCACACACCTCATCAGAATTTTCCTGCTGCCGGGGTAAAAGTGCTCGTCTCTCACCCCCACCCAAGGCAGGTGTCCGGTTCTGGGGACCATCGGGCTTCCTCAGGCCTGTTCTGCTGGGCTGGCCTGCCTGTCCCGTGCCTTCCCGCAGCGGCCTGGCTTCCCCCTGCTCCTGATGTCCGTCCTGTGGGACCAGAGCAAGGGGGTAATGTCGGGTGGAGGAAGACCCCTCCCACACCCTTTACCAATGATCACCTTAGTCTGGGCCTTCTCCCCGTCGACTTCATTTGCTTTCCCAGTGCAGAATGTGTCTGAACATTCTTCAGCTTTGCTTTTCAGTTTGAGGAGCTGCCCCTTAAAGAAGGGCTTGTTAGCGAGAAGAATTCTTGTTCCGTCTTGGGTGTTTTTGTGTTTATTTTACGCAGGCCCTGAAGTGAAAATAGTTTTATTCCTTTTTAAAACAATGTTTTTATTGATTTCAGAGAGAGGAAGGGAGAAAGGATAGAAACATCAATGAGAATCATCTATCGGGCTGCCTCCTGCACGCCCCCTACTGGGGATCGAGCCTGCAAACCCAGGCATGCGCCCTAACCGGAATCAAACCGTGACCTCTTGGTTCCTGGGTCGATTCAGTGCTCAACCACTGAGCCATACTGGCTGGACTTATTTCTTTTTATTTTTTTTACATATATATTTTATTTCTTTTTTTAAAATAAAAAGGATTATTGCTTGTTTAAAGAGATGAATAATAGAAATTTATGAAGAAAATATTTCATAAATTTATGCAGCCCTAATCACTATGTTACTCATTATAGCTTCTTTTTTTTTTTTTTTTAAATATATTTTTATTGATTTTTTACAGAGAGGAAGGGAGAGAGATAGAGAGTTAGAAACATCGATGAGAGAGAAACATCGATCAGCTGCCTCCTGCACATCTCCCACTGGGGACGTGCCCGAAACCCAGGTACATGCCCTTGACCGGAATCGAACCTGGGACCTTTCAGTCCGCAGGTCGACGCTCTATCCACTGAGCCAAACCGGTTTCGGCTCATTATAGCTTCTTAATGACATTTTAAGACGGGGTCCTTGAATCTTCCTGAAATTATATGCATAAGTTTTGAGGCTGTACCTATGTGTATGTTCCTGGGTAGAAGGTCTTTAGCTTTCCTCAAACTCTCCAGAAACCCATATCTTGGGTTCTGGTACCTGTGTTCTGGTGGGGTTTTTTTTTTCTATCTCTTGCTCCTTATCCTCAGCATATAAACAGACTGAAGCCTTCCCTGGGTCTATAGGTGATTGTTAAGGGACCTCTGGTGCTGCTGAAATCCAGCTTTTCCTGGAAGGTCCATGATGCTCCAAGATTTGGGAGCAGCTATAATGTTGACATAAATCTGTTATGCAATAGAATGCAACATTAGCATGACAAAGGAACTCCTCTGCTGTGGCTACCCCTTGTGGGGGTACCTGGCAGCGTGCTGCTGCTAGGGGTAGTTCGGTGGGAAACTGTCTTAATGGTGGAAACGTCCACCCAGGTTTTACAGTTTTTCTCACTGACTCCCCGTGACAGTTGAAACTCTGGCCAGCTCTCTTCTTGAAACTGTTCCCTGGCTCGGGGATGCCACACCACCTGCTGCCTTGCCTGCCGTTCTGACCATTCGGCAGCTTGCTCTTTGTCACCTGACCCTGAGATGTTTTCAGTCTTGAAGGTACTGCTTAGGACCCTCTTTTCACTCTGCCCATCCTGCCTGGACAACCTCCTGGACTTCAGTTTACCACTATTGCCGATTCCCAGTTGTATCAGCTCCGGTCCCTCCTGCCTGCTGGCCACTTTCCTTGGATGTCCCATGGGCTCCTCACATTCCACAGCGGAGCCATTGTTCTCGGTCTTCTCCTAAGCCCCTTGTTCTCTTGTTGCTCAAGCCAGAAACCTCCAGGTTTTTCAGGACTCTGCCTGCCTGCACACCCCATGTTCACTCAGCCTCCCGGATCTTCGAACAGTGGGTCAGCGTCTAAAATACCTCCTGAGTCATCCCCTCCTCTCATTCCTCCGATTCATGCCTTCATAATCTTCAGCTGGACTGCTTGCTGTGGGATCCTCATCTCATCTCCCTGCCTGTCATCTCACCCACTGCCCAAAAAATACTCCCCACATTCTGGCCAGAATCCGATCGTGTTGCTCCTGCATATCAAGTCCTTTGACGACCCTTCCAGGGGCCACCATTTCTCATGTGGCCCACGAGGCTCTGCGGGGTTAGGCTCCTGCCACCGCAGGGCTGTTCGTCCGCAGCCATATCAAGCGATTCCTTCGATGTGTCGTGTTGTTTCACATCTCTATCTTACTCTTCCTTCTGCCTAGAATATCCACTCCCTAACCCCACCCCTGCCCCTGGCCTGCAGAGTCCTAGGCTCCCCCTCTAAGACTTTTTGTAGTCACCACCTCCTGTGTCTGTGACACTTTTCCCAACCTCCCTCCCCAGTGAAAGGAGGCATTTCTCGGATCAGCACACCAGAGTGCAGGCTTTTGAGCCACTCTCTGGGTTCGTATCTCGGCTTCTCACTTATCGGCGCTATGGCTTAGGGGAGAGTACTTGACTGTGCTGTCCCTCAGTTTCCTCACTGCTAAATAGAAATGATTTCCACCTCATTGATTATTGATACAGATGTTGAGGTGTTAACTTCTGATATTATCATCGTGTTGCATTGCGTTCATGTGGTTAGTCTATATCCCCCCCACCCCCATCCCCCAGGCTGTAGCGCTTTTGAGAGTTGTGAACTGCTCTTACTCATCTTTATAATTCCAGCATTGAATCTGGTACATAATTCGTAGCCTGAAAACACTTGGGTAGGTAGGTGGGTGGATGTGTGAGTGAGGGGGTTAATGAACAGGTCTCACGTGCGCATCACATATTCTATTGACTAGTGGTGAGTGGTGTTGAACATCTTTTTAAAAAAGATATTTTTATTGATTTCAGAGAGGAAAGGAGAGGGAGGGAGAGATGGAAACATTAATGATGAGAGAGAATCATTGATTGGCTGCCTCCTGCACACCCCCTACTAGGCATTGAGCCCACAATCGGGGCATGTGCCCTGACCTGGTTCATAGGTTGAGGCTCAACCATTGAGCCACACCGGCCAGGCTTGAACATCTTTTCCTGTGCTTACTGCCCACTTGTTTACCTGTTTTGGAGAACTAAATCCTTTGCTTATTTTTAATTTGGGATTTTTTTTTTAATTATTGAGTCGTTCAAGTTCTTTATGTATTCTTGATACCAGCTTCTTTCCAGATACATGATTTACAAGTATTTTCTCCCATTCTGTGGTCTTTTTCATTATATAGAGCTCTTCAAGCACAACAGTTTTTAAGTTTGAAGTCCATCTTATCTTTTTTCCTTTTTCTTCTTTTGAAGTCTAGCTTATCTTTTTTCTTTTGTTGCCTGTGCCTTTGGCATCATCCAGAAAACCCTTGCCTAATCCAAGGTCATGAAGATTTATCCTTAAACTTTCTTCGAAGAGTTTTATTGTTTTAGCTCTTGCATTTAGACCACTGGTTCTCAACCTTCCTAATGCCGCGACCCTTTAATACAGTTCCTCATGTTGGGTTGACCCCCGACCATAAAATTATTTTCGTTGCTACTTCATAACTGTCATTTTGCTACTGTTATGAATCGTCATGTAAATATCTGATATGCAGGATGTATTTTCATTGTTACAAATTGAACATAATTAAAGCATAGTGATTAATCACAAAAACAATATGTAATTATATATGTGTTTTCCGACGGTCTTAGGCAACCCCTGTGAAAGGGTCGTTCGACCCCCAAGGGGTCGCGACCCACAGGTTGAGAACCGCTGGTTTAGATCTTCAACCCATTTTTTAGTTAGTTTTTACATGTAGTGTGAGGTAGGGGTCTAACTTTATTTTTTTGCTTATGGATATCTATTTGTTGAAAAGACACCCCTCCCTCCCCCGAATTGTCTTGACACTTGACATCTTTGTTTGAAACTGTGGCAGCAGCCGCGTTTCCAGCTTGCTTTGGCAGCCAGCTCGAGGGGTCGGAATTAAGGTCCTCAGATCAGCGGCTCCTTACACTCTTCTTTTGAGGCCTTATCTGTCATTTCTGTCATTTGCTCTGTTATTTTTTTGGATGTCTCAGCTGCCATCAAGATCCAGACGGGCTTGTTTTTCCATAGATTAGAAAGATGCTTCTCGCGATAGGAATGTGCTTTGGAAAGCACGGGAAGGTGGGCTTGTTTCAGGCACATCCTGGCTCCGGGACTCTGGCTGGACTGACCCAACGTGTTTTCCGAGGAACACTGAGTTTGTGGCCAGTGAGGCCACAGGCCCGGCTCGGCGGCTGTTGATACCTGCCATTCCTGAGTGGGAGGGGGGAGGCCTATTTGAATCTTGGAATTTTTAAAATGTTGTTTATTCAGTTCTTCACCGAAGAAGCTGGTCCTTGGAAGTTGGTTCCTGTGCTGCCCTCTCTACCTGACTGGAAGCTCTGGATACCCCCCTGGTTGCTCATGTGACGATTGGAAGAGTGAGTTGTTAACAGGAGGTGTACTCTTGCGCTGTGAAGAGAGGGAGAAACCGTCCTGGTTTCCATTTCTCTGGAAGCACATGTGCTTCTCTGCACCTCCTGTTGGCGCCCACCATACTATGGGTGTCAAGGCACCAGCTGTGAACCCCTCCCAGGGGCGTGCGCACTCTGGGGGGCTCTCACCCTCTTTGCCTTTAGTCCTGGTCTGAAGTATTCAGAGCATGGCTTGAGGGCATGCACAGCCTCTGCTGACTCAGCGACTAAGGGGCAAGTCACTGAACCTCCAGCTCCAGTTTCCTCATCGGAACAACAGCATCTCATTGGGTTATTATTGGGAAAATTAGGGAATATCACACGTGAAATATGAGCACAATAGTGCGTACTCAGCAGATAGCCACCTCCTCTGCTGTCAGCGTCCTTGTCATTGCTTAGTTTTTAGGCCCGCGGTCCCTTATGTTCCATTCTCAAATCCAAAGGCTCTGAAAACTGATCTTTTTTTTAACTGCTCCTCTGGCAGCAAGACCTGACCTGCACAATATGTAGGCCAATTTGGCATTATCGCTGCGAAATGTGCAACTCGGGGGTGGCCCAGGCCTTCCTGGGATGTTGTGCAAGGAGACTGTGAGACCCTTCGCCGCTCAAAGGAAGAGTCACCGGCGTTGAGGCTGCCCCCGAGGTGGGCAGGCATGGCTGAGCTGGGTATGGCTTTGTGGGAGATGAGGACAAAGGGGCCCGGGGAGCCGGTTTAGCACCCCCCTTCCCGCTGTGGAGTTCAGAGCAAGTGGAGCTGGATTAAGCTCAGAGCAGCAGCACCTCGTGGAGTGGGCCCCCCAGTTGTCAGAGGCCTTGCGGTCTCCTCGAATGCTACAGGCTGCTGGGAAAATAAAGGAAATTGATGAGGGTGAGGCTTTATTCGCGGAGCAAGGTGGACTGTTTCTCTTCCTGAGGGGTTGTGCGTTTCCCGGGGGTTGGGGGAGTGGCGTGTCATGGGAGGGTAGGGAGGGCCTCAGCACAGCCGTGGTCCTGTGACCGGCAATTAAAATGCAAAGGCTGGAGCTGGACTGAAGCTTGCTGAGAAGGGGCTTTGAGTATTAGCTGCCATTCATATCAGATAGTTTGGGGATGAGTCATGGTCTCCCTGACAGGGGTGAGCCATTCTCCAGCAAACGCGTGCGACTTAGACAAGACGCACTCAGCATCCTGGTCCTTCCCTCTTCCGATCGTAGGTTGACAGGGGACCTCAGCAGACAGCGTCCCCCAGGGGCTGACCAGGAGCTCCACCACAGATTCTTGTTTGCAGGACGCTCGGGCTGGTGGCCAGCATACAAGGACCTCTGAGCAGGACACTGGCGCGTTCACTGTTTAGCATTTAATCTACCTGCCGTTTCCTTCTGAGTCACGGGGGAGGAAGGGTTTGGAGCCCATTTCGAGAAGGGCCCGGAAGTCAGGGCTCCGTAGGGTTACTGTCTCGTTCTCCTGGGTTTATTGAGCGCATTCTATGTCCATCGTCTTGTGGAAGGAAAGCGGTGACAAGACACCCTTGATCCCTGCCTTCCTGAGCCCCTTGTCTCAGAGGGAAGGCCTGCTGACAGGCAGGGATGATAGTGCTGTGAGGGCCGTGCAGGGTGGCCAGGGAGCCCTGTGGGAAGAAAGCAGTGTGTGGCTGGGGCCTGCAGGAAGAGTAGGCGGTAGCCATGTGGCGTGGGGAGGGTGTTCCTGGCACAGGGAACAGGCTGACCGCTGGCCCCATGTGGCCTCTCTGGGGAGGCACAGTCACAGGGCCTGCCCTCCAGCGTGGGGCCGCGGGAGGGTCTTGAGCCAGGGCGTCCGTCAGAAGCCGGGGTGGCCGCGGTGTTAGGTTCCTGGGGCTGCCGTACGAAGAACCACAGCTGGGTGGTTTAAAGCAACAGCAACTTAAGTCTCCCGCTCGGAGGCCCGAAGTCTGCCCTCAAGGTGTGGACAGGGCCGTGCTTGCTCCCAAGGCTGTAGGCGAGGATCCTTCCGCATCTCTTCCCGCTTCGGGCACCGACTGGCATTTCTCGGCTCCTCGAGGCATCACATCGCCCGCTTCTCCCTGTGTCTTCACATGGGCTCCCTCTGGGCTGTGTCCCAATTGCCCCCTTTCACGCGGACACCAGTCAAGTTGGGTTGGGGCCCATCCCATGACTTGGCTTTAATTCGGTTACCTCTGTAAAGACCCTGTCTGCACATAAGGTCCCATTCTGAGGTCCCGGGGTTACACGCTGACATATATATTTGGGGGGGGGGTTGGGGGGGATACAAGCCAACCTGTACTGCCGTCTGCTGGGGGTCTGGCCCGCCCTGCAGCCTCGCATTTCACCGGTCCTGTGTGTTCTCCTGCAGAACCGGGCCATAGGGAGGCCCAAAGGGAAGCTGGGCCCCGCCTCCGCGGTGAAGTTGGCCGCCAACCGGGCCACAGCGGGAGCTCGCCGGCGCCGGACGCGATGCCGCAAGTGCGAGGCCTGCCTGCGGACCGAGTGCGGCGAGTGCCACTTCTGCAAGGACATGAAGAAGTTCGGGGGCCCCGGGCGGATGAAGCAGAGCTGCATCATGCGGCAGTGCATCGCGGTGAGTGGCACGAGGGGCCTCCCGGCGCCGCAGGACCGGCGCAGTGCTCCTCTGCAGGAGACCCGCCGCCCCTACACCGGGCCGCCGCCCTACACCGGGCCGGTCTGTTCCTCTGCTTACAGAGAAGGTTCCCGCGGCAGAAACTCCCGAGAGACGCGCCCTCGGGAAAGAAAGGGGCTGCGATGAGTGCTGTTTTCAGATTCCACAGGGCAGAGCTTCCTGCCATGTGCGCAGGCTCCTTTTTCTTCATCGTCTGATGGTCTTACACCTCCTTCCTCCCCTAGATGACCGGGTGCTTTGAAGTCTCTGCCATTAGGGAGGTTAGGGCAGCCTATCCCGTCTGTGACCCCGTTGCCAGCATTTATGATCCAGCTCATGTAGGCCCTCCCTTCCTTCCTGTCCTACCTTCAAAGTCCGAGGTCTGGGTGGAAGGTCAGTGCTCCTCCTGAAGGGGCAGCCCCCGAGAAAGAGGCTGATTTATGGGGCTCCGGCCGCCGCAGAGCCTGGCCAGCCCTCCCCACCGCCTGCCTCCCCTCACCTCGGGCGGTGCCCCAAGACAGGTCAGTGGACACAGACTCTGACAGCTTGGCATGGCCCATGGTCTGCCTGTGGGTTCCCTCCCGCACGCACCCATGCAGTCTGCTTTCCCTGGGGTGCTGCTTTCCAGGCCCGGGGGTCCTCCCTGTGGGGGGAGGGACAGGATCCTGGGCGAGCTACTCCCAAGGCCCAGCCTGGCATCCGTGAACACCTCCCCCTTGTCCCTCGACAGGACACACTGTGTTTTTTTTTTTTTTTTTTAAATATATTTTATTGATTTTTTACAGAGAGGAAGGGAGAGAGATAGAGAGTTAGAAACATCGATGAGAGAGAAACATCGATCAGCCGCCTCCTGCACATCTCCTACTGGGGATATGCCCGCAACCCAGGTACATGCCCTTGACCGTAATCGAACCTGGGACCCTTCAGTCCGCAGGCCGACGCTCTATCCACTGAGCCAAACCGGTTTCGGCAGTGTGTTTTGTTTTTTATTGTAAAAAATACATAACAAAATTTACAATTTTAACTTTCGTTTTTTTGGCAAAATAAATATATTTTTGTGCTATATTCAATACATATGTATAAGGATTTTTGTGGGGTTTTTTTTTTGCATAAGAAACATTTTATTCGTACTTAAACTTACTAAAAGTCGCTAAGCTCCAATAAATTATCACAATATATTTTCACTTTCCTTTTTCAAAATTTTAGTGTTACTTGTACTTATTTCCTAAACAAACAGGCAAAAATCCACTCCCAGATCCACACAACCAAATAAACAGATGTATCAATTTCAGTGCACAAATAAAACATTTTCCTTCTGATCAAACAGGTGGTTTATGTTCACCAATTATTTTTTATCTCTATTTTTTTAAAAGGTTTTTTGGGGGATTTGTAAAATATAGTTTCCATTCAATATTATTTTGTATTGGTTTCAGGTGTACAGCATAGTGGTTAGACAATCATCTACTTTACACAGTGTTCCCCCTGATATTTCCAGTGCCCATCTGGCCCTGTATGTAGTTAGCACAGTATTATTGACTATATTTCCTATGCTGTATTTTACATCCCCATCATTTTAACCAGTTTTAAGTGTATAGTACCGTCATACAGCCTACATGCCCATTGTTGTGAAACCGATCTCTGGGACTTTTTCATCTTGCCAAATGGAAACTCTATATCCATTAAACCACAACGCCTCTTTCCCCCTCCCCACCCGCCAACCCCTGGCAGCCACCTTTCTACTTTCTGCTTCTCAGCAGGACTACTTTAGACGCCGCGTGTGAGTGGAATCAGACAGGGTTTCTCCCTCTGGGACTGGCTTATTTCATCCAGCATAATCCTCTTACGGCTCATCCACGCCGTAGCCTGTGGTAGGATTTCATTCTTTTTAAAGGCTGCATGCTATTCCATTGTGTGTTATCTACTGCATTTTCTTCATTCTTTCCTCTGTCCTTGGACATTAAAGTTGCTTCCACCTCTTGGCTGTTGTTAATGATGCTGCGATGGGCATGAGTGTGCCGATACCTCTTTGAGGTCCTTTTTTGAATCTTTCGTATATATTCCCAGAAGTGGGATTGCTGGATCCTATGTAGTTCTATTTTTTTTTTGAAGTTTTTGAGGAACCTCCACACTGTTTTCCATCGTGGCTGCACCATTTCGCATTCCCACCAACTGTGCACGAGGGTTCCAGCTTTCCCCACGTTTCTTGTGTTCTCCACAATTTCTCGTTATTTCCTGTTTGTTTTTATTTTATTAGAGTGGCCATCCCAGTGGGTATGAGGTGTGATATCTCATGACGGTTTTGATTTGCATTCCCCTGATGATGAGTGATATTGAGCTTCTTTTTGTAGGTTCAACACGTGATGACGTCTGTGGGGCCTTTTTGGAGAAATGGCTTGAAGTCCTTTGCCCAATTTCTAAATTGGGTTGCTTATGTTTTTGTGGTTGTGGTGGGAGCCCTTTGTATAATTTGGACATTAACCACTTACTCACATAAATGATTTGTAAATATTTCCTCCCACCCATAGGTTGCCTTTTCACTGTTGATTATTTCCTTTGCTGTGCAGAAGTTTTTAAGTTTCATTGCTTCTGTTTTTGTTACATGTACCCAGGTCATTTGAATGGATTTCAGGGAATTTGAGATCCCCCTTGAAATTAAATACAGATTTTTATCTGTGTGCATGCGTGGGTGCATTTTTGTAGAGAGGTGGTCCATGTGACTTGTTGTGTTCTGTCGGGATTTGAGAGGTTGTCTGTAGAGGCTGTTGTTTTTGAAAACAGTGTCACCTAAAACTGGGTGTGTTGGCCATGACCTGGGACTGTCTCTCCTTTTTAGCCTTGTTTTTTCTCTTCCTCCCTCTCCCTCCCGCCCAGTGTCCCAGGCCCAGTTAGAGGAAACCTGTCTCTGCTATCACCTATTCTTTTTATATATATATTATTGATTTCAGAGGGAGATAGAGCCCAAGCCAGTTTGGCTCAGGGGATAGAGTGTCGGTCCTGCGGACTGAAGGGTCCTCCCTGGCTCCTGCAGGAGGCAACCAATTGATGTGTTTCTCTCACGTCAATATTTCTCTGTCTTACCCTCTCTCTTCTAAAAATCAATGAAAAATATCTTTGGGTGAGGATTAAAAAAAGAGAGAGAGAAATAAAAATCATCAGTGATGAGAGAAAACCATCAATAGGCTGCCTCCTGCACACCCCACACTGGGAATTGAACCTGCAACCCGGGTATGTGCCCTGACCAGGAATCGAACCATGACCTCCTGGTTCATAGGTCGACGCTCAACCACTGAGCCATGCCAGCCAGGCCTATCACCTGTTCTTTGAGGTTCTGGTCCTAGTCCGGTACCTGGCACAGTCAGTGCTGGTTGAAGGAAACCTCACATTTATGTGTCTCCTCCTTCCCACCCTCATGTGGCTTTTGGAACTGATTGCAAATGCAGGCTTGGCATGACGGGGGGGGGGGGTGGGGTGGGGGGAGGCTATGGGGGAGGCTTCTTACTCTTCTTCCAGCCCTTCCACTTTGTCGGATGTTTCACTACCCGTCTTCCTCTTCTGGGCCTTCTCTCTCGAGGTGCCAGAGCCTCCCTCTTCCCACAGCAGCCTTCCCTTTGCCCCCTCTCCACGAGGCTTCCCCGCAGACCTGATCCCTTCCCACCGTCCAGCACCATCTCCAGCTCCTGGGCTTCCTCTCCTGGATCTGTGCTTCCTTTTGTTTCTACCTCTCATCACTCTTTCCGTCAGACGCCTACCCCATCCTGGACCAGCGCCCTCAGTGTGTCCCAGTGCGCTCCCCTCTTCTCTCCTCTCTGAGCCCAAATTCCCCGGCTCTGTGCCTCCTCCAGCACCGCCTCTGCTGCTCCCAGCAACACCTGGACACGACTTAGCTCCGTTTCCCTAGAATTCCTGCATGATCTGCCTTCATCTTCCTAAAAACCTTGAGGAGCAGCTGTCTCCCTCATCACTGTTCCCCTCTCGGCCACTTGCTTCAGGCTTTAGCAGATGTTCCTTAAGTATTTGTTGAAGGAATGATGATTCTCTTACCTTCCTTATGTTCTATTTATTTGAATTTCAATGTTTGTGCCATTTTGTAGATTTTTTTCCCACTGGGATGTACAGTGGCGTATATATCTGTATATCCCTGCGTACTCGAAGCTTCTCTAACTCAGTTTATTAAATGTTGCCTGTGTGGTTCCTCTGGATCCCTGTGCCAGGTGCTGGGAGCCAGGTGTGTAGAAAGGCAGCGTGTCAGGGCAGGGGGTTTAACGGCCTTTCCCCTCTTCAATATCATTAGGACCCAAAGAGCTTTTGCTTCTGTGGCTTATTTACTTATTAAAATGACTATATTCAGAATTAACACTGAACTCATTAAAAAATAATAAGAAATCCACTGCGTGAAAACATAAATAACATTTTTATGAGAAGTAACTACATCTTCCAAACAAAAATGGTTAGTGGAAAGAATGGCAATGTGTTCTGTTTTTGTAAATCTCTTTCATGCCTGGTCTGTTAGAAAAGACCTGGATGTTCGTATCTGTTTCAATATTCATTGTATTGCGGTGTTTTAGAGGAACCATATGAGGGCTGTCTGGCCTCACTCAGGTGCGTGGCTGAAAAGGCAGGAGTGTTTGTAACGGTCATTTCAGATCATCGTGGGTATTTTTTCAGGTATTCCACCCGCACTCAACCGTGGCAGTTTCTTAAAGGTTAATTGTAATGTGGACTCTGAAACTGTTATCAATGAACTTTTTCGTAGTTACCTAAATGTCATTCGTTGTTCTTGCCCCTGAAATAGCTCTTTTGCTCATAGATGATGTTGCAACATCATGCGTTAGCCATTTAGAAAATACTGGTGCCCTGAGTTACGCAGCTTTTCTAAACATTGGTGCACAGCGTTGTACAAAAAAAAACAACAACACTCAAAACCACATTTGCTAACACTGCTACCAATCGCGTCAGGAAGGTCTTTGGGAAGCTGTTGGGTCCGTAGTGGCTAACGTAAGTTTTCTAAGATTCTAATTTCTGTTTGAAAAGTCGCATCGTATCATTTGCAGCCCAAGCTGTAAGTTATTTCTCTGGAAACAACAGGCTCCATAATAATGCCCATATCCATGGGCTTTTCTAAAAGTCCTTCCAAGTAGAATGATGTTCTGGAGGAAGTGGCCAGCGAGCCCTCAGCTTGGCCACGTGAGCGCTTCTGCTTCAGATGGCCCCGCTTGGCGTGCGGCAGAAGCACTTCCCTATTTTGTCACACAGAATGGTAAAGGGATCAAGGGCCAAGGTCTCATTTATTTGTTTTATTTTATTAAATTTATCTTTATTGTTGAAAGTATTACAGATGTGTCTCCCCTCTGCCCCCATTGACCCTCTACACCAGGGGTCCTCAAACTTTTTAAACAGGGGACCAGTTCACTGTCCCTCAGACCGTTGGAGGGCCGGACTATAGTTTAAAAAAAACAAACTATGAACAAATTCCTATGCACACTGCACATATCTTATTTTGAAGTAAAAAAACAAAACGGGAACAAATACAATATTTGTATTTGCATGTGGCCCGCGGGCCGTAGTTTGAGGATCCCTGCTCTACACCCTGCTCCCTCCCCTCCCCAGGCCTTCACCGCACTCTTGTCTGCCCATGGGTTATGCATATATGCACATAAGTTCTTTGGTTAATCTCTTTTTCCTGCTCCCACCTTTCCCTCTGAAATACCTTAGTCTGCTTCATGCTTCAATGTCTCTGGATCTATCTTGTTAAGGGTCAATGTCTTAATAAAATTAACCATTTTTGCTGCTTCATCAAAGACACTCTTAAATGAAACTGGTGATCTTTTTAATGACTGCGTGGCCGGGAGTAGCTCAGTGACCGCTAGTGCACTGTGAGCCCGGCCCCGTCTAGTGCCATCGCCCAGCAGCGCATACCGTCAACACTGTGAAAAAGGCAGATAATGTCTTAGTATCGTTCTTTTTTAAATATGTTTTATTGATTTCAGAGAGGAAAGGAGAGGGAGAGAGACATCAGTGATGAGAGAGAGTCACTGATTGGCTGCCTCTTGCACGTCCTCTACTTGGTATGGAGCCCGAAACATGGTCATGTGTCCTTGACCAGAATCGAACCTGGGACTCTTCAGTCTGCAGGCCGATGCTCTATCCACTGAGCAAAACTGGCTAGGGCTTAGTATTGTCCTGAAGGGGGTTTTGACCTACCTCCCAGTCCTCCTTGTGAAGGTCTTGGGGACCCTGGAGTCCATGGCCTAGGCTTTGATACCCCTGGGGAAATTCAGCCCCAGCCCCCACAGAGCTGGACTCACTCCCCACCTCCTCCAGGTCTCTTCAAGTGTGAGGCCCTCCCTGACCTCCACGTTTCAGACTAGCCCGCCTTCCACCCCTAGCCCTAGCCCTGCTTGCTGTATTTTCCTCCATTCCCCTTGCCACCATATAATATACTGTATTCTCCACTTTGTCCTCCTCTCTCCAGTAAGATTCAAGCTCAGGATGGCAGAGGCGTTTATTGCTATACTCCCAGCGCTACGAGTAGTTAGTACCTGGCGCACAGAGGTAGTCGTGTTAAGTCTTTGAATGAGTGACTGAATGAATGACAGTGGCAGGCCGGAGGAGAGTAGCTCATGCCTTTGCCCCATTCTCCATGGGGTCCCGGCCCCTGACTTCTGCTCTCCCCGGTTCTCCAGCCAGTGCTCCCCCACACCGCCGTGTGCCTAGTGTGTGGCGAGGCGGGGAAGGAAGACACGGTGGAAGAGGAAGAAGGCAAGTTTAACCTCATGCTCATGGAGTGCTCCATCTGCAACGAAATCATCCACCCTGGATGCCTTAAGGTGAGCGGCTCCGGGGGGCACCTGGCTATGCTGCTCGACACCCCTCCTCGGGGCCTCTAGTGTTGGTGAAGCTCGGGGGGCAGGGGACACTTAGATTCCTCCCATGGAGGGCCCTCACATCGGGGTGATTCTGTGTGTCAGACACGAGCTGAGGGCAAGAAGGGTCTGGAGTAGCTCAGACCTCACGCACAGGTGCAGGGCTCCCCCCACCCCCAGGCAATACCTCAGAACTACAGAGTTTCCAGAGGCTCCACCTGGGCCAGAGGGAGACGCTGGCTGGTCAGGCTGCTTGCTGGGACCCTGGCTCGGAGCTTCTGACAGAACCGGGGCCTGGCCAGGTGAGGGCCCATAACACTGGGGGATTGTGTTCCTGGGTGCCGGGGACCTGCCCTTGGTGTGTGCAGCAGGGCTGCCGTCTGGGGGCGGCCGTGCTGTACCTGCCTGTCTTGGGCAGCAGGTTCTTCCTTTGAAAGGAAGAGACTGTTGTGGGCTGGCACACAGCTTCTGTCCCAGGAGAATGTCAACATACCTGGTACTTCCCTGTCAGCTTGTGTGCATCTGTGTGTTTAAAGAGGTCAGAGTGGGCCTGCCCCAAATGGTACCTCGGCCCTGGGTGTCCCCTTTCCCTGGGTGGCCTAACCGGTCTGTGGTGACGCTCACCGCCCCCTCTCTCTCTCACACACACACACACACACTCATTCTGAAGGGGACGCTTTGCTGTTCCCAGAGTTTGGAAGTCAGACCACCACGTCTTAATTGCCTGGTTACTTCTCTCTCCCAGATCAGAAGCTCCTCCAGGGAGGGGATAGCAGGTCTGACTTGCTCACACCCAGCACCGCCCCGTACAGGGCTAGTGAATGAATTCAGAGTCACCTGTCTTAACCACTCTTGTTTTCTTTTAGCCAAAGATGGGCTGGAAATGGCATTGGGGATGGGGGATGGGGACGAGGTGGGGGGGAAATTAATGCTCCTGGCAGAGGTGGCCTCTTCCAACCCCCTCCCTGTTTGCTGACTGGCTGTCCCTGGCAGATTAAGGAGTCAGAGGGCGTCGTCAACGATGAGCTTCCAAACTGCTGGGAGTGTCCGAAGTGTAACCACGCCGGCAAGACCGGGAAAGTGAGTGCCGGGCTCCCAATCCCAGGGGTCAACCCGGGAGGGACGGGCGGACGTCGGCCTTGCCAGTCCAACCTGTGCCCACATGGTTGGCTGGTGGGTGCTCTAGGCTCAGGGCAGGGCGCTGGTCCAAAGATATACAGTGCGCCTGTCCCTTCTCTCTTTTTGGCCTACAAGCAAAAGCGTGGCCCTGGCTTCAAGTACGCCTCCAACCTGCCCGGCTCCCTGCTCAAGGAGCAGAAGATGAACCGGGACAACAAGGAAGGCCAGGAGTCGGCCAAGCGGAGGAGCGAGTGTGAGGAGGCGCCCCGGCGCCGGTCGGATGAGCACCCCAAGAAGGTGCCCCCAGACAGCATCCTGCGCCGAAAGTCAGACGATGTGCACCTGAGGAGGAAGCGGAAATACGAGAAGCCCCAAGAGCCGAGTGGACGCAAGCGAGTATGTCCTGGGAGGGGAGGGGCGGGGCGCGGGTGGCCTAGCCGGTCCCAGGGGCAGGCGGGGCGGGGGCGGGGGCGGAGGGACCCTGGCCTCTGGCTGCCCTGAGCAGGTCCTGAGAGCCCCGCCCAACAGAAAGGAGGGGGAAACCAGCCAGTCACTCCTTTTCCCACCCCTTTAGGCCTCGACTCTTCAGACGTCCCCCGGTTCCTCCTCTCACCTGTCACCGAGGCCCCCTCTAGGCAGCAGCCTCAGCCCTTGGTGGAGATCCAGCCTCACCTACTTCCAGCAGCAGGTGCGCCCACTTCACCCCGCCCTCCCGACGCCCTGGGGACTTGCCAGCCCCAGGCCACCCCTCCACCCCGAACCCCGCCCCCCTGGTTCTCCAGCCCCCGAGCTTCCCAGGCCTCAGCCCAGATCACTGACTGGGGTCCTGGCGCGGGGCCTCGGAGGCTGAACTGTGGCGGAGCAGCCCTGCGGATCTGGGAAACCTCGGTGGCCCGGCTCCGCCCACTGGCCCTTCCAGCATCAGCCACCAGGTGGCGCCTGGTTCTGTTCTCCCCGCTCTGGCCGTAAAGGCTCGGCTGGGATCCCACAGGCCCTGCCTCCAGGACGCTCCCAGGGCCAAGTCCACCTGAATGGGCCACTGCGTATCTCTGGGTCTGGCCCAGGGTGGGAGGTCAGCTGGGTGGGAACAGTGGGCCACACTACCCTGCCCCCAGCCTCTTCCTTAAAACCAGCCGGCAGGGCCCCCCATCAGAGTGGGTTTTGGGGGGAGGTGCCCCTCCAGCCCCTACTCTAGAGATCACGGACTGGTGGTGGGGCTGGGTGCAGAGGGGACCAAATCCCTCGAGCCTGGGAGCAAGCTCTGCATCCTTTCTGTTCTGTGACAGCTGAAACCTGGCAAAGAAGATAAGCTTTTCAGGAAAAAGGTACCCACTGTCCCTCCCCTCCTCACTCCTCCCCTCCCTTTCCTTCACCTCACGCCTGGACTGGGGCAGGATCCTGGGAAGAAGGTGGGGAGGCCTGAGTGGATGCAGCCCTGAGCGGGGACTTACCTGCCCTTGCCCCCTGCTCACCTGCCCTTGCCCCCGTCCTTCCTCAGCGGCGGTCCTGGAAGAATGCCGAGGACCGGATGGCTCTAGGCAACAAGCCGCTCCGGCGCTTCAAGCAGGAACCGGAGGACGACCTGCCTGAGGCGCCCCCCAAGACCAGGGAGAGCGACCATTCCCGCTCCAGCTCCCCCACAGCCGGGCCCAGCACCGAGAGCGCGGAGGGTCACGACGAGAAGAAGAAGGTGAAAATGCGCCGGAAACGGCGGCTCCCCAACAAGGAGCTGAGCAAGGAGCTGAGCAAGGAGCTCAATCAGGAGATCCAGAAGACGGAGAGCAGCCTGGCCAATGAGAACCACCAGCCCATTAAGTCGGAGCCCGAGAGTGAGAACGAGGAGCCCAAACGGCCCGTGGGCCTCTGCGAGCGCCCCCATCGCTTTAGCAAGGGGCTCAACGGCACCCCCCGGGAACTGCGACACCAGCTGGGGCCCGGCCTGCGCAGCCCACCCCGCGTCATCTCCCGGCCCCCTCCTTCCGTGTCCCCGCCCAAGTGCATGCAGATGGAGCGACACGTGATTCGGCCGCCGCCCATCAGCCCCCCACCCGACTCGCTGCCCCTGGACGATGGGGCGGCCCACGTCATGCACAGGGAGGTGTGGATGGCCGTCTTCAGCTACCTCAGCCACCAAGACCTGTGTGTCTGCATGCGGGTCTGCAGGACCTGGAACCGCTGGTGAGGAGGCAGCGGGCTGGTTGCGTGCCCGGATCTGGGCTAAGGGTGGGCTAGACCAGAGATGGAGTGTGGGTGGAAAGTAGGGTCCCACCTTGAGTCCGTGGTCATGCCCTGCTTCTCTAAGCCCAGTCCAGCTTAATTATCTTCCTCCAAGAGTTCCAGCAGCTACCGCAGTCTGGTCAGTCTGGACTTGTCAAAAGAGGTGAAGCCTGTTTGATTTCCTGACGTAGCTCCTTGGAAGATGAACTGAAGACCAGGTGGAGCCCTGGCCTGAAGTGTTAGCCCAGCTTATTAACAGCAACGGTGCCAGTGACTGACCCTAATCCCAGCTTTGATATTTCCTAGCTTTCTGGCCACGTTATTTACCTTCATCATGAATGGGTACATAACTCTGCTCAGGCTTGTTTTGAGAAACGGTGTATAGAGCAGTGATTCTCAACCTTGGCTGCACATTAGAATCACCTGGGAATCTTTAAAATCCTGATTTCTGAGCCTCATCCTCCGGAAATTGTTTCTTTGTTACTAATGTGATTCCCAGGTGATTCTAATGTGCAGCCAAGGTTGAGAACCACTGGTGTAGAGGGTGTGCTGAGCCCCCATTAAGTGCTTAATGGAGAACAGGTACCAGCACCTTCCAGGGAGGGCCTGAGGCAGTCACAGCAGAGGTGCCCAGGTGCAGGCAGACGGGACCTAAACAGAAGGGTCCAGAGGGTGGAGTTAGGAGCCTGTCCCTGAGCTTGGAAGGTGAGGAGTTGCCACAAGTGAGACCCCCAACTCTGACAGCACCCCCTCTTCTGGGTCTGGCCTCCAGGTGCTGTGATAAGCGGTTATGGACCCGCATCGACCTGAACCACTGCAGGTCCATCACGCCCCTGATGCTGAGCGGCATCATCCGGCGACAGCCCGTCTCCCTGGACCTCAGCTGGACCAATATCTCCAAGAAACAGCTGAGCTGGCTCATCAACCGTTTGCCAGGTGAGTGCAGGGCCAAGGACCCCAAATGTGCAGGTGCGGGGGCTGGTGCATCACCTGACCTGCGACCCCTTCTCTGTTCCCCCAGGGCTCCGAGACTTGGTGCTGTCAGGCTGCTCATGGATCGCGGTCTCGGCCCTCTGTACCTCCAGTTGTCCGTTGCTCCGGACCCTGGATGTCCAGTGGGTAGAAGGGCTAAAAGATGCCCAGATGCGGGACCTCCTGTCTCCGCCCACAGATAACAGGCCAGGTGAGGGGCCAGGCTTGGGGGCAAGGCCATGGGGAGGTGGTGTGACCAAGCTGCGCTGTTGGGTCTGATCTTCACCACAACGGTGTGTAGAGGGTGTGCAAAGCCCCAATTACATGCTTAATGGAGAACAGGTGCCATCTGGTGAGCGTGTCCTCCAGCCTGCTCTGGCCTCTGCCTGTCCCCAGGGGATGCCGGGAGGAGTTTGGCTGCTTTGTGCTCAGTTTGCTTCCGGCACCCAGGGGCTCGGAGAGCAGGCAGAGGCTCTTTCCCACGCGCACTCCAGGGGCTCTCACAAATCCCACTGCTTCTCTGTTAGTTTATCCGGCATTGGCATCGGGCCCCCTGGAGCATCAGGTCAGGGTGGTTGGACAGGGGCTCCCGTGGAGCTCTCCGAGGTCGGGTTTCAGGGGTCATCGCTCCCCGTCAGCAGCTTAAATGAGGAAACCGTTTGGCCCAGTCCTGCTGGGTGGAGAGTGGGCTCTGTGTTTCTAGGTCTTCTGAACTTTCAAGAATCTGTGTGTAAAATTTGATGTATATTTTTTTTTATTGATTTAAGAGAGGAAGGGAGAGGGAGATAGTGATATAAACATCAATGATGAAAGAGAGTCATTGTTTGGCTGCCTCCTGCATAGGTCGGCGCTTAACCACTGAAACACTGGCCAGCCTACCTTCTGATTCTTAACTATTGGAACTGATTCTGACTTTTGGGGGGAAAACACTCAATGATGAACTGAAACCAAGTGTGATGTCTGGCTGGTGTGTCCTGTCAGGTTGATCGATGCCTCTCTCCTCCCTGCCCCTCAGGTCAGATGGACAATCGGAGCAAGCTCCGAAACATCGTGGAGCTGCGTCTAGCAGGCCTGGACATCACCGACGCCTCCCTGCGGCTCATCATCCGCCACATGCCCCTGCTCTCCAAGCTCCACCTTAGTTACTGTAACCATGTTACTGACCAGTCCATCAACCTGCTCACTGCAGTGGGCACCACCACCCGGGATTCCTTAACAGAAATCAACTTGTCAGGTCAGTCGGGGACACCCATCAGGGACTGACCAGCATCCCATGGGACAAGCTGGGAATTTCACATTGGTGCACCTGCTATTATTATGGGATCCCAGTGTTTGGTGTTAGGACATAGCAGTGATCAGACAGATACACAGCCCAGTGTAGAGGGGAAACATGCTGCAGAAGTTATTACCGGATTTGTAATAATTGCTACCAGAAATGCTGGTAGCCGTGAGCACATACAACTTGGTTCCTGGCCCAAAACAAGCGCCAGGGAAGCTTCCCTCAGTGGGTACAGGCTGGCACCTGGCGGGATGAGTGCTGGGGATGGGTGGGGAGCAGTGGGCAATGGGGCAAGGCCTGGCCCAGTAGGCTTTCACTGGGAGTAAGCAGCTTGCTTTCTGCCATTGTTGTCTTCAATCTCATGCACCCTTCCTGACCCTGCTGCCACAGGACCTGTGGTTGGAGAGAAGAAACCTCCAGTGCCCTATGGTTCGGCATCTTGTCGCGCTTGCTGATGGGGAGGGAGTTTGTTTTTAAGGAGCTGGGACATGAGGGACAGTGGCATGATTTTTCTGAAAGAATTCCACATCCTCCATCACTTGTTTTTGCAGCAAGCTTATAAAGAGGGTCAGCCACTTGGTGGGGAGGAATTTGAGAGATTGGTCGAAAGGTTAAGGGGTACCCTTGGAACAGGTGAGGTGTTAAAACCCTCCCACCCCGTCACTTTTCCCATCTAACTGCCCAGCCTTCATTTATTAGTGGCACCGCCTGTGATGCAGACAGCATTCTATTGTGCTGGTTCCAAGTTCATGAATTCCTGTGGCCTTTATGAGATCGGGTTATACTTAACACTACCTGAAATGTGCATCCAAGAATCTGGGCGCGGCTGTGCCGAGATTTTGTGTTGACCCAGGGGATTGCTTGAAAGGGGCAACTCTGATTGTTTGAAAGGCAGTCCGTTCTTTGGTGACTCATGTGGTGCTGTCACTTTACTTCCTTACGCAACCTCCTAACCTGCAGGGACGTTAATAAGACAGGTACTGCTGGCCTCCTGTGCATTACCTACAGGGACTTTGATAAGATCGAGACAGTGCAGGGGCTGGAATATGCTCAAGAGCTCAGTCCAGTTTCTCCGTTGCTGAGCGCCTGGGATTTGGTGGCCTTTGTTCAGGCTCCACATACCCTCCACCTCACATTGTGTCCTCTTCCCTGCAGACTGCAATAAGGTCACTGACCAATGCCTGTCCTTCTTCAAACGCTGTGGAAATATCTGTCATATTGACCTGAGGTACTGCAAGCAAGTCACCAAGGAAGGCTGTGAGCAGTTCATAGCTGAAATGTCTGTGAGTGTCCAGTTTGGGCAAGTGGAAGAAAAACTCCTGCAAAAACTGAGTTAGTCCAGGACTAGTGTGTAAATATGGGGTGGGTGGGGGTAGGGGCAGCGCCAGGGGGAGGGAAAAAGACTTTACAGAAACTAGGGCTTTTATTTTCAATTTGGAACTTGGAACAACAGACCACGGAGTGATCCCATTTTGCAAGTCTTGCCAAGGCAATGCCGTTCCACCACCCGTTTTGGGGATGAGTGAGCTGGACATTTGGGTTATTATGAAGAGTAACTGCACTGCTTTCTGGACCATTTCTAAGGCGTCCTTTACCAAGAAGACATTCCTGTTGGAGAGGAGGATGAACTTTGGAGAAATTCTCTTGCTGAAGCATGAGCTTAGGAGTTTATCTGTTGGGTTTTTTTTGTGGGTTTTTTTTTTTTTTTTTGTGGTGGTGTTATGTTCTGGACACCTCATTCCTTGCAACTCCGGGGTTTTGGTGTCAACATTAAGTGGACCACACAACACATCTGCCGTCTTGACATATTTTGTTTGGTTTTGTTACATCTTACATTATGAGGAATTATTTTTGTACAAATTGTTTAAAAGTTATTTATGCAAGGTTTGAATGCATATCAGTGTTTTTATTGTTTTATGATTGCCAACTTTCCTGGTTTCCTTGAGGTAGGAGAGAACTTACCCTGGACTTCATCAACACAAATAATCCATCTATACATGTGCCCAGACCTGGCCAAGCAGGCTGAGACCTTCCGGTTAAAAGCATGTTTACCTGGAAGCGGAGAGCCTGCTTTGGACGTTAAGAAATTACATAAGCATGTTGTGCATATATGTAAAGTATAGTGGAAGTAAGACACTTTGCCAAGGTTCCCCTGTATAGAATTCACCCTTTTCTCAAAAATTTTAAAATTGAACTTCAACCTTTGCACTCAGGAGGGTTTGCTCCAGCATGAGCTCTTGGACTCTACATAGATCTAATTTATATGGTGAGTCAAGAAGTAGAGTAAATGGCCCAACGTAGCCTTTCTTTTCCTTTTCTCTCTCCTTTGCAGTGTGAGCAGAGTTCTCGTTTCAGGTTTTTTAACATGGCTATTTCCCAGTTGTAAAGATATGCATTCATAAGTGCCATTGTTGTTTGGTGGTGTTTCCCTAGACCTTCTCGACTCAGTTTTACCTTTGTTGAATTTGTATAAACAATTGTACAAAAAAAAAACCCACTCTTGGACTTTGAGGGTTTCTGTTCTAGGAGTGGACTAGACATTTGATTAGAAAGTCTAGGGGCACTAATCTCAACACTAGTATATATTGTTTTGAAGCCAAACAAGCTGACAAGCTGTAATTTCTTATTCATCTGAGAATTGCAGTAGTCCCTTGGGAGAAGGAGAGAGAGAGAGAGAGAGAGAGAGAGAGAGAGGGAAACATTAATGATGATAGAGAATCATTGCCTCATGCACGCCCCCTACTGGGGATCGAGCCCGAAACCCAGGCAATGTGCCGTTGGCCGAGACCTCCTGTTTCGTACATAGGTCGACCCTCAACCACTGAGGCACACCAGCCGGCTTTCCTCATCTTTAGAGAGAGATCTTACTGTTTATGGCTAATAAAGGTAGTGGGAAAGAACTATGCTACACAATGTCCACTTGGTATTTTTACTGTCAAAGGTGGGGGAGGGGGGGTGTGGAGTCCATTTTCTCAACCTCCCATTAGAGGCAACTCGAGGCTACATCCTGTGCTTTAGTAGCCTTGGGCCAGGGTAGCTGGAGAGGCTTGGTTATGATGTAACTTCCCCAGGTGGCAGATGCAGAAACTAGTGAGAAGTAATTTTAGATCTAATGGCAGAGCCTTGCAACCTTGTACTCAAATACAGAAAGAAATGCTCTAGTGAATCTGAAAATGGAGAAGATAACCCCACTTCCTGCCTCCATAATCAGTAGCAACATAAAACTTGGGTCTCGTGGGACAAGCCTTTTCTGCTAACGGTAGTCTTCATGTTGCTGGCCCTCCCTTTATCTTTCTGTTTGTCATGGCAAAATGATTGTGGATCCCATCTAGGTTGTGCCTTCTGTTAATTTAAATCCATAGATTCTTTCTGGCTTAGATTGGAGACATCTGAAGCTGTTGCACCCCAGAATTTAATTTGGGAGATGCATTTAACAGAAGATTAGTTTAACACTCTATGGTTTATTTATAAAACATGGCTTACCCTTGCAAGCCTGACGGTTCATCATGGAGCACCCCCACTGGAGGTCAAGTTTTGGTTTTCTTGACAGCCTGAGTTCTCTGAACCCCTGGGTAAGTTCCCCTGATGTCCAGTAGAGGCATCCTCTTCCTGGGGAATTGTTTTAAGGAACATCATGGTTTTCAGGTAAACAGACTTGTGTTAGAGGCCCCTGATTGTCCTATAACGTTTCTGGGAGCACCCAGGCTTGCTGAGAGGAGGTTCCAGAGCTGGGAATCCGTAGCTACCATAGGGACAAACCACAGAGCCAAGACACAGCGTCTCACCAGGCTTGAGGCAGGTTGCCATAGTGGTTTTAATAGGTGAGCTCCCTCCCAAGTATTGAAAAATCTGAGGTTTTACCCCAGCACCCAGTCTCGGTACAGACCTGTCATTTAAAAAATGAGCTTTAGATAAGGCCAAGCTGAGCTAAATGCTTGCAAACAGCTGCTCTGAGCCCATACAACATTATCTGATGATGTAATGAAAGTAACATAAACCAGAGGTGGTGCTTCCTGTGTGAGATCACGGCTAAGAACCCAGGAAAGAGAGGCTCCATCCCTCCTTCCTCTAGGAAACCTTATGTTTACAAAGGAAGACACTGTGACTCCTCTAAAGCATCAAGTGCCATCCTTTTATATTGTGAGGACAGGGACAAGGAGATGACATTGTATTCTGTTTTGGACTTTCAGAATTTTATCCATATGATATATTATGTATTCAAAAAATTAACTTCAAGAGGCATGGTATGCCAGCTATAAAATGCAGACTTCAGAGAGAAATGTTTGTTTTTTGCCAAACAAGTTAGTACCTTGTAATTCAGTTATTCTAAGTGTCAAGCCTGTTAGGCTAAAAATTTGTTGGCTTCTCACTAAACCAAGGTGACTTTGAAACACTACTTAAAAAGATCCTCCATTAAGTTTTTATCCTTTTGCTAAAACAAGCACTTGAAACTTATATAAACCCAAGAGGAAATCATTAAGTAAGTTGTTTTAAGCTGAGACTATGTGCAAATAAATCTCACTTTCCTAATTTAACCTTAGACAAACCAGCACCTACTGCTCAGCTTCTAAATGTGCTTGCTATTGAGGGCTGGCCTGGATTTGAAGACTTCCCAATTTGTGGGGAGGGCTGAATTTCTGGAGCTCACTGTCTCACAATAAGTAAGGCAAGATAAGTGCTCCTAAAGCTTCAGCAGGTGCCGAGTTTTATGGCTTCTGTAGGGAGGCAATGACCTGCTCATGCTGGTTAGTGTGAACCGCAGCCGACACCCACCCTGGGCTCTTACGAAGAAGGGAGCTACAGCCCTAGCCGGTTTGGCTCAGTGGATAGAACGTTGGCCTACAGATCAAAAGGTCCCATGTTTGATTCCGTTCAAGGGCACATACCTTGGTGTGGACACCCATTCACACTATACCCAAGTGAATTAGAAACTAACTAGGACAATGTAAAGAAAAGCATTTTTGAAAATCTAATTTTATTCCTAAAGTTCAAATTAGCTAGCAGTAGCACTGAAAATACACTTTCACTATACAAAACAGTGTAAACCAATTACACATTAGTAAAGAATTTAACACACACTTTTTTCTAGTGAAGAAGCTAGATGCAGCCCTTGCTATAAAAAGCTGTACCTGAACAGAAATGGACATGTTATTAGTCTCTAAGGCCCTGGCAGTTGACTATATAGAAGAATGTCAGTGTTCTCAATGAAGTTTAAATTCAGAAATAGCAACAATGTGGAAACTTACATTCATCAAATAGTAGCATTTAAAATATCCATGACTAATAAAGTGAACATTCAGAGGTACCACTGCTCAGCATGTACCATGTTGGTCAGTTGTGGACAGTGATCTCATCCAAACAGAAGTTTCAAACATCTGAGTAGTTTAAGCTAAAAACAGGAGAACGGAGAAGAGAAGAGAAATGTCCTCCAAAGGGAGAGTAGCTGATGCCATCAGCAGTTACTGATCACAGACGTGTGATGAAGCCGGGCTGAACCTGGGAAACAGCATGTCCACAGGCTGACAGGCGTATGGCACGGACCAATGTTGCCGTAACTTACGATGAATCTTTGTTCCCAGTTAGTAGTGAAAATAATTTTAAAAAATAACTTCAACTTTCGAACAGTAAGTTTCCAGTCCCTTCTGTGCACGGAAATGTCTGGGTTCAAGCTTGGGGGCGAATGTCCTATCGGGGAGAGCATCTACTTCAGGACTTGAACACGTGCACAGCGCGCACCACATATTGTCGGCAGATGGGACACTCACTCATGCGCTTGCCGCACTTGGTGCAGGTGACCATGTGCCCACACTCAAGCAGGACGCAGTCGATGACAGCATCCATGCAGATCCGGCACAGGCTGTCATCTTCCTCTTCCTGCAGCTGCAGCCGCTCGCCATCTGAAAGGCAACAGAGAGCTAGAACTGCGCCTGATAGGCTGAGCAGCCACCTGCTGAGTGACCACAATAGGCACAGCATGATCCTGCAGTAAGAAATAATCCCAACTTCTCTGCACTTCCCTCCACTAGAGATGGCAATATTAATGCCTACACCTGGTAGAGTTTTGTGAGAATAAATAAATGAGAAATGCTTAGCTTAGGACCAGGTATGAAGTGCCCAACAAATGTTAGCTATTTAATTCTATTTTAATCTATGTAATTCCAGGTTTTGGTGAGGATTGCTTCTGTAAATAAAAATGAGGAAACCTAGGTTGTCCTTAATATGGGCCTTGGAGTCAGAACACCTTGAAATTTTCAGCCACCTCCAACTTGGGAAAGTTGCAGTGTCCGGGGCCTCATCTCAGCAGGAAAAAGTTATATTTCCATAGTGAAGTTACAAAGAGTTGTACATCAAGTAGCCTGTAGTTGGAGGAAGCCCCAGACTCCAGCCTTGGAAGCATCTCAAAAGCCACCTATGTTTCTGGCCACCCTGGTACTGATGAAATGTAACTGAAAAGGGTTGTGGGCCTTTTCTGGCTCTCTGGCCCAGATTAGGTTTTGAGAAAATCCAGAATCTGAATAAGAAAGGTGCTAAATGAATTCTAAAAGTTCACAGCTTGCCTGCCATGACTTGGTATGACATTTAGTTGGAGTGTCATTGTATACCAAAAGGCTGCGAGATCAATCCCTGGTCAGGTCACATATGGAAGGCAACCAATCGATGTTCTCTCCCCCCCCCCCCCCCCCTTTCCCCTCTCTCTAAAATCAATAAGCATATCCTTGGGTGAGGATTTAAAAAAATTTTTTTAAGTTCATAGTCTGAGATTTGGACCTAGAGTTAGAGATATTGAGGCTTCCATTTCTACAGGTCACAGAAAGGATCAATGGGGATCATGAATATGGTTTGGAAGGACAATAATTCAAGGTTGAAGAAGCCAGTAATCCCTGGATTTAAGAGAAATCCCTGTCACAGAAATAAATTTGACTTGTAACAGAAACAGCCCAGCTTCTGAAGCCTAAGGAAGGATACTACAGGGGAAATAGGAAAAAAGAAACCTACATGACTTTTGGTTTTCTTCATTCTCTTTGTATAAGCGGTTTACTTTCTCTACCAGCTCCCATTTTTCACAACAGCCAGAATAGTTGACAAAATTCCGAGCCAGGATTTCCTTCAGCTGGCGCACGCTCATCCCTTCCACATCTTCAAGGCTTGACAGGTCAGAGAGTGAAGCTCTCAGTCTCTTCTTGGAGATGCCAGGCGCCTGAAATTATACAGCACTTTTATTCCTACCAATTCAGACCTCCCACAGCAAGGAAAATGACATGCTCTCACCCTACAGTCATGACTGGCCCTATATATTCTTTCCAGATTACTTGTCAGTCCTTGAAGTATCCTATATCATAAAAAGCTAATATGCAAATTGTCCCCTCAGGAGTTTGACCACTCGCTTTGATGTGTGATCACCAGGGGGCGGTGCAGAATGAAGGAAGGCCCCGGCCGGCAGCTAATCGGCCCTGATCACCAGCCAAGCCTAGGGACCCTACCTGTGCACGAATTTCATGCACCGGGTCTCTAGTTATATATTGTGCTACATTCAAACCTAAAGAAATATCCTCTGCTAATCAGCAAAAGTGTACATGGGCCTTTTCCTGCTTGCCAAGTTGACATGTCAGGAAACCAAATTTTATAGGAGCTCTCACCTGTTCCTCCAAGTTGTCTTCTTCGTCATCATCATCATCATCGTCGTCGTCATCATCTGTGTTTGCTGATGCTGTTTCACTTTGTACCTATATGCATAATGGATATGGTTATGTCAGAAATCACCTTTTCCTAACAGTATCAACCCATCTTTATCACTGGAGTAAACCTTTCCACAGACCTTCCCCAAGAATGCGCTCAACAATGGGCATATTCCATGACTTCTTTGGATCCTGAATGCTGCTGCCCCTTCCAAAGAGTTGGGCCCTACATGATTTGATCAACTTCACGTCTGTAAAATTATCTCAAAAGCCAAATTCCTAGGTATATGTGAATTTATAAAACCTAACCAGAACCCTGAGGACGGTCCCATCATGGGACCAAAGTCCAAAGCCATAAGCCTATGGAATTGCACTGAGTCATTATCAAAGGACCTGCTTACATATAGCTAGTTTAAGCCTCTAAGATATAGATAGAAACTAAAGTTCTAAGATCAGTGCAAGTGTCGGGGGATATGATTGAAAGATCTCGATAGTAATTCCAAAGAATGGTTTCTAGACTTCTTCACTGATAGCTATTGCTAGTTCTAGTTTTTAGAAATTCCTCAACAGTCAGAGGCACTCTTCTCTTTAGGAAGGACAGAAATCCGTTTGATTTATATACCTTCTTTCATATCTTTCTCTGACTTTCTTGACCATGGCTCTATAACAGTCAAGGTTAGTTCTGTTTCAAATATTCTACCCCTCTGGTACACAAGCATCAAATGGCAGCATCTGCAGACCTCACTGGGAGAGTATTCTGCACTGGTACTTCTTTGAAATTAACAAATAACCACATTCGTTCACTAATTCAACTGTTCTTTCCCATGATCCGAATTAGGGCACTTTTACTGCAGCAAGACAACTGGGCATTAGGTTAACTTACACTACTGTCTCCATGGTCACTGACACAGTCTTGCAAATGTTTATATTTGACTTTTCAGTCATTTCAGCATATAAGATAGGGAAACTGAGGTAACTAAGGTCAAGAAACTGATGAGTTATTTAGGACCCTTCAAATAGCTCACTTTGGGGCCACCTAGCACCTAAGCTTGGTAACTCACATCAGGAGGCTTGTAAGTGCAAAGTTCAGCAGTGTGTGGAACCTCTGCTCCCAGAAGGAGGCATCAACCCCTAAAGACCCCACCAAGAGTAGACATGCCAGACCCTTAGGGTAATTACCAATCATACCTGTGCCAAGGCTCCAGATCCTAAAGTCCGGTCTCTACCCATTAGTTCTCCCTGAAATGAAGACATGGTAGCAGAGGGTGCTGTATAGTTTGAAAAAAATGAATGTGTAAAAAAACTAGAATTCTGGGACCTTGAGGAATTCAGACTGCTGGTGTCCAGGTCATCCTCAGAGCCCAGCCCATGGTGGCACAGCACTAAATCTACCAAGTCTTCTTTCTCTCGACAGGTATCAATGGGTATGTTTCTAAGAATGAGATATTGCCGCAGATCCTTCACTTTCAGTCGCATTAACTGAGGGCGCTGAAAGGCCGTCTCTTGTAATAAGTGGCAGGTGGAACATCTACGAAGATTTTCTTGTAAGACTGAGCAAACGGAGCAAAAATCCTTCTTGCAGTCACAACATATGTGCTGAAGAAACAAATAGAAAAGAAGCATTTAATGATAGCCAGCTATGAGCCGTTGTGAAAGTACTAGTTTTCTTTCTTTTTTGCCTTCTTTTAACATTTAATTCTAGTTCTTATGAAGTGCTTTGTGGCACCAGACTATTCTCACAGGTGTTTTTATGTTCCAAAAGCCATGAAAATAAAGAACAGTCACTGCCAAGGCAGTTTGGATTCACAGAAGTTCAAATACAGCCCTTTAAAAAAAAAAAAATACACTCTTGTGTTAATGAATTAAAACCTTTCCACCCCTTGGGGCAAACATGTAATTAGCAGAGCAGAGCTATCTGGAACCACATGGAGCAGAAAGCACAACCACAAACTTTTTTTATGTGAACAATTTCCACTTAAAGAGAAGCAGGGGAGGGGAATGCATATAACACAAGGAAGGAGAAAGGAAACTGATCTCTCAAGATCAATCCAAGTGAACAGAGGACCCCACTAATGCAGTAATCTTTACCCTACACAGCCTTAATCACAGTCAAAGCCATTCCACTAGCAAAACTTCAAGTAGACACTAAGATGTGGTCATTTCCACTTGGTGCATTGTTCCCACAAGCTAATACCTTGTTCCTTAAGTATTTTAAAGGAAAGTATTTTAAAGGACTGAATTGACAATCAAAGATTGTGAGAACTATTGCATGATGGTTCTCAGAAAGAACAACTTTAACCCAAGTGTTTTATGTTGAACAGTAGTAACCTTAATACTTACATTTATTTCTTCACTTGAGTTAAGAATATGGTTAGGGATATATTTTTTGAAACTTGAGATCAGAGTATATACAGTAAGTCATCTCTGAACAAAACTGTAGACTAATTAAATCTCTTGCTTTTTGCTGAAACCGGTTTGGCTCAGTGGATAGAGCATCGGCCTGCGGACTGAAAGGTCCCAGGTTCGATTCCGGTCAAGGGCATGTACCTGGGTTGCGGGCACATCCCCAGTGGGGGGTGTGCAGGAGGCAGCTGATCGATGTTTCTGACTCTCTATCTCTCTCCCTTCCTCTCTGTAAAAAATCAATAAAATATAAAAAATAAATAAATAAATAAATAAATCTCTTGCTTTAGAACATAAGCATCATTAGGAAGAATCAAGGTGTACAAACAGGTCAAAGTTCAGGAGCAACATGACAAGTAACAATGTCTAGTCAGAAAACTTGAACAGTAATTTAGTCCCTCCAACTGAGTACTTTCCTAAATGGGAAATGATTAATAGGACTAACTTTTTGGTATTTTTATAAAAAGAAATGAAGATTCGTTAATATTCAAAATTACATACAATCAAGAATTCTGATGTCTTTTGTATATAACATTTCATCTAACTCACCTTCTTTCTGAAGACTGAAAATGAAAGTCCACAGGCTTTGCAAACTATATTAGGCCCTTCTGTAGGTGCTGGTGGGTAAGTAGCGGAAAAATCAGAGTTTGGCGTAAATCTGAATGGACCGGTACTTCCGGCGAATCCTGCCTGCTGACCCCTGACAGCTCCGGTTCCCATGACTTCATTCAGCAGTCCACAGCATGAAGCCCACATAGATGTGGCACCCGCCTAGAAAGGAATATAAGAAGGAACCAGATTAAAGCTAAGTGGAACCTGGGCTCTCTGAGATCTTCAGGGAATGCCATTCTGGAGAGGTATGTTTACCCTAAATAACTTTGAGATTATTCTTTAAAATTTTTTATTTTATTGATTTCAGAGAGGAAGGGAGAGGAAGAGAGAGAGATAGAAACATCAATGATGAGAGAGAATCATTGATCAGCTGCCTCCTGCACACCCCTACTGGGGATCGAGCCTGAAACCCGGCATGTGCCCTGGACCAGAATCGAACCCGGGACCCTTCAGTTCGCAGGCCAATACTCTATCCATTGAGCCAAACCAGCTAGAGCTACGATTATTCTTTAAAGCAGGGGTCCTCAAACTACGGCCCGCGGGCCACATGCAAATACAAATATTGTATTTGTTCCCATTTTGTTTTTTTACTTCAAAATAAGATATGTGCAGTGTGCATAGGAATTTGTTCATAGTTTGTTTTAAACTATAGTCCGGCCCTCCAACGGTCTGAGGGACAGTGAACTGGCCCCCTGTTTAAAAAGTTTGAGGACCCCTGCTTTAAAGTGTCAAAATTTTAAGCTATTTGGAAAGATAACTTTCTGGTATTTGCAAAGAATATTTCCCATTGGGGATACTCATAAAAACTACTATTTTTTCTGTGCTGAGGCAGATTTTCCCAGCTATCATTTAGCAGAAAGAATATAAATTCAAATTACTTAATTCCATTAAACTTCTGTTCTCATTTGTAACTGGGCATAATAAAACATGGCATAAATTTTTTTATTTAAAAAAAAATGACTGGGAAAACATCAAAATGCCAACTGAAGCTCTTTTAAGTATTTAATGTATCTTTGTATAATTTATTTTTTTGAGTCTACTTCCCAAAATCTTTAAAAGGAATATATTCATTTGATATTAAGGAAAATATTTTTTAAAAGCAGTTATTCTACTTTTTGTTGTTGTTAATCCTCACCCGAGGATAATTTTTTCAATTGTTTTTAGTGAGAGAGTGTAAGGAGAGAAGGGGGACAGAAACATCGATGTGAGAGAGACACATCCATTGGTTGCCTACGCACCCCTGACCAGGGCCTGGGATTGAACCTGCAACCCAGGTACATGCCTTAGATCAGGAATCGTACTGGAGATCCTTCAGTCCGAGGGCCAACACTAACCACTGAGCAAACCAGTGAGGGCTATTCTACCTTTCAAACTGAAAATACTGAACACAATGTATGGGCTATCTGCCACTCCACTAAGTGGCCTAGAAGTAATGTACTGCCCTTTTAGGTCTTTTTTCTTTTATCTCTTCCCTTTCTGTGAACCACAAACTGCTATCACTATACCCACCTAGCAATCTGTCTCCTTTTTTACTGCAGACTCAGAAACCCAATAACCAAGCTTGTTAGAAATATATATACATATTTTTTTCAGTGAGAGCTCAAGGTATTTTCCCATGCTTAAAGTAGAAAAGCTATGATGTTTGGAGCCAATGTTTGTCCCTTGACCTAATTTTAAAGCATATTGTAGACTCTGGATAAGTGATAGGTAATAGAAGTCTGGTTAGAAGAGATCTTAAGTCCAGTTAGGTGAGATCTTATGTGTTAAAATGGCAGCACATGACCTGGCATAGTTCATTTATTTATCTAATTTGTTCAAACATTTACTGTTTTTCCAAGTTCTTCAAAAACTTTTTAAAAACAATTTTAAAAGGCTATTTGGGATGCTATAGAAGGATCATACTATTCTTGCTACTACCCAGGAGTAATATGTTATATTAAATACAGGGAAAGGAGAAGGTAAAGTAGTAAGAAACCACAATACAAGATTCAAACAGTCTTAAGTATCAGGGTCACTGACTTAAGTATTATATAGCTTCACACCCTGTAATTCTCAAGAAATAGTGATGCCTTTAAAAGTCCGGTTAAATTATAGTTAATAGTTCATACCTTTAATATATACTTTAGAATCATGGTTTGTTTAAACATAAAAGGATGAAAATCCAGATTTACTCATTTAAAGTGAATATTCTTTTTTTAAAAAATTGATTTTAGAGAGAGGAAGGGAAAGAGAAAATCCATGTGAGAGAGAAACATCAATCAGGCCACCTCCCACACTTGCTCTAACCAGGGGTAGAACCCTAATAAGTGCCCTGATTGGGAATCGAAACCGCCACCCTCTGGTATACAGGACAACACTCCAACCAACATAGCCACACCAGCCAGCGCTAAAGTGAGTATTCTTTTACCAGAGGATTCCATCTACAGTGCTTTAAAAGGTAAGCTCTTAAAACAAGTAAAACGTTGTCTTAAAAATTTTAATTTGTACATAACATTTTGGGGGAGTTAAACATAACTCAACTGTAGACTATACCACCGGAATAAACTTTTCTTTATTCCAGAAGTTTAAAGAAGTAAAGTTTTGAGAAGCTTCAGCTTCCTGCTGACCTAACTACTAAACAATTAAACAGCTATATTAGCTTTTATCCCTGTTTTGATTTCTGGGAGATGTCTTCCCAACTCCAGCAAATGTTCCTTGTGGACAGAACTTTTTTCCACTGCATCTATAGTTCTGCCATCATGACTCTGATAAATAACTGTGTAAAAGGTTCCTTTATATTACCTCTTGAACGGCAATGTAACATTATTTAAAATTTTCATGCTACCCAGAAAGTTCAAATTGTTTCAATGAGAAAAAATAATAAAGGTAAAAAATGACTCTGACCTAGCAGGTTAAAAATCTCAAATACAAATCATACTCCCTTTTAAAAACAGCACTGCCACACATTGTGTTCTTTCAGAAATCAGTTGTATAATAAGTTACAGAATACGAATTTCCAAACCATGATCATTAAAATTCTAGGCTGAAAATGTTCACAGCTCTGGTGAAGAAATAGAAGAGTTTACTTCAGGAAAACAGGTAGACATCAATATTGGAGGGTGACAATTTTGTCCCAATCCTCATGTTTCTATAAAGGGGATGGAATTTCCTCCTTCATTCACCAGAAGGGAAAAAAATGAAAAGATCACTTCATCTTCTCTTGGTTACATCATCATAAAATAAAAATTAAAAAACACAGACAGGCAAAAATATGTTGCTACAACCTATTATTTGGTACAACTCGACCAAAAACCAGAGCAGAGGGAAAGAGGAAACACTGAAAAATCTAGGTTTTGGCCTCGTTAGATCTGTGAACTCAAAATTGGACAAAATCTCCCATTAAGAGAATAATCTGCCAATAATACTCCTAGCACATCCTGAGGGTAAATCTGCCTATGTATACTGTTAGCTTCTGACAGTAGTGTTTGCAACACTCTAGCCTTCTTGACAGGTCTGAAATTTGAACAGTGGAAGCCTCAGTCACTCGTTTGTTGTTTGTTTTTAATCCTGACCAGAAGATATATTTATGGACTTTTTAGAGAGCGAAGTAGGGAGAGAGAAAGAAACATTGATCAGTTGCCTCCCGTACGTACTCCAACTGGGGATCAAATGTGCCCTGACCAGGAATGAAACCCATAAATAAGAGCCACCCGGCTGGGACAGCTCAGTCACTAGTTTTATTTGAAGTACCTTTCCCCAGTTACCGTAAATGGTAGGATAACAGCCAAAAAGCTTCCCCTTTTGCACCCTTTCTTCAAAAGCTTTAGAGACCCAAGTTCTATTCTGACTTCCCTATCCTCTAAGATCTTCCTCCTGCATTCCCTTATTTTTTTAAATTCACTCTCTGCTCATCTTTTATTAGCAAGCTTGAAGCTTTTCCCAAACTACTATATTTCCTCGTAGATTTTCTGAGCAAACCCAATTTCCAGACAGTACACAAGACACAGACCTTTGGCTTTTGAATTTTTAGTAAATTCACTGAGTTATTGCTCTGCCTCAACTCCAAAGAGGTATATTGCTGAAGTAAGGGTCACCATCCACCTTTTATTTGCTTTTAAACAAAAACAAAACAAACAATAACTATTACCCTTTCATGAATGAAGCCAAAGTCTGGATCTCTGAAAACTAAAGCTATCCTTCTTTCCGACAGAGTGCCAGTTTTCAAATGGCCTCAAGGTTCAGCAGTCTTTGATTGTGTGTATAATCTAATATGCTTTTAGAATCCCTATGGTGGGGAAATACTTCCAAAATTTAAAGAATTAACAAAAACTTTATTACAAATTTTGAAACCTAAACTACATTAGAATATGATGCCTTTTAATGATTCCACCAAATGTAATGGTAACCAGACAAACTAAAATAAAGAATAAGAAAAGTTGCCCTGATTTCAGGGATCAGTTTTACAACGAGTTACAGAAGAATGGTTAGAGCAGCGGTTCTCAACCTGTGGGTTGTGACCCCTTTGGCGGTCGAACGACCCTTTCACAGGGGTCACCTAAGACCATCCTGCATATCAGATATTTACCTTACAATTCATAACAGTAGCAACATTACAGTTATGAAGTAGCAACAAAAATAATTTTATGGTTGGGTCACACAACATGAGGAACTGTATTTAAAGGGCCAGAAGGTTGAGAACCGCTGGGTTAGAGTATTGTCCCAATATGCCAAGGTTTCGGGTTCTTTCCCTGGTCAGGCACAAACAAGAATCAACCAATGAATGCATGAATAAGGAGCAACAAGTCGATGTTTTCTTTCTCTCACACTCTTAAAAAAATAAAAATATATTTCCATGAAGATCAAATGACAGCCAAATACAGAGTCAATGGGTTTGAAAACAGCAGAAAACTAAATAATTATGTGGTAGGCAGTTAGATAGATATGAGCAGAGCAAGGACGATGAGCCAGGTATAAGTCACCAGGGGGGGTAAGCCCTGGGTGTTTAACTATGTGCAAAACTGGAAAAACAAGAACCTCACTGCCCCAGGGTAACCTTTCTTCCTCTAGCATATCATTGGTCATGCGGCTTGCATCGTCTCCTGACCTTTCCTCCCCTGGCATGTCCGTAGTCATGCAGACCCTTCAGGAGGAGGAACAAGGAGACAAAGAGTGGCCTCTAATCCAGGCCCTTGCACAACCACTCCCTTACGCATTAACCCGCATTAACCCGTAGGGATAACATCTAGGCCTCAGCTGTTTTAGCTCCAGGCTCAGAAAAGCTGCAAAACCTGACAAGCAATGCCAGGGCCTAGCATCAGGACCAGCTGCATTGATGAATGACCCCCTACCCTGGCACCTACCAATCAGTGAAGACCACGACTCTATAAAAGGACACACCTGACCTCCTCCAAGATCCCTGCCTCTGGAGAGGGACCTCCTTCCCTCTTTCTATAGAACACACCCCCCTTCCTCCGCACCCCCTTCCCCAGGCACATTTTCCTTTCCAAGGCCCTTCTTTTGCCTCTTCAACTTGTTTCCTGAGCCCATTTCTTCTACAGCTGACTTCTACTTGTGACTTTGTAAATAAACTTTCTTAGCCAGAACTCAAGTACTGAGGTTGCTGAACCAAGGTCCAGTCTGATTCTACTGTTCCAACACCTAGTTCCCTTTTGCAAAAATTATGGTCTAAATCGTTTGCTTTTGATTAAACTAGATAAGCAGCAGTAATCATAATGCCACCTCCTAAAAGCTGCTTGCCACAACTCTAAATTAAATATGGTAATATTTTACAGATATTTTAAGGATAACTCTAGAAGTTTCAAATTCAAGAACATTTTCTTGGATGTTGTAAGAAGCTACAAAGACCAGGCAGGGATTCAGTTTTTCCATCAGTGAAAGTTTCCTCAGAGAATTCAACCACTGTAGCCTTTGTTTTAAACTCCAAACAACCTTCAATTTGCTAAAATTCAATGTCCTGTGTTTAAACTATATGAAAAGATATTTCAAATCTTGAAACCAGTAAATATAAAACAATGTTTTGCAGTTTGAATTTCAGTTGGGTTAAACTTTCCAGTAGAACTAGAGCAAAGCAGAAGAAACAGTTGAGATAATAAGCAAAAATACTGATCCTATTTAGAGCCACTTGAGAAAAATATGCTCCTTAAAATGTGAAAAGATTTCTTATTGAAACTGCTGCCTCAACTGAAAAACAATATGCAAGGAACTCTACTACATTTTTGACCAAACATCAGACCATATACCACCAAGGAGGAAAATCTACCTACATCCTAAATTCTTTCTTCGTACCATTTGGGCATTAAGCAGGTTGCAAAAACGATACTAATCTTAAAAGTGTAATACTTTTAGGTAAGACATTTGGTCACATCGATAGAGTTTTACAATAATGTGTGCTGGAGATCATTACCTTCCTCATGTTTGGGTTTTGTTTTCTTTTTCTAAAACAGTGTACTTGATCCTTAGCACCACTCCCCCACCTTTCAAAGAAAAAAAAGGAAAGAAAATTATAGTCAACATATTACTTTCTCCTTGATATCTCATTTTGAGCATGGAAGAATTAACGTGATTAGTACAATTAAGGAAAGCTGAGATCAATATAAATATAGAAAATCATGAAGGAGGATTAAATCAAATTAACATAGGACACCGATTTTGTTTTGTTTTAAATCCCTTATGAGTTAATTACATGCTACTCTAAGGTTAAATAGTTACTTGAGTCTTAAGAGGTAAAACTTATTTCAAAACAAATTAAAGGAAGAAAGTAAATACCCATTCCACACATACACTAAAACCAGTTGCTCCTGGGTTTGAGTGAAGATGTACTTTATCTGATTGCTTTGCTTTCAAAATAATTTTAATTCCACTGGAAGTACCTGCTTAAGTGAACGTTCAAATGTTAGAATTCCTGACATCAGGAATCACTGACCCTGCCTAGAAATCCCCACAATTAAAACAATTTCAATATAAAACAAAATTAAATAGCTCAAATCCTAAATTCTGTGAATCCAGTTTTCACAAAAACATAAATGAAACGCAGTATCTTCATCATTGTCATCTTGTTCAAATTGAAGTCCATTTAGATCTGCTTCATGAAAATATATTTTTTCTACATCTTCAACCGCCACCAAACTTTATTTCTAAAATTTCAACTCAGAAAGCTGTATCTCCCACCTAAATTAAAAAACACTTCTGTTTTTAAAGAACTTGCTTTAAAAATTCAACACTGGACCGTCCCTAATTCCTTCTACATCTAGTTCCTTGATGGGCCACACATTTAATACTAATAAAGATACTGATGTTCTTTGAGGCATTCTACCCACAGGTCCCTCTGTTGTTTTTGGAAGATGATGGTTTTCAAGAAAGCAAGCTAGTTTTAGACATTTTAATAAGTATTCTAGGTTGAAATATTTCATCACTAAAGCTTGGAAGTAGAAAATAAGCTCCTCCTAAGATAGCCTCATACTTGAACACACAGTTCAAAAGTTACCTATTGCAAAACTCTTCCTTGCTTCCTGCGGCCAGAAATAACCTTTCTTGCTCTTGAGGGTTTCACTCCCCCCTCCCTCCCCCCCCCCCCACCCCGCCCCCCATTCTCATAATGTAGTTACTTGGAATGTCTCTCTTGACTGGCAAACTTCTAAAGGGTGGGATTGTGTTTTGAATTACTTCTACTAACAACATCTCCGTCCTGGCACACAGGACATGTTTGATGAAATGTATGTTGAATTTCTCCAGCTACCTGACACTCCCTGATCAGTCTTCCACCGTCAATCTCGGAGACTTTGTGCAGGTCCAGTTCTCAGCCGGCCGCTCGCTCTGTGAGCTTTCCTACCGCACCGAGCACACCTCTTCACTGAGATGAATGAAATCGGCTTGTGTCTCAAAGGGTAGCATCACCTTATGACTCACCCCGCTGGGTTGGAGGTGGGCAAATGAATCAATACCTGAACTGACTGTTGTACACGGAGCTCTTGAAAATTCCCAGCTCCCCGAAGTAGGCCAGAACCTGCCCCCTTCCCTTCCACTCCTCACTCGGCGACGCTCCCACGCTCTCACACCCACCTTGAAGAACTCAAGCTGTCAAATTACTTGCTGCGTAACCTACTGGCGATGCAGACACATCCAGTTTGCTAGCGCTTTAGGTCGCGGCCCCCAATGTTAAACCTACGGGGGAAAAAAAAAAATCCTTCCGGGAGGGATCCCCGGCCCGAGACATGTCTAACCTATTAGCCTGGTCCCAGCCTCACGGCTCCCCCCATCATCACTCCTTTTCTCTTCCTCCTGCAGTTGTGGTCCTGCGACAGTCCCGTGGTGGTCCCGACAGTTGGGTTAGTTCAAGGACTCGGGGCGGGCAAGGGCACGCAGTGGGCAAAGCCGCGAGGGCTGAGGCGAACACCAGTGGGTCTGTCTCAGGCCCCCGAGGACGCGGACCGGGCCCGGCGCAGCACGAAGCCCTGAGGCGTGAGCGCAGGGGGCGCCCGGCCTCTCCCCGCTCCTCGGGCTTGCGGCCCGGAGGCGCTGTGGGAGTTGGGGAGATTGGGGAACCCAGGGTATCTGTCGTGGATCGGTCAGGGACCCAGACGCCGGGCGGCCAGGTCGCCCCTCAGCGGAGGTCTCTGGAGAGGTTCCGCCGAGGAGAAAAGAAAGCAATTCGGGCGCTCTGGCCGGAGAGGAGAGACGAGGAGGGACTGCCCTGCTCCCCCGGTCCCTCACCTTCATGGCCACGACCGCCGCGTCTCGGTCGGCTCTCGCCGCAAACTCAACACCATCACAGCTCCTCGCAGAGACGGGCTCCTTCCTTCTGGACCGCGATTACGGCGCCTCCTGAGGCGACCAAGCGTCCGGACGTAAGGGGCGTGGTCACGCCCGCCGCGCGCCCCCGAGCGGCGGCCAGGTTGACCAATCCAAAGCCGACACTCGGGGGGCCGGTCACCAGAGCCAATCAAGTAGTGGAAGTGGGGCGGGGCCTCGGCGCAGCTGGGTGGGCGGAGGAAGACTTCATCCGGGCTGGAGCGGCTCAGGGCGGATCTGGGCGTGGCGGGAGGCTTTCTCCCGGCGGTTTTCGGTCCCTGAGGAACCTGTGCGGCTGAGACTTGGCTCTAGGTCAAGCTCCCCAGGGCGGGAAGAGGCGTGATGCGTTGGAAAACGCCGGTAGGTTTGCAGGCTTTTGTTTTAACCGTCAGAGCAGGGCCCTCAGATTTCCTCTCGAGACTTTCGAGCCCCTCACACTCGGTAATGACCTCGGGTCTCCTCACCAGAGGGTCCGGGCAGCTGCGCACGCACAGACGCGGTTTTGAAACGGCGTTGTTGGAAACACTTCAATAACGGTTCTCAAATCCCAGCTGCTCTTTTTAGAGCGATGTTCAAAACGACCAAATTCTAGCACAATGAGAGAATTCAGGTGAGCCCTTGGAGTGGAGGGTTTTTGTTTTTTGTTTGTTTGTTTTTTAACAGAAAGAGTAAGTTAAAGTATTCAGCTTGACTGGATGACACTCAGTTGGTTTCCGTACATTCATCCCTCTTCCCTCCAACTCAACCAGTATTTTAGTTAAATAAGAAAGAGACATGAAGATGCCGAGTCACTTGTCTGAAGGACCTAAGACTGTTGTATTCCTTTGTACTAGGCTTGCTTATTTATATGTCCTGTGCCAGGTTAAAACACGGAGCCACGCCACTTCCTGAGGCTGAAATGATTCTTACTTTTTAGCTTATTTTTCTTGCTTCAAGCATTGACTTACCCAAAGAGGAAAGTCCTGGATTTTCCTCTTTGCAAAAACAAGAAGAAAGCCTTTCCTCACCATGTCAGAGTCGTCGCTGAGCGTCACTGGAAGAGAGTATCACTTCTTCTAATGATCTAAGCACAAAGAAACTCAGTAAAAACTTGCTAATGGTACAAAGCCATATTTCTCATTAGAAAGGAAGCGGGCAGGTCTACCCCAAGAGTTAATAAGTACATGAAAAGAAGCTCAACATCATTAGCCATCGGGGAAATGCAAACCAAAACCACAAATGAGATACCACTCCATACCAATTAGGATGGCAAAAAAATAATAATAATAATGTGGTATTGTGGATGTGGAGAAACTGGAACCTTAATACATTGCTGATGGGACTGTAACATGGGGCAGCTGCTTTGAAAAACAGTCTGGCAGCTCCTCAAAATGTTAAACATGGAATAATCATATGATCCAGCAATTCCATTCGTAGGTATAAACTCAAGAGAAATGAAAACTAATATCCAAAAAAATCCTTGTACGTGAATGTTTATTGCAGTACAATTACTGGTACAGTAGCCCCAAAGTGGAAACAACCCTAGTGTCCATTATTTAATGAATGGATAAATGAAATGTGGTCTAGCCATACAATGGAATATTATTTAGCCAAAGTAAGAATGAAGTACTGGCTGGCCCTGGCCCAGCAGTTAAGTTGGTTAGAGTGTTGTTTCCCATATGCCAAGGTTGCAAGTTGGATCTCCGGTCAGGGCACATGCAAGAAGCAGCTGTTACCGTAGACCAGCGGTTCTCAACCTGTGGGTCGAGACCCCTTTGGCGGTCCAACGACCCTTTCACAGGGGTCGCCTAAGACCATCCTGCATATCAGATATTTCCATGACGATTCATAACAGTAGCAACATTACAGTTATGAAGTAGCAACGAAAATAATTTTATGGTTGGGTCACAACATGAGGATCTGTATTTAAAGGGCCAGAAAGTTGGGAACTACTGCCGTAGACAGTCAGAGGGAGTACCCGGGAGTCTCTCCCTTTGGCCAAGAAGGCGGCAGGTGGAGGTGCTCCGTGGAGTCAAAGTGGGCCCTCCCTCCAGAGGATATTAATCTGTAGGTCTCCGGAGAGGATCCCAGTAGAACATTCCTCAGCTTTCCAGGTGTGTCCTTTCAGGGTCGTGATCTCTACTGGGTTGGCGCCAGGGTATGGGGGTCATGACTCAAATGAGCTGGTCCTAATGTAAGCCATGACGTTGCTTGTCTGGTTTTGCAGCTTTTCTGGGCCTGGAGTTGAAACACCACTGATGTGGATGCGGGTCAGAGCCTCATTGTCCTTAAGGGCTTAATGCTTAAGGGCTTTCTTTGGCCTCTGTTCATCTTCTAAAGGAATCTAACCCTCATGACTAGAAACATGCCACCATGGAGGAAAGGTCAGGGGAGGGTCCGAACAGTATGACCAGTGATATGCTAGGGGAGGACAGGTTACCCTGGGGGCAAGGTCCTTGTTTTCCTAGTTTTGCTTGTTGCTAGGCACGTCCTGGTGACCTTCTGTACCTGGCCCCATCATCCTTGTTCTGCTCATGCCTATCTAACTGCTTACCACAATTCCATAAACTGTATGTGAAATGTCCAGAATAGGCAAATTCATAGAGACAGAGAGAAAGGGAGAGGGATAGAGTCAGAAACATCGATCAGCTGCCTCCTGCACACTCCCCACTGGGTATGTGCCTGCAACCAAGGTACATGCCCTTGGCCGGAATCGAACCTGGGACCCCTGAGTCCGCAGGCCGACGCTCTATCCACTGAGCCAAACCGGTTAGGGCAAATCATATGTTTTTTAAAAAATGTATTTTTTTTTTTTATTTCAGAGAGAAAGAGTGATAGAAACATCAATGATGAGAGAGAATGATTGATTGGCTGCCTCCTGCAGGATCGCCCCTACTGGGGATAGAGCCCACAACTTGGGCATGTGCCCTTGGCCGGAATCAAACCTGGAATCCTTTAGTCTGTAGGCTGATGTTCTATCCACTGAGCCAAACCAGCTAGGGCTGAATTATATCTTAATAAAGCTGTGATAATAATGATAATAAAAAATATTGAGAAACAAAAAAAATAGTTAATGAAGCTGAAGGGTGTCCAGAGTAAAACAATTAAAAAAAAACAACAACAACCAAAACAACAACAACAACAAAAACAACCAAGAATAGGTAGAGATTTAAGTATTGGAGACCATTTTATTTTATTACTAGAGGCCTGGTGCACGAAATTTGTGCGCGGGGGAGGCGGGGTGTCCCTCAGCCTGGCCTGTACCCTCTCCAATTCGGGACATCCCTCTCGTACTCTGGGACTGCTGGCTCCTAACCGCTCGCCTGCCTGCCTGCCTGCCTGATCACCCCTAACTGCACCCCTGCCAGCCTGATCGCCCTTAACCACCGCTGCCTGTCAGCCTGATCGCCCCCTAACTGCCCTCCCCTGCTGGCCTGATTACTCCTAACTGCTCCCCTCTGCTGGCCTGATCACCGCTAACCGTCTCTGCCTTGGCCCCACCACCGTGGCTTTGTCTGGAAGATGTCCGGTCTAATTAGCATATTACTCTTTTGTTAGTATAGATTATTATTTCTTGTTATTAATCCTTACCCAAGTATATTTTTTTCTTTGATTTTTAGAGAACGTGGAAGGGAGGGAGGAAGAGACTTTTTATAATAACACTCTTTTTCAGGTGTGTACTAGTTGTACCAATTGTGGTTCAGGCAAATAGTTTGTTTTTTAATAGTCATAGCAGTTCAGTACTTTGTATTTCAGAGTCAAAAAGTATTATCAAGACAGGTGGGATAAGTTATTGCAGTTCAACTACTTGCTTAGGATGTATTGGGGCTGTTCTCTGAGTTTGTTTTTTTAATCCCTCACAAAATTTTTTAATTGAATTCACAATGTGCTTAAGTCAAATAATTTCAAGATCCCAAATTCAAGAAGCAGCAATTTTTAAAAAAAATTTATTTATGGATTTAGAGAGAGAGAAGAGAAACATCATTCATTGGTTGATTCTTTTTTTTAAAATATATTTTTATTGATTTTTTACAGAGAGGAAGGGAGAGGGATAGAGAGTTAGAAACATCGATGAGAGAGAAACATCGATCAGCTGCCTCCTGCACACCCCCAACTGGGGATGTGCCTGCAACCAAGGTACATGCCCTTGGCTGGGAATTGAACCCGGGACCCTTCAGTCCGCAGGCCGACGCTCTATCCACTGAGCCACACCAGTCAGGCCATTGGTTGATTCTTGTATGTGCTCTGACCAGGGATTGACCCCAAACCTTGGCATATCAAGATGATGCTGTAACTAACTGAACCACCCGGGCAGGGCTAAAAAAAATTTTTTAAGTTACTAAATAATCTGTTTATTTCAACATCATGTGTATTCATAAAACAAGAGGGTAGAAAGCTAGCTATTTTTATTTTAGCAATGGACTTAATGATAAATCATGGGAGATCTTATCAACTTTTCAAAGTTGGTTAGCAACTTGATATAATAAGCCATTTCTTATTTTGTAAAATTTCAAGCATACATATATGAAGCAAAAAGAATGGTGTAATGAAGTCCCATGTATCCATCACCCAGTTTTAACAATTCTCCACATTCTATCATTCTTGTCTCAAATCCAACACTCCCATCTCTCTACCTACTTCCCACCCACCCCCCATCTGAGTTAAGTTGCATTATTAAATTAGTGCATGACTGGTTGCCTAGCTATGATCCAAATGAAAGTATCTGATAATTGGATCTGGTTTGCTATGTTGTGTTTATCCTTGGTCACCTTCACAAATTTAACTATTTACCCAAAGTAATCCATTTTCTTTGTGGCCATTGCTTCAATTGCATGACTTAAGAGTAAAGGGATTCTATAACTATCCTCACTTAAACTGAGTTTGTAAATGCCAAAGCTGTAGATGGGTCATAAAATCTACCCACTGGTGCCTTGGCTGGTGTGGCTTAGTTGGTTGAGCGTCATCTCCTGCACAGAAAGGTCTCCAGTTCAATTCCCAGGTCAGGGCATATGGGTTTTGGGTTTCTCCCTTCCCCTCCCCTCCCTTCCCCTCCCCTCCCTTCCCCTCCCCTCCCCTCCCTTCCCCTCCCTTCCCCTCCCCTCCCTTCCCTTCCCTTCCCTTCCCTTCCCTTCCCTTCCCTTCCCTTCCCTTCCCTTCCCTTCCCTTCCCTTCCCTCTTTTCTCTTCTCTTTTTCCCTCCCTTCTCTCATCTCTCTCTAAAATAATTTTTTTTAAAAATCTACTCACTGTAGAGTGAAAAAGCATCTCGTCGCTGGAATGCTTGAGTCAGGTCTTATCTGAATCCTGGCTGTCTGATTGACATCTGCTACAGGAAAATCCATTTCAACAATACATACTGCACTTTAGAGAGTAGTTGGAGAACAGATGGTTCCACAGAATCATTTGTTCTGGACTCAGAATCTTTTTGGAATTTTCCTGGTTAATTACTTTGCTGACTTGAACATATAACCCCTGTTCTGCCTTAAGTTTCTCCATCTGTAAAATAGACATAATGATTATTGACTAGCTTTGGTCTTACACTTGGCTGAATGGTTGAAGAACCCTGATACCAAAAGCAAAATGGAAACAGAACTTTAAACTGGTTTCCAGAAAGTAAAGCAAATAATATAGGATCCATTTTCTATCTCTCTGAAGTAAGTTGGAGCACTTTACAAGCTGCCCTCTGCCCACCATGATCCTCCTTAGTAGGCAAAAAGGGGACAAGATTTTCCTTTTATGGCTTGGGAAACAGCCACTGAAGTAAGCTCTCTTGCCTTATGAGGCAGTGATGGAAGTTAGAGTAGCTGCCAAGTCTCCTATCCCTAGCCCAGCGTTTTGCTCATCTGTATTACTATTCTTCCAATAAAGAGGCAGACCTTGCAAAACAAGTTAATTCCTATACATTAGATCTGCATTGACATATAACCTCTTTATGGACATTGTTAACAAGTACATTATGGGGAAACAATTCACCTACTACCGAAATGTGGAATTAGTACAATTTCCCACTGATATTGATATATCATTTGATATATATTACATACCTACTATGTGTCAGGGGGCCATGTCCTCATAGAGTTTAAATGGCCATTATAAAAGAAAAATGTCGGAAGTGGAGTATTGGTTTCCTGAAGCTGACATATCAAAACCCCACACACTTGGTGGCTTAAGTGTGCAGTCCAGTGTTTTAGTGACTAATATACCCATATAATCACCACATAAAACAAGATATAAAACATTTCCATCACCCCAGAAAACTGCCTTGTGTTTCTGTCTAGTCAACACCTCCTCCCAGCAGCAAAGGCCTCATTGTATAATTGTTTATTTGTCTGGATAGACTGGAAGCTCCATGTCTGCCTTCTTTAAACATTTCACAACCTAGCACGTAATAGGCACTGAATAAAGAGGGGTGCATGAACGAACACATGGAACATGGATAGAATGTATAGAAAACTGGAGTGATGCCTGTACTTATGATCAACTGGCTATAAATTGGAGTTCCCACGATTCCCTCCTCTGGTCTGATAATTTGCTAGAGTGACTCACAAAGTGCAGAAAAACATTTATTTAGATTTACCAGTTTATTATAAAGGTTATAATATTCAGATGTACAGCCAGATGCAGAGGCACACAGGGTGAGGTCTGAAAGGGTCCTGAGTGCAGGAGCATCTGTCCCCATGGAACTGGGTACGCTACCCTTCTGGCATGTGCATGTGTTCACCAGCCCAGAATCCCATCAGCCTTGTTCAAGAATTTTTACAGAGCTTAATCTCCAGCACCTTCCTAGAGATTGGTGGATGGGGCTGAATATTCCAACCCTCTGATCACTTGGTCTTTCTGGTGACCAGCCCCTTCTTATGTTACCCTGTATCACCTCTAGCATAAACTCAGGTGGGCTTATAAGGGACTCCTTATGAACAATAAAGTACACCCCCATCACTCAGGAAATTGCAAGGGTTTTAGGGGCTCTGTGCCAGGAACCTGAGGACGAAGACAAAATATATTTATTATATCAGAAGTTCACCAATAGACATCAGTGATAAGTCTCAGTTATCACACTCAGCATTTGCTTCCGAGCTAACAAGGTATGAAAAGTAAATAAAGCCAACTTTCCCCACCCTCTTGAGAAGGGCTGGCAGGATCAAGACGGCAATAAATAAGACTAAGCCTCCCAAAGGTCACAATAAACACATTTATTAAATCTCTAATTGCATGTGGTGCTATGCCATGCTAAATGATTCACAGAGAGAATTAGCTAAACCTTGCCTCTTCTAACAGTTTATAATCCAAGGCAGACAGGCTGACGCTCAGTCACATTTACAGACAAATTGGACAGACACGAACACAAACATTAAGTCAACTCATAAATGAACAAGGTAAACAGTCAGAGATAGAAATATTCAAATGCTTGAGATAAGGAGAGTTGTCTTGAAAAATTCCAGTTGCAGGCTATGCAAGATAAAAAACCAACAACAATACTTTTCTCTCTTCTATACCACCACTTTTATTTACAACCATATAAAAATATGTATGTGCCTCATAATTGTTCCCTAAAATGTCAATCTTTTGTCCATCCTCACTGTAAAAACCTTATACCTTCTAGGGTCATGATGCTTGTAGTAATTTTGTATAGATCATGATTTCAAATGATATTCCCAAGCACGTATCTGATTGTCTTTGCTAAAATAAATAGCTTTTTCTTTTGAGCACTGTTGGAAAGATTTTGAGCTCTTTTGATACTACCTGGAACATTTTCTGTTTCAACTGGCTCAATTTTATTTGATTCTTACCTTTTCTAATTCAAGGTAACTTTTGATTTAGAATGCCTCTTTTATTTGAATAGTTAATTATTTAATCATTGACACTTCAAAAAATACTTTCTTGTCCAAAGGGAAGAAAGATAAATTTAAGAGAAGAATGTTACATTATTTGAGATATAGCATCTTGTTCAGTGAGCCAAGATTGAAGAAATATGAGCATGACCAATGCACAAAATAGTCATGCTTGATTTTAAATTATAACCTAGTGTATTTCTCATTAATTAAGATTAAAATCTTGGTTGTTTTGGCTTTTATATTCTTTCTTCCTGAATCAGGATCCCTTAGGTACAAGTAACTGGTCCAAATATGCTCGAGCCAAAAAATAACAAAAGAGGCTAGAAGATATTAACTTGACCAAACAGGCCAATTTAGCAAGACTCCTTTAAGTCAAGCTTAATCTAGTGCACTCACGCTGGGCCTGGGGCACAATTTATTTCTCAGCTACACATTCTCCATATGAGCTCCATTTTCAAGCCAGTTTTCCCTCTAAAGTCTCCAGATAGCAGCCTCTTACTCTGAGACCACATGCTTTCTCAGGCCTTTTCAGTGGGAAACAGTTCGAGCAAATATCCAGAAACTTAATCTGATTGATCTAACTTGAGTCATGTGCCTATTACTGTGGCTGAGGAATAAGAGTGTCCAGAGGCTGAAAGTGGGGCCAACCCCACTCTACCATATGGCTGGGAATTTCCCATTATCTAATGATGGTTAAATAAATTCTTCCCTGAAAGGTTCCTGAGGTTTTGGGTTTTTTTCAACCACAGCAGGTCCTGCAATGATGGTGTTTCCTTCAAATCCTTTTGTTATAATGTTGATGAATTGCCATAGAAGCTTAACTCTTGTTTATGTCAATTAGCCTATGGTAAAATTGTTTTTTGTTACTATCCTTTTTCTGAATTTCTAAGAACCTGTCCATGATGTTAAGTAGGTATATTGTAGTAATACCCAAAGATCAGTGCTCTTGGAATTTGCTCTCTGGGTATGATCTTAAAGTCCCAAATCTGAAAGCCAAAACTCCAAAATTTATATTGAAAAACAACCGCAGTTCAAGCCATTCTTCAGAGAGACATTAGAAATTTTCTTGTTCAAATTCCTGCAAGAGCATAAATCCACACTAGTATTTTTTGATATAAAATAAAATCACAACACTTTGCATCAATTGAGAAAATGCCTCTCTGAATTAGTGGAAAGTCTGAATTATGATAATTTTGAAAGAGGCATGATTTTAGCACATTCAAGTATGTGCAATAACTCTGAATAGGCCAAACAAGATTTAGGGAAATTGAAATTCTTGAAAATTTGATTTTATGAATAGATAAATATGATTTTTCCCTGTATTCAGTAACAAGTTGATGTTTGTATAGTGCCTTATCATTTTCAAAACACTTTACCTTTATTATTTACTTTTGTCCTCTGTATCAGAAGGGAAGGAGGCAGCTATTATATTTTGTTTTATTTTTATTTTTTAAATATTTTTTTTATTGATTTCAGAGAGGAAGGGGAGGGAGAGAAAGATAGAAACATCAATGATGAGAGAGTATCATTGGTTGGCTGCCTCCTGCATGCCCCACACTGGGGATCAAGCCCACAAACCAGGCATGTGCCCTGATCAGGAATCAACCACTGAGCCATGCCGGCTGGACTCTTTTCCATTTTAGAGGTAATAAGAAAGCTAGTGACTGACTTAGAATAGGTAAAAATGTCACTCAGCTTATCAGTTTTTTGAAACGCAATAATAATAACAGCTAACACTTACTAGGGTTTACGAAGTCCCAGGCACTTTACCTCTATGTTCTTATTTAATGCTTAAAATAACCACTAAGGTTTGTACTATTTTTATTCCCATTTTATAGACAAGAAAACTGAGGCACAGAGGATTAAGTAACTTGCCCAAAGTCCCATGATAGTAAGTGGTGGAGCCATATTCAAACATGGGCAATCTGATTACAGGGCCCATACCTCTGACTATGATCTTAAAAATAGTAGGCTCACTATAGATACTTCAGAAGGACAGAGACAATGTATTTCAGATAGGTTAGCAGGTGCCTCCTATGGCCTGGTGTACCTGGTTCATTTACTTAGAATTGCTTCCCATGCAGTGAGAGAAGATTCCTCAGAGCTGACTGTCCAAATAAATGCAGTTTTTATAGACTTCTGTTTAATGGTGTTTAACTGGATTACATTTGTACATAGGATTCTGTATTTGCTGATAGCTCATTTGTACTGATGTGCCAATTTTGTTTCCTAATCTTTTTTTTTTTAGAGGTATAGATCTTGATCTCTGGTTTCTTGCCATCCAATTTTCATCTTGATATGGAATATCCAGAACAGGTAAAATCCATAGAAAGTGAAATTGCTATGCCACGTGGTAACTCTGTGTTTAGCTTTTTAAGGAACTACCCAATACTTTCATTGCCACCAGCAATGTATGAATGTTTTGGTTTCTCCACATCCTTACCAACATGTGTTATTGTCCATCTTTTTTATTATAGCCATCCTAGTAGTATGGAGTCTCATTGTGATTGTCCCTATATGTGACTTCTCTATGTCTGAACTAGACTGTGACTTCAGTGACAGCCTGAGCTGAATTTGTCTCTTTTACCACTATTTTACCAGTCAATGTCCAGGTAAGTTCCCAGCACATACTAGATGATAACAAAACTATTTGGTGAATAAAAGAATCGACAGCCACTGTTATTTTTTTAAATATATTTTATTGATTTTTTTACAGAGAGGAAGGGAGAAGGAGAGGGATAGAGAGTTAGAAACATCGATTCAGCTGCTTCCTGCACACTCCCTACTGGGGATGTGCCTGCAACCAAGGTACATGCCCTTGACCAGAATCGAACCTGGGACCCTTGAGTTCGCAGGTCGACGCTCTGTCCAGTGAGCCAAACCGGTCAGGGCAACCACTGTTATTTTTGGGTACTCCTCCTGCACAGCTCCTGTGGCATACATAAATTTTGCCAAGGCTGGTCAGAAACATCTTTAAACATAAAGAAGTTGATAAAAAGAATAAATTTCAGTGTTAAAGTCTCCAAATCTATTTTTTTTATTTAATAAATTCCTCCTACAGTGATTTAATGTTTGTTTTAGAAGAATTCTAAAGTTACTTTTGCTGATTTCAGATTTATCAATGATGCTCTTTGCCATGAGATACTGATTAGGTTGAACAACAGCTTTCTCAAATGTCTGTTCTGAGGACTATACCCTAGTAGGTGTGGAGGGTAGGTAGGCAGCCCAGGAACAGATTTTAAGAAATGTATCTATCTATCTTAAATGCACTCTCTGAACAAATTAATCTCATCTTTTCTCTGGGATAAGGCTGAAACCATTTTCTCTTCTTAAAGATGTCCATTCTTTTCTTCATTAATTGACACAAATTAAGATCCCAAAAAAGAGCTTTCCTTCCTTTCTCTCCTACACACACACAATGAATAAAATACCTGTTCAAAGAACTTCAAATGAACAGAATTCTTGAGAGGTGCTCTGGCAACTTAATTGCTTTTGTGGTGCAAGGCCATTAAGAGCCTGAACATAAAGAACGAAAGAATCATGCAGTTTTTAAGATTGAATGACTAATGCTTAGAAGTTCCAGAAGCTTATGGGAAAGATGCCCTCCAATGCTTTGGCTGGGAAGCATGAAACCACTTTGAATTTCTAACAAATGGGCCTTGACAAGGACTGATTAATCAATCCTTCAAGCTTTAGATCAAGTGTATCTTATATCCTCAACTCTAGTGGAAATAGATATGTTTTTAAAGACTAAGTAAGAAATGCTGTGAATATGTTTCCAATTTGTACTGATTAATCTCTGAGACTCCAAAGTTGAGTTCTAACTTTGATTTCTAATATTAGGAAGTTTTATTCATAGCTGGTCCCAATATGAAGTGAGAGAGATATTTGGGGGAAGTAATTTAAAAGGAATGAAGATCCTGAATTTGAAATGATTAAATTTAGTTTATGCTATGGAATAAATTGTGAACCCCTGACTCCCAAAGTGATAGTGTTGGGAAATAAGCCTTTGGGAGGTAATTAGTTTTGATGAGGTCATGAGGGTGAGGCCCTCATGATGGGATAAATGTCCTTATAAAGAAGAGACATCAGAGAGCTCTCCGCCATATGAGAACATAGTGAGAAAGTGGCCTTCTGCAAGCCAAGAAGAGAGCTCTCACCAGAGACTAAATTGGCTTGCACCTTGATCTTGGACTTCCCAGCCTCCAGAGCTGTGAGAAATTAATCCCTGTTGTTTAGGCCACCCCATCCATGGTATTTCGTTATGTCAGCCTGAGCAACCTAAGACAGACCATGTATCTATTTATATAATTGTTTGGTGAACCTGAAAACATACAAAATTTAGTCATGGACCCAATCTTCCCTTTGCCTAAATAAACTGAGGTTTAAGAATGGACTATGTGTGCCCTAGCTGGTTTGGCTTAGTGGATAGAGCGTCAGCCTGCGAACTGTAGGGCCAAGGGCATATACCTGGGTTGCAAGCTCCACCCCTAGTGGGGGCATGCAGGAGGCAGCCGATCGATGATTCTCTCTCATCATTGATGTTTCTATCTCTCTCTCCCTCTCCCTTCCTCTCTGAAATAAAAAAAAATATATATATATATATATATATATATATATATATTTTTTCAAGAATGGACTAGGTTTAAGAAGGGGATGTGAAGGAACTGCCTTGCCCTAGCCGGTTTGGTTCAGTGGATAGAGCATTGGCCTGCGGACTGAGGGGTCCCGGGTTTGATTCCGGCCAAGGGCATATGCCCTGGTTGCGGGCTTGATCCCCAGTTGGGGGTGTGCAGGAGGCAGCCGATCCATGATTCTCTCTCATCATTGATGTTTCTATTTCTCTCTCCCTCTCCCTTCCTCTCTGAGATCAATAAAGATATATTTTAAATAAATAAATAAATAAATAAATAAATAAATAAATAAATGGAAGGGGCTGCCTTTATGAGATTACACTTTTGGCCCCAATTCTTTACCTTCCCGTGTATCCCACACTTGTTGCCATGTGACTTTGCAGCTCCTCTTGCTAAAGAGGAATCTATTTCCTGACACTTGGATCTGGGCTGGCCTTATGCTTTAGCTAATAGAATGTGGCCGGAGTACTGATGTGTGCCATCAGTGAGCCTAGGACTCTAAGACACACTGGTTTCTACTTTCTCTTTTGCACCTGTGCCTGCTCCACAAGATTGTCCCCTGGGGTTGCCTGCTAGAGGAGGAGAGACACAGAGAGAGAGACTTTTCAGTTGTCCCCAGTCACATCCATTCTAGACCATCCCATCAGCCAGCCCTCCAATCTGTGCTTGAGCTCTAACAAGATTTTTAGAGCTTCCTACCCTACCATCCCAGATGTGTGAGCAAACATGTTTCTTGTTACACCTTCGAGATTTCGAAGTTGTTGCGTAGCATTATCGCTGCAGTAGAGAACTTCTAGTATGTACCATCGCTATGTGGCACCACATGTTCATCAAACATCACAGGTCCAGAGACTCTTGCAAACTGAAACGTATGCAAGTTTTACAAGCCAAGGAAATATCCCTCAAAGATGGGAAAGCAGTGAGCAAATACAGTTTCTGCTCCTATTATTGAAAGCAGCCACTTCTACTGGAAACTGCCATTAAGTCAGGTATTGAGAATGAGTCAGGGTATCTGCAAATAAGTGAAAATGGTGAGCATAAAATGTACTCTTACACTTGTGAAAATTATGTGATGTATATTATCTCTCGCTTACCGTAACTGAGAGATATTTGAAGTGTGTTCAAGCAAACAAATGATGAGAGTTGACAATAGAAAGGGAAACTTGGCCCCCGTCAATTAATCTGTTCATTGACCCTTCCAGCTGCAGATGGTGACATTTACTGTTGATGAAATAGGAGGTCGAGAGACAGCAAGGAGAGTTTCTTTCCTCAGGGAGGGAGGTCAATTCAGTTTGTGAGCTTTGAGAAGCTGGAATGTTATCTTGGATCTGGAAATACTTAGTGATGCTTGTCAGGCTAGAGATCAAGTAACCTTGGGAGCTCAGTTAATTACCCAGAACTTTCTGTATTGATTGAGCCCTGAGACTCTGCAGGACTCTCTCAGAGCCAGGGCTCCTTTATTCTATAAGAGCTATTTTCTCCCCTCTTAGCTGGATTTTCTTGGATTACTGAAAGAAAGTTTGCGCATGCACACAGGAGAGCTGCCTCACACGTTTTATTTTCCTTGTTTAGATTCAATCAGAGTGATGATCTATATCCTCTAACATGCTTAGAATAGCACAGCCACAGTTAGGTTTTGTCATTTTCAGAACTTTTGGATCTGATTAGCAGGTGAAGCGTTCATTGTGTGACACTGCTGGCTCTCCCATCTGTCATGGGAGCTGCAGATCATGCGCTAGCACTTAGGTGCTGGTGAGCTACTGTCTAATGAGCGATGGAGAAAACGAATCTACTTGGGGCTCACAGTTTTCAGAAATACATAAAATCATGAATATAGTCATCCATTACTCAAAATAACCTGAACACCTTTGATGAGGATTCAGTTCTTTCATAATCATGACATTGCTAATCATGATTCCTGATTAAATAGCAAGCTGGGTTCCTGGTCTTCATTAAAAGGTAGAGGCCACCTTCATTCATTGCTGGTGGGAATGTGAAATGGCATAACCATTGTGGAAATGAGTCTGGCAGTTCCTCAAAAAGTTAAGCATAGAGTTAGCATATGACCCAGAAACTCCATTCATAGAATATATCCAAAAGAATTGAAAACATGTCTAGAAAAAAAATGTGTACATGAATGCTCACAGCATGATTCAAAGTAGCCAAAAGGTAGAAACAACCCATTGAGGGAGATGAATGGATAAGCAAAACATAGTCTATCCATACAGTATAATATTATTCAGCTATGAAAAGAAATGAAGCACTGACAATGCTGCCATGTGGATGGACCTCAGAAACATGATGCCAAACGAAAGAAGCCAACACAAAAGGCCACATATTGTATGATTCCATTTACATGAAGTGTCCAGAATATGCAAATCTATAGAGACAGAAAGAAGATTAGTAGCTACCACGGTTGGGGGGAGGGAGAATGGGAAGTGACTGCTAATTGGTATGTGGCTTTGGGGGGGGTCATTAAAATATTCTGGAATTAGATAGTGGTGATCCCTGTGGGCTTCCTTTCCCATTTTCGAAGTCAACTGGCTGGGTTGTACTAATAAGGGACTCTGGAGGGAAATTAGAGGGTTGGTGAAAGGGAGAAGCCATGGTATTTCTTGCTCTCTCTTTACTGGGGATGGAAGAGGTCAGTCACTGAATTATATATAAGATGAGATAAAGATTCATATAGGAATAAATCAAAGAGCCTGAAGGTTTCTGAGGACTAAACTGTCCTGGCAGGATGAATTGCTTTCAATATTTTCAATTATATATTAATAAAGATGACTTTGGCCCTGACCGGTTTGGCTCAGTAGATAGAGCGTCGGCCTGCGGACTGAAGGGTCCCGGGTTCGATTCCGGTCAAGGGCATGTACCTTGGTTCTGGGCACATCCCCATTGGGAGGTGTGCAGGAGGCAGCTGATCGATGTTTCTCTCTCATCGATGTTTCTAACTCTCTATCCCTCTCCCTTCCTCTCTGTAAAAAATCAATAAAATATATTTTAAAAAAATAAAGATGACTTTGGTCGCAAGAGCCAAAAATCTTCCTCAGTCAAGCTAAAGCAAAAAACAAAACCAAAAAACCAATGAACATTGGCTAATGTTTGTTATTGGGATTATATGCTGGGAAAGCTGATACAGTTGAAGAAAGCACTGTGGAATATGACATTGATAGCCTTGCCTAGTTACCCCAAGACAAAGAGGGCTCTTCTTTCTCTAAAGTCCACACAGCAATCCCAGAGAAGGATCTGATTGGTTCTGCTAGGGCCATATGCCTATAGTTAGAGGGACATGTTCTATATCTTTGTTCAAATTAAAGACAACACATTTGTGGGGAGAACAGTGGAGCATGTTGGACAGAAAAAATAAACTGAACTCCACGGCAAGTTATACATCTCTGCTGCATTTATTGTCTTGGAGGGCTGCTTTGAAATGTAAAAGGTGGAGATCCAGCATTAAGTTTTCATTATTAAAAGTAAAGAAAGCCATAGCTGCTGGATAGAGTGCAGGCCAGCTGACTGAAATGTCCCGGGTTCCATTCCCATCAAGGGCACATACCTCAGTTACAGGCGAGATCCTCATGCGGGAGGCAACCAATCTATGTGTCTCTCTCACATCAATGTTTCCCTGTCTCTCACCCTCCCGTCTCAAAAATCAATGGAAAAATATTCTCGGGTGAAGATTAATAACAAAAAGTAAAGGAGGCCAACCATATGTCTGTAACAGTAGGTCCTTCTCAATCTCTTGGAAACAGACTGGTTCATCAAAGGGGTTTTTGATTTGTGTCTTATGCCACTTTTTTCTTTCTGAGATCAAATTTCTAGTTTATTATTCACTGCTGTATCTCTAGGACTTAGCACAATGCCTGGCACATTGGAGAGGTATAGATGAAAGGAACCGGAGCTGTGACAAACTGGATTGAAAATATTGTATAGGGAATTCATTGTGGAGGGCTATGAATTACAGACTACGGATTTTGTAGTTTATTAGGAAGGAAACAGACTCACCATACGGAGGTATTAGCTACTATTTCAGGTAAGGATACAAGGCCACTGACCTGGCTGTCTCCAAATGGCATTTGTGAATACTGAGAAAAAATTTGTTCACGCTTTAAAAGAGGTAAATGAAAATCCCAAACTTTGAGTTTAAATATTAACATAACGAATCAAACACAAATTTTAAAGGTGCAAATTCAATCCGTTGCTTTTTAACACAATCTTTTAAAAATTCAATTTTCATTGTTTTCAAATGAAATGAACAAATGGCAGCTCCCAGGAGGTTCAGCCCCGACCCCCAAATGTGGACCCACTTTAACTCGGTTCTAGTCAAAGTCGCCCGGGAACCTGCTCTCCTTCTGCAAGAGTTTCTGTAGGGACTTAGTTTGTAGGTGCAACGTCTTTGTCCCCACCCTCCACGGCACTCTTGGGCATTCTGATTGGCTGTGGCTCTAATATGGCTTCTCTGATTGGCCGACAGGATGCCGCGAGCGCGAAGTAGCCGGTTCCCTGGGATACGGCCGGGCTGGTTGAGGCGGAGAGCGGGCTGTGGTGGCAGGAGTCCGGCACACCATGGCCAGTGTCCACGAGAGCCTCTACTTCAACCCCATGATGACCAATGGCGTGGTGCATGCCAACGTGTTCGGCATCAAGGACTGGGTGACGCCGTATAAGATCGCGGTGCTGGTGCTGCTGAACGAGATGGGCCGCACGGGCGAGGCTGCCGTGAGCCTCATGGAGCGGCGGAGGCTCAACCAGCTGCTTCTGCCTCTGCTGCAGGTGAGGGGCCCCGCTGGCTCCCGTTCTTCCAGCAAACTTCCCTGAGCACCTGCTCTGTGCCTGACGTTTACTTGGGCCTGGGGGGGACGGGGGTCCATCAGCTAATGCTTGGCCTTGGAGGACCGTGATAAAGGAAAGATAATGCCACCAGCTAACACTTAATGAGTGTTTACTATGGGCCAGGTGCTTGACATGCATGTTTTCACAGGTTCATACCTGGCTCCAGCATTTGTTAGCTGAGCGACTGGGCGAAGAGTTGCTTTTTCAGGTCTTCAGTTTTCTGCAGAATGGGGCTGGCTACACGTAGTCCTGAGTGTGTGTGTGTGACACATGAATCCTATGGGTTCTGTATCCGACCTAGAGGACATTAATACGTAGTAATAATGACATAAGACTAACAGTGAACATCGATTGTGTGCTAAGCATTTTATTTCATTTTATAGCACTTACTAGTTGTGGGACTTGAGCAAGTTCTCCAGCCTATTTGGGTCCTGGTTTCTGCAAAATGGGAACAATAATAGAAACTATGTCATGGCATGGCTGTATTAAATGAGAAGACCCATGGGAAACACGTCACAGTGTGTGGCACACAATAATTACTCAGTATTGGCGATTTTAATGTGTTCTCCTGGGGCACGTACCTTCCCATATATCAGTTGTGTTTTTTCCATTTATTTGTAATTATATGCCTGCTGCCTCTCCCTTACTAGACTATAACCTCTATAAGGGCAATGCTTTGTCCTATTTTTCTTCATTTTGTGCCCTGGAAGCCTACTACAGCACCTAAATAAATATGTAGAATAAGTGAAATGTGATATGCCCTTTTGTTTAGTTTTAAACCTCAATTAGATTGTAGTCTTTTTTTTTAAGTTATAGATCGATTTTAGAGAGAAAGAGAAACATAGATTTGTTGTTCCACTTATATGTGCTTTTATTATATGTGCTCTGACTAGCGATTGAACCTGCAATCTTGGCATATCGGAGGATGATGTTCCAACCAACTGAGCTACCTGGTCAGGGTCAAGATTGTAGTCTTCTTGATAGCAGAGGTCGCATACTCTCGGTCTCTAATGGTACCTTATATGGACTTGGACATATAGTATGTCTGCCTATCTTACAAGGTTTTGGGAAGGATCAAATGAGATATGTTTTGAAAAAATAGGACACCTTTGTTTGTATAATGTTTTCCAGTTCACAGAGCACTTTGCATTATCTTATTTAATCTTTGCCACAAACAAAGGAGATAATTATTATCTTCATTTTTCTAGGGCTCAGGAGGCTACAAGTTTACATGATTACAAAACTAAGAAGGAAGGAAAGATGCATCCTTGGACTACAGATTCAGTGTATTTTCCCCCCATTTTAAACCATTCACTGACTAAACGAGAATGATATGCAATTTTCAAGTATTTATCGTTTTAGATAGTTTTTTTCCCCTTTTCTGATTTGAGATTTCATGTTTGGAATAACTGTTAAAGCAGACGGGTTGATAAATGAATTCATCTTTGCTGCTGTTTATCATTCTCCAGTTCTTTAAAATTTATCTATAACCTTCCTATCTCCCTTTGCTCAGGGCCCAGATATTACACTGACTAAACTGTACAAGTTAATTGAAGAATCTTGTCCTCAGCTTGCAAATTCAGTACAAATCAGGTAAACATTTTTTCTCTATATATGAAAAGTTGTCAAAGTAGATGTAAAATGGAAAAGTGCACATGTTAATTAATTATTTAAAAAAGATATCTTTGTTCTTTTAGGTTGTTTAATTTTTTTGAAAAATTGTTAACATTAAATGTACTGCTTCAAAATTTATTTTTTCAATCTACCTTTTCCTTTTTTAAATTATTTTTTTAATCCTCACTGAGGATGTTTTTCCATTGATTTTTAGAGAGAGTGGAAAAGAGAGGAAAAGACAGAGAGAAATATCGATGTGAAAGAAACACATCAATTGGTTGCCTCCGGCATGTGCCTGACCAGGGCCCGGCCCTAGGAGAAGCCTGCAACTGAAGTATGTGCCCTTGACTGGACTCGAACCTGGGACCCTTCGGTCCACAGGCCTGATGCTCTATCTACTGAGCCAAACCGGCTTCGGACTACCTTTTCCTTTTTTTAAATTTTTTAAATTTGTTTCTGGCGCCCATGACCAGAATCGAACCTGTGACCCTTGGGTCCACAGGCCAACGCTCTATCCACTGAGCCAAACCAGTCAGGGCTACCTTTTCCTTTTTAATTGTTGCAGAGAATTCCAATTTTTTTGGCTGACAAGTTTTATGATCAAGAAAACATCAGCAATGATACTTTTCAGAATATGGGAATGACATTTTGGATGATTAAGTTTTATGTGCCACCATTTTTATGTGAAACTCTGAATTGCTTTTAAATATATTTATTTTAGGTAAATATGAAACATGGGAAGGTGTTCAAAGGGCCTACTTAAAATACACACCTCAATTTTCTCATTCAGAATCAAACTGATGGCTGAAGGCGAATTGAAGGATATGGAACAATTTTTTGATGACCTGTCAGATTCTTTTTCTGGAACTGAACCAGAGGTTCACAAAACAAGTGTAGTAGGTATGAAGTTCTTCTGAGGAGAACAGAGAATATGCTCATTGAAGTGAGCAGCTTTCTAGATCACATCTGTCATTACTCTGCAGTATCTGAACAAACACATTTTAATTTGTGTTTATTGCCTTGCCATTTTGATCTGTGTTTAAACAATTGTCTTGTGGAAAAGACAAGTTTTGTCTATGATAGCCAAGGTATTGGCCTGGTCTGGGGGGCTCTTAGGGTTTCTCAGCTCTTTCTCATAGTCCTCTGAGTTACTTGTCTGCATTTTATAACTCTTAAGTCAGGGTCACCAACTAAACTTCTATGAAGAGAAGTAAGTAAATTTTAAGGTGAGGGCAAATGTGACATCTTTTGATGCTTTTCTATTGGCTTTATATCCATGCTCTATCCACCCAGCTTTATTTCATAGTAGTATTTGTTATTCAACATCAGTTATTTATTGATAACTTACTTCTATCCTATGTGCCAGGATGTGGACTTAAAAGATAGACATGGACCTTCTTTTCTTTTTTTTTAATCTTAACTCGAGGATATGTTTATTGATTTTAGAGAGAAAGGGAGAGAGATAGAGAGAGAGAGAGAGAGAGAAAGAAACATCGATTGGTTGCCTCTCGTATGTGCCCCAACCAGGGATGAAACCGCAACCTAAGAATGAGCCCTCACCGGGAATCAACCTGATACCTTTAGGTATACAGGGGGACACTCCAACCAACTGAGCCACACTGACCAGGCCTGGAGTTTCCTCTTTTTTTTTTTTTTCATATATTTTTATTGATTTCAGAGAGGAAGGAAGAGGGAAAGAGAGATAGAAACTTCAATGATGAGAATCATTGATCAGCTGCCTCCTGCATGCCCTCTACTGGGGATCAAGCCCACAACCTGGGCATGTGCCCTTGACTGTAATTGAACCCTGGACCCTTCAGTCCACAGGCTGACGCTCTATCCACTGAGCCAAACCAGCTAGGGCTGGACCTTCTTTTTTATGGAGATTGCATTTGAGTAGGGTAGGGCCAGATGAAAAAAAGTAAATAAATAAGATAATTTCAGATAGTTATAATAGTCAAGAAAAAATATATTGTGTGGATAATGATGGTGGAGTGTGGGTGTGAGCACTGGGCCCTGAATAAGAAGAAACCAGATTTGTAAAGAGTGGGGAAGAACATTCTAGGCAGAAGGAATAGTAACTTCAAGTGTCTTTTTTTTTTTATTCTTTTGAAGGAAGAATTGCAACAAATAGTCATCAAATTTGTGTATCCCGATTTCATTTAATGCCTTCACCTTGTCTGTGTCTTATTTTGTAGGCTTATTTCTGCGTCACATGATCTTGGCCTACAGTAAGCTTTCTTTTAGCCAAGTGTTTAAACTGTACACTGCCCTTCAACAGTACTTCCAAAATGGTGAGAAAAAGACAGTGGAGGATGCTGATATGGAACTGACCAGCAGAGAAGAGAGCGAAAGAAAAATGGAAAAAGAAGAACTTGATGTGTCCATAAGGTAACATGGGTTTTTCGGACAGGGGTCCCTTTCCTGCGAAATAGCACAGTAAATAATTGGAGCAAACCAGCAACCTTGGCGTATTAGAACAATGCTCCAATCCAGTGGTCGGCAAACTCATTAGTCAACAGAGCCAAATATCAACAGTACTTCTTCAAAATAGACTCGCCCAGGCTGAAAACGGACTTCTGCGCATGGGCCACGAAGTTTCAATCGCACTGTACGTGCGCCCGCATGTGGTATTTTGTGACAGAGCCACACTCAAGGGGCCAAAGAGCCGCATGTGGCTCACGAGCCTCAGTTTGCCGGCCACGGCTCTAATCCACTGAGCTTCCTGGCCAGGGCCTGGTTATGGGAGCAAGATTACAGTACTATTAACTCCTTCCAAAACCTCACTACTTAGAGTTGTCTATAAAGGCTTCTCATCTCTTGGAAAGGCAGTACAGTATGGGGTAAAGGGTCTGGCGCTAGAGTCAGAATCCTGGGTGTGAATCCTTGCTCCATCCCTTATTCCCTGTGAGGCCTTGGGCCAGTTACTCAACTCCTCTGTGTTTCAATTTCTTGATCTGCAAAATGGGAAGGATATCACCTCCTCAGAGGGTTGATGTAGGAATTAAATGATAAATTTATATAAAGTGTTTAGAACTGTTCCTGGTATGTGGCAAACATTCAACAACTATTCACTGTTCTTCTCTAATTTCTCTTCTAGTTAAGTCCCCTAAGGAAGGCTTCCAAGCAACAGTATGATCTTTGTTTGAGCTACTCTATAAGCTTAAAGTAGTAGAATGTCACTTCTTTAGAAATGTTAAAATTCAGACTTTTCATATTATGGTTTGGTTTTCTCCTAAATCTATCTGATTTAATTAGGTCTAATCATATCTTTTTGTTTTTATCCTATTCTAAGAATTCATTTGCGTGTAAGCCAGTGTATTTACTGTTAAGGTGCATGGTTTCAGAAAATAGTGTATATTTAGTAAACTGAATTGCTCACTGATATGAAAGATATTCTTTAAAAGTTATTCTAATTAAGTATTATACTTTGTCCAAAAAGAAATGCTTTTACTTGTTATAGGATATTTCTTTACTTTGCAAGATATATTTTATATACTCCTTGATTCTTTTAAAAAGGAAAATTTCAATTTTTTCTCTTTTCGTGATTTTTCTAATGTTTTATTGTGTTATCAGAAGTTTCTCACTTTAGCCCTTTCTATTTTTTTATTTATTTATAGTTATTGGAATGATTTTAGGTATGTTTTCTTCAGGGAAATTATTTTTCTTGCCCCAGAAATTTGTATTAAAATTAGAAAGGAGAAAGTATTATTGAATAGCCTACAAATCTCCCATCTTACAATGAAATCATTCCTATTTAAAAGTGGGAACCTAACTGGTCATTTAGAAGGGAGAGAATAAATATCTTTCAGGTGTTTTTAAAAATCCACGTACAGACGGAAGCGCAAACTGAAATTTAGCTTCAGCTTTTCATTTGCTCGTTGTTGCCAGGGGGCAGCTCTGTGTCCTGCGGTAAGAAATCAGGCTGACAGGATTACAGCTCATCAGGCTGCAGTGGAGCCTGCTAGTCTGCCTGCTGCTGGAAGCAGTCTTCTCTGTGCTGCTGAGTGGACCCCGCCAAAGCAGAAATTCTCTGGTATTCCTTCACCTGCCAGAGATTTGATATAAATCTCTCAAATTCATTAATGTGTTAAAAAATACTTATCAAGTGCTTCCTGTGTGCCAGGCACTGTGAGGGGCTGTGCTGTCAGCGAAAAGGGAGAGTTCCTGCCCTCGGGAAGTTAGGTGGGAGGGTCAGGTAGTAGGTAACTGAATGAAGAAGTAGTGTAATTTCGGAGACAGTAAGGAAATGAAGTAGGACACAAGGATAGAAAATGACTGTGGGGTGCTGTTTGGGAAGGTCTCTCTCTCTCTCTTTTTTAAAAATACATTTTTATTGATTTCAGAGAGGAAGGGAAAGGGAAAGAGAGATAGAAACATCGATGATGAACTCTAACCAGTTTGGCTCAGTGGATAGAGCGTCGGCCTGTGGACTCAAGAGTCCCAGGTTCGATTCCGGTCAAGGGCATGTACCTTGGTTACGGGCACATACCCAAGTTGGGAGTGTGCAGGAGGCAGCTGATCGATGTTTCTCTCTCATCGATGTTTCTAACTCTCTCTCTCCCTTTCTCTCTGTAAAAAAATCAATAAAATATATTTAAAAAAAACTGCACGCCCCCCACCGGGGATTGAGCCCGAGACCCCAGCATGTGCCCTGATTGGGAATCAAACCGTAACCTCCAGGTTCATAGGTCAACGATCGATTGCTGAGCCACACGGGCAGGGCTGGGAAGGTCTCTAGAAGACTGGGAGCTCGGTGACGAAGAAGCGAGTCCTGAGAAGAATTGCCAGAGCACATGGCAGACACAGAGCCCCCAAGTCAGGACAAGCTGACATATTGGAGGGACAGACAGAAGGAGGGGCCGGATCACACCCTCTGGTCACACACTTGGGAAGGGCTCAGGTCCTCATGGCCTTGGGTGTTTAGTAACTGTTCTCTGTCTCAGTCTCTCCTCTTCCCTGGTTTTGACCTGTCACTACATCACTCAGAAATCTCCAGAGATTCCACAGATTCTCCCCACCTGGTTTCTGACCTTACCTTCTGTTCTTGGCTTGGATCCTTTACCCCCACTAGCCAGGTCTGCTTGTATGCCCCCAGGCCTTTTCCCTTTCTGCCTCTCTTGTTTTCTTTTCCTGGAATGCCTTCCTCTTTCCTCATCATTTTCCTTCCCCACTCCCTACCAGCTCTCCAGTTCCTCACCACTCCGCTGGAGTGATTTCTCCCTTTTCTAAGTACAGAGTCCATACTCATCCTTGACATTTATCGTTTACTATCATCTTTGCATCTGGGCTGGTCCTAGCCTTTACCAAGACTATAGACCAAGCATGCCAAACTCGCTGGCGACCATTAAGATTTTGTATTTCCCCTCCAGGGCCTTGATTGGTGTTTTATGCCTTGCACATACTTTAAAAAACAAACAAAAAAACAATCCTTGCTGGTTGATTAATCCTATGTAAAATTCAAATATAGTGGTAGATTTGAGCCCTTTAGAGCAGTTTACAGGCTTCTTTTAAGAATCTGATGAATGCCATGTACTTTCTCTACATTAAAAATGTACATTCATGCTTACCTGGCAGGGAAGGTACCATGATCATGAAGGTCGTTTTCCCAGGGCGAGGCTTAGCCATTGCACTCCGGATGTGCTGACCCCTGTGGTTTCCCCAAATGTGGGAAACTCAGCTGCATCATTTGTGATCTTGGAGAGCTGTGTTCATGCTGTCTGCTGGACAGAAAAAGCACATTCATGCAAACTGCATGCAGTTTTATAAGGACCATGGACTCCTTCTAGCCCATCCATGAATCCAGGTTAAGTGCCCTTGAGTTATAGCACTAGGAAGCCGAAAAGTCTGTCTCAGCTGATAACTGGATTCATAAACAAGGTATACTTGAGCCCTTTTTCTAAGTGGACAACCTCTATTGCTTCCGAAGGGCTACGTTCCCCTCCATGTATTTGTGAGGCTCGGAGGAAGCAAAGGAAGGGTCAGTGAAGGGTGCCTTGGGCCACGATATTTTTATTTGCTCTTCCCAAGCTTGTTCATTCATGTCGGCCACGGTTGCTAGTATGGGAGCCAGAGCCAAAAAATTTTTTAAAAATATATTTTATTGATTTTTACAGAGAGGAAGGGAGAGGGATAGAGGGTTAGAAACATCGATGAGAGAGAAACATCGATCAGCTGCCTCCTGCACACTCCCTACTGGGTATGTGCCCCCAACCAAGGTACATGCCCTTGACCAGAGTCAAACCCGGGACCCTTGAGTCCGCAGGCCGATGCTCTATCCACTGAGCCAAACCGGTTAGGGCACCAAATTTGATCTTCATTTATAATAACTATTTGTCTTCACTTGTAGCCATTTTCCTTTGCGTCATTTTGATTTTCTCGTGTATTGCTTTCTTGTCCTTTGTTATAAGCCAGCCTAAATCTGTTTTTGGGGAATGGTGTTAAGTAAATAAATCATTTGGCACTACTGAGTGTCATAGACTTTAGAGGAGAGTGGGACAGTGGTGGTGTGTCCAGTTTCCTTCGGATTCTCATCTGTCTCTAGCCTTTTTGTGTACAGCCATATTTATTTCAAACCTTGGGCTTATTTTGTTTAAGGGATATGTTAAGAGAAAAGGGCTTGTTGCCCAGACACTTAACTGTTTTCCATTTGAGAACTTGGCCTGTGAAATTTTTTTCCATTTCCCTCTAGGTCACTACTGTGTCACTGATCTTTGTTAGACCTGGGTCAGGGCTGGTTCTTGGCAGCTCCAATATTTGCAAAAGCTGACCCACTGCCTTGGGGATTGTTAGGTAATATTTATCAGAAATGAAGTTAGGAGAATATTAGAGCAGCTCTTCCTAAAGTGTCTTCTGTGGGATGCTAGTGCTTCTTGAGGGACATGAGGAAAGGATCCTTTGTGCAAGTGAGGTTGGTAAATGGTACATTAAGTAAAAGTGAAGTTTCTTTCTGCTGCATTTCTCTAATGAATCATGAATCTCCAAGCAAGATAGAATATATACACCTTTCCTCAAATTCTTTAACCTCAGAATTTTCTTAGGATACCCATTTACATATAGTTTGCATGAAACAGTTTGAGATCTGCTGTAATTGACACAGAGTGCTTATACAAATACTATTTATGAGTAAATATTGGTTTTATACTTATTGTAATCCTAGTTAGAGAAGACTTTCTCAGTGATAAAAGAGTAATATTCACACTTTGACCTCAAAACAAGATTGTTTTATACTGTGCATGTATAGATTTGTCAAGTCTAGGTTTGTATTAGTACATTCCTTGTTTATCAGTCCTGTGTAATCTAAGCTTCTAGGCAAATGGTTATTTCTTAGGTGAGGCCTCCTTTTCCTGCCTTTGAATACAACACCATCTTGACTCTGTAGCATGGAGTTAGAAACTCTTCATTCATTTATTTCCCAAAATCTGAGTGTGCCTACATATAGCCCTGGGTATTCACATACACATGCAGGTAAGAACAGCCCAGCTCGGCAGTGCATAGTGCTATGATAAGCATCTAGGAGACAGTGGGAGCTCAAATGAGACATGTCAGGAGAGCTTCTTGGAGGCTGTGATTCGTGTAATTTTGAATGATGGATGGTGTCCAGTAGTCCAATAGTAGGTGGGCAGGTGGGCCCTGCAGGTTGTGGAAGCAGCAGGGGCACCTTATCATGACAGGAGACCTGTAGGGTGTTCATGAGGGCTTGGGTGTAGGTGACAAAGAGAAGGCAAAGGAGAGAGGCAGGAGGTGGGATCACCCATGAAGCACTGCACCTGCCCCGCTAAGCAGTGTGGACTTTATTTTGGAGGTGATGGGGTACCACTGAAGGGCTTAAAATCAGGGATAGCATGATAGATTTGCATTTTAGAAAGATCTGCTGAGAGCTGTGTAGAATTTAGGTCTATATTTGTCCACGATCATTGTGAACTTTGTCAGGTCATTCAACATCATTTTTTAAGTATGTCTTTTCTATTCCTGAGAGGAGAGAATTAGTTGTAAAAGTTTTTGGCCCTGGCCAGATATCTCAGTGTTTAGAGTGTTGTCCTGATATGCCAAAGTTAACGGTCAGGGCACATACAAGGATCAACCAATGAATACATAAGTGGAACAACGAATCATTGCTTTCTCTCTCCCTCTCTCTCTCTCTCTCTCTCTCTTTCTCTCCCTTACTTTCTCCTTAAAATCAATCAATTAAAAAAACGTGTCTTAACTCTTCTGATAAAGAATCTGTTTGACTTTGTAAGCATTATCATTTTTGCTATGGTGTATTATATGTATTTATTATTTTTGTTTTATATTTTGTAGAGAAGAGGAGGTATCTTGCAGTGGGCCCCTGTCCCAAAAACAAGCGGAGTTTTTTCTTTCTCAACAGGTATGTTAATTCTCTAATTTATCATGAACTTTAAAAAAAAATGTTTGACATTGTTTGTCATGGCATATGCCTGCTATGTTGGTGGGTTTATTGGTAATTCTGCATTACCCTTTGTTCTTGGCCCTCTTTTCTTCACTAACAATGCTGTTACTTCCTATTTTGTAGTTTTATTTTTCGATTAAAGTTCTAATGCAGGTTCATTCAATAATGGTACATGACTAACACAGCCAAAAAATGTGATTTAGAAGATGTGCTTCCCTTTCCCCAACATTTTATTATGGACATTAAAAAAAAAATTGAAAAGCATTTCACAGTGAATATCCATATACTCTTCATCTGTATCCTATAGTTAATATTTTTCTTTGTTCAACACATATCTACCCATCTTCTATCTGGCCACCATTTCTTTTATTTATTTTTTTTATGCATTTCAAGTTGCAGATATCAGTGCACTTCATCCCAAACATTTAAAAAATATATATATTCTTATTGATTTCAGAGAAGAAGGGAGAGAGAGGGAGATAGAAACTTCAATGATGAGAGAGAATCATTGATCAGCTGCCTCCTGCACGCTCCCTACTGGGGATCGAGCCCACAAGCCAGGCATGTGTCCTGACTGGAAATCAAACCCTGACCTCCTGATTCATAGCTTGATGCTCAACCCCTGAACCACACTGGCTGGGCGGTCCCAAACATTTTTTGTTGGTGGTTTTAAGGCAGACTCTTTCATTTTCTCAGTAATATAAGCTAAACATTTTTCTCCCATGTTATCTTCAAGCAGACTTTTGATTTTTTGCTAGACTTTTCTAGTTTTCCCTGATTTTGTCCTTAAATTTCTTTCTGCAGAAAAATGTAGTGATCTAGCTAAAAGTGATAGGAACATACCTGCAGATGAATTTTAAACAAATTAGAAAAACTTGTCTAGCTATCAAGGAGAAAATATGGCTGGATCCTCACCTTGTCCTCACACCGTAGTATATTACAGGTGGATTCAAGGGGCAAATGTAAATATTTAAAGCTGTAATTAAACTAGAAGGAACTACAATATTAACTTTTAACTGATTTATGGATGGGGAAAGACTTTCTAAACATAAAAGCTGTGGAAGTAACATGTAGGAGAAGATAATTTGATTTTTTAGCATGAAAATAAATGTCTGCATGTCAGAACACGTTCTAACAAGATTAAAAGGCAAACAACAAAATGGGGAAAGTATTTGCAATAAATATGACAGTCAAAGGGTTAATAGTTTTGTTTTAAGAATCATTTGTAGCCCTAACTTGTTTGACTCAGTGGATAGAGCATCGGCCTGCAGACTGAAGGGTCTCAGGTTCAATTCTAGTCAAGGGCATGTACCTTGGTTGTGGGCACATCCCCAGTAGGGGGTGTGCAAGAGGCAGCTGATCGATGTTTCTCTCTCATCGATGTCTCTAACTCTCTATCCCCTCTCCCTTCCTCTCTGTAAAAAAAATCAATAAAAAATATTTTTAAAAAAAGAATCATTTGTAAAGACTACTTGATAATGAGACAGAGTTTGTAATATTAAATGAAAAGAGCATGAAGTAAAATTATGTATTCTAGCTTTGTTAAAAATATGGTGTGTGTATATATGTATACAGACACATATATACATACATAGAAAAAATATGCACTGGAATAAGATACACTGAAGAATTAATAATAGTGTTATTTCTGGGTGGAGGGATTACAGATGACTTTTGTTTTCTGTTTGCTTTTCAATAGTTTTAGAATCTTCTGTAATGATATAATGAATTAAAATGGAATTAGATATTATTATTACTTATAAAGAAAAATTTGTCTAGGTAGAATTGAATTAAGTGTCTATAACCCAGTTAAGTACTACTATTTAATTTGAAACTAGTTTTCTACATATCTTATGTAATCGTTGCTTACTGTCATTCTTGTGAAACAGTTAACCAGATGTGGTGCACCTGAGTGCTATAAGGCCCTCTGCTCTGCTGGAGATGCGCACTGCCTGCTGTGAAGGTGCTCACAGTCTGGATTGAGGCCAGACTGGCATTTTTAATACATCTTGATAGGAACTACAAGAATGATTAGAACAGGGGTCCTTGTAGGACCTTACCTGGTCTAGGCGGTGATAGAAGCAGGTGGCTGGTGTGGTCTGAATTGGGGCTGGAAGGATGAGCAGGAATTTTCATGGGGGGAGTGTGTGGATGGGGAGGCCTACTGTTTCAGGAAGAGGAACAGTGTTCTGTAGGGTCAAGAGGAGAGAGTAGCTGCGGAAAAGAAAATAACCAGCTGATGCTGTTGACTATAACATTTCCATGTATTTCTTTCTACTGAGTTGTCGTGTTTCAATTTCAGGCCTCTTTGTTGAAGAATGACGAAACTAAGGCCCTCCCTCCAGCTTCTTTGCAGAAAGAATTGAACAACCTGTTGAAATTTAATCCTGATTTTGCTGAAGCGGTGAGTCTTTTCCAGAATTTGTTCCTGAGTTGAAAAAATAATGGCAAAGCTACTCTTATGTTCAGTAGCCACACAAATGAGGATCCATCCATGCTCTTGGAGAGAAATCATGTTGGCAAGTGAGCAACCCAGCTTAGGTTGTAAAACTGCCCTTCGCACTCATTCAGCCTAGTGATGTTCTTTTTCTTTCATCATCTCTGATGTGAATTATGGGCAAAGATAGAGTAGACTGAGTATTTATTTTATTTTATTTTTTTAGAGAAAGAGGAAGGGAGACAGAGAGAAACATCAATGTAAGAGCAAAACATCAACTGGCTGCCTCCCATACACCCTTACTGGGTATTGAGCCCGCAATGGGCATGTGCCCTGCTGGGAATCAAACCAGCAACCTTTCAGTGCATGGGTCCACACCCAACCAAGTGAGCCACACCGGCTAGGGCAGAGTAGACTGAGTTTTTAAAAACTTCGGGGCCTGTCTTGGCCAGGTGGCTTGTTAGGTTAGAGTATTGTCCCAAATACACTAAGGTTTCGGGTTCAATCCCTGGTCAGGGCACATACAAGAATCAACCAGTGAGTCTAGCCAATGTGGCTCAGTGGTTGAGCATCAACCCATAAACCAAGATGTCTCCTTGTTGATTCCTGGTCAGGGCACATGCCCAGGTTGCGGCTCAATCCCCAACGGAGGGCGTGCAGGAGTCAATGGATGGATGTCTCTCTCAATGTTTCTATCTCTCTATCACTCTCACCTCCTTTCTCTCTAAAAAAAAATCAATAAAATATATATATATTTTTAAAAGATTCATCCAATGAATGCATAAATAAGTGGAACAACAAATTGATATTTCTGTCTCTCTGTCTCTCTTTAAAATCAGTTAAAAAAAAATTAGGGGCTAAAAATTTGTTCCTTTCCCCACTTTTGTCAGTATGTTGGGTTTTTTTTAAGTTTAAAAATCATTCCATTCCTTAATGGATTTTTACCCTCAAACCTGGATTTGACATTTGACTTTATCCACATGTAGAAAGATATATGTTTGGTTCCCTAGTAACTGGGATCTGTCTGTTTGGAGGGAAGTTTATTTATTTTATTTTATTTTATTTTTATTTTTTTAAATATATTTTATTGATTTTTTACAGAGAGGAAGGGAGAGAGGTAGAGAGTCAGAATCATCGATGAGAGAGAATCATCGATCAGCTGCCCCCTGCACATCCCCCACTGGGGATGTGCCCGCAACCCAGGTACATGCCCTTGACCGGAATCGAACCCGGGACCTCCCAGTCCGCAGGCCAACGCTCTATCCACTGAGCCAAACCGGTTTCGGCTATTTGTTTATTTATTTATTTTTAAATTTTTCTTCTTTATTTTTTATTAATCCTCACCTGAGGATATTTTTCCATTGATGTTTTAGAGAGAGTGGAAGAGGGAGAGAAACAGCCATGTGAGAGAAACACATCGATTGGTTGCCTCCTGCATGCGCTCTGACCAGGGCCCAGTCTGGGGAGGAGCCTGCAACCAAGGTACGTGCCCTTGACCGGAATTGAACCCAGGACTCTTTGGGCCACAGGTCGATGCTCTATCCACTGAGTCAAACTGGCTAGGGCTAGAGCAGGGGTGGGCAAACTTTTTGACTCGAGGGCCACAATGGGTTCTTAAACTGGACCGGAGGGCCGGAACAAAAGCATGGATGGAGTGTTTGTGTGAACTAATATAAATTCAAAGTAAACATCATTACATAAAAGGGCACGGTCTTTTTTTTTTTTTTTTTTTAGTTTTATTCATTTCAAACCGGCCCGTGGGCCGTAGTTTGCCCACGGCTGGGCTAGAGGGAGATTTAATTCAGTGAACCAAACAAAATGAAAACAGTTTCAAAATAGAATATAATTAGCTCAGTAAACTTTTTAAATACCTGAGTTAAGTGAGTTCTCCCCTCCACCCTCACATGGGTCCTAATATAACCAGTGACATAGTGGATGTATATTTAGGATAAAATGCTGACACAAGTGCTAATGGAACTCCGGTTTTTTCATTTGGGGACCCCTCCTGGTGAGAAACCAATGTATCTTGAACCTGCTTTATTCTGCCTGTGGGGAAAAGGTGAATCTAAACCAGCCGTGGGCAAACTGCGGCCCACGGGCCGGATCCGCCCATTTGAAATGAATAAAACTAAAAAAAAAAAAGACCGTACCCTTTTATGTAATGATGTTTACTTTGAATTTATATTAGTTCACACAAACACTCCATCCATGCTTTTGTTCCGGCCCTCCGGTCCAGTTTAAGAACCCATTGTGGCCCTCGAGTCAAAAAGTTTGCCCACCCCTGAAAACGATGACCCTGTTGTTAGAAGGGTGGGGGATACGTGGATGTTTGCAGCCAGTAGAACTGAATTAATCTTACACAAGAGGAAGCGGAACATTTACACTATGTGGATTATTTCTTGTAGCATTATCTCAGCTACTTAAACAACCTCCGGGTCCAAGATGTGTTTAGTTCTACACACAGCCTCCTGCATTACTTTGACCGCCTGATTCTTACGGGAGCCGAGAGCAAAAGTAACGGGGAAGAGGGCTACGGCCGGAGCTTGAGATACGCTGCTCTGAACCTGGCCGCCCTGCACTGCCGCTTCGGACACTAGTAAGTTTATAGATTTGTATCCGTGCAGAAATGGAAGACATGAACTTACAAATGTTAATTAAGATGAATTTTTTAAAATGCTGTATTTAAAAGAAGGATAAAAAGGAAAGAAAGAAAGGAAGCTGACTGTTTGACTAGACTTGTCAGTAACTTCCAAAAGGGAAGCTTCTTCACTGGAAAGAAGTTAATGAAAACCTTCTCCTTAAACAGTCTGCCCCCTGGTGTCACTATGTAACATGACTGTCTTAGTACATGGCCTCTTTCTTTCATTACTTCTAAGAACGACAGCCATTGAATTAAAAGATAATTAGGTCATTAGGCCAGAGATTCCCAAAAGAATTTTTTGGAGATCATAATGAGGATACAAAAGCTATTTTCAGTATTTCAAAAAGCCAAAAGAAAGTTGTGTCTTTACTGGATAAAAGACTGGTCTGGTTTATTAAAAGTCATGTTTGTGCTTTCGGATAAAATTCAGGCAGCTCAGTGAGATGACATTTGGCTTATGCCGTTGCTAAGATATGCCTATGATTTTGATGAATAAAAATAGGAAAACTGTCCAGCTGGTGTGGTTTAGTGGTTGAGCGTCTACCTATGAACCAGGAAGTCACAGTTCACGTCCCAATCAGGGCTCTATCCCCAGTAGGAGGAGTGCAGGAGGCAGCCAATCAATGATTCTCTATCATCACTGATGTTTCTCTCTCCCTTCTTCTCCCTTCCTCTCTGAAATAAAATTATTTTGTAAATGGAGTTAAGTGGATAAAATCTTTCGAAACATGGAGGCTATTTTGGAAACAATGAGATAATGTGAATAATGGTGAAAAGGTAGGAAATTACTAATTGAAAGAGTGTCATCGCCCCTGTGGCTTTTTCCCATCTGGAAGAAACGTGGTTTCTGCTACTGGCATCTTCGACTAGAGACCTAGAGTGTATTAATAGAAGCAATGTCCAGAGTTCAAGAATTGAGAGTTCTGCACTTGCTGTATGGCCCAGACAACACCCCAAAAATTCTATTAACTTCTGGTTGTTGCATTTTAAAAGAGACGTAGACTGGAGCTTGTGTGTGGGCCAGTCTTTGAATACCTCATCGGAGCATTCAAAGCCATGTCATATAAATAATATGGAAATATTCTGTTACTGAAAATTTTTACCAGAGGTTTTTCTGCCTAGCAGCAGTGAAAAGCCATAAGGTCCTTTGAAGATTTTGCCTGACTTTGTGCTTCTGTGTTGGTAACCTACCTTTCCTTCCTAACTGGGAAAAATAATCTCTCTTTAGTCGTTGTAGTATACAGTTCTCCCAGAAGCGATTTCTCTAAACACACCATTATTTGTTTGGTCATCACATGTTCAATAAAGTTAAATCAACCGATATTTATTGGGGGCCTGTGTGTGAAGGTATGCTTCCTGCCCTCAAATAGCCTATGTTCTGCTCATCTCATTACGGAAGGGATGTAAATGACATGTAAACTAGGTAAGAATGTATCTGGGTTTTGTATTTAAACAAGTAGTTACTTGGAACAGTTCAGTTCTCCCCAATTAAAATGAATTGTGTGAGGCTATTGCACTGGTGTTGAAAGAAAATTCCTTATATAAAATTTTCTCTAAAGAAGTGATACCCATACAATTGATTTTAAGATACTCAGTGACCCAGCATTGATAAGATTTCTATTCTGTCACTTGCCACTGAAAAGCCCAAAGTTTAAGACTTGACTTGTGCTCTCTATGGTTAATAAACTAGTTGAAAAAAATAGTTAACACTGATTAAATACACAGTAGTATTTAACTATGCACTGCAAGATGGGGTACAGATCGCACTTATGTGGGAATTTTCACAAGTGCGAGTTCAATGGGGCCAAGAATATTTGACTGAATTTCTGCAGAAGTTGAGAGGGTGGGAGAGACATCAGAGATGGAGGGGAACCACATGAGCAGAAAAAAGGAATCTCAGAAGTGGATAATCCTCAAAATACTTTTTAAAACTAGTTTTGAAAAAGTATAGAAGCATCAAATGCTATAGTAAAAAAAAATTTTAGTAATGCATAAGGGAATGCAATGAAAAGTAAAATATCGTATTCTCTCTGTGCCTCTTCCCTGGCCTTAAAAGTTAAAATAAAACTCTTAGCAGCTGAGATCAAGAAAAGCTATTCCGAGGTCGACCAAGATGGCGGCGTAGGTAAACACCGGAGACCGCTGCCGCAAACAACCATTTCAAAAATACAACTAAAAGACTGAACGGACATCACCCAGAACCACAGGAAGGCTGGCTGAAGAGAGACTCTACAACTAGAAGGAAAGAGAACAGCAAATCGAGGCTCAGAGGCGGCGCAGTGTGGAAAATACAAAGGTACCGAGGTGCGCGCGAAAGCGGGCTGGTGGCTGAGGGCGCGGTTGTCGTTTTCTGTCGGGACTGAGTCTCAGACTCTGGGCTCCAGATCCGGGCGAGTCTCTAGGGACCCAGACTCAAACGGGAGAAGCGGGATTACCCGGCATCAGTTGGAACCTGAGGGCAGCTTTCTCTCCGAGGTTTGCAGCGGCTGCCGGGGTTCTGAGAAGCAGAGCCTCTGGGAACGGGACTGAGCGTGGCCATAACTGCTCCCTCCGCCCGCCCCGTTGATCCCGCCCCGCCCAAAGCCTGCGCACAGCCATTTGCTGATCGCCTCAGGCAAAGGCTGGATTAGCGCCTCCCCAGAAGACAGAATTTTCCGCACAGCTGATTACTATAGCCAGCCGGCCTGAGGGTCAAATCCCCCTAGTGTTAACTACAACAATTAAGGCTTGGCTAGAACAAGACTGCGCACAGAGACCACAAGGGGGTGCACCAAGAAAGCATAAAAGATGCGGAGACAAAAAAACATGACAGAAATGGAGGATATGGAGCTAAGAATCGCAATTTTGAGGGCTTGCCATAAATTTGTGCAGAACCTCACGAAAACTAATGAGACCCTCGATGCTACGATAAAGAAATTAGAAAGTAAGCATACACGGACTGAAATAAAGAATATTATACCCAATAGCAGACCAGAGGAGTACAATAATCAAACCAAAGATTCGACAAAAAACACCCAATTGGAAAAGCAAAATGAAAAAAGAATCCGAAAGTGTGAAGATAGTGTAAGGAGCCTCTGGGACAGCTTTAAGCGGTCTAATATCAGAGTCATTGGAGTGCCAGAAGATGAGAGACAGCAAGATATTGAAAACCTATTTCAAGAAATAATGGCAGAAAACTTCCCCCACCTGGTGAAAGAAATGGACTTACAGGTCCAAGAAGCGCAGAGAACCCCAAACAAAAGGAATCCAAAGAGGACCACACCAAGACACATCATCATTAAAATGCCAAGAGCAAAAGACAAAGAGAAAATCTTAAAAGCAGCAAGAGAAAGAGGCTCAATTACCTACAAGGGAATACCCATACGACTGTCAGCTGATTTCTCAACAGAAACTTTGCAGGCCAGAAGGGAATGGCAAGAAATTTTCAAAGTGCTGAATACCAAGAACCTACAACCAAGATTACTTTATCCAGCAAAGCTATCATTCAGAATTGAAGGTCAGATAAAGAGCTTCACAGATAAGGAAAAGCTAAAGGAGTTCATCACCGCCAAACCAGTATTATATGAAATGCTGAAAGGTATCCTTTAAGAAGAGGAAGAAGAAGAAAAAGGTAAAGATACAAATTATGAACAACAAACATGCATCTATCAACAAATGAATCTAAGAATCAAGTGAATAAATAACCTGATGTACAGAATGAACTGGTGATTATAATAGAATCAGGGACATAGAAAGGGAATGGACTGACTATTCTTGGGGGAAAAAGGGGTGTGGGAGATGCGGGAAGTGACTGGACAAAAATCATGCACCTATGGATGAACACAGTGGGTGGGGAGTGAGGGTGGAGGGTGGGGTGGGAGCTGGAAGGAGGGGAGTTATGGGGGGAAAAAAGAGGAACAAATGTAATAATCTGAACAATAAAGATTTAATTAAAAAAAAAAAAAAATTACATTTTACACATACTCTAAAACCTTAAAAAAAAAAAAAAAAAAAAAAAAAAAAAAGAAAAGCTATTCCTCGATGCTCCTTTTAGTAGAAATCCACCTTAGAAGGGGCAGGTTCTATATGTCCACTGTTAGTGTTTCTTGCTGCTGGGGCAAGGGACTGCCTCTGAGGGAATAAATCCATAGCTACAGCTTCCAAAGCAGAGACCTGCTCTTAAATGAATTACTGTACAGATGTCTTCCTGCTTCCGTTACTTGTGCATGTTTGTGATTGTTAATGAGATGTTAATGTTCAGTCTGTCATTAGTCAACAGGCGGAGCTCGCCCTGCAGGAGGCAATCAGGATCGCCCAGGAGTCCAACGATCACGTGTGTCTCCAGCATTGCCTGGTAAGGCCATCCTCCTGTCTTGGGAATTCTGCCCGTGGGTTGAGTTGGCCTTTGGAAGGCCCGATTTGAATCAGATTGTTTTGTAGTCAGAGCAAAGGTTCTTAGCAGTGACGGGGAACTAGTTAGGAAGTCGTGGTAATTCAGGAAAGGCAGCCATATTTGTTTATTCCTTAATTCATGGCATTTGTTTGGCTTTGGTGGAGATTCTTTTTTTAAAATATGTTTGTATTGACTTTTATTTTTATTTATTTATTTTTAAAAAAATATATTTTATTGATTTTCCACAGAGAGGAAGGGAGAGAGATAGAGAGTTAGAAACATCGATGAGAGAGAAACATCGATCAGCTGCCTCCTGCACATCCCCTACTGGGGACGTGCCTGCAACCCAGGTACATGCCCTTGACCGGAATCGAACCCGGGTCCGTTCAGTTCGCAGGCCGACGCTCTATCCACTGAGCCAAACTGGTTTCGGCATGTATTGACTTTTAGAGAGAGAGAGAGGAAGGGAGAGGAAGGAAGAGGAAGAGAGAGATAGAAACATCAATGATGAGAGAGAATTATTGATCAGCTGTCTCCTGCATGCCTCCTACCAGGCGTGCAGCCCAGGCATGTGCCCTGACTGGGAATCGAACCAGGGACCTCTTGGTTCATGGTTCAGTGCTCAACCACGGAGCCAAACCAGCCAGGCTTGATCTTATCTACAAATTTTAGTACAATGTAAACTATCACATTAAATATTGGCATTAACCTTATAACTGGATGAGATGTTATCCTGTGAAAGCATAACCACCAAGCACAAGTAGAACACAGAATTTACTTAACCATCACTTTGAGACTCACTTTTTCAATTAAAGGCCATATGGGGGCTTCATGCTTTTTTTTCTAGAACCTTGCCACTCATTGCTCTCAAAGGTGAAGAAAATCAATGGCTTGTCTGATAGTTTTCATGTGTTTGATGGGCTTCATTTTGGTTCATGCTTCATGAGAGAGTATGTTAGAGGATTTATTTTGTTCCTTTTATTCTTATTTGCAACCATGCTGATCGTTCAATAGAGCATTACCCATGGTTATTGTTAGATATATGTTAATGATTTCTCTTACCAGAGCTGGCTGTACGTGCTGGGGCAGAAGAGGTCCGATAGCTATGTTCTGCTAGAACATTCTGTGAAGAAAGCAGTGCATTTTGGGTTACCGGTAAGGCTCATCTTTCTGTGAGATTATTTAAATAAATGGTGTGGTTTTATTCTTGGTAGTTTCATATGATCTTAATTATTAATTAAACACTAAATTCTGTTTTATAGGTTTCTCTCTGTTCCCTTTATCCTAATAACATCTGTGAAAATTCCATTGATCAATTTGATGAGATTGTTTTTAGTTTATTGATCCATATTAACTTACCCATGTTTACTTAGAAGTTTTTCAGGAAAGGCTTACTTTTAAAACAGGGATTGGTTTAAATGTTACAGCCCTAGAGCCCAATCTAGCTGCTGCCTGCTCATATGTGGCCCTCGGGCTAGCAATGGGTTTTACATTTTTAAATAGTTGGGGGGAAAACTAACAAAGAAGAATATGCAACAGACACCAGATGTGGTCTGCAAAACCCAAGTTATTTACTGTCTGGCCCTTAAGAGAACAAGTTTGCTGATCCTGTTTTAACAATAAACAGAGCTAGGAACCAGCAAACCTGATAGGCAGATTTTTCCTTTCTCATTTTGAGTGACAGGGAAGGACCTGAATTATCGTCCTCAACGATAGATATTGAGGGACATTGAAAGGGCATAGTCTCCACGCATGAAGTAGTAATGGCTCTTAGCATCTAGATTAATGTTGCTCCATCTCCAAAACCACCCACTGAAACCTGGACTGTAGGCAGTGTGACTGCTGAAGCATCTGTCTCATATAGTTTGCAACAAGTTCCAGGAAAATTGGAAGTAATCATGTGCAGTCACTTAAAGTATATGCTTTTCAAATCTGCAAATTGTACACTTGACTCATTTCTGGGGAAGGAAAGTTACATGTACAGATTGATGATAAGGAGAAAAGTAAGTGGTAAGTGTCTCCTTAAAATAAAGGAGACTTTTTAAATACAGTTTTTGTTGTGGATTTATGCTGTATCTTAGTTGAGCATTCATCCTTGAAAATTATGCCAGAAATTATGCTCATAATAGGCACCCTCTTTTAATCTCCTGCTACATAATGTGCCCAGCACTGTTTGACATATTATCTCATTTTAATCCTCACAGCAATTCTTTATGATAGCTGGGATGCCCATTTTACAGACAAGGAAGTTGAGGCTTGGCTCAAACGCTAAGTGACTGGCCCCAAGTCACATAGAAAGTAGTAGGGCGGTGTTTAAGTACAGGTCCATTTAATGTCAAAGCCCTGGCTCTTCTCGGTGTACCGTCAGCCTCTCTTCCAGCCTGTTTTTCAAGAACATATTTTATACGGGGCGGGGTCAGGCTGTAGATACTTTCCTTGTAAATAGTGTTGTCACTGTGCATGTGCTGAAATGTGAAATATGCCAAATTTCTGAAGAGCAAAACAAACTCATCATATAAAATCTCTATTTGTCCCCTTAGTACCTTGCCTCCCTGGGCATACAATCCCTAGTTCAGCAGAGGGCTTTTGCTGGGAAGACAGCAAATAAACTGATGGATGCTCTAAAGGACTCTGACCTCCTGCACTGGAAACACAGCCTGTCAGAGCTCATCGACATCAGCATCGCCCAGAAAACGGCCATCTGGAGGCTCTATGGCCGCAGGTCAGTCTTCAGGCAGACGGTCAAGGCCATAGGGGCGTGGGTCCTTTTAGAGACGAGTGGAGGCTGGCAGATCGCCCTTGTAGGATGCATAAACCAAAGTTCACACATCTGTCTGAGCTGCCCAAGACCACAGTGTAGTTAATAAGTGACAGAGCTGCTTATGAGCCACGTTGTCCTCTGACTCCAAGCACAGTGCCCTTGTGCCCTGAGATGGGCAGCGCCTCTTTCTGTTCGCAGGAGGCATGGGCCGTGGTCACTCAAGTTGTGTTCTCTGGAATATCTCCAGCCTTGTGTTAATTTCCATTTTGCATCTTTAGCTTGGAAGTAAACTTCTGAACCAGATTTTTCATCCTGGAGTCCTGTCACTACCTCACCTCTCACCCAAACAATCTGTTATTTTTAGGAATTCAGTAATGAAAGGAAGTGCCTATGTGGCCAGTCTGGTTTTTGTATGTGAGATAATTTCTTGGCAGGATGTGGTCTGAAACAACTGCAGACACTGGCCACTGAATATATTGCAAGAGCAGCTGGTACCAGGATGGCATCGGGTCTGAATTTACCCATGAAAACGAATGAATACAGTGTGACCACAGGCAATGGGGAGGAGGGTGTCTGGCGCTCAGAGCTCCCTGTTGTGCCACAACCACTACGTTTCCTCTGGGGCTGCACATCGGGGTGCTTTCCCGCTTTCCTGGGAGGCAGCTGTTCCCACAAAGCCAGAACTTGCAGTGGGGCTTAACTTCCTTCCGTTTGCACTCAAGAGAAGTGTGGGGTGTGGCGGAGGGCAGCCTGGTTCTCTTGATAGATGGGAGTCCCTGTTTGTCCCCTCACCCAGCACCATGGCGCTGCAGCAAGCCCAGATGTTGCTGAGCATGAACAGCCTGGAGTCGGTGAATGCGGGTGTGCAGCAGAACAACACGGAATCGTTTGCGGTTGCGCTCTGCCACCTCGCAGAGCTGCATGCGGAGCAGGTAGGAGGTGGCCAGGTTGGTGGGCTTCTGGAGCAAGGGAGGCTCTGCCAGTTCTTTCCTCTGTGCTTGAGAAGGGCACTGGGCACGTCAGGGACAGGTCTGGTTGGCCGCACCAAGAAGGGTGAATCCTGTCTGCTCCCTGCTCGTGGCGCAGCAGGTGTGGCTGCACGGGTGTGCTCATCACATCCTGTCTTTCTGTTTAGGGCTGTTTCGCTGCAGCTTCCGAGGTATTAAAGCACCTGAAGGAAAGATTCCCACCGAATAGTCAGCATGCCCAGGTAACCTGCCCTCTGTGTGACCTTGGGTTTATTTGTGAAAAGACCGTTTTTACTGTATTGGTGTCAACGTGTGCTCATGGAGTCTCCCCTCAGTTTCTCATGTCAGTTCCTCCTGTAACATACGTGCCTTGAGGTCAACATGGGTACTTAGGAGACTCTGTAAGCTCTCTTCAAGAAGCCTGAGAAATAAACTCTGAGAAAAGATTTAAAGCAGGGGACTTCCCCTGCTCTTGTCTTCATGGTTTTAAATTAGTATTATTAATATCTCCAACTGTACAGGAATAAGAAAAGAAATTATCAACGTCCTTCAACAGATCAGGAATTAGGTCTCAGTTTTGTTATTTTATCTCGTACTTAGCAACTCTAATCTTTTCCTCCAGAACTGAATAACCTTGTGGGAAGATGTTGTGCCCAGAGGGCAGTCCTAAGCCTTCTGTTTCTCACTGAACTGACTTTCCTCTCTGAAGGGGCTGAAAACACGGTTACAAGGGCCTTCTTTCTCTTCCTTCCCTTACCATGTTTAATCTTCAGGATTAAGGCCTGGGAATCTCCCACTGGTGATCCCTAGGGTGGTCATTCACGTAGGTGGTTAGATAAGGTGTGAGCATGTGAGCTGTGCTGACATGTGAACTCAAGGCACCCAGAGGGAAAACAAGACAGAAGATAGCACCCAAGGATGAAGTGTGGTTCCGTGGTAGTGCTAATGGGTGAAATAATTTCCATTGCAGTTCTAGCTGTAACCAAGAAGGTGTACAGTAAAATAAAGATACAATTTAATTACAGTTTACAGAAAAAAAACTGTATGGCAGATAGATGTTATTACAAAATGCTCAACCTGACCAGTGGTCAGGGAACTACAAATTAAAACAATAATGAGATATTTCATACCCATCAGATTGGCCAAAAGTAAAATATCTGACAGTAGCAATTGTTGGTGAGAATGTGGAGCAGAGAGTAATGTCATAGGCTCCTGGTGGGGGCTGTAACTGGTACAGTCCATTTGAAGAACAAATGGCTTCTATATTAAAGTGAAGCGCATATGTACTACAACCCAGCATTGCCTCTGCTTGCTGTATACCTGAGATAAACTTGTACAAGGAGAGGTATGTGAAAATGTTTATTGCAGCATTTTCCAGAAGAGTGAAAAATCGATACCACCTAAATACCCATCAACCCGAGAATAGATAAGCTGTCACATATTCATATAATTGAAAACTATTAGTGAGAAGGAATGAACTATAATTTCTTGTATTAATATGTGTAAACCCCCAAAATAATGTTGAGCTTAAAAGCAAGTTGTCAAAGGATGCATACAGTATGGTACTATTTATTTATACAAAGTTAAAAACGTGCAAGGTCATACTACATGCTGTTTAAGGGTAAGCATGTGTGTTGTAAAAGTATAAGAACATAAATGAGGATGATAGATACCAAGTCAAGTGCTTACTTTGGAAAAATGGAGAAGGGAGTAGAAATTGTAAAGTACGACAGCAGTCTTAATAGTATCTGAAGGAAAGAAAGCAACATGTTGTGATTTGACAAAGTTGATGATTTGCACACATGTGTTTGTTTTTTTATTAATGCTTGTTCACATACTTGAAATATTTTTTAAAAATATTTGTTATTGATTTTTAGAGAGAGAGGAAGGGAGAGAGAGAAAAAAAAATCAATGTGAGATCAAAACATCAGTCAGCTGCCTCCTGCACGCCCCCTGCCAGAGATTGAGCCTGCAACCTGGCATGTGCATGGGACGAAGACCGACCAACTGAGCTACACTGGCCAGGGCCATACTTGAAATATTTTTTAAATAGCAAAAATTAAAAATGTGTTTGGATTGTAAGGATATTTGCTAAGCAAGCCCAAATACTTTTTCATCTCTGTTGAATAATGAGGTGAACACTTACCATTTGTCCCTAATTATATTTTTTCTTATTAGTTATGGATGCTATGTGATCAGAAAATACAATTTGACAGAGCAATGCATGATGGCAAATATCACTTGGCTGATTCACTTGTTACAGGAATCACAGCTCTTCATAGCACTGAGGGTGTATATAGGTAAGAAACGTGGAGAACTCCAACCCAGAATGAATTCATTCTCAAATGGCTTTATTCTTGTATGTTTTGTGTGTGAATTAATTTATCAACTTTAGCTTTGGAAAAACCTATTTTCTTTTTAAAAAAATTCTCACCAAGGATATATTTAGAGAGAGGAAGGGCCGTGGTAGCGGACAATAAGAGAGAGAGAGACATCAATGTGAGAGAGAAACATTGGTTGTCTCCCATACATGCCCCGACCTGGGATCAAATTTGCAACCTATTAGTATACAGGATGTTGCTCCAAACTACTGAGCCACTCAGCCAGGACAGAGAAAAACCTTTTTTCTATTTATTACAGGAAATGAGAAAATACAGATAAGCAGAATGGAGAAAATAAGTACCACCCAGAGATAATCACCAACATTGTGATATCTATAGTTCCAGACTTGGTTCGTGTGTGTGTATGTGTGTGTGTGTGTGTGTGTGTGTGTGTGTGTGTATGTGTATGTATACACACACATAGGTGCTTATAAACACACTCTTCTTCTTTTAACAAAAATTATATTAGGCACAGTTCTTCCCTTTGGGGATTCAATTACATTGTAATTGAGGAAATAGGGATTCTAACCCTGAAAGTGACTATACTTATAACCCTTGCAAAACGTCAACATAACCACTTACTAGTATGTTTATTTTGTTTGTGTCAGAAAAGCAGTTGTACTACAGGCTCAGAATCAAATGACGGAGGCACACAAGCTTTTACAGAAATTATTGATTCATTGTCAGAAAATCAGGAACACGGAAATGGTCATCAGGTAAGAGGGGGTTTCTCGTGCGTGTCACAGATGGTGCCTTGTGGTGGAAATTCTCATCCATGTCCTCCTGTTTTCGGGCAGTGTCCTGCTGTCTGTGGCAGAGCTGTATTGGCGATCTTCCTCCCCCACCATTGCACTGCCCGTGCTCCTGCAGGCGCTGGCCCTCTCCAAGGAGTACCGGCTACAGTACTTGGCCTCTGAAACAGTGTTGAACTTGGCTTTTGCCCAGGTAAGCTGATCTCTGTTTTGTTTTGTGTGTTTTTGTTTGTTTATTTTAGCATATATTTGTACTCAAGAACTGGCAAATCTGGTACTACTTTTTGGTTTTGAAAGGATTATAATGAGCTTTCACTTCTCACTGTGGAAGTCTGGGAATGCAGTCTCCATGGCAGGCCCTCCACTGTGAGCTTGGAAATCTGGAGCTGTGAACTTGGTGGCAGGCTGCACCTCCCAGTGGCACTGGCTGCGTATTCAGTAAAGGGGACTCGCCTCTTCATTGAGGACATTTGCATCATATTAATGGTTAGCTGGCCCAGAGCTATGCTTGATTTAACATGGGGATGAATAGAATAAAGAAGTGAGGGAGTCATATGTTCATTGAAAGGTTTTAGAAATGAAATTTTTTTTAATGTTTGTTTTCTGTCTCCCTTTGTAGAATGGAAAGGCTATGAGAGAAGGGACACTTGTTTTTTCCCTACTGTATCCCATGGTACCTAGTAGGACCTACACATAGAGTAGGCTTTTAATATTTATAGAATGAATAATTTTTTCTTAAGTTCATGCTCAGCTAGTGTGGCTCAATAGTTGAGCATCGACCTATGAACCAGGAGGTCACGGTTGGATTCCCAGTCAGGGAACATACCCAGGTTGTGGGCTCGATCTCTAGTAGGGTCATGCAGGAAGCAGCCCATCGATGCTTCTCTCTTCATCATTGATGTTTCTCTCTCTCTCTCCCTCTTCCTTCCTCTCTGAAATCAATAAAGATAATAGAAAAAAATAAAATAAAGTTCACGAGACATAAAAGTCATAATTTTAACCATTTTAAAATATACAATTAAGTGGATTTTAGAATATCTATATTATATCTATAGATATATACTAATATCTATCTATATATAATATTTTAGAATATCTACAGTGTTTTGCAACAATCACACTATCTACTTCTATATTATTTTCATTACACCAAAAAGAAACCCTTTTCCCATTAGTCACTCTCATCCCCTCCCTCCAGGCCCTGGCAACCACTAATTTACTTTCTGTCTCTATAGATTTGCTTATTCTGTGTATTTCATATAATGGAATCATACAATATCAGGCCTTTTGTGTCTGGCTTCTTGATTTAGTGTAATCTTTTCAGGGTTCATTCATGTTGTAGCATGTACTACATCCCTTTTACAGCTGAATCATATTCCATTGGACGTATACATGTTTCATTTATTCATCAGTTGATGGATTGGGTTGTTTCACCATTTGGCTATTAAGAATAGCTGATCTCAACATTCACATACAACTTTTTGTGTGGATATTGTTTTATTTCTCTTGGGTATACTTGAGAGTAGAATTGCTAACATATAATAATTCGGTTTAACTTGATTTATTTATTTTTATATTGAGCTACTGTTGGATTCCTGGGATAAATCCTAGATGGTTGTGGTGTACAATTCTTTTAATATGCTGCTGGATTTGGTTTGCTAATATTTGTTGAGGATTCTTTCTCCTGTAATCATAAGATTACATTCTTTTTCATCTATTCTGCCAGTTTTTCTTTTAATTGAAAAGTTTCACTCATTTAACATAATTATGCATAAGAATGGACTTATTCTATTTTGCTATTTTTTTGCTATATGCTTACATCTTTTTTGTTCCTCAGATCCGCCATTACTGCTTTCTTTTGTGTTAAATAGATGTTTTCTAGCATATCATTTTAATTCCCTGTTGTTTCTTTTACTATATACTTTTGAGATATTTTCTTAGAGCCTCCTCTTCCTCCAGTGATCCTTACACAGCTAATTCAATCCTTTGGGAATTGCCAATCTAAAGGATTTTGGTGTTGAATCTTTTTGTAAAAAAGACAAAACTTTCCCATAGTGTGAATAACTACTCCCTACTGTATCGATCGTCGTCTGAAGTCAGATTGTCACACCTTATGTTTTCTAAGAAGATGGTGCACACTAAATGTAGTACATGTCAGGGAGAAGCTAAGCCAGACATGGCCTCAGGAGAGAAGGACCAGAAAGGAAGCCCTCCGTGGATTGGGTAGTGCCTGTGGGTGTGTACAACGCCATGATGTTTCTTTTTCAGCTCATCCTTGGAATCCCAGAACAGGCCTTAAGTCTTCTCCACATGGCCATTGAGCCCATCTTGGCTGACGGAGCTGTCCTGGACAAAGGCCGGGCCATGTTCTTGGTGGCCAAGTGCCAGGTGGCTTCAGCAGCTTCCTATGATCCACCGAACAAAGCAGAAGGTAGGAAGCCGTACAAAGGTTGTTAGGCAATGCTATTGCAGAAAACTTCTAAAATGTAGGACCTGGAAAAAGAAAAGACATTAAATTTGGGACAGTATTTAAGTTCTAAGTGTTCACAACTTTATGTTAAAATTTCAGGCAGCATGTAAAGCGCTTTCACATGCATGTTTGTCATGAAGGCTGAAGGCAAATGAATGATTATTTACCCTGTAGAATCAGGCACCGGGCAGGAAGTCAAGACTAAAGGCCCTTTATAAAACCTGACTCTAGTGGGGTTTTTTCCTCCTCAAAGAGTTGAATATATACCTGTACAGCATAGGGAACATTGCGATATTGCAATAACAATGAATGATGCCAAGTGGGTACTGGAAATATCAGGGGGAACACTTTGTAAAGTAGATGATTGCCTAATCACTATGCTGTACACCTGAAGCCAATACAAAATAATACTGAAAGTAAACTGTAATTGAAAAATTAAAAGGTAAATTTAAATAATGTGTTTAAGAGCTAGTAAACACAAAATTTAAGTTAACATTTTAAAATAAGTGTCTGGTACATGTTAAATCAATAAAAGTAGATATTAAATTTTAGAAACTATATGTGAAGTGTTGAGTTAAACAGGTGTGATATGTCCCCCCTTTTCCATCAGCTCTGGAGGCCGCCATTGAGAACCTCAACGAAGCTAAGAACTATTTTGCAAAGGTCGACTGCAAAGAGCGAATCAGAGATGTCGTTTACTTCCAGGCCCGACTCTACCACACTCTGGGGAAGACCCAGGAGAGGAACCGCTGTGCGATGCTCTTCCGGCAGCTGCACCAGGAACTGCCCTCTCACGGGGTGCCCCTGATAAACCATCTCTAGTGAGAGCGTCCCTGTGGGGCCTTGATGCAGAGAACAAGATTCTGGACTTGTTTACGGAGTACTCCCTCCACATAAATGATGTTGTGTGTGTGTGTGTGTGTGTGAGAGTGTGTGTGTGTGTGTGTATGTGTGTGTGTATGTGTGTGTGTGTGTGTCTTAATATATATATTTTTTTATTTCAGAAGGGGGGAGAGAGAGAGAGAGAGAGAAACATCAATGATGAGAGAATCATTGATCGGCTGCCTCCTGCACTCCCCACACTGGGGATCGAGCCCACAACCTGGGCATGTGCCCTGACCGGGAATTGAACCGTGACCATAGGTTGATGCTCAACCACTGAGCCATGCTGGCCGGGCTACATGATGTTTTTTATATCTGTTTTGTCAATAGACTGCATTCGGGTTCATTTGTCTTATTTTGCTGCTAGAATATACATATTTGTTTTGTTCTCCCTTTACCTTCTGGTAGCAAAGACATCAACTTTTGTTAAACACCTGTTAGTATAAGTGTTAAAGATTATGTTCTTTCTGGGAAAAATTGCCAATATCTTATTAGAAATTGTGCTATCTCTCCACCATTATGTAAATTTGTTTACACATATGGGTATTGGTAGATCTCGTAAGCACAGGTGTTTCTGTTGCTTGAATTTCCTTTTGAAGCATCCCTGCTTTGTAGGATCGAATGGTGCTTTTTGGGCTCCTGTGTGCTCCTGAGTACATGTTGGTCCCTGACTGGAGTTAAGAAGGAAAAGATGTGTTTACAGTTTTTGGACCAATGACAAGCATATTTCATTCACTCTCTTGGTGTTGGCTTTCTTATATCTTCTGCCTGGTTATAGTTTTTTCTATAACTATATGTGAGGGATGGTGTAACTTAAGTCTAGGAATTCATCATGAATAAGGTGATTATAAATTAAGAAAGCGTCTGAAGCTCAAAGTTGTGTAGATGCCATCACTCAAACACACAGTGCATCTAATTTACTCAACCCTGCAATTAAGCAGACGCCGGTCATTGCTCTTTCTGTTCATGAACTTGCTATCCTTGAGTGTTCACAGAAAAACCCATTTCAAGTCCAAAACAGCAACAAGATACCAACCAAATTTTGCAGCTTCTATCATTGGCTCTTTCTCTGTTCAATTTAAAACTGCCGATGGGAAATAATTTATCTCCAAAGCTCTCTGAAGCAGAGTAAAATGACTCCCACTCACTAGAGTGTTTTGCTGGCCAAAGACAGCTGCTCTGGAAACAAGAGATTCAATGTGGAGATAGAGACATTAATTGGTATGTTGATGTTTAAAAATCTTCCCTTAAATTTATTTGAAAGGTTACATTTGTAGAGGGTAAAAATGATATATTCTTAAAGGCTGTATAGTAAAATAATTCCTCCTCCCCAGGGGTTACCATAACTATTATCAGTTTCTTTTTATTCTTCCAAATACATTCTATGTGTTTAAACATTGATTAGATCCTCCCAATCTAAGAAGTGATCTTAATCCCTCTGCTTCAGTGTAAGAAGGTCCAAGAGGTGGGGCAAGGTTGCTCAGCTGACCCTTCAGGTATTCAGCCAACCTGACCAGGACTGGCTACATCATTTGTGGGGCCCAGTGCAAAGTAAAATTACAAGGCCTATATATTAAGCAGAGCCTTAATACAGAATGCAAAGGGCCCTTAATGCAGAGAGCCCTGTGCAAATGCAGTTTGCATGCCCGACTCTGCTCTCAGATTGCTCGTTCATCCTGGCAGGATGGAATCCAAAGCTAATATCAAGAGGCCATGGCTCCCCATCATCTGTGACTTAGATTTGTTGTCAGGGCCCATCTCCTCCAGGGGAGGATAGTGGGTTAAAAGGAAAGTTGAAAACACCAAGTGATCCCCAAACTCAGAACATGTCTGGGTTATAGCTAATTGCCCCCGCCCCCGCCCCCCCGTGGGGGAAGTAAGAGTCAGACTGGTATAATTAGGGGTATAAAAATTGATGATTTGGTTAAATGGGGGAAAGGATTTGGTGAGGAGGAAATTGCAGCTAAATAGCCAGTGGGCATTTGGGTTTATAAGAGATCTTAGGATGTATTCTCAAAGGGGAGGAGGAGAAAGGTGTGGCCAGACCGAGTGGCTGGGCATGGTGGGAATTCTACCCAGCAGATTTGGTGTTGAGTGTGTCCAGCCTGGGGCGTTGGGAACAAATAGCTTGACACTTACAGAGGCCCTATTGTAAGTTAACTTATGTGTATCAACACATGTAACCTTCACTGCCATCCTAAAAGGTAAAGAATAGCATTAACCCCATTTAACAGGTACAGACTGAGGCGTAAGGAGGTGAAGTCAGTGGCTCCCGCAAGGTTACACAGCTAGTAGGTTCCAGAGCTGAGAATCCAACCTAGTGGGTGCATTACCCAAGAGCTACCTGTTCCCAGAGTTTGGAGAAGTTTGTTGAACACATAATTGGTAATATCAGTTGTCGTTTATCTAGTACTCTATAGACCAGACCTCCTTTGTGTCCACCTTCATATCCTGAACATTTCTACTGGTTCTAAGTGTCTTAAAATCGGTCCTGATGTTTTTGGTGGTTACACTGATTTTGTTCCTTCTCATAGTACCTCTAAGACAGTCTTCCTCATAGTACCCCTAAGACAGTCTTCCTCATAGTACCTCTAAGACAATCTTTCTCATATTACACCTAAGACAAATGAAGAACTTTATCTGTGCCTCGGCTGACTTCCCCTTTTATACTGTTGTTTGTGTCTGAAACTAACAAACATACCAACCTCACTGCCTGCTGGAGTCAAACTTCTCAGGGTCTTTTTTTTTTTTTTTTTTTTTTGGCCAGCATTTTTCTATTGTCCTGTTGACTGGGAAAGAATTCAGTGAATAATGGTGTGATTAATCCTGATGTCTCTACCTGGATGTTTAAGGTTTGGGAGGTGGAACCTTCAGTGAACAACACGAGTAGAATACCCTACAGTTCAGGAAGGAGAGGACAGAGCCTTGGCAGGAGCTCTGTCCTAATGGGTGAGATACTTTCAAAGTCTTACTTTTCAGCCCCTCCTCTGTACTGTCCAAGTTTTCTTAAAAAGAAGATTCGGATGCTTTGATTACTTATTTTCTTGGCACTCTCTTGTCAAGACAAGCAGCTCTGTGTGCCTAGCATAGTTTTTTTTTCCTGGTGTTCCTGGAGGAGAAGCCTCAAAAAACAAAGCCAGTTCTTATTTTCCTGTTGCTGAGAAGAAAATGATTTTTGAGTGGGATGATTTTTATCACAAGAGGGGCTGAATGTCAGTGAAAGACCCTCGTGATGTTCTCTGCCAGTTGCTTTAATTCACTTTAATTAGAAAGGCAACACGGTTGATGGGGCCTTTGCTCTCTGCCGAATGCCTTTGAGTGTTTATATGCCAGGCACTGAGCTATGATCTTTTCCCACACAATTGTATTTACACCCCAAGCCCAGCCCGTGCCCTTGGTTTATTATCCCATTTAGCTGATGAAACCAGAGTTGCATGTCCAAGGCCACAGAGCTGATAACTATCAAAGCTGGGATCTGAACTAGGTCTGCATGACCACACGGTTTTCAACCACAAAGCTGAATGTAAACAAATGAATCAGCTGTAGTACCTATTTATATTCCAGGAATTTATAGCTCTATTGGCAAGTCAGAATGCACTAGTGAAAAGTAAATAGCCCAGCCAGCGTGGCTCAGTAGTTGAGCGTCGACCTATGAACCAGGAGGTCACGGTTTAATTCCTGGTCAGGGCACATGCCTGGGTTGCAGGCTCGATCCCCAGTGGGGGGCGTGCAGGAGGCAGCTGATCAATGATTCCCTCTCATCATTGATGTTTCTATCTCTCCCTGTTCCTTCCTCTCTGAAATTAATAAAAATATATATATTTGCTGAAACCGGTTTGGTTCAGTGGATAGAGCGTCGGCCTGCGGACTGGGGGGTCCCGGGTTCGATTCCGGTCAAGGGCATGTACCTGAGTTGCAGGCACATCCCCAGTGGGAGATGTGCAGGAGGCAGCTGATCGATGTTTCTCTCTCATCAATGTTTCCAACTCTCTATCTCTCTCCCTTCCTCTCTGTAAAAAATCAATAAAATATATTAAAAAAATATATATATATATATTTTTAAAAAGTTAAAAATAATGACTGGGTAGCTGAGCATCAAATAAATGGTACAGTCCTTGCTACAGGAGATCAGAGAGCAGAGAGGACAAGGAGGGCCTGGATCACAGCATTTAAGGAAATTCTTCCAGAAGTTGATTTTGGGCTAGAGTTTAGATTTGAATGGACTCTTTTTTTTACCTTTCTCACATAATTGGCTTCTAACTTCACACAGCTGCACGTATAACTAAGTTTCTGCCGGTTTGCTAGTTTAACAAAACACAGGCAATTAATTCAGTAACACGATGTAAACATACAGAATTGTATATTTTAACATGTAACAGGAAAAGGCAGTATCTATAACAGTATCTATTTTGGTTTCTTTAGTACAGCAGGGGTTGCCAAACTATTGCCCACAGGCCAAATCTGGCATGCGACCAGTTTTCATGGGGCCTATCAGCTCAGAATGTTTTATACATTCTAAGTGTTTGGAGAAAAATCAAAACAATATTGTGTGATCTGAAAATTATGTGAAATTCAACTTTCAGTGTTGTAAATAAAGTTTCATTGGAACGCAGCCACACACATTCATTTTCTTTTGTCTAGGGCTGCTAGAGTGGCTGAGTTCTTGCCAACAGACACATGGTCTGCAAAGCCTAAAATATTTGCTGGCCTTTTACAGAAAAAGTTTGCAGACCCCTGTCACAAAGTTAGACATATTCAGAATATTCCCTGTCAGCCCCAATACATATTTTGGGGGGAAGAAAATAGAAAAATACAGAATTATGCATTCACCATTCAGAGTTGACAACATTTTGCTATTTGCTTCAAATCCATTTTATAAGTAAAAGGCATAAAACTTTACAACATTCATCAAATGACTATAACACGTTTCATTGATCTATTCCCCTGATGATCAGTTAGGATGGTTGTTCCCAGGTCTTTTTTTAATATATATATTTTTTATTGATTTCAGAGAGGAAAGGAGAGGGAGAGATAGAAACATCAATGATGAAACGTCAATCACTGATAGGCTGCCTCCTGCACGCCCCCCACTGGGGATCCAGCATATGCCCTGAAGGGGAACCCAGCCTTGACCTCCTGGTTCATTGGTCAACCACTGAGCGACTGGCTCGCTGGGCCCCAGGTCTGTTCTATTCCCAACAAATGCTTGCATGTCCAATAACATCAGGAGGGGTGCTCATCTCATTGGAACGCTCTTGTTTGTAAGCGCTGGCGGGGGGGGGGGGGGGGGGGGGGGGTAGGGCTGGAAATACCAGACAAGCTAAACGCCTGCAAATCCACTCAGATGACAAGAGGACTTTGAACCTTTCATTAATTTGGCTCGACTCCCTTCCCTTTTAAACTCTTGATTCCCCTTTTGGCTGCTTGGCAGGGTCCGTGAGACACGCCCTGGGTAACTCGGTTCAGGACTGGGTTTCCCCAACCACCCAAGGCAGGTCTTTCCCTCCCCTCCCGCGGCAGCGCTGGTCCCCAGCTGGGACCCTAAACACACACTTAAGGCTCAGGAAGGTAGGACGCTGAAAGGGGTGGCCGTTTGGGAAGAACGTCTCCCATATAAAGCATCTGAGTAGTTTTCGGGAAAAGCCAGACTTCATTGGTTTCGTGTAGTTGGTACATCCAGGTGGAGTGGGGGGTGGGGAAGGTACACGATCCCCCAGCATTTAGGGCGGGCCCTGAGCAGGGATGGGGGGGGGTGGGGGGGGAGGTGGGTGTGGAAGGGGGTTCCCCCGAAGGGGTGTCCCGCAGCCTCGGGAAACTTTCCGGGGCTCAGCCGCCACCCTGCAGTTCCCGCGTGTGGCTAAACAAAACTAAACCAACCTCCCGAAGGGTGCCGCGGCCGCCGCGGGGAGAACCCGGGCAGGTGCGCGCGGCGGGCGGGGCCCAAGTGGCAGCGCAGCCTCCCGCGCTCGTGCCCTCGGTGGGTCTCCCCCGCCCTCCCTGGTCCGCGGCCTCCTCCCACCCCTTCCCGGCCCGACCGCAACCCCCTCCACCTCCCCCCTTTTCTTCTTCTTTCCGCCTCGCGGCTACTTTCGTCTCCGGGGGCTCCCGCCTCCTCGCCCTCCCCCGCGCCGGGCCGATCGGCGGGGACGCGCCGAGAGCGGCGGGCGCGGGCGGGTTTCCAGCGGCCGCGGCCAATCCGCGCGCAGCCCGGGGCGGCGTCGCGCCCGAGCAGGGACCGGGGCGGCTCCTCCCGCCCCCGCCCCCCGCGCGCCTGCTGGAGCCGCGCAGAGCGGAGCAGAGCCCCGCCGAGCCGGGGGTGCAGAGCGCGGGAGGCGGCGGCGGCGGCGGCGCGGAGCCCAGGTGAGCTGGCGGGAGCCGGGTAGCGAGCGGGGGACGCAGCCACTGCAACCCCGGCCCCCTCGGCGCCCCCGGCGCCCTCGGCCTCGGGGCGGGGCGACCACTGCCGGGATTGCAGACAAAGCCCTGAGGTCGGCCCCAGGTCCCCTCCGCTAAGGGGACCCCACGTGCGCTGTCTCACGCCCCGCCACGTGGGGGCGAGGTCCCCGGCGCCCCTTCCTCCGCATCCTCTGAGCGCCGGGGCCTGGGGTGGCCTCTCGGCGGCGGGACAGCGCCCTGCCCGGGGTAGCAGGGGCGGTCCCGGAGTTTGGAACCGAGTCACCGGGGGCCGAGGCAGCCTAGGCCCACCGCCTCGCGCTTGACAGGTGGGGGTGGCTGGAGCGCGCAGGGAAGGAGAGGGCCCACGGAACTGGAGCACCCCACCCCCGCACCCCGCGGGTCCTGGGGGCGAACGCCGGCCCTGGGAGGTTGGACACCTGGCGGCACGACCCCAGGCCGGCAGTTGTGGGGCCGGGACTGCTGCCTCTCCTCTGTCGGCCCTCGGTCCCGCCCCCTCCCCAAGTCTCTAGGCTGGAACCTCACAGCCTTGGTCCTTTTGACCTAAATTCACCCCGGGCCGCAGACGCTAGCTGTGCGTGCAGCGAGGTGCCTTCGCCGGCATCCTCTGCCTGACTGAGGACGCGGGGATGCCGGGCGCAGCCCCGCTCAACACTGGGTCTGGATGCCTGGGTTGCCTCCCGCTCCAGCCTTGACCTTTCCCTGGCTCCCCAGCTCCTGCACTGCCTAGTTTGGGAAGTAGGGCGTTTTCTCATCTTTGCCAGCCATCCTGGCTGCTCTCAGTTGGTGCTGAAGAGGATGCACCTCAGCCCTTCCTATGTCCCCCCATAAGGTTGGGGCAAGGGGGGTGGAGTTCGGGTGGGCGGAAACTCAGTGTGTCAGCAAGAGAGGGGCATGCTGGCCTCAGGGTGGGACATGCAGTGTGGATGGGGGTTCCTCCTTAGAGGCAACTTTTGCCTTCCTCAGCCTGGTAGTCCCCACAGTCCTAGGGGTAGAAACTTCTTGTGCCCTAGAGCGGGGCCGTCAGTTCCTACTCCCCTCTCCTGGCTATGCTTGCCCTCCAGTGAAGAAGAGGACAGCTCTGTGTCCCCACAGGCATCCTTGTTTCCAGGGGAAGGCAGGGCCATAGGAAGGGGAGGGCTTAGGGAGAATTAGACCTCTTCTCCAAGCCACTCCACAAAAACATGCAATTTAAGAATAAACAGTGTATATGCTATGCAAATGCATCCTCCTGCTGAGCCCGAATCCTCCATTTAGATTGCTCTCGTAAACCCTTTCTATACAGAAAGCAGCCATTTGCAAAGAGCACACGACACATTTTTAAATAAAAAACTGCCACCATTTGATGGGCTCCTAAGTACGGTGCTGTGTGTTATTTGCATGATCTCATTTAATGTCTAAAAATATCCTATGAGGCTTGAGATTTTTATCCCCATTGTAGAGATGAGAAGATTGAGGCTTGAAATCATCATGCAGTGTTGCTAGGAGTTAGCCCCATTTATGGAGGGGCTCAGAGAGGTTAAGTAACTTGCCCAGAGTCACACAGTGAACCCAGATATGTCAGGTCCTCGAGCCGTTGTACTTGATCACCTGTTCTAGAGCAGGGACTCTTGCCAGGCCACCCTCAGCTTCTTGAGGAGTCTAGATTTGTTTACCAAACCAGCCTGTGAGGACACAGATCCAAGCAGGCCTGGTGGTGATGCTGATCAGCTTAGGCTTGTCTTTTTTCCCAGGTTGTTAATGGTCTGGTAGCCAAATATATTTACTTATAACTGTAGGTCTTATCAGGGTGGTCCCAACTTCCCGGCCAGTGTTTGGGAAAGTGTGGGGCGACTTTTGGTTTCAAAATGACGCTGAGCTCGCCTGATTTTGGGGAGCAGGAGCCAGGGATGCCAAATGTCCTCCAGGCAGGCCAGATCTTTGGCAGACATGAAGAACTGCCCTGTCTTAAACTCCAGGAGTACCCCTGTTGAGGAATTCCAGGAGGAATAAGTGTTGTGGGAATGAAGGGAGCAGAGGGCAGTGGGGGTTCTGGAGAAATCCTTTCTGCCTGGTGTCAGTCCAGGAGGCTCCCTGAAGGAGGTGTCATTTGTGCAGAGTCTTGAAGAATGGGCTAAAGAGTGGAGTTTGGATGGGAGGAGGAGGGGAGGGAGATAGGACAGCATGACCTAGCCCCTAGGAACACTTTCTGCAGTCTCCTTCATGGGCTGGTGGGTGGGGAGGCACCTCCCTCAGGAGGAAGGGATGGATGGGCCAGGTGGGGCGGGCCAAGGCTATTTTCTTGGCATTTGGACTCAAATTTTAACATGGGCCACAGAGTTTCCTGTATTCCACCACGAACCCATTTTATGGAGGGGTTCGGGGAAGCTCAGTAATTTGTTTGGGGTCACCGGTGACCGTCTCCCTGGCATGCCTTCCTCTTGTGGCTAAGGGTAGCATATGGTTCCCATTTCCTTTCCCGATCCTGGAGATTTGGGGCAAACGCTATTTCAGATTTTCCTTTGGGTCAGAGGGCCTTGTATTGCTATTTCTTTGCAGATGTTTTGCTTTCCCAATAGCTCCTCTCTTTGGACCGGGTTAGAGAGGCCTGACTCCGCAGGCTGCAGGGGTCTTTGCCTGCGTTTCTGTGCCTTCTTTCCTGGACGTTGGGAAAATTTCCTTATGGAATGGGCTTTCCTTCTTTTGGGCTGTGCTAGTTACCCCACTGACCCGATAATAATATGGGGCCTTTTGTGTCTGGCTTCTTTCATGGAATATTTTCAAGGTTCCTACAAGCCATAGAATATACCAGGGCTTTCTTTTTATGGCTGAGTAATACTCCTGTGGGTGGATAGACCATATTTTGTTTCTCCATCGGTTTTTTTCTACCATGAGGGCTCCTTAAGGCCACTTTATTCCTCTGCCTCTGCAGCCCCCAATTAACAAACCTCTGAGCATACGACATTATTTTGTCATTCCATTTGCAGGGAGAGGGTGATAGAAGAAAGATTCTCTGAAATCAATTGGGGATCAGCTTCCTGGAACCAGGTTTTTGGGACTGCCTTAATTTCATCCCCACCTGCTCTTCTTCAGGAATCCAAGCTCCCTTCTAAGCCCATCACCCCCGGGGGCAGTGCACAAGAATTACATAAGTATGATTTTTAGGGAGTCCCTTTTTTAAAAAATTTCTTTTTATTGATTTCGGAGAGTTAGGGAGAGGAGGTGAGAGATACAAACATCAAAGATGAGAGAGAATCATTGATCAGCTGCCTCCTGCACGCCCCCTACTGGGGATTGAGCCCACAACCCGGGCATGTACCCTGACCGGGAATTGAACCTCGACCTCCTGGTTCATAAGTCAGTGCTCAACCACTGAGCCATGTCAGCCGAGCTTCAGGGAGTCTCAATGTCATTTAGGTCCATTCTTTCCAGTCACCATGATATGTCTAGTGTAGGCCCCCAAGTCATTTCACTGGTGTATATTTTGGGACACTTTTTCCAGGTAAGTAAATATACAGAGTAAAGAAAGATCTGGGGCAAACACTATTTCAGATTGTCCTTTGGTAGACCGTGCCCTAACTCAGTGGCCAGGGGTGGCGTCACCTCAGTCTCTCTTGATGCCCATTCAAGCAGCTGAGCATCCTGAAAACTGAGCTGGAGAAGCCCAGAAAAGACCAGCCCCCTCCACCCCTCCCACTTTTGGGGGCCTTAACGATGAGCCAAGCTGTATGCTGGGCACTTTCATATAGAACAGGGGTGGGGAACCGTTTTTCTGTCAAGGGCCATTTGGATATTTATAACGTCATTTGCGGGTCATACAAAATTATCAACTTAAAAGTTAGTCTGAACTGCCCCGGTGAGGTCGGGATGGCCCCGGTGAGGTTGAAACGGCCCCGGTGAGGTAGGGACGGCTCCGGTGAGGTTGAAACTGCCCCGGTGAGGTTGAAATGTCCCCGGTGAGGCTGTAACGGCCCTGGTGAGGCTCAGACGGCCCTGGTGAGGTTGAGACTACTCCAGTGAGGTTGGGATAGATAATGGGGACCAGTATAGACTGATGAACAGGAGTAGATACAGAGGCAGAGCAACATTGAACAGACTGTCAAACTACAGTGGGAAGCCTGGGGAGGGTTTGGGGGGGATTAAGAGATCAACCGAAGGACTTATATGCATGCATATAAGATTAACCAATGGACACAAGACACGAGGCGGTGGGTAGGGGCTGGGGGAATGTCAAGGGGGGGAAAAAAGGAGACATATGTAATACTCTTTGTAATACTTTAAGAAACAAAAATTATTTAAAAAAATAAAATGGGAAAAAAAAAAGTTAGTCTGTTATATTTGGTCAAACATTTAATTAACTCACCCCTCATGCCTTGGCAGGGCCAGACCAAATGATTTTCGGGGCCGGACGTTCCCCACGCCTGATATAGAAGATCGACTGGACAGCTACCCTCAAGGTAGGCCGCGCTAGCTCCATTTTACTGGTGAGAAAATCAAGACTCAGGTCCCTGGAGATCTGTATGGTTTCCTGACAGGCTCTCTTGACCTGGTCATGCTGGCAAAGGTTGCCCATTTTCTCACGGAGTGGACGTCGCCTCCTCCAGGAGGTTATGCATAGAAATAATTTCCGAACGGTTTTGCTCTCTGAAAAAATAAGAGTTTGAACGAGTAGTTTTTTCCTTCGTCCCCGATTGGATCCCTTCCTCAACAAAATGAAAGAAACCTAAGAAGGCATATTTAAAAGGAGGTGAGTGGGTGAGTCTTCGAAGGGAGGACCCACCCCTTGCTCCGGCATTCCCTGCTGGGTGATGTTAATGACCCAAATGAGGAAGGAATGATTTTCGCCGCTGATGTTTTCAGTTTGTAGTGTTGCCGATGAATTTTTTTTTTTTTTTTGATTCAATGATGAAACGTTTTAAGCACAGAGAAAAGCCAAAGTTTTGTTGACTGGCTTGTGTTTTTGGAAGGCTGGACGGAGGCCCAGTAGTTGATGGAAAGAGGGCAGAACAGGGTACTGGCGCTGAAGCTCTGGTGAGCTTCCACGGAACCAACCAGCACTTCTGGGGGCTGGTGACAAGCTGAGCCCTGGGAGCTGAGGAAGGTGGGGGCTTGGTCTCTGTCCCCGAGGAGCTCCCAGGTGAGTGGTCTGAACGGCTGGGGGGTGCTTTGGAAGAGATAAAGGAGTCTAGCATTTTCCGTTTTGAAAAGGAAAGAAAATCCCAAGAGTCTGTGGTGCCCCCACCCCCACCCCCACCCCACCCCATCCTGAAAGCTGTTGGGAAACTATTTTTATGTTGTCTGTTTTTATCCTGTTGGCTTCTGTAAATAGTGGCGAGATGGCAGTGGGAGAGAGAAACATGCTAATTGCAAATTTAAGGGGAGAGAAGGACTGTCCCCTAAGGAAATGAGAGGTAGGGGCGCTGGGAGGCCAAAGTCTTTGTGGCTGGGACATAGGTAGGAAGCAACGGGCAGGAAGGGGCATCGTGGGTGGTGCCTGAGATAAGCCTCTGCTGCCGGAGTTTAAATGGGGAACCAGTGGTTTGAGTGGGGGGCAGGGTGTTGGGGGAAGGACACCTCCCTTATGCTTTCTTAAAGGTACTTGGGGGTTTTACTTAGATTCATCCCAGACAGTTCTCCCACCCTTTAGGTCCAGGTGTGGAGGACAGGGTTCTGGACCCCAGAGCCGCTCCCAGCCCCTCTTTGCCCCTGGCTGGGGTTGCTTTGTGCTGGAGGCTGGGGAAGGAGAGAGGAGAAGCTAGATTGAACATTGCCTCCAAAAGCAGGGAAGAGGGAGGGAGGAGGGCCATGGGTGGGCAGGGTGCCGATGCCTGTGGATTTCTGTGGCTTCTGAGTTGGCCCCCTCTGTCTCTGATTTGCTAAGCTGCAGCATGTTAGAGTCGAAGTCTTTTTCTTCTCATTACAAATTGCAATTCCAGTCTTGCTGCCTCTTGTTTTGGGCCAGTGAAAGATTGGGAGGGATTCAATGAGAGAAGAGGAAGGAAGGAAGGAAGGGAGGAAGGGAGGGAGGGAGGGAGGGAGGGAGATGGTTCCTACCTCCCTTTTCCAAATCCCCCCACCCCACATTCATACTTCCTTACTCTTCAAGGCCACCAGTACACACCTGTCTTTAGATACCTGGCTGCTTGATTGGGGTTCCTCTCCGTGGTGCTTCATCATTGACTGAACAGTAGCTGCCTAGCAACTCTTAAGACAGCTGACCTTCTTGCTCCGTAAGCATCCAGGGCTGCAGGGAACTAGGGCTTCAGGGGTCAGGACACCTGGTTCTTGTTCTGGCCCAGCCCGGAACCTGCTCAGCTGCCTCGGAGAGGTCATTTCACCTTGCTGGGTCGCAGCAACCCCATCTGCAGCCCTGGCGTGCTGATCCTGAAAGCCGAGAGAGCGTGCAGATTGTTATGACACAAACCAGCAAGGATGTGAAATGATATCGTAATTACATTAATTTTGTGAGGAAGTGATGCCTGTGGACAACAGAGGGGAAGATGAAGAGTTAAGTTAGTATGGTGGGATTAGAGATAAAACATTTTTGTTGTAATATAAAATAAAACCAATTGAGGGGCTTGAACTTGATAGCCACTGAAGTGCTTTCTTGGCAGCAGCTTCCATTTGGGGAGCGTATACTGTGTGCAGGGGCCTGTGTCCTGGGTGAGGTGGGTATTGTTCCCAAGGTCACATGGCTAAGAAGAGGGGTTCTGCTGAGCCTGGTCACAAAGTTCTACCTCTCTAGGAGCCTTTGATTTCTCCCAGAGCACCGTGTGATTGTGGGCAAGTCACTCAGACTCTGTACCATCACCAGTGAAATAGGCATGATACAGTACCTAACTCATAAAGTTGTTGTGATGATTAAATGAGGTGGTACATGCAGAGTGCTTAGAATAGCACCTGGCACTTGGCAAGCACTCAGGAAGGCTAGCCATGACTCTTACTGCATCCACAACTGTCGTAGCAGCTGCTACAGTGGTGCAGTTCTTGTGTTGGAAAGTGCTGGTTAGTTTCTTCTCTTCACTCTGTCCTGTTCATCAGTCCTTCCCCATCCTTGATTTTATTTTATTTTTTTAAGATTAAAGAGAGAGACAGAGGAAGAGAGAGAGAGACTTTGGGACTACTGGTTGAGGTGAAGGCTATCTTGTAGCTGCCTGGCAATTTGGCCTGGTTGGGAGCCTAAAGGTGTAGAGAACTGATTGATCATCTGGCAGGGAGCTTAGTAAAGAAGTTTTGTTTAAAAAAAAAAGAAAGAAAGAGAGAGAGAAAGAGGGAAGGGAGGGAGGGAAGGGAGGGAGGGAAGGGAGGGAAGGGAAAGAAAGGTGCTTTAATCCTCATCCAAGGATATGTTTTCTTATTGATTTTAGAGTGAGAGGAAGGGAGAGAGGGAGAGAAACATGTATGTGAGAGAGAAACATCGATTGGTTGCCTTCCCTGCGGGGGATTGAACCTGCAACCGTTTGGTATATGGGATAATGCAGCAACCAACTGAGCCACCTGGCCAGGGTGTGAAGCAGCTTTTCTGTCAATCCTTCCTGTGTCATCTGTCAGTCAGGATACTTGGTTGTAAGTGACAGAACACGGATCCCAAACTAACCTACGCAAAAATGGGAGTTTATTGAGTCATATAGTTACAAACTCCTGTGGTATGTGGGCTTCAGGCATGGCTGGATCCAGGTACCCAAACAATTATCTCCTACCTCAGTTCTTCTCTATCTGTTGCCTCTCTTCCCTCTCAGTCAACTTCATTCTAAGGCCAGGTTCTCCTCAACCCCTGAAACTCTAGAAGTATATCCTCATTGCGCTAAGTTCCACAGAAAGAGACATTATTTTTTGTTTTTTATTCATATTTCTACAAAAACCTTAAAATTAGACTTGGTAGACTGACTTGGATCACACACCTACTCTTGCATGAATCACTTGACCAGAGCAGTTGATGCCCAGTTGACCAGGCTTGAGTCCTACGGGAACCACTGAAGCTGAGGGTGCAGATAGCTCCAGGGACTGACCTTTCACACGAAAGGATGGGTTTCCAGACAGAAACCAGGCCACGGTTATCAGACTAAAGGTGCATAGGCCAGCTAAAGAAAGCTTCTGACTCTCTGAGTGGCCTTGGGATGCATGAAACAAACAATGACCTCTTGCCAATATTTATTGAGTGCCAATAATAATCTAGGAAGTTTTAGAACATGGAGTTCATCAATAAACAAGAGAGGCAAAGCCACAGGTCTCCTAAGTGACATCAGGTCAGTGTCTCCACGCCCAGACCCTGTTCATTGGTTTCCGAGCACCGTGAGACGCGGTGCCTCGGCCCTCTCCCCTCACACAGGCCGTGGTCTCAGGAAGGCAGAAGACTGGGCTCCCCGCGATGAGAGATTTTGGCCCAGCCTGGTCGCAGTATGTGGACATTGCAAGACTGCACCAGTAATTTTCAGTCCCTTCCTGGAGAACTCAGATCCGTTTTAGCTCTGCCTAGTACCTCTGTGTGACTTTGGGCAAGTCATGATACTTTCTGGGCCTTCATTTTCTCTTGGGTGAGATGAAATGGTGGGAGCAGGTGACCACCGATCCCTGGTCTGGGAGGCAACTAACCAGTATCTCTTTCACATGGATGTTTCTCTCTCTCTGTCCCTCTCCCTCACCCTCTCCCTTCCTCTATCTCTAAAATCAATTTTTTAAAAAAGAAAGTATGTCTGTTTTGTTTGTCCAACACATAGTAGGTTCTCAATAATTACTTGATGAGAGAACCTATGGGTGAGTGACTTTTCTTTAGGACCTCCCTGGGCCTGTTTCCCCACATGAGAGAGGATATGGCTAGCCATGCCTGCTATCCCAGGAAGGGTGTCATCCCTGGCTTTGGGGACCCTGCACTGTGTGTGTGTGTGTGTGTGTGTGTGTGTGTCTGTGTGTCTGTGTGTCTCCCCGGCAAGACCTTGGCACCCTCACTGGCTGCTTGCTGCGTTGTGGCTCCCATGGAGGCCCCTGCATTCGGTGAACAGGTGCAGGTTGGAAACGGCCTCCAGGAAATGGGACAGTGCTTCCTGGCAGAGGAAGGAGCGTTTCCCTCCATCCTGGCCCTGAGCCTGGGTTCATCTGCTCCAGGGAGAGTCCGGTTGCTCAATTGTGCTGCCCTGTGAGAGGGCAGGGGAGCTCAGGGCTGGCAGCCAGGGGCGGTGGGGAAGGCCTTCGGGGCTGGGTGAGGGACCCGGGGTTGGGGCAGGAGGCTCAGGGGAGAGGCCTCTTGGCATTTTGTCCAACCTTAGCATCTATGCAGAGAGGTCCTCTTACAATGGGGCCCTGAAATCGAATGCTCTGCAGGCAGTCCCTCCCTCTCCCCCACAGGGGCCCCCGGGAGGGTTACATGACCCTGGCAGAGCCATTAGCCTTGTGTGGTGCATGGTAAGTGCTCATCTGGATGTTAGCGATTGCTGTTGTTATGCACACCATTGTCTTTGTGTACTTTTTCCTCTTTGGGTGTGTTGACAGGTTCTATCAAATCCTCACAGGGCCTGTGACCTTTAGGGTTTGTGACCTCCACTCTTGCAGGGGTCTGTGGCAGAAGTTCCTATTATTGTCAGGCTGAACGCCCAAGGCCTTGCCTGCCAGGCCTCACTGCAGACCAGTGGCCTCCAGGTGGCCTTGAGATCTGAGACCCAGACACACCTGCCCCTGCAGCACACAGGCGCCCAGCTCAGTCCCGGCCGGCGTATATCTCTTCTCCTCCCTCCTCCAGACCTCAATGGCCAAGGCCAAGGCTAGGCCAGGTGCCAGCTTGTCAGGGAGACTGATTAAAGCAGCTTTTCTGGGGGTGGGGTGGGCGGGGGGGTGGGGAGGGGGAGGTTTGGTGTCCTTGGCCTGGAGTGGAAATCAATAAGCAATTGTTTTTCTCTTGGCAAGAAAAGCAAATCTCCGTTAACGTTCTCAGGTGCTGCCAGGTTCGCTTTCTTTTCAGGAACTCTGCCGCCCTGGCAGAGGTGGCTCTGGGTGGGAGGACAGGCCACACGGCCAGGGCTCCAGGAGCCACACAAGAGCAGGCTGGCCCTAGCTGGTTTGGCTCAGTGGATAGAGCATCGGTCTGCAGACTGAAGGGTCCGGGTTCAATTCCAGCCAAGGGCACATGCCCGAGTTGTGCACTAGATCCCCAGTGGGGGGCACGCAGGAGGCAGCTGATCAATGATTCTCTCATCATTGATGTTTCTCTCTCTCTCTCTCTCTCTCTCCCTTCTTCTCTGAAATCAATCAATAAAAATATATTAAAAAAAAAAAACAGGCTGGTCTCTTGGACATCAGTACCTCCTAGGAACATTCTGGAACACAGCCTGGCAGGTAGTAAGCATTGAATAGGCATTTATGGAAATAATAGCTTTTTGATCACTTGACCATGTACCAGGCAGGATATTGAGTGAGGGTTCATTTAATAGTCCTCAGGACTATTGGGTGAGTGCCCATTTTATAGATAAGAACACTGAGGCCGAGAGAGGCTAAGTCACTTGTCCGTGGCGAGCTCAAGCAGTTGAACTTCAGGGGCCCTGCTTTTTCCCTCCTGGGAGACAAGGACCATAAAAGGGATATGTAATGTAATAGCAGCAGGGTCACAGAGAACGTTGAACTTAGGTTTTATTCTTTTTTTAAAAATATATTTTATTGATTTTTTTACAGAGAGGAAGGGAGAGGGATAGAGAGTTAGAAACATCCATCAGCTGCCTCCTGCACACCCGCTACTGGGGATGTGCCCGCAACCAAGGTACATGCCCTTGACCGGAATCAAGCCCAGGACCCTTCAGTCTGCAGGCCGACGCTCTAGCCACTGAGCCAACTGGTCAGGGCGGGTTTTATTCTTTAACTGATAGGGAAGCCAAGACAGGACCACAGTTAAGACTTCTTTCTCAGATATTCTAATACACTCTCCCCCTCTCTCACCCCATAGATAGCCTTATCATCCTAAGTCCTACCATGGCTACAGTTACCTTCTTTCCAATTTTTACTTTTAAAGTAAAGGTACATACAGTAAGCCCCTCCCACCTAGTTTCCCTACTTGTGCAAACCAAGGGAGGCCACTGTTAACCATTTTCTCGTATCCCTTTCCAGAAAAATGCTATGCACATGCAATCATGAACGCACGTATGGCCTTTCCCCCTACGCCAGCGGCAGCATGCTAATGCGTTGGTTCCCCCCCTGTAATAAATGGTGTGTCTTGGAGCTAATTCACATTAGGGTGTGTAGCGTCACCTCTTTTAAAAGAAAAGCATGGTTTTCTCCTGGGGGATGTGCACCTCATCTTCATTTTATTTACTCAGTCCCCTGTGCATGGCCCTTTCAAACCACATTACCAAAACCTTCTCATTTTTTTTTGTGTGTGTGTGTGTATGAGATTGCCTGTAGATAAATACTCGGGTGCGGAATTGCTAAGTCAAAGGTCTGCATTTGGGATTTTGCTAAGTATTGGTGAATTTCTCTTTGTAAGGATGGTGCCAATTCATACTCCCTGTGGCCTCACCAAAAGAGTGTTGTTGCTATTATATTTTTTGTCCTTGTCTATCCCATAGTTGGAAAAAGTGGTTTTCATTGCAGTTTTACGATGATTTGTTTTTTTCATTTTCACTGAGGATATTTTTTCCCATTGGTTTTTAGACAGTAGAAGGTAGGGGGAGGGACAGAGGGAGAAACATAGATTTGAGAGAGAGACATGGATTGGTTGCCTCCCGACCGGGGCCGGGGATCAAACCTACAACCCAGGTACATGCCCTTGACTGGAATTGAACCTGTGACCCTTCAGTCTGCAGGCTGACGCTCTAACCACTGAGCCAAACTGGCTAGGGTTTATTTTACTGATTTTGGGAAAATATACATAACAGGACATTTACAATTTTAATCATTTTTATGCGTATAATTTAGTGGTTTTAGTTAAATTCACAGTGTTGTGCAACCATCATCACTACTTCTAGAATTTTTTTTTATCACCTCAAACAGAAATTCTGTACCCCATAAGCAATGATTCCCTGTTTCCCGCTCCACCAGCCTCTGCTAACCTCTACTCTACTTTCTGTCTCTATGAATTTGCCTACTCTTGGTATCTCATGTAAGTGAAATCATACGGTGTTTGTCTTTTAATATCTAGCTTGTTTCACTTAGCACGTGTCAGAACTTCATTCCTTCTTTATGGCTGAATAATACTGCATTGTATGGTTAGACCACATTCTGTTTATCCACCATCAGTTGATGGACCCTTGGGTTGTTTCTACCTTTTGGCTGTTGTGAGTAGTGCTGCTGTGAACACGAGTGTCTGTGTATCTGTTTGAATCCCTGCTTTCCATTCTTTTGGGTATATACTTAGGGGAAGACTTGCTGGGCCACGCGGTCATTCCGTGTTGAACGTTTTGAGGCCCCACCAAACCATTTTATGGAAGTTTGACTCTGTAATTCTCCTAAGAGCGGCCACGCATCTTGTCACATGATTGGCTTTTTGTTGTTCTTTTCCTGTGAACTCTGTATTCATAAACTGTGCCCGTGTCCGGGCTGGGACACACGGTTATTTCCTCACGGCTGTTCCGTTGGTCTTTCCTCGCTGCATGAGAGCAGGGAGCCCATCTGCCTACATCGCTATCTAAATGGGCTGACATAGAAGCTGTTCCTGAAATACCTCTTTTAGAACGGTCCCAGGAGGGCAAGTGACATTTCTCTGCCCCTCTTCCACTTCCTCCAGGGAGCCCTGGCTTTCTGCTCCCATCTGTACCTTCCTCTTTATCCCCTCACTGCCACCCAGTGTCATCAGGAGATAATTTATTCATAACATCTCTCCACTCAGCACGAAGCTGGCACCATCCACATCTGGGGAGGTGTTCCCCGAGTCCCAGCAGCACCTGTGACAATTGTCCAGCAGAATTGGTTGAGCACGTGAACCAAAGTTTAATAATCTTCCGTCCCAGAGACGGAAGGAATTGACAGTCTTCAGGGAGTGCATCCGTCTTTTTTTTTAATTAACCATTTAAAAATATACAAGGCAGTGGCATTTAGTACATTCACCCCAGTTCCAGAACATTTTCCTCACCCCAAAAGGAAACCCTGTCCCGGTTAGCAGTCACGCCCATTCTGCCCAACACCTCCCCAGTCCTAGGCAGCCACTAACCTCCTCTCTGTCTCTGAGGATTTGCCTATTCTAGGCGTTTTGTATAAATAGAATCATACAGATGTGACCTTTGGGTCTGGCTTCCTTCGCTTAGCATGATGATTTTGAAGTGCATCTAGATTGTAGCACATGCCAGGGTTTCGTTTCTTTTTAGGCCCGAATCGTATTGCATTGTGTGGCTGGGTCCTGTTGTGCTTTGTCCGTTCATCTGTGGATGGACGTGGAGGTTGTATACCTCAGAAAAGAGTTGCTAGGTCTTGTGGTACTTCTCTGTTTAATTTTTTGAGGAACCACCAAGCTATTTTGATAGCCATGTTCTTGACCTCATGTTTGCCTCACATCTGGCAGGCACCAGCCGGGGCCTGAACTAGGAAAACAGCGCCTGGCTCCTTGGGTAACACAAACGCCCTGGCTCCCACTGTCTGGGCACCCATCCTTTGTCCTATGTGGTCCCTGACCCCCACTTGTTGGTTGAGGATCGTGGGCCAGGAGACCCAACTGCTGTGTACGTGGGCTTTGCATTAGGAGACCTTGAACAAAATCCCTTCCCTTCTCTCAGGCCTCAGCTTCTTCGCCTTTTACAGTATGGGGCTGTGACCGCCAACCAGCAGCCTCGTGTGCTTGTGAGATTATGCTGCTGTGCAGATGTTTTGTAAACTGTGAAGTGCTGTTTGAATCATCCCCATGGTGAAGTGATGCAGCCTGGAGGTGTTCCATTTGGCCTACCCAGCGTTCAAAAATATTTGAAAGAATTGCTAATTAAAAAAAAAAAAAATTGTGAGATCTCATCTAACATTCTGGGTTTAGGGCTTTTTTTTGAAGAAAAAAAAACGGGGGGAAACTGGGCAGTACTAGGCCCAGATTCCTGCTTAGCAATAGCTGGCTTGAGCTGGAAATAGCTGCCCCCCTCTGCAGGGGACCTGCGTGCTCTATTTTGGGGTTTTCTCATACTTGGTTCCTTCTGAAATTGAGTTTGGAATTCTTTCGCTTTTTTTTTTAATTATCACCCGAGGGTATGTTTTTATTGCTTTTTAGAAAGAGAGGAACATTGATCGGTTGTCTCCTGTATATGCCCAGACCGGGGATTGTACCCTCAACCTAGGTATGTGCCCTGACCCAGAATCAAACTCACAACCTTTTGGTGTATGGGTTGACACCCAACTAACTGAGCCTCCCGGCCAGGGTGAGTTTGGAATTTTTGTTTTATGTGTGAGGAGGGTCTTTTAAAACAAGGAAATGTGGAATGTTCGTTTCTGTGTAGACTCAGAGATCAGGTTTCGCAAGATTTTTTTAGGATGTCGACCCAGGCCCCAGCCTGAGCCAGCAGCAGGGTGGGCGCTGACCCTTCCTCTCTCTGCAGGTGGCACCGCTGCTCATGGGACTGCCCCGGAGTGTCCTTGTCAGATGAGGTCCGCGCATGCACCATGTCATCATGTGTCTCTAGTCAGCCCAGCAGTGACCCGGCCGCCCCCCAGGATGAGCTGGGGGGCGGGAGCAGCAGCAGCAGCAGCGAAGGCCAGAAGCCTTGCGAGGCCCTGCGGGGCCTCTCGTCCCTGAGCATCCGACTGGGCATGGAGTCCTTCATCGTGGTCACCGAGTGCGAGCCGGACTGCGCTGTGGGCCACGGCCTGGCCCCGGACCCGCTCCTGGAGGCTGATGGCCCAGAAGGCTCCCTCGACGCTGGGTCCCAGGCCCGACCCCACCTCTCCAGTCGCAAGCTGTCCCTGCAGGAGCGGTCCCAGCTGGATGCAAATGGCCGCTGCATCCACCCGGCCCAACCCTCCTCACCCGTGGGCTCCCCGCAGTCCTCGCCACGGCTGCCCCGGCGGCCCACCGTGGAGTCCCGCCACGTCTCCATCACTGGTATGCAGGTGCGTGAGCGACAGCTGGGCCCGGGGTCTCCATGTTAGATCGGCTCCCTCAGAACATTCCCAGTGCAACCAGCTGACTGGGGAGGTGACCCCAGGAAACCCAGGTGGGGAGGGAAGCGAGAGGGGAGGAAGTCAGCTAAGGATGCAGTTATGGAGCTGGTTGCCAGGGGGGAACATGGGAGGCAGGTAGAACTAAGTCTGAGTTATCCCACCTGAGGGCAGGGGAGCGAGGCCGGGTGGGTGACCTGCCCTGAGTGTGAGCAGAGCATCTGGGGGCCAGAGAGAGCCTCTTGCAAAGAGATGCATGTGCTGGTGGTTGGATTCGTGTGGGGGGCTCTGACCTGGGGGTGGCAGGTCCCTGAGAGGCCTCATGGCCTTACAGCCTGGCCCCCCTGGCTGGGTGGTTTGCCGGCGCCAGGCACTGCGCTCAACACTGTGTGTGCATTTCTCATCCGATCCTTGCTGTGAACTGCTGGGAGGTAGATCAGAACTCAGATCCCCACCAGGTTCACGGGCCCTGCGTGATCTGACCCGTCTCTTCTCCTGCCCCATCTCCTGCCTTTCTGCTGGCGACTCACAGACCTCCATCCACACTCACTTCCTTATATTCTTCAGGTAGCTAAGCTTCTTGCCTTCCCTAGGCCCATAGCTTTGCCGTCTCCTCTGCTTGGAACTTCTCCCGTCTTTGCAAGGTCACCTCCATCTGACATCCAAGTCTCTACTCAAATGTCACCTCTGAAAGGCCCAAGACTACCCTCTCTAAGCAGCCTGTCCTTTTGCCCTGTTGACTCATCACCGTTATGTCTTGTGTTTGTTTAGTTGCTTATGGCCTGTCTCCCCCCAGCTAGAATGTAAGCTCCGTAGGGACGGTCTTGTTCCTCATTGTGTCCCCAGCACTCACCTCACACAGTGCCTGGCACGTAGTAGGAGCTTGAAAATGTTTGTTGAAGGAAGGAATGAATTTAATTGGGAGAAGCCTGGAAATCAGGAATGGCTTTTATAAAGGGGCTGATATTTAACTACATTTTGAGGGCCATCACCCCAATCAAGATCACAGGCTTTGCCAGCACACCCAGCGATGCATCCCTCCCCCCACTTCACTTTCCCACATAACCGCTGACCTGGTGTTTTTGTTTATTTTAAAAAATATTTTTATTGACTTCAGAGAGGAAGGGAGAGGGAGAGAGATAGAAACATCAATGATGAGAGAGTCATTGATTGGCTGCCTCCTACATGCCCCCTACTGGGGATGGAGCCCGCAACCAGGGCATGTGCCTTTGACCGGAATCGAACCAAGGACCCTTCAGTCCACAGGCCGATGCTCTATCTACTGAGCCAAACTGGGTAGGGCCTACTGACCTGGTTTTTATCATCATAGATTAATTTGCAAGTTCTAGGATTTTATGCAAGTGGAATTGTTTAAGCACGTAGTCTTTTTTAGCTTAGCTTCTTTCACAGTCTAATGATGCTGAGGTTTGTCCACGCTGTTGCAGACACCAGTAGTTCCTTCCTCGTTATTGCTAAACAGAACTCCGCTGTTCAGATATGCCCCAGCTTGTTGGATGTTTGGGTTGTTTCCAGCTTTCGGCTTTTCCAAATAAAGCTGTCGTTAACATTTGTACACAAGCCTTTGCCTGGATATGTGTTATAATTTCTCATGGGTAAATGCCTAGGAGTAGAATGGCTGGATCATATGGTAAATGTATGTTAAGATATTGCCAAACTGTTTTCTTTTCTTTTTTTAATATATATTTTATTGATTTCAGAGAGGGAGAGAGAGAGAGAGAGAGAGAAAGAAACATCAATGATGAGAGATAATCATTGATCGGCTGCCTCCTGCACGCCCCTACTGGGGATCGAGCCCTTAACCTCGGCATATGCCCTGACTGGGAATTGAACCGGTGACCTCTTGGTTCATAGGTCGTCGCTCAACCACTGAGCAACACCAGCCAGGCCCCCCAAACTGTTTTCTAAAGAGGCTGCACCGCCCTAGCTGGTTTGGCTTAGTGTATAGAGTGTCAGGCCTCAGACTGAAGGGTCCCAGGTTCGATTCTAGTACCTCAGTTGCAGGCTCAATTCCCGGGGCATGTGCAGGAGACAATCAATTAATGTGTCTCTCTCACATTGATCTATCTCTCTCTCTCTCTCTCCCCTCCACTCCCCACCTCTCTTCCACTCTCTCTCAAAATCAATGGAAGAATATGCTTGGTGTGGATTAAAAAAATAAAGAGGCTGCACCTTTTAAATTCCCACCGGCAGTGTATGAAGGTTCTATATGCCTTAAATTCTTTGGTCAGTCTTCTTGATTTTAGCTAATCTATTGGGTGTGGTTTAAATTTCTATTTCTCCATTGATTAATGCTTCTTAGTCATGTGTATCTTCTTTGGAGAAATTTTTTCCAAATCTTTTGCCTATTTTTATTTTTTAAAAATATATATTTTATTGATTTCAGAGAGGAAGGGAGAGGGAGAGAGATATAGAAACATCAGTGATGAGAGAGAATCACTGATCGGCTACCTCTTACACGCCCTGTATTGGGGATCGAGCCTGCAGCCCAGCATGTGCTCTTGACTGGAATTGAACTCAGGACCATGCTCTATCCATTGAGCCAAACTGGCTAGGGCTCTTTCACCTATTTAAAAAAATATATTGGGTTGTCTTCTTATTAATGAGTTGTGAGAGTTCTTTATATATTCCGGATACCAGTCCTTTGTCTGATATATGTGTTGCGAATAGTTTTTTTAGTGTGTGGCTTGCTGTTCATTTTCTTTAACAGTATCTCGAAGAGCAAAAGTTTTAATTTTGATGAAGTCCAGTTTGTGATTTGTTTCCTTTTATGTTCTGTACTTTTTATATATTATCTAAGAAACCTTGTCCCAGGGGCACGTCTTGTATCATTTTACATTTCTATAGGACAGCGTGGTCATGGATTACTTGTTTAATTTAAGCAAGTAATTTAAATTAATTTAAAGTGAACTTTTTATAAGTGGGTACAATCTTTTAAAGATGGCTGTTAAGGGAGTCCAAACTGTTTGATTACGTATTTGCAGTGTCCAAGAGCTGCTGCTAGAAGTCGGGACGCTGGCCACCCTGTGGAGGGGCCGGTGGCTGGGGATGCTTCTGGAGGGCTGGGAATGCCCTCTTTCTTTCTTTTCTTTAAAATTTAAAAAAAATATGTTTTTGTTGATTTTAGAGAGAGAGAAAGGGAGAGGGAGAGAGAGATAGAAACACCCATGAGAGAGAAACATCGACTGGCTGCCTCCTGCCCTACTGGGGATGGAGTCCACAACCCGGGCATATGCCCTGACCTGGAATCGAACCAGCAACCTCTTGGTGCTTGGGTCGGTGTTCAGTTCACTGAGCCAGCTGGGCAATGCCCTCTTTCTTGACGTTTGTGACAGGTTTATCTAGTTGCAAACTTACAGTTCATGTTCTGTGTGTTTCTGTTTACTTTCCAGGATTGTGTTCAGCTGAACCAGTACACACTGAAGGATGAAATTGGAAAGGTAAGTATCCTAGGAGCCAGGATGTCTCAGATACTGTGTGTGTGTGTTGGGGGGGAGGGGCAGCCATCAGAGCTGGGAGTAGGAGAGGAGTCCTTGGAGGCAAGGGTGCGGGCCAGGTTTTGGGATCAGGGTCTTATTTTTATATCATAATACTAATGTGTTTCTGCAAAAGCACAGAAAGTGTCCAGAGAAATCCCCTATCACTACGGTGATAGTTATAGCATCCCCATATTAGTGTTGCTTTATTCTCCCCTAAGGTACTCTCACATCTGTTTTTGCTTTTGTTTCAGCCAATGGGCAGTATCGTTACAGGGGTCAAAAACTCACCCGCCACTAGAAGGGGTCAATGGGGGAAGGATGGGGGACATCTGTAATACTTTCAACAATAAAGATGGATTTTTAAAAAGCTCACATGCCAATAGAGAGCTAATATAAATGAGCAGAGCATCCTAGGTATAGCAGCCGGGAGTGGTGAGGTCTATGGAAAAACTAACATATGGCAATGATTATTGGCTTCATATGGTCAGATCGTCTGAGGCTGGGAATCTAGATTCTTATATCCAGTCTTTCTGTTTTGGCAACTAATTCAAACTTTCTAAAAACTATAGGTCCAACAAAATGCAATTGCAGGGAAGATTTGGCAGATCATAATTTTTTATTGTGTGTCATGGTCATCTCCCTTTATCCAGGGCTCCTATGGCGTGGTCAAGTTGGCCTACAATGAAAATGACAACACCTACTATGTGAGTATTCACATCCCTCTCCACCCCCATCCTTGTCCAAAGACAAAGACCTCCTTTTCTTATTTATTTATTCATTTTTTGTTAATCTTCACAAGAGGATATTTTTCCATTGACTTTTTAGAGAGAGGAGAGAGAGGAACATCAATGTGAGAGAGACACACCGATTGGTTGCCTCCCACCCGCGCCCTGACCAGGGCTGGAGATGGAACCTGCAATGGAGATACATGCCCTTGACCGGAAATGAACCTGGGAGCCTTCAGTCTGTGGTCCAACGCTCTATCCACTGAGCCAAACAGGCTAAGACAAGACCTCCTTTTCAGCACTCAGCTTCCTGGAAGGTTTTCTTAGCTGTTGTGTCATTTTATTGTTAGGTCACGTCCATTTTGTGCATTAGGAAGGAAGTGGTATTTCTGTTTTACAGATGGGGACATAGGGAGGTGAAGGGATGGCTTAGGAAGAATGAATGAATGAATGAATGAATGAATGAAAGCAGCAGACGTCTCATATCCTTACTCTGGGCTGCCATTTCTACATCCTCCATAGCCCTAAGAACCAGGAGGTAGTGAGCCAAACAGCCCTTGTAGCTGAGGCTTTGGAGTCAGTCCAATGTGGGTTCAAATCCTGCCTCTCTCGTGTGCCAACTGCGTGACCTTGAGCAAGTGGCATAACTGCTAAACCTCACTTTTCCCACGTGTCAAACAGCCAGTCCTGCCCCATCTCCCCAGCTCACTCACGTCTCGTTCAGTGGCGGTGAAGCCCATGGCTTGTGCCCTTTTAGCTGGGGAAGCTGACCTGGAGCCCTGGAAGCACCCTCAGGGCTGGAGGGACCCTGGGAGGCCAACCTCCACAGAACCTGCTGATGTTTGACCCCCCCCCCCCCCCCCCCCCGGGTCACACCATTGTCCCCAGACAGCCAGGGAGCCAAGACCTGGGGCAAGCCTACGCGAGGAGGGAACTCTCCCCGCCGCTCTCCTCTGCGCTTTAATCAGGACGCGGGGTCTTTTCTCCCACAGGCGATGAAGGTGCTATCCAAAAAGAAGCTGATCCGACAGGCCGGCTTTCCACGTGAGTCTGGGGGGCCCTTTCTCTTAGGTGCAGGGCCTGGGGCAACACAGAGACGGTCCCACTGAATGGTGTCCCCTACAAGAGGGTGCACTGGGCGGACACCCCAGAGACAGCGCTGGGCCTCCTACTGAGGTTTTGAAATTCATTTTCATGAATAAAAGGTATTTAACATAATGTAGGTTACAAAGTCAAAAAATCCATTAGAGGAAAAGTTTGTCATTTCCTCAAAAAGTTAAACATGGAGTTCCCATCTGAGCCAGCAGTTCCACTTCTAGGAATGAAAACACACGTTCCCACCAAAGCTTGTACGTGAATGATCGTAGAAGCACCATTTGTAATAGCCAGAAAGTGGAAACAGCCCAGATGTCTGTCAACAGATGAATGGGTAAATGAAATACTACTCAGCCTTCAAAAGAAATGAGGCACGATTCATACGGTCACACAGATGACCTTGAAAACATGACGCCGAGTGAAAGAAGCCAGGCACAGAAAGGTCACGTGGCGTGTGATTCTACTTCTGTGAAATGTCCAGAATAGGCAAATCCATAGAGAAAGCAGATTGCTGGTTTCCAGGGGTTGAGTGTAAGGGGATTTGGGGAAGACTGCTAATAGGTATGGGGTTTGGGCGGGGGGCGGGGGGGCATGAAAATGTTCTGGATTAGATGGTGGTGATGGTTGCACAACCTCACGAATGTACTAAAAACCATTGATTGACAGGTTTCAAAATGTTGAATTAAAAAAATTTAAGTACCATGAAGTATTGGAACTAGATCTACCAGAAAAGTACAGGAGGGCGTATAGTGGAGAACAGTGGTTCTTGCTGTACGCCTCCACCTCCCTCAGGCAGCCCACTTCTCGCTCTTTGAGGAGCTGGTAATGGCGGCCTGTGGTCAGATGATAGACCCGCATGTCGGTGTATCAGGCTGCTCCCCGCCAGCATTGCTGGGCAGAATGTCAGCGTGGGCCACAGAGAGAACACAGATAAGAGAAAAGATAAACCTCATCCTATCACAGGACCCTGGTTTATCCTGCTCCTCTGAACTCCAAGTCAGATAATATCTTATGCCATTACTTCTTGATTTATCCTTTTTTGTTGTTGTTAATCCTCACCTGGGGATATAGTTTCTATTGTTTTTTTTTAGAGAGAGTAGAAGGGAGGGAGTGGGGGGTGGGAGAGAGAGAGAGAGAGAGAGAGATTGTTTGGTTGTCTCCCGTGCACACCCTGACTGGCACAAGGATAGAACCTTCCATCCAGGTACATGCCCTTGACTGGGAATTGAACCCAAGACCCTTTGGTGCTCAGGCCGAAGCTCTAACCACTGAACCACCGGCCAGGGCCGATGTATCCGTTTTTGACATCTACCTCTGACTTCCTCCGAAGTCCTTTTCTAACCTCCCTTTCCCAACCAGCCGATGTAATGTTTAGCTCCTCTCTTGTTACCTACATTAGTCACTTGCCTCCTGTTCCAGCAGGTGTAGCCAGTGCTTCCTGACTCCTTGCTTTGCAAGGGGAGTTTGTTAGTGCCCTCCCTCCCTTTCCCTTCGAACTCCCCTTCACACCCCACTTCTGACACCTGTACCTCGCTTTCACTTTTCCAAACACGGTCACGTCCAGGTCTAGTTCTGTGACTCACGCTTCGATGCTGGCTTCCATAGGGTGTGCCACATTATGAGTTTTAACCTCTTTCCAGCATTGTGGCCTTTTGACTGTCAGTCATCACAGGGCCAAGCACTGAACTATGGCATCGTTTTTTTTTTTCCTAAAAAATATGGAACGCTTCACGAATTTGCATGCCATCCTTGCACAGGGGCCATGCTAATCTTCTCTGTATCGTTCCAATTTTAGTATATGTGCTGCCAAAGCGAGCACGTGGCATCATCTTTTTTTATTTTTTGTCTCATCGGCTCTTACATCTTTTCCTATTTCTGACTTCATTTTCTACCTCTGGTGTTTCAAGAGTTAAGTAGATGAGGGGTAATGTTTTTGAGTCCCAGAGAGAGGAGCAGGGATTGACTCACCCTGATACGGTGAGATTGCCAAGCCAGACCCCAGCCTTCTTCTCTCCATCCCTCCGTGGACTCCTGGCTCTCTCTGGAGCCTGGGATGGGAAGGAGGGGATTCACAGAAGGCTGAGCAACAGGTCCGTGGTTCCAGCCTTGCTGATTTTCAGCAGCAGAAGAAACAGATGAGGAGGAAGCTGTGTGAAGCCCCTGGTGGCATCAGCCACTCCAGTCCCGTCCCTGAGATGGTTTGTGTCTTCTCCAGGTCGCCCCCCGCCCCGAGGCACCCGGCCAGCCCCAGGGGGCTGCATCCAGCCCAGGGGCCCCATTGAGCAGGTGTACCAGGAAATTGCCATCCTCAAGAAGCTGGACCACCCCAACGTGGTGAAGCTGGTGGAGGTGAGGTGGGGGCGGGGGGAGACAGACACCTGGGAGGTCTGGCTCTGTTATTACCCAAATGCCACATCGCTATTCTCCAGGGAGAGCCACGGCACCTCTGACAGCTTATTGCAGGACTGAGTAGTAATTAGAAGAGAGGCGTAATTTTACTTTAAAAAAATACCTTTATTGATTTCAGAGAGGAAGGGAGAGGGAAATAGAGATAGAAACATCAATGATGAGAATCATTGATTGGCTGCCTCCTGTGCACCGCCTACTGGGGAATCAAGCCCACAACCCGGGCTTGTGCCCTGACCAGGAATCCAACCGTGATCTCCTGGCTCATAGGTTGACACTCAACCATTGAGCCACATGGGCTGGGCATAGGTTCACATTTTTTGCAAATTTTTGTTGTAGTTAATGTCTGGCTTAAGAGAAGACGACTGGATTCTGGTATCTGCTACTTTCAACCTGTTGTGGTATCATGTGTCCTGCGGTTTCTGAAAAGGTGGAAATAGTGATCAGATGGAAGCAGAGGCCGTGAGAGAAGGAGAGAGAGAAAGTGCTGTGGCCTGTCCAGGCTGGGAGGCGTCATGTCCTGCTGGGGTTGGGGAGAAGGGGGACAGGATTTGAATTTTCACCTCAAGGACCCATTTAGTTGTCTCCCAGGAGACAGGTGGGGTTCTTATTCAACCTGAGACATTTCTCAGGGAGGAATTTGCCCCCTCCCTTTTGAAACCTTTCTGGGTGTTTTAGACCCTTGAGAGTTTGGACCCTTGTGGTCGTGTTGGATGCTGCTTCCTCCCCATTCATGTCTTTCTTCTCTCTTCCTCTCCCTGCTCCTGTCTCCGCCTGTTCCATGTGGCTGTGCCAACAGGTCCTGGATGACCCCAATGAGGACCATCTGTACATGGGTAAGACTTGAGCCCTTGCCTTCTGCCACCCTTGCTCAGGTAGCTGTGACTGCCAAAGCCGTGGCATACTCTTGAGGCAGCCCCTGCCCCTGCCATCTCCCTCCAAGGACAGCTTCTTCTTTCCCATTTCAGCTGGGCCCCACAGCGAGCCCCACAGAAAGCCACGCCCCTGATTTGAAGCAAGAGGTGGCAGGGAGTTCTTGCTGGGGCTTTCTTTATCTGCATGTCCTATTCGTTCACTTGCAAGTGTTTATTGAGCAACTACTATCTGCTGGGTACTATTCTACGCACTGAGGATGCCGTGATGAGGAAAGATGAGGCCCTACTCTTAGGAAGCTGACATTCTAGTTGGGGATGACAGTCAACACCTAAATAAGCCAGATAGTCAACTTCACACAGATGCTCTGAAGAAGGTTAAATAGGGTGATAGGAAGATGGAGGGCCCCCTTCAGATAGGAGCTAACCAGTAAGCACCTGATTGTCAAGGGTACGGCCCTGTTACATCTGGGGAAGAGCATTCCAGGAAGAGGGAGCAGCAGGCACAAAGGCTGGTGGGAGCTTTGTGTGTTTGAACAAAAATGTGGCCGGGGCAGAGTAAGCCAGAGAGAATAGGTGGGGGTGAGGGTGAAGGGTATGGGAGACCATGATGGGGCATTTGGAGCCTTGGGAGGAGGGGCACAGAGGGCCTAGGCACTGCACGTGGAAATGGAAGGTCTTGGGCGTGTCTTCAGAAGCCTCATTTAAAAAAAAATGGTGAGGACCTTGGGCAGCTCTCAGCGTAAAGGCTGATGAAGGAAAGAAGGGCAGGACTAGTTCAAAACTGAACAGCAGGCTGTTGGGCTCCTGAGTAGGTGATTGACAGGTCACATGTCCAGATAATGTTTGGCTTGGGTAGGCATTCATGAGAGTGGTGCCCATAGGGTTTTTCACTTAAAAAAATTTTTTTTTAATTTCAGAGGGGAAGGTAGAGGGAGAGAGAGAGAAACATCAATGATGAGAGATAATCATTGACCGGCTACCTCCTGCACGCCCCCCATTGGGAATCGAGCCTGCAACCTGGGCATCGAGCTCACAGCTGGGCGTGTGCCCTGACCCGGAATGGAACCCTGAGCTCCTGGTTCCTGGGTTGATGCTCAACCATTGAGCCACACCAGCCGGGTGTTTTTCACTTGTTAAGATGGTGGTGTGACAAGGAGCCAGGCTGACCTTTGGTATTTGATTCTAGTGGTTTTGGAAATTGTTCCAGGATAACCCGTGAGGCCCGTAGGGAGGTATCAACAAGGGTCCTGCAGCTGCAGGCCAGACCCCAAAGGGTGGAAGACATGACCAGCATTTCTAGAGGTTAGAAACGTCCCACCCACCGCTCAGCCGCAAGCGTGGTTCAACTGTGAGCGACTGAAAATAGACCTGTTTCAGCAGGCCAGCTTCCCCCACACCAGCTGATTTATGGTGCTTGGGTGGGAGGGAGGGAGGCGCAGAAATTCATGAGGCAGTTCTTGAGAGTTGAGACTTATATAACCAAGGCAGGCAAGGCCAGAGCTGGGGGACCCGCGCTCCTGTCTGTGGCTTTACCTTCAGTTCTGCTGCCTAGGCTTTTAGCCACAGTCTGAAGCCAGGGCGGAGCTGCCCTACCTCTGTTTTGCTCGATGCTGGTTGATGAACTTAAAAGATAGGAAGGGGCCTTGGGGGAGGCAAGTTCCTTTTCTGGTTCGAACTTTTAAGCCTTGCTTTTGTCTGAGGCTTTGGCCCTTTCTCCTCGGCCACCTCAGCCCTTGGAGAGCTTTGAAAAACTTTTTGGTTTCTTCCATACATTGACTCCGATGTGGGTAGGATGATTCTAGAACAACAGACAATTCCATCTCTACTTGATTTTGAAACTCGCTATGCTATGTTTTCACTTCCTAAAGTATAGCTTCGTATTCCCAGTTCTGTTTGTCCAAGCAGAACAAAATTAAAATAATTATACCACGTCACTCAGTAATTCCAGTCCAGGGTATATACTCAAAAGAACTGAAAGTAGTTTTCCATGTAAATACTTGGACACGAATGTTCACAGCAGCATTCTTCACACCAGCCAAAGAGCAGAAGCAACCCAAATGTTCATCAACTGATGAATGGATAAGTACAACGTGATCTGTCCACACAATGGAATAGTATGCAGCCATGAAAAGTAACTGGGTATTGATAAATGCTACAACATGGATGAAAACATTGTGCTGAGTGACAAAGCCAGACGCAAAGAGTCACTGTTGTAGGATTCCCTATGTTGGAAATGTCCAGAATAGGCAAATCCATAGAGACAATGCAGATTAGTAGTTGCCAGGGGCAGTTTCCATATACCCTGGGCTGGGAAGAAACTGACACGGTGTGAAGCCTGTGCGTGTCCTGTGTGAATGTGGGTTCAGAAGGGCTCTGTTAGGTAGCTCGAAGTCTTGGTTTGACTCGAGAGTCAGGAAGGGTCCGAGGGCCATCTGCACCGAGTGCTGAGTTGGAGCAATTTTACCAACTATTCTTGGTCTGTAACCTGACACAGCCCAGCAGCTTGGAGAACTGGGGAGGGGCTGTTGAAACCTGTTCATGCTAGTTTCTTTCTTGAATTGAAACGTTCCTAGGGTTTTTAAGACCCCTGGGGCTATTCTTTGGGCTTAAGTAAATCGACATTGGGATTTCGTCCCTTTAGACCAGTGGTTCTCAACCTTCCTAATGCCGTGACCCTTTAATACAGTTCCTCATGTTGTGGTGACCCCCAATTTCATTGTTACAAATTGAATATAATTAAAGCATAGTGATTCATCACAAAAACAATATGTAATTATATATGTGTTTTCCGATGGTCTTAGGCGACCCCTGTGAAAGGGTAGTTCGACCCCCAAAGGGGTCGCAACCCACAGGTTGAGAACCGCTGCTTTAGACTGACACAGTTTAGCATCAGTCATATCCCTGGGACCCCGCCTGTCTCCTGTCTCCCTGCTTTGTTTTCTCTGGGTATCTGATGGGTAGACGTACAGCCAGGTTGGGGTCCTAGGACATCAGAAATCTCTGACCCTTAGCCTCCTGAGGGGAACACAGAAAAGGAGGACATAGAGCGGCTTGGTTTAGTGGGCTGTTTCTTGCTCCAATCCCACTGTTAGTTCCCGTGCTTCTCGGTGTTTTTAGGGGTGGTTGGGAGGAGAGGATGATGGCGAGGAAGATGGATTTCCAGTTTCCAATGTAACCATTTCCCCCTTCTCTTCCCTGCAGTGTTTGAACTGGTCAACCAAGGGTGAGTGTCCCCAGCCCTGGCCGGGCTGCTGCCCAAAGCTTCTTGGGCTGGTGAAGCGGAGCGAGGTGATGCTGGGCTCCGCACTGAGAGAAAGCAAAGGCTGGTGTCGGTTCTGCTTCTCACGCGTGTGTCGACCTTTCAGGCCTGTGATGGAAGTGCCCACCCTCAAACCGCTCTCTGAAGACCAGGCCCGTTTCTACTTCCAGGATCTGATCAAAGGCATTGAGTACTGTAAGTGGGGCCTGTGAGAGGAGCCTCTCCCAGGGCTGGGCAGGAAATGGGGAGTTTCTAATTTTCCTCCGAGAGCTCAAGGAGGTGGGCGGGAAACAGAATTGTCTGAGATGCAGAGCCAGGGAAGCTGCAGAGAACCCGCCAGTGGCCATGCCGCTGGCAGCAGAAACTCCATTCCTGCCACCCAGGAAAATTAGGAGCAAGGGCAAGAGTGTCCTGGTAGGGGCTCTACTTCTATTGTCCCTTATGCTCAACAACCCTGAGAAGGGGATCCAGTTTATCTCCTGGGACCTTTGTTTTCTCATCTGTAAAATGGGAATAAAGTGTCTCTCATCAGGGCTGCCATCAGCCAGTGCACAGCAGTAGTTCTGATTGGCCGGTGTTTTCTGATTCTGGTTAAACATTTTGACTCTTACCCATGCCTGTCACATTAGGATTGTGTAAGCGGGAAGTAGTTAACACAGGGCTAGGCCCCAGACTGGACATTCAACATAGGAAGCTGCTCCTCCTATTCCCATGTCATCGTCGTCATCATCCTCATCCTCATCCTCATCCTCATCCTCATCCTCACCCCCACCACAGAAATGCAGTTGGGTCTTCCAGACTATAGGATTGGCCTCCCCTGTGGGCTAACATCCGGGCAGGAGCAGTTAGCCAAGTCCCCAGTCTTGCTTCATGGTTCACACTTCAAATCGACCTGCTCTAGTCATTGCTGGTTTGGTGAGCAGGTTGAGTGTAGATTTGTGACAGTCGAGTTAATGAAAATATATTCATTCAACTGTCACAAATCTTGAGTCTTGAAGCCGGGAGCCAAGCTCCACAAAAACTCTCCATGCTCTGTCACTGGTCGACTTAGTTCCTAATTGCTATTGGCAGTTGGTGTTTCCCTCCCCCTTTTTGAGGACGGGGGAACGTCATTGGAGACCCTCTTTTCAGTGCTGTGAGAGGGGGAGGACAGGAGGGGGTGGAGCTGTGGGAGAGCAGAGGGGTCCAGCCTGTCTCCATCTCTGGGCTGTGTGGGCCACGTGGAACTCCTCATGTGGTTTTCTTGCCCCCTCTCTCCCGTCTGGTGTCTACCCGCTTTCAGTGCACTACCAGAAGATCATCCACCGGGACATCAAACCTTCCAACCTCTTGGTCGGAGAAGATGGGCACATTAAGATTGCGGACTTCGGCGTGAGCAACGAGTTCAAGGGCAGCGATGCGCTCCTCTCTAACACTGTGGGCACGCCTGCCTTCATGGCACCCGAGTCTCTCTCCGAGACCCGGAAAATCTTCTCTGGGAAGGTAGGTTTGGACCTGCCGGAGATGCTGAGTTCTGCCTGTATTCGGGTCCTCTCAGTTATAAGCGCCAAGAAATCCAGCTCATTGTGGCTGAAACAGTGAATCTGTTAAATCACGTAGATGAGCGGGGTGCATTTGGCTTCGGGAGGTGGTTAGATACAGAGATTCAAATCGGGATCCATCTCTCCATCTTAGGTCTGTTTTCCTGAATTGGTCCCCCCCCCCGCCTCCCCCACCCCAGGTGGGTTGGCCACCAGCAGCTCCAGGCTACTTGCTGTCCGTTTACCAACCTCAGTAGAAAGGCTGTTGGTCTTCTGAAGAGCTGGAGCAAAAATCCTGGGATTGGCTCTGATTGGCCCAGCATGGGTCATGTGCCCATCCTTGACCCAGTCACTGGCTGGGGGAAGTGGTGCTCTCATTGGTCATTCCTGGGTCATGTGCCTACCCAGAGGCTGGGGGCAGGATCAACCCCACCTCACCCCATGGACTGAGTCCAGGAGAGGTGGTTCCCCGAAGGAAAGCTGGAGGAGTTGAGGCTGGACGGGCAGAGTGGTAGATGCCCCTCACCACCGCTGTCCCCTCACACGAAGCTCCTTTTTTCTTGCAGGCCTTGGATGTTTGGGCCATGGGTGTGACACTCTACTGCTTTGTGTTTGGCCAGGTAACAGGGTGGGGGTGTCCTGCCTCCTGAGTGTGGCTGGTTTTTATTTCCACAGTTAGATCTGAATATGAAAAAGGATTCCTTCCCAAATGTACATGATCTAGTATAGGATAGTCATATCTGTGAAAACATGAGCTTCTAAAACAGAAGGACTGGCAGAGGCTCTTAGAGGTTGTAAATAATTGATAGATTTAGGGCAAGGACAGCAAATGCTGTCCCCTTCCCACTCCAAAACCAAGACAGACATCACTGATCAGTGACTGCACTTTTTCTCCCGAGCCCAATACTGCTTCGATGTTCTCAACAGTGTTCCTAGAAGCTGTTTGTTGGAGGCATGGAATTGGAGTGGAAGTTAAAATCCATTTGGCATTTTTAATTTAGGGAATACTGTTTTTTCTTTTCTTTTTTTATTTTGCTCTTTTTTTATAGTATTGATATGTAGGGGTTTCTATTTTTAAAAAATACGTTTTTATTGATTTTTAGAGAGAAAGGAAGGGAGAGGGGGGGAGAGAGAAACATCAATGTGAGAGAGGCACATCGACCAGCTGCCTCCTGACACACCCTGATCAGTGATCAGGCCTGCACCCTGAGCACATGCCTTGACTGGGAATCGAACTGGCAACCAGACCTGCAACCTTTTGGTGCACAGGACAACGCCCAACCAACTGAGCCGCACCAGCCAGGGCTAGGGGCTTCTATTTTTAACTCTGAAGTTCGGATTGATTATGTGAGCCGTAAAAGCATGGATTTTCCTGCTTCGTGAGTTTGTGCTCCTGTTGAGGAAAACTTAAGAAACTGGCCCTGTGAGGACATAAAGGGGTTTGTAATCTCCTCCCCTTACCCCAACATTTGATCAGAAAGTTTCAGTCACATAGCAAAGTCGAAAGAATTGTAAACACCCATGCAGCCGCACCTGGATTCTACCATAAAGAATCTTGCTACTGTATCACCTGTCTGTCCATCCTCAGTCTGTCTTATTTTTTTTACATATTTCAGAGTTACCAACATCTCTGCACTTGTAAATGTTTCAGGGTGCAATCCTTAGGTAGAGCTCACTGTTTATTAGTGCTCCTCCCCTCACCACCCCCCCCTTTTTTTGGTAAAATTGACATACAGTGAGATGTACACATCTTAAGTGCTCTATTGAAGGAGCTTGTCAAATACACACCTGTGTCATCCAAACTGCTCTCTCAGGTTAGTGCTCTGAATGGACTCATTTTCCTTGGACAGGAGTGGACCAGGTCACTCTCTGAGATTTTCCCAGCCTTCTAAGCACTCACATAAAGGTTGCTTTTTCCCGGGCTCCTTCTGGGTCAGGCCCTCCCTCCGCCGGGTGAGAGCGTGGATTTGTCCCCCGGCAGGTGGTGCACGAACAGGCTGCGGGATCAGCCCAGCCGAGGCCTGAATCCCAGCTTTGTCCTTGCGAGGCAGGACATGGCACCTCGCTGAGTTTCTCTTTTTCTCTCCCGTCAAATGAGGATAATACTTACTATTCCTTATGGCAACTGAGAGGATCGACAGAAATCATCCAAGTACTCATTCATTCAACACGTGTTTTTTGAACTACTCTGAGCCAGGGATGTTCCTGGGCAGTGGGGAGACAGCAGTGAGCAAGACAGGCGAACACGCCAGGCCTCTCGGAGCTGATGTTCCAGCGCAGGAGTTCGACAACACACACACACACACACACACACACACACACACACACACACACGTAATAAAACGCCAGGGAGAGGCGCGATGACGAGAAGGCCAGGGGTGGGTGCGGCCTGTCTGCCTCAGACAGGGGCTCAGGAAGGCCTCCCTGAGAAGGTGCACTTGGATTCGACACCGGAATGATGGGAGAAAACAAGCCAGGCCACTGTTGGTGAGGAGAACATTCCAGGCAGAGGGAACAGCCAATGAAACGTTGGTCTTGAGAAACTTCAGTACAAAGCCCTTGCCAATCCCTGCTGTTACTGTGACGACTTCTGAATTGTTCTTGGAATTATTGTTGTTCACCTAGTAGGTGGGTGAAGAAGAGAGTGTGGGGAACTGTCCTTTCCTAGATCAGGTCTCTGGGCTACTTATTTCTCGGTCGTGACCCATGTGGAGTGGCCAGCACAGGGCGGCCTTTACAAGGACAGGCGTGCCAGCCATTGACGGCCGCTCCGACCTCTCTTCGCAGTGCCCGTTCATGGACGAGCGGATCATGTGTTTACACAGTAAGATCAAGAGTCAGGCCCTGGAATTTCCAGACCAGTGAGTATCGCCCGGCTGTCCTGAGTCGCCTCCTGCTCTGAGCCCTGAGTGGTCCTGCGTATCTGACTCTCAAGCTTCTGACGTGTCTCTCGCCCGCAGGCCCGACATAGCCGAGGACTTGAAGGACCTCATCACCCGCATGTTGGATAAGAATCCCGAGTCGAGGATCATGGTGCCAGAGATCAAGGTACCTGGGGGCCACTGCTGCCCTGTGGAGTGCGTGCCAGCGGCTTGGCCTGCGTCGTCCGCTGCTTGGAATTGTTTGGCTCGACCCCGCCTTGGCCAGGCCCCTCACCCCACATCCACGGCGTCATGCCCTCCTTGGCACCGCTGCCCTCCCCTGCGCAGGAGGTGGTGGCAAGAGGAGGATCTGGGGCTTGTGTTGATGTGATTGTGTAAGTGGGATCTGCTGCCAGCTGAGCAGCTAGCACTCCGATTGGCTTCGGCTGATGGCATCCACCCTCCCCGGACCCGACCGACCGGGGCCTCTCTGTGCTGCACACCCTGGCTGCCAAAGGCCCGGGCCCTTGCCTTGACCTTGCCCATCCTTTTGTGAGAAATTGTAGTGAGGGTGGGAGGAAGTTAGTGAACTGTTTGACCTCACTCTCCACCCTGGCCTGCTGAATTCCACCCTGTTCCAGAAAGCACTGTTAGGAGACACCCTCCCGCCCCCCCCCCCCCCCCCCCCCCCCCCGCGCCACACACACACACACACACACACACACACACACACACACGCTTACACCCAACACCCAGCCAATGCCACACGCACACATCTGGCTTGTTAGGAAATCTACAAATTTGCTTTGGGAACCCCTACCCACCTAGCTAACTAGCATTTGAAGAGGGAGAAGCCCCAAAAGTTAACCGATGAGGGCTTAGACCGTACGGGTGTGTAGTGGGGGGCCAGACCCCTGCCTGGGTCCTCTCCGTATTGTGCCCTTCCAGCTGGTCTGTGGTCATTGTGCCTCCGCGAGCCTCTGTTTGCCCTTCTGTAAAATGGGGAGGATGCTGCCTGCTCTGAGCTGAGCTTTCCAGGCATCAGGAAGAGATGCTGAGGAGTGATGGGTGCTCCTCGGGCAACGGCAGGTGGCAGATGCCCAATTGTAGTCACTTCTGCCAAGACCTGGGGCCAGATGGAGAATCCAGTCCGTGCACATCCCACCTCGTAGCTCCCTCCCATTCTCTGTCCCTCGTCTCTTCCACGTTTCCCACCATCTTGCTCCCTGCACCCTCTGCTTGGCTTATCTGCTTTCTTGCATGTCTGGCCTCCGGCCACTGCCTCTCCCCTCGTGCATCCCTTCCCTGGCTCCGCTGTCCTGCCTCTGGGAGCCAGCCCTCACCCCTGCTGTCATTCGTTGAAGCTGCACCCCTGGGTCACGAGGCATGGGGCGGAGCCGTTGCCATCGGAGGACGAGAACTGCACGCTGGTCGAGGTGACCGAAGAGGAGGTCGAGAATTCAGTCAAACACATTCCCAGCCTGGCGACCGTGGTAAGGCGGACGAACCACTGACCGAGAGCAGGGACAGAGCCACTGGGGCCGGAGGTGGACCCTGCCAAGACCGGCTGAGACGCAGGCAGGCGTCTGAGGAGCAGACGCTGGGCCTGAAGGTCAGGGGGTGGCTGGCTCTGCCCCAGACCCACTGCCACCAGCCTCTGGGCTTTGGGCGCACATCAGGCCAGGTGCTCGTATCTTCTGGCCTCGGTTCTATCTGCAGCCAGGTCCCTGTGTACCGTAGAGGGGTAGCCCCTCTCCCAGCATCCCACTGCCCCTCCCAGAATTCCTGCTTTCAGAGCATGGCGGGAACAGGAGAAGAAGGACCAGGGCGGGTGCCAGGGATGGAGCTGGAGCCGAGGTCTATGAGCCGGGATTCTCACCCGGTGCATCTCCAGTCTCCAATACGAACGGCTTAGCTCATCTCACGTCTGCCGTGTGCACAGCTCCCGGGCTAGCAGAGGGGCTCCCACTTCACACGCTGCAGAAAATCCTTCCCAACTCAGGAGGGTGGGGGTTTGATCCCAAGTCACCAGCCCCTTTTATGGCCTCACACTTGCGTCCTAATCCAGAAAGAAGGAGCCAGAATGTGGAGGCCCTCAGGCTTAACCCCAGAGACTCTGGGAGTCACCCACTTGCCAATCCCCTACCCATCAGGGTGCCTGGCTCCAGGTGGGAGACCAGGACCCTCAGGGACCCGGATCCAGGCAGCAGTCCTGTGACAGAGTCCAACTGGCCACCCGCCATGTCCACCTCCAAAGCCCTGGGCTGCATTTGGCCAGCACCAGCCCCGGTAGACAGGCAGGGCCCTGGGCTCCGGGAGGGGCCTCGAGTGACTACTGTCCCTGTAGGAGCCCAAATGCTGGCTCCTTCTCTCCAGCTTTGCACCTCTCCCCCCTGCTTCCTCACACACCTTCTCTCTCCTTCCAAATCCTGAGCCCCTTCGCGGGCATCCATTCACATCTTCCTCCTCCTCCCCCACCTGGAGCCTCTGCATGACCTTCACTGTTAAAAACTCACCCACACCCACTCACTCTTTCTCATCCACCCACTGCACCCACGTCCTGTGCCCATAGTGGGGCAGGCGGCTGGCGTCAGATCCCAGCGCCCACCGTGGGTGATTCTGTTCCAGGCTTGGGATGTTCTTGGGAGAAGGTGTCTGCCCCTGAGTCTGAACTAGTCCCTGACTGTTCAGGAAGCACTTGAGTGGTTTCTCAGGCCTGTGCTGGGAGCAGGGCTACCATGATGAATAAAACCGACAGGGCACCTGCCATCCTGTAGGGACACACAGTCAACAAATAGATGTACTGTGTAACTGAGGGGCCTCGAGGTGTGTCCCTCAGGGGGGACATGGGCCAGGTGATGGGTTGAGAAGGCCCCCTGGAAGGATCGGCTGTGCGCTGAGAGGTGTGGGAAGCACCTGCAGGATTTGAATCGGGAGCAGCATGATCAGGGTGGGCCTCGGAAAGGTCCCATGCGGAGAATGGACTTTGCGGATCTTTTCTTCGTGCTTAACCCTTGGGCAGGCGTGTCTCCTTGCCTAAAACGCAATCCCCTGAGACAGTGGCATCCTTGCATGTTGCTGGTGGGGATATACAATGGCACAGTCACTGTAGAAAACAGTCTGGCAGTTCCTCAAAACAAACATAGTTACCATGTGATCCAAGAATTTCATTCCTGGGTATACACCCAAGAGAAATGAAAACATTTTGTGTGGAAAACATGTCCACACAAACACTTGGACACGTGTTCATAGCAGCATTATTCATAATAGCCCAAAAGTAGAAACAGCCGAAATGTCCACCAATCGGTGAATTAATAAAATTTATATCCATGCGAAGGAATGGAATACTGATACAGCATATTATAAACCTCAGAAACATTATGCCGAGTGAAAGAAACCAGACACAAAAGGTCACATGCTGTGTTGTTCCTTTTACATGAAATGTCCAGAAGAGACGCGTTCATTTACATGAAATGTCCAAGAAGAGACAGAGAGCAGATTGGTGTGTGCCAGGGCCCGGGAGGCCGGGGAGGGGGGAGTGACTGCTAATGGGGACAGGGTTTCTTTGTGGGGTGATGGACGTGTTCTGAAATTATAGAGTGCCGACACAAATCTACTAAAAACCATGGAGTTGTACCCTATAAAATGGCGAGTCCGATGCCGTGGGAATTATATTTTAATTTTTAAAAAGTACAGCCCCCTTTTACCTGGAGAGCAATAGTTGGGGTTTTGTGGGTGTGGTCATAGATGGCTTTCACCGAATGTAGAAGCCTGGCCTTGCAGACGAGGCAGGTCGATGAGCCAGGAGGGCACACCGCGATGGCTCAGGTGAGAGAGGACCGGGTGCAGGCCAGCTCTCCTGGAGCACCGGGTCCCGGGGGTGGGCAGGCCAAGACTCGATTGTGACCTGACTTGAACACCAGACCAAGGAGTTGGGACCTTGTTGGCAGCCAGGGAGCCATGGGAGGTGTTGGGAGTGGACCAATCAGAATTGGTGATGGCTTTGGCTGCGATATCCCAGATGCTGCCCAGTGTCTCCCAAAGGCCACAAGCCCCAGGAGCCGACCAGGAGCTGGGGGAGAGAAAGGATGAGGGAGGATGTTACCTGGACTCCCACCTCCCGGTGACTGAGCCTCCTCTTCTCCCCTTCAGATCCTGGTGAAGACCATGATTCGAAAACGCTCCTTCGGGAACCCGTTCGACTGCAGCCGGCGGGAGGAACGCTCGCTGTCGGCGCCCGGAAACCTGCTCAGGTGAGTGTCCACCTGCCTTCCTGGGGTGGGTAGCTGGGGCCAAATGCAGCGTAGCCCTGTGCAGCCCACTCTGCCCGGGCCCATCCCTGGAGCGGTTCCAGCTGGAAGGACTCAGACCCGGGCAGACTGGGGAGGCCAGAGCAGCCTGGCTGTGGTCTCGCCCACCCTGGCTCAGCCGGCCTCCTTGTGCTCATAGCGTACCCACCCAGAAGTTTTACCTTTCTCAGGGGGGTTTCACTTTAAATGGGGAGCTCTTGACAATCAGAAAGCACTTTTGTGGCCCAGAAGCAGGCGTGCTTGGTGGGGCATTCAGCCCTCTGCTGGGTGAGCAAGCCAGTGTCCCCCATGAGGGGCCCTATGTGTCTCGGCAGAGCAGCGTCCTCATAATCGCCCTGACAACAGCTCTGCCAAGCGGGTGTTTGGGGTCTGAGCGTCCCAGGGGTGGGGGACGGGCATCCCATGGATCCCAACTGTCCCTTCTCACTTCCCTTTTCCCTCCCCTCTGGCGATTCCAGCAAAAAACCAACCAGGGAATGGGAGCCCCTGTCTGAGTCCAAGGTAAAGCCTGCCTGCCTGCGCAGTAGCCTCTGCCGGGGCCTGGGGGCGGGGGCAGCTGCAGAGCACGGGCACCCCCACCCTGGTGGGTGGCGGACGGGCCTTCCTGCTGCGCCCAGGCTCACCTTGGGCCTCTGGACTGAAAAGCAGGGCACCAGGGGCTTGGACCCGACGGCAGGCGTGCATGTGAGCTGGGGCTGCAGGTGCATGGCGCTCCACCCGGAATGCCCATGAGTTCACTCAGGTCCTACGACCCAGCCGGGCACCCACCTATGCTCAGGACCTGTCAGTGGCACTGGGGCTCTGTCCCAGGGCCCCGTGGCTGCCCCTGCTCTGGGTCGCCCAGGCATGCGGTATCTGTGGCTCTGCCTGCTGCCTCTCCAGCATCCCCCCTTTCTCTGATGGTTAAGACCTAGGAAGTAAGTCCCCTTTCCCGCCTGCTGCCAAGTTGTGTAAGATCCTCTGCCTCCGGGGAGGGTGTAGCCATCCCTCTTCCAAACATAAACCCGGGTCAGTGTTAGCACCTCCTAGGACAGGTGAGGATGTTGGTCCCTGTAGGACTGACATGACAAACTGCACCTTTTCTGCCACTCAACCCCCAGTGCCTGGCAGGGTAGCAGTTCTTCCCACCGAGCCTGACCCACCACCTCAGCCTCAGCTGGGAGCTCTAGGCAGCCATTTCTGTGATTTAAATGCAACTTTATTGACATATAATTCACATACCATACAATTCACCCATTTAGAGTGTATATTTTATATTTCAATGGTTTTTATTTTTTACTGTTTAATTTAAAAAATGTGTGTGTGTGTGTGTGTATATGTGTGTGTATATATATATATATATATATATACATACATATATATATATATATATATACTTTTATTGATTTCAGACAGGAAGGGAGAAGGAGAGAGAGATAGAAACATCAGTGATGAGAGGGAATCATTGATTGGCTGCCTCCTGCACACTCCCTACTGGCGATTGAGCCTGGGCATGTGCCCTGACCAGGAATCAAACCGTGACCTCCTTGTTCATAGGTTGACACTCAACCACTGAGCCATGCTGGCTGGGCTATTTTTAAATTTTTTTAACTTATGATTTGAGAGAGAGAGAGAGAGACCGATGTATTGTTCCTCTTATTTACACATTCATTGTTTATCCTTGTATGCGCCCTGACCAGGGAATGAACCCGCAACCTTGGCATATCGGGACGATGCTCCAACCAACTGAGCTACCCAGCCAGGGCCCAGTGGTTCTTAGCGTGTTCACAGAGTTGTGTAGCCGCCCAACTCCTCCGTTCCCCAGCAACCACTAGTCTACTTTTAGCTTCTATGGATTTGCCTATTCTGGATGTTTATGTAAATGGAATCACACAGTATGTAGCCTTTTGTGTCTGACTTTCGCACTCAGCATCATGTTTTCACGGTTCATCTGTGGTGTAGCAGGTGTCAGTGCTTCGTTCCTTTATACGGCTGAGAGATATTCATTCCATTGTCTGGAGAGACCACATTATACTTATCTATTCATCTGGGGATGAGCACTGTTTGGCTATCACGAATGAGTAACGCTGCGATGAACTTGCACAAGGGTCAGCTTTTTCTTGTTAGGAATTGGTTTAGATGAAATTTATTGGCCACCCATACATAGAAGTCGGGGCTTATGTGGTAATGTAGGAGGAATGCTTGTTTGGGGATTTTTAAAAAATATATATTTTATTGATTTTTCACAGAGAGGAAGGGAGAGGGATAGAGAGTTAGAAACATCGATGAGAGAGAAACATCGATCAGCTGCCTCCTGCACACGCCCTACTGGGGATGTTCCTGCAACCAAGGTACATGCCCTTGACCAGAATCGAACCTGGGACCCTTCAGTCCGCAGGCCGACGCTCTATCCACTGAGCCAAACCAGTTAGGGCTTTTGGGGGATTATTTATGCTTCTCTGGGGCAGTGAAAGCAGCAGTTAGCAATCAGAGTCATGTGTCACCAGCCTGCGAGGCTGCCTCAGTCCCCGCCGGATGTTCCCATGTGTCCCTCCTACAGAAGCACAATGGGCTGGCCTTTCTCTTCTCAACCTCAGTTTTAGGGTTTGCCTGCCTGTCTGTGTGCAAGACTGTCGTTTTTAGTCTTTTATTCTCAATGAGATCAACATTGCACGACATCAGCAGACTGAAATTGGCCCAAAGCGCTTTACTGCCCCTTTATTCTCTCATCTGCAATCCCAGCAACACCTGGGGCTTACCTGCCCTTGCCCTCAGCCCCCAGGTGGGATGCTTTGGTTGTCCAAAAGGTCCAGCACTCTGGACCTATAAGGCTTAGTTAGTCCTTGGAGGCTTGGTCCCAAGTCCCATCTGCAGCAAGACCAGCCAGTAGGGCAGAAACCGAGGGCCTGCTTGGCCATCGAGGGACCGATCCCTGGGAAACTTGACCCCTCTGGTTTGGCAGAAACATAAAGCCAATGAGTGCTTTTTAATCAAAGAGGGTTTCTTCCTAGGAATGTTCAGGCATCACCTTTCCCTTCTCATGTGTGGGGCCCGTCTCCCTTCTGGCCAGCGGCACATAATGGGCACAAGTCCTGTGTGAGAAGCGCAGCGGCTTCCCTTAGAAATGGCAGCTGTGCCTGATGGTGTCAGAGGGCGTGGGCCTCTATGAGGGATTTCCCCTCACATCTCCATCACCCCACCCTTGTCCGTCACCCCAGGCAGCTCTGGCTGCGGAGCTTCAGGATCTGGCTCTCTGGGACACAATGACGCCTTTCCTCCCGCCAGCGTGGTCTGCTCTGGTTCCTCACATCGCCAAGAGGGGGGCCCTTCTCTCTAGGCCTGTTTGCTGGGGGCAGTGCTGTTTTCTTTTGACAGCTGGCTCCCGAAGGCTGGCTGTGTGGCAGGCCCAGCCCAGGCAGTCCTCACTGTCCCCAAGAAGTTTACCTGGTGACAGGAGATAAGGGTCATGGTTCCCGCCCCACAAGAGCCTATAGCCAAAGAGGGGGGGTTGTGTCCAGGTAGCAAACACCCTCAGTGAACACGCTGCGGAGTGGGGCCCGGGCAGTACTTGTCTGTGCCGGGATTTTAGGTGTCACACGCACAGGTTTGCATGCGTGCTTATGGTTCCTTGCTGTTGTTGGCACAGGATGCTGGTTTTCCGTTTACAGAGGGGATACAAATCTCCTTTGAAAATTGTCTCTGAGGCCCTTCGGGACTGGGCTAGGCTGTTGGAGACTAGACTCGGCTCTTTGGGGCGAGGCTCAACTCTTCGGACCTAGGGTTAGCCCTTCCGGGACTAGCTTTGGCCCCGTGACGCGGCTGGCTCTTTGGGAGTAGGCTTGGCTCTTTGGGGCTTGTCTGGGCTCCTCGGGGCTAGGCTCCGAAATTTGGGACTGGGCTCAGCTGTTTGGGAATAGGCTCTGCCCTTTGGGACTAGGTTAAAAAAAAAAGAAAGAAAATCATGTCTAAACGAGAGAGAATCTAGAAGAGGTTGTGTAAATAGCTTTGGACCTGGAGGTGCCGGTTCCGGGCTGTGCCAGCACTGCCCACTCTTAACCTTGGTTTTCTGTTTGGTGAGCAGGAAGCACGGCAGCGAAGACAGCCTCCAGGGGCCCGACCCGGCCCTCGCGGGGGAGGAGGAAGTGCTCTTGTGAAAGGCGGTCGGCGGCGTATGGAGAGTTGGGGGGCCTTGGGCCCTGGCCACCGAACGCGCATGCATCCTCTGCGGCCAGACGACGCCATGGAGTAGCTGCTGGACGCCCGTGACCTCGCATGCTGGGTGTCTCACCTCCAGGGCTCGCACCCTGCGTTTCCATAGCAGCATGTCCTATGGAAACTGAGCACGCGTGTAGAGCCTTGCCCGTCATCTCTGGTTGTTTGTTTTTTTGTTTTGTTTGCCTTTGTTGTTTTAAAGGGGACAAAAAAAAAAATACACACCAACCCACAAAACACTCCATGACATGGACCTAGGCCGCTGGCTGCCTGAGCAGGCAGGTGTGAGGAGTTGCAGACCCAGAACCACATGCATTTTGGGACAGTTTGCTTTTTAAAACAACGTTTTTATGCCAAAAAATCCTTCGTTGTGAACCAGGAACCACGTCAGACACACCGAGAGAATGTGTGTGGGGTTTGAAAATCGTGAAAAACTGGCTGAAAACTCAGAAGGCATGGCCTGAGACCACAGAGTGAGTGCGTTGCTGTATTTGAAAGGGAGAAGAGTGGACGTGACTGCCCATGCAAACCCCAAACCTAAAAGCACACCACCTTCCAGAACCGTGGACTCGAGGCAGCGCTAGCCCTCAGTAGCTGCGGGGAGCTTGGATGTAACCTATTTGTAAGAAGGACTTGGACATTTTTTAATTTTACTTTATTTTGTTGTGACTGGAATTGTCAGAAAAACAGAAAGGGCTTGATGGTGCACTGTTTCACAGAGGGGATTGTCAACCCTCAAGGGCATTAGTGGTGGTGGTGGGAGATGTTTTGCTTAAAGGACTTGAATGCATACGGGGAGGCGGCTGACCTCTCTTAGCAAATCTCTCGTTCAGTTACAAAAACATCAGGGTGAAATCCTCTACTTCCGTGGATATTACATGGCTTGAGAGTGAACAAACAAGCAAAAATGGTCACTTCTCCAACCAGACTGAACTCCAGAGTAAGTCAGAAACCACCTATTCTAGAGCTTCCAGGATCTCGTCCCCGGCTTCGGGCGTGCGATCGGAGTTAGAACCCATGAAATCCGCACGTGTATATTAGCAGCTTAGCTTGTTTATAGCCTGTGTAATTCTAGACACTGAACGTTTTGTTCTCTTCTTAAATACTAGCTGAGTGTCGTCGTTAGTCAAACAGTATATCCAGTTCCCGGAGGTCCGGTTAGGAAATACTTTCATTCGACCGAGACACAAATGATCATCCGTACCAGCAAAGCTCTGTTAGGAGACCCCCTGGGCACCCTCTGAGAGAAGGCTGTGGAAATCCAGAGCACTCCTCAGGGTCCAAGGAACGGGGGCTTGGCACAGGACCTTCCCTTTTGCAGTCAGAAGTCCAGAAAGAAAAGGTTTATTTTTTTTGACCTTCATCTGATATTGAGAAGTGTGGTTGCAGTACAAGTGGGACTTCTTCCAGAGCCGCAGGTGGGCGAGTGTGAAGGTCAAGGGTTAGGAAAAATGGGAAGACTTTGTCCTGGGAGATTCCCGGTGCTTTGTGGAACCCGGGGAAACACTGCATGCTTTCCGTTGTTTCTGTGTGGACGGCCTTGGTACGAGGACATTTTTCAGAGAGAGAAGCAAGGAATCTCAGAGCCCAGGCATTCTTGGCATCCGTAGATCTTGACTGTAAGCTCTTGGCTGTCAGTTAGCCAGTCTTTTCTCGTGATCCTGTAACAATAGTACAGAATGAGGAAGTGCTGGTATCCAACGAGCAAAGCATACCTTTCTGATGGAGGGTCCTCTCGCCTGCTTGCTTGCTTTTTGTAACCTGGTACTTCCTCCTGCCCTCCCTCCTATGCTCTTTCAATGTGTGGGCCCCACCCCTTCCGGGAGCAGCTGGGCCTGGTTAGGCTGCAGTAAGCACCTCGCAGTGGTTGGAGTCAGCCGGTCCTGGGTGTTTGTCCCAGCTTGTTTGTGTGGACTCCGGCCTGGCGGGTGGCTCGTCCCGGGGAGGGCGGGCAGCGCCCAGAGCTTCTGCAGAACTCCTGTGTTTACACAGCCGCGTCGGGCAATGCCATCTCCCCCACGACACTCTCGGGGCAGGTTTCACATGTGGAAGGCCCGCCATCAGGCAGCACCCAGCTATTTCGGCGGTGGGTTGGGGGAGGCCCAAGTTCATAACTTTATTATTATTATTATTATTATTTTTTACAAAGAAACACCAAAGAAAGCTGTGGAAAGGAACTGGCTGCCACCCCCAAAAAGCCTAAGCAGAGAGGGCTGTACCATAAGGTGTTAATTACCACTCCCTTGGAGCACAAACATTGGTTTTTCAAAAGCCAGCTATCAGGAGAGGGGGAGCTATTAGGAGCAGCGTTGCAGGTGAGCCAAAAGGCTGCCCGTCCGTTTCTCCCGTTGCTGGCTCATCTGTGGGACCACTTTGGTGTGTAAGCAACCTGTGGCCTGCATCCGGGCCTTGAAGGAAGCACAACTTTGCCATCTTTTCCTCTGCCCTGTTGTACACCCCTCTCCCCCTCTATTCCGCTGGCTCACCAGTGGCTCCCATAAAGCCTTATCTAGCCCCTTGTCGGCACTGGGGGCCCGAGAGGCTGTCTCCCCGCTAGTCTGGCCTTTCCTGGAGTTAGGGCTCCTGTCCTCAAAGCCTTTCTGGACCAAGGAGGCGAATACCTGTGCATTTAGACACATAGGTTCGACCTGTCACTCTCACCCATCTTCCAAAGGGGAGCTTCACGTTGCCAGGGGGGAAGAACCATGACCTCCACTTATTTCTAAGGTGCTAGGGAAAGGTTCCAAGGTCGTCGGTCCCCATCTTCCCTCCAGCTTTACGGGCCGAGTTTCGTGGGACTGCTGACTTTTCTATCCTGTGATTGATTTACTGCCCGATGCTTCTGTTTCATTCCTGATCCTCTCTACTATGCATTTTCCTTTTATCAGGTGTACAAAGTTAAATACTGTGTATTTATCACTTAAAAAGACATGAACTTGAGAAAAAATAAGCCTTTGGTGTTTTTCCACAGATGTTTAAGCTTCTCTGTAAACTTGAAATAAACAAGACAGCCAAAATGGTGCAAAGCCGGCCTCCTTGGGATTTTTCTGTTGGTCGTGAAGTCGGCACCCTCTAGGACCTCTGTCCTTACCTCTGTTTTCCTTCCTTAGGTCGACGTGAGATCAAATGCCAGGTCAAGGCTAATGTATCCAGCGTGACGTTACTCATCCCCAATTTAAGCATGTCCTGGTGTCTTGCTCAGAGTGTGGTCCCCAGACCAGCAGTGTCAGCTGCACTGGGAAGTGGATTAGGAATGCAGACTCCCAGGCCTCGCTTACCCAGGATCCCCAGGTGGCTGGTCTGCGCGCTGAAGTTTGAGAAACACGGCTCTAGCAGGCAGGCGATGGTTTGATGTTTCTGGTGGAGATCAAACAGGTGAGACATCAGACGCCCCCGTGGGTAGGCCGGCTACATGACATCTCACACGGTAGGTATTATGATGGGTCATCGCCTTTGCCCGAGCTTGTCGGCAAAGTCGGTGTTTTACAGCATTTCCACCGTTGCCAGTTTTCATGGCGCCTGGAGACTGTTTTGGAACGAATGGTTTCTCTGGACTAGAGGCTGAGGGTGCTTGCTTGGCTTTGCACCTCCGTTTTCTGTTATCAGAGGCAGCAGGTGAAGTCTGAAAGCTTCCTGTTCCATCGCTGCAGAAATCCAACGATGAAATTCTGGCCGCTAAGAGTCAAAAGCAGGTGTTCTCGTGAAAGCCACACTGAGAACCCGGGCACGGATGGGCCTGGTCAGTTTGCAATAAGCACCTTGCGGTGGTTAAAAGGAATCTGATGAAAGCTGAAAGAATGCACACAGCTGCATCACTTTGCAAAGTTTTAGGGGTTCCAGAGACTCCCGGAAGCCCATTTCAGATGCAAGGGCCCCTACTTAAGAGGCAGTGCCACCAAGTGGGACATAGCTGAACCAAAAGCTGACTCTGGTGAATGAAATAATGCCGCCCCCAGCCCCCAGCCGTCACCCCCAACTGGCCCTATCATTAGAGGGAGGCTAAAAGGAGTCTCCTCCACTCCAGTAACCATCACTCCTTAGCCTGCAAGGTTCGAAGCCATTCCTAAAACTTCCAGCTCCATTTGAGCTGTAGGTTTAAGTGGGCATTTTTCAAAAAAAAAGATAGCATGAACCAGAGTTTTTTCAGAGGGGTTCATAAACCTTTTTAAAAAAATGTTTTTATTGGTTTTAGAGAAAAAGGAAGGTAGAGAGAGAGAAACATTGATGAGAGAAACATCAATTGGCTGCCTCCTGCATACCCCTACTGGGGATCGAGCTTGCAACCTGGGCATGTGCGCTGGATGGCATTCAACCAACTGAGCCACCCCAGCCAGGGCCAGTAAACCTTTTTCCTCCCCACAAAGTAAGAAAAGCCCAAGTTGGTCATTTGCCCACCGGAAGCGGAGCCCTTTAAAAATAAGCTGTTCCTTCAGTGCTCGGAAATGAATGCATGACGAGGGGGCGGGCAAGCTGCTGTCTTTAGGGAGACCTTGAACACCTGGTGCAGAATGAAGTCAGTGTGAAGGCTAAACTAGAAATAGCTTCATTAATATTTCACACTCGTGGCAACGGAGGTGGAGGTGGTGCTGCTTCTGGTGGGAAGCTTCTGGAAAGCAAATGGGGTCGGGGGAAGAGAAGCCGTTGTCATGTTGCCTAAAAACGGGACCCCTAGAGTGTATATAGTGCCATCATATTAGGGAAATTGTAACCACGGGTCAGGCGAGCTGTCCCTAGAGAAAAGAAATCTTGTAAACTCTGCAAGAACACGGCCTGGTGAAGATCAAAATCCTTGGGCCTTTAAGAGAAAGCTGAAGTAGTGAAAAAAGTACCTAGGCTCCAGCAACAGACTGAGCACAATGGGCTGGGACAGTGATGGCGAACCTATGACACTCGTGTCAGAGGTGACACGCGAACTCATTTTTTTGGTTGATGTTTCTTTGTTAAATGGCATTTAAATATATAAAATAAATATCAAAAATATAAGTCTTTGTTTTACTATGGTTTCAAATATCAAAAAATTTCTATATGTGACACGGCACCAGAGTTAAGTTAGGGTTTTTCAAAATGCTGACACACCGAGCTCAAAAGGTTTGCCATCACTGGGCTGGGACAACAAACGGATTTACTAGGGAAGGAAAGAACGTTTTAGCTCGTGCTAGGAAACCACGCAGATGGAGATTAAGAAAATCATTTGTTTTAATGTTTGGTCCTCAGTCATCTCAACATACCTCTTCTCAAAAGAGAAACACTAACTCCGCCTCATGATTACACAGACAAAGTCTGGCAGGGGGAGAGCAGGTGGGCATGCCACGCGTCCTTGCACCTGCACCGCTGGACCTGCCCTGCAGGGGGCGCCCCAGGAGAGCTGAAGAGAGCCGGCCCTGGAGATGGCCCCAGCCCTGTGGCTACAGCAGCGTCACTGCCCTGGGGCCACAGCTCACCCAAAGGATCCCCAGTTGAAGGGTCAGCAAAGGTGACCCAGCCAAGAACAGGGTGGTTAACGATGCACATCTTGCAACACAAAACGGGAGCAGCTGGGCAACCCTGAAGGACATGTGTGGAGTGGAAACTGACTCAGAATCTCGGACTTTCCCTGGGGTGCCATGGAAGCCTTTTCTCCCTTCTCTTTTATTTCTCCTTTGATGAGTGCCGTGGGGAGCCCAGATGTGGGGTAGACATTACTGGTCCATCTCATTGTTGATACCCTGCAAAAAATGACATATTTGCCATTAATTGATATGCTTATGGATAAACGTACACTCACCCAGTGCTGCTGCCCGCAGGCAAGCCTGGAGCATTCTGGGTGGCGAGGGCCAGGTGCTTTTGCTGAGGACTTGGGACAGCCCTTCATAGCCGCAGGCACTCAAGTTGGTCCTAGTACAGTGGCTGCAGAGCACGGTTCCAACCCCTTTTGCTATGCAAGGCAATTCTGTTGTAATATGTTATCATAACTCACCAGAGATGTCACCGATTAAAAGAAGGCTAAATTTTATTTTTTTAAATGTTTTTAATTTTTTTAAAGTTAATTTCAGAGAGGAAGGGAGAGAGAGAGAAACATCAATGATGAGAGAGAATCATCGATTGGCTGCCTCCCACACGACTGGGAATTGAACCCGCAACTCGGGCATGTGCCCTGACCAGAAATCGAACTGTGACCTCCCAGTTCATAGGTTGATGCTCAATCACTGAGCCACACCAGTCAGGCTAGATTTTAAAGAGTGGGTCCATGTGAAGTAAGGACTAGGGCAGGTGTTGTAGAGCTGGAGCAGGTGACCCGGGTGGCGTGGGACTGCCGGGGGTGTCGGGCCCAGCGCTCAGTGTTGTCACCACTGGTACCGGAGGCAAGTGAGATAAGTTCGGGGGGTGGTCTACCTGCTCGTACTCTTCCACGTATTTGTACTTCTTCTCCCGGTAGTAGTATCTTTTCTTCATGCAGTAGAGGACTATGACGTCACACAGCACTGTTGCCTGAAAGAACGAGCCAGGATGTGTTCGTCCCTGTTTCTCTGCGCCTGGGATCTTCCAAGGAAAAGAAAGTCTCCTCCACCTCGGTGGAGACGGCCAGGCCCTGAGGGGTGCAGTCCTCCGGAAGGGGAAGTGGGGGTGGAGGTGGGGGGCGGGAAGGAAGCCCAGAGGGTGGAAGGGAAGGCCAGGCTGAGCCGAGGGGCTTGCCTGCTGTGCTAACTACTGCAGAGGGCCCCAGTCCAGGGGTGAACAGAGTCTAAGTCACTCACCACCCCGAAGAGCGCCAAGCCGGAGCCAATGTTGATCATGGTTGGGATGATGTCAAATTTCCCAGCCTGCAAAGGACGGGGGGGTTGGGGGGGGATGTTGCGATAGGGGTGGGTAAAGGGCAGGTAAAGAGTGGGGAGAGGACACCTCGCCCCTGGCCCACCCAGAAGAGGGAAGAGCAGGGTCTGGGTGAGGGGCTGGCAGCCAGGCTACCTTTCCGAACACGATGATGTCGAAGCGGATGCCGTAGGCCTTGATGAGTGTGCGGTGCTCCGTGCCAGTGAGGTCGTTGTAGTACTTGGCAAACCTGGGGAAGGAAACAGGTGAGGGGAAGGCACAGCAGTGGGAAACCGTGGCCGGATCTGCCCTCTGGGTCCTGGGCCAGTGATGTTACAGCAGAATCCTCCCCGCCCCCTCCCTGAGGCCTCGCAGCATTGGCACTGGCCAAAGGTTGGCTCTGCCTGCTGAACAGAAGACACCTGAGCACCTCGGGGCCTCTCCCGGCTCCTGTGTGGGTGGGCCACACAGTAGGAGGACTGGCTTGGTGACAAAGCTTCCCACTCTCCTAACACGGCGGCCTCCTATGTCTTCAACCGGAACCTCTAGCTCTGAATGTCCTTCCCTCCTGGCAGCAGAGCCACCTGCCTCTCAAGGAGACCCTGGCCACTAAGGGATGTCGCCGGCTATCAGCATCCTCCAAGACTGTGAAGTTGGTCACTCCCAGCATCAGCACTGGACTTTTTTTTTTTTTTAAAGAACCATTGCTCCATCAGCGGATAAATGGATAAATGTGGTATATCCACACAATGGAATGTCATTTGGCTATAAAAAGAGATGAAGTACTAATAAATGCTACAGCATGGATAAATCTCTAAAGAAACAAGATGCTGAGTGAAAGAAACCAGACACAGAAGGCCACATGCTGTATGAGTCCATTCATATGACAGTCCAGAACAGGCAAATGCAGAAACAGAAAGTAGATGAGAGGTTGCCAGGGGCTGGGGAGAGGGGGACAGAGAGGTGAAAGCTAAAGGGTACGGGTGATGGAAATGTTCTAAAACTGACTGTGGTGGTAGGTGCACAACTCGGTGAATGTACTGAAAACAGAATTCTATACTTCAAATGGGTGAACTGTGTGGTATGTGAACTGTATCAAAGCCTTAAAACACACACACACACACACACACACACACACACAGGGAAATAGCTGAGGGAGAACCATTGAGACGTGATACCATTTGCTGCCTGTTTTATACAGGAATCCCGGAACCTAAACTCGTGGCCCGTGATCTGTCCCCGTACCATGGCCCAGGCCTGGGACTTGGGCAGGGCCAGATGCTGGCAGGAGTCAGGGGAGGGCTGTCCTTGTGAGGGTCCCATCGGCTTCTCTCTGTTTTGGGGTTCCAGCCCAGTGGTTTCTACAAGAACTGTGTGAGGGTAGAAACAGAGCAACACAGATCGAAATCCTTGCTTAGGAAAAGATTCAAACATCTGCCTTTCTATCCGTGAGCCAGATGGTTCAAAAGGACTGCAGATCACATGTGCATTTGATTACCCATGTCACCACTAGAGGGAGACATGCAACACAAAAAGCATCACTGATCTACTCAGGTGGCCCCTCCTGGGACCTTTTTTTTTTTTAATTTCAGAAAGGAAGGGAGAGGGAGAGAGAGAAACATCAATGATGAGAGAGAATCATTGATCAGCTGCCTCCTGCATGCCCATACTGGGGATCGAGCTCGCAACCCGGGCATGTGCCCTTGACCCTTCAGTCCACAGGCCGACGCTCTATCCACTGTACCAAACCAGCCAGGGCCTGGGGCCTGTTTTTGATAGTGGCTACTTGTGTGCAAGATTCGACAAAGGGCAGGGGCAAACGTATGTGGCGACAGGAAAGTGGCAAACGGGACCCTGGCCCCTAAGATGAGGACACACTGAGTTAAGGCAGGCCCTGAATCTAATATGACTGGTGTCTTTCTAAGAAGAGGAGGGGACACACAGACAGAGACCCAGAGGGCAGAAGGCAGAGACTGGAGTGACGTGTCTACCAGCCAAGGGACACCAAGGATTGTCGGGAGTCACCGGAAGCTGGAAGAGGCAAGAAAGGAGCCCGGCCTTGCTGACACCGGGATGTGGGGCTTCTGCCCTCCAGAACTGTGAGAGGATAAACTCCTGTTGTCCCCAGCCCCCTGGTTTGTAGTAATCTGTTATGGCAACCCTAGGAAACGAATACACAGCACTTTCAACAGAGAAATACCAGCAAAGGCCCATCCTGAGACTGAAACCTGTATGTGCACATTGGAGATGCCGGGGCAGACTCTGTATTTGAGAAATCAGTTCCTGGGTCAGAGCCCAGAGGCCTCTGGACTAGAGGGTCACAAACTCAGCCCTTCCTCGAAAGCAGTGAGTGAGGGTCCCGGCTGAGGCTGGCTCGAGAGAGTAGAGCAGCCAGCCTCCCTCAGCTGCTCTGTAAATTTCTTTTATTTTTAAATTTTTTATTGATTTCAAAGAGGAAGGGAGAGGGAGAAGGAGATAGAAACATCAACGATGAGAATCATTGATTGGCTGCCTCCTGCCCACCCAACACTGGGGATCAAGCCAACAACCTGGGCATGTGCCCTGACTGGGAATTGAACCATGACCTCCCGGTTCATAGGTCGATGCTCAACCACTGAGCCATGCAGGTCAGGCTCAATATGTTTCTTGAGACAAGAAAGGGCGGGCAAGCAGGGCTCTCACAGGCCAGGATGCCACAGGCACACGGCCTCTCTCGGAGCATTCTTCCTGGCACACAGCTCCCATCTGCCCGTGGCAGCTGCCTGAGTGCTGGTCTTAGGTGGGTGTGGATACCCCCACTGGGGAGTGATCCAGTCACCATCACCCGCCACACATGCCCACCCATCAGCCCAAGCCCATGCCCATGCCCACGCCCACCTGAAATTGTAGCCGGGGGACACATTGTGGTCCAGGTCCCGAGTGTCCAGGCGGCGGAAGGAGTACCTGGGCAGGCAGAAGGAGGCAGCTCTGTCCAGGTTGCAGTCCCATTTGATCTGGATCCCCATGATGCCGCCCTGTGGGTTGTGAGCAGAGACAAAGCATGCTTTCCTTAGAGCCTGTTTTGAAATGAGACGTGCCGGAGACTGTGCCAGCAAAGCCAGGGCCCGTGCCTACCTCGACAGCCATGTCCTGGAAGCTGTGCCCTGCATTCTCCACTATTTTGCCAAGACGGAAGATGGGGCAGAACGGATCTGTTGCGGCATTGTAAATGCACGACTTGAGGTAGGTAGTGGTGATGTTGGGGAGGATGTTTCTCCTAAAGTTGGGAGGAGGCAGAAAATAGAAGCGAGGAAAATCTCAAAAAAGAGGTCTCTCCAAGACACTGGTGAACTCACACAGCCGACCACCACTTACTTGGTGAAGTTAAATTTGGGATACCAGATGTTGTTCTTAACCAAAAGGGTGAAGTTTTCTGCAGCCTTTAAAAAGGCAGGTCTGAAAAAAAATGATAACGTATGGTTAATGATAACATTGTTAATGTAAGTATAAATATATGTACACTCACAAAGCTATGTAATATTTCTTAAAATTGATTTCAGAGAGGAAGGGAGAGGGAGAGAGAGATAGAAGCATCAATGATGAGAGAATCATTGATCAGCTGCCTCCTGCACGCCCCATACTGGGGATTGAGCCCCAAACCCGGGCACGTGCCCTTGACAGGAATCAAAGCTGGTCCGCAGGCTGATGCTCTATCCCCTGAGCAAAACTGGCTAGGGCACTATGTAATATTTTTTAAAAACTAACCAGTATTTATTTATTTATCTATTTATTTGTTTATTTATCTATTTCCTTGAGACAGAGAGAGGGAGGGAGGGAGAGCAAGAGAAAGAGGGAGAGAGAGAGAGAGAGAGAGAGAGAGAGAGAGGAGAGAGGAGAGAGGGAGAGATAGGAGAGAGGGAGAGAGAAACATCCACTGGTTGCCTCTTGCACACACCCCAGCTAGGGATTGAACTCACAACCTTGGTAAGTGCCCTGACCAGGAAGCGAAACCATGACCTTTGGTGCACGGGACGATGCCCAACCAACTGAGCCACACCAGCCAGGGCCCTATGTAATACTTTTAAAACATATACACATGTGTTACAATGGCATTGTGTCAAAGTAAAAGGGGGGGCATTTCTAGCACTTTCTACTCTGCTGTGTAAACACTAGGTCAAGAGGGGAGATTATAGGCCAAGCCCTCAGCTTTCTTCCTCTCCGGGCCTCCTGCCCAAGGCAGCAGGAACTGGAGAGCCTGAGGAACAGCTAAGGGGGGGCATGCCCCGTGGGCTCACTGGAATTCTCTCGGCTGTGCTGTGACATTGCAGGGCTCACTGCCCTCGGGGAGATGCTCAACAGACTGGTTTTACAAAAGTCAAAGCAAAGGTCAGTTCACCTATAGGCTGGATCCTGACCTCTCAAAAATACCCAGAGAGTGGTGTCCTCTGGCCCACAGCTTCTCCCAAGTGCCACATCAGCTCCTGTCTGACAAGACGAGTGGAATCTGCCCCCCAGGGAACCCACTTTGATATATTTCCACAGGAGAATCTGGCACTGGAGGCTGACCCCTCTGTTGGGGAGGCCTCCCCGGATCCAGATGGAATCTTTAAAAATATAAACAACTAGAGGCCCAGTGCACGAAATTTGTGCACTCGAGTGGGGAGGTCCCTCAGCCCAGCCTGCACCCTCTTGCAGTCCAGGATCCCTCGGGGGAAGAGGCTCCGGCCACCACCCCTGCGCTCACCAGCCATGAGCCTGGCTCAGGGCTTCTGGCTGAGTGGTGCTCCCCCTGTGGGAGTGCACTGACCACCAGGGGGCAGCTCCTGAGTTGAGCCTCTGCCCTGTGGTGGTCAGTGCACATCATAGCAATCAGTCATTCCACCATTTGGTCGATTTGCATATTTTCCTTTTATTATATAGGATAGTCTTCCCAACCCTAAGACAGGCGCAAGGCCAATGGCAAGTCAAACAATGTCACGTGAAGTTGCAGTTAACATTACTGGCTGCCCAACGTGAGGATCGGGGGCTTGTTCTTGGTGAAAAACGGACTTAAGGCAGAACTGTTTCTGGTCAGTTATTTGCAACTGACAGAATCCTAACACAGAGATAAGTCATCTGCTCTCTCATCATGACAAATGCTGGAACCCATCTTGTCAACCCATCTCGCCAACCCATCTCACCACTCATGGTTGCTGACATGTGGTTGAGAACCGCCACCCCAGGGAAGCCTGCCTCCACACAGACACCAAGAGCACAAAGCCACACATCAAAGGTGTCACTTAACTCGCCTGCCACCTTCCCTTCGGCCTAAGAACCAAAGTTGAGGGCACTCCCTCCCCTTGGCCAGGACTCACTTTGGCACATTTGAGTCATCCTCCACCGGGCACCAGGCTGCCACCTCACACGTCTTCAGAGTCCCGTTGTAGGGCACGCATCTTCCTGTTGCAACTCCTACGGGGATGAGGGGGACCCAGTCCACAGGTGGTCTCCCGTTTTCTACTTCAGTGAAGTAGAGGGTGGCAGCCCTACCGTGGCACCCTAAGCGATCAGTCCTAAGCTGTGCCAATTCTCGGGTTTACACAGTGCCCCAAAATTGGAAGTGGAGGAACATGGTTGCCTGAGTCCTCGCCACATCTCTGCTTTGCCAACTGCAGGGCTGGGGTGATGCCAAGCCACAGCACCGGGCAAGATCTGGGATGGCTTCTTGGGCGCCAATGGCAGAGGTGACTGTCGAGAGCCTCCCTCAGGATCATGTGAAGGCATGGGGGCACGTGGAGGATTTCTCCATCCTGAGATTCCTCTAGCAGGGGAGCCCCTCAGGGGAGGCGATGTGGTCGGGGGCTGCCGTCTCACGTTCATACCACTGCTGTGGGTGTTGGTAGAGCCAGCAGGACAGTCGGAGTCTGACTTACAGACACTGGTCTTATCTGGAAGCTGAAAGAAGAAGGAGGAGTGAAAACAGGTTCCACGTGGCCAGCCCCGCACACAGCGGGTCCGGGTTGGAGGGGGCGGCACGAGGCCCGAGCTTTTTTCCGAGAAGCTGCCTACCTCAGGGCAGAAGCCTTGGGTCTGGTTCATGGTGACAATGATGTTGGTCATGATGAAGAGAGAGTTTTCCTCCTACAGCGGGGACAGAAGGGAGAGCCCTGCCATGTCACCTTCAGAGGAGCCAAGCAGAGCCACACAGCCAGACGTTCATTTAACAGGACAGTACCACCCTGGCCGGGTAGCTCAGTTCATTAGAGCCTCATCCCTATACACCAAGGTTGTGGATTCAATACCCAGTCAGGGCACACACAAGAATCAACCCATGAATGAGTAAGTGCAACAACAAATGGATGTTTCTCTCTTTCTTTCTCTGTCTCCGCCCCCCCCCCCCCCACACCCCGCCTTCCTCTCTTTCTCTAAAATCAATACATAAAAACCAAACAAACAGACAGTATCTTTCACTTCTTGCACATGACAAGCAGAAAACAATTTTAAAAACTGATCTCATGGTCTCCCATTCTCCCCTCTGAGAGTTTGTTTATAGCCGAACGGAAAACAGGGACTCTAGCAAATGCTTGTGCACTCATGTTCACAGCAGCATTATTCACAATGACCCAAAGGTGGGAACAACCCCAGTGTCCACCGACAGATGAATGGATACACAATGGTGGTCTATGCCTATAATTGGAATACTATTCAGCAATGAAAAGGAAGGGCGCACTGACACCTGCTACAACTGGATGAACCTTGAGAACATGATGCTGAGAGAGAGAAGCCAGATGCACAAGTCTACACATACTGTAGGATCCCATTGCTGTGAAATGTAGAGACAGGGAGCAGACTGGCTCTTGCTGCGGGGTGAGGGGAAGGGTGAACTAGAGTGGCTGCTTAATGAGTATGGGGTTTCCTTGGAGGGTGACGAGAATGGTTTGGAGCTAGATTGAGGTGATGGTTGCACAGCATCATGAATGTGCCACATGCCACTGAATTTTTCATTTTGAAATGCTTAATGCTGTGACATGTGAATTTCACCTCAATTTTTTAAAAAAAGTCTATAACCTAAAATGGTTCCTTAATAAGCTTGACTAATGGAGGGAAAAGAGCCAACAAGTGCCCCAAACATCCTCTGCCAACCGGATGATCTCGGGGGACAAATAAAACCACCAAACAAACATTGAAAGGTCTCGAATTTGGCTGCTTTTCTTTCCTAACCGGAATTAAAACAAACAAACAAATCACGCCAGAGGAGACTCAGGCAGGGTCGGCCAGCGACCTTCTCCCTTTCAGATGGCTCTGTTTTCTCCTCATAACTGTGGTGGTGCCAAATGATTCATGTATTAGAGTTTCTAAGACATTCGAGAGCAGTTTGTTGGGAATGAGACTGAAGAATTGCTAATAATGACCTCCTAGTACAGTGATTGCGAACCTATGACACGTGTGTCAGAGGTGACACGTGAACTCATTTTTTTGGTTGATTTTTCTTTGTTAAATGGCATTTAAATATATAAAATAAATATCAAAAATATAAGTCTTTGTTTTACTATGGTTGCAAATATCAAAAAATTTCTATATGTGACACGGCACCAGAGTTAAGTTAGGGTTTTTCAAAATGCTGACACGCCGAGCTCAAAAGGTTCGCCATCACTGTCCTAGTATAAGGAGTAAAGACAAAGACCCCACAGATTCTGGTTGGGCCTCCCCGTCACTGGGCAGCTTTCAGCAGCTCACACCCCGGAGAAGGGCAGAGTGGGTGCTGGAGCCATCTGGGGGATCAGAGTAATTCAAGTACCCAGGAGTCTGTAGGCATCTCCACCCCCAGGTCTGACAGGTGGTGGGAGCTCTGTAATAGCTGGCATCTTTGAGAGAAAGGCCTGGAACAAACCATGTTGGGAGCAGGGAAACGGCCACGGGAGGGGGCACAGGTGTGCAGGGAGCCCGAGTCTGTCCTGGCACCTGTTGGGTTCCCAGGTGTGCCCTCTGTAAACTCTCGGTGGAGACAGAAGGCCGCCCCTCCGCCTCTCCCGGGTTAGATGTGAACAATTCCACGTGGTTTACTTTTTGGTTCCTATCTCTCATCTAAGTTTAGGGAAGTTTCAGTCTGGAAATGAGCCAAGCAAGCGCCATGCAAACAACTGTTTGTGTTTCAACCTCGGAGAAGCACAAGGATGCCGCGGAAGCTCACGAGGAGCCCCGAGGGCCCACTTAGCCCCCAGGTCTGAGACGGGAGGCCGCCTGGCTGCGTGTTCCTTTCCACTGAGGGGCAGAAGCAAGGGCCGTATCCTTCCTTGGTTCCAATAAACAGGCTGAATGACACTTCCAGGATGGGGCCATGACTTGATAGGAAGCAGACGTCTCTCTGCTGAGACATGTGCGCGCCAACAGGACCAGCTCCAGCAGCTGAGAATCCCCTGTAAGACCCTCCCATTGAGAAGGCAGCAGGGGAAGGAACACACTTGAAGAGAGAGTTTCTGAAGTCCTTGCCATGCTCTGAGCCCAGAGTTGATAGCTTATCTGCATTTACCACTCTGGTCACCCCAGCCCTTAAGCCATCTGGAGGGCTGCGTTGGGGTTTGGCTGTGTGGTGCATGGCCATTACCAGGGCTGGAGAGAGTCAATATTTAACTTGGAGCTTTGTGGGTTCACAGACTAGAGACTAAGACGCTGTGTCAAATACTTTCTTCCTTTCCCTTTATTCCGGATGGAGCCCTATGTGGGGATGTCTGTTTCCTTCTGTTTGGCTTTTCATCTCTGGTTGTTGTTAAAGTTTTTTTAAAAATATATTTTTTACTAATTTCAGAGAGGAAGGGAGAGGGAGAGAGAAATAGGAACATCAATGATGAAAGAGAATCATTGATCGGCTGCCTCCTGCACACCCCACGCTGGGGATCAAGCCTGCAACCCGGGCATGTGCCCTGACCAGGAATGGAACCGTGACCTCCTTGTTCATAGGTCGACACTCAACCACTGAGCCACACCAGCTGGGCGCTGCTAAAGTTTTTAATGCTTTCTGAAAAGGTTCGCTTGTGGGTTTACAACCATAAAGCAAATACAGAATGTGGAAAGGTGATTCTTCTATCTGAATTTTCCCCCCGGACTTAAAACATTTGCCTTTTCACCTTTTGGGGCTTGAGACAGATCGAGATGCCCACATGGAAAGTTTCCTGTGTTGAAGCCAACTGCGGTTTAGAGCTGAAGAAACAGAGCCGACTGAATATTACCTCTTAGATTGCAAGCCAAAAGGAGATCTGTGTGCACTGATTTATTTCTTGGACTAAAACAAGCAGTCTGGGCATTGGGGATCTTAGAACACCGGCCATGCCAATCATGAATCAAATGTGCAAGGTCAGCAAAGAGCAGGGAGCTAAGTAGAGGCTTTCACCTTAGACAGAGTCGTAATGGGCAGCTTACCTGAGCTGGAATCACGTAATCGGCCACATCCCAGATCCGGAATCCGAGTTGAGAAGTGTTAGTCACAGTCACGCCCTTGGCTTTGGTAGTAACTGAGCTGACCACAGAGTCCACTTCCTGGTAGCCCTTTTCCCACACAAACACCCACCTATAAGATAAAAGGGGCCACTTGAATGGCCATTAGGACTTGGTGAATCTGCACTGATGCCAGGGAGCCTCTGCTAGCCAGAAGCTGGGAGAACCACGTTCACTAATTATGTGGCTTTGCAAAAGCCACTTAACTTTGTGGGGGTGTGGAGAGGGGTGCCCTCCATTTCCGCTTCTGCAAAATAGGCATAGTAGCACCTAAACCACAGGTGATTTGTGGGAAATTAATAAGATGATGGGAGTAAAGCACTTAGCACAGTGATCAGCAGAGAGAAAATGATCAGTTAATGCTGTCTTTCTTATTAGACATTTGAGCACTTTAAAACAAATTTTTTTTTATTGATTTCAGAGATGAAGAAAGAGGGAGAGAGCGATAGAAACATAGATGAGAGAGAATCATTGATCGGCTGCCTCCTGCACGCCCCCTACTGGGGATCGAGCCTGAAACCCGGGCATGTGCCCTTGACCGGAATGGAACCTGGGACCCTTCAGTCCACAGGCTGACGCTCTATCCACTGAGCTAAACTGGCTAGGGCTGAGCACTTTCAAATGCACTATGACCTGCAGAGTCACCAAGAGATAATACAAATTATGGTAATAACAGTTACCATTTGGGGTGTTTTTACGTGCCAGGCACTGATCTAAGCTCCTTATATGTATTAACTAATCCTTACCACTGTGTGAGGCAAGTATCATTATGATCTCCATTTAACAGAGAAGGAAACAGACACAGAGAGGTTAAGTCATTTGCCCAAAGTCACACAGCTAGTGAGTGGGATAATCAGGATCTGACCTCAAGCCTTCTACCTCTGAAGACTCTTCTCTTGCCTTCTATGCTATACTCCTTCTAGAAAAGATACACCTTTCAATTAGCTTTTTTGAGTAATTTTTATTTTTTCTCTAAGAATTCAAGTCACAGGTAATGCTTCTTTCTTCAGAAGAGGGGACATTAATGTCAGTCTGAATAATTAAAAATGGAAAGGCATCAGCACATAGTGGTTAGGGCACTGGAAAACAGATGGAAGCCAGCTGGTCTCCAGTTCATATCTCAGCTCTATCACTCGCTAAGGCATACCTTGTACCAAGTAGCTTAACTTCTCTGTGCCTCAGTTTTTCCATCTATAAGATGGGAATGATAACAGGACTTCCCAGGATTGTTATTGTGAGGTCTTAGAAGTTAATGCATGTCAAATGCTTAGAACAATGTTTGGGAGTCACCATTGATAGGATGAAATTGCCACGATGGGAGTATCTACACCACAGAAACTGGGCAATACTACAAATTAGAGCTATTGTTAAACCCTTACCAGTGAATAATACGGTGTTGTTTTTTTTCTGGAATCAAGAAATGCCATCATCCCTCTCTCCTCCTTATAAGCTCTAGATGCTGGACCTAAGTTTTAGTTACTTATTTATGGGTTTGTCTGATCTGAGCAGTCTCCAAATTCATTTCCCATCTAGAGACGAGTGTTTCCCCTTACAAGCTCTCTTCTTCAGGGTTTCTAGGAATTCAACTGCAATATAAGCTTCCATTTAACTCTAGTCGGATACACTGAAGCCTAGGGCCGGAAGGTCACTATAATCTCACCATCTATACAATGAATTGCTAAAGAGACACGTGATTTCACATCAGTATGTGATTTAACTGTCTCTTCATCATGTGACTGATGACAGAACTGGGTAATTGAGAAACGCGTGTTCAGTCTCTTTTTAAAGATGGGTTGCTATGGGTCACTAGGGGGGAAAAGACCACAATTTCAGTAAGATGAATTGGCAGGAAGTTAAGAGATGAGTGTTGTTGTTGTTTTTTTTTAAAAAAAGTGTTTAATTTAGATCCTGAGTCAGTTTTCATCATGGCAAGATGGATAAAAGCAAAGCATTTATTGCTTTAAAAAATCCTCATGCCGAAACCGGTTTGGCTCAGTGGATGGAGCATTGTCCTGCGGACTGAAGGGACCCAGGTTTGATTCCAGCTAAGGGGAATGTACCTGGGTTGCGGGCACATCCCCAGTGGGAGATGTGCGGGAGGCAGCTGATCAATGTTTCTCTCTCATCGGTGTTTCTGGCTCTCTATCTCTCTCCCTTCCTCTCTGTAAAAAATCAATAAAATATATTTTTAAAATACCCTCATAATCAAGGTAGACAACACTTCAAAAAAATCTTAAGAAACTGTGCTGCCCCAAAGAAATATAGCATGAGCCACATATGTAATTTAAAAAATTCTAGTAACCATGTTAAAATGAAAGAGATAAAATTAATTTTAATGAAACCAATATATTTTAACATGTTATCAATATAGGATGTAGTATTAGTGTGATTTTACTGTGCTTTTTGTTTGTATTATGTCTTCAAAATCTGGTGTATTTTACAGTGATAGCACATCTTAATTTGGAGTAGGAAGATTTTAAGTGCTCAAGAGCCACATGAGACTAGAGCCACCCTATCCTATAGTGCAGGTACAGATACAGTATTCCCTCTTATCTACTGGCAATGCAGTCCAAGAGCCCTAGGGGATGCCTGAAATGGGGGGATAGTTTCCTATACAGAGCTTTTCCCTATACACACATACCAATGATAAAATCTAACATAAATTAGATCCAGTAAGAAATTAACAATAACTAATGCTATCTAATAAAGAGGGAATATGCTAATTGACCCTCACATCATTGCAAAGATGGCAGCGCCAACCAATAAGGAGGGAATATGCTAATGGACTGCCCCGCCCTCAAAGATGGCAGCTCCCACAGCCATTAAGGAGGGGACATGCTGATTGCCACGCCCTCAAAAATGGTGGCACCCACAGCCACACGATGGCCGGCAAGGGAGGGTAGTTATGGGTGATCAGGCCAGCAGGGAAGGGCAGTTAGGGGTGACCAGGCCTGCAGGGTAGGGCAGTTGGGGGTGATCGGGCCAGCAAGGGAGCAGTTTGGCATTGATCAGGCTGGCAGGGGAGTGGTTAGGGAGTGATCAGGCTGGTAGGCAGAAACAGTTAGGAGCAATCAGGCAGGCAGGCAGGCAAGTGGCTGGGAGCCAGCAGTCCCAGTTGTGAGAGGGATCCCAAATTGGAGAGGGTGCAGTCTGGGCTGAGGAACAACCCCCACAGTGCACAAATTTTGTGCACCGGGCCTCTAGTAATAAAATAGAACAATTATAACAATACGCTGTGATCAGAGTTATGTGAAGGTGGTCACTCTCTGATAACTGACCTGGCAACTGAGATGGCTACTAAGTGATTAACAGGAAGGGACTGTACACAGCATGGAAACACTGGGCAAAGAGATGAACATGTCTCTAGTGGGATGGAGCAGGACGCCTTGAAATTTCATCATGCAACTTAGAATGGTGTGCACTTTAAAACTTATGAACTGTTTTTTTTCTGGAATTTCCCATTTAATAGTTTCAGACTTTGGTAACTAAAACTGTGGAAAGGGAAATTGCGGATAAGGGGGGGAAGGCTACTATATTATCTGCAGTCTAGAACTTCACAGATCCCTAAGGTAGATGTAAGCCGATCTTCCCATGAGCTTCAAGAGCTAAGAGGAAAAAGCTGCATGAGAGCTCGATTCCAAATGCTTCACATCCAACCCAGCAAGTCAGTTCAAGAAGCCAGCTGTATCGGGTCTCAAAATGCAAGGGTGCATCACAATGACTTCATCACAATGACTGAGTTTGTGGTGGAACTTAATGAGACTCGCTTGAGTCCAAACCTGGGGATGGGCTAGGTCAGTGGTCGGCAAACTCATTAGTCAACAGAGCCAAATATCAACAGTACAACGAATGAAATTTCTTTTGAGAACCAAATTTTTTAAACTTAAACTATATAGGTAGGTACATTGTTATTAACTTAATTAGGGCACTCCTAAGGCTTAGGAAGAGCCACACTTAAGGGGCCAAAGAGCCGCAGTTTGCCGACCACGGGGCTAGGTGGTTCTGGTGTGGAGTCCATACCCTGAAAGTCATTTTATTGAGTACTGTCAGTACCTACTGCTGCAGGGCTGATAGATGTTAAGAGGCAGAACCTGTCTGATCATGTGAATTCCCTGGGCAGTATTAACAGATTCCAAGCCCCACCCCAGGTTACTTTAAACAGTTGCTCAGGGTGAGTCTTTCATGATCAGGTAGGTTTGGGAAGCACTAGTTCCCAAACTTTGCTGCACACCAGAATTACCTACGGAGCTGGTCTTACTCTAGAGCAATGGAATCAGAAAGTCTGGGGTTGGTAGCCAGCAATTCGTATTTTTTTTAAAGATTCCCAAATGGCTGTTTGTGTAGTTTGGGGACTGCTGCATTAGGCCTTTTAAGTAAAGAAATGACAAAGCAGATAACATCTGTTAGCTCAGCAGCTATGCAACCATAACATCCCAGGTGGCCTTTGAAAGCAGGCCCAGTTGGTAAATTAATTCCCGCCTCCTCTCTCCAGTTTTATTAGATTGTAAGGGGGTGCATTCAATTACAATTAAACACTTTGTGAGGAATGATGGTGACTGGGCATATCTATGCAAAGAGGACAGCATGGGGAGTGATCAGGCTAAGGCAGGCAGGTACCTATACCAACCACCCCATAAGACGAAGGAAGCAAACTGGAAGTGTGACCTCTACTATCTTGGATTACCACATGGTGTTAAAGGACAGGACGGGAAACCACAGACCCAAAAGGAACCAAGTGTAATCCCAAACCACGGTTTCTGTTAGCAGATCATCAGAATGGGAAGTGGCAAAGATTGAGAAATTTAGGCAACGCGCTCCCCCTCCTTCCTGGAGCCAAAGGACATCGCGGAGCCAGTCAGAATGACAGGAAGCAGGAAAGGCGAGGATGAAGCTCTAGCCAGGATTTGTCCCTAAAACACAACATCCAGCAGACTTCTGCCTCAGTCTGGCACGGCGCCCATCCCCCGGTGGCTGGGGTCCCCGGAGGGGTGTGTCTCCGGCCTCGGGTCGCTGCCTTCCGGACCCCACCTGGAGGGCGCCCGCCGGGCTCACCCGATGACCTAGGCCAGGATGAGCAGGTGCACAGCGGGGACCCGGAGGGGGCAGCCTCCAGGCGGCCGGGTCCCCCGAGTCCCAGGACCCCACGGGGTCGCCGCCCCGGCCGCGCTCACCCGATGACGTAGGCCAGGATGAACAGCTGCACCGCCCGGTTCATGAGCCCCACTTTACGGCTGCGGATGAGCACGATGCGCGGCGTGTCGTACTCGAACAGGAAGGCCCCCAGCACGGAGCAGCAGCCCGCCATGGCCGCCGACCCGCCGCAAGGCTGCGCACTGTGGCCCCGCCGCCCGCTCGGCGGATAGCCTCCGGGCCCGGAGCCCCGCCCCTCCCGCCAGGAGCCCCGCCCCCTCCCGCCAGGAGCCCCTCCCCTCCCCACCCGGAGCCCCGCCCCTCCCGCCAGGAGCCCCGCCCCCTCCCGCCAGGAGCCCCTCCCCTCCCCACCCGGAGCCCCGCCCCCTCCCGCCTGGAGCCCCGCCCCCTCCCGCCTGGAGTCTCGCCCGGAGTCTCGCCCGGAGCCTCGTTCCGCGGCGACGTCACGCGGAGGAGGGCTCGGAAGGAGGCGGTGCGGGCCTGTGGGGAACCCGCCAGGCGGTAGGTGGGACCTCCCCCTCGGATACGGGAGACGCCTCTGGAGTCTGGGGAGTCGGGGGGTCAGAGACCCTCTCGAGAGGACCGCGGAGGACGAGCGACCCGCGCTTCAGGGGGACGGAGGGAGGGGGTTGAGTGACCCCTCAGGAGGGCTGAGGAGAAGGAGTGGCCTGCTTAGGTCGCGTGAGGAGGGGTAATGAGCAACCCCCTGAGGGGGTCTAGGGTCTCCAGAGGCCTGGGGGCGGGGCCCGCGGGGACAGTGTAGGTGGGGGACCCTGCTGCCTCTCAGCCTCTGGGGGCGGGGCGGCGGTGACCTAAAGGCCAGGCCAGGTGCCCTAGGAGCCTGAGCTGGAACCGCGCACCCTGTAGTGTCCCTCCTGGAATGGAAGCCAGGCACATCCTAAGCCGGTTGAGATGCTCCCTTAGTTGCAGGACAGGGGAGGAGGCAGCCTGAGCCAGGTGAGAAAAATGGTCAAAAGATTTGAGTAGACACTTCTTCAAAGAAGGTACACAAATGCTCAATAAGGATGTGTAACACATTCAATATCTCTAGTCACTAGGGAAATGCAAATCAAAATCACAATGACATACTTCACCCCATTGGCTTAGCTATAACTGAAAACAGGCAATTAAAAAGATGGCAAGGTGCCCTAACCGGTTTGGCTCAGTGGGTAGAACATCCGCCTGCGGACTCAAGGGTCCCAGGTTCAATTCCGGTCAAGGGCATGTACCTTGTTTGCGGGCACATCCCCAGTAGGGGAAGTGCAGGAGGCAGCTGATCGATGTTTCTCTCTCATCAATGTTTCTAACTCTCTATCCCTCTCCCTTCCCGCTGTAAAAAAATCAATAAAATATACATATATATATATATATATATATATAAAAGATGGCAAGTGTCCCCGTGGGGCCTGCATGGCTCAGTGGTTGAGCCTCGACCTATCAACCAAGAGGTCACGGTTCGATTCCTGGTCAGGGCACATACCCAAGTTGCAGGCTCAATCCCCACTGTAGGCTTGCAGGAGGCAGCCAATCAATGATTCTCCCATCATTGATGTTTCTATCTCTCTCCCCCTTCCTCTCTGAAATCAATAAAAATACATATTTTTTTTAAAAAATGGCAAGGTTGTAGAGAAATTGGAAGCCTCACATTGCTGGTGGGAAAGTAAAATGGTGCAGCCATTTTGGAAAATAGTTTGACAATTTTTCAAAGTGTTAAACAGAATTACCATATGACCAAGCAATTTCACACACACACACACACACACACACACACACTTAGGTGTATATATATCCAAGAGAATTGAAAAGATATGTTCATGCAAAAACTTGTACATGAATGTTCATGGCAGCATTATTTCTAATAGCTAGCAAGTGGAAGTAACCTAAATTCCTGTCTACTGATGAATGGATAAGTAAAATGTGGTATAGCCATACAATGAAATATTTTTTAGCCATAAAAATATATGCTATATGCTACATAAAAATATATGTATCATGTGTTGATACATGCTACAACACATGAACCCTGAAAACATTATGCTGAGTGAAAGAAGCCAGACACAAAAGGTCACTTTTTAAATTTTTTTAAAATGTATTTTATTGATTTTTTACAGAGAGGAAGGGAGAGGGACAGAGAGCTAGAAACATTGATCAGCTGCCTCCTGCACACCCTCCACTGTGGATGTGCCTGCAACCAAGGCATGCCCCTGACCAGAATTGAACCTGGGACCCTTCAGTCCGCAGACTGATGCTCCATCCACTGAGCCAAACCTGCCAGGGCAACTTTTTAAATTTTTATTGATTTCAGAGAGGAAGGAAGGAGAAAGAGATAGAAACATCAGTGATGATAGAGAATAATTGATTGGCTGCCTCCTGCACACTGGGGGTTGAGCTTGCAACCTGGGTACATGAGCTGACTGGGAATTAAACATGATCTCCTGTCCCATAGGTCAACGCTCAACCACTGAACCACACCAACAGGGCTAAAAGGTCACATCCTATATAATAAAAGCCTAATAAGCTAAGTGTCCAGTCGTCTGGTCATCCAGTCAACCAATCAAAGTGTAATATGCTAATGATATGCTAAGGCTGCTCAACTGCTTGCTATGACATGCACTGACCACCAGGGGGAAGATGCTCCAACTAGTAAGTTAGCTTGCTGCTGGGGTCCTGCCAATCAGGATGAGCCAGACACACCCTGGAGCCCTCCTGTAGTCCCTCCCAGCTGGCCAACCTCCCAAATCCCTCCCTAGCCCCAATTGTGCACCAGTGGGGTCCCTCGGCCTGGCCTGGACCCTTTCACAATCCGGGACCCCTTGGGGGATGTTGGAGATCCCGCCAGCCAGGCCTAGGGACCCCACTGGTGCATGAATTCATGCACTGGGGCTCTAGTATTATATAAATTCTGTTTTTTTGAAACATCCAGAATAGGCAAATCCACAGAGACAGAAAGCAGATTAGTGGTTTCCAGGAAAGGAGGTATTGGGACTGATTGCTAATATGTATGAGGTGTCCATTTGGGGTGATTAAAATGTTCTGGAAAATTTAGATGCAGAACTCTTGTGAATACACTAAAAGCCACTGAATTGTACACTTTAAAAGGGCAGATTTGATGGTATGTGAGTTATATATAAAATTTTAAAAAGAAACAGAGCAGACAACCAGGTTCTCAGGGGAAAAAAAAGAAGTACATACCACAAAATAATGAGCCAAACCTGGTGTTCTTTCTTCATAGGGGAAAACCTCAGGCCCTCACACAGAGCATTTTTATCTTAGATAAAGTCCTAAGTCTGGCTTATCTGGTGTCCTTGGTTGCATGTGAAGCCAGTTCACTCATGACAATGTTCTCTAAAAACTGCTCGTCCTCACAGAGATGGCCCCAGCACCCATTTTTATGCTGTGACCTTGTCAATTGAACCACAAGGGTAACCTGACCCAAACAGAGTCAATCTGATGGTCTCTTTAGGAAGGGTTGCAGTGGGAGAGAGGAGGCGCTTTGTTCTCTGCAAGTGACTAAAACTGAATTGAGTAACCTCAGGAGTTGTGGCAGAGTCATCTATTTTATTTTATTATTTTATTTTTTAAATATTTTTATTGAGTTTATTTATTTCAGACAGGAAGGGAGAGGGAGAGAGAGATAGAAACATCAATGATGAGAGAGAATCATTGATCGGCTGCCTCCTGCAAGCCTCACACTGGGAATCAAGCCCACAACCCAGCATATGCCCTGACCAGGAATCGAACCTGTGACCTCCAGGCTCACAGGTTGACGCTCAATAGCTGAGCCACACCGGCTGGGCAGAGTCATCTATTTTTAAAAAATACTGATTTTAAAGAGAGAGGAAAGGAGAGAGGTACATCAATTTCTTATTTCACTTATTTATGCATTCATTGGTTGATTCTTGTATGTGCCCTGACCAGGAATTGAACCCAGAACCTTGGTGTATCAGGACAATGCTCCAACCAACTGGGCTACCTGGCCAAGGCCGTGGTAGAGTCATCTTGGTGGAGAAGCCAAGGAGGGGAGCCTGCAGGATCAAAGAATGACGCAGATGGGCAAAGGAACACAGAGGTGAGAGTAAGAAAATGGCCTCTTTGGTTTTTGCTGAGTTTCTATTTCCTGGTTCTGCCCACTTTGTTCACCTTTGCCCTTAAGATACCCCATGACCTTGTAATAAATGTACTTTTTTTTTTTTTTGAGCTGGTACGCTTCTGAAAGTTGGAATTGAAAATACTTTGGTTATGGTGCTAGGTTCCAAGAGATGAAAGATATACTGTCACCAGTAATGTGGGTGTTAACTTTAACTGTTTGTATGAAGGCAGCGAATTAGAAAGAGGTGGGAGGCACTGCCTGAGGACACCAGTATTAAGAACAGCAATAATAGCCCATTAAGAGAAATAAGTCCCTATAAAAAGCAGAGCTGAGAACTCCAAAAAGCTCTTCAGTCTGGGACCATTTAGTTGAGAGGCCAGCAGTGGCCAACATTGGTGTGCCTTAGGGTGTCATTTGGTTATAGCATGGTAAAAATGATGTTTGTCACAATGGCCTTGAGCCACAAAAGGCCAGTCAGATGAAGCAATATTCTTTGATGAAATGAAAAAATTGTTTACATTAAATGTTCAGGCATTGAAAGATGTAAGATTCACTTACCTGGCACAGATCTTGTGAAATACGTCATTGTATAACAGATTCATGTGGTCCAAATGTACAATTACATATACCTCTAGAAATAGCTCATCTTCTAAATGAAAAACAGGTTGGTTGCAAAAGTGAATAATGATAAATTATTTTCTAATTTTGTTTTTGCTTTCCCCATGGAATCCTTGAGGCTGAAGGAAGCTGTTATAGAACAGAAAAAAAAAACCTGACTCTAATCTAAAATCACAGATAATCCTCTGTGCTATCTGCTGCATCAGTGGGTCTCAAACCTGTCAGACCCAATGTCCCTTTTAAAATAAATATTTTCTAATATCCCTTTAGTAGCCCCGAAAGAAATTACACATGGAATATAATCTACCTGCACTCAATTAAATATGCATATATGTAAATGTATATATGTATTTGGTTTGCATATTCATGATGATTAATGATGTTGGGCTTTTCATGTGCATATTGGCCATTCTATATATCTTTGTAGAAATTTCTGTTCAGCTCCTTTGCACATTGTTAATTAGGTTGTCTCTAAGTTATAAAGATTCTTTAGCTGAAACCGGTTTGGCTCAGTGGATAGAGCTTTGGCCTGCGGACTGAAAGGTCCCAGGTTCGATTCCGGTCAAGGGCATGTACCTGGGTTGTGGGCACATCCCCAATGGGAGATGAGCAGGAGGCAGCTGATCAATGTTTCTCTCTCATCGATGTTTCTAACTCTCTATCTCTCTCCCTTCCTCTCTGTAAAAAATCAATAAAATATATATTTTAAAAAAAAAGATTCTTTATATGTTTTAGATACAATTTTTATATGATATATGATCTTCAAATATTTTCTCTCATTCAGTGGGTGGGGTGAATTACAGGTTATAGAAGTGGAAAAACTGGGGAGTATGATATTCTTGCAGATGAACTAGACCTATTTTTGTAATTGTGTCTTGAAATCCCAGCACATTTGCCGTTTGATCTCTAGGCCGTAAAAAGACCTCGAAGACCACATCCTTTGATAGGCAACAGAGAATAGAAGATGGGTAGGGGGGAAAGCCAGAAATACAAGAGATGATGGAGGAGTTTTGAGGTCGACCTGTGGAGATTGTGTGTCTGATGTTACTGAAAATCAACAGTATTCAGGAGTGGATACTGTGTGTGCCAGAATGTGTGTGGATATATAAGATTATTTACCAGTTGTGCATCCTTAGATAAGCTATTTGCTTTTTGGGAGCCTGTCTTTTTATCTAAAGAATGGGGATAAGTGTTGTTGTGAATGTCATCATCTTCTTGCAGTTGTAAGTTAGCACAACCAACAGGAAGTGTTTATGGAGGGTAGCATCCTGTCGCTTTCTTCCCTTTTTCTGTTTTTTTTTTTTTTTTTTTTTTTCCCATTTCTCTGTCAGTAAGAAATTTCATGGGAAGTGGGGTGACAAATGGTAGTTCTTCTTTGGGTCAGTTGAGAGTAAAGGGTGCCTCTTTCCTGTCCTGAGAATTACCCAGAATGCTCAGCTCTTCCTTCTCTCTGTGGCTGGACTTTTAACTAGGGTTGGGGCATCATCAGCCTCATCCTTCTGTTTGGCCCAAATCTGCCATTTGGCTTTGGTTTTGGTCTCAGCCTTCAGAAGGCCTACTTCAACATCAGTTCTGACCGCTTTGAACTGGAATGTGATCAGTGACTGTGGTATCACCTAAGTAACCCTCGTTTCTAATCAGAGTATCAATGTAAGTGATTGAATTAGGCCTGTCATTGGGATTTGTTGTTAATATGTGGATATTCACTTTTGAATGTAGGTGAACATTCTAGTTGAATGTAGGTGAACATTCTAGTTGTAGCTGAAGGGGGAAAAAAAACCTCCTTAAATTCTTTATATGTTGAAATTCTATCAATAGTGTAAATATACATTTAGATTTATTATTGCTAAAATAAAATAATAATTGGTTGGATACTTACTTTCAAGAATAATAACTAAGAACTTTCAAATGACTCAATAGAAAAGTCAGTGGGCAGACTATTAGGAGAGATTTTTGTTGGCTAGATAATTTAAATAATAATAAAGGCATAAAAGTATTAGAAATTTAAAATGAGTGGAGAAATCATCTTTAACTTGTCTCTTGAAAATACTCAGAACATAGGTTCAAGCAGTGCACAAAGCTTGGGTTTGTGGGGTTGTTTGAGTGAAAATACATCATCATTATCAACCTAGTTTTCAAGTACAGTGTGGCCTTGACTTAGGAGTGTCCCGACTAACGAGTTTTTTGAGATACCAGCTGTCTGTCGGCCGATTTTTTGCTTTGAGTTGACAGAGTAATTTGAGTTAACCAGCTCCTTAACGAGCTCCTTAACGAGCTCGGTCTCGGAACGAATTAAACTCGTAAGTCAAGGCCCCACTGTACAGAAGTTGAAGAGATTCAAAGTCTTTACCATGGTCATGTATCTAAGACGAAGGGAAATGTAAGGAATGGCTGGCAGCATCACTATCAACAGTATCCTGTTCTGAGCAGCCAAAAAATATGTCAGGTTCCAAAGCACTTTCATTACCCCAGAAGGAAACCCCACATCATTATGTAGTCACTCCTCATTTCCCCTCCTCTTCAAGCCTTTGGCAACCACCAATCTGTTCTCTATTTACATGGATTCACCTAGGCTAGATACTCTGTATAAGTGGAATCGTACCTTTGATCTTTTGTGCCTGGCTTCTTTCATTTAGCATAATGTTTTCAATGGTCATTTACGGTGTAGCATTTGTCAGTGCTTCATTCCTTTTTATGGCCAAATATTTATTCCACTCTATGGATATTCTTCATTTTGTTTATCCATTCATCTGTTGATGAACACTTGGCTGTTGTCAGTAATGCTGCTATGAGCATTTGTGTATGGATAGCCATTTGAATCTCTGCTTTCAGTTCTTCTGAGTATATACCTAGAAATGGACTAGCTGGATCCTATGGAAATTCTGTGTCAGGAAGTGGGGGCAAAGACCAAATATATATCTTATGTCACAGTGCCTTAATGAATATATGTGTATATATATTTATCAAATGAATATGTCAGTGAACGAGCTAACTGTAATTGGTGATATTCTAAGAAAAGGAAGGAAAAGAAACACTTCAATAATCATGAATTATATATTATTTTTTATTATCAAAACAGTCAGGTTATGACAGCTACATTGCCAAGCTAGAATTAGGAAGTGTTTTAAAAATGGTTTCCTCCAAGGAGATAAATGCAAGTTCATTACCTATTCTGCATGAAATCAGTGTTACAAGGAAGCACATCTCTGATATAGAGATGAATCAGTGAGTATTGTGTAGTTACCATTAACAGAAGAATGGATTGAAGTACAAGAAGACAGGTCCTACAAAATGTGATTCTCCTTGGTGTGCCTTTGGCGATGACATTATTTTATGTAGGAGCCTAAACATAAAAATTCAAACATGATCTATGTCTTTGTAGGAAGTGTCAGACATTTTACACACTGTTGACGTCACACATCACCCTCTCACTTTAAGCATATGTGGGGAAAGGGAAGGAGAACAGTAGGTGGATCCAGTGATTATCTGTCACCCCAAATTCTGCCTCTATCTGGGGCCTCCACAAGGTGACAGAAACTCATCAGGAATCAGGCACTAAAAAATAAAGGCATAAAGACTCAGAGGCTATCAGAATGGAAATCTGTAGCTGTTAATAGAATTCTGGAGGAAGAATCTCCATTCTGAAGAAGTCATATATATAATCCACTTTTTAAAAATATACTGGAAAGGTTGCAAAAATGACAGTGCAATCTGGCCTAATGAGCTTGATTCCTGAGTTGAAAGCCAGATAAAATCCTGGATCACAGAAGAAAGCTGCTGTTTTTTAAAAAGTATCAAAAATGGTAAATCTTAGAGTATGTATAAAAAACCTGACAGGTCCTTCATTAGTCATAGTGTTGAATAGTGGTCTCTATTTATTCTTCACAATAGTTGTTTAGAAATAGTCGATTCTAGCACCAAAACCATGAAAAGGAAATCCTGCAGGAGGATCCTAGAACCTGGAACTGTCCATTTGCATATATGTTGAGAGGCTGATGTATGGGTATGATAAAGGTTTGGGTATAGGTTGCTTTTTGAGTAGCATCCAGACTGCATCTACTTTAACCGTTTGAGTCCCAAGCAGCGCGATCGTGCTGCTGAGATTTTATGTCGAGAAAACATACAATTCGTTTGAGTCCCAGGGGGTATTGAAAAAACACTGTCGAAGAATCCCAAACAGCGCAACCACGCTTTCTCTAAATGAGTACGAAAAGACCCAAACAGCTTGATAGCGCTTGTTTTATTTTATGTCGAGAAATACCAAGCAGCGCAATTGCGCTGCTTGGGACTCAAACGGTTAATTGGATGCAAAGCGCAAGACATTAAAAGCTTAAAGGCGGCCTTTTCCAGTTCTTAACAGCAGTGGTTATTTCCAGTTGTAGAAATGTAATGCAATTGAAATGTATTGGGCAGCGTGGCAGTTAAATTGGATGGATTCCAGGGCTGGGCTGGTGAGTTACCTGATTCCATCTGCAGCCCTCCTAGAACTGCTGAATGGGAACCTAGGCCCCTAAGGGGCTCCAGAGGTGGTCCAGGCTCCCTGAGACCTTTAGGACCAGGGAAGGTATGGGCTGAGTCTATGTCCCTAAGAGTCCAGCTTGCTCTCTTGTCCCAGCTATCTGTTGCTATAGAACAAAGAACCCAAAACTTAGTGGCTTAAAACAATTTTGTTCTGTGCATTCATGGGTCAGCTCTCACTTGGGGTGTCTCATGCAGTTGCAGACATGTGTTAGCAGGCTCTGGAAGGGTCTAACGTCTTCTCTCCCATGCCTAGTGACTGGGCTTGTATGATTTGAAAGCTGGGACTGGTCGGTCATCTCTGCTCTCCACATGGTTGCTTGGGCTTCCTCACAGCAGGGCTGTCTCAGGATAGTCAGACTTTTACCTGAGGTCTGGCTTCCTGCACAGCAAGTGTCAAGGGACAGGGAGTGGAAGTTGCCAGCCCCTTAAGACCAAGACCTTGAAACTGACCCAGCATCACTTCCACTATTGGATAAGCAATCAGAGCTGCGCAAGGGGAGGAGACATAACCTTCAGGTCCTGAGAGACCAAGGCCAAGGAATTTGTAGCCACTTTGAATCCTTCACGTTCTCCAACCAGGACTCAAGACCCAAAGAGTTTGTTCATAGTTGGACATTATCCTAGTCTGACCTCATAATGAGTTGCTTTGTATTCATATAGCTCTCTATGCATTAACAAGAAAGCTTGTATACACTGTCTCAATTTTTCCTCCCAATATCGCTGAAAGAGAGTAGGTTCAATCCTAAGGCAATTGAGGTACAGAGGTTAAAGGCCTTAGATCACACAGCTTCCCAGGGGCAAAATTGAGACAGACGTCTGAATCTCTCGACTCTCAGTCCATGTTGAGGGATTCTGGCTGGTTTGTTTGTTTACCCGGGTCTCTCTGCTCTCTGACACATGCAGAGTGGCAGCGGAGGAAATCTGGCCACAGATCTTGGCTGCTGAAGCTCGAGGTGCAAGCAGAAGTAATTTGCCTATGACTGCTCTGTTCCATCAGTAAGGACTCTTGAAGCCACTGTACTGGCCTTCACTCTTGGGAAACTCTTTCCGGATTCTCCAGCGGCAACAGCTGGGCAGGATCGCAAAGTCAGCCAGGTCCTTGGAGCCGAAGCGCCAGGTGGCATAGCACCTGTAGGCGCAGCGCCGCAGCTGGTTGTTGGTGGCATCCGCATCCAGCTTCAGCAAGGGCTCCTGGTAGAGCAAGAGGAACTGCAGGGCACGTCTGGACAGGATGAGCTTCTTGAATGGCTCTGAGGTCGTGATGCAGGCACCTGGCTTTTTCCGACAGCACAACTCCTCCAGGCATTGGTGACTCCTGGGGAGTTGGGATGGGAGGCAATTTCCGCACTGGCACCAGCTCGGGCTGCTGCTGGATCTGGGTGTTGCCTCCTCACTAAGCAGCTGGATTTCCTCTGGTTGCCCAGGAATGGGGGGTGGGTCTTGGAGAGACAGGGGCAGCCTGGACAAGTCTGTGAAGTCCATTAATGGTCTCTGGAAAAGTCAAGTTTCCAAACCTATCAGCAATGACAACCCCTAGGTTCTAGGTTCTTTAATTTCATTATTAACTCACAAAATTACATGTAATATTACATCAGTACCGTGTGTTAAATGTATGTATCAGGACTGTGATAGTCTTTTACGAGCATGGCCTCATTTAAGCTTTCGAAGAATCTCATGAGTTGTGTCCTTATCTCCATTGCACAGATTTAGAAAGTGAAATTCAGAATAGCCAGGCCTCAGTGCAATTATCACCTCTCCAAAAAGAGCCTGACCACCCAATCTAGGTAATGCCCCTCCCAGGTCATTCTCTTACTAGTATTGCACCATGAGATTCTCCATCCTAGTACTTATTGCCATCTGAAAGGATCTTTTTAATTACTATGTTTACTTGATGATTCTTCTGCATGAAAGTGGGGTCCCTGTCTGTTTTGTTTATTGTCATATCCCCAATGCCTAGGCCAGTACCCAGCACACAGTAGTCAGTAAATATTTGTTGACTGAGCTCCTCTCCTTTCCCACCAGGCTCCCTCTACTGGCAAATCCCTTTGTTGTGCTCCAAGAGAAATCGTCATAATTGCCATCATTTATAAATGTCTACTCTTTGTGACATATACCTTCATTCACCAGACAAAGAAAGTCTGAGTCAATTACCTTAAAAGTGAGTAAGTTCTGGTACATAAATGTTCACAGCAGCACACCCTGGTTTCAGACATTTTAACTTCCAGAGCTTCAAAACAGGCCATTTCTGTCATTTTTTAAGCTACTTAGTTTGTGGTCATTTATTATAGCAGCCATAGAAAACTAATACATTAGTGAAGATGTCCAACAGCCTGAACTGCTAAGGAGAGAGTGAATTAGAACACCCACTTAGAGAAGTGTCTGGTAGTAACTCCTAAAGCTGAATGTATGCCGTATGTTCAGGTGCCATATATTTACCATAGGAACATCATTGGCATGAACCCCAAAGGGAAACTACTCAAATTTATCCGTCAGCAAGAGAAAGGGTAAATAAACTGGATGTTTATAAAATAGAAATTATACAACAATGAGAATGAACTATTGCTATATGCAACGTCGTGGATGACTCTCACAAAAATAATGTTGAGTAAAAGAAGCCAGGCGCTCAATAGAATATATGCTATAGGATTCAAATTTTATAAAATCCTGGAAGAGGTAAGCACCTGAAACTAATATAATATTGAATGTCAACTGTAATTGAAAAGTAAAAAAAATATTTTTTAATTCTAGAAGAGGTAAAGCTAACCGTTGGAATAAGGGTGGGTAGTGATAGGGTAGAGACATCAATGGGACTTCTGCAAGTGATATTCACTTTTTCATCTGTGTGCTGGTTGCATGTGTTTGTGTTTACTTTGTTAAAATTCATCAAGTATGATCTGTACAAATTTCTAGATGTGTTTATATTTAGTAGTAAGTTTTCTTTAAAAAAAGAGAGAGAGAGAGAGAGAGAAGACTAAATGTTTTAACTTACTGGGATTTCTTTGCCTTTGACATTTTGCAGACTTCTCCCAAGTAGCTGCTCTTCCACCATCCTAATGTGGAATTCATCCACAAAGGACACATATTTTAATGTCTAGGGAAAGAAAGTTAAAAAAATTACTTCTTTTTTCGTATAGAATTACTTAAGAACTGAAAACCTGGACTTATCTAAAGCAAATATTATTCCCATTTAGCAAATGGCAAACTTTTAAACAAGTTAACCAAAAATTCTTGCTAACCAAGAATGAATGATTTCTGAGTCTAAAGGTGAATCCAAACTGGAACCCCCTACACCTTAATTTGTGGACTTAGAGTGTCCACAACGTATTGCCTAATGTTTATAGGCCCCCAAGCACTATGTAAAATATCTTTGTTATATTTCCTCAATTTAGGCTACTCTAGATTGACTATCCTCAGAAAATTATACTATTTCAACTTAAATTATTTATATTTCCATTAAGTTTCATTCCATCTTGGGCCATTAGTGATTATATCTATATCTTATATAATAAAAGCCTAATATGCAAATGGACTGAATAGCAGAATGATGGGTCTCTATAATGTGCACTGACCATCAGGGGGCAGACACTCAACACAGGAACTGTCCCCAGCCTGCAGGCCAGCCAAGGCGGGTGCCAGTGGAGGTCCCCTGATCGCCCCAACAGTTGCCCCACAGATCAGCCCTGATTGCTGGCCAGGCCTAGGGATCCTACCTGTGCACAAATTTTGTGTACTGGGCCTCTAGTATATTTATAAAATTGATTTCAAAGAGGAAGGGAGAAGGAGAGAGAGGAAAAAACATCAATGATGAAAGAGGACCATCGATTGGATGCCTCCTGCATGCCCCACACTGGGGATCGAGCCTGCAACCCAGGCATGTGCCCTGACCAGGAATTGAACCGTCACCACCTGGTTCATAGGTTGACGCTCAGCCACTGAGCCACGCCAGCTGGGCAATAGTGATTACTTTTAGTTGCAATGATGAATTTTTATTTCAAATTGTATATGCATGTACAATGGACAATGAATTGAGCATTCAGCTGCTGGAACAGGACTGGGATGTCCTTGGATGAGGGAAAGACAAAGAAACCCTCTTTGATGTTTTAAAGTTCCAGAGATTTCTTATTGGTTGGGAGGAAATCATGGAGTCAAGTGTAGAGGACCTGCTTAGTAAAGTCCAAATGAAACAACCAAAACAATACAGATGAGCTAAAGTTCCCTTTGACTAGTCCCCCATCCCAGGCTTCTTTCCAGAAGGGATTGTTATCCCTTTTATTTTAAAAAAATATATACTTTATTGATTTTTTACAGAGAGGAAGGGAGAGGGTTAGTTAGAAACATTGATGAGAGAGAAACATTGATGAGAGAGAAACATCAATCAGCTGCCTCCTGCACACTCCCTACTGGGGATGTGCCCACAACCAAGGTACACGCCCTTGATCGGAATCGAATCTGGGACCCTTGGGTCCATAGGCCGACTCTCTATCCATTGAGCCAAACCGGTTAGGGCTCGTTATCTCTTTTTGTATGTCCAATGCCTTTTTGTATTTTTATATATAACCCCCCACATATAGAGGTGTGTGTGTATAATACATGTAGAACTATATAAATGTAGAAAAATATATAGAATATATGTGTATGTGTTTGTGCATATCTGTACATGTATAAAATACATAGAATTAGTTTAGTTTATGTATGTAGTTTTTTAACCTATATCATACCATATGTATCGTTCTGTAGTTTGCTTTTTACCTCTCAACAAAATGTATTGGATATTTGAAAGTACCTAAAACATAGTGGTTGTGAACATGGGTTCTGGAACTAGCCTGCCTAAGTTGGAATTTCGGCTCTACCACTTACTAGCTATATGACTGGGCAAATTATGTAACCCTCCTATGCCTCAATTTCCTCATCTGTAGAATGGGATAATAGTGTCATCTATCTATGAGGTTGTTGTGCAGACTCAGTGAGTTAATATATATAAAGCACATTGAAGTGCTATATAAGTGTTGGCTATTATTTTTATCTACGTCATTCTTTTAAACGAGCGCCCGACATTCGTTGCTATGTATTTAACCTAGTTCATGCACTGTTCACGGATTGGACATTTGGATAGAAGCACTTTCTTCAGTGACTTGTGCTGCAGTGGACACATACCTGTACACTATACTCCCTGTGTGATCATGTGTGTCTCTAGGGCAGGTGTGGAGAAGTGGGAATGCCAGGCTGTGCAGTATGTCCCATTTAAATGTCATTATACACTGCCAGATTGTTCCCCGAAGTCATTACATGATTGTTTTTGGCTGTGCCCATTTAATAAGTCTGATAAAATTGATGGGTTCCGGAATGTAAAAATTTCTTCTTCCTCTCTTTCCTGTCTGTTTTTGTTTCTATCCTTCCCTAAGACAAAAGGCTTCATCTGAGAAATGGTGGATTGGGGTGGTGTCCAGAGGCTTGTCCACCCTGGGATCACACCTGTGGTTTTGGCCTTATTTTTGCACATTTCTCAGTGACTAACAGACACCCCAGTGTTTTGGCATCTGTAGACACAGTGAGCCTTACCGACTTTGGCTCCACAATGGACTCGCACTTCTTCTTGTAGTAATACTCATTGACCGCACAGCATTCACAGCACTTGCAATAGGGATAAACATAGGATTGACAGGATGTATTCGAGTAAGTGTTGATGAGGAAGTCAATGAATACAGTGGCCTGGGAAGAACCCCGACAAATGCCGTGTTAGTGAAACTTCTTTTTGCCAAAGCGTTTTCATAAAGCATGGGCAAGAGAAAGCCTTACCAAACCAAAGTAGGAGAGGGTGGAGCCGATGTACACGATCAGTGCGATGATGTCAAATTTTCCTCCCTGCGAGCAGAGCGGGAAAGGTTACGTGGCTGAAATTCAGTGCCGTGCTCTTTTGCTCTAACATGTCAGTGTTAGTTCCAGCAGAGGCGGGAGTCTGCCTCTGTGATTCTGACAAATGCATCCAAGGTGTTCACGGCGACAGAGACTGCAGAGACTGAGCACAGGACTCTCATTCATCCTGTTTCTATCTTCAAAGATGTGCTTGAAAACATGAATGTTTTAAACAAAGTAGCGCTGGAACCCACACACTGAGAGGAGAACCACTGAAGGTTGTTTTTTCATATAAGGTGAGGGTTTCAGAAAAGCTTTACCTAAAAGTGGTTTGAATTTATTTTGGAATCAAAGGGAAGGAATGTCCGCAGAAGGTCTTCCCTTAGGTGTCCTTGTGGTTCTTATTTTCCATGGCCTTTCTACTCCCTCAGCTATATCTGATTGATTCTCATACTTCTTAGCACCATGCTGCATAAATAATATGCTGTCAGACAAGGTATTGTGGGCATCTGTTGAGTTTTGCATGCCCAGCATCCCTACCTTCCTTCATCTGGAGACAGCACCCCAGTTTTCCTGTGGAGAATTATCTCTGTCCATCCTCAGTGTAGAGGAGGGACAATTCCATGATATGCTTGCTGTCTGACCTGTGAGCTGGACACTGGCTAGAACAGATTGCTTACCCCAGACCCCCCCCCCCCCCCTTAGAGACTGACCATGGTCTATGTTCATTCTGACATAAATCAGCACCACTCCCTGCCTCCTGCTACCTGCTGGTTCCTGGAACGGGCTGTCATCCTGACCTTATCAAGCATGTAAAGTAATTTCCCTGGTAGCTGGTAGCATTCATGTGTTAGTACCAGTGACTATTCCTTCTTGCCCTCTATAGTTAAGTGGCTCAGAGGGCCATTTTATCTTGCAGCTGCCCAAGATGCTCCTTATATGTAAGTTTCCCTTAATAAACTCTTTTACCAGAATGGAGTGGACTGCCCCTTTCTTCAGTCTTTCTCTACCTCCAGAGGTAGATTTTCAGTCCCAGGGCTTCCCCCTGGGTCTGTGTGTACTAACACTTGCTCCATGTAGCTTTGGGGAAGGGGCTGGCTCAGAGCTGGTCCAACACCAGCCATTGGGAGTATGGTGTAACCCTAGTCACAGTGATTAGTTGAGGTTGCTAAACTGTTGAGGTATAAGGAGTTGCTTGACAGCACCACACAGAGGTGACAGCAGGAGATTTGTTAAAACAGAGGAGGACAGACGTAAGCGATGGAGGGAGGCAGATTCCTGATGATGTTTGAACATCTTGATCCAGCCATGCCTGAAGCCTGTAATGGCTCCTGGACCTTTCATTTATGTGAACTAAAAAAAAAAATTTTTTTAAAGAAGCCTTTTTTTCTAAGCCAAATTAAGTTGTTGGATTCTGTACTAACTACTGTACTTTGCAGAGGGATTTCTTTCTCCTCTTTTTTAAGCATCAGAAAACTTTTAAAGTTAAATATTATATATTTTTCTCTCTATCTCCCTCTTGTATTCAACAGATGACTGTTCATGGACAGAACCCCAAAGACATTTCTTCCCCCTCTCTTATCCCACATGTGAGATGCACAGTGCCAGCTAATGACTACCATCAAAACATTCATCTCTTGGGGCACTACAGCGATCATTAGAACATGGTCATAGGAATGCAAGTGCCAGTGGCTGGGGCAGATACTTACGTTGCCAAAAACCAGGATGTCAAAACGGACCCCAAAGACTTTTATCAGAGTCCGTTTTTCAACATTGTTTTCCTTATAGTACTTGGCATATCTGTAGGAGGAAAAGGATCCACGTTTATAAAGATATGTCTGAAAGTGCTGGTGTGTTATGAAAAGAAAAACTAAATCAATAGCTGGTCTAGTCTTCCTTATCTATCTTCTAGCTTATGGTGGTCAGCAAAGGGGACACAATCCTAACCCACGAATCACTCTCTCTGACCACCCAGAACCGAAGCACCGCTTCCCCACATCACCTCCTCTGCTTCCACTATCATAGAGTGATGAAAAGTCTGCTAATTTTGTTTAAGATGAAAAGGAACAACTTTTAACCAACAACATAGGATAAGCAAAAAGCGGAGATATTAAAACAAAAACACACAAAACCTTAAAGCCATCTGATTATTCCTTAAGAGGGAAAGATAGGTTTTCTAGAACAAAGTGTTGGGGGTGAAGCTTAGATACTAATCACTGGGTTGGGGACAGGTACCTCAGCAATCTGTTCTAACCCTGTTTTCTTAGATTCTGTAGGTGTCTATTTGGCAGCCGTTATCACAGGGCCAAACGAACAACTGAAGTTGTTTACATCTCCCCTGCAGTCCAGCTTTTACAAGTGCAGAAAACCATGTTGGAAATTCTCCAACCAATCCCGACTCCATATCCCCCGCCACCTTTTTTGACCTAATTCTCACACATTCAGCCAATATTTTTGCTGCCTTACATTACCCAGGGCCAAATACCAGACAACCAGAGACCACCCCTGGACCCCAGAGCCCACATTACTCAGACTAGTCAATTCTAAGCTGTTCCCCAGCCCTGTCTTGCCTCTTCCAGGACAAACACAATAAAATTCCTAAGCCATGCTTTCCCCTCCCTCCTCTCTCCTGACCAAACCTGGTGCTCCCCCCTGTGGCCGTGTGTGGCATAGCATGTCCCTCCTTTTTGGAAATGTAATAAAATTCTTTCAATGGCATTCACCTATCCTTGTCATCACTTGGTCATCTTATAAATTAAGACCCACGTGCAAATCGCAGTCACCCCAAATATGCATCTCTCACCAGTGCCACAGTCAGGAAAAGTGGTGTGTTTTATTTTTCATGAACAATTAGGGAGGCGTAAACCCCAGGCCTCAAGAAACTTTTCAATCTGTCCCTCCCCCTATCTGCCTTTCAGTGGTTGTTTTTAGGCAAGGGTATATGCTTCCTTTCTGAGTTATTAATTCACAATCTATTTACAGGTGTGGGGAGAAAAGACAACAGAAGACAGATGCTCTGCCAGAATACTGTGGTGGAGTTTTTTTTTTAAACTCTCAAAATCTGACATTCAGATTGGTTAGGTATTTTAGGCACTTTAATGAGTTTCCAGCCAGAGGGGTTTCAGTATCTCTACATCTGATTGTTCTCATTCCCTGGCGGTTCTTTCTTTTTCTGCTTTATCCAGTGGCTTGTGTTCTAGTACACAGAGCAAGCATGCATCACCACTCTGTGCCCTGCGGTTGCATTGTTTTTCTATGCAAGTCGGTTTGACGGGGAAGGCTAACATCCTACAATATAAATACTTGAATTTCTGCTTTCAAGGTCTTGAGAGAATGATTCTCAAACTGAGGGCAAGAATCACTTGGGAAGTGTGTTCAAAGGCAGATTCCTGGGCCTCAAGCCCAAAGGGTGGTTTCAGAAGGTCTGAGATGTTTCTAAGAATCTCTGTTTTCAGGAGAGTACCACAGAGTTCTGGTGCAGGTGGTCAGGGGGCCACATTCTGGGAAATAGTAGGTCCTGGACAAGGATGTCTTTTTAAAAAATTATTTTCATTGATTTTAGGGAGAAAGGAAGGGAGAAGAATAGAGAGATAGAACATCAATGAGAGAGAAACATCATTCGGCTGCCTCCTGCAGCCCCCTTACTGGGAATTGAACTGGTGACCTCTTGCTTCATGGGTTGACCTTCAATCACTGAGCCACACTGGCCAGGCACAAGGATGTTTTTTGCACACTGTCATGGGTTGACCAGTCTCCCCCAGAAAGATACATCCAAGTACCTAACCCCTGTACCTCTGAATGTGATCTAATTTGGAAGTGGAATCTGCAGATGTAATTAAGGACCTCAAGATGAGATCAGCCTGGATTTAGGGTGGCCTAGATCCAATGACAAGATAAAGGAGAGGGAGAGTTGAAACAAACACAGAGGAGAAGGCCAATACCACCGAGGCAGGTATTGGAGTGATGCAGCCACAGGTCAAGGAATGCCTAGAGCCAGCAGAAGCTGGAAGAGGCAGGGAAGGACCCTCCCCTGGAGACTTCTGAGTGAGTTTGTCTCTCCTAACACCTTGATTTGGGGCTTCTGGCCTCCATAACTGTGAGAGAATACATTTCCGTTGGTAAAGCCACCATGTTTGTTGTCTTGTGTTACAGCAGGCACAGGAAACTAAAACACACACACACACACACCCCTTCTCAACGAGGGAAGTGTATCCCGTGTTCTGTCTGCCTTAGCTACACATCCTGTACATAAGCTCACCTAGAAGGACTTTTGCCATGGACATCTTTTGGTAAAAGACAAAAATTCTGAAATGTGATCAACCTCTTCAAATTCCTATGTTTTAGAAAGTTGCACATTTTTTCATCTACCTCCTATAACCTGGAATTTGCCTTCTCTTTTGTGTGGCTGTTTGAAAATAACTTATCCATTACCCATCAGATCTGGACAATTTATTTCTGGCCAGAGATTTCTTCTGTTGCTCGTTCCAGACAACAAATGCTCTAACACTTTGTTCTAAAATAATATCAATATTATAACAGTCTCAGTTCTTCAGAAAGCTCAGATCTCTCCAGGAGCTAATGTTCTTAGGCTTAGCTCAGTGACTTGAAGGACATTTGCTAACATCTGGTCGATACTTTGCCCTGCATGCTTCTGCTGATTGCTAAGGAAACAGCCTGTGAGGGCAGTGGGGGGACCATGGATCCCATCCTCTCTTCTTGCTAATGGCCACAGGCCTATTCAGTAGAGCAGCAGGGGATAACCAAAACGTTACCTAAGCGTGGAACTGGTTTCAGAGCCCTGGATGAAACTCGGTTGGAATTGCCTATCTTTTTAAATTTTTGCCATTCTGGTAGGTGTGTAGTTGTGGCTCACTGTGGTTTGAATTTGCATTTCTCTGGTGTTTAATGATGTTGGCTTGTTGGAGGTTTTTATTTACTTACACTTTTGTCTTATATTTATATATTATACTTACAATAATTCTTATATTCATATCCTATTAGAATATAAGCTTATGAAAGCAACTTTGTCTTTTTTGTTTGCAAATATATTTCCATTAGAGGAACCCATATTTTTTTCTTCAACATATATTTAATTAATGAAAAATATGAAAAATACCAATATCAATTTTCTATTTAAAATTTTAAAAAAAATATTTTTATTGATTTTTAGAGAGAGAGGAGGGGAGAGGGGAAAGAAAGAGAGAGATAGAAATGATGAGAGAGGATCATCAATCAGCTGCCTCCTTCATGCCCCCCACTGGGCACCGAGCCCACAATATGGGCATGTGCCCTGACCAGGAATCGAACCTAGCAACCTCTTGGTTCATGGGTCGATACTCAATCATTGTGTCACACCAGCTGGGCCCAGCATCAATTTTCTACCAGCTTCATAGGCAAATTCTATAACCATTATTCTAGGGATATACTTGGACACTTTTTCTGAAAAGGGAACAGCATAAGTCTACTTTGTTCCTGGAACTGGGCACAAAATGACTAGCCATAACCACAGTCCCAGACACCTGCCTGGCTCCCACAAGCAATGATAAGTCTTGGAGACTGTGTTGTAAACCTCACACTGAAAGGCCACCATTATTGCTGGGACAGAGTTGTAGGAACAGGCTGAGAAAGTTATCCAGATATAGGAGGAAACATGGACACCACGTCAGGATGGCACAGGATCACCACTGGGCAAAAGTCAGGAGCAGAGGACTGAACTGTCAAAGCAAGAACAGATCAGCACTTGCCCGCTGAAAAGTCCAAATGAACCAGGATTCTAGTGATATCACAGGGTTAACATCCGGAAGCCAGAGCATACAGGATGCCCTGCAAAGAACCTTCGAGGTAAGACAGAATGGCAGTGAGGAAGCAATGTGGCCCAGGTGTCAGGAGTCCTTAAGATGTTCGTAGAGCTCAGTGTGGCTCAGTGGTTGAGCATCCACCCATGAACCAAGAGGTCCCTGGTTTGATTCCTGGATAGGGCACATGCCCAGGTTATGGGCTCAATCCCCACAGAGGACATGCAGGAGGCAGCCAATCAATGATTCTCTCTCCTTCTCCTTTCCTCGCTAAAAAAATAATAATAATTAAAAAATCAATAAAAACATTTTTAAAAAGATGTTCTTAGTAGAAGGACTTCACGATGGAGCATGAGCTAGTATCAGAAGCCCACCACCCTCACCCCAAACACAAAGAAATGCAAGATAAAGTCATATTAAAGTCCTATAAATATATTGCTGAGCTCAAAACAAAGAACGGCATTTTCTAGGTGCTAAAGATAAATTGGGACTGAAGCCATGAGTCCCCTAGAGGTACCAGGACCAGATCTGTATCTGGCAGGCCTCTGGGGAGCCAAAGGTGGCCAGTCTGACCTCAAGCACTGTTACCTGAAGTTGTAGCCAGGGTACAAGGACTCATTGGTTGTCTTGTCATCAAGGCGTCGGAAACTGTATTTTGGACGGCAGTGATGGAACCAACTGTCCAGGTTGCAGTCCCAGTTGATCTCAATGCCCATGATTCCCCCCTGAGGAAGACAACAAGAAGCTATCTCTAAGTCCTGCTGGGCGTGGGGTGCAGCTACCAGACATCTCCCTGCATAGCGATGATCACTGAAGGAAAGGACTTACATGCTTCTTCAGCCACTCCATCCTCCTCAATTCAAGGTGACCTTTTTCTCCTCTGAACATCTAAGGAATCTCTTCCTTTCTACAAACGTATTTTGAGCACTGACTATCATATTTCATTGAATCTTACTTCACTGAATCTTAGACACTATTCTTGTAAGACATAATTTTTTTATGTTCCTCTAAGAAGAAAATGCTGTCAATTAAAATGTGAGACTCCGTCAGTTGAAATCACTTCCTGATTTCAGAACTATCAGAATGTGAAAAAATGTCTTTGAATCATGAAATATGGCGTTTTGAGACAGTATTCTAGAAGCTAGGGATAAAGCGATGTGGAATTGGCAGCCTCTGACTTGGAGAAAGGAAAAATAATACAGAATAATCACAATTGTTATTTATTGCCTGGCACTAAACCACGCACTCTACATATTATAGTGACTATCTAATGTTTTTGTCATTCATCATCCAAAGAGCCAGGAAATGCAAGGAATTTAGCTCTGGAGGTGGAAAAGGTGACAAAATTGATTCTCCTGCTGGCGCCTTTGGTGGGAGCCTCACCCTGTTGCTAACCTGATTTCAGCTCAGTAAAACTGACTTTGGACTTCTGATCTCCAGAAGTGTGAAAAAAAAAATGTGTGTTGCCCTGCTTGGGTGGCTCAGTTGGTTAGAGTGTTGCCCCAATACACCACAATTTGAGTAGACATTTCTACAAAGAAGGTATGCAAATGCTTAATAAGGATATGTAACATGTTCAATATCTCTAGTCACTAGGGAAATGCAAATCAAAAGCACAATGAGATACTTCACCCCACTGGCATAGCTATAATCAAAACAGACAATTAAAAAGATGGCAAGGGCACATACAAAAATCAACCAATGAATGCATAAATAAATGGAACAGCAAATCTCTCTCTCTCTCAAATAAATAAATAAATAAATAAATAAATAAATAAATAAATCATTTATTTTAAGCCACCAAGTTGTGGTCACTTATTATACCAGCCTCAGGAAATTAATGTACCAAGTATCTCACGCCTGGGATTGTTGTGAAAGTACTTGGCATCATGGATGGATTTACTAAATGCTCAATAAAGGGAACCATATTATTAAGACCCAGTGGCTCAGCCCCTTGGCCATTTGACATCTTCCATTCCCCTGACACAACTTCCCCCACAAACCTCATGGTACGAAGGCACCACCAACCTTAATTGCCACTTCTGAAAAATTATATCCTGTTTCTTGGAAGATATCTCCTAGTCGGAAAATAGGACACTGTGGATTCTGAGTCTTGTGATAGGTGCAAGTGATGTTTAAATCTGGCAAGATGTTTCCCCTGCACATAATGAAAAGCAAACAAACACTTCCATTGAACATTTGCATAGGAATGAGCCAGTGTGGTGACTGGGCTCCATGAGGGCCCCCAGTGGTCCCCACCTCTGTGTATTTATACCCTCGTGTATTCCCTTCCACATAGTAGCAGGATTGGTCTGTGACCAGTAGCACATGGCAGAAGTGATGGTGTGTCACTTCCAAGGTTAGGTTATAAAAGACTGCGACTTCCATCTTGGTTACTGTCTTGCTTGCTTGCCCTCTGTCTCTCTTGGATCATTTGCTGCGGGGGAAGCCAGCGGCTGTGTCCTAAGAGCTCTCAGGCAGTGCCAGGGAGAGGCCCACATAAGTGAGCTTGGATTCTCCAGCCCTAGTCAAGCCTAGAGTGACTCCAGCCTCATTGAGAGCTCAGCTGCAACCTGAGAGGCCCTGAGTCAGAACCACCCAGGCAAATCTTTCCCAGATTCCTGGTCTACAGAAACTGTGGAAGATAATAGATGTTTGTTGTTTTAAGCTTCTAGCTCTTCGGGTAATTTGTTACACAGCAGTAGATAACAATATGGTCAGACACTCTGGTCACTTACGTGGTGTAATTGTGGCCAGGGAAGTCGATATTATTCTTGATGAGCACAGTGAAGTTTTCAGCACTGTTCAAGAGCGCAGGCCTGAGTGAGAGACATGCACAATGGAGATCAATGACTACAGGGACGGAGGGAGGAAGTGGGTCAGTGGGACCAGCGGCTTCCGGTCCCTTGCTTGGGTCATTGCAATGAGTGAAGAGAAATGCAATCTAGTTGGCAAAACGTTCTAAAAGTCTCCAGCTTCTCCAGTAAGAATTTCTCCCTTCTTGTTGGGAGAAGAGACCCCATGGCAGTTCTCACAGCCTGATATAATTGTATGTTTAGGTATGTGCCGTGGTGTGCTGATAAATCAACACGCTCTTCAGGGAAAGAAAAAAAAAAAGCTCTGATGTGTAGCATTTACTGATCATTGTGGTATAAATACTCCCACCATGTCTGATTTCAGGCTACCAGTGGGACATCTTTGAACTTGAGTTGGGAAGGGATGCACATAATTGGCTCAGAGGCGGTACAAGCCAACTCCATCATACCCCCCTTATATATTTCCCCAAAGGCTGGTGTTCCTGGAGGGCTGGGACCATAATTTTCTTATCTTGACTTCCCCATCCTTCAGCACAGCGCCACACACATAGTTGATTCTGTCAGTCATTCTCCTAGAGGCCTATGTAACATGGAATTCTCTATGAGTTAGAGGAGCCCAAATTCTAGACTGCAGGAAGGTCTACCCACCATCCTTCTATCTATTTATTCGACAAATAATAATTGGACTGAGCATGAGACTGGGTGTTGGGGATGTAGTGATGAACAAGATGTTAAGGTTTTTGTACTTATGCAGTTAACAATCTCTTAAAGATGGAGAGAACTAGCTGTGGATTAAAAAGGTGCAGCTGAGCCCTAGCTGGTTTGGCTCAGTGGATAGAGCATCAGCCTGCAGACCAAAGGGTTCCGAGTTCGATTCCGGTCAAGGGCACCATGCCTCGGTTGCAGGCTCCTCCTCTGCCCGGGCCCTGGTCAGGGTGTGTGCGGGAGGCAACCAATCAATGTGTTTCTCTCACATTGATATTTCTCTGTCTTTCCCTTTCTCTTCCACTCTCTCTAAAAATCAATGGAAAAATATCCTCGGGTGAGGATTAAAAAAAAAAAAGTACAGCTGGTACGCTGTTACCTGGCAGGCCTGAGTAGGTGGAAGATATCCTATATAATAAAAGGCTAATATGCAAATCGACCAAATGGCAGAATGACCAGTCGCTATGACGAACACTGACCATGAGGGGGCAAACGCTCAATGCAGGAGCTGCTCCCTGGTGGTCAGTGTGCTCCCACAGGGGGAGCACCACTCAGCCAGAAGCCAGGCTCACAGCTGGTGAGTGCAGTGGCGGTGGCAGGAACCTCTCTCATCTCCACAGCAGCCCTAAGGACCCCTTGGGGGATATCTTCGTGGAGCAGGTCTAAACCGGCAGGCGGACATCCCTGAGGACCTGGACTGCGAGAGGGCGCAGGCCCGGCTGAGGGGACACCCCCCCTCCCCCCCCCCAGTGCATGAATGTCATGCACTGGGCCTCTAGTATATATATATATATTGAGGGTAGTACCAGGAAAGGGTGGAGAGAATTGGAAGAGGGCACCAAGAACGATCTGCTTTTTATTCCAGGACTTGCAGAGCCCAACTTTGGCTTTATTTGGGACATAGCTATAGAGAACAGTCTAATTTTTGCCTGTTCAGCATCCATTCCCCCTCTGTCAATAGCCCTTCAATTCTCTCCCTTTGGGGAAGCCAGGTCTCTTCCACTCTCAGCTCAGAGGGTTGGGTGGGAATGAGTCCATGTCCTGCTCATCGCTACAGCTCCTGGAGTGTGCAAGTGACCCAGAGCTGGCCAAACAGTGTAATCCAATCTCCTTGGCCACAGTGATAGATTCAGATTATCATGTGACTTGGGCCAATGAGAACATTCCATGGCTTTTGTAGGAACTATTGGGGGGTGAGGTGGGGGGAGAAGTAATTTTCTTTTGGACTGTTAGTAGTAAGGACAGTAAAAATCTTGAGTTCCCCCACACCACAGCATGAAGAGAGCTAAAGAAAGAATAATTTCAGGGGAGGAAGAGAGAGAATCTTAATGACATCATTTGAAACCTGGAACAAGCTTTACTTGAAGCCACACTTCTGAACTCATTGTCAGGAGTCAAAAACACAGGAGAAACCAAGATGGCGGCATAGGTTAACGCCGGAGTTTGCTGCCTCGCACAACCACTTCAAAAATACAACTAAAAGACGGAACGGACATCATCCAGAACCACAGGAAGGCTGGCTGAGTGGAAGTTCTACAACTAGGAGGAACCGAGAATCAGAGGAGGCACAGTGCTGAAGTAAAATACTAAGGTGCGGAGTGCGTGCGGCGCGGGCTGGTGGCTGAGGGCATGGTTGGAGGGAGCCTCAGACTCTGAGCTCCAGATCGGGGCGAGTCTCTAAGGACCCAGACTCAAACAGGAGAAGCAGGACTGTCTGGCTACGGTCCCTCTGAGGTTTGCAGCGGTTGCTGAGACAGAGAGGCAGAGCCCCTGGGGACGGACTGAGAGCAGCTATAACTGCTCCCTCCTCCACCCTGTTGATCCCGTGGGACCCGCCCCGCCCAAGCCCTGCACAGAGGCATTTGCCGGATAGCCTCAGGCAAAGGCTAGATTAGCACCTCCCTAGAGGACACAAGTTCTTCCACTGCAGACACAGCTGATTATCACAGCCAGTTGGCCTGGAGGCCAAATCCCTCTAGTATTAACTACAACAATCAAGGCTTAACTACAACAAGACTGCACACAAAGACCACTAGGGGGTGTACCAAGAAAGCATAAAAAATGCGGAGACAAAGAAACAGGACAAAACTATCAAGGGAGGATATTGAGTTCAGAACCACACTTTTGAGGTCTCTCAAGAGGCTTCTAGAGTCTGTCGATAAACTTGATGAGATGTACAGGAAATCTAATGAGACCCTCGATGGTGTGATAAAGGACCATCTAGAAAGTAAGCATACATTGACTAAAATAAAGAATATTATACAGACTCCCAACAGCAGACCAGAGGAGCGCAAGAATCAAGTCAAAGATTTGAAATGTGAAGAAGCAAAAAACACCCAACCGGAAAAGCAAAATGAAAAAAGAACCCAAAAATACGAAGATAGTGTAAGGAGCCTCTGGGACAGCTTCAAACGTACCAACATCAGAATTATAGGGGTACCAGAAGATGAGAGAGAGCAAGATATTGAAAACCTATTTGAAGAAATAATGACAGAAAACTTCCCCTACCTGGTGAAAGAAATAGACTTACAGGTCCAGGAAGCGCAGAGAACCCCAAACAAAAGGAATCCAAAGAGGACCACACCAAGACACATCATAATTAAAATGCCAAGAGCAAAAGACAAAGAGAGAATCTTAAAAGCAGCAAGAGAAAGAAACTCAGTTACCTACAAGGGAATACCCATACGACTGTCAGCTGATTTCTCAACAGAAACTTTGCAGGCCAGAAGGGAGTGGCAAGAAATATTCAAAGTGATGAATAGCAAGAACCTACAACCAAAAGTACTTTATCCAGCAAAGCTATCATTCAGAATTGAAGGTCAGATAAAGAGCTTCACAGATAAGGAAAAGCTAAAGGAGTTCATCACCACCAAACCAGTATTATATGAAATGCTGAAAGGTATCCTTTAAGAAGAAGAAGAAGAAAAAGGTAAAGATACAAATTATGAACAACAAATATGCATCTATCAACAAGTGAATCTAAGAATCAAGTGAATAAATAACCTGATGTACAGAATGAACTGGTGATTATAATAGAATCAGGGACATAGAAAGGGAATGGACTGACTATTCTTGGGGGGAAAAGGGGTGTGGGAGATGCGGGAAGAGACTGGAAAAAAATCGTGCACCTATGGATGAGGACAGTGGGTGGGGAGTGAGGGCGGAGGGTGGGGTGGGAGCTGGAAGGAGGGGAGTTATGGGGGGGGAAAAAGAGGAACAAATGTAATAATCTGAACAATAAAAATTTAATAAAAAAAAACGAAAAAAAAAAACAAAAAACACAAGCCAAAAAGTAACACTCTTTTTCTGAAGCCAATTTAAATTGTAGATCTGTCAGTTGCACAAAAGAAAATCTTATTTATGACAAATGCCTGCTATGTGCTGGACCATTTGCCTTTAGAACATTCTAGATCCCATGCTTCCTAGGCAACACTCTAATTAGAATCAGAGGACTATAGGATCCTAAAACTTTAAGGATCAAAGCCCTTTATTCCTCTCTCATGATATTTACAGTTTTCCACCTTGAATTACAACTCTGCACATATATCTATCTCTTTTATTAGACTGCAAGAGCCTTATCTGGGTCATTTTGTATTTTACATAAAATTTCGTACAGCCTCGCCTGGCCAGTGTGGCTCTGTGGTTGAGCGTTGACCTATGAACCAGGAGGTCAAGGTTTGATTCCCAGACTGTGGGCTCAATCCCCAGTGTGGGGTGTGCAGGAGCCAGCTGATCAATGATTCTCTCTCATCATTGATGTTTCTATCTCTCCCTCTCTCTTTCCTCTCTGAAATCAATAAAAATATTATGGGTACAGTGTCTTGGCTAGGTTCAAGCCTCGGACTAATGAAAGGACAGGGTCCTCTTATTACCACGTGCAAGTCCCAGCTGGAAGGGCAGGGCCCTCCCAGCACAATCATAGCCAACGGCTGTGGTTGTAAGCTTGAACCTATGGTCCGAACACGTAGCCCCATGTGCCGTGTGATAGAGTTCGGGTGCATGTAGTTAAGTGAGGTCGAAACTCACGAGAATGCTGTAAACAACGTGATCACTCCCCTACTTTGCCTCGTGGCATCTGCTATAAAATAAAGACATGGCTTGTGTGCGCTGGCGCTGTCTCCCCATCAGGGAGCAGCGTCCCACCGAGACCCAGCTTTCATTCTCTTGTCTGTCTCTTCTCAATCCTTCATCCCCCCCCACTCAGGGTCACTGAACCAGGCTGAGCTGGCATGGCACATAAAGCACCCTGGGGCTGAGTATGCCATGGCCGTGCCGGCTCCCCACAAAATATATTTTGGGAAAAAATTTAGCACAGCCTTTTGTATATAGTTACACATGAAATAAATATCTAATACCTACTACATGGTCATAGATGTGTTGGAGGAATGAATGATTACATGGATCATTTTAGTAATTCTAGAACCCCATGCTCATATGACATATGAGGAAACAAGTTCAGGAACTTGCTTGCCCAAGGTCATGTAGAATTGCAGAAGCACCTTGGAGATGCACAGTACCAGTATTTATCTGGTGAATGAGTTGGTGGCAGAGCCAGGACTGAAACCATAGACAACCAAGAGGCCCCTTGCCTTGAACCGGGATGACCTGGGTGTAGGCTAATGTCCCTGAGCAGTTCCTTCTTTGATAATGAATCTTCCTTGACCTAGAAATGAACCTGAGTGGTGCCATTAACTGATTGAGGGTAAGACAGGCTGACACTGCCTAGTGCTTCCTACTCTAATATTGGGAACCTTTTCCTGGACCTTCTAAAAAGTTAGTTTGGGAAACTCTTTGCCCCACAGGTTCTGGTGGTGTGACCCTGAGTCACATTTGTCTAATGCTGTGCTGTCCAGGATAGTCCAACATCCCCTAGGCAAGTGTGACTAATTACATTTAAATTAAATCAAATTCAGTGGCTCAGTTGTAGTAGCCACATTTCAAGTGCTCAATAGCCACATGTGGCCACTGTATCAGACAGCACAGAAAGAGAACATTTCCATCATTATGGAAAGTTCCATGGACAGTGCTAGTCTAGAACCACCAAACTTCTATGGGCAGATCGTGTGTGTGTGTGTGTGTGTGTGTGTGTGTGTGTATGTTATTGAGCACTTACTATATGCCAGGCACTGGGCTCACTTTGCAATCATAATAAAGTATCTCATTTAATTCTCACATCAGTCCACTGAGAAAATTTACAGATGAGAAAATTAAAGTTCAGAGAGGTTAAGCAACTTGCCCAAGGTCACACAGCAAAGAAGTATTAGAGTCAGGATTTGAATCTAGGTCTCTCTATTCTCTGCTGAAATGCATCAGTCCCTGTGGTTTCTGAGATTTAAATCAAGTTTTGCCTCTGGACCTGTCCTTGTGTGTTAAAGAAAAGTCACTGCCCTGCTGGTGTGGCTCAGTGGTTGAGCGTCAACCTCATGCGCCATGCACCAACAGGTCACCAGTTCAATTCTGGGTCAGGTCACATGCCTGTGAGCTTAATCCCAGTAGTAGGCATGCAGGAGGCAGCCGATCAATGTGATGTTTCTCATGGATGTTTCTATCTCTCCCTTTCCCTAAAAAAAAAAAAAAAAAAAAATCAATAAAAACATTTTTTAAAGAGAAGAGTCACTACAGCGACCACCAAATCTGTCACTGTGATCATTTTAATATATATATATATATATACACACACACACACACACACACACACACACACACACACACACATTTTTATTGACCTCAGAGAGGAAGGGAGAAGGAGAGAGAGAAACATCAATGATGAGAGAGAATCATTAATCAGCTGTCTCCTGCATGCCCCCTACTGGGGATCAAGCCTGCAACTGGGACATATGCCCTGATCAGGAATTGAACTGTGACCTCCTGGTTCATAGGTCGACCCTCAAGCACTGAACCACGCTGGCCAGGCTTTCACTGTGATCATTTAAGAAAACTTCCCTTCTCTTCTTCCCTTCCATTTTTTTTCCTTCCTTGCCCCTTCCTTCCTTTTGTTCTTTCTTCCCTCCCTGTCACCTCCCCATCCTTAATCCCTGAGTATGGACACTGACAAGTCAGAACTGGAGTAGGGGCTGGAGGTGCCCTGGAACATGCTGGCACAGAAAGGAGGCAGGGGCACCCCAGAGTGTTCAGGGAAGTAGCTATTTATCAGTCAGTACAGAATTATTTTAATATTTTAACTAGCATGGCCCTCCCAGAGACCACCCGTGTGCCTGGCACGGGGTCCCCAAGCCAGTAGGACCCAGGATATTGTGGGACTGCCCTGAGAAGAGAAGCTAGATCAGCGCCTAGCAAGGCCTCACCGAGGGCCACACATCAGTCCCCACCCTGCAACTTACTGGGGGGGCTCTTCTGTTGCCTCAGTGGGACACCAGGCAGAGACTTCACAGGTCTTCTTCGGAGGCTGTGGTTTATACGGTATACACTTTCCGGTCTGGATTCCTGCAGGGTCAAGGGGTCACAGAAGCACACGTGTGAAAGAACTATGGGAGGAAACTCTCAACCCAAGCAGGAGACCATGCTTTTCAGCTCAAGCAGTTTCAGTTTTCAAGAAACCCCAACTGAACCGCAAGCTTATTAAGCTGGCCAAGCAGCATATCAAATGGTAGGCGTTTTTTAAAAAATCATCAGAGAGAACATAGGAAGACCATGGATGCTGTTGGCTTGTTTGGCTTCTTTGAAAGAAAGATGCTTGAGAGGGGAGCTGGACAGGGTGTATTCTCTGAACTGGGAAAATGGACTAGAACTTGGCTTCTTATTGGGCATCTGAGTCCCTCGAGGAGTGTACAGCATGTGTCAGGGATGTGCAGAATTGCAGAATAAACATGGCACATCTTGCCTTGGTCAGTGTGTTCAGAGGTTAGAGCGTCGGCCCGTGCACTGAAGGGTTGTGGGTTCGATTCCCAGTCAAGGGCATATACCTGGGTTGCAGGTTTAATCCCTGGCCCTGGTCCAGGTGCGTTCAGAAGGCAACCGATTGATGTGTCTCTCTCATGTTGATGTTTCTTTCTCTCTCCCTCCCTCCCTTACTCCCTTCCACTTTCTAAAAATCAATGGAAAAATATCCTCAGGTGAGGATTCAAAACAAAACAAAACAATAAAACAACAACAAAAACACGGCACAGCTTCCTGGAGCATCAGGGTCAGTTAAAGATTCCCGAGGGCAAAGTTAAATAGCAAGTAATGTTAAAATGATCTCTATACCAACTCAGACACACATGTATTATGGAATAAGAATGCAACATTCATAGGCCCTTTGTGTGTGTTTTATAACCACCGATATCTTTTCTTTTCTTTTTATTCTTTTATGTGGTAACTTTATTGTCATGTGCTCTTTATGTTAAAACAGGAAACATGGAGCCTGGCCGGCATAGCTCAGTGGTTGAACATTGACCTATGGAGCATTGACCTATGAACCAGGAGGTCACTGTTGGATTCCTGGTCAGGGCACATGCTCCAGTTGTGGGTTCAATCCCCAGTGTGGGGCATGCAGGAGGCAGCCGATCAATGATTTCTCTCATCATTGATGTTTCTATCTCACTCTCCCTCTCTGAAATCAATAAAAAATATATATTAAAAACAAAACAGGAGACGGAAATTCTGCAGGTTAATTTTTGTATGGTCCCCAGGTGTCATAAGGGTACAAGTTCAAGCTCCTCCACCTTGATGGAAATTCAAGGCAGAAAGTTTAGTATACTCTGATGATACTAGAGGTCATTTGATTTTTCCGTCAGGTAGAACCCTGAAGGTGCTAATTTTGCAAGGTTTTTAGGAGCTCTCCTCCTCACTGGGGAATTAAAGTCACATTCACATCAGCAGCTGGTCCTCTGAGGACACAGCCAGACTCACCCATGGTCTGCTGAAGGTGGAAGAAGGCAGCTGAGAGCCAGAATTAAAGATCTCAACTTTAGGACACTGCGAATGTCACCAGCATGCCAGACCATTCATCCCCATGGTCCCAAAAAGAGACAGAACGTACCTTTGCTCTGCGGATCCAACCATCCCTTTTTACAGCCCCGGTCAGAGGAACAGAGTGTCCTGCGGGTAGGGTGCTGCCAAGAGAAGGACAGGGTAGCGAGGAGTGAGTATCGAGTGCCCCTAAGATATGGAAGAGCAGCTGTCCTGTGTCCACACAAAAACTTGTACACAGATGGACACAGCAATTCATAATAGCCAAAAAAGTGGAAACAACCCAAATATTCATCAACTAATGAGTGGACAGGTAAAATATAGTACATTTATACAGTGGAATATTATTCAACCACGAAAAGGAATGAAGTACTACTGGCTCATGCTACAACATTGGCAAACCCTGAAAACAGTGTGATAAGTGAAAGAAGTTAGACACAAAAGACCACAGATTGTAGGATTCATTTATGTAAAATATCCAGAATAGGCAAATCCTCAGAGACAAAAAGCAGATCTGTGGTTGCCAGGGGCTAGGGAAGTGGGAATGGGGAGAGACTGCTAATGGATATGAGGTTTCTTTTTAGGGTGATGAAAATGTTCTGAAATGGTGATAGTTGCACAATGTTGTGAATGTACTAAACCACTGAATTGTACACTTTAAAATGTCGGAGTTTTGCCTGGCCAGCATGGTTCAGTTGTTGAGCATTGACCTATGAACCTGGAAGTCATGATTCTATTACCAGTCAGGGCACATGCCTGGGTTATGGGCTCAATCCCCAGTGTAGGGCATGCAGGAGGCAGCCAATCAATGAGTCTCTCTCATCATTAATGGGTTTTTTCTCTCTCTCTCTCTCCCTTCTACTCTGAAATCAATAAAAATATATTTAAAAAATAAAATAAAATGGTGGGTTTTGTGGTATATGAATTATATCTCAATACAATCTAAAAATAAATAAAAATCGAAAACTCGGAAGTCAGGGCAGCCTGGGGCCACTGGCAGGGACAGCCCTCGGTGTGCAGCCAGAGGCCTGGTCCAAGCGGCTCTGTGGCTGCAGAACTGAATGAAGCAAATGGCATTGAAGGCTCAGCAACCGATATGGAAATAAGGGGCGCCAGCCGGCCCAGTCTCCTGGCCTGAGAAAATGAGGTCTCAGGACTGATAGCGGAGGACAGAGGAGGGAAAAGAGAAACGCGATGACTTGGCTTCTGTATTCAACTTCCCATTTCCTCGGGAGCAGGTTCACTGGCCAGTCTTAGGGAGACCAGGATGTGACACAGCCGCTAAGAAAATAGCTGCTGCTCATTATCTATCTCCTGTGCAGTGCGTGGCTTTTACAGGGATTCAGCAGGACCTCTGCGCCATTGTCTAGCTGCATGACTGGTCAAGTCCCTGCACCTCTCTCGGCCTCAGTTTCCTCCTCCGTAAAAGGAGGGTGAACAGATCTGCCTGAAGTGGTTGCTGTGAAGATGAAATGAGCATTATTGACACAGACAAAGGGAATGTTAGCCTGGTTCCAGGGTTAGGTGGACACAACAGCGAAGACTGCCATAGGAGAGAGCAGATCTACCCCGAGCTCTCAGACACTCAGACCTTGTCACCTGTGTGGGCTGTTAAGCAAGACCCACGGGCAAGGCTGGTCCTCCCTCAGGCAGGAGACCTGCTCGATAGCATCCCAATGCTGCACCCCTCGGTGCTGGGATGGTTCCTGGTAAAGCACGGGCATTACCTGAGTGGGCAATGGCAGGAAGGTGCCAGGAATAGGTAATATCTTGTAACACATCGCTCTAGATAAACTTACCAGAATATCTAGTTATCCTCTTAAAGAACAGAGGGCAGGACTGGGAAGGGGCAGAGTAGGACAAACACATTTTTTTTAGAATGCATAAGAATTTTTCTTTGGTTTTTAATAATTATAAATGTAATGCATAGAATATAGCTATGTATCAGGAAATACTTCTTTTTTTAATTACTTTTTTTTAAATCCTCACCCGAGGATATTTTTTCATTGATTTTTAGAGAGAGTGGGGAAGACAGAGAAATATCGATGTGAGAGAAACACAGCGATTGGTTGCCTCCTGCTCGCTCCTCGACCAGAGCCTAGGCCTGCAACCGAGGTACATGCCCTTGACCGGAATGGAACCCGGGACGCTCTGTCCACTAAGCTGAACTGGCTAAGGCAGGACAAATACATTTTGATAGGGAAGAAAGTTTTCTGGAAAGAGGTAGGGGAAGGTCAAGAGTCTGGAGAGGGCAAAGTCAAGTTGGGAAAGACTACATGGGTGGTGGTGGTGGGGAGACAGGTAGCATTTACCTGATGCAGAGACTGAAAGGCTAGGAAGTGGGGTGATAATAAACAAGCAAAAAGAAGTGCAGTGAGAAGGCAAATGAGAGCTGTGTGACAATGTTCCCAGACAGACAGTTCGCAGTTGTTCGTAGTAGGAAAAGCCAGGTAAGAGAATGCCTGCGTTCTAAACAGGGCTCTGCCTGCAGCAAGCTGTGCAACTTAACCTGTCTGATCTGCGTCTGACCTGTAAAGTGGGGCTGGGAATGCTGTTACCCTCCTAAATTTGTGAGGCTCCACTGAAATGAAATGCCGCACAAATGCCAAAGATCAGTGTTGTCAGGAGCCATGCGGGAGGGAGCCATGGAGGAAGCAGGCCTCTAGCCTGCATAGGTGCCTAGTACCTGAGCTGGAGACAGGGGACAGGCAAAGATGGGGCAGCTCCAGAGAGAGAACTGCAGTGTCTTCTGATGCAGCCCAGACCCACACTCAACAAAGGAGGCTCAGTAATGTTTGCGAGCTGGAAGACATATCAGATCTCAATTCCCACATTCTCCCGCCCTTTCTCTTGCCTGAGTCTCCTCCAGAACTCTTATCGCCAGTCTAACTGCTCTGGGTCCCTTTTTTTTTTTTTTTTTAATTTATTTTATTGATTTTTTACAGAGAGAAAGGGAGAGGGATAGAGAGTTAGAAACATCGATGAGAGAGAAACATCGATTCAGCTGCCTCCTGCACACTCCCCACTGGGGATGTGCCCGCAACCAAGGTACATGCCCTTGACCGGAATCGAACCTGGGACCCTTGAGTCCGCAGGCCGACGCTCTATCCACTGAGCCAAACCGGTTAGGGCTCTGGGTCCCTTTCTTACCTCTGGACAAAGCCCCTGCACCTGGCCCTTTGTCTTGAGAAAGTTTGTCATCACAAAGAAGGAGTTCCCCTGCGGAGAAAAAAGGAGAGAAGTTCAATGCAAAGCCTTTGAGAACAGAACTATTTAATCTTAATCATCCAGCTTGCTAAGTGCCTGGGGGCGAACCCTTCCACTCTGCTAAACTTCAGTCTGGAAATCAGGATCTGGGAGCAAACTTGGGACTACACGGAGGACTTAATATCAAAACTGGATGAGCCGCCCTGCTGAGCTGAGAGAGAGCAGAAGCACATGGAAACTGATTGAGGATTCCTTTTCCATTCCAGCTTCCCAGTAAAAACCCGTTAAGTTGAAACTCAGGAGACCTGGGGGAGGCAGAACTGGGGGTGTTTGTTGGCTTCAGCAGAGTGCTGTTCAGATTATCTAGGACTTTAATAAAAGGGCAATAGGACACCCCACCACCTGGGAAATAGCAGGAGAATTTAATGACCCGCTGTTAGCAACAAACAGATAACAGCTTAGTTTTTATGGTTTTACAAAGCTGTCCAGCTCCCAGAGGCCCTTTTGTCTCTCCGGCCTCCCACATGTTCTCGAGTCACCTTCTACTTCTTCATTTTGACAATTCTAATTTCATTTTCTCTTCTTGCGAATTTAGGCAGCCAGATGCCCTTTCTGTGTGATCCACACCCTTACTTTCATTGTCCTTTGTATCCTTCCTTAAACACCAAGAGTGTTTTCCTGGAGACAGTTTGTTGACAAAGTGCCACACAAACAATACAGAAGGGCTGGTCCTCTCCAGGCGGTAAGTTATTTGTCGGTCTGAATCTAGGCAGCCCTTGCTGACTCCTTGGCCCTGCTCCTAAAAAGCGGTGTGCAACTCAAAGTGTGAGTGAATCCAGTCATGTTTTAAATGCACCCGGACACACAGCTATTTTGAGAAGCCCTGGAGCACTTGATAAAGCAAAGATTCATCTCCTTTGAGCTGTTAGATCTGACCCAGTTTTGCAATTTTTAGGTTTTCTCTGTTGGTATTTTCACAGAGCTTTTTAAATAGGGCCAGTATTTTTCTGGAGTAAGGCTCTAGGTCCCAGGGCTGGGGCCAGGGAGAAGGGTACAAGGCCCTGGTGACAGTGAGCAGGGATGCGTCCTGGGAGGATGCTGAGCAGTGCTCACCTGCACGGGGAAGGTGTAATCTGCCGTGTCGAAGACTCTGTGCACCTCCTCTCCATTCTCCAGAATCTCCTCTCTCACCTCCGCTATGCCTTTCACCTTGGTGTGCACAGAGCTGGTCAGAGGCTCTTTCCGCTGGTACCGCTTGTCACACAACAGAGCAAAGCTGAGTGGCAGACACAGAAAAGCATTAGTGGTTTTCTCGAGGGAGGCCCAATGCCGTGGTTTTGGATGGAAGCTGCCTCCATTCCAATCCGAGCTTTGCTAGGGAACTTTGGGCCAGCAACTTGCCTTGTCTGCAACTCATTTTCCTCATGTATAAGATGGGAAGAATGGTTATACCTACCTCGTAAGTGCTAGATCTGATACAATAATCGAATGGATGTTCCCTCCCCTGGGAAACTGACCTTTAGATCATTTCACAATCAACATTCCTTTTTGCTTAGACCACATTCCATTTGCTAAGACCAGTAACTTTCCCCTCCAGACTTGCCCAGGATCCAGTCCTGCCCAAAGAATTCACTGCTGAAAAAGCCTACAGTCCTTTAAAATCTTTGACTCCCCACCCCTGGGTGCTGGCACCATTTTGGGGCTCAGCCATCTGGTTTCCAGGTGACCTAATAAATTCATAATTGTTACCCCTTTTGGCCTCATGCACTCCTCCTTCAGCGACCCTAACAGTGGGGTTGTTGATGAATTATGTATGCAAATTCCACACAGTGAGCGCTGGCTACATGGAAACTATCGCCCCAGTGTCAACCTCTAATATTGCCTAATACAGATAGACCCTAATTTACAGGACAGCTTCTCAAATACCAGAGTTCACCTGGCATTAATCCACCAGCTTTGTTCTGGGGCTCAGAAACCCATCGGAACCTATCTAAGGGTATGTCCAGCAGGTCAGCCACCTGTTTTCTAGAAAGACACACCTGTTGTATAAATAATATTGATAATACGCGCTACCCTTTGTTCAGCATTTCAGACGTGCCGAGAGCTCTACACACATCATTTCCTTTCATCCTCACACCAATAGGAGATAGTATCGTCATCATCGTCTTCTATAGGTGAGAGAATGGGCTCAGAGAGGTGAAGGATCTTGCCCACAGATAGGCAGTGGCAGAACTGAGGTTCTTGACTGGTCTACCATGTAGTCCAGAGCCAGACCTTTTAACCAGGTGCTATTCTTGTTCATGCCTTATGTAGCTCTGCCTCCAGTTTCCTGCCTTTCAGGTCAGTTCATTAGCTGTTAATACCTTATTTAGAACATGAATGTAAATTACTGTGGTGGGGGAACTAAAGAGGGGAAGTGGAATTGATTATTAAAAATGGTAGATTTCATTTCCACATGTTTTCCCTGCCTCCCATTGCCCAAAATAATTAAGAGTTTATCCTAAATCAGTGATGGCGAACCTTTTGAGCTCGGCGTGTCAGCATTTTGAAAAACCCTAACTTAACTCTGGTGCTGTGTCACATATAGAAATTTTTTGATATTTGCAACCATAGTAAAACAATGATTTATATTTTTGATATTTATTTTATATATTGAAATGCCATTTAATAAAGAAAAATCAACCAAAAAAATGAGTTCGTGTGTCACCTCTGACACGCGTGTCATAGTTCGCCATCACTGTCCTAAATGCTTTCTTTATTCATTCAGCATGTGTTTATTTGATCTCTTCCTTCTGCCCAGCCCCTAATATCTGAAGGATATTGGGAAGTCTAAGCCAACAGCTGCCCACTTGGTGCTGACCTTGGAAGCCAAGACAGAGTGGGCCAAGTCATGGTCCCAGCTGTTCTCAACCAGGGAGCTTTCAAAATTGTAGCTCCCAGGGCCAGCCCTGGAAACGATGATTCTATAAATCTGGAGAGTTATCCAGGTGCCTATATACCTTTTAAAAGTCGCCCTGGCAGGCTTGGCTCAGTGGATAGAGCGCCGGTCTGAGGACTGAAGGGTCCCGGGTTTGATTCCAGCCAAGGGCACATGCCTGGGTTGCGGCTCAATCCCCAGTAGGGGACGGGCAGGAGGCAGCCTATCAATGATTCTCTCTTATCACTCATGTTTTTATCTCCCTCTCCTCCCCCCTACTGCTCTGAAATAAATAAATAAATAAATTTTTAAAAGTTAAAAAAAAAAAAAAGTCGCCCTGCTGATTTTAATACACAGTCAGGTTTGAAAACCCCTGGGAATTGCATGAAAAGATAATGTGTATTTGCCAATATGAAGTCCACCTGAAGACGTGCATTCCCCATGACCCAGCAGTTCCATTCGCGGGTGTATGCCCTGGAGACACCCTCATACTGGTACATGTGCCTAAGGAGGACTGTACAGAATGTTTATGGCAGCATTCTTTGTATGAGGGAAAACCAGAGATAACCTAAATGTCCTTGAACATTGAATAGGTAAATAAATTGTTGGATTCACACAATGGGATGCTCTAAGCAGGGGTGGGGAATGTCGGCCGAGGGCTGTATAAGGCCCAATAAATCATTTGGTCTGGCCCTTTCAGGGCATTAAAAATGAATTACTTAAATGTTTGACCAAATATATATAGCAGGCTAATTTTTAAGTTAATAATTTTGTATGGTCCTCGAATGATGCTATAAATATCTAAATGGTCCTGGGCAGAAAAAAAGGTTCCCCACTCCTGCTCTACAGCAGTGAGAATGATGGCGAGCTAATTGTATCAATATGAAGATAACAATGTTGCCCTGACCAGTTTGGCTCAGTGGCTAGAGCAGGGGTCGGCAAACTTTTTGACTCGAGGGCCACAATGGGTTCTTAAACTGGACCAGAGGGCTGGAACAAAAGCATGGATGGAGTGTTTGTGTGAACTAATATAAATTCAAAGTAAACATCATTACATAAAAGGGTACGGTCTTTTTTTTTTTTAGTTTTATTCATTTCGAACGGGCCGAATCTGGCCTGTGGGCCGTAGTTTGCCCCAGGCTGGGCTAGAGGGTTGGCCTGTGGACTGAAGAGTCCCAGGTTCAATTCCGGTCAAGGGCACATACCCAGTAGGGGGTGTGCAGGAGGCAGCTGATGGATGTTTCTCTCTCATGGATGTTTCTAACTCTCTATCTCTCTCCCTTCCTCTCTGTAAAAAATCAATAAAATATATTTTTTTAAATAAAGAAAAGAACAATGTTGAGCAACCAAAGCATGCCACATTATGATATAAGGTTTAAAGAAATCCAGAACATAATTATATACTCAAATACCTGTCCACATGTATTCATAGCAGCACTATTCACAATAACCAAAAGGAGACAACCCAAAGGTTCAACAGTACATGAATGGAAGAAAAAAAAAGTGATCTACCCATATATTATTCAGCCATGAAAAGGAATAAAGTACTGAAACATGCTACCCTGTGGATGAACCTCGAAAACACTATGCTAAGTGAAAGAAGCCAGACGCAAAAGATCACATATTATATGATCCTACTGATATGAAAGATCCAGAATAGGAAAATCCATAGAGACAGAGAGTAGTAGATTGATGGTTGCCAGGAGCTGGGAGCAGGGAGAAATGGGAACTAACTGCCGAATGGGCATAGAGCTTCTTTTAGGCAATGAAAATGTTCTGGAACTAGACAGAGATGGTGATTGAACAACCTTGTGCATGTACCAAATGCCACTGACTTGCTCATGTTAAAATGATTGATTTTACCCTAGCTGGTTTGGCTCAGCGGATAGAGCATCAGCCTGCAGACCAAAGGGTCCCGATTCGATTCCGGTCAAAGGCATGTACCTTGGTTCAGACTCCTCCCCGGCCCAGGCCTTGATAGGGGCTCATGCAGGAGGCAACCAATCGATGCATTTCTCTCACATCAATGTTTCCCTCTGTCTTTCCCTCACTCTTCTACTCTCCCTAAAAATTAATGGAAAAATATCCTTGGGTAAGGATTTTTTTTTAAAAAAAGGTTGATTTTATGTTTTAGGAATTTCACCTCAAGGAAAACCTTTTTATAGTTATGGACATATGTTGTAGAAACATAAAAACAATTCTATGGTTGTTTTGATATTTCTACAACTTATCCAGGCACCAAATTCAGGATGATGTTTAGAAGGGGAGAGGAAAGAGAACGGATGCAGGCTGGGTCTGCAGGGAGGTAAACCTGGACTAGTAATGTTCTTTTCCTAAGTGGAACAGTGGCGTATGAGTGTTTATTATATTCTTCTCAATATATTTTAGTATTTCTATAACACTCATTAAAAAAGAAAGCTCATGAAGAAAGAGTGGTGGCAAGAGATCCAGAATTGAGACCCAACCAGCGTCCACAAGACAGAGCTAGTCAATGTAATTCCACAGACAAATAGATAACACTGTTCAACAGCACATTGCTGCCTCCCATCACAACATGGACATGGTCTGTGCCATGTTTTTCCCCGTTGGCTATTGCAACATTTTCCCAGGAAAATCCTGGTTCAAGCTGGCCCACTGTTTGGGAAGCTCAGTTCTGGTCTCTCATGTCCATTCCAGAATGGACAGTGTGTTCTAGAGCAGCCTGAGTGGAATCCAGGCCCCTGTACATCGGAGGACTTTTCTCTGTATAATAATGAACGTATCATTTTAAGAATTCAAATGCTTCAGAGCCACATCGCAGGGGGAAAAAGAGTTTGCAGTGCCCTGCCCGATGGGAAGAACATACTAACGACTGTCCCAGCAGCTCTCTCCCGACTCACTTGGTGGCTCAGACAAGCCATGAACCTTTCAGGGACCATGGGTTCAGTCCCTGAATGAGGAGCTAACTGCCTGGCTTCCTGCTCCCTGTCACCTTCTGGCTGTGGGCAGCAACAATTCTGATCCTCTGAAGCCTGCAAACCACATGTCCCTGAAGTGAAAGGGGCAGCAAGGCGCTGGGGACTTAGCTGGGTCATGTCCGATGGGTAGGTAGAGATAATGGGGAAGAAGAGAGTGCAGAGTCTGGAAGGTGGAGAGGGCTGACATGAGAGAAGCCTGTCTGAAGGGCAGGGGAAACGGGGTGGAAGAAGGGGGTATGAGAATGAGGTCAGCCCCAGAAGCCCTCAGGCTTGCACTCTGCACCTGACTCACCACATGTAGACAAGGATCCCCGTTATAATGAGGTTCTTCAGAATCCCGATCCACAGGCTCTGAATATGAACGACTTTGGCAACTTGCACAGACTGGCATATCTGGGGGAATTGGCACCGGGCGGGCATGGAGAGAGACCTCAGAACACGGTGGGGGAAGAAGTGCCTCTCAGCCAAGCCTGGCTCTTCCTCACAGTGTCTGGGCTCACTGAGCAAAGGTTACTCTAAATTGACCTGAAAGTGAACCGGTTTCCAGCTGGTTAACCCCCGCCTACCCTGGAAGCAGCTGTGGACGCCGGGCTGTGTGCCTTCTGAACCTCATGGGGATGCTGGGCCCGAAGCCTCTGCTTCTTGCGCATAAAATCCCCAGAAAAGAATCAGACTATGTCCATCCCTGGTCCACTCGCCTTGGCAAACAGCCAAGGGCAGCAAGAGATGCATTGAGAAGAAAGTGGTGGAGAGCCTGCACCCCCAAAGCAAGTTAAATACTGATTGTATCAATGACTCATTGCTGCTGTAGCAAATTACCACGAACCTAGTGGGTTAAAACAAGACACATGTATTCCCCTACAGCTCTAGGGGTTTTGTTGCTCAATCAAGGTGACAGCAGGGCTGATTCCTTCTGGAGGCTCCATGAGAAAACCTGTTCCTCACCTCTTCCAGCTTCCAGAGGCTGCGGGCACTTCTGCAAGTCCAGCCCTTTCTCCCATTGTCACATCTCCTTTCTCTAACGCTGACCTTCCTGTCTCTCTCTTTTAAGAAGTCTTGTGATTACACTGGGGCCACTCAGATAACCAAGGATAACCTCCCCATCTCAAGACCTTGAACTTCAGCACATCTGCTAAGTTCCTCTTACCATATAAAGGACCACATCCATGTTCCTGATCTTCAGGAGGAAGCATTCAGTCTAACCACCGAGGCTCAGTTTATTCTCATGAGCACTATGCTTCTTTGCCCCTCCACCCTCCTTCCTCACGTTGCCAGGCACATAGTCTTTTCTCACCTAAGACACATTACACACATGTTAAGATAAATTTGCAGCTGTTATCATTTTATATCTCAAACCACAACAGGCTGGGTTACTGCATGTTTCCACTAGCAAAGTGAAAGTGCCAGCATCACCTTTGAAGAGGACTTGACAAACAGGAGTGTGGGTGTGTGGGCTTGGCTGAGACAGTAAAGGTCTAGGCCCCATGTTGGGGGACACAGGGCTGGAGGGGTCGGGCTGCTATTTTGAAGAGGAGGAGAAATACAATAACAGGATGCAGCCATTTGAAGAGTGTCAAGTAGAAGGGCCACAGGGCAGAACTCTAACCAAAGGGGGGAAATTACAGGGAGATGGATTTGGGCTCAGAGTGAAGAAGAAATGTCTAACAATTAGAACAGCCACAGAACACAGCAAGCTTTCCTTAGGCTCGCTAGTTGGTGTCGCTGATGACCATGACAATATTCACTTATCTCATCATCTCCCTCTCTCCCATCTCCTCACCATCTAAATTTCAGTGTCATCTCCCATCTTGAAAATGAATCCTCCCTTGACCCCATATTCTTCTCCTACCACCACTTGATGTCTCTCTTCTCCTTTGTAGCCAAGTCCCTTGGAAGAATGAGTCACCCCATCCATTTCCCCGTTTCCATCCATTCCTCCACCCACTCCAGTCTGGTGCCCGCCCCCACCACTCCTCCAAAGCCTCCCTTGCCAAGTAAACAACTTCATCTTCACTGAGTCCAATAGATGCACCACAGACCTGTTCTTTTTGGGACTCTCAGCAGCATTTGACACCAATGATCACGCACTAGCTCCTTCCCCTTCTCCCCTCAGCTTCCTGGAATCCACATCCTCCTAACTTTCTTTGTATCTCTGTGACCACCCTGCTGAGATCCTACCAGGACATCTGTGCTCCCAATGGTTAGCATTCCTATCCTCGGAAATCTGTCCTAAGCCTTCTTGCCTTCTCATGTACATTTTCTCTTGCTGGTCAGTTGCAGCTACTTCCAATGTTCTGGTTACCCCATATAGAAATCTGTATCTTTAGCTTCAGATTCATATATCTAACTACCCACTGAGCCTCTACATTTGTGTGTCCCACAGACACATCAAACCTTCAGTTCTGAAATCATCTTCCACCCCCAAAAGGCTTTTTCTCCCATATTCCCCACCCCAATAAATTCTTCTACCACCCATTAGTTGCTCAAGCCTGAAACATAGCACACTCCTTAACTTACCCTTTCCTTCACTCCCCTTCATGTTCTATTGTTTTATTTTCCTAATGTTATTCAAATCCATCTACATCTCTACCACTGGCACTTCCTTAGGCCAGGTCACCATCAACTCTCACCTGGATTATCCTGTAGTCTCCTAAATGATCTCTCTCCCTACGTTTGTATTCCTATCTCCTCCATGCCCAACCTCCCTCCACCTGTATACACCTGCCCATGCCCATGGATGCTATAGTCTTCTTTCAAGAGAATAAATCTGGGAAGAGGTTCAGGGCCATTTGGGAAGAGAATTCTGCAGTCCTGCATCCCCAGGGCATGGTGGGATGGGAGTGTGCAGCTCTGAATGGGCACATTCTAGCCCTGTGGCAGGCAAACCTCTAAGATGACCCTCAGTGTCTCCTATATCCTGGTATATGAACCCTGCCTAACTCCCTGAGCTTTGAGTATGATGGATATGCTTCCATGATTAGGTTCTATTACACAGCTGACCTTAAGATAGGAAGAACACCTGGGTAGGCTAGACTCAATCCCATGAGCCCTTTAAAAGCAGAGTGTTTTCTTTGGCTGGTATCAGAAGAGAAGTTAGAGACTTGAAGCATGAGAACAATTTATTGTGTCATCACTGGCTTGAAGCTGGAAAAGGCCACATTCACAAAGAATGAAGGTGACCTCCATTATCTTAAGAGTGGCACCTGGTTGACAGCCAGCGAGGAGACAGAGCTCTCAGTCCTGTAACTGTAAGGAATTGAAATTTTACCAACAAGAATGAGCTTAGAAGTAAAAAGTTCCCCCAGAGTCCCAAAGTGAGAACTAGACCCAGCTCACAGTTAGATTTCAACCTTGTGAGTCTCTGAGCAGAGAACCCACTCATTACCCAAACCACTAACCTACAGAACTGTGAGCTGCTATGTGGATGGTGTTTTATGCCACTGAGTTTGGAGTAATTCCTTAAGCAGCAGTAGGAAACTGGCTTCTTACTTCATGGGGAAGCTTGCAGCCAGTGGAGTACCACAGCGGGATTTCTAAAGCATGGGGTTCAGGAACATAGTCCCCATTGGTTTGGTCAAGGTTGGTACTGTCCCCATAAATTCCTAAAGATGAATTCTGCTCACGCCCACCACATGATGTTATTCCCTATGTACTAAAGTGTTGCATAGTTCTTATATTTGAAAAGCTTTGGACTTGGGTCTCATGCCTATCTCCTAGCTGCAAGAGAGGCTGGGAAATTAAGCTTGACATATAATCAAGAAGTGGAGTCCATAACATGGGAATCCCCCCATAATTGCACTGTTCAAATCATAATTATCCATTGAGACTTTGTAATGGATGTTTGTTTTTTTACTGTCTCTCCCCACTCTGCCCCTACCCACCACTTTCTTTTCCCATTTCTTCCGGCAACAGAATTCTTTTTTCCTAAGGAAAAGCCATTGACAGTGGATAGGTCCGGCTCATTCAGCTCTGTTACCCTCTCTCTACTCCCTGCCACAAGAGTGAGCACATGACCCATGGTTGGCCAATGATTGGTTTAGGGATGAATATGTAACTCAAGTTCAACCAATCAGAGTCTTTCCTGAGACTTTTTTGGCAGAGGTATCAAGAAACCCTATTTGTTCCTCTGGTTGCTATAAGGGGAGGATGTGAGGTGTGCCACCTTCCTACATAGATAGCCTATTCAAGAAGAAAACGAAATACCCAGTAGATCCAAGATGTGGAGAGAGAACCAGCCCTGATAACACAGTTTGAACTTTTATGACCATCCATGTCAGAGGACAGTTCCATCTCTTCCACTGCCCAGTTACTTGACAGTAAATCCCCCTGTGTGGCTTGCTGGATAACTTGAGGTAGGTTTCTGTCAGACATCCAAACAATATGATTAGCACAGACCTACTCAGCATCCTGTCCACATACTGCTGCAACCCTGGGAGCTGGAGCCACATGACCCTGCCTGCAGCTGCAGGTCCTGCCTTTGACACCAGACTTGAACTTGGTTGTGAGGGACTATGAGAAGCTGCTCAGCCTCTTGTCTTTTTTTTTTTTTTTTTCAAATTGATTTCAGAGAGAAAGGGAGAGGGAGAGATAGAAACATCAGTGATGAGAGAGAATCATTGATCGGCTGCCTCCCTTTGGGGATGGAGCCTGCAACCCAGGCATGTGCCCTGACCGGCAATCTAATTGTGACCTCCTAGTTCATAGGTTAATGCTCGACCACTGAGCTATGCCAGCCAGACTCAGCCTCTAGTCTTATTTCCAGTATTGCTAGCCCCTGTCTTGGACCCCAGTTTCAATAACTGATGCATTGTCTTACTTTGTTATCCTGGCCCTTTGCCTTTTTGGCCCTAGTATATACAACCACTGAACCCAGAACCCTATGGCCAGAACTCACCACCTGCTGCTGCATATCCCAAATTTTACCTGAGCCTTTCTGGACTTCCATCAGTGGTCCACACCAGTCCTATTTGATGCATACAACATCCCTCAACGCCGGGGCACCATGAGTCTACCCATTTCACAGATGGCCAACTTGCAGTTACATCAACTTGCAGCCTCAGAATACAATTGAAGGCAGCATTGCCCACACTGTGTTCTATGGGACACCATTCAGAGAGATGTAAGTCTTCTGTTAACACAGAGGGGAAAAGCAAAGCTGGCAGCATTTTTTCCTTCAATTTCATATTTTAAAATATAAACAATAGGGAAGCATTTCACGTGGGGTTATATTCCAAAGTGGGGACTTAAGGTAAAAATTGTGTCTCATTAAAATTGCCTTTGCTAGGCCCTTGCATTGTGCACAATGCATAGCCGCAGGCTTTCCTCCTGCTGCCCTGGAACAAGTTGCTGTTTTTCCAGTTTTGCGGGAAGTGAAAGGAAGGCAACTGTGAAGGAGTTGGCTTATTTCAGGGGGCATGTTGAGTGGAAAAGGTGTATTTAGATCCACAGTTAGGACAGCAAAATGCTCACTCTGTGAGAAGCACGTGGAAGCAGAGACTGACTGAGGGAACCCCAACTCAAGTATCCATCTCCCCCTTACTCCGGGCACCAGTCACCGAATCATTGCCCTGTTTTAATTGTGCCCTCTCTCCATGCTCTGGTGGAATGTGTGTAACTAAAATTAAGGGAATTAAATGCATGTAAAATAAGAGTCCACCTTATGGAAGAAAAATAGTTATCATTGTAAGGTGTTCTCATAATAATCTTTCTCATATGTACAATGATCTGTTTTTAAGAAACTGCATGCTGGACCCAAGCATACTAGAACGTTACATTATCTGTTACATGGAATGATCTGAAATATGATCTTTGTAGGAATTTACTATGTTTTTTATCATCAGTCCTTTGATATCTTGTCTAAGTAATCTCTTATTTTAGAATTCTAGCATATGAGTTTATTACTATTTGTTGCATAGTAAACACATGAATTAAATAATGATGATCCTAATAGTTACGATTAATAGGAAGAATTCACACTTAGTAAGCGCTTCCCTTATGCCAGGTATTTTTCTAGCAGCTCTGCATTTATTAACTCACTTAATTCTCACAACAACCATCATCCCCATTTTATAGAAAAGGAAACGCAAAGAGGTAAAGGATTTTCGAATCCACCTTTTCAGACCTCAAACCCCAAGTGTGGGCATGATTACTTTGATAGTCAGAGGAGAGGGTGTACTGCATTATGAAGGTACCCATTAGATTAAAAAAGATTCTTTTGAAAAAGAGCTGACATTTGGGGAGCTCCTACCCTATGCCAGGCATTGAGAAGGGCGTGCATGCCTTTTCTATTTAATTACCACAACCACTCTGTGAACAGAGGCAGAATCTGATGCTCTGAGAGCTTGAGTGACTCTAACCCAGAGGTCCTCAAACTTTTTAAACAGGGGGCCAGCTCACTGTCCCTCAGACATTCCACACATGTGCACTGCGGGCCCGGGATGAGTCGGATGCTAAGCAGGACAGGCAGCGGCGGCAAAAACACCTGGCGGGCCAGATAAATGTTCTCGGCGGGCCGCATGTGGCCCGTGGGGCGTAGTTTGAGGACCCCTGCTAACCCTTAGGTGGTAAACAACGCTGTCTCCCTGTACAGACGTAAGTTGTCATCATCATCACAAAGAGCAAGCGGACATTACCCATTAGGAAAATGTGAACCAAAACCACAAAGAGATACCACTTTACATCCCACTAGGATGCCCGCAATCCAAAAAGACAGATAATAACAAGTGTAAGGGGAGGATGTGGAGAAATTGGGACAAATATTGATGGTGGGCATGTGAAATGGTGCAGCTGCTGTGAAAAATGGTTGTTTCCACAAAAGGTTGAAAGAGTTACCAAGTGACCCACCAATTTCATTCATAATTACATACCCAAGAAAACTGTTCATGCAAACATAGGTTCTTGCAAAAATCTGTACACAAATGTTCATAACAGCATGATTTTTAAAAAATATGTTTTTATTTATTTTAGAGAGAGAGGAAGGGAGAGGGATAGAGAGATAGAAACATCGATGAGAAACATCATCAATTGGCTGCTTCCTGCCCACCCCCTAGTGGGGATCGAGCCCACAACCCAGGCATGTGCCCTGACTGGGAATCAAACCAGTGACCGCTTGGTTCATGGATTGATGCTCAACCACTGAGCCACACCAGCTGAACAAAAGCATGATCCATAATCCATAATAGCCCCAAATTGATCAACAACCCAAATGTCCACCACAAAGTGGTCCATCTATACAGTGGAATATTATGCAGCCATAAGAAAGAATGAAGTACTGATACGTGCTCCAATGTGAACGAACCTTGAAAACATGATGCTCAGTGAGAGAAGCCAGACACAAAAGACCACATACTGTGTGATTCCATTTATATGAAATGTTCAGAATAGGCAAATCCATAGAGACAGAGAACAGATCAGTGGGTGCCTGAAGCTTCGGGGGAATGGGAATGTAACTAAGGGAGGTGGGATTTCCTCTTGAGGTAATGTAAATATTCTAAAATTGTGGTGATGATTGCACAACTCTGTGAATATGATAAAAACTATGAAATTGTACACTTTAACACATTGTATGCAGGAAACGTATTTATACGTTTTACTAATACGTTTTACATAAACGTAAACTAAAGTTATCGTAATTTTACTGAACGTTGCCATTTGCCCAAAAAATTAGCAAAAATGGCCCGTGCCACCTGTTAGCGCGCAATAAAAACTACCTGCAAACAATGTGTTAAATGAGAGAATTATATAGTGTACAAATTATATCTCAACTAGTGGCCCGGTGCACAAAATTCATGCACAGGGGGGTGGGGGTGTCCCTCAGTCCAGCCTGTACTCTCTCCAATCTGGGACCCCTTGGGGGATGTCCAACTGCTGGGATTGGTCCTAAACTGGCAGTCGGACATCCCTCTCCCAATCTGGGACTGCTGGCTCCTAACTGCTCACTGTCTGCCTGCCTGATTGCTCCTAACCACTCTGCCTGCCAGCCTGCTCGCCCCCAACTGACCCCCCCCGCCGATCTTCTCGCCCCCAACGGCCCCCCCCTTGCTGACCTGCATACCCTCAACTGCCCCCCCCCCCCACCGCTGGCCTGCTCGCCCCCAACTGCCCCCCCTGCCAGCCTGCTCACCCCCAACTGTCCCCCCTCCCCTGCCAGCCTGATCACTTCCAACTGCCCTCCCCTCCTGGCCTGATCGCCCCTAACCACCTCTGCCTCGGCCCTGCCACCATGGCTTTGTCTGGAAGGACGTCCGGAATGTCTACCAGAAGGTCTCCTGGTCTAATTAGCATATTACCCTTTTATTACTATAGATGAGCTATAACTGAAAAAAAAAAGAGCATGGGGAGCCTTCCTAACCATGGAGAAGATCTAAAGTGGTATTTACAAGTCTGATCCTATTCCTGCCCCTAAGCAGTGATGACTCAGACAGCTACCAGCAGCATCACTACTTGCACCCCGATTCATGGCCTTCTCCCTGGAAATCAAGGGTGTTGCCCTGTGTTTTCCCACCTTTCCCAGGCATGCCCCACCCATTTCACCCTGGCAGGCCTGGTATAGAACCAGAGTGTCACACTTGCCTCACAAGCTTCTTTCTGTAGCAAACTGGCACAGCTTTCTCCTGTCTGCTGCTTGCTCGCCCCGCCCCCTCCTTCCCCGCCCCCCCCCCCCGCCCTCAACACACACACACACACACACACACACACACACACACACACACACACTTCTCTACCAGCTTGCTGTGAGACACACGTTCGGGTTTTAAAACCACGTAGAATTCAGGATGTGCACCAAAAGCTGTGGGCAACCACTGCAGAGATCTGGGGTCATCTCCACACCCCACTTACCTAACATAGGAAAAAACAATCATGTGGAAGAACCACTTAATGGTGCCATAGCTCGTGTTCTGGATCTGGATGACTTTGTTGGTCTCATACAGGAATATATCATCGCAGCAGGCTGGCATGGTGAGAGGCTCACTCTTGTCTTGGAGCTGGCTCCAGAACAGCCACAGCAGGCCCACCAGTAAGAGAAAATGAAACGCCCTGAATTTAAACTGGAGCCTTTAAGTTTGAGCTCCTCCAATGATGACACAATGAGGGCGGACCCTGGCTGCTGCCCAGATGTGGCTGGGAAATAAACAAGGGAAGACAAGTCCTATAGGCCTGCCTCCCAGCTGACCCCACCCCCGCTGGCCTCCCTCACATGCTCGCACAATGATGGTGTTCAAAGGAAGGGCATTTTTTTTTTTTTTAGAATTCTGCCCTTCCCCCTGTTCCCTTCACTTTTTTGACTCATTTCATTTGGGGGGAAGGGGCAGCCCTTCAAATGTCAGGCGACCCGGTGCTTTCATTGTGCCTTAGTAAAGGACCTAGATCTTTCCATGGCCTCAAGAGCCACTCAGAGACTGACTGATTCATTTTCTGCAGCCCTTTACTCAGTCCCAGATGTGTATGAACACTGGGTGAACCAAGGTCTCTGCCTCCCCTCCGCCCTCACCCCCCACACACTTCCTCACAACACTCCTGTCTGTAGATAGTGGGGAATCAGATTTGCTGGGTAGTGGGGAGGGAAGGGTGGACTTTATTTCTATGCTGAATATTTCCTGCATGACCCTCTGGATCCTCTCTCCATCCTGCTCTGTGCCCTGGGAGGTTCGTCCAGGACTTAGGCCCAGCAGCCTAAGACTCCCAGGAACAAATTAGCCATCCAACAAAGCTAGGATTTGACCCCTCAATGAGGGCGAACACATGCCAGAGGAGCCGTGTCCCAAGCAAAGGGACAGAGTTTTTGTAGGATTCTAGTGGAGTTTAGCTTAAATTTCAATGAAAGCAAATTTTGGCAGGTTCAAAGCAAAGCAGGTTTTGTATAAAATGGTCAACTTCAGATCTGGGTGTTACAGTGGACCCAGGGTCCTGTTTCCTCAGAAGCAATAAAGCTAAGATTTCAAATGCTCCAAGTCTTAAGCTCTGGGCTGAGTGCACAGTAAGGCCACTTCTATGAAGTTTTCTCTTCTGTATGCAGGCACTGTTAGGGTCGCCGAAGGAGGAATGCATGAGGCCAAAAGGGGTAAAGGTCATCTGGAAACCCAGATGGGCCAGCACCCAAAGACTGGGAGTCAGAGTTTTTTAAAGGACTCTAGGCGGGCTTTTTCTGGGAGGAGAATTCTCTGTGCAGGTCGGGATTCTGGGAAACACCGGAGGGGAGAGATAATGGTCTTAGCAGGTGGAATGTGGTCTAAGCAAGAGGCATGTCCATTGTGAAGTGGGCTAAAGGTCAATTCCCAGGGGAGGGGGTACATTCAATTATTTGATCACACCTAACAGGCACTACTTTAAAAAAATTACTGATAGATCTTTAAATAGAAGGCCACATGCTGTATGACTCCATTCATATGACAGTCCAGAACAGGCAAATGCAGAAACAGAAAGTAGATGAGAGGTTGCCAGGGGCTGGGGTGAGAGGAACAGAGAGGTGAAAGCTAAAGGGTACGGGTGATGGAAATGTTCTAAAACTGACTGTGGTGGTAGGTGCACAACTCGGTGAATGTACTGAAAACAGAATTCTATACTTCAAATGGGTGAACTGTCTCAAAGCCTTAAAACACACACACACACACACACATACACACACACACACAGGGAAATAGCTGAGGGAGAACCACTGAGACGTGATACCATTTGCTGCCTGTTTTATACAGGGAATCCCGGAACCTAAACTCTTGGCCCGTGATCTGTCCCCGTGCCATGGCCCAGGCCTGGGACTTGGGCAGGGCCTGATGCTGGCAGGAGTCAGGGGAGGGCTGTCCTTGTGAGGGTCCCATCGGCTTCTCTCTATTTTGGGGTTCCAGCCCAGTGGTTTCTACAAGAACTGTGTGAGGGTAGAAACAGAGCAACACAGATCGAAATCCTTGCTTAGGAAAAGATTCAAACATCTGCCTTTCTATCCGTGAGCCAGATGGTTCAAAAGGACTGCAGATCACATGTGCATTTGATTACCCATGTCACCACTAGAGGGAGACATGCAACACAAAAAGCACCACTGACCTACTCAGGTGGCCCCTCCTGGGACTTTTTTTTTTTAAATTTCAGAGAGGAAGGGAGATGGGGAGAGAGATAGAAACATCAATGATGAGAGAGAATCATTGATCAGCTGCCTCCTGCACGCCCATACTGGGGATCAAGCCCACAACCCGGGCATGTGCCCTTGACCCTACAGTCCACAGGCCAACGCTCTATCCACTGTACCAAACCAGCCAGGGCCTGGGGCCTGTTTTTGATAGTGGCTACTTGTGTGCAAGATGTGACAAAGGGCAGGTGCAAACGTATGTGGCGACAGGAAAGTGGCAAACGGGACCCTGGCCCCTAAGATGAGGACACACTGAGTTAAGGCAGGCCCTGAATCTAATATGACTGGTGTCTTTCTAAGAAGAGGAGGGGACACACAGACAGAGACCCAGAGGGCAGAAGGCAGAGACTGGAGGGACGTGTCTACCAGCCAAGGGACACCAAGGATTGTCGGGAGTCACCGGAAGCTGGAAGAGGCAAGAAAGGAGCCCGGCCTTGCTGACACCGGGATGTGGGGCTTCTGCCCTCCAGAACTGTGAGAGGATAAACTCCTGTTGTCCCCAGCCCCCTGGTTTGTAGTAATCTGTTATGGCAACCCTAGGAAACGAATACACAGCACTTTCAACAGAGAAATACCAGCAAAGGCCCATCCTGAGACTGAAACCTGTATCCTGTGCACATTGGAGATGCCGGGGCAGACTCTGTATTTGAGAAATCAGTTCCTGGGTCAGAGCCCAGAGGCCTCTGGACTAGAGGGTCACAAACTCAGCCCTTCCTCGAAAGCAGTGAGTGAGGGTCCCGGCTGAGGCTGGCTCGAGAGAGTAGAGCAGCCAGCCTCCCTCAGCTGCTCTGAAAGTTGCCTCAACATGTTTCTTTAATTTTTTAATTTTTTATTGATTTTAAAGAGGAAGGGAGAGGGAGAAAGAGATAGAAACATCAACGATGAGAGAGAATCATTGATTGGCTGCCTCCTGCACAGCCCACACTGGGGATCAAGCTCACAACCTGGGCGTGTGCCCTGACCGGGAATTGAACCATGACCTCCCGGTTCATAGGTCGATGCTCAACCACTGAGCCACAGCAGCCAGGCTCAATATGTTTCTTGAGACAAGAAAGGGCCGGCAAGGAGGGCTCTCACAGGCCAGGATGCCACAGGCGCACGGCCTCTCTCGGAGCATTCTTCCTGGCACACGGCTCCCACCTGCCCGTGGCAGCTGCCTGAGTGCTGGTCTTAGGTGGGTGTGGATGCCCCCACTGGGGAGTGATCCAGTCACCATCACCCGCCACACATGCCCACCCATCAGCCCAAGCCCATGCCCACGCCCACCTGAAATTGTAGCTGGGGGACATATTGTGGTCCAGGTCCCGAGTGTCCAGGCGGCGGAAGGAGTACCTGGGCAGGCAGAAGGAGGTGGCTCTGTCCAGGTTGCAGCCCCATTTGATCTGGATCCCCATGGTGCCGCCCTGTGGGTTGCGAGCAGAGACAAAGCACGCTTTCCTTAGAGCCTGTTTTGAAATGAGACGTGCCGGAGACTGTGCCAGCAAAGCCAGGGCCCATGCCTACCTCGACAGCCATGTCCTGGAAGCTGTGCCCTGCATTCTCCACTATTTTGCCAAGACGGAAGATGGGGCAGAACGGATCTGTTGCGGCATTGTAAATGCACGACTTGAGGTAGGTAGTGGTGATGTTGGGGAGGATGTTTCTCCTAAAGTTGGGAGGAGGCAGAAAATAGAAGCGAGGAAAATCTCAAAAAAGAGGTCTCTCCAAGACACTGGTGAACTCACACAGCCGACCACCACTTACTTGGTGAAGTTAAATTTGGGATACCAGATGTTGTTCTTAACCAAAAGGGTGAAGTTTTCTGCAGCCTTTAAAAAGGCAGGTCTGAAAAAAAATGATAACGTATGGTTAATGATAACATTGTTAATGTAAGTATAAATATATGTACACTCACAAAGCTATGTAATATTTTTTAAATTGATTTCAGAGAGGAAGGGAGAGGGAGAGAGAGATAGAAGCATCAATGATGAGAGAATCATTGATCAGCTGCCTCCTGCACGCCCCCTACTGGGGATTGAGCCCCAAACCCGGGCACGTGCCCTTGACAGGAATCAAAGCTGGTCCGCAGGCTGATGCTCTATCCCCTGAGCAAAACTGGCTAGGGCACTATGTAATATTTTTAAAAACTAACCAGTATTTATTTATTTATCTATTTATTTGTTTATTTATCTATTTCTTTGAGACAGAGGGAGGGAGGGAGGGAGGAAGGGAGGGAGGGAGGGAGGGAGGAAGGGAGAGAGAAAGAACACGAGAGAGAGAGAGAGAGAGAGAGAGAGAGAGAGAGAGAGAGATAGGAGAGAGGGAGAGAGAAACATCCACTGGTTGCCTCTTGCACACACCCCAGCTAGGGATTGAACTCACAACCTTGGTAAGTGCCCTGACCAGGAAGCGAAACCATGACCTTTGGTGCACGGGACGATGCCCAACCAACTGAGCCACACCAGCCAGGGCCCTATGTAATACTTTTAAAACATATACACATGTGTTACAATGGCATTGTGTCAAAGTAAAAGGGGGGGCATTTCTAGCACTTTCTACTCCGCTGTGTAAACACTAGGTCAAGAGGGGAGATTATAGGCCAAGCCCTCAGCTTTCTTCCTCTCCGGGCCTCCTGCCCAAGGCAGCAGGAACTGGAGAGCCTGAGGAACAGCTAAGGGGGGGCATGCCCCGTGGGCTCACTGGAATTCTCTCGGCTGTGCTGTGACATTGCAGGGCTCACTGCCCTCGGGGAGATGCTCAACAGACTGGTTTTACAAAAGTCAAAGCAAAGGTCAGTTCACCTATAGGCTGGATCCTGACCTCTCAAAAATACCCAGAGAGTGGTGTCCTCTGGCCCACAGCTTCTCCCAAGTGCCACATCAGCTCCTGGCTGACAAGATGAGTGGAATCTGTCCCCCAGGGAACCCACTTTGATATATTTCCACAGGAGAATCTGGCACTGGAGGCTGACCCCTCTGTTGGGGAGGCCTCCCCAGATCCAGATGGAATCTTTGAAAATATAAACAACTAGAGGCCCAGTGCACGAAATTTGTGCACTCGAGTGGGGAGGTCCCTCAGCCCAGCCTGCACCCTCTTGCAGTCCAGGATCCCTCGGGGGAAGAGGCTCCGGCCACCACCCCTGCGCTCACCAGCCATGAGCCTGGCTCAGGGCTTCTGGCTGAGCGGTGCTCCCCCTGTGACAGCGCACTGACCACCAGGGGGCAGCTCCTGAGTTGAGCCTCTGCCCTGTGGTGGTCAGTGCACATCATAGCAATCAGTCATTCCACCATTTGGTCCATTTGCATATTATCCTTTTATTATATAGGATAGTCTTCCCAACCCTAAGACAGGCGCAAGGCCAATGGCAAGTCAAACAATGTCACGTGAAGTTGCAGTTAACATTACTGGCTGCCCAACGTGAGGATCGGGGGCTTGTTCTTGGTGAAAAACGGACTTAAGGCAGAACTGTTTCTGGTCAGTTATTTGCAACTGACAGAATCCTAACACAGAGATAAGTCATCTGCTCTCTCATCATGACAAATGCTGGAACCCATCTTGTCAACCCATCTCGCCAACCCATCTCACCACTCATGGTTGCTGACATGTGGTTGAGAACCGCCACCCCAGGGAAGCCTGCCTCCACACAGACACCAAGAGCACAAAGCCACACATCAAAGGTGTCACTTAACTCGCCTGCCACCTTCCCTTCGGCCTAAGAACCAAAGTTGAGGGCACTCCCTCCCCTTGGCCAGGACTCACTTTGGCACATTTGAGTCATCCTCCACCGGGCACCAGGCTGCCACCTCACACGTCTTCAGAGTCCCGTTGTAGGGCACGCATCTTCCTGTTGCAACTCCTACGGGGATGAGGGGGACCCAGTCCACAGGTGGTCTCCCGTTTTCTACTTCAGTGAAGTAGAGGGTGGCAGCCCTACCGTGGCACCCTAAGCGATCAGTCCTAAGCTGTGCCAATTCTCGGGTTTACACAGTGCCCCAAAATTGGAAGTGGAGGAACATGGTTGCCTGAGTCCTCGCCACATCTCTGCTTTGCCAACTGCAGGGCTGGGGCGATGCCAAGCCACAGCACCGGGCAAGATCTGGGATGGCTTCTTGGGCGCCAATGGCAGAGGTGACTGTCGAGAGCCTCCCTCAGGATCATGTGAAGGCATGGGGGCACGTGGAGGATTTCTCCATCCTGAGATTCCTCTAGCAGGGGAGCCCCTCAGGGGAGGCGATGTGGTCGGGGGCTGCCGTCTCACGTTCATACCACTGCTGTGGGTGTTGGTAGAGCCAGCAGGACAGTCGGAGTCAGACTTACACACACTGGTCTTATCTGGAAGCTGAAAGAAGAAGGAGGAGTGAAAACAGGTTCCACGTGGCCAGCCCCGCACACAGCGGGTCCGGGTTGGAGGAGGCGGCACGAGGCCCGAGCTTTTTTCCAAGAAGCTGCCTACCTCAGGGCAGAAGCCTTGGGTCTGGTTCATGGTGACAATGATGTTGGTCATGATGAAGAGGGAGCTTTCCTCCTACAGCGGGGACAGAAGGGAGAGCCCTGCCATGTCACCTTCAGAGGAGCCAAGCAGAGCCACACAGCCAGACGTTCATTTAACAGGACAGTACCACCCTGGCCGGGTAGCTCAGTTCATTAGAGCCTCATCTCTATACACAAGGGAATGTACAAGGTTGTGGATTCAATACCCGATCAGGGCACACACAAGAATCAACCCATGAATGAGTAAGTGCAACAACAAATGGATGTTTCTCTCTTTCTCTCTCTCCCCCCGCTTCCTCTCTTTCTCTAAAATCAATACATAAAAACCAAACAGACAGTATCTTTCACTTCTTGCACATGGCAAGCAGAAAACAATTTTATTTTATTTATTTATTTTTTGCTTTTTTATTTTTTATTGCTTAAAGTATTACAAAGGGTATTACATATGTGTCCTTTTTTTCCCCTGCCCTTGACAATCCCCTGGCTTCCCCTACCCCGCAGTGTCTTATGTCCATTGGTTATGCTCATATGCATGCATACAAGTCCTTCGGTTGATCTCTTACCCCCCTCCCTCCTGCCCCCCAACCCTCCCCGGCCTTCCTGCTGCAGTTTGACAATCTGTGTGAGGCAGCTCTGCCTCTGTATCTATTATTGTTCAAAAGTTTATAATGGTCTCTATTATCCATGAATGAGTGAGATCATGTGGTATTTTTCCTTCATTGACTGGCTTATTTCACTTAGCATAATGCTCTCCAGCTCCATCCATGCCGTTGCAAATGGTAAGAGTTCCTTCTTTTTTACAGCAGCATAATATTCCATCGTGTAGATGTACCACAGTTTTCTAACCCATTCATCTACTGATGGGCACTTAGGCTGTTTCCAGTTCTTAGCTGGAATGGTGAATTGTGCTCCTATGAACATAGGGGTGCATAGATCCTTTCTGATTGGTGTTTCTGGTTTCTTGGGATATATTCCTAGAAGTGGGATCACAGGGTCAAATGGGATTTCCATTTTTAGTTTTATGAGGAAACTCCATACTGTCTTCCATAGTGGCTGCATCTGTCTGCATTCCCACCAGCAGTGCACAAGTGTTCCTTTTTCTCCACATCCTCTCCAGCACTTGTCATTTGTTGATTTGTTGATGATAGCCAGTCTGACAGGTATAAGATGGTACCTCATTGTTGTTTTGATTTGCATTTCTCGGATGATTAGTGACTTTGAGCATATTTTCATATGTCTCTTGGCTTTCTGAATGTCCTCTTTTGAAATGTGTCTATTTAGATCCTTTGCCCATTTTTTGATTGGGTTGTTTATCTTTTGTTAAGTTGTATGAGTTCCCTATAAATTTTGGAGATTAGGCCCTTATCAGATATGACATTGGCAAATATGTTGTCCCACGTGGTGGGTTTTCTTGTTGTTTTGTTGATGATTTCTTTTGCTGTGCAGAAGCTTTTTATTTTGATGTAGTCCCATTTGTTCATTTTCTCTTTAGTTTCAAGTGCCCTAGGAGCTGTATCAGTGAAGAAATTGCTTCGGCATATGTCTGAGATTTTGTTGCCTTTGATTCTTCTAGAATTTTTATGGCTTCCTGTGTTACATTTAAGTCCTTTATCCATTTTGAGTTTATTTTTGTGTATGGTGTAAGTTGGTGGTCTAGTTTCATTTTCTTGCATATATCCAATTTTCCCAACACCATTTATTGAAGAGACTATCTTGGCTCCACTGTATGTTCTTGCCTCCTTTGTCAAATATTAATTGAGCATATTGGTTCAGGCCGATTTCTGGGCTCTCTATTCTGTTCCATTGATCTATATGTCTATTCTTGTGCCAGTACCAGGCAGTTTTGAGAACAGTGGCTTTGTAATACAGCTTAGAAAACAATTTTAAAAACTGATCTTATGGTCTCCCATTCTCCCCTCTGAGAGTTTATAGCCGAACGGAAAACAGGGACTCTAGCAAATACTTGTGCACTCATGTTCACAGCAGCATTATTCACAATGACCCAAAGGTGGGAACAACCCCAGTGTCCACCGACAGATGAATGGATACACAATGGTGGTCTATGCCTATAATTGGAATACTATTCAGCCATGAAAAGGAAGGGCGCACTGACACCTGCTACAAACACCTGCTACAACTGGATGAACCTTGAGAACATGATCCTGAGTGAGAGAAGCCAGATGCACAAGTCTACACATACTGTAGGATCCCATTGCTGTGAAATGTAGAGACAGGGAGCAGACTGGCTCTTGCTGCGGGGTGAGGGGAAGGGTGAACTAGAGTGGCTGCTTAATGAGTATGGGGTTTCCTTTGAAGGTGACGAGAATGGTTTGGAGCTAGATTGAGGTGATGGTTGCACAGCATCATGAATGTGCCACGTGCCACTGAATTTTTCATTTTGAAATGCTTAATGCTGTGACATGCGAATTTTACCTCAATTTTTTAAAAAAAGTCTATAACCTAAAATGGTCCCTTAATAAGCTCGACTACTGGAGGGAAAAGAGCCAACAAGTGCCCCAAACATCCTCTGCCAACCGGATGATCTCGGGGGACAAATAAAACCACCAAACAAACATTGAAAGGTCTCGAATTTGGCTGCTTTTCTTTCCTAACCGGAATTAAAACAAACAAACAAATCACGCCAGAGGAGACTCAGGCAGGGCTGGCCAGCGACCTTCTCCCTTTCAGATGGCTCTTGTTTTCTCCTCATAACTGTGGTGGTGCCAAATGATTCATGTATTAGAGTTTCTAAGACATTCGAGAGCAGTTTGTTGGGGATGAGACTTAAGAATTGCTAATAATTGCTGGTATATAGAGAAATTAATTTAATATAAAAATTAAACTAACTTGATGAATTCTATTTTGGTTCACTATTGTTTTCAATCATATGATCTCCCTTCTTCCTAGTACTTATAAACTTTATTTATATGTTTTATCTTAATGCACTGACCAGAGCATTGATATTACAAAGCATCCTTGGTTTATATTGATTTTACTGTGAAAATCTATATTATTTAATTATAAAGTATGATATAAATCATCGGTTTAAAGATTATCTCACTTAGAGGTCACTTTTTTTCATAGTGTATCTTTATTTCCCATGAATTTATATTAAATGCTAATAGATGCCTTTTAAATACATATTGAGATGATTATATGTTTCTTAATTATACATGTTAACATGAAAAAATGTGCCTACTATTTAAGAGAAGAATTATCTGTAGTTTGGTATGTTGATATGGGTAAATGTGATGTGTATCTACAATCAACATATTTGTTTGATAATTTTAAATAAATCATAACTGAAGCAAAAAAAAAAGAAGAATTGCTAATAATGACCTCCTAGTATAAGGAGTAAAGACAAAGACCCCACAGATTCTGGTTGGGCCTCCCCGTCACTGGGCAGCTTTCAGCAGCTCACACCCCGGAGAAGGGCAGAGTGGGTGCTGGAGCCATCTGGGGGATCAGAGTAATTCAAGTACCCAGGAATCTGTAGGCATCTCCACCCCCAGGTCTGACAGGTGGTGGGAGCTCTGTAATAGCTGGCATCTTTGAGAGAAAGGCCTGGAACAAACCATGTTGGGAGCAGGGAAACGGCCACAGGAGGGGGCACAGGTGTGCGGGGAGCCCGAGTCTGTCCTGGCACCTGTCGGGTTCCCAGGTGTGCCCTCTGTAAACTCTCGGTGGAGACAGAAGGCCGCCCCTCCGCCTCTCCCGGGTTAGATGTGAACAATTCCACGTGGTTTACTTTTTGGTTCCTATCTCTCATCTAAGTTTAGGGAAGTTTCAGTCTGGAAATGAGCCAAGCAAGCGCCATGCAAACAACTGTTTGTGTTTCAACCTCGGAGAAGCACAAGGATGCCGCGGAAGCTCACGAGGAGCCCCGAGGGCCCACTTAGCCCCCAGGTCTGAGACGGGAGGCCGCCTGGCTGCGTGTTCCTTTCCACTGAGGGGCAGAAGCAGGGGCCGTATCCTTCCTTGGTTCCAATAAACAGGCTGAATGACACTTCCAGGATGGGGCCATGACTTGATAGGAAGCAGACGTCTCTCTGCTGAGACAGGTGTGCGCCAACAGGACCAGCTCCAGCAGCTGAGAATCCCCTGTAAGACCCTCCCATTGAGAAGGCAGCAGGGGAAGGAACACACTTGAAGAGAGAGTTTCTGAAGTCCTTGCCATGCTCTGAGCCCAGAGTTGATAGCTTACCTGCATTTACCACTCTGGTCACCCCAGCCCTTAAGCCATCTGGAGGGCTGCGTTGGGGTTTGGCTGTGTGGTGCATGGCCAATACCAGGGCTGGAGAGAGTCAATATTTAACTTGGAGCTTTGTGGGTTCACAGACTAGAGACTAAGACGCTGTGTCAAATACTTTCTTCCTTTCCCTTTATGCCGGATGGAGCCCTATGTGGGGATGTCTGTTTCCTTCTGTTTGGCTTTTCATCTCTGGTTGTTGTTAAAGTTTTTTTAAAAATATATTTTTTACTAATTTCAGAGAGGAAGGGAGAGAGAGAGAGAAATAGAAACATCAATGATGAAAGAGAATCATTGATCGGCTGCCTCCTGCACACCCCACACTGGGGATCAAGCCTGCAACCCGGGCATGTGCCCTGACCAGGAATGGAACCGTGACCTCCTTGTTCATAGGTCGACACTCAACCACTGAACCACACCAGCTGGGCGCTGCTAAAGTTTTTAATGCTTTCTGAAAAGGTTCGCTTGTGGGTTTACAACCATAAAGCAAATACAAAATGTGGAAAGGTGATTCTTCTATCTGAATTTTCCCCCCGGACTTAAAACATTTGCCTTTTCACCTTTTGGGGCTTGAGACAGATCGAGATGCCCACATAGAAAGTTTCCTGTGTTGAAGCCAACTGCGATTTAGAGCTGAAGAAACAGAGCCGATTGAATATTACCTCTTAGATTGCAAGCCAAAAGGAGATCTGTGTGCACTGATTTATTTCTTGGACTAAAACAAGCAGTCTGGGCATTAGGGATCTTAGAACACCGGCCATGCCAATCAGAATCAAATGTGCAAGGTCAGCAAAGAGCAGGGAGCTAAGTAGAGGCTTTCACCTTAGACAAAGTCGTAATGGGCAGCTTACCTGTGCTGGAATCATGTAATCGGCCACATCCCAGATCCGGAATCCGAGTTGAGAAGTTTTAGTCAGTCACGCCCTTGGCTTTGGTAGTAACTGAGCTGACCACAGAGTCCACTTCCTGGTAGCCCTTTTCCCACACAAACACCCACCTATAAGATAAAAGGGGCCACTTGAATGGCCTTTAGGACTTGGTGAATCTGCACTGATGCCAGGGAGCCTCTGCTAGCCAGAAGCTGGGAGAACCACGTGCACTAATTATGTGGCTTTGCAAAAGCCACTTAACTTTGTGAGGGTGTGGAGAGGGGTGCCCTGCATTTCCGCTTCTGCAAAATAGGCATAGTAGCACCTAAACCACAGGTGATTTGTGGGAAATTAATAAGATGATGCGAGTAAAGCACTTAGCACAGTGATCAGCAGAGAGAAAATGATCAGTTAATGCTGTCTTTCTTATTAGACATTTGAGCACTTTAAAACAAAAATTTTTTTTATTGATTTCAGAGAAAAAGAAAGAGGGAGAGAGAGATAGAAACATAGATGAGAGAGAATCATTGATCGGCTGCCTCCTGCACGCCCCCTACTGGGGATCGAGCCTGAAACCCGGGCATGTGCCCTTGACCCGAATGGAACCTGGGACCCTTCAGTCCACAGGCTGATGCTCTATCCACTGAGCTAAACCGGCTAGGGTTGAGCACTTTCAAATGCACTATGATCTGCAGAGTCACCAAGAGATAATACAAATTATGGTAATAACAGTTACCATTTGGGGTGTTTTTACGTGCCAGGCACTGATCTAAGCTCCTTATATGTATTAACTAATCCTGACCACTGTGTGAGGCAAGTATCATTATGATCTCCATTTAAAAGAGAAGGAAACAGACACAGAGAGGTTAAGTCATTTGCCCAAAGTCACACAGCTAGTGAGTGGGATAATCAGGATCTGATCTCAAGCCTTCTACCTCTGAAGACTCTTCTCTTGCCTTATATGCTATACTCCTTCTAGAAAAGATACACCTTTCAAATAGCTTTTTTTTAGTAATTTTTACTTTTTCTCCAAGAATTCAAGTCACAGGTAATGCTTCTTTCTTCAGAAGAGGGGACATTAATGTCAATCTGAATAATTAAAAATGGAAAGGCATCAGCACATAGTGGTTAGGGCACTGGAAAACAGATGGAAGCCAGCTGGTCTCCAGTTCATATCTCAGCTCTATCACTCGCTAAGGCATACCTTGTACCAAGTAGCTTAACTTCTCTGTGCCTCAGTTTTTCCATCTATAAGATGGGAATGATAACAGGACTTCCCAGGATCGTTATTGTGAGGTTTCAGAAGTTAATGCATGTCAAATGCTTAGAACAATGTTTGGGAGTCACCATCGATAGGATGAAATTGCCACAATGGGAGTATCTACACCACAGAAATTGGGCAATACTACACATTAGAGCTATTGTTAAACACTTTCCAGTGACTATTATGGTTATTTATTTTCTGGAATCAAGAAATGCTAGCATCCCTCTCTCCTCCTTATTAGCTCTAGATGCTGAACCTTCACTGGTTTTAGTTACTTATTTATGGGTTTGTCTGATCTGAGCAGTCTCCAAATTCATTTCCCATCTAGAGACGAGCGTTTCCCCTTACAAACCCTCTTCTTCAGGGTTTCTAGGAATTCAACTGCAATATAAGCTTTCATTTAACTCTAGTCAGATACACTGAAGCCTAGGGCTGGAAGGTCACTATAATCTCACCATCTGTACAATGAATTGATAAAGAGACACGTGATTTCACATCAGTATGTGATTTAACTGTCTCTTCATCATGTGACTGATGACAGAACTGGGTAATTGAGAAACGCGTGTTCAGTCTCTTTTTGAAGATGGATTGCTATGGGTCACTAGGGGGGAAAAGAACACAATTTCAGTAAGATGAATTGGCAGGAATTTAAGAGATGAGTTTTATGTTTGTTTTTTTAAAGCCTTTAATTTAGATCCTGAGTCAGTTGTGATCAAGGCAAGATGGATAAAAGCAACGCATTTATTGATTTAAAAAATCCTCATAATCAAGGTAGACAACACTTCATAAAAATCTTAAGAAACTGTGCAGCCCAAAAGAAATATAGCATGAGCCTCATATGTAATTTAAAAAATTCTAGTAACCATGTTAAAAAGAAAGATAAAATTAATTTTAATGAAACCAATATATTTTAACATGTTATCAATATAGGATGTAGTATTAGTGTGATATTTTACTGTGCTTTTTGTTTGTATTATGTCTTCGAAATCTGGTGTATTTTAAAGTGGTAACACATCTTAATTTGGAGTAGGAAGATTTTAAGTGCTCAAGAGCCACATGAGACTAGAGCCACCCTATCCTATAGTGCAGATACAGATACAGTATTCCCCCTTATCTACTGGCAATGCAGTCCAAGATCCCTAGGGGATGCCTGAAATGGGGGGATAGTTACCTATATAGTGTTTTTCCCTATATACACATACCAATGATAAAAGCTAACATAAATTAGATTCAGTAAGAAATTAACAATAACTAATGCTATCTAATAAAGAGGGAATATGCTAATTGACCCTCACATCATTGCAAAGATGGCAGCGCCCACAGCCAATAAGAAGGGGATATGCTAATTGACTGCCCCGCCCCCAAAGATGGCAGCACCCACAGCCAATAAGAAGGGGACATGCTAACTGATTGCCCAGCCCTCAAATATGGCGGCACCCATAGCCAATAAGGAGGGAACATGCTAATTGACTGCCCCCCCCTCAAAGATGGCAGCTCCCATAGCCAATAAGGAGAGGACATGTAACTGACTGACTGCCATGCCCTCAAAAATGGTGGCACCCACAGCCACATGATGGCCGGCAGGGGCAGGCAGTTGTGGGCGATCAGGCCAGCAAGGGAGGGCAGTTAGGGGTGACCAGGCCTGCAGGGGAGGGCAGTTTGAGGCAACCGGGCCGGCAGGGTAGGGCAGTTGGGGGTGATTGGGCCGGCAGGGGAGCAGTTTGGCATTGATCAGGCTGGCTGGGGAGTGGTTAGGGGGTCATCAGGCTGGTAGGCAGAAATGGTTAGGAGCAATCAGGCAGGCAGGCAGGCAGGCAAGCGGTTGGAGGCCAGCAGTCCCAGTTGTGAAAGGGATGTCTGACTGCCGGTTTAAACCGGCAGTCAGACATCCCCCGAGGGGTCCCAAATTGGAGAGGATGCAGTCTGGGCTGAGGAACACCCCCCCCACCACCACAGTGCACGAATTTTGTGCACTGGGCCTCTAGTAATAAAATGAACAATTATAACAATACACTGTGATCAGAGTTATGTGAAGGTGGTCACTCTCTGATAACTGACCTGGCAACTGAGATGGCTACTAAGTGATTAACAGGAAGGGACTGTACACAGCATGGAAACACTGGGCAAAGAGATGAACATGTCTCTAGTGGGATGGAGCAGGACGCCTCGAAATTTCATCATGCGACTCAGAATGGTGTGCAATTTAAAACTTATGAACTGTTTTTTTTCTGGAATTTCCCATTTAATAGTTTCAGACTTTGGTAACTAAAACTGTGGAAAGGGAAATTGCGGATAAGGGGGGGAAGGCTACTATATTATCTGCAGTCTAGAACTTCACAGATCCCTAAGGTAGATGTAAGCCGATCTTCCCATGAGCTTCAAGAGCTAAGAGGAAAAAGCTGCATGAGAGCTCGATTCCAAATGCTTCACATCCAACCCAGCAAGTCAGTTCAAGAAGCCAGCTGTATCGGGACTCAAAATGCAAGGGTGCATCACCATGACTGAGTTTGTGGTGGAACTTAATGAGACTCGCTTGAGTCCAAACCTGGGGATGGGCTAGGAATTTCCGTGGTTGGCAAACTGCGGCTTGCGAGCCACATGCGGCTCTTTGGCCCCTTGAGTGTGGCTCTTCCTAAGCCTTAGGAGTACCCTAATTAAGTTAATAATAATGTACCTACCTATATAGTTTAAGTTTTAAAAATTTGGCTCTCAAAAGAAATTTCAATTGTTGTACTGTTGATATTTGGCTCTGTTGACTAATGAGTTTGCTGACCACTGGCGCTAGGTGGTTCTGGTGTGGAGTCCAACCCGGAAAGCCATTTTATTGAATACTGTCAGTACCTTCTGCTGCAGGGCTGATAGATGTTAAGAGGCAGAACCTGTCTGATCATGTGAATTCCCTGGGCAGTATTAACAGATTCCAAGCCCCACCCCAGGTTACTTTAAACAATTCCTCAGGGTGAGTCTTTCATGATCAGGTAGGTTCCCAAGCACTAGTTCCCAAACTTTGCTGCACAGCAGAATCACCTAGGGAGCTGGTCTTACTCTAGAGCAATGGAATCAGAAAGTCTGGGGATGGTAGCCAGCAATTCGTATTTTTTTAAAGATTCCCAAATGGTTGTTTGTGTAGTTTGGGGACTGCTGCATTAGGCCTTTTAAGTAAAGAAATGACAAAGCAGATAACATCTGTTAGCTCAGCAGCTATGCAACCATAACATCCAGGTGGCCCTTGAAAGCAGGCCCAGTTGGTAAATTAATTCCCGCCTCCTCTCTCCAGTTTTATTAGATTGTAAGGGGGTGCATTCAATTACAATTAAACACTTTGTGAGGAATGATGGTGACTGGGCATATCTATGCAAAGAGGACAGCATGGGGAGTGATGAGGCTAAGGCAGGCAGGTACCTATACCAACCACCCCATAAGACGAAGGAAGCAAACTGCAAGTGTGACCTCTACTATCTTGGATTACCACGTGGTGTTAAAAGGATAGGACGGGAAACCACAGACCCAAAAGGAACCAAGTGTAATCCCAAACCACGGTTTCTGTTAGCAGATCATCAGAATGGGAAGTGGCAAAGATTGAGAAATTTAGGCAACGCGCTCCCCCTCCTTCCTGGAGCCAAAGGACATCACGGAGCCAGTCAGAATGACAGGAAGCAGGAAAGGCGAGGATGAAGCTCTAGCCAGGATTTGTCCCTAAAACACAACATCCAAGCAGTCTTCTGCCTCAGAGTCTGGCACGGCGCCCATCCCCCGGTGGCTGGGGTCCCCGGAGGGGTGTGTCTCCGGCCTCGGGTCGCTGCCTTCCGGACCCCACCTGGAGGGCGCCCGCCGGGCTCACCCGATGACCTAGGCCAGGATGAGCAGGTGCACAGCGGGGACCCGGAGGGGGCAGCCTCCGGGCGGCCGGGTCCCCCGAGTCCCAGGACCCCACGGGGTCGCCGCCCCGGCCGCGCTCACCCGATGACGTAGGCCAGGATGAACAGCTGCACCGCCCGGTTCATGAGCCCCACTTTACGGCTGCGGATGAGCACGATGCGCGGCGTGTCGTACTCGAACAGAAGGCCCCCAGCACGGAGCAGCAGCCCGCCACGGCCGCCCAACCCGCCGCAGGGCTGCGCACTGTGGCCCTGCTGCCCGCCCGGCAGGTCGCCTCCGGGCCCGGAGCCCCGCCCCCGCCCGCCAGGAGCCCCGCCCCTCCCCTCCCGCCTGGAGCCCCGCCCCCGCCCGCCTAGAGCCCCGCCCCTCCCGCCAGGAGACTCCTCCCTCCCGCCTGGAGCCCCGCCCCCTCCCGCCTGGAGTCTCGCACGGAGCCTCGTTCCGCGGCGACGTCACGCGGAGGAGGGCTCGGAAGGAGGCGGTCCGGGCCTGTGGGGAACCCGCTAGGCGGTAGGTGGGACCTCCCCCTCAGATACGGGAGACGGCTCTGGAGGCTTGGGAGTCGGGAGGGACAGAGACCCTCTCGAGAGGACCGCGGAGGACGAGTGACCCGCGCCTTCAGGGGGACGGAGGGAGGGGGTTGAGTGACCCCTCAGGAGGGCTGAGGAGGAGTGGCTCGCTTAGGTCGCGTGAGGAGGGGTAATGAGCAACCCCCTGAGGGGGTCTAGGGTCTCCAGAGGCCTGGGGGCGGGGCCCGCGGGGACAGTGTAGGTGGGGGGCCCTGTTGCCTCTCAGCCTCTGGGGGCGGGGCGGCGGTGACCTAAAGGCCAGGCCAAGTGCCCTAGGAGCCTGAGCTGGAGCCGCGCACCCTGTAGTGTCCCTCCTGGAATGGAAGCCAGGCACATCCTAAGCCGGTTGAGATGCTCCCTTAGTTGCAGGACAGGGGAGGAGGCAGCCTGAGCCAGGTGAGAAAAATGGTCAAAAGATTTGAGTAGACACTTCTTCAAAGAAGGTACACAAATGCTCAATAAGGATGTGTAACACATTCAATATCTCTAGTCACTAGGGAAATGCAAATCAAAATCACAATGACATACTTCACCCCACTGGCTTAGCTATGAATCAAAACAGGCAATTAAAAAGATGGCAAGGTGCCCTAACCGGTTTGGCTCAGTGGATAGAGCGTCGGCCTGCGGACTCAAGGGTCCCAGGTTCGATTCCGGTCAAGGGCATGTAACTTGGTTGCGGGCACCTCCCCAGTAGGGGAAGTGCAGGAGGCAGCTGATCGATGTTTCTCTCTCATCAATGTTTCTAACTCTCTATCCCTCTCCCTTCCCGCTGTAAAAAAATCAATAAAATATATTTAAAAAAAAAAGATGGCAAGGGTCCCCAGGGGGCCTGCATGGCTCAGTGGTTGAGCCTTGACCTATCAACCAAGAGGTCACGGTTCGATTCCTGGTCAGGGCACATACCCAAGTTGCAGGCTCAATCCCCACTGTAGGGCTTGCTGGAGGCAGCCAATCAATGATTCTTTCATCATTGATGTTTCTATCTCTCTCCCCCTTCCTCTCTGAAATCAATAAAAATACATATTTTTTTTAAAAATGGCAAGGTTGTAGAGAAATTGGAAGCCTCACATTGCTGGTGGGAAAGTAAAATGGTGCAGCCATTTTGGAAAATAGTTTGACAATCTTTCAAAGTGTTAAACAGAATTACCATATGACCAAGCAATTTCACACACACACACACACACACACACACACTTAGGTGTATATATATCCAAGAGAATTGAAAAGATATGTTCATGCAAAAACTTGTACATGAATGTTCATGGCAGCATTATTTCTAATAGCTAGCAAGTGGAAGTAACCTAAATTCCTGTCTACTGATGAATGGATAAGTAAAATGTGGTATAGCCATACAATGAAATAATTTTTAGCCATAAAAATATATGCTATATGCTACATAAAAATATATGTATCATGTGTTGATACATGCTACAACACATGAACCCTGAAAACATTATGCTGAGTGAAAGAAGCCAGACACAAAAGGTCACTTTTTAAATTTTTTTAAAATGTATTTTATTGATTTTTTACAGAGAGGAAGGGAGAGGGACAGAGAGCTAGAAACATTGATCAGCTGCCTCCTGCACACCCTCCACTGGGGATGTGCCTGCAACCAAGGCATGCCCCTGACCAGAATTGAACCTGGGACCCTTCAGTCTGCAGGCTGATGCTCCATCCACTGAGCCAAACCTGCCAGGGCAACTTTTTAAATTTTTATTGATTTCAGAGAGGAAGGAAGGAGAAAGAGATAGAAACATCAGTGATGATAGAGAATAATTGATTGGCTGCCTCCTGCACACTGGGGATTGAGCTTGCAACCTGGGTACATGAGCTGACTGGGAATTAAACATGATCTCCTGGCCCATAGGTCAACGCTCAACCACTGAACCACACCAACAGGGCTAAAAGGTCACATCCTATATAATAAAAGCCTAATAAGCTAAGTGTCCGGTCGTCTGGTCATCCAGTCAACCAATCAAAGTGTAATATGCTAATGATATGCTAAGGCTGCTCAACTGCTTGCTATGACATGCACTGACCACCAGGAGGAAGATGCTCTGACTAGTAAGTTAGCTTGCTGCTGGGGTCCTGCCAATCAGGATGAGCCAGACACACCCTGGAGCCCTTCTGTAGTCCCTCCCCAGCTGGCCAACCTGCCGAATCCCTCCATGGCCCCAATTGTGCACCAGTGGGGTCCCTCGGCCTGACCTGGACCCTTTCACAATCCGGGACCCTTTGGGGGATGTTGGAGATCCTGCCAGCCAGGCCGAGGGACCCCACTGGTGCATGCATTCACACACCGGGCCTCTAGTATTGTATAAATTCTGTTTATTTGAAACATCCAGAATAGGCAAATCCACAGAGACAGAAAGCAGATTCGTGGTTTCCAGGAAAGGAGGTATTGGGACTGATTGCTAATATGTATGAGGTGTCCATTTGGGGTGATTAAAATGTTCTGGAAAATTTAGATGCAGAACTCTTGTGAATACACTAAAAGCCACTGAATTGTACACTTTAAAAGGGCAGATTTGATGGTATGTGAGTTATATATAAAATTTTAAAAAGAAACAGAGCAGACAACCAGGTTCTCAGGGGAAAAAAAGAAGTACATACCACAAAATAATGAGCCAAACCTGGTGTTCTTTCTTCATAGGGGAAAACCTCAGGCCCTCACACAGAGTATTTTTATCTTAGATAAAGTCCTAAGTCTGGCTTATCTGGTGTCCTTGGTTGCATGTGAAGCCAGTTCACTCATGACAATGTTCTCTAAAAACTGCCCGTCCTCACAGAGATGGCCCCAGCACCCATTTTTATGCTGTGACCTTATCAATTGAACCACAAGGGTAACCTGTCCCAAACAGAGTCAATCTGATGGTCTCCTTAGGAAGGGTTACAGTGGGAGAGAGGAGGCGCTTTGTTCTCTGCAAGTGACTAAAACTGAATTGAGTAACCTCAGGAGTTGTGGCAGAGTCATCTATTTTATTTTATTATTTTATTTTTTAAAATATTTTTATTGAGTTTATTTATTTCAGACAGGAAGGGAGAGGGAGAGAGACATAGAAACATCAATGATGAGAGAGAATCATTGATTGGCTGCCTCCTACAAGCCCACACTGGGAATCAAGCCCACAACCTAGGCGTATGCCCTGACCAGGAATAGAACCTGTGACCTCCAGATTCACAGGTCGACACTCAACCGCTGAGCCACCCGGCTGGGCAGAGTCATCTCTTTTTAAAAAATACTGATTTTAAAGAGAGAGGAAAGGAGAGAGGTGCATCAATTTCTTATTTCACTTATTTATGCATTCATTGGTTGATTCTTGTATGTGCCCTGACCAGGAATTGAACCCAGAACCTTGGTGTATCAGGACAATGCTCCAACCAACTGAGCTACCTGGCCAAGGCCGTGGCAGAGTCATCTTGGTGGAGAAGCCAAGGAGGGGAGCCTGGAGGATCAAAAAATGACGCAGATGGGCAAAGGAACACAGAGGTGAGAGTAAGAAAATGGCCTCTTTGGTTTTTGTTGAGTTTCTACTTCCTGGTTCTGCCCCCTTTGTTCACCTTTGCCCTTAAGATACCCCATGACCTTTTAATAAATGTACTTTTTTTTTTTTGAGCTGGTACGCTTCTGAAAGTTGGAATTGAAAATACTTTGGTTATGGTGTTAGGTTCCAAGAGATGAAAGATATACTGTCACCAGTAATGTGGGTGTTAACTGTTTGTATGAAGGCAGCAAATTAGAAAGAGGTACTTAATACTGCCTGAGGACACCAGTATTAAGAACAGCAATAATAGCCCATTAAGAGAAATAAGTCCCTATAGAAAGCAGAGCTGAGAACTCCAAAAAGCTCTTCAGTCTGGGACCATTTAGTTGAGAGGCCAGCAGTGGCCAACATTGGTGTGCCTTAGGGTGTCATTTGGTTATAGCATGGTAAAAATGATGTTTGTCACAATGGCCTTGAGCCACAAAAGGCCAGTCAGATGAAGCAATATTCTTTGATGAAATGAAAAAATTGTTTACATTAAATGTTCAGGCATTGAAAGATGTAAGATTCACTTGTGAAATACGTCATTGTATAACTAACAGATTCATGTGGTCCAAATGTACAATTACATATACCTCTAGAAATAGCTCATCTTCTAAATGAAAAACAGGTTGGTTGCAAAAGTAAATAATGATAAATTATTTTCTAATTTTGTTTTTGCTTTCCCCATGGAATCCTTGAGGCTGAAGCTGTTACAGAACAGAAAAAAACCCTGACTCTAATCTAAAAGGCCATATGCTGATCACAGATAATCCTCTGTGCTATCTGCTGCATCAGTGGGTCTCAAACCTGTCAGACCCAATGTCCCTTTTAAAATAAATATTTTCTAATATCCCTTTAGTAGCCCCGAAAGAAATTAACATGGAATATAATCTACCTGCACTCAATTAAGTATGCATATATGTAAATGTATTATATATGTATTTGGTTTGCATATTCATGATGATTAATGATGTTGGACTTTTCATGTGCATATTGGCCATTCTATATATCTTTGTAGAAATTTCTGTTCAGCTCCTTTGCACATTTTTAATTAGGTTGTCTCTAAGTTGTAAAGATTCTTTATATGTTTTAGAGACAATATTTTTAAAAAATATATTTTATTGATTTTTTTACAGAGAGGAAGGGAGAGGGATAGAGAGTTAGAAACATCGATGAGAGAGAAACATCGATTAGCTGCCTCCTGCACACCCCCTATCGGGGGTGTGCCCGCAACCAAGGTACATGCCCTTGGCCGGAATCGAACCTGGAACCATTCAGTCCGCAGGCCAGTGCTCTATCCACTGAGCCAAACCGGTTAGGGCTAGATACAATTTTTTATATGATATATGATCTTCAAATATTTTTCTCCCTTTCAGTGGGTGGGGTGAATTACAGGTTATAGAAGTGGAGAAACTGGGGAGTATGATATTCTTGCAGATGAACTAGACCTATTTTTGTAATTGTGTCTTGAAATCCCAGCACATTTGCCTTTTGATCTCTAGGCCATAAAAAGACCTCGAAGACCACATCCTTTGATAGGCAACAGAGAATAGAAGATGGGTAGGGGGAAAAGCCAGAAATACAAGAGATGATGGAGGAGTTTTGAGGTCGACCTGTGGAGATTGTGTGTCTGATGTTACTGAAAATCAACAGTATTCAGGAATGGATACTGTGTGTGCCAGGATGTGTGTGGATATATAAGATTATTTACCAGTTGTGCATCCTTAGATAAGCTATTTGCTTTTTGGGAGCCTGTCTTTTTATCTAAAGAATGGGGATAAGTGTTGTTGTGAATGTCATCATCTTCTTGCAGTTGTAAGTTAGCACAACCAACAGGAAGTGTTTATGGAGGGTAGCATCCTGTTGCTTTCTTCCCTTTTTCTGTGTTTTTTTTTTCCCATTTCTCTGTCAGTAAGAAATTTCATGGGAAGTGGGGTGACAAATGGTAGTTCTTCTTTGGGTCAGTTGAGAGTAAAGGGTGCCTCTTTCCTGTCCTGAGAATTACCCAGAATGCTCAGCTCTTCCTTCTCTCTGTGGCTGGACTTTTAACTAGGGTTGGGGCATCATCAGCCTCATCCTTCTGTTTGGCCCAAATCTGCCATTTGGCTTTGGTTTTGGTCTCAGCCTTCAGAAGGCCTACTTCAACATCAGTTCTGACCGCTTTGAACTGGAATGTGATCAGTGACTGTGGTATCACCTAAGTAACCCTCGTTTCTAATCAGAGTATCAATGTAAGTGATTGAATTAGGCCTGTCATTGGGATTTGTTGTTAATATGTGGATATTCACTTTTGAGTGTAGGTGAACATTCTAGTTGTAGCTGAAGGGGGAAAAAATCCTCCTTAAATTCTTTATATGTTGAAATTCTATCAATAGTGTAAATATATTGCCCTGACCGGTTTGGCTCAGTGGATAGAGCATCGGCCTGCGGACTGAAGGGTCCCAGGTTCGATTCCGGTCAAGGGCACGTACCTTGGTTGCGGGCACATCCCCAGTGGGAGGTGTGCAGGAGGCAGCTGATCGATGTTTCTCTCTCATCGATGTTTCTAACTCTCTATCCCTCTCCCTTCCTCTCTGTAAAAATCAATAAAATATATTTTAAAAAAAATAGTGTAAATATACATTTAGATTTATTATTGCTAAAATAAAATAATAATTGGTTGGATACTTACTTTCAAGAATAATAACTAAGAACTTTCAAATGACTCAATAGAAAAGTCAGTGGGCAGACTATTAGGAGAGATTTTTGTTGGCTAGATAATTTAAATAATAATAAAGGCATAAAAGTATTAGAAATTTAAAATGAGTGGAGAAATCATCTTTAACTTGTCTCTTGAAAATACTCAGAACATAGGTTCAAGCAGTGCACAAAGCTTGGGTTTGTGGGGTTGTTTGAGTGAAAATACATCATCATTATCAACCTAGTTTTTAAGTACAGAAGTTGAAGAGACCCAAAGTCTTTACCATGGTCATGTATCTAAGTCGAAGGGAAATGTAAGGAATGGCTGGCAGCATCACTATCAACAGTATCCTGTTCTGAGCAGCCAAAAAATATGTCAGGTTCCAAAGCACTTTCATTACCCCAGAAGGAAACCCCACATCATTATGTAGTCACTCCTCATTTTCCCTCCTCTTCAAGCCTTTGGCAACCACCAATCTGTTCTCTATTTACATGGATTCACCTAGGCTAGATACTCTGTATAAGTGGAATCGTACCTTTGATCTTTTGTGCCTGGCTTCTTTCATTTAGCATAATGTTTTCAATGGTCATTTACGGTGTAGCATGTGTCAGTGCTTCATTCCTTTTATGGCCAAATATTTATTCCACTCTATGGATATTCTTCATTTTGTTTATCCATTCATCTGTTGATGAACACTTGGGTTGTTTCCATCTTTTGGCTGTTGTCAGTAATGCTGCTATGAACATTTGTGTATGGATAGCCATTTGAATCTCTGCTTTCAGTTCTTCTGGGTATATGCCTAGAAGTGGAATAGCTGGATCCTATGGAAATTCTGTGTCAGGAAGTGGGGGCACAGACCAAATATATGTCTTATGTCACAGTGCCTTAATGAATATATGTATACTTATACATATATATCTATATATATATCAAATGAATGTGTCAGTGAACAGGCCATCTGTGATTGGTGATATTCTGAGAAAAGGAAGGAAAAGAAACACTTCAATAATCATGAATTATACATTATTTCTTATTATCAAAACAGTCAGGTTATAACAGCTACATTGCCAAGCTAGAATTAGGAAGTGTTTTAAAAATGGTTTCCTCCAAGGAGATAAATGCAAGTTCATTACCTATTCTGCATGAAATCAGTGTTACAAGGAAGCACATCTCTGATATAGAGATGAATCAGTGAGTATTGTGTAGTTACCATTAACAGAAGAATGGATTGAAGTACAGGAAGACAGGTCTTACAAAATGTGATTCTCCTTGGTGTGCCTTTGGCGATGACATTATTTTATGTAGGAGCCTAAACATAAAAATTCAAACATGATCTATGTCTTTGTAGGAAGTGTCAGACATTTTACACACTGTTGACGTCACACATCACCCTCTCACTTTAAGCATATGTGGGGAAAGGGAAGGAGAGCAGTAGGTGGATCCAGTGATTATCTGCCACCCCAAATTCTACCTCTATCTGGGGCCTCCACAAGGTGACAGAAACTCATCAGGAATCAGGCACCAAAAAATAAAGGCATAAAGACTCAGAGGCCATCAGAATGGAAATCTGTAGCTGTTAATAGAATTCTGGAGGAAGACTCTCCATTCTGAAGAAGTCATATATATAATCCACTTTTTAAAAATATACTGGAAAGGTTGCAAAAATGACAGTGCAATCTGGCCTAATGAGCTTGATTCCTGAGTTGAAAGCCAGATAAAATCCTGGATCACAAAAGAAAGCTTCTCTTTTTTAAAAAGTATTAAAAATGGAAAATCTTAGAGTATGTATAAAAAACCTGACAGATCCTTCATTAGTCACAGTATTGAATAGTGGTCTTTATTTATTCTTCACAATAGTTGTTTAGAAATAGTCGATTCTAGCACCAAAACCATGAAAAGGAAATCCTGCAGGAGGATCCTAGAACCTGGGACTGTCCATTTGCATATTTTTAGAGGCTGATGTATGGGAATGATAAAGTTTTGGGTATAGGTTGCTTTTTGAGTAGCATTCAGACTGCATCTGCTTTAATTGGCTGCAAAGCACAAGACATTAAAAGCTTAAAGGCGGCCTTTTCCAGTTCTTAACAGCAGTGGTTATTTCCAGTTGTAGAAATGTAATGCAATTGAAACGTATTGGGCAGCGTGGCAGTTAAATTGGATGGATTCCAGGGCTAGGCTGGTGAGTTACCTGATTCCATCTGCAGCCCTCCTAGAACTGCTGAATGGGAACCTAGGCCCCTAAGGGGCTCCAGAGGTGGTCCAGGCTCCCTGAGACCTTTAGGACCAGGGAAGGAATGGGCTCAGTCTATGTCCCCAAGAGTCCAGCTTGCTCTCTTGTCCCAGTTATCTGGTGCTATAGAACAAAGAACTCAAAACTTAGCGTCTTAAAACAATTTTGTTCTGTGCATTCATGGGTCAGCTCTCACTTGGGGTGTCTCATGCAGTTGCAGATATGTGTTAGCAGGCTCTGCAAGGGTCTAACGTCTTCTCTCCCATGCCTAGTGACTGGGCTTGTATGATTTGAAAGCTGGGACTGGTCGGTCATCTCTGCTCTCCACATGGTTGCTTGGGCTTCCTCACAGCAGGGCTGTCTCAGGATAGTCAGACTTTTACCTGAGGTCTGGCTTCCTGCACAGCAAGTGTCAAGGGACAGGGAGTGGAAGTTGCCAGCCCCTTAAGACCAAGACCTTGAAACTGACCCAGCATCACTTCCACTATTGGATAAGCAATCAGAGCTGCGCAAGGGGAGGAGACATAACCTTCAGGTCCTGAGAGACCAAGGCCAAGGAATTTGTAGCCACTTTGAATCCTTCACGTTCTCCAACCAGGACTCAAGACCCAAAGAGTTTGTTCATAGTTGGACATTATCCTAGTCTGACCTCATAATGAGTTGCTTTGTATTCATATAGCTCTCTATGCATTTTTAAGAAAGCTTGTATACACTGTCTCAATTTTTCCTCCCAATATCGCTGAAAGAGAGTAGGTTCAATCTTAAGGCAATTGAGGTACAGAGGTTAAAGGCCTTAGATCACACAGCTTCCCAGGGGCAAAATTGAGACAGACGTCTGAATCTCTCGACTCTCAGTCCATGTTGAGGGATTCTGGCTGGTTTGTTTGTTTACCCGGGTCTCTCTGCTCTCTTTTTTTTTTAAATATATTTTATTGATTTTTTACAGAGAGGAAGGGAGAGAGACAGAGAGTCAGAAACATCAATGAGAGAGAAACATCGATCAGCCGCCTCCTGCACATCCCCCACTGGTGATGTGCCCGCAACCCAGGTACATGCCCCCGACCGGAATCGAACCCGGGACCTTTCAGTCTGCAGGCCGACGCTCCATCCATTGAGCCAAACCGGTTTCGGCGTCTCTCTGCTCTCTGACACATGCAGAGTGGCAGCGGAGGAAATCTGGCCACAGATCTTGGCTGCTGAAGCTCGGGGTGCAAGCAGAAGTAATTTGCCTATGACTGCTCCGTTCCATCAGTAAGGACTCTTGAAGCCACTGTACTGGCCTTCACTCTTGGGAAACTCTTTCCGGATTCTCCAGCGGCAACAGCTGGGCAGGATCGCAAAGTCAGCCAGGTCCTTGGAACCGAAGCGCCAGGTGGCATAGCATCTGTAGGCGCAGTGCCGCAGTTGGTTGTTGGTGGCATCCGCATCCAGCTTTAGCAAGGGCTCCTGGTAGAGCAGGAGGAACTGCAGGGCACGTCTGGACAGGATGAGCTTCTTGAATGGCTCTGAGGTTGTGATGCAGGCACCTGGCTTTTTCCGACAGCACAGCTCCTCCAGGCATTGGTGACTCCCGGGGAGTTGGGATGGGAGGCAATTTCCGCACTGGCACCAGCTCGGGCTGCTGCTGGATCTGGGTGTTGCTTCCTCACTAAGCAGCTGGATTTCCTCTGGTTGCCCAGGAATGGGGGGTGGGTCTTGGAGAGACAGGGGCAGCCTGGACAAGTCTGTGAAGTCCATTAATGGTCTCTGGAAAAGTCAAGTTTCCAAACCTATCAGCAATGACAACCCCTAGAGTTCTGGGTTCTTTAATTTCATTATTAACTCACAAAATTACATGTAATATTACATCAGTACCGTGTGTTAAATGTATGTATCAGGACTGTGATAGTCTTTTACGAGCATGGCCTCATTTAAGCTTTCAAAGAATCTCATGAGTTGTGTCCTTATCTCCATTGCACAGATTTAGAAAGTGAAATTCAGAATAGCCAGGTCTCAGTGCAATTATCACCTCTCCAAAAAGAGCCTGATCACCCAATCTAGGGAATGCCCCTCCCAGGTCATTCTCTTACTAGTATTGTACCATGAGATTCTCCATCCTAGTACTTATTGCCATCTGAAAGGATCTTTTTTTTTTTAATTTTTTAAAAAATATATATGTTTTATTTTTTTTTAAATATATTTTGTTGATTTTTTACAGAGAGGAAGGGAGAGAGATAGAGAGTTAGAAACATCGATGAGAGAGAAACATCGATCAGCTGCCTCCTGCACACTCCCCACTGGGGATGTGCCCACAACCCAGGTACATGCCCTTGACCGGAATCGAACCTGGGACCCTTGAGTCCGCAGGTTGACGCTCTATCCACTGAGCCAAACCGATTAGGGCTAAAAATATATTTTATTGTTTTTTTTTTACAGAGAGGAAGGGAGAGGAATAGAGTGTTAGAAACATCGATGAGAGAGAAACATTAATCAGCTGCCTCCTGCACACCCCCTACTGGGGATGTGCCCGCAACCAAGGTACATGCCCTTGACTGGAATCGAACCTGGGACCCTTGAGTCCGCAGGTCGATGCTCTATCCACTGAGCCAAACCGGTTAGGGCTGAAAGGATCTTTTTAATTAATATGTTTACTTGATGATTCTTCTGCATGAAAGTGGGGTCCCTGTCTGTTTTGTTTATTGTCATATCCCCAATGCCTAGGCCAGTACCCAGCACACAGTAGTCAGTAAATATTTGTTGACTGAGCTCCTCTCCTTTTCCACCAGGCTCCCTCTACTGGCAAATCCCTTTGTTGTGCTCCAAGAGAAATCGTCATAATTGCCATCATTTATAAATGTCTACTCTTTGTGACATATACCTTCATTCACCAGACAAAGTCTGAGTCAAGTACCTTAAAAGTGAGTAAGTTCTCGTACATGAATGTTCACAGCAGCACACCCTGGTTTCAGACGTTTTAACCTCCAGAACTTTGATACAGGCCATTCTGTCGTTTTTTTAAGCTACTTAGTTTGTGGTAATTTATTACAGCAGCCATAGAAAACTAATACATTAGTGAAGATGTCCAACAGCCTGAACTGCTAAGGAGAGAGTGAATTAGAACACCCACTTAGAGAAGTGTCTGGTAGTAACTCCTAAAGCTGAATGTATGCCGTATGTTCAGGTGCCATATATTTACCATAGGAACATCATTGGCATGAACCCCAAAGGGAAACTACTCAAATTTATCTGTCAGCAAGAGAAAGGGTAAATAAACTGGATGTTTATAAAATAGAAATTATACAACAATGAGAATGAACTATTGCTCTATGCAACGTTGTGGATGACTCTCACAAAAATAATGTTGAGTAAAAGAAGCCAGGCGCTCAATAGAATATATGCTATAGGATTCAAATTTTATAAAATCCTGGAAGAGGTAAGCACCTGAAACTAATATAATATTGAATGTCAACTGTAATTGAAAAGTAAAAAAAATATTTTTTAATTCTAGAAGAGGTAAAGCTAACCGTTGGAATAAGGGTGGGTAGTGATAGGGTAGAGACATCAATGGGACTTCTGCAAGTGATATTCACTTTTTCATCTGTGTGCTGGTTGCATGTGTTTGTATTTACTTTGTTAAAATTCATCAAGTATGATCTGTACAAATTTCTAGATGTGTTTATATTTAGTAGTAAGTTTTCTTTAAAAAAAGAGAGAGAGAGAGAGAGAGAAGACTAAATGTTTTAACTTACTGGGATTTCTTTGCCTTTGACATCTTGCAGACTTCTCCCAAGTAGCTGCTCTTCCACCATCCTAATGTGGAATTCATCCACAAAGGACACATATTTTAATGTCTAGGGAAAGAAAGTTAAAAAAATTACTTCTTTTTTCATACAGAATTACTTAAGAACTGCAAACCTGTACTTATCTAAAGCAAATATTATTCCTATTTAGCAAATGGCAAACTTTTAAACAAGTTAACCAAAAACTCTTGCTAACCAAGAATGAATGATTTCTGAGTCTAAAGGTGAATCCAAACTGGCACCCCATACACCTTAATTTGTGGACTTAGAGTGTCCACAACGTATTGCCTAATGTTTATAAGCCCCCAAGCACTATGTAAAATTTCTTTGTTATATTTCCTCAATTTAGGCTACTCTAGATTCACTACCCTCAGAAAATTATACTATTGCAAATTATTTATATTTCCATTAAGTTTCATTCCATCTTGGGCCATTAGTGATTATATCTATATCTTATATAATAAAAGCTTGATTTGCAAATTGACTGAATGGCAGAATGATGGGTCTCTATAATGTGCACTGACCATCAGGGGGCAGACACTCAACACAGGAGCTGCCCCCAGCCTGCAGGCCAGCCAAGGCGGGTGCCAGTGGAGGCCCCCTGATTGCCCTGCCTGTTGCCCTGTAGAGGGAGGTGACTGGTGGCCCCGGGGGACTGGGAGGGGTGGCGGCGAGTGGGCAGCACCAGGCCGGCCAAGGCGGGTGCCAGTGGGGGTCCCCTGATTGCCCTGACAGTTGCCCCACAGATCAGCCCTGATTGCTGGCCAGGCCTAAGGATTCTACCTGAGCACAAATTTTGTGTACTGGGCCTCTAGTATATTTATAAAATTGATTTCAAAGAGGAAGGGAGAAGGAGAGAGAGAAAAAAAACATCAATGATGAAAGAGAACCAACGATTGGATGCCTCCTGCATGCCCCACACTGGGGATCGAGCCTGCAACCCAGGCATGTACCCTGACCAGGAATCGAACCATCACTTCCTGGTTCATAGGTTGACGCTCAGCCACTGAGCCACGCCAGCTGGGCAATAGTGATTACTTTTAGTTGCAATGATGAATTTTTATTTCAAATTGTATATGCATGTACAATGGACAATGAATTGAGCATTCAGCTGCCGGAACAGGACTGGGATGTCCTTGGATGAGGGAAAGACAAAGAAACCCTCTTTGATGTTTTAAAGTTCCAGAGATTTCTTATTGGTTGGGAGGAAATCATGGAGTCAAGTGTAGAGGACCTGCTTAGTAAAGTCCAAATGAAACAACCAAAACAATACAGATGAGCTAAAGTTCCCTTTGACTAGTCCCCCATCCCAGGCTTCTTTCCAGAAGGGATTGTTATCCCTTTTATTTTTAAAAAAATATACTTTATTGATTTTTTACAGAGAGGAAGGGAGAGGGTTAGTTAGAAACATTGATGAGAGAGAAACATTGATGAGAGAGAAACATCGATCAGCTGCCTCCTGCACACTCCCTACTGGGGATGTGCCCACAACCAAGGTATACGCCCTTGATCGGAATCGAATCTGGGACCCTTGGGTCCATAGGCCAACGCTCTATCCACTGAGCCAAACCGGTTAGGGCTCGTTATCTCTTTTTGTATGTCTAATGCCTTTTTGTATTTTTATATATAACCCCCCACATATAGAGGTGTGTGTGTATAATACATGTAGAACTATATAAAATATAGAAAAATATATAGAATATATGTGTATGTGTTTGTGCATATCTGTACATGTATAAAATACATAGAATTAGTTTAGTTTATGTATGTAGTTTTTTAACCTATATCATACCATATGTATCATTCTGTAGTTTGCTTTTTACCTCTCAACAAAATGTATTGGATATTTGAAAGTACCTAAAACATAGTGGTTGTGAACATGGGTTCTGGAACTAGCCTGCCTAAGTTGGAATTTCGGCTCTACCACCTACCTGCTATATGACTGGGCAAATTATGTAACCCTCCTATGCCTCAATTTCCTCATCTGTAGAATGGGATAATAGTGTCATCTATCTATGAGGTTGTTGTGCAGACTCAGTGAGTTAATATATATAAAGCACATTGAAGTGCTATATAAGTGTTGGCTATTATTTTTATCTACGTCATTCTTTTAAACGAGCGCCCGACATTCGTTGCTATGTATTTAACCTAGTTCATGCACTGTTCACGGATTGGACATTTGGATAGAAGCACTTTCTTCAGTGACTTGTGCTGCAGTGGACACATACCTGTACACTATACTCCCTGTGTGATCATGTGTGTCTCTAGGGCACGTGTGGAGAAGTGGGAATGCCAGGCTGTGCAGTATGTCCCATTTAAATGTCATTATACACTGCCAGATTGTTCCCCAAAGTCATTACATGATTGTTTTTGGCTGTGCCCATTTAATAAGTCTGATAAAATTGATAGGTCCCTGCCTAACCGGTTTGGCTCAGTGGATAGAGCGTCGGCCTGTGGACTGAAGGGTCCCAGATTCGATTCCGGTCAAGGGCATGTACCTTGGTTGCAGGCGCATCCCCAATGGGGGGCATGCAGGAGGCAGCTGATCGATGTTTCTCTCTCATCGATGTTTCTAACTCTCTGTCCCTCTCCCTTCCTCTCTGCAAAAAATCAATAAAATATATTTTTAAAAAAATTGATAGGTCCCGGAATGTAAAAATTTCTTCTCCCTCTCTTTCCTCTCTTTTTTTGTTTCTATCCTTCCCTAAGACGAAAGGCTTCATCTGAGAAATGGTGGATTGGGGTGGCGTCTAGAGGCTTGTCCACCCTGGGATCACACCTGTGGTTTTGGCCTTATTTTTGCACATTTCTCAGTGAGCTAACGGACACCTCAGTGTTTTGGCATCTGTAGACACAGTGAGCCTTACCGACTTTGGCTCCACAATGGACTCGCACTTCTTCTTGTAGTAATACTCATTGACCGCACAGCATTCACAGCACTTGCAACAGGGATAAACATAGGATTGACAGGATGTATTCGAGTAAGTGTTGATGAGGAAGTCAATGAATACAGTGGCCTGGGAAGAACCCCGACAAATGCCGTGTTAGTGAAACTTCTTTTTGCCAAAGCGTTTTCATAAAGCATGGGCAAGAGAAAGCCTTACCAAACCAAAGTAGGAGAGGGTGGAGCCGATGTACACGATCAGTGCGATGATGTCAAATTTTCCTCCCTGCGAGCAGAGCGGGAAAGGTTACGTGGCTGAAATTCAGTGCCGTGCTCTTTTGCTCTAACATGTCAGTGTTAGTTCCAGCAGAGGCGGGAGTCTGCCTCTGTGATTCTGACAAATGCATCCAAGGTGTTCACGGCGACAGAGACTGCAGAGACTGAGCACAGGACTCTCATTCATCCTGTTTCTATCTTCCAAGATGTGCTTGAAAACATGAATGTTTTAAACAAAGAAGCGCTGGAACCCACACACTGAGAGGAGAACCACTGAAGGTTGTTTTTTCATACAAGGTGAGGGTTTCAGAAAAGTGGTTTGAATTTGCTTTGGAATCAAAGGGAAGGAATGTCCGCAGAAGGTCTTCCCTTAGGTGTCCTTGTGGTTCTTATTTTCATGGCCTTTCTACTCCCTCAGCTATATCTGATTGATTCTCATGCTTCTTAGCACTATGCTGCATAAATAATATGCTGTCAGACAAGGTATTGTGGGCATCTGTTGAGTTTTGCATGCCCAGCATCCCCACCTTCCTTCTTCTGGAGACAGCACCCCAGTCTCCCTGTGGAGAACTATCTCTGTCCATCCTCAGTGTAGAGGAGGGACAATTCCATGATATGCTTGCTGTCTGACCTGTGAGCTGGACATTGGCTAGAACAGATTGCTTACCCCAGACCCTTTCCCTTAGAGACTGACCAAGGTCTATGTTCATTCTGACATAAATCAGCACCCCTCCCTGCCTCCTGCTACCTGTTGGTTCCTAGAACGGGCTGTCATCCTGACCTCATCAAGCATGTAAAGTAATTTCCCTGATAGCTGGTAGCATTCATGTGTTAGTACCAGTGACTATTCCTTCTTGCCCTATATAGTTAAGTGGCTCAGAGGGCTATTTTATCTTGCAGCTGCCCAAGATGCTCCTTATATGTAAGTTTCCCTTAATAAACTCTTTTACCAGAATGGAGTGGACTGCCCCTTTCTTCAGTCTTTCTCTACCTCCAGAGGTAGATTTTCAGTCCCAGGGCTTCCCCCTGGGTCTGTGTGTACTAACACTTGCTCCATGTAGCTTTGGGGAAGGGACTGGCTCAGAGCTGGTCCAACACCAGCCATTGGGAGTATGGTGTAACCCTAGTCACAGTGATTAGTTGAGGTTGCTAAACTGGTGAGGTATAAGGAGTTGCTTGACAGCACCACACAGAGGTGACAGCGGGAGATGATGTGAAAACAGAGGAGGACAGACGTAAGCGATGGAGGGAGGCAGATTCCTGATGATGATGTTTGAACATCTTGATCCAGCCATGCCTGAAGCCTGTAATGGTTCCTGGACCTTTCATTTATGTGAACTAAAAAAAATTTTTTTTTAAGAAGCCTTTTTTTCCTAAGCCAAATTAAGTTGTTGGATTCTGTACTAACTACTGTACTTTGCAGAGGGATTTCTTTCTCCTCTTTTTTTAAGCATCAGAAAACTTTTAAAGTTAAATATTATATATTTTATATATTTTTCTCTCTATCTCCCTCTTGTATTCAACAGATGACTGTTCATGGACAGAACCCCAAAGACATTTCTTCCCCCTCTCTTATCCCACATGTGAGATACACAGTGCCAGCTAATGACTACCATCAAAACATTCATCTCTTGGGGCACTACAGCGATCATTAGAACATGGTCGTAGGAATGCAAGTGCCAGTGGCTGGGGTAGATACTTACGCTGCCAAAAACCAGGATGTCAAAACGGACCCCAAAGACTTTTATCAGAGTCCGTTTTTCAACATTGTTTTCCATATAGTACTTGGCATATCTGTAGGAGGAAAAGGATCCACGTTTATAAAGATCTATCTGAAAGTGCTGGTGTGTTATGAAAAGAAAAACCAAAACAATAGCTGGTCTAGTCTTCCTTATCTATCTTCTAGCTTCGTGATGGTCGGCAAAGGGGACACAATCTTAACCCACGAATCACTCTCTCTGACCACCCAGAACCAAAGCGCTGCTTCCCCACATCACCTCCTCTGCTTCCACTATCATAGAGTGATGAAAAGTCTGCTAATTTTGTTTAAGATGAAAAGGAACAACTTTTAACCAACAACATAGGATAAGCAAAAAGCGAAGATATTAAAACAAAAACACACAAAACCTTAAAGCCATCTGATTATTCCTTAAGAGGGAAAGATAGGTTTTCTAGAACAACGTGTTGGGGGTGAATCTTAGATACTAATCACTGGGTTGGGGACAGGTACCTCAGCAATCTGTTCTAACCCTGTTTTCTTAGATTCTGTAGGTGTCTATTTGGCAGCCGTTATCACAGGGCCAAACGAACAACTGAAGTTGTTTACATCTCCCCTGCAGTCCAGCTTTTACAAGTGCATGAAAATCATGTTGGAAATTCTCCAACCAATCCCGACTCCATATTCCCCGCCACCTTTTTTGACCTAATTCTCACACATTCAGCCAATATTTTTGCTCCCTTACATCACCCAGGGCCAAGTACCAGACAACCAGAGACCACCCCTGGACCCCAGAGCCCACATTACTCAGACTAGTCAATTCTAAGCTGTTCCCCAGCCCTGTCTTGCCTTTTCCAGGACAAACACAATAAAGGTCCTAAGCCATGCTTTCCCCTCCCTCCTCCCTCCTGACCAAACCTGGTGCTCCCCCCTGTGGCCGTGTGTGGCATAGCATGCCCCTCCTTTTTGGAAATAAAATAAAATTCTTTCAATGGCATTCACCTATCCTTGTCTTCACTTGGTCGTCTTAGAAATTAAGACCCATGAGCAAATCACAGTCACCCCAAATATGCATCTCTCACCAGTGCCACAGTCAGGAAAAGTGGTGTGTTTTATTTTTCATGAACAATTAGGGAAGCGTAAACCCCAGGCCTCAAGAAACTTTTCAATCTGTCCCTCCCCGTCTGCCTTTCAGTGGTTGTTTTTAGGCAATGGTATATGCTTCCTTTCTGAGTTATTAATTCACAATCTATTTACAGGTGTGGGGAGAAAAGAAAACAGAAGACAGATGCTCTGCCAGAATACAGTATAGAACATCTGCAACTGTGGTGGGGGTTTTTTTTTTAACTCTCAAAATCTGACATTCAGATTGGTTAGGTATTTTTAGGCACTTTAATGAGTTTCCAGCCAGAGGGGTTTCAGTATCTCTACATCTGATTGTTCTCATTCCCTGGCGGTTCTTTCTTCTCCTGTTCTATCCAGTGGCTTGTGTTCTAGTACACAGAGCAAGCATGCATCACCACTCTGTGCCCTGCGGTTGCATTGTCTTTCTATGCAAGTCGGTTTGACGGGGAAGGCTAACATCCTACAATATAAATACTTGAATTTCTGCTTTCAAGGTCTTGAGAGAATGATTCTCAAACTGAGGGCAAGAATCACTTGGGAAGTGTGTTCAAAGGCAGATTCCTGGGCCTCAAGCCCAAAGGGTGGTTTCAGAAGGTCTGAGATGTTTCTAAGAATCTCTGTTTCCAGGAGAGTACCACGGAGTTCTGGTACAGGTGGTCAGGGGGCCACATTCTGGGAAATAGTAGGCCCTGGACAAGGATGTCATTTTTAAAAATATATGTTTTTATTGATTTTAGAGAGAAAGGAAGGGAGAGGAATAGAGAGAGAGAAACATCAATGAGAGAGAAACATCAATTGGCTGCTTCTTGCAGGCCCCCTACTGGAAATTGAACTGGTGACCTCTTGGTTCATGGATTGACCCTCAATCACTGAGCCACACTGGCCAGGCACAAGGATGTTTTTTGCACACTGTCATGGGTTGACCAGTCTCCCCCAGAAAGATATATCCAAGTACCTAACCCCTGTACCTCTGAATGTGATCTTATTTGAAAGTGGAATCTGCAGATGTAATTAAGGACCTCAAGATGAGATCAGCCCTGACTTAGGGTGGCCTAGATCCAATGACATGATAAAGGAGAGGGAGAGTTGAAACAAACACAGAGGAGAAGGCCAATACCACCGAGGCAGGTATTGGAGTGATGCAGCCACAGGTCAAGGAATGCCTAGAGCCAGCAGAAGCTGGAAGAGGCAGGGAAGGACCCTCCCCTGGAGACTTCTGAGTGAGTTTGTCTCTCCTAACACCTTGATTTGGGGCTTCTGGCCTCCATAACTGTGAGAGAATACATTTCCGTTGGTAAAGCCACCATGTTTGTTGTCTTGTGTTACAGCAGGCACAGGAAACTAAAACACACACACACACACACCCCTTCTCAACGAGGGAAGTGTATCCGGACTTCTGTCTGCCTTAGCTACACATCCTGTACATAAGCTCACCTAGAAGGACTTTTGCCATGGACATCTTTTGGTAACAGACAAAAATTCTGAAATGTGATCAACCTCTTCAAATGCCTATGTTTTAGAAAGTTGCACATTTTTTCATCTACCTCCTATAACCTGGAATTGCCTTCTCTTTTGTGTGGCTGTTTGAAAATAACTTATCCATTACCCATCAGATCTGGACAATTTATTTCAGGCCAGAGATTTCTTCTGGTGCTCATTCCAGACAACAAATGCTCTAACACTTTGTTCTAAAATAATATCAATATTATAACAGTCTCAGTTCTTCAGAAAGCTCAGATCTCTCCAGGAGCTAATGTTCTTAGGCTTAGCTCAGTGACTTGAAGGACATTTGCTAACATCTGGTCGTTACTTTGCCCTGCATGCTTCTGCTGATTGCTAAGGAAACAGCCTGTGAGGGCAGTGGGGGGACCATGGATCCCATCCTCTCTTCTTGCTAATGGCCACAGGCCTATTCAGTAGAGCAGCAGGGGATGACCAAAACCTTTCCTAAGTGTGGAACTGGTTTCAGAGCCCTGGATGAAACTCGGTTGGAATTGCCTGTCTTTTTAAATTTTTGCCATTCTGGTAGGTGCGTAGTTGTAGCTCATTGTGGTTTGAATTTGCATTTCTCTGATGTTTAATGATGTTGGCTTGTTGGAGGTTTTTATTTACTTACACTTTTGTCTTATATTTATATATTATACTTATAATAATTCTTATATTCATATCCTATTAAAATATAAGTTTATGAAAGCAACTTTGTCTTTTTTGTTTGCAAATATATTTCCATGAGAGAAACCCATATTTTTTCTTCAACATATATTTAACTAATGAAAAATATGAGAAATACCAATATCAATTTTCTATTTAAAATTTTTTAAAAATATATTTTTATTGATTTTTAGAGAGAGAGGAAGGAAGAGGGGAAAGAAAGAGAGAGATAGAAATGATGAGAGGGAATCATCAATCCGCTGCCTCCTACATGCCCCCCACTGGGCACCGAGCCCACAATATGGGCATGTGCCCTGACCAGGAATCGAACCCAGCAACCTCTTGGTTCATGGGTCGATACTCAGTCATTGTGTCACACCAGCTGGGCCCAGCATCAATTTTCTACCAGCTTCATAGGCAAATTGTATAACCATTATTCTAGGGATATACTTGGACACTTTTTCTGAAAAGGGAGCAGCATAAGTCTACTTTGTTCCTGGAACTGGGCACAAAATGACTAGCCATAACCACAGTCCCAGACACCTGCCTGGCTCCCACAAGCAATGATAAGTCTTGGAGACTGTGTTGTAAACCTCACACTGAAAGGCCACCATTACTGCTGGGACAGAGTTGTAGGAACAGGCTGAGAAAGTTATCCAGATATAGGAGGAAACATGGACACCACGTCAGGATGGCACAGGATCACCACTGGGCAAAAGTCAGGAGCAGAGGACTGAACTGTCAAAGCAAGAACAGATCAGCACCTGCCCGCTGAAAAGTCCAAGTGAACCAGGATTCTAGTGAGTTCACAGAGTTGACATCCGGAAGCCAGAAGCATACAGGATGCCCTGCAAAGAACCTTCGAGGTAAGACAGAATGGCAGTGAGGAAGCAATGTGGCCCAGGTGTCAGGAGTCCTTAAGATGTTCGTAGAGCTCGGTGTGGCTCAGTGGTTGAGCATCCACCCATGAACCAAGAGGGCCCTGGTTTGATTCCTGGACAGGGCACGTGCCCAGGTTATGGGCTCAATCCCCACAGAGGACATGCAGGAGGCAGCCAATCAATGATTCTCTCTCATCATTGATGTTTCTATCCCTCTCTCCTCCTTTCCTCGCTAAAAAATAATAATAATAATAATTAAAAAATCAATAAAAACATTTAAAAAAAGATGTTCTTAGCAGAATGACTTCACGATGGAGCATGAGCTAGTATCAAAATGCCACCACCCTCACCCCAAACATAAAGAAATGCAAGATAAAGTCATATTAAAGTCCTATAAATATATTGCTGAGCTCAAAACAAAGAACGGCATTTTCTAGGTGCTAAAGATAAATTGGGACTGAAGCCATGAGACCCCTAGAGGTACCAGGACCAGATCTGTATCTGGCAGGCCTCTGGGGAGCCAAAGGTGGCCAGTCTGACCTCATGCACTGTTACCTGAAGTTGTAGCCAGGGTACAAGGATTCACTGGTATTCTTGTCGTCAAGGCGTCGGAAACTGTATTTTGGACGGCAGTGATGGGACCAACTATCCAGGTTGCAGTCCCAGTTAATCTCAATGCCCATGATTCCCCCCTGAAGAAGACAACAAGAAGCTATCTCTAAGTCCTGCTGGGCGTGGGGTGCAGCTACCAGACATCTCCCTGCATAGTGATGATCACTGAAGGAAAGGACTTACATGATTCTTCAGCCACCCCATCCTCCTCAATTCAAGGTGACCTTTTTCTCCTCTGAACATCTAAGGAATCTCTTCCTTTCTACAAACGTATTTTGAGCACTGACTATCATATTTCATTGAATCTTCACTGAATCTTAGACACTATTGCTTGTAAGACATAATTTTTTTATGTTCCTCTAAGAAGAAAATGCTGTCAATTAAAATGTGAGACTCCATCAGTTGAAATCACTTCCTGATTTCAGAACTATCAGAATGTGAAAAAATGTCTTTGAATCATGAAATATGGCATTTCGAGAAAGTATGCTAGAAGCTAGGGATACAGCGATGTGGAATTGGCAGCCTCTGACTTGGAGAAAGGTAAAAATAATACAGAATAATCACAATTGTTATTTATTGCCAGGCACTAAACCAAGCACTCTACATATTATAGTGACTATCTAATGTTTTTGTCATTCATCATCCAAAGAGCCAGGAAATGCAAGGAATTTAGCTCTGGAGGTGGAAAAGGCGAGGAAATGGATTCTCCCGCTGGAACCTTTGGTGGGAGCCTCACCCTGTTGCTAACCTGATTTCAGCTCAGTAAAACTGACTTTGGACTTCTGATCTCCAGAAGTGTGAAAAAAAAAATGTGTGTTGCCCTGCCTGGGTGGCTCAGTTGGTTAGAGTGTTGCCCCAATACACCACAATTTGAGTAGACATTTCTACAAAGAAGGTACACAAATGCTTAGTAAGGATATGTAACATGTTCAATATCTCTAGTCACTAGGGAAATGCAAATCAAAAGCACAATGAGATACTTCACCCTACTGGCATAGCTATAATCAAAACAGACAATTAAAAAGATGGCAAGGGCACATACAAGAATCAACCAATGAATGCATAAATAAGTGGAACAGCAAATCAATCTCTCTCTCTCTCTCTCTCTCTCTCTCATAAATAAATAAATAAATACATAAATAAAAATTTTTAAGCGACCAAGTTGTGGTCACTTATTAAAGCAGCCTCAGGAAATTAATGTACCAAGTATCTCACGCCTGGGATAGGGCACATGCCCAGGTTATGGGCTCAATCCCCACAGAGGGCTGGGACCATAATTTTCTTATCTTGACTTCCCCATTCTTCAGGATAGCACCACACATGTAGTTGATTCTGTCAATCATTCTCCTACTGGCCTTATGTACCATGGAATTCTGCATGAGTTAGAGGAGTCCAGTACCTGGACTGGGAGAGGGCGCAGTCTGGGCAAGGGACCCCTCCAGTGCATGAATGTCATGCACCGGGCCTCTTATTGGGGGTAGTACCAGGAAAGGGTGGAGAGAATTGGAAGAGGGCACCAAGAACAATCTGCTTTTTATTACCTGGGATTATTGTGAAAGTACTTGGCATCATGGATGGATTTACTAAATGCTCAATAAAGGGAACCATATTATTAAGACCCAGTGGCTCAGCCCCTTGGCCATTTGACATCTTCCATTCCCCTCACACAACTTCCCCCACAAACCTCATGGTACGAAGGCACCACCAACCTTAATTGCCACTTCTGAAAAGTTATCTCCTGTTTCTTGGAAGATATCTCCTAGTCGGAAAATAGGACACTGTGGATTCTGAGTCTTGTGATAGGTGCAAGTGATGTTTAAATCTGGCAAGATGTTTCTCCTGCACATAATGAAAAGCAAACAAACACTTCCATTGAACATTTGCATAGGAATGAGCCAGTGTGGTGACTGGGCTCCATGAGGGCCCCCAGTGGTCCCCACCTCTGTGTATTTATACCCTCGTGTAGTCCCCTCCCACATAGTAGCAGGATTGGTCTGTGACCAGTAGCACATGGCAGAAGTGATGGTATGTCACTTCCAAGGTTAGGTTATAAAAGACTGCGACTCCCATCTTGGTTACTGTCTTGCTTGCTTGCCCTCTGTCTCTCTTGGATCATTTGCTGCGGGGGAAGCCAGCAGCTGTGTCCTAAGAACTCTCAGGCAGTGCCAGGGAGAGGCCCACATAAGTGAGCTTGGATTCTCCAGCCCTAGTCAAGCCTAGAGTGACTCCAGCCTCATTGAGAGCTCAGCTGCAACCTGAGAGGCCCTGAGCCAGAACCACCCAGGCAAATCTTTCCCAGATTCCTGGTCCACAGAAACTGTGGAAGATAATAGATGTTTGTTGTTTTAAGCTTCTAGCTGTTCGGGTAATTTGTTACACAGCAGCAGATAACAATATGGTCAGACACTCTGGTCACTTACGTGGTGTAATTGTGGCCAGGGAAGTCGATATTATTCTTGATGAGCACAGTGAAGTTTTCAGCACTGTTCAAGAGCGCAGGCCTGAGTGAGAGACATGCACAATGGAGATCAATGACTACAGGGACGGAGGGAGGAAGTGGGTCAGTGGGACCAGCGGCTTCTGGTCCCTTGCTTGGGTCATTGCAATGAGTGAAAAGAAATGCAATCTAGTTGGCAAAATGTTCTAAAAGTCTCCAGCTTCTCCAGTAAGAATTTCTCCCTTCTTGTTGGGAGAAGAGACCCTATGGCAGTTCTCAGTGATATAATTGTATGTTTAGGTATGTGCCGTGGTGTGCTGATAAATCAACACGCTCTTCAGGGAAAGAAAAAAAAAAGCTCTGATGTGTAGCATTTACTGATAATTGTGGTATAACTACTCCTACCATGTCTGATTTCAGGCTACTAGTGGGACATCTTTGAACTTGGAGTTGGGAAGGGATGCACATAATTGGCTCAGAGGCGGTACAAGCCAACTCCATCATACCCCCCTCATATCTTTTCCAAAAGGCTGGTGTTCCTGGAGGGCTGGGACCATAATTTTCTTATCTTGACTTCCCCATTCTTGAGGACAGCACCACACACATAGTTGATTCTGTCAGTCATTCTCCTAGAGGCCTTTTTTTTTTTTTTTTAAATATATTTTATTGATTTTTTACAGAGAGGAAGGGAGAGGGACACAGAGCTAGAAACATCAATGAGAGAGAAACATCGACCAGCTGCCTCCTGCACATCTCCTACTGGGGATGTGCCCGCAACCCAGGTACATGCCCTTGACCGGAATCGAACCCGGGACCCTTCGGTCCGCAGGCCGACGCTCTATCCACTGAGCCAAACCGGTTTCAGCTCCTAGAGGCCTTATGTAACATGGAATTCTGCATGAGTTAGAGGAGCCCAAATTCTAGACTGCAGGAAGGTCTACCCACCATCCTTCTATCTATTTATTCAACAAATAATTATTGGACTGAGCATGAGACTGGGTGTTGGGGATGTAGTGATGAACAAGATAGTTAAGGTTTTTGTACTTATGCAGTTAACAATCTCTGAAAGATGGAGAGAACTGGCTGTGGATTTAAAAGGTGCCGCTGGGCCCTAGCTGGTTTGACTCAGTGGATAGAGCATCAGCCTGCAGACCAAAGGGTTCCGAGTTTGATTCCAGTCAAGGGCACCATATCTCGGTTGCAGGCTCCTCCTCTGCCCGGGCCCTGGTCAGGGTGTGTGCGGGAGGCAACCAATCAATGTGTTTCTCTCACATTGATATTTCTCTCAGTCTTTCCCTTTCTCTTCCATTCTCTCTAAAAATCAATGGAAAAATATCCTCCGGTGAGGATTAAAAAAGAAAAAGTACAGCTGGTACGCTGTTACCTGGCAGGCCTGAGTAGGTGGAAGATATCCTATATAATAAAAGGCTAATATGCAAATCGACCAAATGGCAGAATGGCCAGTGGCTATGATGCACACTGACCACAAGCGGGCAGATGCTCAATGCAGGAGCTGCTCCCTGGTGATCAGTGTGCTCCCACAGGGGGAGCACCACTCAGCCAGAAGCCGGGCTCACAGCTGGTGAGCACAGCAGGGGTGGCGGGAACCTCTCTCACCTCCACAGCAGCGCTAAGGACCCCTTAGGGGATATCTGTGTGAGCAGGCCTAAGTTGGCAGGTGGACATCCCTCAGTACCTGGACTGCGAGAGGGCACAGGCTGGGCGAGGGACCCCCCCCCCAGTGCATGAATGTCATGCACCGGGCCTCTAGTATATATATATATATATATATATATTGGGGGTAGTACCAGGAAAGGGTGGAGAGAATTGGAAGAGGGCACCAAGAACGATCTGCTTTTTATTCCAGGACTTGCAGAGCCCAACTTTGGCTTTATTTAGGACACAGCTATAGAGAACAGTCTAATTTTTGCCTGTTCAGCATCCATTCCCCCTCTGTCAATAGCCCTTCAATTCTCTCCCTTTGGGGAAGCCAGTTCTCTTCCACTCTCAGCTCAGAGGGTTGGGTGGGAATGAGTCCATGTCCTGCTCATCGCTACAGCTCCTGGAGTGTGCAAGTGACCCAGAGCTGGCCAAACAGTGTAATCCAATCTCCTTGGCCACAGTGATAGGTTCAGATTGTTATGTGACTTGGGCCAATGAGAACATTCCAGGGCTTTTGTAGGAACTATTGGGGGTGAAGGGGGGAGAAGTAATTTTCTTTTGGACTATTAGTAGTAAGGACAGTAAAAATCTTGAGTTCCCCCACACCACAGCGTGAAGAGAGCTAAATGGAAGAAAGTATAATTTCAGGGGAGGAAGAGAGAGAATCTTAATGACATTATTTGAAACCTGTAACAAGCTTTACTTGAAGCCATACTTCTGAACTTCTCAATGTCAGGAGTCAAAAACACAAGCCAAAAAGTAACACTCTTTTTCTGAAGCCAGTTTAAATTGTATATCTGTCACTTGCACAAAAGAAAATCTTATTTATAACAAATGCCTGCTATGTGCTGGACCATTTGCCTTTAGAACATTCTAGATCCCATGATTCCTAGGCAACACTCTAATTAGAATCAGAGGACTATAGGATCCTAAAACTTTAAGGATCAAAGCCCTTTATTCCTCTCTCATGATACTTACAGTTTTCTACCTTGAATTACAACTCTGCACATATATCTATCTCTTTTATTTGACTGCAATAGCCTTATCTGGGTCATTTTGTATTTTACATGAAATTTAGCACCGCCTGGCCTGGCCAGTGTGGCTCTGTGGTTGAACGTCGACCTATGAACCAGGAGATCATGGTTTGATTCCCAGATTGTGGGCTCAATCCCCAGTATGGGGTATGCAGGAGGCAGCTGATCAATGATTCTCTCTCATCATTGATGTTTCTGTCTCTCCCTCTCTCTTTCCTCTCTGAAATCAATAAAAATATATTTGGGGGAAAAATTTGGCACAGCCTTTTGTATATAGTTACACATGACATAAATATCTAACACCTACTGCATGGTCATAGATGTGTTGAAGGAATGAATGATTGCATAAATCATTTTACTAATTCTAGAACCCATGCTCATATGACATATGAGGAAACAAGTTCAGGAACTTGCTTGCCCAAGGTCATGTAGAATTGCAGCAGCACCTTGGAGATGCACAGTACCAGTATTTATCTGGTGAATGAGTTGGTGGCAGAGCCAGGAGGCCCCTTGCCTTGAACCAGGAGGACCTGGGTGTAGGCTAATGTCCCTGAGCAATTCCTTCTTTGATAATGAATCTTCCTTGACCTAGAAATGAACCTGAGTGGTGCCATTAACTGATTGAGGGTAAGACAGGCTGACACTGCCTAGTGCTTCCTACTCTAATGTTGAGAACCTTTACCTGGACCTTCTAAAAAGTTAGTTTGGGGAACTCTTTGCCCCACAGGTTCTGGTGGTGTGACCCTGAGTCACATTTGTCTAATGCTATGCTGTCCAGGATAGTCCAACATCCCCTAGGCAAGTGTGACTAATTACATTTAAATTAAATTAAATTCAGTGGCTCAGTTGTAGTAGCCACATTTCAAGTGCTCAATAGCCACATGTGGCCACCGTATCAGACAGCACAGAAAGAGAATATTTCCATCTTTATGGAACGTTCCACCGACAGTGCTAGTCTAGAACCACCAAACTTCTATGGGCAGATCGTGTGTGTGTGTGTGTGTGTGTGTGTGTGTGTGTGTGTGTTTGTGTATGTTATTGAGCACTTACTATATGCCAGGCACTGGGCTCACTTTGCAATCACAATAAAGTATCTCATTTGATTCTCACATCAGTCCACTGAGGTAGGTGCAATTATTATCGTCGACTTACAGATGAAAAAAATTAAAGTTCAGAGAGGTTAAGCAACTTGCCCAAGGTCACACAGCAAAGAAGTATTAGAGTCAGGATTTGAATCTAGGTCTCTATTCTCTGCTGAAATGCATCAGTCCCTGTGGTTTCTGAGATTTAAATCAAGCTCTGCCTCTGGACCTGACCTTGTGTGTTAAAGAGAAGTCACTGCCCTGCTGGTCTGGCTCAGTGGTGAGCGTCAACCCCATGCACCAACAGGTCACCAGTTCAATTCTGGGTCAGGTCACATGCCTGGGTTGTGGGCTTGATCCCAGTAGTAGGGATGCAGGAGGCAGCCGATCAGTGTGATGTTTCTCTCTCATAGATGTTTCTATCTCTCCCTTTCCCTTCCTTTCTCTAAAAAGAAAAAAAAAAATCAGTAAAAACATTTTTTTAAAGAGAAGAGTCACTACAGTGACCACCAAATCTGTCACTGTGATCATTTAATATATATATATATATATATATATATATATATATATATATATATATATATATACATACACACACACACACACACACACACACACACACACATTTTTATTGACCTCAGAGAGGAAGGGAGAGGGAGAGAGAGAAACTCAATGATGAGAGAGAATCATTAATCACCTGTCTCCTGCATGCTCCCTACTGGGGATCAAGCCTGCAACTGGGAAATATGCCCTGATCAGGAATAGAACTTTGACCTCCTGGTTCATAGGTCGACCCTCAAGCACTGAACCACGCTGGCCAGGCTTTCACTGTGATCATTTAAGAAAACGTCCCTTCTCTTCTTCCCTTCCATTTCTTTTCCTTCCTTGCCCCTTCCTTCCTTTTGTTTTTTCTTCCCTCCTTGTCACCTCCCCATCCTTAATCCCTGAGTATGGACACTGACAAGTCAGAATGGACCCTGCTATAGCACTGGAGTAGGGGCTGGAGGTGCCCTGGAACATGCTAGCACAGAAAGGAGGCAGGGGCACTCTAGAGTGTTCAGGGAAGTAGCTATTTATCAGTCAGTACAGAATTATTTTAATATTTTAACTAGCATGGCCCTCCCAGAGACCACCCGTGTGCCTGGCACGGGGTCCCCAAGCCAGTAGGACCCAGGATATTGTGGGACTGCCCTGAGAAGAGAAGCTAGATCAGCGCCTAGCAAGGCCTCACCTACTCACTGCTGAGGGCCACAGGTCAGTCCCCACCCTGCAACTTACTGGGGGGGCTCTTCCGTTGCCTCGGTGGGACACCAGGCAGAGACTTCACAGGTCTTCTTCGGAGACAACAGATTATACCGTATACACTTTCCCGTCTGGATTCCTGCAGGGTCAAGGGGTCACAGAAGCACACGTGTGAAAGAACTGTGGGAGGAAACTCTCAACCCAAGCAGGAGACCATGCTTTTCAGCTCAAGCAGTTTCAGTTTCAATAAAACCCCAACTGAACCACAAGCTTATTAAGCTGGCCAAGCAACATATCAAACGGTAGTCATTTTTTAAAAAATCATCAGAGAGAACATAGGAAGACCATGGATGCTGTTGGCTTGTTTGGCTTCTTTGAAAGAAAGATGCTTGAGAGGGGAGCTGGACAGGGTGTATTCTCTGAACTGGGAAAATGGACTAGAACTTGGCTTCTTATGGGGCATCTGAGTCCCTCGAGGAGTGTACAACATGTGTCAGGGATGTGCAGAATTGCAGAATAAACATGGCACACCTTGCCTTGGTCAGTGTGTTCAGTGGTTAGAGCGTCAGCCCGTGCACTGAAGGGTTGTGGGTTCGATTACCAGTCAAGGGCATATACCTGGGTTGGAGGTTTAATCCCTGGCCCTGGTCCACGTGCGTTCAGAAGGCAACGGATTGATGTGTCTCTCTCCTGTTGATGTTTCTTTCTTTCTCCCTCCCTCCCTAACTCCCGTCCACTTTCTAAAAATCAATGGGAAAATATCCTCAGGTGAGGATTCAAAACAAAACAAAACAATAAAACAACAACAAAAACACGGCACAGCTTCCTGGAGCATCAGGGTCAGTTAAAGATTCCCGAGGGCAAAGTTAAATAGCAAGTAATGTTAAAATGATCTCTATACCAACTCAGACACACATGTATTATGGAATAAGAATGCAACATTCATAGGCCCTTAGTGTTAGTTTTATAACCACTGATATTTTTTCTTTTCTTTTTATTCTTTTATTTGGTAATTTTATTGTCATGTGCTCTTTATGTTAAAACAGGAAACATGGAGCCTGGCCGGCGTAGCTCAGTGGTTGAACATTGACCTATGGAGCATGACCTATGAACCAGGAGGTCACTGTTGGATTCCTGGTCAGGGCACATGCTCCGGTTGTGGGTTCAATCCCCAGTGTGGGGCGTGCAGGAGGCAGCCGATCAATGATTTCTCTCATCATTGATGTTTCTATCTCACTCTCCCTCTCTGAAATGAATAAAAAATATATATTAAAAACAAAACAGGAGACGGAAATTCTGCAGGTTAATTTGTGTATGGTCCCCAGGTGTCATAAGGGTACAAGTTCAAGCTCCTCCACCTTCATGGAAATTCAAGACAGAAAGTTTAGTATACTCTGATGATACTATAGGCCGTTTGATTTTTCCGTCAGGTAGAACCCTGAAGGTGCTAATTTTGCAAGGTTTTTAGGAGCTCTCCTCCTCACTGGGGAATTAAAGTCACATTCACATCAGCAGCTGGTCCTCTGAGGACACAGCCAGACTCACCCATGGTCTGCTGAGGGTGGAAGAAGGCAGCTGAGAGCCAGAGTTAAAGATCTCAACTTTAGGACACTGCGAATGTCACCAGCATGCCAGACCATTCATCCCCATGGTCCCAAAAGGAGACAGAACGTACCTTTGCTCTGCGGGTCCAACCATCCCTTGTTACAGTCCTGGTCAGAGTAACAGAGTGTCCTGCGGGTAGGGTGCTGCCAAGAGAAGGACAGGGTAGCGAGGAGTGAGTATCGAGTGCCCCTAAGATATGGAAAAGCAGCTGTCCTGTGTTCACACAAAAACTTGTACACAGATGGACACAGCAATTCATAATAGCCAAAAAAGTGGAAACAACCCAAATATTCATCAACTAATGAGTGGACAGGTAAAATATAGTACATTTATACAGTGGAATATTATACAACCATGAAAAGGAATGAAGTACTACTGGCTCATGCTACAACATTGGCAAACCTTAAAAACGGTGTGATAAGTGAAAGAAGTTAGACACAAAAGACCACAGATTGTAGGATTCATTTATGTAAAATATCCAGAATAGGCAAATCCTCAGAGACAAAAAGCAGATCTGTGGTTGCCAGGGGCTGGGGAAGGGGGAATGGGGAGAGACTGCTAATGGATATGAGGTTTCTTTTTAGGGTGATGAAAATGTTCTGAAATGGTGATAGTTGCACAATGTTGTGAATGTACTAAACCACTGAATTGTACACTTTAAAATGGCGGGGTTTTGTCTGGCTGGTATGGCTCTGTTGTTGAGCATCGACCTATGAACCTGGAAGTCATGATTCTATTCCCAGTCAGGGCACAGGCCTGGGTTATGGGCTCAATCCCCAGTGTGGGGCATGCAGGAGGCAGCCAATCAATGAGTCTCTCTCATCATTGATGGTTTTTTCTCTCTCTCCCTCTTCCTTCCTCTCTGAAATCAATAAAAATATATTTAAAAAATAAAATAAAATGGTGGGTTTTGTGGTATATGAATTATATCTCAATAAAATCTAAAAATAAATAAAAATCGAAAACTCGGAAGTCAGGGCAGCCTGGGGCCACTGGCAGGGACAGCCCTCGGTGTGCAGCCAGAGGCCTGGTCCAAGCGGCTCTGTGGCTGCAGAACTGAATGAAGCAAATGGCATGAAGGCTCAGCAACCGATATGGAAATAAGGGGCGCCAGCCGGCCCAGTCTCCTGGCCTGAGAAAATGAGGTCTCAGGACTGATAGCGGAGGACAGAGGAGGGAAAAGAGAAACGTGATGACTTGGCTTCTGTATTCAACTTCCCATTTCCTCGGGAGCAGGTTCACTGGCCAGTCTTAGGGAGACCAGGATGTGACACAGCCGCTAAGAACATAGCCGCTGCTCATTATCTATCTCCTGTGCAGTGCGTGGCTTTTACAGGGATTCAGCAGGACCTCTGCGCCATTGTCTAGCTGCATGACTGGTCAAGTCCCTGCACCTCTCTCAGCCTCAGTTTCCTCCTCCGTAAAAGGAGGGTGAACAGATCTGCCTGAAGTGGTTGCTGTGAAGATGAAATGAGCATTATTGACACAGACAAAGGGAATGTTAGCCTGGTTCCAGGGTTAGGTGGACACAACAGCGAAGACTGCCATAGGAGAGAGCAGATCTACCCCGAGCTCTCAGACACTCAGACCTTGTCACCTGTGTGGGCTGTTAAGCAAGACCCACGGGCAAGGCTGGTCCTCCCTCAGGCAGGAGACCTGCTCGATAGCATCCCAATGCTGCACCCCTCGGTGCTGGGATGGTCCCTGGTAAAGCACAGGCATTACCTGAGTGGGCAATGGCAGGAAGGTGCGAGGAATAGGTAATATCTTGTAACACATCGCTCTAGATAAACTTACCAGAATATCTAGTTATCCTCATAAAGAACAGAGGGCAGGACTGGGAAGGGACAGAGTAGGACAAATACATTTTTTTTAGAATGCATAAGAATTTTTCTTTGGTTTTTAATAATTATAAATGTAATGCATAGAATATAGCTATGTATCAGGAAATACTTCTTTTTTTCAATTACTTTTTTTAAATCCTCACCTGAGGATATTTTTTCACTGATTTTTAGAGAGAGTGGGGAAGACAGAGAGAAATATCGATGTGAGAGAAAGTCAGCGATTGGTTGCCTCCTGCTCGCTCCCTGACCAGAGCCTGGTCCTTGACCAGAATGGAACCCGGGACACATTGGTCTGCAGACCAATGCTCTGTCCACTAAGCTGAACTGGCTAAGGCAGGACAAATACATTTTGATAGGGAAGAAAGTTTTTCAGAAAGAGGTAGGGGAAGGTCAAGAGTCTGGAGAGGGCAAAGTCAAGTTGGGAAAGACTACATGGGTGGTGGTGGTAGGGAGACAGGTAGCATTTACCTGATGCAGAGACTGAAAGGCTAGGAAGTGGGGTGATAATAAATAAGCAAAAAGAAGTGCAGTGAGAAGGCAAATGAGAGCTGTGTGACAATGTTCCCAGACAGACAGTTCGCAGTCGTTCGTAGTAGGAAAAGCCAGGAAAGAGAATGCCTGCGTTCTAAACAGGGCTCTGCCTGCAGCAAGCTGTGCAACTTAACCTGTCTGATCTGCGTCTGACCTGTAAAATGGGGCTGGGAATGCTGTTACCCTCCTAAATTTGTGAGGCTCCACTGAAATATGAAATGCCGCACAAATGCCAAAGATCAGTGTTGTCAGGAGCCATGCGGGAGGGAGCCATGGAGGAAGCAGGCCTCTAGCCTGCACAGGTGCCTAGTACCTGAGCTGGAGACGGGACAGGCAAAGATGGGGCGGCCCCAGAGAGAGAACTGCAGTGTCTTCTGATGCAGCCCAGACCCACACTCAACAAAGGAGGCTCAGTAATGTTTGCGAGCTGGAAGACATATCAGATCTCAATTCCCACATTCTCCCACCCTTTCTCTTGCCTGAGTCTCCTCCAGAACTCTTATCACCAGTCTAACTGCTCTGGGTCCCTTTCTTACCTCTGAACACTGCCTCTGCACCTGGCCCTTTGTCTTGAGAAAGTTTGTCATCACAAAGAAGGAATTCCCCTGCGGAGAAAAAAGGAGAGAAGTTCAATGCAAAGCCTTTGAGAACAGAAACTATTTAATCTTAATCATCCAGCTTGCTAAGTGCCTGGGGGCGAACCCTTCCACTCTGCTGACCTTCAGTCTGGAAATCAGGATCTGGGAGCAAACTTGGGACTACATGGAGGACTTAATATCAAAACTGGATGAGCCGCCCTGCTGAGCCGAGAGAGAGCAGAGGCACATGGAAACTGATTGAGGATTCCTTTTCCATTCCAGCTTCCCAGTAAAAACCCGTTAAGTTGAAACTCAGGAGACCCGGGGAGGCAGAACTGGGGGTGTTTGTTGGCTTCAGCAGAGTGCTGTTCAGATTATCTAGGACTTTAATAAAAGGGCAATAGGACACCCCACCACCTGGGAAATAGCAGGAGAATTTAATGACCCGCTGTTAGCAACAAACAGATAACAGCTTAGTTTTTATGGTTTTACAAAGCTCCCAGAGGCCCTTTTGTCTCTCCGGCCTCCCACATGTTCTCGAGTCACCTTCGACTTCTCCATTTTGACAATTCTAATTTCATTTTCTCTTCTTGCGAATTTAGGCAGCCAGATGCCCTTTCTGTGTGATCCACACCCTTTCTTTCTTTGTCCTTTGTATCCTTCCTTAAACACCAAGAGTGTTTTCCTGGAGACAGTTTGTTGACAAAGTGCCACACAAACAATACAGAAGGGCTGGTCCTCTCCAGGCGGTAAGTTATTTGTCGGTCTGAATCTAGGCAGCCCTTGCTGACTCCTTTGGCCCTGCTCCTAAAAAGCGGTGTGGAACTCAAAGTGTGAGTGAATCCAGTCATGTTTTAAATACACCAGGACACACAGCTATTTTGAGAAGCCCTGGAGCACTTGATAAAGCAAAGAATCATCTCCTTTGAGCTGTTAGATCTGACCCAGTTTTGCAATTTTTAGGTTTTCTCTGTTGGTATTTTCACAGAGCTTTTTAAATAGGGCCAGTATTTTTCTGGAGTAAGGCTCTAGGTCCCAGGGCTGGGGCCAGGGAGAAGGGTACGAGGCTCTGGTGACAGTGAGCAGGGATGCGTCCTGGGAGGATGCTGAGCAGTGCTCACCTGCACGGGGAAGGTGTAATCTGCCGTGTCGAAGACTCTGTACACCTCCTCTCCATTCTCCAGAATCTCCTCTCTCACCTCCGCTATGCCTTTCACCTTGGTGTGCACAGAACTGATCAGAGGCTCTTTCCGCTGGTACCGCTTGTCACACAACAGAGCATAGCTGAGTGGCGGACACAGAAAAGCATTAGTGGTTTTCTCAAGGGAGGCCCAATGCTGTGGTTTTGGATGGAGGCTGCCTCCATTCCAATCCTAGCTTTGCTAGGGAACTTTGGGCCAGCGACTTGCCTTGTCTGCGACTCATTTTCCTCATGTATAAGATGGGAAGAATGGTTATACCTACCTCGTAGGTGTTAGATCTGATCAAATACTAGAATGGATATTCCCTTCCCTGGGAAACTGACCTTTAGATCATTTCACAATCAACATTCCTTTTCACTTAGACCACATTCCATTTGCTAAGACCAGTAACTTTCCCCTCCAGACTTGCCCAGGATCAGGACCTGTCCAAAGAATTCACTGCTGAAAAAGCCTAGAGTCCTTTAAAATCTTTGACACCCACCCCTGGGTGCTGGCATCATTTTGGGGCTCAGCCATCTGGTTTCCAGGTGACCTAATCTACACTAATAAAAGATAAACATGCAAATTGACTGTAACTTTGCTACACCTTAAGCCACACCCACCAGCCAATGAGAGCGACTATATGCAAGTTAACCCAACCAAGATGGTGGCCTGCAGCCATGGAGCTGGAGCAAGCAGAAGGCTTGGTTGCCCCAGTGATGGAGGAAGCCAAGCTTCCAGCCTGCCGAGGCCGGCTCTGAGCTCCACTGAAGGCAACAAAGTTTCAATTATAGAAGATAAATAAACCCCAGATACCTGCTTTCAGCCGGCCCGTGGCCATGGAGCTGGAGCAAGCAGGAAGCTTGGGTTGCCCCTGGCAATGGAGGAAGCCAAGCTTCCCACCCGCCCTGGCCGGCTCTGAGCTCTACTCAAGGCTACAAAGTTTCAATTATAGAAGGTAAATAAATCCCAGAATTTAAAAAAAAAGAAAAAAAGGAGAGGCTGGGAGCTTCCATCGCCAGGGGGCTTGGCCAGCCTAAAAACGGCCTTCAGCCCGTCACCCAGACTGGCCAGGCACCCCAATGGGGACCCCTCACCCTAAAGGGGGTATGGCCAGCCTGAAAACAGCCATCAGCCCCTCACCCAGGCTGGCCAAACCTCCATGGGGTGAGGGTCCCCAATGGGGGAGGGGAGCTTGACTAGCCTGCAAACACCCATCAGCCCCTCACCCAGGCTGGCCAGGCACCCCAGCAGGACCCCCACCCTGATTCGGGACACCCTTCAGGGCCAACCAGCCAGCCCCCACCCATGCACCAGGCCTCTATTCTATATAATAAAAGGGTAATATGCAAATTGACCCTAACAGCAGAATGACTGGGAATGACTGGTCACTATGACACACACTGACCACCAGGGGGAAGATGCTCAATGCAGGAGATGTCCCCTGGTGGTCAGTGAGCTCCCACAGGGGGAGCTCTGTTCAGTCACAAGCCAAGCTGGTGGCACAGCCTCTCCCACCTCCTCAGTAGCACTAAGGATGACCGACTGCAGCTTAGGTCTGCTCCCTGCTGGTAAGTGGACATCCCCCGAGGGCTGCCGTGCTGCCAGAGGGATGTGTGACTGCCAGCTTGGGCCCGATCCCCCAGGGAGTGGGCCTAAGCCAGCAGGTAGACATCCTCTGAGGGATCCCAGACTGCAAGAGGGCATAGGTCGGGCTGAGGAACCCCTCCCAGTGCACAAATTTTTGTGCACCGGGCCTCTAGTAAATTCATAATTGTTTACCCCTTTCGGCCTCATGCACTCCTCCTTCAGCGACCCTAACATTGGGGTTGTTGATGAATTTTGTATGCAAAGTCCACACAGTGAGCGCTGGCTACATGGAAACTATCGCCCCAGTGTCAACCTCTAATATTGCCTAATACAGATAGACCCTAATTTACAGGACAGCTTCTCAAATACCAGAGTTCACCTGGCATTAATTCACCAGCTTTGTTCTGGGGCTCAGAAACCCATCGGAACCTATCTAAGGGTATGTCCAGCAGGTCAGCCACCTGTTTTCTAGAAAGACACACCTGTTTTATAAATAATATTGATAATACGAGCTACCCTTTGTTCAGCATTTCAGACGTGCTGAAAGCTCTACACACATAATTTCCTTTCATCCTCACACCAATAGGAGATAGTATCGTCATCATCGTCTTCTATAGGTGAGAGAATGGGCTCAGAGAGGTGAAGGATCTTGCCCACAGATAGGCAGTGGCAGAACTGAGGTTCTTGACTGGCCTACCATGTAGTCCAGAGCCAGACCTTTTAACCACGTGCTATTCTTGTTCATGCCTTATATAGCTCTGCCTCCAGTTTCCTGCCTTTCAGGTCAGTTCATTAGCTGTTAATACCTTATTTAGAACATGAATGTAAATTACTGTGGTGGGGGAACTAAAGAGGGGAAGTGGAATTGATTATTAAAAATGGTAGATTTCATTTCCACATGTTTTCCCTGCCTCCCATTGCCCAAAATAATTAAGAGTTTATCCTAAATGCTTTCTTTATTCATTCAGCATGTGTTTATTTGATCTCTTCCTTCTGCCCAGCCCCTAATATCTGAAGGATATTGGGAAGTCTAAGCCAACAGCTGCCCACTGGGAGCTGACCTTGGAAGCCAAGACAGAGTGGGCCAAGACATGGTCCCAGCTGTTCTCAACCAGGGAGCTTTCAAAATTGTAGCTCCCAGGGCCAGCCCTGGAAACTATGGTTCTATAAATCTGGAGAGTTATCCAGGTGCCTATATACCTTTTAAAAGTCGCCCTGGCAGGCTTGGCTCAGTGGATAGAGCGCCGGTCTGAGGACTGAAGGGTCCCGGGTTTGATTCCAGCCAAGGGCACATGCCTGGGTTGCGGCTCAATCCCCAGGAGGGGACGGGCAGGAGGCAGCCTGTCAATGATTCTCTCTTATAACTCATGTTTCTCTCTCTCTCTCCTTCCCCCTTCCTCTCTGAAATAAAGAAATATATTTTTAAAAGTTAAAAAAAAAAGTCACCCTGCTGATTTTAATACACAGTCAGGTTTGAAAACCCCTGGGAATTGCATGAAAAGATAACGCGTGTTTGCCAATATGAAGTCCACCTGAAGACGTGCATTCCCCATGACCCAGCAGTTCTATTTGCGGGTGTATGCCCTGGAGACACCCTCATACTGGTACATGTGCCTAAGGAGGACTGTACAGAATGTTTATGGCAGCATTCTTTGTATGAGGGAAAACCAGAGATAACCTAAATGTCCTTGAACATTGAATAGGTAAATAAATTGTTGGATTCACACAATGGGATGCTCTAAGCAGGGGTGGGGAATGTCGGCCGAGGGCTGTATAAGGCCCAATAAATCATTTGGTCTGGCCCTTTCAGGGCATTAAAAGTGAGTTAATTAAATGTTAGACCAAATATAGTAGGCTAATTTTTAAGTTAATAATTTTGTATGGTCCTCGAATGATGCTATAAATATCTAAATGGTCCTGGGCAGAAAAGGTTCCCCACCCCTGCTCTACAGCAGTGAGAATGATGGCGAGCTAATTGTATCAATATGAAGATAACAATGTTGCCCTGACCAGTTTGGCTCAGTGGCTAGAGCGTCAGCCTGGGGACTGAAGAGTCCCAGGTTCGATTCTAGTCAAGGGCATGTACCTTGGTTGCAGACTCCTCCCTGGCCCAGGCCCTGATAGGGGCTCATGCAGGAGGCAACCAATCGATGCATTTCTCTCACATCAATGTTTCCCTCTGTCTTTCCCTCACTCTTCTACTCTCCCTAAAAATTAATGGAAAAATATCCTTGGGTAAGGATTTTTTTTTTTTTTTTAAAAAGGTTGATTTTATGTTTTAGGAATTTCACCTCAAGGAAAACCTTTTTATAGTTATGGACATATGTTGTAGAAACATAAAAACAACAATTCTATGGTTGTTTTGATATTTCTACAACATATATCCAAGCACCAAATTCAGGATGATGTATAGAAGGGGAGAGGAAAGAGAACGGATGCAGGCTGGGTCTGCAGGGAGGTAAACCTGGACTAGTAATGTTCTTTTCCTAAGTGGAATGGTGGCGTATGAGTGTTTATTATATTCTTCTCAATATATTTTAGTATTTCTATAACACTCATTAAAAAAGAAAGCTCATGAAGAAAGAGTGGTGGCAAGAGATCCAGAATTGAGACCCAACCAGCGTCCACAAGACAGAGCTAGTCAATGTAATTTCACAAATAGGTAACACTGTTCAACAGCACATTGCTGCCTCCCATCACAACATGGACATGGTCTGTGCCATGTTTTTCCCCGTTGGCTATTGCAACATTTTCCCAGGAAAATCCTGGGTCAGTCTGGCCCACCATTTGGGAAGCTCAGTTCTGGTCTCTCATGTCCATTCCAGAATGGACAGTGTGTTCTAGAGCAGCCTGAGTGGAATCCAGGCCCCTGTACATCGGAGGACTTTTCTCTGTATAATAATGAACGTATCATTTTAAGAATTCAAATACTTCAGAGCCACATCGCAGGGGGAAAAAGGGTTTGCAGTGCCCTGCCCGATGGGAAGAACATACTAACGACTGTCCCAGCAGCTCTCTCCCGACTCACTTGGTGGCTCAGACAAGCCATGAACCTTTCAGGGACCATGGGTTTAGTCCCTGAATGAGGAGCTAACTGCCTGGCTTCCTGCTCCCTGTCACCTTCTGGCTGTGGGCAGCGACAATTCTGATCCTCAAGCCTGCAAACCACATGTCCCTGAAGTAAAAGGGGCAGGAAGGCTCTGGGGACTTAGCTGGGTCATGTCCGATGGGTAGATAGAGATAATGAGGGAGAAGAGAGTGCAGAATCTGGAAGGTGGAGAGAGCTGACATGAGAGAAGCCTGTCTGAAGGGCAGGGGAAACAGGGGTGAAAGGGAGGGGGGATGGAGAATGAGGTCAGCCCCAGAAGCCCTCAGGCTTGCACTCTGCACCTGACTCACCACATGTAGACAAGGATCCCCGTTATAATGAGGTTCTTCAGAATCCTGATGCACAGGCTCTGAATATGAACGACTTTGGCAACTTGCACAGACTGGCATATCTGGGGGAATTGGCACCGGGCGGGCATGGAGAGAGACCTCAGAACACGGTGGGGGAAGAAGTGCCTCTCAGCCAAGCCTGGCTCTTCCTCACAGTGTCTGGGCTCACTGAGCAAAGGTTACTCTAAATTGACCTGAAAGTGAACCGTTTTCCAGCTGGTTAACCCCCGCCTACCCTGGAAGCAGCTGTGGACGCCGGGCTGTGTGCCTTCTGTGCCTCATGGGGATGCTGGGCCCGCAGCCTCTGCTTCTTGCACATAAAATCCCCAGAGAAGAATCAGACTATGTCAATCCCTGGTCCACGCGCCTTGGCAAACAGCCAAGGGCAGCAAGAGATGCATTGAGAAGAAAGTGGTGGAGAGCCTGCACCCCCAAAGCAAGTTAAATACTGATTGTATCAATGACTCATTGCTGCTGTAGCAAATTACCACGAACCTAGTGGGTTAAAACAAGACACATGTATTCCCCTACAGCTCTAGGAGTCTTGTTGCTCAATCAAGGTGACAGCAGGGCTGATTCCTTCTGGAGGCTCCATGAGAAAACCTGTTCCTCACCTCTTCCAGCTTCCAGAGGCTGCGGGCACTCCTGCAAGTCCAGCCCTTTCTCCCATTGTCACATCTCCTTTCTCTAACGCTGACCTTCCTGTCTCTCTCTTTTAAGAAGTCTTGTGATTACACTGGGGCCACTCAGATAACCAAGGATAACCTCCCCATCTCAAGACCTTGAATTTCAGCACATCTGCTAAGTTCCTTTTACCATATAAAGGACCACATCCATGTTCCTGATCTTCAGGGGGAAGCATTCAGTCTAACCACCGAGGCTCAGTTTATTCTCATGAGCACTATGCTTCTTTGCCCCTCCACTCTCCTTCCTCACGTTGCCAGGCACATACTTGCAAAAGAGTCTTTTCTCACCTAAGACACATTTCACACACGTTAAGATAAATTTGCAGATGTTATCATTTTATATCTCAAACCACAACAGGCTGGATTACTGCATGTTTCCGCTAGCAAAGTGAAAGTGCCTGCACCACCTTTGAAGAGGACTTGACAAACAGGAGTGTGGGTGTGTGGGCTTGGCTGAGACAGTAAAGGTCTGGGCCCCATGTTGGGGCACACAGGGCTGGAGGGGTGGGGCTGCTATTTTGAAGAGGAGGAGAAATACAATAACAGGATGCAGCCATTTGAAGAGTGTCAAGTAGAAGGGCCACAGGGCAGAACTCTAACCAAAGGGGGGAAATTACAGGGAGATGGATTTGGGCTCAGAGTGAAGAAGAAATGTCTAACAATTAGAACAGCCTCAGAACACAGCAAGCTTTCCTTAGGCTCGCTAGTTGGTGTCGCTGATGACCATGACAATTTTCACTTATCTCATCATCTTCCTCTCTCCCATCTCCTCACCATCTACATTTCAGCGTCATCTCCCATCTTGAAAATGAATCCTCCCTTGACCCCATATTCTTCTACCACCACTTGATGCCTCTCTTCTCCTTTGTATCCAAGTCCCTTGGAAGAATGAGTCACCCCATCCATTTCCCCGTTTCCATCCATTCCTCCACCCACTCCAGTCTGGTGCCCGCCCCCACCACTCCTCCAAAGCCTCCCTTGCCAAGTAAACAACTTCATCTTCACTGAGTCCGATAGATGCACCACAGACCTGTTCTTTTTGAGACTCTCAGCAGCATTTGACACCAATGATCACGCACTAGCTCCTTCCCCTTCTCCCCTCAGCTTCCTGGAATCCACATTCTCCTGATTTTCTTTGTATCTCTGTGACCACCCTGCTGAGATCCTACCAGGACATCTGTGCTCCCAATGGTTAGCATTCCTATCCTCGGAAATCTGTCCTAAGCCTTCTTGCCTTCTCATGTACATTTTCTCTTGCTGGTCAGTTGCAGCTACTTCCAATGTTCTGGTTACCCCATATAGAAATCTGTATCTTTAGCTTCAGATTCATATATCTAACTACCCACTGAGCCTCTACATTTGTGTGTCCCACAGACACATCAAACCTTCAGTTCTGAACTCATCTTCCACCCCCAAAAGGGCTTTTTTCTCCCATATTCCCCACCCCAATAAATTCTTCCACCACCCATTAGTTGCTCAAGCCTGAAACATAGCACACTCCTTAACTTACCCTTTCCCTCACTCCCCCTCATACGTTCTATTGTTTTATTTTCCTAATGTTATTCAAATCCATCTACATCTCTACCACTGGCACTTCCTTAGGCCAGGTCACCATCAACTCTCACCTGGATTATCCTGTAGTCTCCTAAATGATCTCTCCCCCTACGTTTGTATTCCTATCTCCTCCATGCCCAACCTCCCTCCACCTGTATACACCTGCCCATGCCCATGGATGCTATAGTCTTCTCTCAAGAGAATAAATCTGGGAAGAGGTTCAGGGCCATTTGCGAAGAGAATTCTGCAGTCCCGCATCCCCAGGGTGTGGTGGGATGGGAGAGTGCAGCTCTGAATGGGCACATTCTGGCCCTGTGGCAGGCAGACCTCTAAGATGACCCTCAGTGTCTCCTATATCCTGGTGTATGAACCCTGCCTAACTCCCTGAGCTTTGAGTATGATGGATATGCTTCCATGTTTAGGTTCTATTACACAGCTGACCTTAAGATAGGAAGAACACCTGGGTAGGCTAGACTCTATCCCATGAGCCCTTTAAAAGCAGAGTGTTTTCTTTGGCTGGTATCAGAAGAGAAATCAGAGACTTGAAGCATGAGAACAATCTATTGTGTCATCACTGGCTTGAAGCTGGAAAAGGCCACATTCACAAAGAATGAAGGTGACCTCCAGGATCTTAAGAGTGACCCCTGGCTGACAGCCAGCGAGGAAACAGAGCTCTCAGTCCTGTAACTGTAAGGAATTGGAATTTTACCAACAAGAATGAGCTTAGAAGTAAAAAGCTCCCCGAGAGTCCCAAAGTGAGAACTAGACCCAGCTCACAGTTAGATTTCAACCTTGTGAGTCTCTGAGCAGAGAACCCAGTCATTGCCCAAACCACTAACCTACAGAACTGTGGGCTGCTACGTGGATGGTGTTTTATGCCACTGAGTTTGGAGTAATTCCTTAAGCAGCAATAGGAAACTGGCTTCTTACTTCATGGGGAAGCTTGCAGCCAGCAGAGTGCCACAGCGGGATTTCTAAAGCATGGGGTTCAGGAACGTGGCCCCCATTGGTTAGGTCAAGGCTAGTACTGTCCCCATAAATTCCTAAAGATGAATTCTGCTCACGCCCACCTCATGATGTTATTCCCTGCGTACTCAAGTGTTGCATAGTTCTTATATTTGAAAAGCTTTGGACTTGGGTCTCATGCCTATCTCCTAGCTGCAAGAGAGGCAGAGAAATTAAGCTGTGACATATAATCAAGAAGTGGAGTCCATAACATGGGAATCCCCCCATAATTGTACTATTCAAATCATAATTATCCATTGAGACTTTGTAATGGATGTTTGTTTTTTTACTGTCTCTCCCCACTCTGCCCCTACCTACCACTTTCTTTTCCCATTTCTTCTGGCAACAGAATTATTTTTTCCTAAGGAAAAGCCATTGGCAGTGGATAGGTCCGGCTCATTCAGCTCTGTTACCCTCTCTCTACTTCCTGCCACAAGAGTGAGCACATGACCCAGGGTTGGCCAATGATTGGTTTAGGGATGAATATGTAACTCAAGTTCAACCAATCAGAGTCTTTCCTGAGACTTTCTTGGCAGAGCTATCAAGAAACCCTATTTGTTCCTCTGGTTGCTATAAGGGGAGGATGTGAGGTGTGCCACCTTCCTACATAGATAGCCTATTCAAGAAGAAAACAAAATACCCAGTAGATCCAAGATGTGGAGAGAGAACCAGCCCTGATAACACAGTTTGAACTTTTATGACCATCCATGTCAGAGGACAGTTCCATCTCTTCCACTGCCCAGTTACTTGACAGTAAATCCCCCTGTGTGGCTTGCTGGATAACTTGAGGTAGGTTTCTGTCAGACATCCAAACAATATGATTAGCACAGACCTACTCAGCATCCTGTCCACATACTGCTGCAACCCTGGGAGCTGGAGCCACATGACCCTGCCTGCAGCTGCAGGCCATGCCTTTGACACCAGACTTGAACTTGGTTGTGAGGGACTATGAGAAGCTGCTCAGCCTCTTGTCTTTTTTTTTTTTTTTTTCAAATTGATTTCAGAGAGAAAGGGAGAGGGAGAGATAGAAACATCAATGATGAGAGAGAATCATTGATCGGCTGCCTCCCTTTGGGGATGGAGCCTGCAACCCAGGCATGTGCCCTGACCGGCAATCTAATTGTGACCTCCTAGTTCATAGGTTAATGCTCAACCACTGAGCTATGCCAGCCAGACTCAGCCTCTAGTCTTATTTCCAGTATTGCTAGCCCCTGTCTTGGACCCCCGTTTCAATAACTAATGTATTGTCTTACTTTGTTATCCTGGCCCTTTGCCTTTTTGGCCCTAGTATGTACAACCACTGAACCCAGAACCCTATGGCCAGAACTCACCACCTGCTGCTGCATATCCCAAATTTTACCTGAGCCTTTCTGGACTTCCATCAGTGGTCCACACCAGTCCTATTTGATGCATACAACATCCCTCAACGCCGGGGCACCATGAGTCTACCCATTTCACAGATGGCCAACTTGCAGCCTCAGAATACAATTGAAGGCAGCATTGCCCACACTGTGTTCTATGGGACACCATTCAGAGAGATGTAAGTCTTCTGTTAACACAGAGGGGAAAAGCAAAGCTGGCAGCATTTTTTCCTTCAATTTCATATTTTAAAATATAAACAATAGGGAAGCATTTCGCGTGGGGTTATATTCCAAAGTGGGGACTTAAGGTAAAAATTGTGTCTCATTAAAATTGCCTTTGCTAGGCCCTTGCATTGTGCACAATGCATAGCCGCAGGCTTTCCTCCTGTTGCCCTGGAACAAGTTGCTGTTTTTCCAGTTTTGCGGGAAGTGAAAGGAAGGCAAATGTTAAGAAGTTGGCTTATTTCAGGGGGCATGTTGAGTGGAAAAGTTGTATTTAGATCCACAGGTAGGACAGCAACATGCTCACTCTGTGAGAAGCACGTGGAAGCAGAGACTGACTGAGGGAACCCCAACTCAAGTATCCATCTCCCCCTTACTCCAGGCACCAGTCACCGAATCATTGCCCTGTTTTAATTGTGCCCTCTCTCCATGCTCTGGTGGCATGTGTGTAACTGAAATTAAGGGAATTAAATGCATGTAAAATGAGAGTCCACCATATGGAAGAAAAATAGTTATCATTGTAAGGTGTGCTCATAATAATCTTTCTCATATGTACAATGATCTGTTTTTAAGAAACTGCATGCTGGACCCAAGCATACTAGAAAGTTACATTATCTGTTACATGGAATGATCTGAAATATGATCTTTGTAGGAATTTACTATGTTTTTTATCATCAGTCCTTTGATATCTTGTCTAAGTAATCTCTTATTTTAGAATTCTAGCATATGGGTTTATTATTCAATGTTTGTTGCATAGTAAACACACGAATTAAATAATGATGATCCTAATAGTTACGATTAATAAGAAGAATTCACACTTAGTAAGCGCTTCCCTTATGCCAGGTATTTTTCTAGCAGCTCTGCATTTATTAACTCACTTAATCCTCACAAGAGCCATCATCCCCATTTTACAGAAAAGGAAACGCAAAGAGGTAAAGGATTTTTGAATCCACCTTTTCAGACCTCAAACCCCAAGTGTGGGCATGGTTACTCTGATAGTCAGAGGAGAGGGTGTACTGCATTATGAAGGTACCCATTAGATTAAAAAAGATTCTTTTGAAAAAGAGCTGACATTTGGGGAGCTCCTACCCTATGCCAGGCATTGAGAAGGGCTTGCATGCCTTTTCTATTTAATTACCACAACCACTCTGTGAACAGAGGCAGAATCTGAGGCTTAGAGAGGTTGAGTGACTCTAACCCTTAGGTGATAAACAACACTGTCTCCCTGTACAGACAGTAAGTTGTCATCATCATCACAAAGAGCAAGCGGACATTACCCATTAGGAAAATGTGAACCAAAACCACAAAGAGATACCACTTTACATCCCATTAGGATGCCTGCAATCCAAAAAGACAGATAATAACAAGTGTAAGGTGAGGATGTGGAGAAATTGGGACAAATATTGATGGTGGGCATGTGAAATGGTGCAGCTGCTGTGAAAAATGGTTGTTTCCGCAGAAGGTTGAAAGAGTTACCAAGTGATCCACCAATTTCACTCATAATTACATACCCAAGAAAACTGTTCATGCAAACATAAGTTCTTGCAAAAATCTGTACACAAATGTTCATAACAGCATGATTTTTAAAAAATATGTTTTTATTTATTTTAGAGAGAGAGGAAGGGAGAGGGATAGAGAGATAGAAACATCGATGAGAAACATCATCAATTGGCTGCCTCCTGCCCACCCCCTAGTGGGGATCGAGCCCACAACCCAGGCATGTGCCCTGACTGTGAATCAAACCAGTGACCTCTTGGTTCATGGGTTGACCCTCAACCACTGAACACAACAGCATGATCCATAATCCATAATAGCCCCAAATTGATAAACAACCCAAATGTCCACCACAAAGTGGTCCATCTATACAGTGGAATATTATGCAGCCATAAAAAAGAATGAAGTACTGATACATGCTCCAATGTGAACGAACCTTGAAAACATGATGCTCAGTGAGAGAAGCCAGACACAAAAGACCATATACTGTGTGATTCCATTTATATGAAATGTTCAGAATAGGCAAATCCATAGAGACAGAGAACAGATCAGTGGGTGCCTGAAGCTTCGGGGGAATGGGAATGTAACTAAGGTAAGTGGGATTTACTCTTGAGGTGATGTAAATATTCTAAAATTGTGGTGATGATTGCACAACTCTGTGAATATGGTAAAAACTATGAAATTATATACTTTAAATTGGGGAATTGTATAGTGTACAAATTATATCTCAACTAGTGGCCCGGTACACAAAATTCATGCATAGGGGTTTGGGGGTGTCCCTCAGTCTGGCCTGCACTCTCTCCAATCTGGGACCCCTCGGGGGATGTCCAACTGCTGGGATCGGTCCTAAACTGGCAGTCGAGACATCCCTCTCGCAATCTGGGACTGCTGGCTCCTAACCGCTCACCTGTCTGCCTGCCTGATTGCTCCTAACCACTCTGCCTGCCAGCCTGCTCGCCCCCAACTGCCACCCCTGCCAGCCTGCTCACCACCTACTGCCCCCCTCCTCCACCAGCGAGATCACTCCCAATTGCCCTTCCCTCCTGGCCTGATCGCCCCTAACCACCTCTGCCTCGGCCCTGCCACCATGGCTTTGTCTGGAAGGAGGTCCGGAATGTCTCCCAGAAGGTCTCCTGGTCTAATTAGCATATTAACTTTTTATTAATATAGATGAGCTGTAACCGAAAAAAAAGAGCATGGGGAGCCTTCCTAACCATGGAGAAGATCTAAAGTGGTATTTACAAGTCTGATCCTATTCCTGCCCCTAAGCAGTGATGACTCAGACAGCTACCAGCAGCATCACTACTTGCACCCCGATTCATGGCCTTCTCCCTGGAAATCAAGGGTGTTGCCCTGTGTTTTCCCACCTTTCCCAGGCATGCCCCACCCATTTCACCCCAGCAGGCCTGGTATAGAACCAGAGTGTCACACTTGCCTCACAAGCTTCTTTCTGTAGCAAACTGGCACAGCTTCCTCCTGTCTGCTGCTTGCTGGCCGCCCCCCACCCTCACCCCCGCAACACACACACACACACACACACACACACACACACACACACACTTCTCCACCAGCTTGCTGTGAGACACACATCTCAGGTTTTAAAACCACATGGAATTCAGGATGTGCACCAGAAGCTGCGGGCAACCACTGCAGAGATCTGGGGTCATCTCCACACCCCACTTACCTAACATAGGAAAAAACAATCATGTGGAAGAACCACTTAATGATGCCATATCTCGTGTTCTGGATCTGGATGACTTTGTTGGTCTCATACAGGAACATATCATCGCAGCAGGCTGGCATGGTGAGAGGCTCACTCTTGTCTTGGAGCTGGCTCCAGAACAGCCACAGCAGGCCCACCAGTAAGAGAAAATGAAACGCCCTGAATTTAAACTGGAGCCTTTAAGTTTGAGCTCCTCCAATGATAACACAATGGGGGCGGACCCTGGCTGCTGCCCAGATGTGGCTGGGAAATAAACAAGGGAAGACAAGTCCTATAGGCCTGCCTCCCAGCTGACCCCACCCCCGCTGGCCTCCCTCACATGCTCGCACAATGATGGTGTTCAAAGGAAGAGCATTTTTTTTTAGAATTCTGCCCTTCCCCCTGTTCCCTTCCTTCACTTTTTTTGACTCATTTCATTTGGGGGGAAGGGGCAGCCCTTCAAATGTCAGGAGACCCGGTGCTTTCATTGTGCCTTAGTAAAGGACCTAGATCTTTCCATGGCCTCAAGAGCCACTCAGAGACTGACTGATTCATTTTCTGCAGCCCTTTACTCAGTCCCAGATGTGTATGAACACTGGGTGAACCAAGGTCTCTGCCTCCCCTCCACCCTCACCCCACACACACTTCCTCACAACACTCCTGTCTGTAGATAGTGGGGAATCAGATTTGCTGGGTAGTGGGGAGGGAAGGGTGGACTTTATTTCTATGCTGAATATTTCCTGCATGACCCTCTGTCTGGATCCTCTCTCTATCCTGCTCTGTGTCCTGGGAGGTTCGTCCAGGACTTAGGCCCAGCAGCCTATGACTCTCAGGAACAAACTAGCCATCCAACAAAGCTAGGATTTGACCCCTCAATGAGGGCGAACACATGCCAGAGGAGCCGTGTCCCAAGCAAAGGGACAGAGTTTTTATAGGATTCTGGTGGAGTTTAGCTTAAATCTCAATGAAAGCAAATTTTGGCAGGTTCAAAGCAAAGCAGGTTTTGTATATAAAATGGTCAACTTCAGATCTGGGTTTTAAAGTGGACCCAGGGTCCTGTTTCCTCAGAAGCAATAAAGCTAAGATTTCAAATGCTCCAAGTCTTAAGCTCTGGGCTGAGTGCACACTAAGGCCACTTTTATGAAGTTTTCTCTTCTGTATGCAGGCACTGTTAGGGTCGCCGAAGGAGGAATGCATGAGGCCAAAAGGGGTAAAGGTCATCTGGAAACCCAGATGGGCCAGCACCCAAAGACTGGGAGTCAGAGTTTTTTAAAGGACTCTAGGCGGGCTTTTTCTGGGAGGAGAATTCTCTGTGCAGGTCAGGATTCTGGGAAACTCCAGAGGGGAGAGATAATGGTCTTAGCAGGTGGAATGTGGTCTAAGCAAGCGGCATGTCCATTGTGAAGTGGGCTAAAGGTCAATTCCCAGGGGAGGGGGTACCGATTCAATTATTTGATCACACCTAACAGGCACTACTTTAAAAAAATTACTGATAGATATTTAAATATCTCTATATCCAGACCAAGCTTTTCTGAGATCCTCACCTGTGCAGAATCACCAGACCTAAATACTCAGACACATCAAATCACATCTTGGCAATGAAATACCTTCCCCCAAAGCAATCATGCAGGGAAGGACTGATGAGAGGGCCTTGGAGGAGCAGATGAGGACTGCTTAGCCACGAGAGCAGGGAGGTCAGGGTGGGTTGTTTTTTTGTGTTTTTTTAAAATATATTTTTCTATTGATTTCAGAGAGAAAGGGAGAGGGAGAGGGAGAGATAGAAACATCAATGATGAGAGAATCATTGACTGCTTGCCTCCTACACACCCCCTCCTGGGGATCGAGCCCGCAACCCGGGCATGTGCCCTTGACTGGAATCAAACCTGGGACCCTTCAGTTCACAGGCTGACGCTCTATCCACTGAGCCAAACCAGCTAGGGCTCAGGGTGGTTTTTAATGGGGGACATAGAGTCAAGGAAAGATTGAGGGGGGTAGTTAAGGTGGAAACATTTGAGCCATTCAAAGATGTTCAAAGAGCCCTAGCCAGTTTGCTCAGTGGTTAGGTGTCGGCCTGTGGAATGAAGGGTTACAGGTTTGATTCTGATCAAGGCGCATGTGGGAGGCAACCTATCGATGTGTCTCTTTCACATTGATGTTTGTCTCTGTTTCTTCCCCTTCCTTCCACACTCTCTAAAAATCAATAAAAAAAAAAAAATATATCCTCGGGTGAGGCTTAACAAAACAACAACAACAAACCCCACAAAGATGTTCAAAGAGGAACATCAAGATTGGTGGTCTCTGTTTTTTTGTGAAGTAGGAAGTGAGGTCATGAATGGAATGGGGGAAATGTGAGGACTTGGGTGAAGGTTGTGTGTGTGTGTGTGTGTGTGTGTGATTCTTGTTACAGACGTGCTCTTGAATGCTTCCTGTATTGACTGCCTTCCCTGTCCCACCTCCCAACTCCCCTTCCCGGCCCTCAATCTCCCAATTGAACTACTCACCAACATTCTTGTCTCAGGGTGTGCTTTGAGGAAACCCAGTATATTTCAGCCCCCTGTGCTGTGGTTATGAATCTGGACTTTGTCCCAAGAGCAAGAGGCAGGTTTATAAGCAGAGGCACAGCATGATCTCATTTTCACTTTAGTAAAATCACTCCAGTTGCACCTTGGAAAATGTATAGAAAGGGCAAGAGTGGAGGCGGGAGGTCTGCCCAGGGAGAGGGTATAGTGGCATGGAGCAAGGCTGAGGGCAGATCCCTGAAGGACGCCAACACCAAGGAGACTACGCACAGGCATCCGGGAAGAAGAGGAAACCAGGACAAAAGCCAATGATTCACAAATAACCAGAGGCCAAGGCGATATTAAGAGCGATTATAAAGCTGTGTAATTAAAGGCCGCTAGTGAGCGGACTATAAATGAGCGGAACAGGATAGAGTCGAGCATTAAACACAAAGACAAGTGGGAACTTAGCATGTGATAAAGACATTTAAAATCAGGGGAGAAAGGAATTGCTCAAAATAGGTTCTCATAGCAATTGGCTAGCCATTTAGAGGAGGTCAGTGGATGGAGGGGGTGTGGTATCCTGAGTTTTCATGTTTAAAAAGATGTGTAACGCCAAAGTCAGATTGGCTCAGTGGATAGAGCATTGGCCCACGGACTGAAGGGTTCTGGGTTTGATTCCGGCCAAGGGCACGTACCTCAGTTTCAGGCTCGATCCCCAACCCCAATCGGGGTGAGTGTGGGAGGCAACCAATCGATGTGTCTTGCTTATATTGATGTTTCTTTTTCTCTCTGTCTCTCCCCCTCCCTTAAAAAAAAAAAAAGATGTGTAACTGAAATGAGATAGAATCATCAAATGTGAGCAGAATCAGTTACACAAAAAGGGAAGTTCAAGTCATCTTTCTGTTCGTGTGGCACCCATTTTGCATTTTAGTGAAAAATGGGAACAAAGATAACTGGATGCTCTTTTCAATAACTGACAACACCATACTCTCACCTGGCTGGCGTTTGGTTCTTTCTCCCACGAAAACTCCTGTTGGTGTCAGTACCAGTTTGGATTTGCAGCGATGATACAACGATGCCAGACTGACTCTCCTTCAGGAGGACAGTGTTTCCGCCAAGATTCACTGTGGTTTCTTTCTTTCTTGGGAACTGGAGCTACTTTAAAAAGCCTGTCAAAATGGGGTCTCTTCCTCTATCTTTCTCCATGGCACTTTCTCAGGAATGTGTCTTGCTCACCCTCTCTTCCTTCCTTCTCATCACCTAACTCAGAATCCTTACAATAAATGCGTCAGCTGCTTCGGAATGTCACAGGGTTAGGAGAATGCCCAGTGCCCTGCTATCCAAAACCGTTTTTCTTTGAGTTACACCAAACCAGTGCTGTCTAATGGGATGACCACTAACCACATGTGGCTATTTAAATTATTTAAGGTTAGCCCAGCCGGTGTGGCTCAGTGGTTGAGTGTCGACCTATGAACCAGGAAGTTACAATTAGATTCCCAGTCAGGGCCCATGCCTGGGTTGCGGGCTTGATCCCCAGTGTGGGGCATGCAGGAGGCAGCCGATCAATGATTCTCTCCATCATTGATGTTTCTATCTCTTTCTTCCTCTCCCTTCCTCTCTGAAATCAATAAAAATATATTTAAAACAATAAAAATAAATAATTTATTAAAAGTTAAATGAAATTTAAAATTCAGTTCTGCAGTCACATCCTATTTCAAAAGCTCAATATCCAGGTGTGACTGATGGCTCCCATAATAGACAGTGAAATTGGAGAACATTCCCACCAGTGTAGACAATTCTACAGACTGCGCTGCTGATAAGATACGTGGGATAGAGGGAAAGGTGAGTGTAGTTGCAGGTAAGGGAGAAAGGATAGGACGGGCCCAGTCAGATGGCATCTATTTTCTGTGCGAAATAGGAAGCAGAGGTGCCTGAAGACAGAGAAAGGAAAGGCAGAGGGAGGTTTGATGAGCGTGAAGAAGATTCAAAACAGTTGCTATGGTGATCAGGAGACGAGAGTCAACAAGGAAAACAGGAATTCCAGGGTGGTGTTGAGACTGAAAGGCCAGGGAGGTGTTGTTGCAGCAGTCTAGGTGACTGAGATTATGACAGGGGCCCGGGGCCTTCCCACCTGCAGGACCCGCCTCCCACCTCCACACCCAGGGGCCCACCAGGCCCTGCTAAGTGGTTCAAATAGTTTGAGAATGTGTAATTGTTGGCATGAACTGTGTGTATTGTGGTCTTCTATATTTGTGCTGAAACTGTAAGCAAAACTACACATGTATTCCTCCTTCTCCCGAAAGCACCCTTCCCTGGGGCAGGACGCTGCTTCATTATCATACTCTTCCTAATTCCTTTATTTTTTAATATAATTTTTATTGTTTTCAGAGAGGAAGGGGGAGGGAGAGAGAGATAGAAACATCAATGATGAGAGAGAATCATTGATCAGCTGCCTCCTGCATGCCCCCCACTGGGGATCAAGCCCGCAAATCCAGCATGTGCCCTGACTGGGAATCAAATCATGACCTCCTGATTCATAGGTTGATGCTCAACCACTGAGCCATGCCAGTCAGGCCTAATTTGTTTATTTAACAACTATTTCTGAGTGCCAGGGATTCTGGGGATATGTGAGTTGACAAAAGAGACCAAAATTCTTTCCCTCTTAGAGCTCATATTCTAAAGAAACAGGACAAATAAAAGACAAGTCAGATATATAGAATGTGAGAGGGCTGTGTCCCCTATGGGGAAAAATCAAGCAAGGAAGGAAGATCAGATGTGTTTGGGGTTGAACTTAGTGGTTAGATTGAGGTGAAATTCATATAACATAAAATTAACCATTGTAAGATGTAGAATTCAGTGGCATTTAGTACATTCACAATGCCATGCAACTACCACCTCTTTCTAGTTCCAAAACATTTTATCACCTTAAAAGGAAACCCTGTGCCCATTAGCAGTCACTCCCTCCTTCCCTGCAGTCCCTGGCAACCATCAATCTGCTTTCTGTCTCTATGGATTCACGAGCCCCTGGTAACCACCATTATTTTTTTTTTCTGTCTGTGGATTTAATTATTCTGGGCATTTCACATAAATGGAATCATACTATGTGGTCTTTTGTGACAGGCTTCTTTCAATTTGTATAATGTTTTCAAGGCTCATCACGTTTTAGTATATGTCAGTATTTTATTCTTTCTTACAGCTGAATAATACTATGTATGGATATATCACATTTTATATAGCTGTTCATTGGTCAATGGACACTCAGGTTGTTTCCACCTTTGTCTATTATGAATAACTAGAGGCCCAGTGCATGAAATTCGTGCACAGGTAGGGTCCCTAACAACTGCTGGCTGCCAGCTGCGGGCCAGGGCCTTCCTTTGTTCCGAGCCACCCCCTGGTGGTCAGCACAATTCATAGCAAGTGATCAAACTTCCGGTTGGTCGAACTCCCAAGAGGACACTTTGCATATTAGGCTTTTATATATATACTAGAGGCCTGGTGCACAAAAATTTGTGCACTCGGGGGTAAAGGGGGTTCCTCAGTCCATCCTGTGCCCTCTCCCAGTCTGGGACCCCTCGGGAGATAATGACCTGCTGGCTTAGGCCTGCTCCCGGGTGGCAGAGGGCAGGCCCAATCCCTGGATGCAGCCCCTGGTCGGGCTCAGAGCAGGGCCAATTGGGGAGTTGGGGAGCCACCCCCTGACACGCACAGAGCAGGGCCCATCAGGGGGGTTGGGGCTCCATACCCTATCACCCACAGAGCAGGGCCCATCAGGGGGTTGGGGAGCTCCCCCCTATCACCCACAGAGCAGGGACCATCAGGGGGTTGAGGAGCTCCCCTCTGTCACTCACAGAGTAGGGCCGGTAGGGGAGTTGGGGCACCGCCCCCTGTCACACACACAGCAGGGCGGATCAGGGGGTTGGGGTGCCGCCCTCTATCACCCACAGAGCAGGGCCGATGAGGGGGTTGGGGCGCCGCCACTGTCACACTCAGGGCAGGGCCGATGGGGAGGTTATGGTTCTACCCTGTCACACACAGAGCAGGGCCCGTGGGGGGGGGGGGGGGGGGCGCCACACCCTGGCACACTACAGAGCAGGGCCGATCAGGGGGTTTGGGCGCTGCCCCCCGTCAAGGTGATCCGGTGCCAGGAGGCCTCGCGGCTCCGCTGATCCCGGTGCTGAGAGGCATATTACCCTTTTACTATATAGGACAGAGGCCTGGGGGCCGGCTGGTTTGCCCTGAAGGGTGTCCCGGATCAGGGTGGGGGTCCCCACTGGGGTGCCTGGCCAGCCTGGATGAGGGGATGATGGCTGTTTGCAGCTGGTCACACACCCTTCAGGGTGGGGGTCCCCACTGGGGTGCCTGGCCAGTCTGGGTGAGGGACTGAGGGCTGCTTTCAGGCTGGCGGTTGTTGATTGAAGCTCCCAACGGCTCCTTTTTTTTATTTTATTCTGGGCCAGCTTTAGCTCTGGCTCTAGCTCTGAGAGCAGGTATCTGGTTTGTTTCGGTTCTATAATCGAAACAATGTATAACTTCAGCTCTGAGATCCCGGGCCTATATTTGTTAGAATGTTTCAAACTGCCAGCTCAGAGGCCGGCAAGTGAGGCAGGGAACGTTGGAGTCTGCAGTCACTGCAGCAAGCAAGCCTCATGTTCGCTTCCAGCTGCCTGGCTGCCGGCAGCCATCTTGGCTGACAGTTAATTTGCATAAGGATATGCTGATTAGCCAATGGGGAGGGTAGCGGTCGTACGCCAATTACCATGTTTCTCTTTTATTAGTGTAGATACTAGAGGCCCGGTGCACAAAAATTTGTGCACTCGGGGCGGGGGGGGGGGGGGTAGGGGAGTCCCCCAGCCCGGCCTGTGCCCTCTCGCAGTCTGGGACCCCTCGGGAGATAACGACCTGCTGGCTTAGGCCTGCTCCCGGGTGGCAGAGGGCACACCCAATCCCTAGGTACAGCCCCTGGTCAGGCTCAGAGCAGGGCCGATTGGGGAGTTGGGGCGCCGCCCCCTGTCATGCACAGAGCAGGGCGGATCGGGAGGTTGCGATGCCACCCTCAGTCACGCTCAGGGTAGGGCCGATTGGGGGGTTGGGGCACCGCCCCCTGTCACACTCAAGGCAGGGTCGATGAGGAGGTTGCAGCGCACACGCCACCCCCTGTCACGCACAGAGCAGGGCCCACCAGGGGGGTTGGGGCTCCGTACCCTGTCACACACAGAGCAGGGTCAATCAGGGGGTTGGGGAGCTCCCCCCTGTCATGCACAGAGCAGGGCCCATCAGGGGGTTGAGGAGCTCCCCACTGTCATGCACAGAGTAGGGCTGATAGGGGAGTTGGGACACCGCCCCTGTCACACACAGGGCAGGGCAGATCAGGGGGTTGGGGCGCTGCACCCTGTCACACTCAGGGCAGGGCCGATGGAGAGGTTATGGCTCTACCCTGTCACACACAGAGCAGGGCCCGTGGGGGAGGGGGGGTTGGGCGCTGCACCCTGTCACACACAGAGCCGCAGGGCGATCAGGGGATTGGGGAGCTCCCCCCTATCAGGCACAGAGCAGGGCTGATCAGGGGGTCGGGGGGCCTTCCCCTGTCATGAACAGAGCAGGGCAGATAGGGAGGTTGTGGCCCCGCCCCCTGTCACACACAGAGCCGCAGGGTGATCAGGGGGTTTGGGCGCTGCCCCCTGTCACGCTGATCCTGGTGTCAGGAGGCCTCGCTGCTCCACTGATCCCGGTGCCAGGAGGCATGTTACCCTTTTACTATATAGAATAGAGGCCTGGTGCATGGGTGGGGACCGGCTGGTTTGCCCTGAAGGGTGTCCTGGATCAGGGTGGGGGTCCCCACTGGGGTGCCTGACCAGTCTGGGTGAGGGGCTGAGGGCTGTTTTCAGGCTGGTGGGTTGACTGAAGCTCTCAACCGCTCCATTTTTTCTTTTTTTTTTAATTCTGGGCCAGCTTTAGCTCTGAGGCCTCGCTGCTGAAAGCAGGTTTCTGGCCTTTACCTTCTGTATTTGATACAATGTTGCGGTCCGGCTGGCTGAAGCCTGGCTGACTAACGCAGGTTTCTGGGGTTTTGTTTAGCTTCTATATTTGCAATATAGTTGCTTAGAGTTGCAGCTGAGAGGCCGGCAAGTGAGGCGGGGAACGTTGGAGTCTGCAGTCACTGGAGCAAGCAAGCCTCCCTGTTCGCTGCAGTGCATGGCTGTCGGCCGCCATCTTGGCTGACAGTTAATTTGCATAAGGATATGCTGATTAGCCAATGGGAAGGGTACTGGTCGTACGCTAATTACCATGTTTCTCTTTTATTAGTGTAGATAGATGTTACTATAAACATTCTGATACAAGTATTTGAGTTTCCGTTTTCAATTGTTTCAGTAGAATTGCTGGGTCATATGTTGAAGTTTTTGAGGAAACGCCAAACTGTTTTCCACAGTGGCTGCATCATATACCATTCCCGCCAGCAACGTATGAGAGTTCCAATTTCTCCACATCTTCGCCAACACTTGTTATTTTCCGTTTTGTAAATAATAGGCATCCTAGTGGTAAGAAGTAGTATCTCACAGAGCTTTGATTTGCATTTCTCTAATGCACATCATTGGGTGTTGAGCATTCTTTCATGTGCTCATTGGCCATTTGTACAGCTTCTTAGAGAAATGTCTATTTAAGTCCTTTCCTCACTTTTGAATTGGGTTGTTTTCTTTTGTCACTGAGATAGAGGAGTGGAGATTGGACTTTTAAATACAGTGGTCAGAAAAGGCCTCTCTGAGAAGAGGCCTTTAAGAAAAGATCTTAAGAAGGTGAGGGAGCGAGTTACCAGGATGTCTGGGAAGAGCATTGCAGAGAGAACAGTGAATGCAAAGGCCTCAGACAAGTTACTTTCACTTCTCTGTAATGCTGTTTTCCTGTCTGCAAACAGGGAAGAATAAGGCCTGAAGACAATATCACGTAGAGTGTCAGCAAATTATCCACCCCTAGGCTTGCCCATGCCCTTGAGGAAGACATTTAACTTCTCAGAGCTACAATTTGCTCATCTATGAAGTGGGGATGATAATCCTATCTACCTCACAGTGTTCCCACAATAATTAAATGAAATAATATACTCAGCCAGGGTATATTCATAGCAGTGCTCAGAAATGTGGGGTTCAAACCCAGATCAAGAGGACTTTGAATCCTGAGGCCTCTGGGAGGAAATAGTTTACAGGAGAGTCAAAGGGTTGCTGTGTAGGGAGGCCTGTGGTCTAGGCTACTAGATACTTGATCGTATTTACGTTCTGAAGAGCATAATTTATTTATATACTAACACCAAGCAGGAGGTTACAGTCTGAATGCCAGCTTTCACCAAGTGCCCTTGGGCAAATAGTTTAACCTGTTTGAACTCGGTTTCCTTATTTGTGCCTCACTATTGTGGACAGTATTCAAGATCATATATGTATGAATAAGAGAGGTGCTCAAAAAACTTTCCTCTCGCTGAAACCGGTTTGGCTCAGTGGATGGAGCATCGGCCTGCGGACTGAAAGGTCCCAGGTTCGATTCCGGTCAAGGGCATGTACCTGGGTTTTGGGCACATCCCCAGTGGGAGATGTGCAGGAGGCAGCTGATCGATGTTTCTCTCTCATCGATGTTTCTAACTCTCTCTATCTCTCTCCCTTCCTCTCTGTAAAAAAAACAATAAAATATACTTAAAAAAAAAACTTTCCTCTCTAATTGCTTCATCATATGCCTGCTCAGCAAATACTATCATTTTGGGCATTCCAAAAATTTCAACACAAAAATGGTATGATTTTTTTTGTGTGTGGCAGTTAAAAAAACTTTTTGGGGGTCTCAGGCTACCGTTTAGATCCTGCTCTAGTAGTTACCCGCTGTTGGACCTTGGGATAGTGTCATAACCACTCTGATCTGTAGGTCCTGGTCCAACCTTTCAAAGCAGTTGTAAGAATCTGAGCTCATTTTCGTAAATCACCCATAAAACAACAGAACTCTGCTACACCGGTATGAAGAAAAGGATGGGACGTCCAAGCAGTTTGGATGGTGAGGGAGAACAAAAGAGAGAAATCCTAATAAGACTGTCTAGAAAAGCTCCTGAGGGGCCAGCGGAGTGAAACCATAATGGGTGAGTTTCTAGCCCTTATTTTCCTCCCTGTAAAAAGAGCTAAGATCAGAAGTCTCAAATCTGAGACTTTTCTAGGTCCGTGGCTAGCTTGGTGCCCTCACGCAAGTCCCCTCCTCTCTCTGTGCCTCAGTTTCCCAGGGGTTCCTCTCCCCAAACCCTCTCCTCTCTGAAACCATTTGTGGTACCGCCGCTGACCAGCAGAGGGCAGTGATGCCCCAACATTGATCTAAAGTCTACCTCAAAGTTCTGTTTTGTTTGCTGTTTTCCTGGACAAGAGAATTATGGTGAAATAATAATAGTGGCATATATTTCTCTTTTTCAAAGGTCCTTATTTTATATTCAGTGCACAGGTAGAAGAGGTCTTGTCACAGTATGCAGATGAGGAAGCAGAGCCTCAGAAACATGAGAAACAACGACACATGCAAACAATCCACTGGCATTTTAGATATTTGAATGCTAGGAGCGCAATGCTGTATGTCTGGGCTGCTTAGTAGCGATAACCAATTACCCACTTTATGATTCATGAAGTAATTTCTGACCCTCTATCAGAAAATTCTTATTCTGTCCTATCTAGCTTATCAATAAGCAAGCTGAGCCTTCTAGAGGTTATGCCATTTGGCTTATTGTTTTCTTCATCAGCTTCATCTTAGAGGCTCCCAGAAATAGCTTAAAAACTACAGAACTTGGTGTTTTGCAGGAGTTTTGATGTGGTGGGAGGTAGTCGGTTCTAGAGCAAATACTGCTCCTTGTTTTGTAAAAGGAATCAAGCCCCTTTCTCTAATACAGTGTCTGCATGAGTTATTAGCAATTGCATATGCAACTGGAATAGCTCTAGGTCAAAAGTGGAATTCGAAAGGGACTATCAAATGGTACACCTGGCCTAGCCAGTTTGGCTCAGTGGATAGAGTGTTGGCCTGTGGACTAAAGGGTTCTGGGTTCAATTCCGGTAAGGGCACATGCCTGGGTTGTGGGCTTGATCCCCAATAGGGGATGTGCAGGAGGCAGCCGATCAATGATTCTCTCTCATAATTGATGTTTCTCTCTCTCTTTCCCTCTCCCTTCCTCTCTGAAATAAATAAAAATATATTTTTTAAAAATCATACACAAGTCCTTAATCCAGATTCTGATAGCCACCCCCAACCACCCAAAAAATCACTATTTTTTGATGATCCTTGTATGAGTCTGTATGTGCAATGTCTTTAACAGAACCCTGGGTTTGTTAAGATGCTGTAACAGAAAGGCCAACTCAAATTAGCTTAAACACCTAAACATTAAGGAACGTTTGACTTCATCCATGTAAAACTTCAAGGTGACTCGTGCAGCAACTCAACATCAGCAAAATTATTCTACGCAAAAGTCAGCAGTGCCAATAGGCCCATCGGGTTGACGCTCTGGTGTAGGGGTTGGAGTTGGGGTCTGCTCTGATGACGCACATGGCAATGTGGAGGGGGCAGGAGGACAGCACTTGGAATTTGAGTTCGGAGAGTCTGAAGGAGGAAAGGAGGACTGGCCTTGGGGAAGGGAATCAACAGTCTCTGTTACACGCCCTGAGGCTGTTAATCCAGCTCCCAGGGAGCTCTAACTAGTTCTTACACTGTGTGTGCCTGCTGCTGAGAGTTAGGGGACAAAGCAGAATCAACACTTGGTCCTTGCCCTCCCCTTGCTTATAGTCTGTTTAAACCAGACTTGTATTACTTCCTTTTTACCCTTAGTACTTGTATTTTTTTGTTGTAGAAAATGCTGACAGCTATAAAGAAGAAAAGCCAGAATTGCCCATAACCCACCACTCAGAGACAGCTACCAGTAACATTTCTAGTTCCTTCTAATCTTAGCCCCGTTTTCTAATTATTGCAAGTCATGCAAATTATCTCCTTATTTATTCATTCATCTGATAGCTATGGAGCTGAGTACTGGAGTGTGTAGTTCAGATTCTCACTTTACTAGGAGTTCCCAGGACAATTTCATTGTCGCCCAGAGTGGTTGAAGGAGGTTTGACTTGGGCTTTGAAGTGGATCTGAATGAGGAAAGAGGGTATAAGGATGGCCTTACAGTGAGAGGAAGGGCATGTCCCAGGTAAAAGTAGGGCAGGTGGGGGTAGGTGAGAAGATTGATGCATATTGGAAGGCTAGAAGGAGTCAGTGGTAGGGAAGATTCCAGGTGTAACATGTATCTGTGTTTTTGGATGGTTCAGCAGTCATTCCCCCTTCTGATCTCAGCACCCAATTTTCCTTTGGGGACTCACTTATTCCCCACTGTCAACTCTCAGCTCCTGTTTGGGAGAAGCTCCATACCCTTATTTAGAGATGGTCACGTGACCAAGTCTGACCAATCAGAATAGCACCTCCCTCTGGTCAGTGATTGGCTCATGAATGGGCACATGACTAGATCAAGCCAGTCAGGACCAATGAGACTGTCTGGATTTCTGGGTTTCCTTGAAATTTTAGGCAATCTGACTACATTGTGTGGCAGATTGGCTGGAGCTGAGAGGAAGCTGTCTGCTTCAGATGTGATATGCACTGTACAGTTTGCCACAGTCCCCGCCACTTCCTATCACTAGGGAAGATAGTTTAGCACTCTGTTTAGAACTCTGTTAGCCAAACACAACTTGTCTATCTGTCACACTTAGCCCTGGGAATGCTAGTTTGTTTTCCCTGTGTAGGTGCCAAGATGAATGGGAACAACCAGGGTGTGAGTCCTTGCCAGTGGATGACCTTTAGGAAGTTTCTTAACTGGCCCTGAGCCTCTACTTCCTCATCTGTTGGATCAGTGATTCTCAACCAGCAGCGAGTTTATCCCCCAGGGGACATTTGATGATGTCTGGAGACATTTTTTGGTTGTTACTGACAACTAGTGGGTAGAGGCCAAGGATATTGTTAAATATCTTACAGTGTACAGAGCAGCCCCCCGCCCCCCCGCACCCTCCACACACATACACACACACACACACCCCAAAGAATGATCCAGCCCAAAATATCCATAATGCTGAGGCTGAGAAACTCTGCGTTAAATGGAGATGGTAACAGCCCTAGCCAGTTTGGCTCAGTGGATAGAGCGTCAGCCTGTGGGCTGAAGGGTCCTGGGTTTGATTGAGCCCAACCTGGGTCAAGGGCATATGCCTGGGTTGGCTCAATCCCCAGTAGGGGGCGTGCAGGAGGCAGCCGATCAAAGATTCTCTTGTCATTGATGTTTCTATTTCTCTCTCCCTCTCCCTTCCTCTCTGATAGCAATAAAAATGTATTTTAAAAAAACATTTTCAAAAAAAATGGAGATGATAACAGTAGCTCATTTAAAAGGCTGTTGTGAAGATCCAGTGGAATCATCTGTTTAAGAACTGTCATTTCTACTTCCCCACCCCACTTGTAAACTCTACAGGTCAGGTACCAGATGGTTTTAGAGCAATGTTCTATATCCCAATGACTAGAACGTGGAGGGTGCTAAGTAAAGTTTTATGAACTGAAACATTTATCAGATGAGTACAAATCAACAAATAGTAACTATCATCATCATCATCTTCATCATCATCATCAATCAACACTATCTTCCCAGCCCCTGGCTCAGTGTATGATTGGTTATCTATATTTGTTGAATGAATGAATGAATGAATAAATGAGAAATGGTGTATTTACTCATTAACCACTAATTTATGTGCTTTAGGAAGATACTATAAACTCGTGGGAAATAGGCCCAGTCTTTTCCTTTTTTTTTGCAAACAGGATTTTTGTCCATTAAAAAATTACTTTAGGGGAGTGAGACTTCTGCCAAGCCAGGGCCTGGCTCAAAGTCATGTAGAGTTGAGGACTCAACATCTCGCTCAGCTTAGGCAAAAAAGGAAAACGGGCCAGGCTTTGTGCGAACTCGCTGTGAAACAAGAGCTGTTTTCAGGGCCCAGGAACACTCTCTGTCCCATGTTTAATTTCTTCCATCTGTCTGGTATCTGACCTCCACTGCCCTCTAAGCCATTGCCACACATTGTCTGCACATGTTCCCATATAAGGTGATCTCTCTCTCTCTCTCTTTCTCTTCCTCTCTTCCCCTCTCCCTCTCTTTCTCAGGGTTGGACAGCAGGCTGCTTCCTCCACCCCACAGTTCCTCTCTTGGCCTTCCCTGGCAGGCTGCACTGTGAGGATGGATGGCTGGAGAGCGGGAAGGGGCAGGGGGCTGCCAAGGAATGTGGCAGGTTTATTTTTGTTCGGACTGCATTCTTTGCCAGGCCTGCAGGCTCCAGCCACTTGGGGATGTCACATGCCGATAAGGCAGCGGGGGTGACTGAGACCTGCGGCTCAACTCTGCAACACCCCAGGTGTGAGCCATCGTCACAGAGTGGGAGGGGGAGAGGGTGGTGGTGTAGGGACTCTGAGGTCATGTAACTCACCTCTTCCCACTCCCCTGTGTCTGATTCCCAGAAAGACAAGTTTGAACCTTCAGAGAAGAAACTGCAGAAATTGAGATCTGTAATCACTTAGACCCATTGCTGGATAAAACCCAACATTTGCAGCAGAGTAGAGAAGAACCAGGTGTCGAGGTGAAATTATTAGTTGTGTGACCTTGGGCAAGTTGCCTGACCTCTCTGTTTCCTTATCTGTCAAAATAGTAGCAAATATACTCCATACTATTCCAGTATCATAGTGAAATATGAATTCCATGGGAGCAGGGATTATTGTCTATTCTGTTTACTGTTGTATCACCAGCATGTAGGTAGAATAGTGCCTGGCACATAGTAGGTGTTCAAATATGTTTTGAATAAATTAAGTGAGATAATGCATTTAAGTGCTCAGGACCAAATAAATGGTAGCTGTTACTATCTATTCAATAACATCATATGTTTATTAAATACTTATTAAGTGCCAGGCCCTTAATAAGGTGCTGGGGATACAGCAGTGAACAAGACAGACTTTAAGGAAGCTTGTATTCTTTTTTTTTTTTTTTTTCTTGATCCTCACCTGAGGATATTTTTCCATTGATTTTTTAGGGAGAGTGGAAGAGAGAGGGAAAGATAGAAACATTGATGTGAGAAAAACACATTGACTGGTTGCCTCCTGCAGGCCGGGGAGAAGCCTGCAACCGAGGTACATGCCCTTGACCAGAATCGAACCCGGGACCCTTTGGTCTGCAGGCAGGCACTCTATCAACTGAGCCAAACTGGCTGGGGCAGAAGCTTGTATTCTAATGAGGGACATATACATATAATTTCAGAGAGTACTAGGTGCTACGGAAGAAATTTAAAAGGGAATGTGGAAGTGAGTTTTTCAAACCTTTTGACTGTAACTCACAGCAAGAAATGTTTATCGTGTGACCCAATGAACTCACATGTCTGTTTATTAAACTGAAATAAAACTTTCACAAGCCGAAACCGGTTTGGCTCAGTGGATAGAGCGTCGGCCTGCGGACTGAAAGGTCCCAGGTTCGATTCCGGTCAAGGGCATGTACCTGGGTTGCGGGCACATCCCCAGGAGGAGATGTGCAGGAGGCAGCTGATCGATGTTTCTCTCTCATCGATGTTTCTAACTCTCTATCCCTCTCCCTTCCTCTCTGTAAAATATCAATAAAATATATTAAAAAAAAAAAAACTTTCACAAAACTTTTGTCTGCAAAGATGTCTGCCAACAATTTAGCAACCATCATTCCTGGTATGCACATGCCACTCCCTGATCAAGAGGTAGAGGCTGTTTCTCCTTTCCTTGAATCTAGGCTGGACTCATGACTTGCTTTGACCAATAGGATGCGATGGAAATGACACTGTGCTTGCTCTGGGCCTCTGCTTTAAGATGCCTGGTGGCTTTCATTTCTGTGCTCCTTGTACTGTTCACTGAATCAAACAAGGAGCTTGATGTGGTTCGAATTCCAGTGTAAGCAAACAAAAATCTACACCTGTCCATGTCTCAAGGTCACAAAATCAAAAGTCAAAGGCAACCAATCACAAACAGCCAACTAGGCTTTCAGCTCTAGCCAGTGAAATAATTTCTCTTCTTTGCTCCCACACTTTTCTCTGTATAAGTCTCTCCCAGGACTCCTGCCAGCGGAGGGCGCCCCTAACCACTTCCTGTTTGGTGCTGCCCGACTAGCATCAGTTGATCTTTTAACAGTATCTAGCTGCCAGGTAGAGAGGCTCAGATTAGACCTGTGGTCGGCAAACTGCGGCTTGAGAGCCACATGCAGCTTTTTGGGCCTTTCAGTGTGGCTCTTCCTAAGCCTTAGGAGTACCCTAATTAAGTTAATAACAATGTACCTATCTATATAGTTTAAGTTTAAAAAATTTGGCTCTCAAAAGAAATTTCAATCGTTGTACTGTTGATATTTGGCTCTGTTGACTAATGAGTTTGCCGACCACTGGGTTAGACCATTGAATGATGAGAGACCTCAAGGAGAGAGTTTACATGAAGGAGAAATGTCAGCCAGCACTGGGGCCCAGAAAGGAGGGAGCTAATTTGGATGTTCTGGCCCCAGAGGAGCTCTCAGCTGAACTCAGCCCCATGGAGATCCCAGCAGATACCACGTGGAGCAGAACTACCCCGCTGAGCCCAACTATCCCACCGATTTGAGGGAGGGTTTCAAGCCAATACATTTGGAGTGGTTTGTTACAGCAGCAAAAAATATATATATTTCTGATACAAAAGCATTTACCTTTATTCTGTATGATATTTTCTATTTCACTTCATTTTTAAAAAATATTCATCAATGTGCAGGTGGTGTGGCTCAGTGGTTGAGTTTAGACCTGCAAATCAGGAGGTCACTGGTTTGATTCCTGGTCAGGGCACATGCCCAGGTTGTGGGCTCGATCCCTACCAGGAGGTGTGCAGGAGGCAGCTGATCAATGATTCTCTTCTCATCATTGATATTTCTATCTCTCTCTCCCTCTCCCTTCCTTTCTGAAATTAATAAAAATATATTTTAAAATATTCATTAAGAACCATTAAACTGATTTCAATAACTACTAGTCAGCCTTAACAGTCTGAAAAGCTCGGTGATGGTGAATGACTGGTAGGTGGGTTACTCTAGTAAGAGGGTTGGGAAAGGTCTCCCTGAGGAAGGAACATTTGAGCTGAGACCTGAATGAGGAGGAGGAGCCAGCAGGGGGAAGATCGGGGTAAAGAACAGCCAGACCGAAGAAAGAGCAGTGCAGGGCTCTGGAGTTTGGGATGGGTTTGGTGTGTCTGAGCAACAGAAAGGAAGCCGGTAGTTGGGGAGTATAGAGAAAAGGGAAGCCTGGAATAAAATTAGGCCATAAGCCCTGCAACGCCTAGGACCTCAGCTACAGAGAGAAAGACTGCTTGGAAGACTTGGGGTGAATGGTTGTCCATCTTTTTTTTAATTGAGGTAAGATTCGCATAATATAAAATTAGCCTGTGTGTGTGTGTGTGTGTCCTCACCCGAGGATATTTTTCCATTGATTTATATTTATTTTTTAAAAATATATTCTTATTGATTTCAGAGAGGAAGGGAGAGGGACAGAGAATCATTGATCGGCTGCCCCCTACTGGAGATCGAACCTGCAACCCAGGCATGTGCCCTTGACTGGAATCAAACCTGGGATCCTTTAGTCCGCAGGCCAACACTCTATCCATTGAGCCAAACCAACTACGCTCCATTGATTTTGAGAGAGAGTAGAAGGGAGAGGGAGAGATAGAGAGAGAGAAACATCGATATGAAAGAGACACAATGATTGGTTGCCTTCCACATTCATCCCAACCAGGGCCAGGGATAGAACCTGCAACTGAGGTAGGTGCCCTTGCCCAGAGTCGAACCCAGGACCCTTTAGTCCAAGGACCGACACTCTATCTACTGAGCCAAACCGACTAGGGCTAAAATTAGCCTTTTTAAAGGGAAAATTCGGTGGCATTTGGTTACATTCACAATATTGTGCAACCACCACCTCTGTTTCCAGAAGACTTCCATCACTCAAAAGGAAACCCTGTACTGATTTAGCAGTTGTTCCACATTCTCTCTTCCCCCCAGCCCCTGGCACTCACAGATCTGCACTTTGTCTTTGTGGATTTGCCTTTTCTAGCCATTTCATGTAAATGGAATCATACACATGTGCCTTTTGTGTCTGGCTTCTTTCACTCAGCATCATGTTTGCAAGGTTCATCCCTCTGGTAACATGTATCTGTACTTCATTTCTTTTTAGGCCGGAATCACATTCTGCTGTACATTTGCACCACAATTTGTTGAGCCCTTCACCGTTTTGATTCTATGATTCCATCTATAGCCCTTTCACAGGCCTCGATTTGACATCGTCAGCCCAGGAAGGGAAAAGCTCTTGGCAACATAAAGAAGGCCATTCTGTGCCCCGCTGCTCCTGGCCTTTTCTTGTCCCTTCCCCTCAACTTTTTCCTGTGTGATCTGGAGCTTCCTAATGGCCCCAAAGCAGCTCCACTGCTGATTACCCTTGAATACTCCCCCTGAATTCTATAAATACCCAACGCTCAGCTGGGAAAAAAGAACTTGAAAGGCATCTGAAACGAAAATACCCTTTTTCCCATCATTGGCCAAGTGTTTTCTCTCCATCTTTCCACTCTTTGATTCCCCGGGCGAGTGCCTGGAATTTAAACCTTTAGCCCTACCCCGGTAAGAGAAGAGCCTCCTTGGCAAAGCCCTCCAGGCAGAGAGAACCAGACAGCATGTTAACACTGGCCCTCCGCACAGAAAATCCCTTTGCCTCCAGCTTCAATGGCCTGTTACGGTCCTTCCTCCAGACTCTGCTGAGCCAGTTTTGAACCAGTTTAGTAGGTTGGTGAAAATGGCTTTGGGATCACAGACCTGTGTTTTAATCTTGATTCAGCCGACTGCTAGCTATGTGACTGTGGGCCCTCTATGAACTCTCCAGGCCTCAATTTTCTCAATTGTAAAATGGGGAAAAAAAACACAAGACTGTCCTTGCAGCCTTGTTGGGAAGATTAAATGAGATGATGTGGGTGTGGGCAATGTGCTGAAATGAAATTAGGCCTAACTCCATGTGACTCCAGGAACCTCAGCTACAGAGCCAGGGCAGCTTGGAGACATGGGGGTGGTTCTGTTGTCTTCACAAGGCCTTACTGCCCATCATTTTGATTGTATAATTCAATACATGATTCAATTTGTCCTTCCTTCAGATTGCTCTTCCAGACCCCCATTCTGCCATCTTCTTCTCTGGGAGACCAATCTGCATGGATGACCTCAAGGGGTTGCCTGCCCCTTTGGCGCCCTGTTGGGTTTAGCTAATGGGAAACCAGCCAGGATATCAGAGGGTGGGAGGAATGTGAGGTCATGACTGTCTACATTTCAAGGCTCCTATTAGGCAGCCTTCTCCATACAGCCACTCTGTTTACGAGCTTCTGGTGCCTGCTATCTTCTCTGACTGCTTCAGGCTTAGGGCAGCAATGGCTGGCTGCCTTTGTTATTGGTCCCTTGTTGGTTTCCTGAAACCTTGCCCACGCCTTTACAGATAGTCCTTTATTAATCTCTTCTCCATTGCCCAGAGTGTGCCATCTTTATCCTGCCAGGACATGGACTGATACAGAGGTTATCCATTTCAGTTGACAACTCAGATTTACAAGAGGAAGTACATGATTTTATAAGTGACCGAAATCCAACTCTGAGCCCCCATCCTGTCATTATTGGGCATTTCGCCTTGGGGTACATCCTGGGGGATGCTGAGTCCCTGGATGTGACAAAGCGTCAGAGACTCACTAGAAATCTTCGATCAATGGCCCGTCCTGGTGACTGCTTGGTCACCCACCCATCATCCCAGGCTGCCTTGTCTTTTCAGGTCCAAGGACATTAATGCTTGCATGTCAGGCCTGGGACAAGGAAAGCTTTGGCCACACTGGAATGCAGATTGTTTTAGGAGAGGAATGACACCCAGGAAGCATCAGCAAGTGAAGATATGATTATTATTTGACCCCAGTAAGAATGTCAGTGCATCTTATTTTTCATTTCATAATCAAGGAAGTAATATGAATCTGACTCCTATACATGCCCATGACTCACAAAACCCATTAAAAAAAACACACCATTTGACAAAAATGTAGCAACAGGCACACATTTAATGTCATCCATTCAGTTGAATGTTTCACATATTATTTATCCTTTTTACCTTTTAGGAAAGCACATTCTGTCACTACATCCCCACAAGATTAAATTGCCAGAGACAATGTAGGCTATCTGCAAAACCGAATTGAGGTTTCTGTTTAAATTTAGTTCCTTTCATCTCCAAGTAACCTAGATGGCTGAGGCATTAAATGACAATTAATGGATAACAGAATAACCCACTTCCGAATTTGTTCCTGTGTCTGGGTCATTTTTCTGGGCTTTAAAAGAATGAGATAAAGTGTGCAGTGTGCAGAGTAGCCCCAGATGGGATAGCATCTTGAAAACTGGCATTTGCTGAATACTCGTGCAGAATCCAGAAATATCTCATGGTCAGGATGAAAGGTCTAAATTTAATACCAAAAACAGAAAACTGGCTTGGCTTCCTTGGACTCCACACAGGAAAGCTCTTGTTTGGAAGTTCTGAAATGAGAAGGGGCTGGAGACGCTCTGTTCATGGCATCCTCGGAGTTTCGTGGGGCCTGGAAAGTCTATTGTTTTCCCAAGATCTCATTTGGCCCACGATGGAAGCCTACATAGAAGAAAGAGAATCTGATGATAGAAAATCAGGGAGAAAGTTCACATTGATGCAGATACTGCCCACAATAAGTATAGGTTCATTTCTTCTTCTTCTGGTTTTGCTTACCCAGCTTTTAAAATTTAACCACCTTCCCTCACCACCTGTATAAGACATCTGTGGTTCTTGTTCAAATAGCATCTCTACCTCTGGTAACAGAATGCAGCCCTTCCTTTTTGGGAGCCTCCCTCACCTAGGCTATTCTTATGTCCGTCAGAGTCATAGCAGTTGATTCAAGAACGGTCTGATACACTTTAGACTAATGAGAGTCAGCCCCAGGAATTTGCTGGAACTATTGAAGAAAAGGTTGTACTTTTATTGAGGTTGCTAGGCTGGATGTAAGCCTCCTGCTACTAGCAGCCCATTCAGAGAGGCAGAGAGATGGTGGGAGAAAGAATGTCAAGAGACATCACTGAACTCCTAGATTAAGCCATTCCTGAAGTTGGTAATATCCTTCGTCTTCACAATTGCATGAAACAATTACCCCTCTCCTTATTTTTATCTTGTACTAAACTGAGTCTTGACAAATATACTTTACCAGGAGTGATTTTTCTCTCCCTCTGAATAACCAGAGCAGAGGTTCTCAAATGTGGATGTTTCTTGCAGTATCTACAGGATTTAATAAGGGAGTAGGAAAGGGCAGCTTCCAGCTTCTCTCACCTCCCACCTCACCCCACCTCCAGTGGAGGCCAGTGAACATTTAAAGGACACGTCCTCATAACATCATTTTCTTATCAGAGGGCTTTGGGTGAGAATCACATTGGGAACTTTAGTGCTTTGGTAGCAAGGGATGAGTAGGTTTCAACAACAGTCTGATGTTACAATCAAAAACTGCTAAAGAATCCACATCTTGGGTTTTTTAGTCTACAACCATGAGCACCCAAGAGAACAAAATTAACAAGAATTGAAAGGAAATGATAAACCCAAGAATGGATGGAGAGCCTCTGCCCCTCACTTGTCCATAATGTACATACCCTGCTCACCTGACTTAGCCAATGGAAGTGATTTATCCATAAGAGAGTGGAGGTATGTACACGGATGTTCATAGCAGCATTGTTTATGAGAGCCAAAAGTGGAAGCAATTTACATCAACAGATAAGTGGATGAACAAAAAGCCATACAATGAAATATTATTCTGCCACAAAAAGAAATGAAGTATTTATTCGTGCTACAACATGAATGAACCTTGGAAATATTAGTCTAAGTGAAAGAAGCCAAACACAAAAGGTCACATATTTTGTGATTCCATTTATAGGAAATGCCCAGAAAAGCCAAGTCCATAGAGAAGAAAAGCAGATTAGTGGTTGTCAGAGTCTGGGAAATAAGATTTTTTTTTGTTTTTATTGCAAACTGGGAGATGATGGCTAACAGGAACAGGGTGTGTTTTGGGGGGTAATAAAAATGTTGTGGGATTAGATAGTGGTGGTGGCTGCACAACTTTATGAATATGCTAAAAGCAATTGAATTGTATACTTTAAAATGGGTGAATTGTATATATGTGAATTATATCTGAATACATCTATTAAACAAAAAAGAGAGAGTCAGGGTAGGAGTAGGAATCTTTCTGAAAGGCTGTCTCATATGACTGGACTTCCCTTCATCTATTAAAAATATCGAATATAGTTCAGCCAAGAGGCATCTTTGAGATTTTACAAGGAAGACTCAACATAGCATCTAAGGGGGGAAAAAAGTCTTCACGTGGGTGGCTTGACTTGGGATATCATCAGCAATGCCTTCACTGTTATGGCGAAACTGTTGCTGAGAAGGTCTTCTTGGACCCCTCACTGAATCTTTTTACCTTGAATGAATCAGGGGTAGTAGCAGGTCTTCCTGGGGCCTGTGTCTAGGCCATATAGACGGGCAGGGACCGAATATGTGCAGGCCTCTCCATGTCTCTCTTTTTTTGGTTCAATTTGGAATATGTTCTTCTCAGTATCTCAGGCTGAGTGGCTTCAAGTTCTTTCCTGTGTACCTGAGCAAAGGCATTAAGCTTAAGATCCATTTGAGTTTGAGAACAAAGAGTGATTCCATTGCTTACCTGAATTTACAGAGGATTGTATTCTCATAACTGGGAAGTTGTGTTTCAGTAATAGCAGCGACAGGCAGAGGAGAAATTAAAAACTACTGGAGAAGCCACTCTTGCCTTTTCTCTGTAGAAGGAGCAAATCTAACCACCTCATTTTTAAAAAAGAAGGGGGAAAAGGGTAAAATGTTTTTAGCTTTTCCAATGTCAGGCATTGCTCTAATCACTTTACCTGTATCAAATTCAATCTTCACCTTTGAGGAAGATATTATTATAGCCACAGTTGATAGGTGAGGAAAGCCCAGAGAGATGAGGCCACACAGAGTTGTGGCCGCAACCCCAACACAGATCCAGGATTCAAATTCAGCCAGCCAGGAGAATCTCCTAATGCTCGCAACAGGATTAATTAATTAAATAGTCCCATTGTATGACTCTTTTATTGTTTCTCTCAGAATTATTTTAAGTTGTTTAACTTCTAAAGGTTTTAAGTGTTGCCTCCTCCTGGTGGCATCTATGAGCTGGGACCACGCTTAGTTTCTCTCCAAGTGCTTTCACTTGGTCCTTCAATAGTCAGAAGGCTGCCAGCAATGGACCCATCTTGGAGTGTTGTGCTCCTTCTGCTGGATAAACTCTCTCTGTTCTAGTTTGACTAATTTTTACTGATCCTTAAACATCACTTAGTTCAATGGAGCCTCTCCTGATAGTATAGTCCTTTCAGCCCCAGATAAACTTGGGACCCTTCATCTGGGCTTCCCCATCATTGAGTCCTTTTGTCACAGCATTCATCATAGTTGTACGGGTATTGCTGTTTGTTGTCCCTCCTCCTACACTAGAATGTTAGCTCCATGACGAAAGTGACCAGGTAATTCCCAACCCTTCACCCCCAGCAGCCAGCACCGAGGGGACATACAGGAGATGCCTACTATGGAATTTGTTTTGTTTTGTTTGTAAATCTGATGCTAAATCTGTAGTTGGTTTCTCCTAAGTTGTTTTTAAGCAAACAACTAAGTTTTCAGGGTGTGAGAAATTTATTTTTTCTTCTCTCGTTTTCTTCATGGACATCACGAAGTTCAGTGATCCCCTGTCTGGGGGTGGGGGTGGGGGGGCAGGTTCAAAATACTATTCATCAACTAAGGTCTCCCCCAAGCCTGTTAGAGCAATGGGTCTCTGTTCCAGTAGACTTCCATGCCTCATCTGTGATCTTCCTTCAGCCTACTTCATAGGATATAAACGCCATGAAGACTGGAAGAGAACATTCATTTATGCAGGTGCCTAAAAACAGGCTCTTAGAAGCCAAAAGGAGCCTTAGGCTATGTACTTTACTTTTTTTTTTTTTCAGGCTCTCAGCATATTAAAAAAAATACTTGATTAAAAAAATTTTAATTCCCAGTACAGGCTACATGGCCCAAATAATGTGACAAAGAAGCTGAAATCTCTATGATGAATGTGCCTTCTTTCAATTCGGCCAGGGACTGTACAGTTGTTCCTATGTCTAACCTAATTTGGAGATACTTAGGTCAAAAACCTGAATTCGAAGCTCAGGCCAAAGGCTTCCTCAGCTCAAATCGCCCTGGTCTTGCCTCAAACAAAGAAGTCATCTCTGATGTCGGGTGAATGAACTGAGTATTTTGGAAACTGCAAACTGCAGAACGTTCGGGAAAGTTTACCGCCGGGGTAACGACCCCAAATTCTCTAGGCTGCCCACAGTGGCTCCGGACCCGGAACCCCATTTCGCACGTGGGCCCGGCACCCACCCATCCGCCCTTCCCCCTCCCGCGCCGGGGCCGCAGCGCCCGCGCCTGGGTCCCCCGGAAACGCGGCGCCCCACCGGAAGTGACGTGTCCCACTGTCTAGCAACCGTTGCCAAGGAGCTCGTCTCTAGGAACCCGCTAGAGCCCGGGGACGTCCTGGGGGTGGGGGACAGTGGTTTCCTGAAGAAAACTTGAGGTAACCTCGCCGACCCGTGGTCGGAAACTTCCCCGAACCCCGAGATAGGAGAAAAGCGCCTCCCATCCCCTTCCCAGTGCTGCAAGCGGAGGGGTCGCAGCGGTGACGGGGTCCAAGGCCGTTCCCCGGCGGAATGAGTCGTCGGGAAGCCCCGAGGTGCCCGGGTGTGACGTGGGGTCCGGTCCCCTTTCCCGAGCCCTGGGGTCGGGGGGACACTCTTTTGCGGACTCCTGCGAGTTGCTGTCCAGAGCGCGTGGTTTCTGTCCCGCTCTGTGCCAGATAAGCGCTCGTCCTGGTTTTAATTCTTGCCCGCCCCCCCCCCCCCCGCCTCGGGTTTTTATGTTCTTTTGAGGGTAGGCGCTCGTGAATTAGTGTGGCATCTTTCCTCTGGAAGAGGCAGAGTAATTGCTTTTGCTAATTTTAGAGCGCCGAGCCCACGGGGCACGGACAGCCTACCTGCGCAGCACGTCTCTGTCCTCAGCGCCTGACCCTCAGAAAGCTGGTGGGCCAGCGGGGAGCCCAACTCGTTTCTTTTCTTCTGGTAACGTCTTACAAGGGTTTTGTATTTTTGAAAGGGGGGAAATATATATATAGTATGCTATAAATAATATATATAATTTCTAAATTATTGAAAAGTAAGTATATACAGGTGTTCCCCCAAAAAAGGTATACACACTTTGGAATTCTTTTTTTAGTTCATTTTTAAAAATTCATTTTTAAAAATTGCTAGTTAAAAAAATTACCTGCCTGCAAAATTCTACTACTTCTTCCCATAGTGATGTCTGCATGCAGGCGACACAAGAAACCTTGGTAATGCTGTTTCAGCACTTAAATAATCAGATATTCCGTTTTTACTCATTCAGTCTAGTGGAAGTAGTCACTGTTTTAGATATAGAGGGTGTTCAAGGATGGAATGACAGATATGTCCTCATGGAATTTACATTTTAGCGGAGAAGAGAAAATGTATTAAATGAGTAACTGCATGTGGTCAACGTGGAAGGCAGGCCCTGTGATTCCGATGCAGAACCTGGTGTGTAGCATAAGAACGATTTCCTGGAGGAACTTACCTTGAAGGGTAGGGTTAGGAAACCGTCAGGATTTGCACCTCTGGAGAGGGGGGGAATGGAGAACAGTCCTTCTAGGTGGAGAAAACAGCATTAACTGAAGGCAGAGGTGGATCAACTAGGAAGCAGTGACCATTTCCATCTGCTGAGGTTTGAAGGGTGAAAAGTAACAATTTGGCAATACAGTTGGGGAAAGCTCATTTGAGCTAGATTTTAAAGTGTCTCAAAAGCCAAGAAGTTTGGACTTTATCTTGTGGGCAATGAGAAGCCTACAGGTGATTTGGAATGGGAGGCGGAGACTGGTACCTTATTGGAGGCGAAGGAAATGAGGTCCTGAAGTACTCAAGGGTGGCAGAGTCAAAGCCTGTAGGGCCAAACATAACATTAGTGGGTGAAGATCGCTTGGTGGAGGAAACCAAAACAAATCCAAGAAAGCATACCCAGGCTAAAGCTTGCAGCCTCTACTCCGCTCGAGTTGGGTGTGGCCATGCAAAAATGTGGGCCCAGGGTTGCCTGATCTGATTTTCAAGAGAGGCTGGAAAGCTGGATATTAATGCAACAATATCTCCTAATTTTTAAACCTGGGCTGCTAATTTTTTAATATATGTTTATTGATTTCAGAGAGGAAGGGAGGGAGAGAGAGAGAGAGAGAGAGAAACATACATCAATGATCAATGATGAGAGAGAATCATTGATTGGCTCCTTCCTGCATGCCCCACACTGGGGATTAAGCCCACACCCAGGCATATGCCTTGACCGGGAATCTAACGGTGACCTCCTGGTTCATAAGTCTATGCTGAACGACTGAGCCATGCCAGCTGGGCTAAGTTTTAAAAATTAGAAATATGTCTGCAGTCTATAACAAGTCTTTACCCCTGGGTAGATGTTGTGGAGCAGAACAGAAGAGATGTTAATGTAGGTGGGATTTATTCATTTGTCCCTGTTAATGCAGATGACTGCTGCCACACAAGATGCATATACAAAAACACTTGGCGTTACAAATTAACAGTATATATTGAAGCATTCATAATGAAGTTGTCCCACTCTGATTTATTTCAATAAAATAACTTTTCCATGTGGAATTATACTTTCTATGCCTGCTTCCTATGATCTTAATACTGGTTTCCCCCCAGAACTTTTGTTATCAGTATTGAGGAATTTTTTCTCTATTTTTACTCTTTAGTTTAAATTATAAGACCTTGATTATGAGTGATCAAATCAAATTCATTGTGGACAATCTCAATAAGGAGCCTTTTAAGAAGAGCTATAATTTAATCACATTTGATTCCCTGGAGCCAATGCAACTATTACAAGTTCTCAATGATGTCCTGGCTGAGATTGACCCAAAGGTAAGAGTTTTGTCTTTCTCTGTGATGAAAAGGGTGGCAGGAAAGCCAGTTTCTGCCTCTCAATATCTGTCTTGGGCAAATTATTTGCATTCTCTGGACTTTATTTTCATGAGGCCTTATTTTACAGGCCTTATGTTTGTAAAGTAATAGGAAATTATCTTAAAGTTTTTTCTATTAGCTCAAAAATTATCAACTTGTACCTTATTTAGAAAATATTTCCCCACTTCCAAATATAAATGGATTTAGTCCAGGAATAAAAATGCTTTTACAAAAGGTTTTATTGTATTGCAAGTTAGCTCATGTCTCTGCACTGGAGAGTTTTTACACTTGACATTCTTAGTAGAATCCTGATCTGACTTGTATACACCCTCATTTGGAATCTGGGGACCTCCATACTTTATCCATTTTATTAAGAGAACATTGTGCCTGTTATGCTCTAGTAGATTGTAAGTGAGTTTAAATGTTGTTCTTTGTTAGATTTACAACAATAACATTTTTTTAATTTCTTTAATTGTTAGCAAGTTGTTGATATCAGAGAGGAGATGCCAGAGCAAACAGCCAAACGGATGTTAAGCCTCCTTGGTATCCTTAAATACAAACCTCCAGGAAATGCCACAGACATGTAAGAATCTGATTGCATGTTGCCTTCTTTTTTTCTCTTTAATTTGGAGAAGTTTTATTTATTTTTAAAAATTTATTTAATAGTATAATGTGTTGCTTTCCTTAAACTATGCTTTAATAGCCAAACCTTCATAGGCTATAGTCAGTATTCCTAGGCACTACCTGGTTTCCGTAAGTCTATGGCCTCGGAACATCACTGAGTTTCAAAATAATCTTGAGCTTTTTTAAAAAAATATATTTTTATTGATTTCAGAAAAGAAGGAAGAGGAAGAGAGAGATAGAAAATCAATGATGAGAAGGAATCATTGATTGGCTGCTTCCTACACGCCCCCCACAATCCAGGCATGTGCCCTTGACCGCACCCCGAACCCGGGACCCTCAAGTCTACAGGCCGACACTCTATACACTGAGCCAAACCAGCTAGCGCAGTGGTTCCCAAACTTATTTGGCCTACCGCCCCCTTTCCAGAAAAAATATTACTCAGCCTCTGGAAATTAATTTTTTTTTAATTTTAATAGCAGTTACTCATCGCCCCCAAATGCACCTGTGGCCATCATCGCCCCCCCCCCCCCCCCCGTCGCTGCAGCGCCCACCGGGGGGCGGTAGCGCCCACTTTGGGAATCACTGAGCTAGCGCAATAATCTTGAACTTTTAATGTTATTTTGTCATGCAGAAGTTGTAAGTGGGTCAGTTCTTTCTCCTAATCAGAAAAGTCAGGCAAATGCACTATTCCGTTTTATCATCTAGCTGCCATCCTAGATGAAAATCGTAACTGAAGCTGCCTAGTCAATGAAGTGAAGTATTAAGGCTGACTGTAATAGGTAATGGTTCCAACACAACCTTTCCACGTATTCCAGTGATATATTAAAGGCCTACTTTTACTTTTATTGTTAATGTGCACACTGACTATAGAATAGCATTGCTTTTATCCTTTTTAAATTGTCATGGAAAGCAATCTGGACACTGTAAATCAGATTTTGAGTAAATCTTATCTCTTTTCAAGGTTCACTTATAAACCCACATGTGTATGCACGCATTTTTGTTTTTTGTTTGTTTGTTTGTTTTTTATAGGAGTACCTTTCGTCAGGGTCTGGTGATTGGAAGTAAACCTGTAATTTACCCTGTGCTCCACTGGCTTCTTCAGAGGACTAATGAGCTGAAGAAAAGAGCATATTTAGCTCGTTTCTTAATAAAACTGGAGGTACCAAGTGAGTTTCTTCAGGATGAAACTGTGGCTGATACCAATAAACAGGTATTCAATACATAATAGTATTTTAAAACTGTCTGTAATGGATTTCAAGAACATGTTCAAGTACATGTTAATCTCTCTCTAGTTTATTTGCTGTCTCTGTATTTTCAGGTGGCACCAAAAGGGAAAACAGTTATCAGCTAACATTCAACTGCAACCATGTATTAAAATATTGACATTTGCACACAAATACCAATTCAGTGATAGGTGCATGTGGATAGAAAAAAACACACCCTGAAGTTAATGATTTTAGCATAATTTATTACTTAAGCATTGTGGGTAGGATGGATCCTGGGCTTGGGACTGCAGGGCACTTTGCTGATCAGTAAGGTGACAATATAATTTGTCATCCAAATCAGAGAGCAAGGGACTATCAAATAATTATACCAGGACTGAGGTATAAATTGACACTCTCCCAGGAAAACTGGGATATGTGAGCCCCAGCAAAGACTGTGTATAGGCAAAGAAGCTAGGCTTGCAACCTCAGAGGACTTTTTAGTCAGGCTGAAAGTAAACAGAGGGCCAGGAATTTGGAATTTCAGTGCATTTTCCTCACCAGAGTTTTGAGGTAATACTGGGTTTTGGCCTTAAGATATTAAGGGAGGGAGACAGATGAGTAACTAGACAACTGTAATTTCATATGATATCTACTCTGTTGACATGGCATTCTGATACAGGGCTGTAGAAGTCTTCTGTGTGGGTAATGGTATCTGTGCTGAGACCTGATGGAGGAATAAGATTTATCCAGGTTAGGGATGAGGGGACTCATACAATATTCTCAAAGAGAACAGGGTTTGTGAACTGGAAGTGAGAGCATGGGATGTTCCAGAAGCTGAAAGAAAACCAGCATAGTGAGAATATAGAGTGTGAGGTAGGAAAATAGCCAGAGAGGAAGCAGGAGAAGGATTTACTGACCAGATTTTACAGACCCGCTTTTTTATGTCCTATATAAATGTTTAAAGATGTATTTTTCAAACGCTGTGTTCATAATTATTTAAGTCAGTGATTTTCAACCAGTGTGCCACAAGAATTTTTATAACATGCAATACCTGACTATTTAGTCAAGAGCACTGACCTCTTTTCCCTTAGACTGTCAAATAAAAAAATGACAATAGCCAACACAGTAATAGCCACCCAAAAGAATCAAAATTATACCTATTTTTTTGTCAGATCAGCAAAAAATACGTGTTTTGGTGTGTTGTAGAATTTTAGTCATTAGTTTATGTGTGCTTTGAGATGAAAAAGGTTGAAAATCACTGATTTAAGTAATCACTATAAGTTTATAGATAACCTGATTAAGAAAAGCCTACTGGGTCTAGTCATTAGTTTATCATTTTTTAACTTGTTCTTTTAGTATGAAGAGTTGATGGAAGCCTTTAAAACTTTGCATAAAGAATGTGAGCAGCTTAAGACATCTGGATTTTCCACAGCAGAAATAAGAAGGGTAAAGAAAAGAAAATCTATTTTTCATTTGAGTAATGTTAGGTTTAGTATTTTTGTTTTTAGTTAATTCAATATGAGTCTTAAAACTGTATTGAAACTGGTGATAGCAAAAGGCAGATTTTCTTTTGTAAGGCCTTGCTAGTTCTTTGCTGAATAAATTAATGAGGCCAGGGTAAATGATTTTAAAAGGTTACATTTTGTGTCTCTATCTAATATACATATATATGTATATATCTATATCTAGTGATATAGATATCTGATATAGAAAATAACAAAAAATAAAAATTTTCTAATTGTTTGTATATCCTTTCAGGCTGTGTGTGTCTGTGTGTGTGTGTGATCACACGATCCATAATTATTTGTATCTTGCTTTTTTTTAAAAAAATGTGTATTTTATTTATTTTTATTTTTTATTGATTTCAGAGAGGAAGGGAGAGGGATGAGAGAGAGAAACATCAATGATGAGAGAGAATCATTGATCGACTGCCTCCTGCACACTCCCTACTGGGGATCGAGCCCGCAACCCCGGCATGTGCCCTGACCGAACTGAACCCGAAACCCTTCAGTCTACAGGCTCTATCCACTGAGCCAAACCAGCTAGGGTGGTATCTTGCTTTTTATAATTTTATTTTATTTTTTAAGTATATTTTTATTGATTTCAGAGAGGAAGGGAGAGAGAGAGAGAGAGAGAGAGAGAGAGAAACATCAATGATGAGAGAGACACATTGATTGGTTGCCTCCAGTACATGCCCTTGAGCAGAATGAAACCCAGGACCCTTCAGTCCGCAGGCCAACGCTCTATCCACTGAGCCAAATTAGCTAGGTGTATTTTGCTTTTTAAATCATTATATCATTAGTATATTCCCATTGTTATCTTTCTACAATATGATTTTAATGATTAAATAATATCCTATAGTATAGATAATTTAAGCATTTTTGCATATCTATGATTGTTTCCCTAGGATAAATTTCTGTTTTAGTTGCTTTTCTAGATGAACACCAAGCTGCCAAATAAATTATTGGGGATGGGGGGAATAGAAATGTCCTTCATCCCAAGGAGGTTCTTTGTTCCTTAATGCTCTGGTTATTATGATAGATATATAATCATATAAAACCCTTAGCTGAATTCTACAAAGAATACTTTTTCTGATAATGTCTTCTTGACTGCTTTTTAGGATATCAGTGCAATGGAGGAAGAAAAGGATCAGCTCATTAAGAGAGTTGAACGTTTGAAGAAAAGGGTAAGGCAAGAATTAGCACTGTAAGACTTTGGCCCCAAGTGTTAAGCACTTGCAAAGACTTAGGAATGCAAATAAAGATTAAGCAGGGCATGGATTCAATCTGAGGAGGGACTCAAATAACCCTGACTGAAAGGGAATCTCCCTAGGCACTAGCCCAAAACCTTCAAGGACCTGGAATCTAGAGCTTGACTGTCATCTCCAGGGAGTACTGTTTACCAAAAGGAAATGATAAGTGGGTGTCGGAGTCACGTGACATGCCTTAACCCGACAGTAACATGAACTACTTATTCCCTTAATGTAGGTGGAGACAGTTCAGAATCATCAACGGATGCTTAAAATAGCAAGACAACTTCGAGTTGAAAAAGAGAGGGAAGAATTTCTTGCACAACAGAAACAGGAACAAAAGAATCAGGTATCCATATGAAAATTTATATTCTCATGATGAAAGAAATAGTTCTTTATGACAATTCAAATGTAAAGAAAGAAGAATTTTAGAAGTTCATGTTTCCCTTTGTGAGCATGATAGAATATTCTTCTAAGAGTATTTTGTGGTGCCAACAGAATCAAGGACCTTTGGGACTCTATACTCAGTATATATCTGTACACTCCCTTTTGGCCTATGCTGAGCTCATGTTGTTACAACATTACCAAATATTCACTGTTTCATGAATGAAACTGTTGATGAAACTTGTAGAATCTCTTAAGGGGTGTTGAGATTCTGGGGCTATGATAACATCCTTCTATTGCACTGATCACAGTATCCTCTACATTTTACTCCAGCGGTAAATAAGCAAATCATGAAAAGGCTCCAAAACACCCACCATCCACATTTTTGGACTTTGCCTTAACGAAAAAATAACTTGGCCAGGAAAATATCACTTTTATTTTGTTAAAAGTCGTTCTTAAAACTGAGTAGACTTATACATTAAAAGTACAGTTCAGATCAGCTCCATTTCCTTCTAGGTGGGCAGTTGAGGGGTTTGGCTTTCTCAGAACTTGTTTGGCATCACAGTCGTTCTACTGCACAGCAACTACACTGCCTGGCCCTGAGGTTACTTGGCATCAAATTTTGATTCTGAGACCTCATATCTGAGAACGCTTGCAGTCCTAAAAGTTAAGAAAACCATGTTATAACAAGAAAAGCCTGGTAACTGTATTCTTTAGCAAGTATTTTTCTTTGACCACCAAATTCAGCAAATACTTTTTTTTTTTAATTTCAGAAAGCTCTTTTTTTTTTTTTTTTAAGTTTTACATGAAAGGGTATTGAGGGAACCATTTATATTTGGGATTTAACAGCAATTTTCTTGGTTCTTATTATTTGTTCCTTTATATCACAGGAATTATGTGGAACTTGTATTTTTCATTGTTTGTATGAGTGGTAGGTTTCAATAGACTAAGCAAGTAATTAGATCTAATTCTATTTTAAAGCTATTTCATGCAGTGCAGAGACTGCAAAGAGTACAAAACCAGCTGAAAAGTATGCGCCATGCGGCAGCAGATGCAAAGCCTGAAAGTAAGTGGAAATTATTAGATGACATAGTCGATCAGAGAATATTAGTTTAAATCAGTAGTCTCCCTACTGATTAGCAATTAACTAATGAGAACTATCATCAAGTGATATCTCAGCATTCAGAGTGTCATTTCCTATCTAATGAAGGGGAGTCCTGATACAGGCATCTTTAAGTCTTCACCTGGGGTTTAATTCCTGTTCAGTCAGTGTTTTGTCAGAGGGTAAAGGTAATGAAAACCATTGTGGAGGGAGGCTCTCTAATCTGTGAGTATATGAAGTACTTACGATGGATGTTATGAAAAAGATGGATGGAAGAAATGTGAATCATTGCTCTAAAGCCAGGGCTATAAAGACAAAGAATAACACTGAGTGTTTTCCCTATTAGGGCAATTATGCTAATGACATGGGTCTCTAATTTTAGATTAGATGAGCCCCTTGCTGGCTGGACTCATTTTAATTTTTGATGGTAAAGATGTAAAGGAATCTACATCAAATCCAAAGAACATATACTGCCTGGCCAGCATGGCTCAGTGGTTGAGTGTTGACCTATGAACCAGCAGGTCCCGGTTCGATTCCTAGTCAGGGCATATGCCCAGGTTGTGGCTCGATCCCCAGTGTGGGGCAGACAGGAGGCAACCAATCAATGATTCTTTCTCATCATTGATGTTTCTATCTCTCTCTCCCTCTCCCTTCCTCTCTGAAATCAATAAAAATATCTTTAAAAAAATAATAATATCAATAAGCAATTTGTATAGGCCTACTGTTGTTAAGAAATTATTAGAGCTTATCATTAATAGTGAATTTTTGAAAATGAAGGCAATGTATATAAGAATTGAAAGATTTGGTATGCAGAAAAATAATTGGCTGATCAGTACAGTTTAATACAATTTCAGATGTTGGCCTAAACATGTGTTTCTGTAATATCTGTTATCCTTAATTTTATTAGGTTAAATATTTCTTGCTGTTACGTTTTAATTCCGGCAACTAAACAGAATATCCAAAGATATTTACAGTATTAGTAATATTTCATTTTTTAAATTTGAGTTGATAGTTTTTATTTGGCTTTGGCATTCTAGTCTAAATAGAAATCATTTGGGCCAGGAAATACATAATTGTTTATTTAATAACTAGAGGCCCGGTGCACGAAATTTGTGCACTGGGGGAGGGAGGGGGTCCCTCAGCCCGGCCTGCGCCCTCTTGCAGTCAGAGAGCCCTCGGGGGATGTCCGACTGCCGGCTTAGGCCCGCTCCCCATGTGGCTTCTGGCTGAGCGGTGCTCCCCCTGTGGGAGCGCACTGACTACCAGGGGGCAGCTCCTGGGTTGAGCATCTGCCCCCTAGTGGTCAGTGTGCATCATAGCGACCAGTCATTCTGCCATTTGGTCAATTTGCATATTAGCCTTTTATTATATAGGAGGATAAAATGGACACAGTTCTGTTTAGGGCATCTCTTGTGGTGTTGGTTTAAAATATTGATGTAATATGTTAGTACATGCTGCTAAATTGTTAAGTAGTAATAAAAATAATAGGCTCAAACCAACAGTCCATTAATTCAGTATTTCTTGATCATCTACTGAATGTCAGGTACTGTGCTAAATGTTAGGAATAGAAAGCAGAAATCATATATAATAAAAGCCTAATATGCTAAGTGTCTAGTCGTCGGTTGTTCGTTCAACCAACGAAAGCGTAATATGCTAATGGTATGCTAAGGCCGCTCAACCACTTGCTAAGATGTGCACCAGGATTCAGACAGTCGACTGGTCGATCAGTCACTATGATGTGCGCTGACCACCAGGGGGCAGATGCTCTGACTGGTAGGTTAGCTTGCTGCTGGGGTCCGGCCGATTGGGACTTCGAGAGATGGGCTGGACATGCCCTGGAGCCCTCCTGCAGTCCCTCCCCAGCTGACCAACCTCCCGCGACCCTGACTGTGCACCTGTGGGTTCCCTCAGCCTGGCCTGCACCCTCTTGTAATCCAGGACCCCTCGGAGGATGTCGGAGAGCCGGTTTTAGCCCGATCCCGCAGCACAGGCCGAGGGACCCCACTGGTGCACAAATTTGTTCACCGGGCCTCTAGTATTTCTATAAAGTGCTCACAGTGTAATGGAGGAATGACCAGCAGTGTGCAATACGATGAATTTGCTGATGAAGCTCAGCATAGGGTTCGAAGAGAACAAACAAAGAGGCAGCACACTCTAACACAGAGACAAATGGCTTCCTGGACGTGGCCACTGAGTTAAGTTAAAGCTGGAAAGGTGAAGGAGTGGAAGACATTCCATTCCAAGGTGCAGTGACATAAGGAGAGTGGGCTGAGCAAATAATGATGGATGAAGATAGATGAAGGGTAAGCCTCTCCTGACTGCTTGTATTCGAAAAGAGGACAGGAGAGGGAGTGTGAGAATGAATGAGATAGCACTGTGCCTAGATTGCAGGAGGGTAGTAGTAAAGTGGTGTTTACTTGCTGAAGGAAAGAGTCAGACAAATTGAAGATTTAGGGGGAAATGGTGAAAATTGATAACAGCCTTCCCTGCGTGTCCCAATTGTACCCCCATACCCTGCATTGCATTGAATCTTCTATAACAATACCACAGTGTGTTAATGGTTGGCATATCTAATTCTGACTCAGCTAAACTCCAGGCGAGTCACCAAGTCATAATTGGTCTTTCTATTGCCAGGCCCTTGCACACTAGATTACACATACAGGCACTCAGTAAAGTCTGTTAAGGAGTTGGGAGATGAGAGTAAAGACCTTGACTTTGGATAGGAAAACGGTGATCTTTTCCACACAGGAGGGGAATCAAATAAGAAAAAAATGGTTGAAATATAAAAATAAGGTATTACATATGTAATATATGTTTTTTTGTGGGTGGGCAGGGAGTAGGGAATAGGAAATTAAAGAGTTCTTGCTCTGCTGACATCTTTTTGGGAAACAGTTTAAGGGTTGTATTTAGCAGTTTAGGAAAAGAGTAGATTAAGCAGATGTTAATTACTAGTAATCCAGGTGTTTAGTTGAATAAGGTCCATCTAAATTCTTCACTAACAAAAAAGATTTATAAAAAGTTTCTATTCACTTAAATAACATACACATTATTTTAAAATATGTTTTCATTTCAGAGAGTATGGGAGAGGGAGAAAGAAATAGAAGCATCAATGATCTGAGAGAATCATTAATTGGCTGCCCCCTGCAAGCCCCAGACTGGGGATTGAGCCTGCAACCAGGGCATGTGCCCTGACTGGGAATCCAGCCGTGATCTCCTGGTTCATAGGTCGATGCTCAACCACTAAGCCACGTTGGCTGGGCCAAGCGAATTATTTTTAGTGTAACAATGTAATTTGTATTTTTTCAGAGTAACAACCGTACTATAAAACATTCAAATATATTTTTATACTCTACACATTTGTGAGATTTATTACATTAAAAAAAACCTACTCATTCAATGATAGTAGGATCAGTAAGATGTTTTCAGAGGGTTTTTAATAAAAAAGTTTACTGAGATCTTAGAGGCCAGGATTTCAAAAGATAATTTCTAAAAAACTGCATAGGAACATATGACTACTTTTCAAAGTCTACATTAAAATTTTTAAGAGAAGAACTTAAAATGTGATAGAAATTCTGTTTTTTATGTTTTTTTAAGCAGCTTTATTGAGTAAAATAGACAAATAATAAACTGTACCTATTTAAAGTGTACAATTGATACTTTTTGAAACCATCACAATTACAAGCATATCCATCGTCCCAAACATTTCCTTGTGCCTCTTCGTAATGTCTCACTCCTCCCTCCTCTGCCTCTCTACCTGTCCCCAGGCAACCATTGATCTGCTTGCCATCATTAACATATAAGTTTGTTTTCTAGAATTAGAAACTTTTTTAAAATAAGGTATATAAAAATTAAGAATTTTAAATCTTTTAAAACATTTCAGACTTTGATTCCTTACATCTCTGGTTACATATGGTATATTTAAGAACTTGGGAGAAACTAGTCATCTGAAGATGGAGAAACTAGTCATCTAATAATCAGAGAAGCCAGGAAGTAGATTTAATCTGAAACCACATCATTATCGTGTGATTCATTAAACACTTTCTCTTCCCTCTCTTTCCCCAGCCCCTAAAAAGGGGGGGAAAATTGTAGGGATGAATGGAAAACTCGTGAATTTGTCTTTAATAAATTTTTACATGTTAATATATGGTTAGCACAACAGAACTAAAAATACTTTTAAGGTTTTTGGCCAGGTTTATTATGTAATCTACGTACGTAGATTACTTAAACCGGAAATCCAATGTTTTAAAAACTTAAGCCAGAATTTGTAAACGTGTAATGGAAAGATCTGAAATAAACTTTTAAAAGCTCTCTAGGCTGGGAATTTATAACAAAACCATTATTCACTGAAAATCTGTGTGTGTATGTTTGGGCACTCTGTCAAAATAAGAAAACTATTAAATCTTAAAAATATAACTTGCCATTTAACTATAAACTTTACAAAATCAAAACTCCCAAACATGGAAAACTGAAAAAATGTATGAATGTAGATAATTTCTTTTTCGGATTTGAATGTGTGCTTTGAAGCTGACAAATTATAATATATTACCACTTATGAGGTAATAGAATAAAACTATAAATTGCCTCAGAAGTGTTGCAAAAGAAAAAGAGTAAATGACCACATACAGAAGAAAGAAGCTGGATTTCATTTGTGTTGTCATTTGGTTCTTGGATTTCTTACTTAAATGCAAAATGTGACCCAACAAAATATCTGGCTCTTTCTTTCCTTTCTTTCCTTTTCCTTTTCCATCACAATTTACATTCAGTACCGTTCCGCACCAGTTTCAGATTACAGCAAAGTGGCCAGAAAACCAACCACTCTACAGAGTGGTCCCCCTGCTGCCCAAACACCCACTTTGGCCTCATACACAGTTATCTCAGCATTATTGAATATATTTCCCACGCTATATCTGGCTTGTTTTGCAAATATTATTTTTGCATTAATTTAAGGAATATAAAATAATTAGGTGGTAATTTGATTTTTAATTGATTTTTAAAGAGAGAGGAAAGGAGAGAGAGAAACATTGATTTGTTGTTCTACTTCTTTTTTGCCCCATTGACTTCTCCCTAGCCATCCCCACCCCCCAGCACATGCCCTCACTCCCTTTAGTGTCTGTGTCCATTGGTTATGCTTATATGCATGCATACAAGTCCTTTGGTTGATCTCTTACCCCCCCTCCACCCCCCTCCCCTGCCTTCCCTCTGAAGTTTGACGGTCTATTCGATGCTTGTTTGTCTCTGGATCTATTTTTGTTCATCAGCTTATGTTCTGGTAGATTCTCGTATGTGCACTGACTAGAGATTGAACCCGTAAGCTTGGCATATTGGGATAATGCTCTAACCAACTGAGCTACTAGCCAGGGCTTAGGTGGTAATTTGGAAAGATGATAATATTACTTTTTCTGTAATTATTTAAACATTTCTTCCTTGTAAATTGTTTTTTTATTATTCTAACTAGAGGCCCGATGCACGAAGATTTGTGCAAGAATGGGCCTTCCTTCCCCTGGCTGCCAGACCCCCTTTGCTCTGGCCATAGCCGCCTTTCCGTCTTCCCATGCTGCCCAGAGGCCTGGAACGGCTGGGGCAGTGTGGAATGCCTGCGTCGTCACCATGGCAACAAGGCAAGTATCCCACCTGCCCCCGGCCACTCAATGCTTGTGTATGCAAATTAACCCACCATCTTTGTTGGGTTAATTTGCATACTCCTGACTGGCTGGTGGGCATTGCAAAGATACAGTCAATTTGCATCTTTCTCTTTTATTAGTGTAGATTAGCAAAAGACTTCAATGGCCAATCTATTATGGTACTAGATTTTATACACAGATATAATATTATACAGGTAGATATACTAGGTATTTTGACAGATATGCCCTACTATACAGATCTTTTTAAAAAAATATATTTTTATTGATTTAAGAGAGGAAGAGAGAGATAGAAACATCAATGATGAGAGAGAATCATTGATTGGTTGCCTCTTGTATGCCTCCTATTGGGGATTGAGCCCACAACCCAGGCATGTGCCCTTGACTAGAATCAAACCTGGGACTCTTTAGTATGCAGGCCAATGCTCTACCCACTGAGCCAAACCAGCTAGGGCCAGGTCTTATATTTTAAAGTATACAGAATGTCACTGTACCTATTCTCTTGGGCTGAACGTTCATTTATTTTCTTTTCAAAGGTTTAATGAAGAGACTAGAGGAGGAGATAAAGTTTAATTCATATATGGTAACTGAAAAATTTCCTAAAGAATTAGAGAACAAGAAAAAAGAATTGCATTTTTTACAAAAAGTGGTGTCAGAGCCTGCTATGGGCCACTCTGATCTTCTTGAACTTGAATCTAAAGTAAGTGACAATTATCTTTTCATAGTTTCCAATTTTATCGCATCCTTAGTCCTGTGAAAAGTATGTGAACTGCTTTCTATAGTGTCCAACTCTTGGCTCTTAAGTTAGCCTGCCCTAAGAGCTGATAGCTCTTAGGAGGAGTTGCTCTTTATGAGAAGTTACAGCATGTAATGCTGTTACTTATAATACATGATTTATGAAAACCTAGTCAATTGATTAGGAAACTAAGTAACTTGGATATATAAATTAATGCATATGATAGACTCATAGGTTTGTGTATTCATAATATATAATTGGCTAATATAATGTATTCTTATTAATAAGATGACAACTTTTAAATATCAGTAATTTTTGTTTCCAAGAATAATATTGTAGCAGTTTTATATTTAAAGCCTAATACATTTATTAGCCTTTTATGCCAGCTTTGGAATTACTAAATTTTTTTTGTAATTCTCATTGAAACCTGCTATCATATTATAACACTTTTGCTCCCTAGAAACAAAACACTAATCAGATGTGTATTTTTTTAAAAATACCAAATATCATGAAAATCGAACCGTTTTAATTTGCTGATCCTTTAATGTGCTCTACAGCCACTACAACTAAATACATAATTTTAATCATTTTATTCTTTTAATTTTCTTATAGAAATTGGATGGCCAAGTCAGATCTGGCTCAAATTTAATGTCATAGAATTAACAAGGGAACTCTAGTTTTTTTCAGAGGATAGACAGATATACTGAAAATCATGTAATTTTTTAAATTTGTTGAGGGACTGTATGCTTCTGTGGGCTTAGTCAGTTTTATTACATTGGGAAAGGTTTGGATTAATGAGTGGAATAAATGACTGCTATGGGAGAACCACAGATCATTTGAACAGGAAGGTTTTTAGATGTCATCCATGTCAGCTCTCAGCTGGGTTCATGAATTCCTTATAAAATCCCTATGGAATGTTAGTCTGGATTTTATCACTTGCAGTGACTTGAAAGTCACAAGCTAGGAGAGGGAATAACTTCAGAATTTAAAAAATTCTTTTTTATAAGAATGTATAAATACTTCATGCTAAATACTTTAGGATAATTTAGACATGGATGGTTAAATCCATGTAAGTAATAATACTGTGTAAATATTTATCATGAACCACAAAGTGTTCATTATTTCTAAAAGTAATCGTAACAACCCACTCATAACATTAATGGAACCATCTAATCACTGATGATAAGAACTATAAATTCAAAGCTTGGCTGGGCCAATTGTCCCTTACTTTGTGTAATCATAGGGAGAGACTTAACCTTTTCTTTTTTCATACTGTTTTAGATAAATGAAATAAATACACAGATCAATCAGCTGATTGAAAAGAAAATGTTGAGAAATGAGCCAATTGAAGGCAAACTCTCACTATATCGACAACAGGTAAGCCCATTCTTTTGGTCCACTTAGCTCTGAGCATCTTCATAAACACCACAGGCTGTGTTATTTGTAGTGTTAAAGTGAGAAGGAAGAAAGCAATCAATGTTCTTCTGTCATTGCTAATCTCCAGATTATAACAAGGAACTTATGGGAAAAGCTACAAAAGACGCGTGTTCAAGTTTGAAATGCAATATACCTGATAACGCTTAGTTTCCTTTGCGTCTGCCAACTGTGGTGATAGGGCTATTTGTGTTTATATCTGTGAATGTGGAATTTGATTATTTAAATGAAAGGTTATCTTAAGTGATATAAATAAAAATAAAATATTTGTAATCTTTAATGAATTAAAGGCAATATATCATTTCAAGATTAAAGTTAGTTTGCAAGAATAGAATGAATTAAATTTTAGTGCTAAGGCAGTGGTTCTCAACCTTCTGGCCCTTTAAGTACAGTTCCTCATGTTGTGACCCAACCATAAAATTATTTTCATTGCTACTTCATAACTGTCATGTTGCTACTGTTATGAATCGTAATGTAAATATCTGATATGCAGGATGGTCTTAGGCAACCCCTGTGAAAGAGTCGTTCGACCGCCAAAGGGGTCGCGACTGACAGGTTGAGAACCGCTGTTAAGGCATTTATCATTTTTTCCACACTTTTAGATCATGAGATTATATATGTTGTAATGTGTTTCTAGACCAAAGAGTCAGATGAAAGCCATGGATTCTCTGAAAAGAACCCAGGCAGGAGTTTAGTGTGAAGAGCATTCTGTAACCTCAGGAAATACTGAGCTACGTAACAAAGCACTATTCAAGGATGTTAGAATTTTTAAAAACCGTTTTACAGTAGAAAATTTCAACCATATACCAAGGTAGGGAAGGTAGTTCACCTTCCTGTTTCCCTAAGTTATAGCAATCATGGCCTTCTTGTGTCATTTCTACCGCCAGCCCAACTGGATTATTTTGAAGCAAACCTTAGATTTAATATCATTTCATCTATAAACATTTCAGAATGTATCACCAAAAAATTAGGTTTTAAAATTTTAATTCCAACAGCATATCACATAAACTACTGTTTTTAAAGTTCACCCGTGTTGTAGCATGTATCAATACCTCATTCCTTATTATTACTGGATAACATTCCATTGTATGGATGCTTTCACATTTTGTTCACTCATTCATCAGTTGATGGGCATTTGGGTTGTTTCTACTTTCCGGCTATTAGGAATCATGCAGCTGTGGACATTTTGATACAAGTTTTTGTGTGGAAATATGTTTTTCTCTCCATTGACTATCTTTCTAGGAGTTGCGGGTTCATATGATAATTTATTTAACACTGAGGAAATGCCAAACTGCTTTCCTATGAGCTATACCATTTTACATTCCTACCAACAGTGTATGAAAGTTCTGATTCCTCTACATTCTTGCCAATACTTGTTATTATCTGTCTTTTTTTATTGTAGCCATCCTGGTGGATATGCTTACGTTGAAATTTTAGCTTGGTAAAGTATAAAACAGAGAATTTCACAATTTAACAGGATGTTGATTGGATATGTTTTATTTTACATTGGCATTTAATGCTCAATTAGGCATCCATAATTTCACGTAAAAAAGAAGCAAAAGCTGAGGAACTGCAGGAAACAAAGGAGAAGTTAGCCAGCCTAGAGCGGGAGGTGTCTGTGAAGACAAACCAGGCCCGGGAGTTTGATGGCACTGAAGTTCTGAAGGGAGATGAGGTAAGTTGAGGTCTCTCATGGGACAAGGATATGAGTATTGTTCTTGTTTGAAACCATGAATACTTTTACCATTTTTCTTAATGTCAATAATGGGAAGTTAGTATTATTTTATGAAACCTCTTTCTGTATAACTGAAAACTCTGTGTAGTAATATTAAGATATTCTTGATGTACAATGACAGATCTTAATGATTTTATAAGCTAATATTCTAAATTTCCACTCTTTAATAAGTGGGTTTATACTGGGTTTATTTTATAAAAGTGAAATCAAATGAGTAGGAACAGATAAGAAAAAAATTCATAATTGTTGATAAATGTAATTTCATAGAGAGCTGAGAACAATCACCACTAAGATACTTTGTCAGTAATGTGTGTTTGACCAGTTGCACTGACACCTTTAAAATTACTTCATTGTGGATTTTTACAAAGTTTAAAAATACAGTTATATCTTGCATTGCTACATACATTTTAAATTTTGAACAGTGCTTTAACAGCTGTTATTTATCATTTTGTCAGGCTCATGAGATTATTAGTAGGACAAGTAATAATTGTCCTTTATAGGTGATTAAACTTAAGCACCAAAAATATAATTCCCCATCTCCTTTTTATAAAGTTAGCTCAAAGAAGAATGAAGGAAGGAAGGAAAATATCTTATCTTCAGCTCAGTGCTTTTTTTTTTTTTTTTTTTTTTTAGCAAATCAAGTGGTAGATCACATTTTAATCTTAAACATTGCTTGCACTTTACCACCTCTTACAGCTTTGTTATTTTACATTAGCTAAGAGGCCTCAGCAAAGGCTGCTTTGAAAAGCTGCTCTGTCCAGACCTCATTTTGGCTTTGAAAAGTTGTTGAATTCATACTGTTACAAATTTGCAGGGAACCTTCACTGTGCCAAACACTTTTTTCTGTGGTGCTTCTTTCTGATTGTAACCTCCCAATATGCCTCTTAGCTTATTTGGGAAGTGGTAGGTTTTCAAAAGTCAGCACTTGATTGAAACATTCCTTTGGCTTTTAACATCTACTTCCAGATTGCTTTGAGACATGGGGAGTATTTTAAATGATACTTGGAAGCCAACAGCATGTGCTTCGTGACATCCTTGCTAGCCAAGAAAAAAAAAAAAAGATTAATTATGCAGCAATTCTGCTTTATAAGAGAACATGTTATCTCCTAGCATTTTTATCTTTTCTTAAGAAAATGCTGCCCAATTGACAGGAAATAGTAATTGATATGGCCACATTTGGCATGAGTGGTGCTTATAATCCAGCATTAGCTATTCCCCGTATGCAAGTAGAGGCACAAGAACCCAGTGCCAAGCTATTAGCCTTTATTTATTTATTTTTAAGTTTTTAAAAATGTATATATTTTATTGATTTCAGAGAGGAAAGGAGAGGGAGAGAGAAACATCAATGATGAGAGAGAATCATTGATTGGCTGCCTCCTGCACGCCCCCTACTGGGGACTGAGCCTAAAACCTGTGCATGTGCCCTGACTGGGAATGGAACCACAACCTCCTGGTTCATAGGTTGACGCTCAACCACTGAGCCACACCAGCTAGCTATTAGCCTTTATTTTTGACTAAATATATTGTATAGGAGAAGTATCCAATGGCAGAAAAAGCATTCTTTTTTTTTTAAGGGTAGTCAAGTTAATTTTTAAGGAATGGCCAGAAACTAGGACAAATCAAGTAAGCCACTTACTTGGCAGTTACCTAAAAGAACAGAGGGTATTGGGGAACATTCAGTATAATTTTATAAGTAACAAATCTTGGTAGACAAATTTTATTTTCTACTTTGATAAAGTGATAGGCCATATGAACAAAAGGGAGAAAGTTTGTTATACTTACAATTATATAATACTAGAGGCCTGGTGCATGAAATTCATGCACTTAGGGGGGGGTGGGAGGCATCCCTCATCCCGGCCTGCACCCTCTCACAGTCTGGGAGCCTTGGGGGATGTCCGACTGATGGCTTAGGTCAACTTCCTGCAGGGAGAGGGCCTAAGCTGGCAGTTGGACATTTTTAGCACTGCCACGGAGGCAGGAGAGGCTCCCACCACCGCCGCTGTGCTCAAGCAGTGAGCTCGGCTCCGGGCTTCTGGCTGAGCAGCACTCCCCCTGAAGGAGCACACTGACCACCAGGGGGAAGCTCCTGCGTTGAGCATCTGCCCCCGGTGGTCAGTGCACGTTATAGTGACCAGTCATTCTGCTGTTCGGTCGATTTGCATATTAGTCTTTTATTATATAGGATAGATGGACTTAACTGGGGTTTCATTTGATACCACATGGTAACCACCAAAAAAAATTATGTTCTTTGCCACTCATCTGTATACACAGTAGGTGAGAGAGTATCAAGAAGTAGTAGTGTCCTGGACGGTATGCTAAGTGGTTAGAGCATCCGCCCTTGCACCAAAGATTCTCAGGTTTGATCACTGGTCTGGTTGTTGCACCAAGAGTGTATAAGAGTATATGTTTCCTCTCTTACTTAAAACTCTCCACCACATTTGATCCTCAATCTTTTAATTTTTGGCATTCTGATAATATTTTGCTTTAATTTTCATTTTTCTTGATTAGGAATTAGATTGAGTATCTAGCCACATACATATTTGGTCATTTAGATTTCTTCTGTCATTTTTCTGTTTATTTTATTTCTCCATTTTTTTTTCTAATGGATTGTGTTTCCCTATCTATTTATCATATTTTTACCTATATTCTGGATCATAATCGGGATAATTGTTTTCTTCTAGTCTGTTAGCTGTCTCTTTCTATACAGAGTCTTTTGTCACACAGAGGGTTTCTTCTTCCTCCCCAAACAGCTTTATTGAGATATACTTAGCATACAATAAACTGCACATACTTAAAGTGCAAATTGATGCTGTTATTTCAAGTTATGATAACTTCAAATATTGGGACATGATTTTAATATTAAGTGACTTCAGTTTTCCATAATCTGGAATGTTTTAAAAATCTTTACATAGAAATGTCTTACTTTATGCAGATTCAGTGTGAGAGGAGATATAAAGACAGTATGGTAGCAAGCATAATAGTTAATGGTCATGATTATGATTCTGAGTTGTCAATCAAAGGTTGCTGTGATCAGTATGATTTTTGTTAAGATAACAGAAAGCTTAAGTAACCTCTCTTCCAGGAAGCATAGCCTGTAATTATTTTCCCAGCTCACACCTCACAACCCTCATATGTATTCATGTGTGTGGTAACACAGAGAACAGTTAAGATCACTTGCTCAGTTTCTGCCCCCCTAAGAAACCAGTCAGCTCCATGACGACTGGGGCATATCTTGTGCTCACTACCATTTACTTAATAGCTGCCTGTAATAGGCACTTGGTAAATGTATAGAAAACCCAGACAAAAATGTATAACTAATATAATCTAATATAGACATATTTTTTCATAGAAACGTGAAAATAATCCTAATCATAATTGTTTATTTCATTGTATAGACAAAGTAATTTTTAAATACCTGCCCATAGCCCTGGACGATGGGGTTCAGTTGGTTGAGCATCATCCTCTGTGTGTGGAAAGGTTCCGGGTTCAATTCTGAGTCAGGGCACATACCTGGGTTGCAGGATCCATCCTCTATCGGGGATCAATGTTTCACTCTCACATCAATGTCTCTCTCTCTCTCTCTCTCTCTTCCTCTCTCTCTCAAATCAATAAAAAAGCATGTCCTGCCCTAGCCAGTTTGGCTCAGTGGATAGAGCGTCGGCCTGTGAACTGAAGGGTCCCAGGTTCGATTCTGGTCAAGGGCATGCACCTTGGTTGCGAGCACATGCCCAGTAGGGGTTGTGCAGGAGGCAGCTGATCGATGTTTCTCTCTCATTGATGTTTCTATCTCTCTATCCCTCTTCCTTCCTCTCTGTAAAAAATCAATAAAATATATATTAAAAAAGAAAGCATGTCCTTGGGTGAGGATTTTTATAAATTCTATATAATAAAAGCCTAATATGCAAATCAACCAAATGGCAGAACGACCAGTGGAATGACCAGTCGCTATGATGTGCACTGACCACCAGGGGCAGACCCTCAACACTGGAGCGACTGCAGGCCCCAGCCAGTCAAGGCGGGTGCCAGCAGCCCCCCCTCCTCCCATTGCCCCCTGGTCGCCCCACAGAGGGAGGCCACTGGTGGCAGTGGTGGTGGGGTTAGGGGGTGGTGTCGGCAAGTGGCAGGTGGCAGGCCGGCCAAGGCAGGTGTGAGTGGGGGGCCCCTCAATCACCCTGCCAGTTGCCCCCAGATCAGTCCTGATTGCAGGCCAGGCCTAGGGACCCTACCTGTGCAGAAATTTCGTTCTCCAGGCCTCTAGTAAATAAATAAATGCCTGACCATAAACCTATATTTGCCATTTACTATGATAGCCTCCAGTCAGTTCTTTTGGTAAGTGATGAGATTTCTGCTTTCATAGGCAATCTGAGCTTGATGACTTGTTTCACTTACTGGAGAGCAAAAAATAGAACTTGTGCTTCTTGTAGTAGTGCTACATGGCTACCATTGTAGTCACCCTGATCTCTCTATTAGCAAAGCAAACAAAAAGCAGCCCCAGTGATGCAGTGCCCCCTTCCCAGAGCTGTCATTCAAATGATAAATGCATGCCTTTTGGGTCTGAACTTTTTTACAGCAACAAATGAACCTCTGGTTAAGCTTCTGTTGGCACTTCATTCATTGAAAGGTCTTTCCTGGTTTGTGGTGCATGGGTATAGAGTCCATTGTGTTTTCTCCCCCAACCGTTACAAGAGCTTAGCTGTTTTGCTGTCAATACCTACTTTAAAAAGTGTGCTTATTCAAGTAATATTTATAAGCAGCTTTAAAAAGGCCCAATCAAGCCCGGCTGGCATGGCTCAGTGGTTGTGTGTCAACCTATGAACCAGGAGGTCATGGTTTGATTCCCGGTCAGGGCATATGCCTGAGTTGCGGGCTCGATCCCCAGTGTGGGGTGTGCAGAGGCAGCCGATCAATGATTCCCTCTCATCATTGATGTTTCTGTCTCTCTCTCCCTCTACCTTCTCCTCTGAAATCAATAAAAAATATATATATATTTTTAAAAGGCCCAACCAATTCATTCTACAGCTACCAACTGCAATCCTAAAATCCTAGAGCTAAATTGCAAAGATTATGAAATCTTTAAATACTTCAGAGAGAAGCACAATGAGGATAAGGGAATCCTGGCAAGATTTACTTCAGCTGTCAGATCCCGAAAAATCAGGAATCAAATTTTGACACTTGTAATTGAATCATCGCCCTTCCAAGTGAGCCAAGGCAAACCTGTGATATTTTTAGAACCTTTCAAATCACATTGTGCTCTTTAGAGTTCATAGCAGGACCTGAGGCCCCTAAAATTTTCTAAGAGTTGGAACAAAACAGAATCAAATAAATTAGGCTCCGTGCACTGTAATAGAAGTAACATATTACATATGCAATCTAGGTAATTCCATAATTTTAACCCCAAATTTGAAAACTTTTCATAGAAATTAGTTTGTGAGATTTAACTGCCTAGACAGCAGTTGAAAACCCCATTCGAGATATGGTAGCAGCTGTGTGATGGTGACTTGATTTATAATAGAAGCATAGAGACCCTGGGTGGTATGATTGACTGTGTTTCACAGATGTTCCTGTGCCACAAGTTTCTATTAAACAATTTCCTACCAGAATGTATCATATTGCTTATTATAAACTCTTTCAAGAATTAGCAGTTAATTATCCACTACCATATGGAGGCAATTATATTGTTTATGCTTGGCTTGGTGAGAGCTTTCTAATTTAAAGTTAAAAACGTCATACTAACAGGTTGGTAAAGGTTAACATAGTATTTGTATGTGTGTTTAGATATATGGCACTAGTTATGATGGGTGATTTGGAAAGACTGTCATTTTAGCAGAAAACAAAGGTTGCTGTGAAACATTTTTTTGCCTTAAAGCAAGTAGCAGCTCTGAGACCAGACTTTAGGAAATCCAAATGATTTATGACATGAAATTGACATGAAAAGATAGTCTTTGCAGGTTTTCTGCAAGTCTGAATTTAGACAGAATACAAGACACTGACAAATGGGCAAAAAAATTGTGGCCGTTGGGTATAATCATGCTACTCTTGAACAGTTGCCGTTATTTCTTTTTTTTTTTTAATATATTTTATTGATTTTTTACAGAGAGGAAGGGAGAGGGATAGAGAGTCAGAAACATCGATGAGAGAGAATCATCAATCAGCTGCCTCCTACACACCCCCTACTGGGGATGTGCCCGCAACCAAGGTACATGCCCTTGACCAGAATCAAACCTGGGACCCTTGAGTCCGCAGGCCGACGCTCTATCCACTGAGCCAAACCAGTTAGGGCAGTTGCCGTTATTTCATTACACACCTAACTTTCTTGGGCCTCGGGTTCTTGACCATATAAAGTAGTTATTATATGGTTGTCTTGTAAAGTCCTCGCAGCTAATTACTGTGGAAATAGTTGTCCTGTAAGATATTGAGGTGGAAAGTTTGCAGCAGGAATAGAGATTCCTGTTTCTATATAAATATCCAGAATGCTGTCTGGATCCAATAATACTTTTGCACTCCAGATAAGTTTTAAAGGCATCTAAATGGTTACATACTTAGGGAAATAGGCTGCCTTGCCCATTTAAAAAGCTAGCCCAGATTTTGATCATTACTGTGAAAGGTTCTAAAGTATATTAAATGGATAAGAGGAGGAAGAACATCTGTCAAATTTCGTTTTGATCACAAAGGAGCTGATTCGGTAAAATTGGTCCCAAAGCCAGAAGCTAGCACTATAAGGCATTAATCTTATTGATTTCAGCATCTAAAATGATGGCTGCTCTTTCTTAAATGACAAATTTAGATTACAAATGTATATTGGTCCAAATGATTAGTAATAGCTGCTATAATGGGCCTTCCTGCTCAGTGACAAGCTTTATAGTTCAGTTAAATGACAAATTTGTCTGATTGACCTGTTACTGCTATAGTGCACTATAGAAAGCCTTTTCCTAAATATCCCAAGGAGTCATTGTAAATCCCTATAGATGTACAATGAACATGAGAAAAAAGTGAAATCCCCTAATAAAGAAATGGAAATTAAAAGTAAGATTATCTTTTACATATAAAATTGACAATTATAAAAAGTACCATAAATAGACTTTGAAGGGCAGAATGTGTCAAAACCCTATTTCCTTTTGACCATTTCTGGAAATATCCTGTAGAAATTATTAAGAATTTGTCTATCCCGGCTGGCATGGCTCAGTGGTTGAGTATTGACCTATGAACAGGAGGTCATGGTTCAATTCCTGGTCAGGGCAAATGCCCAGGTTTCAGGCTCTATCCCCAGAGGAAGGTGTGCAGGAGGCAGCCAGTCAATGATTCTCTCTCATCATTGTTTCTCTCTTTCTTACTCTCCTTTCCTTTCTGAAATCAATAAAAAAAATATTTTAAATGTGTCTAAAGATTTATATTCAATATGTTCATCATGATTTTATTTTTATAATTTGAGAATTCAGAAATAATCTGAAATCCAAATGATAGAAGTACTAAAAAACAAAATTGAACTGAGTACATTTTAAAAATCTTACTGGCTTTATTCATCTCTTAATGAATCAGGCAGCATCCCATTTAGTCAGAGAGGAGCTCTAAGGAGCTGTACAAAATGGAAGACTTCTATAGACAGAAGGGAGCTGGCCAGGCAAAAAGGGGATTGGTTGTGGCACGGTCACCTTCCTTTAGGGGACAGCAGGGGCCTGTCAGGCAGACTACCTTATTAGTGGTGACCAGGTAATTCCTGGTGGACTGGTTTAAGATTCCATTCCTGGGAGAGGCTGCAACTGTAATTAATTTAGGTATTAAGTCTTGGTTTGGTGACAGTGACTTGTGTTTTTTCTCTCTCTTTTAAAAAAAAATTTTTTTAATTGATTTCAGAGAGGAAGGGAGAGGGAGAGAGAGGTAGAAACATCAGTAGCGAAAGAGAATCATTGATCGGCTGCCTTCTGCACGTCCTCTACTGGGGATCAAGCCCACAACCCGGACGTGTGCCCTGACCAGGAATCAAACCTTGAGCTCCTGGTTCATAGGTCAACCACTGAACCACACCGGCTGGGCTGTTTTCTCTTTCTTAACAGAATAAACTTGCAATGGAAGAAACATTGATAATGCGTTTCTTTCCCCTAGTTCCTTGGGGTAGTAGAGCCCTCAGAGTGCTTTGATGGCCACCTGTTGTTTAATTGAATGGAACCATGATTAATCTGACCCCAACTCCCTTCCCTTAAGTAGTTTGTCCAATGAACGTCAAGTAACAACCAATCAGCAGAGAGCACATTGAGTAATTGGTGGGTTTGTTCTTTCACCAAAAACATTTATAGCTTTTAAAAATAGTTCTGGAGCACAGCAAGATAGAGAAGGGGAAATTGGCCTAGATAATACAGAGGATAGCAGATGAATAGGGTTGATTTCATTTTGGGCACTTTGCCCAGGACACTTTTAATAGAACATATTATAGTTACTCTAGGGATTCTGAGTCTGTGGTTATGTCAGGCTTACACATTTATTCTTTAAAAGGAAAAATTGCAAATTATAGGTATATTGGTATGACTTAAAATTTTAAAACCATTACTATAATCCAGCCACTGATAATTTGCTGTGTGGGCTGAATTCCTTAATATTAAAACCAACTTAATCATGGATAGAAACATATTTTGAACTTCCTTCCTCTAAAACACAATGTGTTCTGTATTTCTTTTAAAGTTTAAATCAACTTTAGAACGATGTCTAAACTAGGGATTAAAAGTTATTTTTATGTGAAGAATTTTTAATCTTACTATTTTTAAGGGCATTTTTTAAATACACAGGAACGAATCAAGTCTTTAAGGGGAAAAAAAGTACCTAAATTTGAGAAATGTTATACTTCCTATTTTACTATCTTACAAATTTAGAATTACTGACCTTAGATTTAGCTGTATAACTTAAAAGGAAAAATACTGACAGTAATAGAATTTTACATAAGGATTTACACCATTTAGATGGATCCAAAAAATTAAAACATACACAAAGTGTGTTGAATCAGGCAGTTAGTCTTTTTAAGTTTTCTAATAAAACTAAGTTATTATTATATACTTGGGACATGTGCTAGATAGTAGAAAATAAAATGTTTCTTAAACATTGAGAGTATATGTAGTATTTAGCAACTACTTTTCTACTCATTAAACTGATATTGTATTCTCTTACAGTTCAAGCGATATGTCAGTAAACTTCGAAGCAAGAGTACTGTTTTCAAAAAGAAGCATCAGATAATAGCTGAATTTAAAGCTGAGTTCGGTCTCTTGCAGAGGACGGAAGAACTCCTTAAACAACGTCTTGAAAATATTCAGCATCAACTGGTAATACAGTATTATCTTGGGGTGCTAAAGTTACAAATGTCAGGAGGTTTATGGGTTATAGCTCTGGGGTTTTTAATAGAAAAATCATACAATTATTGTTTTTTTCTGATTAATTACAGGGATGTCATATAAGCTGATTCATTTATGTTTAATGTAGCAGGAAGCAGTCTTTTTTTTTTTTTTTACCCCTCCCCCCAGGAAGCACTCTTATGCTTGCTGACTTTGGGGTAATTAATAGCCTTATGATGTCCTACAATATAATAACCCTTTTCTTTGCCTGTTGGTCCACCGGCATGAGGAGCCCAAGTGACAACATGGTAGCCAGAGCATTAAGTGTAGAGGGTCCCTTCATGTGCCTTCCAGTAGAAGCATGCCCAGCTCTGGAAACCAGAGAAGGAAAGTTAATTCCTTAAGTGGATAAGTGGGAAACCCAGTGAGTGATAACCCTCATACTTTCGAGACCCATGTATTCAGTCTGTTTGGAACACAGCTCCTAAAGACTAGAACTCATCCTCACAAGCCACCAGTTCCAATCTGGCCACTTAGCTGTCCCTTCACGAGGTCCTTCCTCTGTTCTGTCAGGTCATTTGCTCTCTGGATGGGGTGGTGTGTGGTACAGTGACTGAATCCCAAGGTCATGTGCTCACCACCACACCTCCTTTACCATAAAGTAGGTCTCTTGGTCTGAGGTGATATATGTGGGAATCTACATCAGTAGACCAGATACTCTGAGCCCTTGGATAGTGGTGTGGGCTGGAACATTGTTGGCAAGAAAGCAAACCCTTACCCAGAATATGGGTAGTGCCAGTCAGGATGAAATGTCTTTTCAGAGCAGGAAGGATCTGATGTTATCATATTGCCACTAAGTAGATGATTGGTTTCCTCAAGGGATGATTCCATACCCTTGAGGAGACCAATTGATCTCTGTTGCTGCCAGGTCAGATGTGTGGCAATGGCAGTGGCAATGGCTAGATGGGCATTAGTCAGAGAGAGCCCATGCTATTTTGCCCATGTGTAGCCTCCATCTTTGCCAACATAGCCATTCTGTTCATGAGGCCATTATCCAAGCAATGGGTGGTCATTGACAGAGGCTGGCTGACACTAGAAGGTGGCGGGTTCAATTCCTGGTCAGGGTGAGTATGGAAAACAACTGATTGATGTTTCTCTTGCTCACTCTCTCCCTTCCTTCCTCTCTCTAAGATTAATTTTTTTAAATTACTTTATCTGAACCCTCCAACAAGCCTCTCATGTCATTTAAAATAAGTCCAAGTTCTTTCCTTGGCCTAAAAATAAGGTAACAATATAATTTATCATCTAAACTAGGACACTTTTGAGAATGCAAAGGACAACAGACATAGACTGAGACTGTCCCAGCAAACCAGCTGAGTCCTCTATGATCCCTCCCCCACCCCACTGGATTCTCACTCTATTTTCAGCTGCACCAGTCTCCCAGCTATTTCGTGAACAAGCCAGGCATGTTCCTGCCTCATGTCTTGTGCACTTGCTGGTCTCCCAGGTGTCTACAGGGCTTGCTCCCCCACTTCCTTCAGGGCGTTCTCAGATGTCATCTCAGGAAGACCTATAACCACCTTTTACTTAAGATTTCAACCCCACTCTCACCTCACACTGTGTTTTACTTGTTTACATGTTACTTGTTTACTCTCACTAGAAGTAAGCTCTGTGAGCGAGGGGATTTTTCCCTGTTTTGTTCACTGCCGAGAACTGTGCTTGGCACATTTGGGCATATAACAAATATTGGATGAGTAAGCAAATGTAAATACAATTGGATCACTTGAGAATTTACTCATTCACCAAATATTTATTGAATGTGTCCTGTTTTATATTCTATGCAGAGTACATAGCACTATTTTAAAGTCTAAAATTAGAATTGATTTCTATGTACCTGAAGATAGTAAAATTTAGTGTGAATTTATAACATATAAAGAGATGCTATTATTGTTGAAGTCAATAAAGATTGTCCTTTAGGATTCTAAGCTAATTTATTTCATTTACAACTCTAATATTATAGATTAAATATGTATACTTCTTATGGAGTCATTGAGGTTTTGACACCAAATTTGTGGCCCCATTTTTAAAAAATATATCTTTATTGATTTCAGAAAGAAAGGAAGAGGGAGAGAGAGATAGAAACATCAGTAATGAGGGAGAATGATTGATGGCTGCCTCCTGCACAATTGGGGATTGAGCCCCCAACACTGGCATATTGAACCTCCTGGTTCATAGGTTGACCTCTATTTATTCTTTACTTTTAGCAAACCATTGAGGAGAAAAAGGGTATATCTGGATATAGTTACACCCAGGAAGAGCTGGAGAGAGTGTCTGCACTGAAGAGTGAGGTTGACGAAATGAAAGGACGGACCCTGGATGACATGTCTGAAATGGTGATTACACATTTTTAGTGGTTTTTTACTGGGTATAGAAGGCAGATGTTTTTGTTTGTCCAGTTTTTAGTGAAACTTCAGATTTTCCTTTCTGCATATTGTTTATATTTTTATCTGTATCAGTCTCTTGAATTTTTGCATTCTAGTAAGGTTGTTCAACTTACAACAGTTCATGTGTTTTGTGGTTTCTGAAGTGTGTGAAAGTTATACAACATTAAGGAAATAGTTAAGATTTTAAAAAAAGTTTTCCCAACATACCACCCTAACTAATAAAATTATTTCGTTTTTGGGTGTGTCCTTAGTATCTTTCCATATTTAGAGCTGTCGTTTAGCCAGAATGTACTGATACAGCCTCGTGAGGCATTAGAACGTTTAACTCTTTCTTTACTTATTGGTGAATAGCTGCTGCCCCAAACTCTCAGCCTGTCTTATCCACGTTGGCTGCTTGCCCAGAACCCCAGCATCTCACCACAAGCTGACTCATAAAAAGATTAACATTGTCCTCACCGGTTTGGCTCAGAGGATAGAATGTCGGCCTGTGGACTGAAGGGTCCCGAGTTTGATTCTAGTAAAGGACACATACCTCAGTTGCAGGCCTAATCCCTGGCCCCGGTCAAGGTACATGTAAGAGGCAACCAATTGATGTGTCTCTCTCATATCGATGTTTCTTTCTCTGTCTCTTTTTCTCCCTTCCACTCTCTAAAAATCAATTAAAAAAAATATCCTCGAGTGAGGATTAACAACAAAAAAAGATTAACATTGAGCACCTGTAGAGGCCTGCAAGACTGCCTTCATCTCTATAGCTGGTGTCCATTGTGATTGATTATTACTTATGCCATTTGGGTTATTAAGTATCTTGAATATCACTTCATTTATGTTTATGTATATTTTATATAACCTACGTAATTACATATTGTTTTACATAACAACATGATTGTAGTTGTAGATAGGCAACTTGTAGTTTATTTTAGTCATTACTTGTTAGATTATAAATATTTTGCCATATTGGTTTGCAGTGTTAATAATTGACATTTTGAATAGTTCAGTGCTATTCCATCTTACCGAGGAATCAAGATTTACTAAATCACTTTCCTATTGTTTGGCATTGAAGTAATTTATAGTTTTTTTACTCATATATAACACTTTATGCATGTAGTATTTTTGTTCTTTTGAATTCTTTTTTTAAATGTCATGTATTTTTTTTAAATGACAGGTAAGAAAACTGAATTCACTGGTATCTGAAAAGAAGTCAGCTCTAGCCCCAGTTATAAAAGAGCTAAGACAACTGCGTCAAAAATGTCAAGTAGGTGAATTTGATTTTGTGATACTTTTACTATTTTATCTGGTTGAGATATAGTAATTAGAATCCTGAATATTTTACTTGGGTCATTTATAGGAAACACATTATTGTTATTATTACTATTATTATTATTATATTGATATGATTCGGCAAAAGAGAAGAAGAATGTGACCTGAAAAGGTTTCTCTTTAATTTATGCTACTTGGTTTGTCATAAAAATTTTTTTTTTTTTTTCCTGGTCTCATTATTTTTTTTATTTTATTTTATTTTTTTTAAATCTTTATTGTTCAGATTATTACATTTGTTCCTCTTTTTTCCCCCCATAACTCCCCTCCTCCCAGCTCCCACCCCACCCTCCACCCTCACTCCCCACCCACTGTGTTCATCCATAGGTGCATGATTTTTGTCCAGTCACTTCCCTCATCTCCCACACCCCTTTTCCCCCCAAGAATAGTCAGTCCATTCCCTTTCTATGTCCCTGATTCTATTATAATCACCAGTTCATTCTGTACATCAGGTTATTTATTCACTTGATTCTTAGATTCATTTGTTGATAGATGCATATTTGTTGTTCATAATTTGTATCTTTACCTTTTTCTTCTTCTTCCTCTTCTTAAAGGATACCTTTCAGCATTTCATATAATACTGGTTTGGCGGTGATGAACTCCTTTAGCTTTTCCTTATCTGTGAAGCTCTTTATCTGACCTTCAATTCTGAATGATAGCTTTGCTGGATAAAGTAATCTTGGTTGTAGGTTCTTGGTATTCATCACTTTGAATATTTCTTGCCATTCCCTTCTGGCCTGCAAAGTTTCTGTTGAGAAATCAGCTGACAGTCGTATGGGTATTCCCTTGTAGGTAATTGAGCCTCTTTCTCTTGCTGCTTTTAAGATTTTCTCTTTGTCTTTTGCTCTTGGCATTTTAATGATGATGTGTCTTGGTGTGGTCCTCTTTGGATTCCTTTTGTTTGGGGTTCTCTGCGCTTCTTGAACCTGTAGGTCCATTTCTTTCTCCAGGTGGGGGAAGTTTTCTGCCATTATTTCTTGAAATAGGTTTTCAATATCTTGCTGTCTCTCATCTTCTGGCACTCCAATAATTCTGATATTAGTCCGCTTAAAGCTGTCCCAGAGGCTCCTTACACTATCTTCACACTTTCGGATTCTTTTTTCATTTTGCTTTTCCAATTGGGTGTTTTTTGTCGAATCTTTGGTTTGATTCTTGAGCTCCTCTGGTCTGCTATTGGGTATAATATTCTTTATTTCAGTCCGTGTATGCTTACTTTCTAATTTCTTTATCGTAGCATCGAGGGTCTCATTAGTTTTCGTGAGGCTCTGCACAAATTTATGGCAAGCCCTCAAAATTGCGATTCTTAGCTCCATATCCTCCATTTCTGTCATGTTTTTTTGTCTCCGCATCTTTTATGCTTTCTTGGTGCACCCCCTTGTGGTCCCTGTGTGCAGTCTTGTTCTAGCCAAGCCTTAATTGTTGTAGTTAACACTAGAGGGATTTGACCACCAGGCCGACTGGCTGTAGGAATCAGCTGTGCGGAAAACGTCTGTCTTCTGGGGAGGCGCTAATCCAGCCTTTGCCTGAGGCGATCGGCAAATGGCTGTGCACAGGGCTTGGGCGGGCGGGATCAACAGGGCGGGGGGAGGGAGCCGCTATGGCCGCTCTCAGTCCGTCCCCAGGGGCTCTGCCTCTCTGTCCCAGTAACCGCTGCAAACCTCGGAGGGGCCGTAGCCAGACAGTCCCGCTTCTCCTGTTTGAGTCTGGGTCCCTAGAGACTCGCCCGGATCTGTAGCCCAGAGTCTGAGACTCACTCCTGATTGAAAACGGGTTTGTCATAAATTTTGGGGGGGAGGAGAGAAGGAGAAGAAGGAGTTTAAGCTAAAACCACAAGTGCAGCCAGTTGAGCTTTTTGCTTTAAATCTTATGAGACCTATAAATATGAAGTCACATTCTTCTGTGGTCAGGTAGAAGCTGAAAGTCTGCTGACAAGTGGTGACAAGTTAACTTAAATAAATGAACTTACTTTGCTGGGGGGCAAACTCTGATAGTGTATGATAAGTGAGGAAATGCCATTACTTGGGAGCTAATTCTAACCACTACTTTAAAAAATAAACTATTAGGAGGTAAATGCCCCGCACAAAGCCAGGTCAGGTGGCCTCCACCATTCAACATGAGCGGCAGTTCATACCCTTCATGTAGTAATTTTAGGTTTGAATGTGGGCCTGTATTGCATGTGCCTAAATTGGAACCATAAAACTCTTAGTGAGTGCCATCAGAATCAGAGAAGCAAAATAAAAAATCACACAGATTTGGCCCTAGTCAATTCGGCCTGCAGACTGAAGGATCCTGGGTTCGATTCGGGCCACGGGCACATGGCCAGGTTGTGGGCTCGACCCCTAGTAGGGGGTGTGAGGGAGGCAGCTGATCAGTGATTCTCTCTCATCATTGATGCTTCTATCTTTCTCCCTCTCCCTTCCTCTCTGAAATCAATAAAGAAATATATTTTTTAAAAAGAAAAGAAAAAATCACACAGATTTGGAAGTCAGATAGACATCATTTCCTCTTTATGAAATTACTAGAGAGCCTGAGACAGGTTTAGTGACCTATCCAACTAGAGGAGGAGAAAGTGGGAGAGTTGGGGCTTGACTCTGGCATCTACATCATCTTATTTCAAAACCCTTGCTTGTTCTATTACACACTGCTGCCATAACAAAAGGAATGGAAGCGACAGGTCTCTGTTCTCTGGAGTTGATGCTCTAATAGGTGAGATGGGACAAATACCATCTAATTTGATAATAATATAAAACACTTAATCACATCATATATTTAACTGATTAAATAAAATAGTACATATAAGGCACTTTGCAACAATGACGAATCCATAAGAACTTTAAAAAAACTATCATTATAATTATTAAAAATAGTTTAAAAAGATGGAATATTATTCCTTTTCAACCTAATTGTTTTCTAAGTAAAACCATATACTAGATCTTAAATGCTATAAAGTCCTTTATTATTTTATACTAGAAGCCTGGTGCATGAAATTCGTGCATGGGGGGCGGGGGGGGGGATATAGTAGGGGGGGATCCTTCAGCCCAGTCTGTGTTCTCTTGCAATCTGGGGATGTCGGGCCTAAACTGGCAGTCGGACATCCCTCTTGAAATCTGGGATGCTGCATGCACCAGTGACCATACTTTTCATACAGGTGAAAGGCATCTTGCTGTTGTATGGGCAGCTACATTTTTTGCCCTATTATGAAAAGTAGTACATAACATGATCCTGCTGAGGCAGTAGTACCATTTTCCCCATCTTATGGGTGGAAAAACTGAAGCAGAGAGAAGTTAAATAATTGGCTTTGTCACACAGTTATATCTGTCAGAATCAGGGCTGACCACAAGATGTGCAAGCCAGAATCCATGCATGTCATCGCTGCATCATCCTGTTTTTTCAGTGTTAGAGTAGCCTTGCTACGTTTAATTTCTAAATCTAAGAGACTGTTCCCAATATATAGGGTCGGGTCCCTAGGCCTGGCCGACAATCAGAGTCATCTGTGGGGTGACTGGCAGGCGGGGCAATCGGGGAGCCCCCACTCGCACCCACCTTGGCTGGCGGCCTGGCATCGCCCGCTGACTGGTGCCCCACCCCCCAATGGCCGCTTCCAGTCGCCTCCCTCTCGGGAGGCAGATGCGCAAGGCAGGAGCTGCCCCCAACCAGGAGCAGCTCCTGTATTGAGCGTCTGTTCCCTGGTGGTCAGTGAGTGTCATAGCGACTGGTCGATCCACTGTTCAGTCGATTTGCATATTAGGGTTTTATTATATAGGATAAGGTAACCAAAACCTGAAATTCATTTTCATATGATTTAACTAAATTTCTCTGTATGTAAAGGACTACCTGCCTCTCCTATTACAAAGAAATGTAGCTATCTCACCACCATCCCTGAATAATACATCCCTCCATATTTGTCAAGTCAAAGAGGTGCCTAAGTCATCTGAGCATTTTTATCTCTGTCTTTTGCCATGTTAAAAAGCCAAATACTGTATTTTTTCTTTTCTTTTTAAAGATATTGTTACTGATTTCAGAGAGGAAGGGAGAGGGAGACAGAGATAGAAACATCAATGATGAGAGAGAATCATTGATTGGTTGCCTCCTACATGCCCTCCACTGGGGATCAAGCCTGCAACTCAAGCATGTGCCCTTGACTGGAATCGAATTTGGGACCCTTCAGTCCACAGGCCGACACTCTATCCACTAAGCCAAACTGGCTAGGGCTGTATTTTTTCATTTATATGAGTTACCTAAAGTCCCATTTGTATAGATTTAGTTCTGTTTGCTCTGATTGAATTTGTGCTTTTTGTTTTCCATTAACTCTGGAAAAATTCTACATACATAATATCTTCAAACATTCTTTACCTGGTCGGTCTTGCCTTCTCCAGCAATTCATACTAGATCAGTGGTTCTCAACCTTGGCTGCACATTAGAATCACCTGGGAATCTTTTTAAAATCCTGATTTCTGGGCCTCATCTGCCGGAAATTCTGTTTCTTTGTTACTAATGTTGTGGCCCCACCCCATAACAAAGAAACAGAATTTCCGGAGGGTGAGGCCCAGAAATCAGAATTTTAAAAAGATTCCCAGGTGATTCTAATATGCAGCCAAGGTTGAGAACCACTGTACTAGATCAGTGATCAGTAAGCTCATTAGTCAACAGGGCCAAATATCAACAGTCCCAACGATTGAAATTTCTTTTGAGAGCCAAATTTTTTAAACTTAAACTATATAAGTAGGTACATTGTTATTAACTTAATTAGGGTACTCCTACCCATGGTCATCAAACTGTGGCTCACGAGCCACATTCGGCTCTTTGGCCCCTTGAGTGTGGCTCTTCCTAAGCCATAGGAGTACCCTAATTAAGTTAATAACAGTGTACCTACCTATATAGTTTAAGTTTAAAAAATTTGGCTCTCAAAAGAAATTTCAGTCATTTTACTGTTGATATTTGGCTCTGTTGACTAATGAGTTTGCTGACCACTGCCTAAGGCTTAGGAAGAGCCACACTTGCGAGCCACAGTTTGACGACCACTGTACTAGATGAATGTTAGACACATGCTGTGCTCTATTGCTTAACCCCACTTTCATATTTTATCTTTTTGTCTATGATGAATTTTGGATAATTTCTTCAGCGCTGATTACTAGTTCAGTCTTTTATTTCCTGAGCTGGGTCTAATCTTATGTTTATGCCACTTCTTAGTTCTTCATGTCAGTGACAATTATGTTCATTTTTGTCTTATTTTTGCTCACTGTCCCTTTTTCATCTTTTGTTTTCAGTTCCTCCTTTATTTATTTTAAACATACTAAGTAGGCATATTTCTGATATCCTGAGTTTTTGGAGGTGTAGCCCTGCTGTTTTGTATATCTTCTGATTCTCACACATAATGGATTGATTGTTTCCCTATATGTTTATACTTTGGGATTGTGAGCTTCTCTTGAGGTTTTGTCTCTCTCTCTTTTTTTTTAATCTTTATTGTTGAGATTATTACAGATGTCCTCCTTTCTTCCCCCCATAGCTCCCCTCCACCCAGTTCCCACCCCACCCCAGGCCCTCGCCACCCTATTGTCTGTGTCCATAGGTAATGCATACATGCATATAAGATCTTTGTCTAATCTCTTCCTGCACCCGCCCACACCCTCTTCCCTCTGAGAATCGTCAGTCTGTTACATTTCCATGCCCCTGATTCTGTTCCATTCACCAGTTTATTCTGTTCATCAAATTTTTATTCATTTGATTTTTAGATTCACTTGTTGATAGATATGTATTTGGTGTCACTTTGTTCATAATTTTTATTTTTACCTTTATCTTCCTCTTCCTCTTCTTAAAGAATACCCTTCTCATATAATACTGGTTTGGTGGTGATGAACTCCTTTAGCTTTTTATTGTCTGTGAAGCTCTTTATCTGACCTTCAATTCTAAATGATAGCTTTGCTGGATAGAGTAATCTTGGTTGTAGGTTCTTGCTATTCATCACTTTGAATATTTCTTGCCACTCCCTTCTGGCCTGCATAGTTTCCGTTGAGAAATCAGCTGACAGTTGTATGGGCACTCCCTTGTACATAACTAACTGTTTTTCTCTTGCTGCTTTTAAGATTCTCTCTTTGTCTTTTGCCCTTGGACCACCCAGCAGGAGCTACAGAGATATCTGCAGATTCCTCTTCTTTGTATCGGGTTTAGAAGTGTCCATGCAAGGTCCAGCTGTGAAACAAGGCAGGCTGGTGCTGGTGTGGGCCTTGGGCCTTTTATTGATAGCTTAATTATGGTGTGCTTGGTGTGGTCCTTTTTGGATTCCTCCTGTTTGGGGTTCTTTGTGCTTCCTGGACTTGTAAGTCTATTTCTTTCACCAGGTAGGGGAGGTTTTCTGTCATTATTTCTTCAAATAGGCTTTCAGTATCTTGCTCTTTCTCTTCTTCTGGCACCCCCATAATTCAGATGTTGGTATGCTTGAAGTTGTCCCAGAGAGTCCTTACACTATCTTCATATTCTTGGATTCTTTTTTCTTTTTGCTCTTCTGGTTGGATGTTTTTTGCTTCCTCATATTTCAAATCGTTGACTTGATTCTCGGGATCCTCTAGTCTACTGTTGAATCCCTGTATATTATTCTTTATTTCAGTCAGTGTATGCCTAATTTCTGACTGGTCCTTTTCCATTTTTTGGCATTCTCACTAAGATCCTTGAAGGTCTCACTAAGTTCCTCAGAGGTTTCTAGAAGATTCTTGAGTAACCTTATAACTGTCGTTTTGAACTCTATATCCAGTAGTTTGCTTTCTTCCATTTCTTTTATTTGTGACATGTTTTTTTGTCTCTGCATTTTGGCTTCTTCCCTGTGTTTGTTTCTATGTATTGGGTAACTGCTGAGTCTCCTTGAGTTGATAGAGTGGCCTCGTGTAATAGGTGTCCTTTAGGGCCCAGTGGTTCAGCCTCCCCGATCATCTGAGGTGGACATTCTTGGTGCACCCCTTTGTGGCCTGTGTGCACAGTCTTCTTGTAGTTGAGCCTTGATTGCTGTTGGTGTCACTGGGAGGAATTGACCTCCAGGCCAATTGGCTGTGGGGACCAGCAGCAACTACAGTGGGAGAACTGCTGTGCAAGAGACAACCTTATGGAGCAGGACTTGCTTCAGTGGGGCTTTGGTGCTCACTGAGTCTGCCCCTTGAGTGTATCATTTATGGATGTGAAGAGTTGTAATCTGGTATGATCTCACACTGACCATTGGGTACACTGGCTCTTGGGTCTCCAGGGAGGTGCAAAGTCAGCCACTGCCTAGGACCACCCAGCAGGAGCTACAGAGAGAGTTACAGATTCCTCTTCTTTGTATCGGGTTTAGAAGTGTCCATGCAAGGCCCAGCTGTGAAGCAAGGAAGGCTGGTGCAGGCCTTGGGCCTCTTATTGATAGCTTTGGGGCTCCCTGACCAAACTGCAGCTAGTTTGACAGGTTTTAGGCCATTCATATGCAAAAGCCACTGCACACAGCCTAGATGGGGTTGTAAATTGGGTGGGGTGGGGCCTCAGGGAATTTCCAGGGCGGAGCAAACAGAAATGGCTGCTAGTCAGCCCTGTACCAGGGAGGTCCCAGCAGGGGACCAATGACCACTGTGAGCACCTCCGTCTGGAAGAAAGTCACCCCCAAATTCCTGCCCCAATGCCAGACAGTCCAGTTTCTCCCCATATATGTCTGGGTCCCCCAGAGCCTCGCCCAGCACTGGAGCTCAGAGGAAGTGGGAGCTTGTAAATTCAGTTCACAGTGCCAGCCTTTTAAGAGGAGCAGCTGGGTCTCCAGCAGCCTCTGTGTCACTCAGTCCCAGTCCACACTGGTTTGGACTTCTTTTCCTAGCTCTGGAACCCTGGGCTGGGGTCTGATGTGAGGCTGAGACCCCTCGCTCCTCTGGGCAGTCTCCGCAGAGGCGATCTCCCTCCCGATTAAAAAAGTGGCACACCCCTCTGCACTTCCACATCTCCTGCCAGTCTCAATGTGCTTTCTCCTTTACCTCTCTAGTTGTAGTACTTCCACTCAGCCAGCTTTCCCGTGGTTCTGGATAACAGTTGTTCTGTATTTTAGTTGTAATTTTGACGTGGTTGTGGGAGGCAGCAAGTGTGGGCATTTACCTATGCCGCCATCTTGTTTCCTCCTCGATGTTTTGTCTCTTGAATCCTGGCAGCTGGGATGAAGGGTGTGTCCCTCAGACTGGTTTTGCGGTTGTTCTGCCAGGTGTTTTAGGAGGATCACAGACTGGGAGTTAATTTCGAGTTAATGTCTCAGCATGTGAGTTCTTAGACCAGTGATGGTGAACCTTTTGAGCTAGGTGTGTCAGCATTTTGAAAAACCCTAACTTAACTCTGGTGCTGTGTCACATATAGAAATTTTTTTTTTTTTTTTCGCTAAAAGTATTACAAAGGGTATTACATAAGTGTCCTTTTTTTCCCCCCCGCCCTTGACAAACCCCTGCCCTCCCTTACCCCTCAGTGTCTTATGTCCATTAGTTATGCTTATATGGATGCATACATATAGAAATTTTTTAATATTTGCAACCATAGTAAAACAAAGACTTATATTTTTTATATTTATTTTATATATTTAAATGCCATTTATCAAAGAAAAATAAACCAAAAAAATGAGTTTGCGTGTCACCTCTGACACGCGTGTCATAGGTTCGCCATCACTGTCTTAGACTATGCAGGTAGGGTCAATTCAAACCCCACACCTGCCTGGCCTTTTCCCATCCACCTCTGCAGCAGCACAGCCGCATTTACTGATCAGCAGACTCACAGACAAAACAAAGGCTTTCATCTACTAAAGTATCTTCATCTCATCGGGAGGCCACAGCAGCTGCCTAAGTACACAGCCTCTGTTGCCCCTTCTCCGGTGAGAGTGGGTATGATTGTGACCAATGAGAGCCTTTGGCGTCTGTAGGTCACTTAGATTCATAAAAGCCACAGCACCTTTTCCCATCAATCCTTTATACTTTGTTAGTCACCCTAAACTAGATGCAGTCCCACCCAACAAAGGAAGCACACACAACAGAAATGATCACTTACCATTTCCTCACTTATCATTCCTGTTAACTCACCCGTTCCCAAGGAAACTGTGCAGTGTGAAACCAAGGTCATTCTGAGGCTGGCCTACATCAGTCCAAGCCTGGGATTAATCTTTTTCTCATGGGTCTGCGGGTTGAAAAACAATGTGGAGCCCTAGCCGGTTTGGCACAGTGGATAGAACGTCAGCCTCCGTCCAAAGGCACATGCCTGGGTTGTGGGCTCGGTCCCCAGTAGGGGGTGTGTAGGAAGCAGCTGATCAGTGATTCTCTCTCATCATTGATGTTTCTCGCTATCCTCCCTTCCTCATCAATAAATATATATATATATGAAACAACAATTTGGATTTACTATGGCATTCTCAGCTCTAACTCCCCACTCTGCACAGGCCTAGGACTTTGTCCGCTGCCCTGCCTGGACATTATAATCACTTTTGTTACCACGATTGACTGTTCCCATCTCCCTTCACCAAGGGTAGCCACCGGGTGTCATCTTCTGTTACTGGCCCTGGTAATTCCTCTTACTTCCTTGAGAGTTCTGTTCAGCTCTGGATTTGAAAGGATGTTTACTCTACCTTATCAAGCATTTATAAATACTTTTAACATTTCTAGGTGTTTGTAGTATATTTTCAGATTGTCTAATTCAAAATACTGCATTAGAAGAAATTTGAAGCTACTCAAACAGCCTGAGTTCAAATTCTGACACCTCCCCAGCAATATAATCTTTGGCCAGGTACTTAGCCCCTCTGAACATTCTCCAGGCATGACATAGGGAGATTAATACCTCAAGGACTTGTTGTGAGATTGCGTTATTATCAAGGGTAAAGCTCAAACACCTTAATATGGTTTACAAAGTTCTGAACAGAGCCCTGCCAAAGACTTCAGCCTGTTCTCACACTTCCCAGACACACTCCATTATAATAAATTACATGTACATCATAAATTATTCCCCTCTCTAGCTTCTAAGCCTTTAGACATAGTGTTCCTTTTTTCTGAATCTTCTCCTCCCCTGTCCACTCTCCCTTACTAATCCTTCATACCTCAATTTAGATATCAATTTCTCTAGGAAGTTGTCCCCACTGATTCCCAAACCTGGATTAGATCTACTGAGAGTCCCAGGTCACCTATGACATCTTGCATTTGCCCATCATAGCACTCAACAGCCTGTTTACTTGTCGAAACGTTACTTGAGGGGAAGGTTTTTTGGCTGTTTTGTTCACTGTTGTGTCCCTAGCTCCTCACAAAGCCTGGCACTCAGCTCAGTACATGGTAGCTATTGTGTTTATCAGCACCTCCATCTGTCATAATTCTCAAATGTCTAATTGTTGTATAAATAACCCTTAAGTATGCCAAGAAGCTTAGAGTTCAGTTACGAGACTAACAAGGGCATGCATTGTGTCAGAGCCACATTTCAGGCCTTTGATTTTCACTTGCTCAGTCATTTACCCTTTTTACACTAGGAACTAACCCAGGAGTGTGATGAAAAGAAATCCCAGTATGATAGCTGTGCAGCAGGCCTCGAAAGCAATCGGTCCAAATTGGAACAGGTAAGAAGACAGTTTTTAGTTGAAGAATTTAGCAAACACTGTGTGCATATTTTCACTATACCAGTGTCAAAAGATTCCTGTATCTTTTCCCTCATCCCCTGAGTCTGTCTCCTGGTTCCAGAGATCTTTATTTCTTCAGACTCAGTATGTGCACCCTGAACTCTCCATCTGCACCGCTACCACCACATCCAGGCCCCCATCCTGTCTTCCTAGATGCCCCAGTAACCCAGCGCCTGCTCTCCCACTTCCACTCCTGCCTTCCTTTGGTTTGTCCTCCAGAGAGCAGCCAAAGAGACCAGAGTAAAACTTAGGCCACCCTCCAATGTCTTCCTGTTGCACTTAAAACCCAACTTTCAAACTTAGGTCTCCCAGGCCCCACCTGCCTCGGGAACTCTACATCCTTGTGCTCTGCTCCTCCTCCGAGGGGATCCAGCCACACCGGCAGTCTACTTGTTCTGCAAACAGGCCAACCTTGTTTTCTGCATGCACTCTTCTCTCTCTGGACCCCCATCTCTTTGCTTTGATCTCTATTTCATCATCCCAGTCTCACCTAAATATCACCTCCTCCTAGAGATCTCCCCTGATCACCCTATCTAATTTTGCCTGCTCAGTCACCCTATCACATTCTGCTGAATTTTCTTCATCGTATTCATCCCCATCAAAAATGACCTTCATTATGTGTCTCCTTGTTATGTCTGTTTCCTCTTCTTCAATGAGAGCAGGGACTTATTTGTCTGTTCACTGCTGTGTCCCAGCACCTGACACAGAGCTGGGCATACAGTAGGTATGTAATAAATGAATAACTGAACGTGCAATGTTAGGGTCCTATGAGTCGTCTCTAGAAAAGATTGCAGCCTTGTCTGTTACAGTAAACAGAGTTACAGTTGCAGAAGAGGAAATGACTGCTGGCATTTCTTTTGTTGTGCATTCAGTCATCCTCTCTGCATCCGACTATGCTTTCAGCATGGTGCCCATTTAAAATGATGTGTTTGTTGTAGGAAGTCAGAGGACTCCGTGAAGAATGTCTTCAAGAAGAAAGTAAATACCATTATACAAATTGTATGATTAAGGTGAGACAAAGAAAGGGAATCACAAACTTTCCTGAGATTTTTCTGTATCAAGAACTTAACTTAAAACTTAGTCTTTCCACTTAGAACCTGGAAGTACAACTTCATCGCGCTGTTGATGAGATGAAGGCATATGTCTCTTCTGACCAACAAGAAAAAAGAAAGGCAATTAGGCAAGTAATTTTGTTGTTTTTTATACTGAGTTACTTAATGTTTCACCTATAGAAGTTTTTTTGTTGGAAGAGGGATAGAGAGCTAGAAACATCGATGAGAAAGAAACATCGATTCAGCTCCCTCCTGCACACTCCCCACTGGGTATGTGCCCGCAACCAAGGTACATGCCCTTGACCGGAATCGAACCTGGGACCCCTCAGTCCGAAGGCCAACGCTCTATCCACTGAGCCAAACCGGTTAGGGTCACCTATAGAAGTTTTATAAATATAGTGGAACCTCGGTTCTTGGACTTAATTTGTTCTGGAAGGCTGTTCGAGAAACGGTTTGTTTGAAAGCCGAATCATTTTCCCCCATTAGAAATAATGTAAATTGAATTTATCCATTCCAGACCCCCACATTATTCCCTGTTTTAACTTTTCTTTTATACAGTACCTGTCTAATGTACTATTTAATCTATAAATAAACACTTCTCTTCTTAAATTTATGAAACCAACCCGTGCTAGCCTTAAAAGAATTTTTCATATATCACTGCCTCCCACATGCTATCTGTCACCTGCTAACTGCTTTTCCTTGATCCAATTAACAACAGGCTTTCTACCTATTCATTCCCTGTGATTGTTGTTTTGTGAGCACTTTCACACCCTTAGCAACCTTAGCACTCTTGACAGCCGCTTTGTATTTTAAAATTGTGCTAATCGTGGGTTTCTGCCAGCAACAAAAGCATTCTATCCTGCCCTAACTGGTTTGGCTCAGTGGATAGACCGTCGGCCTTTGGACTGAAGGGTCCCAGGTTTGATTCTGGTCAGGGGCATGTACCTTGGTTGCGGGCACATACCCAGTGGGGAGTGTGCAGGAGGCAGCTGATCGATGTTTCTAACTCTCTATCTCTTCCCTTCCTCTCTGTAAAAAATCAATAAAATATATTTAAAAAATAAATAAATTAAATAAATAAATAAAAAGCATGCTATTCTATGTTTATTGCCTTCATTCTATACCTCAACTTTTTGTCATGCTGAGGTATAGCATGAAAAGGTTGTCAGGTCAAAAGCTGAAGTTTTAGTCCACAACTGAGACATTTTTTCCCGGTGAACAACTTGGTTGAGAACTGAACTGTTCATGATGGGAGACATTTGAGAAACGAGGTTTGACTGTAAAATGAAGTTATGAAATTTGGAGTACTTAAATAAGTAGATACTAAGATATTATTAAGGTTTATTTCTTGTTAAACATCTTTTGGATAGTCTAGCCCTGTTAAGTAAATAGGAATATGTATAATTTCCTTTCTTGCTTGCTTATTTTTTTTTTGTCACAAAAGATATATACAATAAAATTTGCCATTGTAACCATTTTAGGTGTACAATTCAGTGCATTGATTACATTCACATTGTTGTGCACCCATCACAACTATATATTACCAAAACTTCCATCACCATAGACAGAAACTCTTGTAATCATTAATAATTCCCCATTAATAATTCTCCCTTGTGAGAAATACATATAATTTGATAGTTTTTTTGTGTTGTTTTTTTTTTTTTAGTAAGCACTAAGGTTTGTCTGTTTTTAAAGTCCCCTGTGGCTTGGACTCTAGTCATCTGCCGGCTAATTGTACAGTGTGAGTGACTGTGTTTCAGCTAGAAACTATGTGACTGCAGTGTGCCCGCCTTCAGAACAAGGAAGCGGTGCCAATACCACTAGCCCTTATATGGTGATTCTTTTGGTCATCATAGCTTGCAGCAAACTGTAATAAATCAAATGCTGCCTTACAAATACATTTAGAGTTGAATTGCTAGCTCGGATAGAATACAGTAATTGAACAAGATACACTTTCTTTCCCCCTAGCACGCTTCAGATGTTTTGCTTTTATCATCCAGTAAGAACTCAAAATGTAGGATTCATATTTATTCTAGATTGCAGTTGAGATTTCTAGTGGCATGTACATTAATGTTAGAGGAAGGAATCTAAAACTGGGAACGTCTTGGCAGAGTCTAAATTTTTTTTATATATAATGCACTGAAATGCAAGCCAGACTGAAGATATCCTATAAATAGAATGTTTTTCTAATACTATAACATACTAAACACATTAAATGTACTTATTCAGATTCTTTCATTGAATATAAACTTAGCTCAAATAAATCTATGTGGTCAATGCTAATATTTCAAAAATGTGAGAACTTAATTTTGTTCTTGAAAAATGAAATGTTAGAAATTAAGTTCTATTTCTTTCAAAATTACCAATATAAGTAATATAGAAGGAAATATTGATACTGAACTATTGGTTTCCTGATCAGTTTTCCTCATCATCATTTTTTTAATTAAATGTTTATTGTTCAAATTATCCCAGTTGTTCCTCTTTTTTCCCCCCATAGCTCCCCTCCACCCGGTTCCTACCCCAACCTCTGCCCTTACCCCCCCACACTGTCCTCATCCATAGGTGTACAATTTTTGTCCAGTCTCTTCCCGCACCCCCCACACCCCTTTCCCCCTGAGAATTGTCAGTCCACTCCCTTTTTATGCCCCTGATTCTATTATATTCCCCAGTTTATTCTGTTCATCAGATTATTTATTCACTTGATTTTTAGATTCACTTGTTGATAGATATGTATTTGTTGTTCATAATTTTTATCTTTACCTTTTTCTTCTTCTTCCTCTTCTTAAAGAATACCTTTCAGCATTTCATATAATACTGGTTTGGTGGTGATGAACTCCTTTAGCTTTTTCTTATGTGTGAAGCTCTTTATCTGACTTTCAATTCTGAATGATAGCTCTGCTGGGTAAAGTAATCTTTTTTTTTATTGCTTAAAATATTACAAAGGGTATTACATATGTGTCCTTGTTTTTTCACCACCCTTGACAATCCCCTGGCCTCCCCTACCCCCCAGTGTCTTATGTCCATTGGTTTTGCTTATATGCACGCATACAAGTCCTTCGGTTGATCTCTTACCCCCCTCCCTCCTGCCCCCCAACCCTCCCTGGCCTTCCCACTGCAGTTTGACAATCTGTTTGAGGCAGCTCTGCCTCTGTATCTATTATTGTTCAAAAGTTTATAATGGTCTCTATTATCCATGAATGAGTGAGATCATGTGGTATTTTTCCTTCATTGACTGGCTTATTTCACTTAGCATAATGCTTTCCAGTTCCATCCATGCCATTGCAAATGGTAAGAGTTTCTTCTTTTTTACAGCAGCATAGTATCCCATCGTGTAGATTGTTCCTTCTTTTAAGGCTAGTAGGGGTTGGTTTCATAAATTTAAGATGGGCACTTAGGCTGTTTCCAGATCTTAGCTATGGTGAATTGTGCTGCTATGAACATAGGGGTGCATATATCCTTTCTGATTGGTGTTTCTGGTTTCTTGGGATATATTCCTAGAAGGGGTTCACAGGGTCAAATGGGAGTTCCATTTTTAGTTTTTTGAGGAAACTCCATGCTGTCTTCCATAGTGGCTGCACCAGTCTGCATTCCCACCAGCAGTGCACGAGTGTTCCTTTTTCTCCACATCCTCTCCAGTACTTGTCGTTTGTTGATTTGTTGATGATAGCCAGTCTGACAGGTGTGAGATGGTACCTCATTGTTGTTTTGGGTAAAGTAATCTTGATTGTAGGTTCTTGCTATTCATCACTTTGAATATTTCTTGCCACTCCCTTCTGGCCTGCATAGTTTCTATTGAGAAATCAGCTGACAATCTTATGGGTACTCCCTTGTAGGTAACTAACTGTTTTTCTCTTACTGCTTTCAAGATTCTCTTTTTGTCTTTTGCTCTTGGCATTTTAATTATGATGTGTCTTGGTGTGGTCCTCTTTGGATTCCTTTTGTTTGGGGTTCTCTGAGCTTCCTGGACTTATAAGTCTATTTCTTTCACCAGGTGGGGGAAGTTTTCTGTCATTATTTCTTCAAATAGGCTTTCAATATCTTGCTCTCTCTCGTCTTCTGGCACCCCCATAATTCGGATGTTGGTTCCCTTGAAGTTGTCCCAGAGGCTCCTTATACTGTCTTCATATTTTTGGATTCTTTTTTCTTTTTGCTTTTCCGGTTGGGTGTTTTTTTTTGCTTCTTCGTATTTCAAATCTTTGACTTGATTCTTGCGATCCTCTAGTCTGCTTTTGGATCTCTGTATAATATTCTTTATTTTAGTCATTGTATGCTTAATTTCTAGTTGGTCCTTTTTCATATCCTCAAGGGTCTCACTAGATTTATCGAGGGTCTCACTAAATTTATTGGCGGTTTCTAGAAAATTCTTGAAAAACCTTATAACTGTGGTTTTGAACTCTATATCCAGTAGTTTGCTTTCCTCCACTTCTGTCATTTGTGACCTGTTTCTTTGTCTCCGCATTTTGGCTGCTTCCTTGTGTTGATAGAGTGGCTTTCTGTGCTAGGTGTCCTATAGGGCCCAGTGGCTCAGCCTCCCCAATTTCCTGAGGTGGACACTCTTGACGTACCCCTTTGTGTGCTTTGTGCACAGTCGTGTTGTAGTTAAGCCTTGATGGTTGTGTATCACTGGGAGGAATTGACCTCCAGGCCAATTGGCTGTGAGAATCAGCTGTGTCTGCAGTGGGAGAACTTCTGTGCTGGAGACACCCTTATGGGGCAAGACTTGCTTCAGTGGAGCTTTGGTGCTCACTGAGTCTGCCCCCTGAGTGTGTCCCTTATGGATCTGAGGAATTGTAATCTGGATGGTCCCACTCTGACCACTGGGTACACTGGCTCTTGGGTCTAAGGAGGTACTAATTTAGCCTCTGCCAGCAAGAGCTACGGAGAGATCTGCAGATTCCTCTTCTTTGTTTGGGGTTTGGAGGTGCCCAGATGAGGCCCAGCTGTGAAGCAATGCAAGCTGCTGTGGGGCCTTGGGCCTTCTTTAGGATGTTCTGGGTCTCTCTGACCCAGCTGCAGTTTGTTAGGTAATTTTAGATTGCAAAGGGCCAGTCCATTCATAGGCAAAAGCCTCTGCGCACAGCTTGGGTGGGGTGGGGTCTCAGGGAATCAACAGGGCGGAGCAAACAGCTATGGCTGATCCTCAGCCCTGCCCTACGAGGCCCCTGGTCTCAGTGTCCCGCGGTAATCTCTGCAAGCACCTCTGAGAGAAAGCCGCCCTCGAGTTCCGCCCGATGCCAGACAGTCCAGTTTCTCCCCGTATGAGTCTGGGTCCTCAGAGTCTTGCCCGGAACTGGAGTTCAGAGCAGTTGGGAGCTTGTGTTTCCCTCCCGATTGAAAAAGACAACCGTGTCCTCAGTTGCCAGCCCTTTCCATGTGCACCTCTGTACCTCTGCACTTTACTTCCGCACCTCCTCTGAGTCTCAGTGTGCTTTGCTCTTTCCTTCTAGTTGTAGAATTTCCACTCAGCCAGCCTTCCTGTGGTTCTGGATGATGTCCGTTTTGTCTTTTCGTTGTATTTTTTTAAATATATTTTATTGATTTTTTTTACAGAGAGGAAGAGAGGAATAGAGAGTTAGAAACATCGATGAGAGAGAAACATCAATCAGCTGCCTCCTGCACACTCCCCACTGGGTATGTGCCCGCAACCAAGGTACATGCCCTTGACTGGAATCGAACCTGGGACCCTTGAGTCCGCAGGCCACGCTCTATCCACTGAGCCAAACCGGTTAGGGCTCGTTGTATTTTTGAAGTGGTTGTGCGAGGCAGCAATTTCAGGTGTTTACCTATGCTGCCATCTTGGTTTTTTCCTCCTCATCATCATTTTAAAAATTATTATAACCTTTATCATTCTTTAGTTTCCCTATAGAAAAATATTAGGCCCTGACTAGAGTCATACATTATAAGAATATTATTAATTTAATAGAGTTACTATACTCTTAAACTCACTGATACATGTTTAAAATATTATTACTATTATAGACAAAATATTTTTATTATTTCATTTTCTACTTTTGTGGTACTTTTTGGTTTTGAAAGATTGCGAATTTGAATTTATTTAAAGAGATAGCATGTTTTATTTCAAAGTACTAGAGAGGAACTATAAAATTGGTTTCTAACCTAATTTCCCCAGTCCCTAGTTTTGTTACCTTGAGCACATCACTTCCTCATTATGTAAGATAAGGTAAACAATGTATACCACAGAAGATCAAGTTGAATGTGTGTGCAGCAGTGCTTGGAAATAGCATAGTATGAGTTCTTGCAGCATAAGGACCACTATCTGTCCTATTTGCTTCTTTTTTTTTTAAAATATGTTTTTATTGATTTTTTTAGAGAAAGAAGAAGGGAGAGGGAGAGAGAGAGAAACATTGATGATAAAAACACATCGATCAGCTGCCTCCTGCACGCCCCCTACTGGGGATTGAGCCTGCAACCTGGGTATGTGCCCTGACCAGGAATCGAACCCTGACCTCCTGGTTCATAGGTCGACACTTGCTGGGGCTGACCAGCAGACTGTGAGTGATGGGTGAATGATTACTCTGACACACGTTTCTGTGAAACAGAGGGCTAAGGGACTGCTTGGGTTGAGAAACCAAACAGCCCCATTCGCCTGCCTCCTTAGGCCTTTATTGTAACAATAGCTTGATCTAAAACTAACTATTAGACACTATCAGTAGGGTAAGCATCCTTGAGAAGACACATGCATCTGTAGTGTCCTTTAAGCAAGGACTTCTAAAGACTAAACATAAAGATGCCAATAAAACACCTGGGGGCTCAGACTTGTTTGGAAAAGGCAAGGCAGGGGCTGCCACCTTTGGCAAGGTCCACCAAGAGGCCCCTTGACCTCTTGGAGACTCCTCCTTACAGACTTTTCAACCAAGTCCTATGATTCCCCACAGATACTCAACCACTGAGCCACACCTATCTGGCCTGTTTGCTTCTTGAAGCCCCAGGGCATGCTTGGTACATAACAGGTGCTGCGTAATTATCTCTCAAATAAATTAAAATTATGGATTAATGTCATGGGAAAAGAGTATGAGCCTGTTGATTTCTTTTCTTTAAATACACACACACACACACACACACACACACATATCAGAGAGGAAGGAAGAGGGAGAGAGGGATAGAAACATCAATTATGAGAGAAAATCATTGATCGGCTGCCTCCTGCACACTCCCCACTGGGGATCGAGCCCGCAACCTGGGCATGTGCCCTTGACTGGAATCAAACCTGGGAGCCCCAGTCCACACAGGTCAATGCTCTATCCACTGAGTCAAATCAGCGAGGGCGAGCCTGTTGATTTCTTGATAAAATATCAATGGAAATTCTAAAACAATGTGGACATTTCTCAGGCCTAGGGTAATAAATGAAATATTTAAAGCAATTTGAACTATAACCATGTGTTCTTCTTAAGCTAGTATGTCATTTACATCTTCCTGGCTATTTTTTCACTGGAGAGCTGGAAAGGCAAACAGTTTGACGTAGTGTCTCATAAATTCTAAGAGCAAAATGAAGGTCCATCAAGATTGTGTTTATCCCCTCACTTCTGTGCCCAAATTCTACCTTCACTTCAGCTCTATAAGCACATGGGGTCCTTTTGACTGACATTGTTTCTATTCTAATCACATTCACCTCCCTTTTTGCAGAAATGCAAATCTTCCTTCACTTAGACTGCTAGGGTTTCTCTTGTGATCTGTGATTTCTTAGATTCTCAGTTTTGTGTTGTCTAATTTCTTTGTAAATACCTACTATAGTGTAGTTTACACAGAAACCTAGTATTTTTTCCATCCAAATTTGAGGTCTAAAGTCTCTCTTCATCCTTTAATCTTTGTCCTTAATAGTTTAAATCTCACTTTTTGTCTTATGTAGTATCAAGATATAATTATACTTTTGCTGAAAAATGTAATACAGCCCTGACCAGGTTTGCTCAGTGGATAGAGCATCGGCCTTTGGACTGAAGGGTCCCAGGTTCGATTCCAGTCAAGGGCATGTACCTTGGTTGCGAGGCAACTGATCGATGTTTCTCTCCCATCGTTGTTTCTAACTCTCTATCCCTCTCCCTTCCTCTCTGTAAAAGAAAATCAATAAAATATATTTTTTTAAAAATGTAATACAAAGTTATTTGTATTTTTACATTAAAATTTTGCAGTTTTTGTTAGATTACAAAAGAAATACAAAAAGTAACCATTATGAAATATAGTACACAAAAATGGAATGTTGTCCACATTGCCATGCCTCAGAAATGTCTAATGTTAATATTTTGATGTACATTATTCCATGTTTTTTTCCCATGCATTTGCTACTGTGTGTGTGTGTGTGTGTGTGTGTGCTAGCAAGTGCATGGGAAATTTTTTTATGTGTATACAAAAATAAAATTAAACTACACATACAGTTTTTCTCTTAATAGTTTATCTAGAATTCTTTCCACTTTGGTATTTATAGAGCTACCTCATTCTTTTTTATAGCTCTCTATTATTCCTTTAAACAGAGTACTATAATTTATTTAAACATTTCCCCATCTATCAGCTTTCGTTTGTTTGCAGATATTCACTGTTATAAACAGTGGTGAAGTAAATGGTTTTTGTTTTTATCTTTATTTTATGAGAGTTTTTTTGTAGCATGACTTCCTAGAACTGGAATTTCAGGGTTAGATGCTATCTAGCGTTTATTTTAATATATATCCTTTCTCCCTTTTGCAAACCTCCTCAAAAACAAAGTAATTTAAGCAAATGGCTTGCCATTGCTTTAAGGGTAGATTACTAAGAAGTAGTACTTAACATTTTAATTCTCTTAATTCTATGCGATGTTTTGTCTTTTTTCCCCTTAAATTATTGTTTACTCTAGTGTACTTCTAAAAACTGACTAAGGATGAGGAAATGAAATATTTGATAATGGGTTTTCTTCTGACTCCAGTACTCTAAATTTCATTGTTTAATATATTTAGGTAGATACATTAATGTTTTATGTTCAAATCAATTGAAGTTAAATTATTATGTTGACTCTCTAGGGAACAGTATACCAAAAATATTGCTGAACAAGAAAATCTTGGAAAGGTAAGAATTTTTTATTTATTTTAGTTACTTATTTACTTTTAATATATTTTTATTGATTTCAGAGAGGAAGGGAAAGAGAGTGATAGAAACATCAATGATAAGAGAGAATCATTCATCAGCTACCTCTTGCACGCCTTACACTGGGGATCGAGCCTGTAACCCGGGTATATGCCCTTGACCGGAATAGAACCGGGACCCTTCAGTCCGTTGACCCTCTATCCACTGAGCCAAATCAGTTGGGCTATTTTTTTTTTAATATGTCTAATTCAGTTTTCCAATACATGGTTATGACATTGTCATTAATTTTTAAAAGATTTAGTACAGTTTTCCTTTTGTTCATCCTCACTGGAGGATATTCTTCCATTGATTTCTAGAGAGAGTGGGAGGAAGGGGTAGAGACACATCAGTGTGATAGACACATATCAATTTGGTCGTCTCCCGCACAAGCCCTGGCCAGGGCCGAGGACCCAACCCACAACCGAGGCACATGCCTTTGACCGGACTCAAACCAGGGACCCCTCAGTCCGCAGTCCGAAGCTCCATCCACTGAGCCAAACCAGCCAGGGCTTTCATACAGTTTTCAAAGGGAAATGGGATCCTTCTTAAGCCTTTTTAAAGATATAGATACTTCCTTGGGAATTTAGTTTTATGAAAGTGAAGGCACAACCCTGGCTAGTGTGGCTCAGTTGCTTAGAGCATTATCTGTAGACTGAAAGGTTGTGGGTTCATTTCCAGGTCAGGGCACATACCCAGGTTTTGGGTTCAATTCCCGGTCAGGAATGTGTGGAAGGCAACCAATCAATGTGTCTCTCTCATATCAGTCTCTCTCTCTCTCTCTCTCTCTCTCTCTCTCTCTCCCTCCCTCCCTCCTTCTCCCTCTTCCTCTCCCTCTCCCTCCCTCCCTCCCTCTTTTTTCCCTCCCTCTCACTCTCCCTCTCTTCCACTCTCTAGAAATCAGTGGAAAAAATATCCTCGGGTGAGGAGTAACCAAAAAATAATGAATTAATTATATATGAAAGTCAGTTGCATTCATAAGTTAAAGGTTTCAAATACATGTGGGTGTGAGGCAAATTAAACTTAATATTTCTGATACAGTACCCACATCCTGTCTTTGGTTCTTTAAATAACTTTTATAGATTGTTAGGATTTTGACAAGGAAATTATTCCAACAATATAAGAAAAGTTACAGTTTAAGTAGCAACTTAATCTTAAAATCATGCTCAGAACTTTTAAAATTCTTGATCTCTTTGTTTTAGTTTATGAGGATAAAAATATTTTTTGTAAGATACTTTCTTTGTAACATAGACTTAAATAGGTGTATTAGCATGCCAGGTATTGTGTCAAAAATTTGCTGGCTATATTTAAATTATATTTTCTTAATTCTATTTTGTTTCCTATTGCTGATTGCTATTACCTTTGCTTTCATTAGCCATAGCTGAGAGGGCAGTTTTTAGTAAGTGGTTTGAATCTGGTCCTCAGCTTAGTTTAGCCTCTTATTTGGGCAAGTATCAACTACCAGTCTTCTCATTGGTGTCCTTAGATCAACCAGTAGCTCAGTTATATCCTAAAAGAGGGAAAGATGGGGATGCCTCTGTGTAGTCTGTTTGTGTCTTTGCTTGCTTTTCTGTTTTTCTTGATGATTTCCCATGCTCGGTGTGAGTGTATTTCTGTCACTGTTCCCTCATGAGCGCTGTCATCTGCTCTGTTTCCTCTGCTCTCCTTCCTTTCTTGCCTCTCTTCGTCTCTGACTCTGTGCTACCCCTCCTTTCAGTCATTCTTCCTCAATTGGTCACAATATAGACCCAAAGTACATTTTTACAATTTACTGAAAAATGTTCTTATTCCCGTTTATAATTTGAGTCAGTGAGTAGAAGTTTTAGTAGGTGGAACCGTATCAGTTATTAGTAACAAAGATAATTCTAATAAGGATTTGGGCCGATTTAATAGTGTACTTTTTTTAAAAAAATCACTAAACATTCTCCTTTAGAAATATATGCATACATAGAGCATATACTGAGTCAGGAAAGAATACACTATTTAATAATAACATAACACATGATAGTTTATCATGTATTTTTTATATCTATTACATCATATGAAAAAAAACCTTATAAAGTAAATCCTATATAATAAAAGGCTAATATGCAAATTGTCCCCTTGACCAGGAGTTCGACCAGGGGGCAGGGCCAGCTGGCCAACTGCTCGTGGTTCCTCCCCCCGGCCAGCAGGCCGGCTGGACCCCACCCATGCACAAATTCGTGCACTGAGCCTCTAGTACTTTCATAAGTATCCCCTCTTATTGGCCTTAACTGACCATTTAGAAAACGGGAGTTTATAGGCATTCAGTGCCTTACTTAGAGCTTATGGCAAAGCCAAGGCTGAAACTCAAGTCTTCCAACTCCCAAATCTGTGTCGTTCTTTCAGTTCCAGTTTTCTGACTGCCTTTATTCCCTCCCGCTTTCTTTTATGTTTTTGTGTTGGTTTCTTTAACTGCAAGTTCTCATACGTCAATGGTAACTTTATTTAACTTGTATAACCTTAGTTTTCATACTTCATAGAAGAACCTGATTCAGTTGACTATTATTCATGAACTAGAGGCCCGATGCACGAAATTCGTGCAAGAGTAGGCCTTCCTTCTCCCAACTGCTGGCACCAGCTTCCCTCTGGCACCCAGGACCCAGGCTTCCCTCCAGCCCTGGCTTTATCCAGAAGGTCGTCTGGAAGGACGTCTGGTCTATTTAGCATAATATGCTTTTATTATTATAGATTGTACAAGGCATAGCATATTCTTCTGATTATGGCAATAGAAGTAAATCCCTGTAACTGAGATTTAATTATTCTTGATTTTTTTTTTTTTTTTTTTTTTACTATAGAAACTTCGGGAGAAACAAAAAGCTGTACGAGAAAGTCACGGTCCAAATATGAAACAAGTGAAAATGTGGCGTGATTTTGAACAATTGATGGAATGTAAGAAACAGTGCTTTCTGAAACAACAAAACCAAACTTCCATCGGTCAGGTAATTCAGGAGGGAGGAGAGGACCGGCTGATACTCTGAATTCATGTGTCGCCACTCGGGGTTTTAGCTGACACAACTTCTATAAGCATACTCCCGTGGTGTATTTCTTTTCTTGAAAGTGGTTTGTGCAACATTGTGCTTTCGGATTAGCCATTCCCTATTAAGCTTTTTTGGAAAATAATGTTAAGACAACAACAGATTTAGGTTTTAAAGTTTTTAATATGAAAAAAAGGCTTTTATTTTTGCTTAGTTTAGACATCAGGGGAGTCTTCTGAGTTTTATGAGATGGGAGATGAAGTTTACTATATGTAAATGTAAACATATGTCCATTAAGAAACATGTAGTTTTTTTTAAATGTAGTAACCCAATGGCTTAATGTTTTTCTTAATCTTTTTTTAACTTTAGAAGAATCTTTTAGGAACTAATATCTCTTGTTTTGAAGAAACATTTATCTGAAGTTCAGCAATTCCTACAGTTTCACTTCAGTTTCTTTTTCTTCTGTCAAATTCAAGAAAATTTAGTATTTTGAATAACATTCGTATTACTTAAAGGCAATAAAACTTGGTGTACATATCATGGCTATTTATTTAAAAATTAATATAGTTGTGTCAAAATTTATTTTTTAAGTAACAGTTATAGTATGTATTAAGTTTAAGGATTATCACTTATTTTCATCAAAAATCTAAAATAGTACTTAGGTCTTGGGAACTGTTATTTTAAATATAAAAAATGTCACAGAATACAGATGTTATCATGTGCTAAAACATTAGCACAGGATTCCAAGTGAAATTCAAGACTTCAAAGTGCTTCTAGTCTCTGCTTCATCTAGACAAGGTATTTGAAGATTCCTTTGATTTTTGCTTAAAAAAAGATATTAAATTTATATGCCACCATTTGTTTCATTTCAACTTTCAGATACATTTCAAAATGTTTTTCCTTTAGGTTTGGACACTCAAATATGAAATTGTTAGCATGTCCATCGTAGGTTAATTAGTTCTTTTTAGCTATCTTAAGGAGTGCAGGGGGGAGAGATTAATGTAGAAAAAAATTGTTTCTACTCCTGCTCAAAATATACACCCGTTGATTATAGCTTTGCATCTTTGTTCCCAAATGTGTCCTACTTGTATTTTTGTTTGAAAGTTTCTTTCTTGGTAATCAGAGAAACTTACTAGCATGGAGATTATTGGTAATTATAGAAGCTATCCCAAGAATCATTTACCAGGTAAGTGTAGAAGGAAACTTCTGACAAGTTTTAAGAAACAACGCATTTCTATGTTACTAAATGGTTTGATCTGGTCTTCAGCTTACTGGAGCCTCCTAGTTGGGCAGATATCAACCACCAGCCCCCTCCTTTGTGCCTTTAGCTCAGCTGTTAGATCAGCCACACTCTAAGAGAGTCAAGGCTGGGTTTCAATGTGTGGAAACAAACCCTTCTTAATTCACTGGTCAGGTTTTGAACATTGAGGTAGACATGTTTGTTCAGTGTTAGCTGCTGGCTTGTTATTGTTAAGTAGTAAGTGATTGATGTTCCTTGAACGAGAGCATGAATTCCTTTGCATATATTAGAAAAAAGACCAGATACCCTTTACAGAAACGGCATTTTATTTCCCAAAGGAAAGTCTACTTATAAAATGATTAAGCCTTGTGTTTAATTTTTTAGCCTTTACTATCTTTTGGTGCTCTTCTCTTCATTTTTCACATTGTTAACAACAGATACTCCAAGGAATGCTTTTAATTCTGACTTGATTATTGCTTGCCATTTTATTCCACACCGAAAGAGTATCTGGATTAAACACTAAGGCAGCCTCAAAATTACTTTAACTGAAGCAGAACATCATTATTGCTTCAAGAAAAGCAAATTGGGAAAAAAAAAAACCCTAACAGTACAAAGTTATTTATAGTTTTTATGTAACATTGGACATTTAGTAATGCAGCTTAATGGGTTTGGTACAGTGACTTTCCCACTCATGTCCAGATTTGATTGTAACATTAAACAGCGTTGACTAGCTCTAACTGTTTTGGACAGCTGGCACTAACAGAAGAAGAGCCTATTACATTTTTCCTTCAGGACGGATGCTCTAGCTGGCTAGTTGATGAAAGTACTTAATAGTTTTGGAAAATAATCTGTCTTCCACATGATGGCCCAAATAAAGGAGAAAAATGTAGCCTGCAAAACCTGCTTCTATGTTCACACATTTCCTTGTCCTGGGACTTAGTGCTGCCAACCATTGCATGAGACTCACTATATAAACTGTAAATTCCAAAGGCCATTGCTTATCTTGTTTTCTGCGTCGGTTCAGGAAATAATCCAATTTTAAAGATTGTCCTTTAAGAAGAATTTTATAATAGGATAGTATCTTGTCTGTTCTAAATCTGTTACCAACCAAATCCAAGATCATGGATTTTCCAAGTCCAGAGAATATACCAGCAGGGTCTTAGCACACTGTCTAAAGACCAGTGGAGCCCAGCCAGCATCAACTTATGAACCAGAAGGTCACAGTTTGATTCCCAGTCAGAGCACATGCCTGGGTTGCTAGCTCGATCCCCAGTATGGGGCATGCAGGAAGCAGCCGATCAATGATTCTCTCTGTTCATTAATGTTTCTATCTCTCTCTCTCTCTCTTCCTTTCTGAAACCAATAGAAATTATACTTTTTAAAAAAAGGCAGATGGAAGTCCAACCAGATCTCAGGAAATTGCAGAGCCCTTAACTTTCTTCTTTAGATTAATACTTTCTATCATTTTGCTTTAATTCAGCGGGCAGCAATAATAAAAGAAGTCATTTCAGTAACCTGTCAAATAAATCTAAGTGTATTATTCTATCTAATTCATTTATATAACATATATAAAACTTCTGGAAAATTTTCCATTCTGCATTTTCCAAGTATGTTTGTTTGTTATCTTTTTAAGCTAACATGATAAAAGGGCAATTGGAGTAAAATAAGAGACTGAATATGTTGCTCAAACTAAAAATATATAAATTTGCCAATTTCTTCTGAACTTGAAACTATGCACAAATGGGTAGCTTGCCAAAGCTGCCTTTACAAAGACAGATCAAGTTTGTATTGGAAAATGAGTTCGTATGGAGATGTGTGTTTTATAGAAACCCCAATAAGACAAGCATTTTCACCCAACGTTAGTGACTAATGAGTGTGAATCAAAGACTTGTTTCTACAAAGGGTTCTAGGCGCTTACATCATTCCTCTTGCTTGGCAGGAAGGAGTGTTTAGCCTTAGGGAGTGGGTAACTTTTATTCAACTCAGTTATATCAATAACTTCTCCATTGTTGTAGCGAAGGTGAGCTCTAGATTATATATGCAATGAATCCTGTTTTTAAACAATCCGTGGAAGCCAGGAGAGAAATAAAGTTACATTTTTGTTGAATATGTAACTGTTTCTCCTTCTCCTTTCCCTTTTAATGAGAGCAGTTTAGTGAGAGCTGTGGGCTGTGTGGCAGCCGGGCATGAGGTGAGTGTTTTTACCTGAGGAGGATAGAGAGGGTCATTCAAAGTTAACGGTATGTTTTCAATATTTGTCTCTCCTGTCTTAAGACAATTTTACGAAGAGAAAGTTGGCCATGCCTGTCGTTTAGTTTCACCCCATCCTTGCAAAAGAAATAAAAAACTAAAACACAGAATCCAAACAAGTATTTTTTAAAAAGACTTGGACAGCTATGCTTTCTGCTCCCGTGCTCCCCCTTTTGGCAAATTGTAAGTACTTTCTCAACAATTTCGCAATTTCCTCTCTCGAATTGCTCAGAGACTTGAGTCACCAAACTTGGTTTACTTCTGTGGAAATTCACTCTTCAGAACACAGGAAGAAATGAAAGATTCCTGTTTTTCAGTGAAAGCATTAGTTCCCACCCAGTTCAGAGTGTAACTGCAGGTTCCTGGCATGGCCACTTGCTAACACTGCACGTGAGACCTGGTAAACAGTCACAGGATCCAGAGCTTGAAAGGAACCCCTGGATGATTCATGTAATCATTTATTAGATTGGGGACTTTGAAGGCCCTCTTCCAACCTCTCCACGGTGCAGGGATCAGCACTGCAAGGCTTGTAGCACATCTCTTCCCCGCCTCAGCAGTGACCGCAGTGCAGCTCACTCCTCACGAGGGACCCTGTTCCATTGTTAGAGAGCCCAGTCCCGTTCGTTTCTTGGTCCTGAGAGTACAGCACACTCAGAGAGGAAGAAAAAAAATTTCAGAAAGCAGTTAGACAAACCAAGATCGAACAAATTTGACTTCCAGTAGCTCTATATTCATGATAATCCTAATCACAGTCGTGATGATGACGATGGTAGCAGCCAACCACTGTTGAGCACTTAGAATGAGCCAAATAGTGTCCTGATTGCTTTACCTATAAAGACTACTGTGACTCTCACACTCAGCCTACGAGGTACATACTATTATCTTCACTTTATAATGAGTAGACTGAGGCACAGAGAGGCGTCCACAGTGTTACACAGCTGACATCTACAGCAGAACGGGGGGGTCTAAGACCTGTACTCCCAACTGCTAAGCTGTACTGCGGTGTGACCCATGTCCATCTGGTTGCATCTATGCAGACAGGTCAATGTCTATTTATGAACTAGAATATGTGTGAAATTATTTTTAATGCTTCTTATAATTATTTTTTTCTTTTAATGTGTCCACTCGCTATACCTAAAGAACAAACTATACTAAGTGATTAAAAACAAACGCAACCAACTAGATGAGGGAATCATACTGAAAATGAATGTCAAGTAAATGCATAAGAGGAGTGAATAATAGTGTTAGATACAGAGCAAATGGAAGCTCTATTGGTCATAATTTAAATCTTTCTCTGTGAAAGTTTTTAAATCATATATGCCTCCTGTTGCTGGGCATTTAGATTGAGTCTAGTTTTTCCATTATGACAATGCTGCAATGAAACATAAAGATTGAAATATAATAAAATATTAAGCAAAACCACAAAGTTAATTTAATTTGGTCAAAACTAGAATCCATTGAACAGTTTTGTAGACATTTCTTGCCTGCCCCTATGAAAATGCCAAAGGTAGCACTAGCCGGTTTGGCTCAGTGGATAGAGCGTCAGCCTAGGGACTGAAGGGTCCCTGGTTCAGTTCCAGTCAAGGGCACATGCCCAGGTTGCAGGCTCGATCCCCAGTGGGGGGCATGAAGGAGGCAGCCAGTCAATGATTCTCTCTCATCATTGATGTTTCTCCCTCTCCCTTCCTCTCTGAAATCAATAAAAAAAATATTTTTTTTAAAAAAAGAAAGAAAATGCCAAGGGTAAACCAAGGAAATTAGTAAGATATTACCTGACTAATTTGAGAATGAAATGGTAAGTTCATTCACTTATATGTAGATATTGTCTTCTGTGTGCCTGACACTGTGCTAAGTGCCAACCAGAAAATGAACACGACCTGGTTTTGCCCTGAAAGAGATCCCTGTCTAAAAGACTCCAATATTATGTAGCAAAAAATGTTCAAATTCTTGTTATAGAGAAAAGAACAGGGATCTCAGAGAAAGAAGCAGTTAATTCTGACATGGGGGATGAGGGTAGAGGGAATTATGAGCTGGATTCATAAGGATGAAGTGGGATTTTGATAGGCCTAGGAGAGGGGAAGACATCAGGGTAGTTAAGGACTTGGCATGCATGTTCAGGAAGTGACGGGAAGCCTCGTGTAGCACAGTTGTTCCCCAGTTGCATGGGGGAGGGAAAGGAGTGTGCCAAGCTCTCGTGCCCTGTAATTGGATGTGCTAGCTAGACTCTATGAAAAGGTACAGTAAAAGTGTAAGGGTCCTTCTTAACCAGATTAAACAACAGTAAACATATCAAAACCTAATAGCCAAGTGCTAAATGTTGTGGTGCCATTGAATTTCCATCAAGACAGAGACCTAGGGAAAACTAAAGGATCAAAGAGGAGTCTTCATCAAAGAGGGAGAAGCGATGGGGCCTGGAAAGATGAAGAGTTGGATAGGTGAATGGGAGAGCATGAAGACAGACAGACGTAGGGCAGACGGCAGGAGTGAAATCAGCACACATTCACTGGCCCTCTCCTGCATCAAGTAAGAAAAGGCATGGCTCCTCCTTTCGGGGAACTCAGCCCAGTTATCAGGATGAGAAATGTAACCTACAGTTGAAGCAGTTTACAGCACTGGATTATCTAGTAGGCAAACAAATGCACCTCAGATTTTATGAAAGTATTTGGTATATTAAAAATCAAAGACGTTTTCATGGGAAAAATCAGAACTCAGACTTCCTTACATTCTTTTGGGGGTTTAGGGTCTCTAAGAGTTTCAGTTCAGCCTTTTGGAATGGGACCAAGAGTTAAGAGACAATTCAAAGGAAAACAGCAGCAACACTGGGCTGGAGGATCTGGGACAGCTGAAGGAGGGGACAGTACAAGTCGAAACCCTCCTAGAAGCAGGGGTCGCATTTGGCTCAGGAAGGGAGCATGAGTTCCTTGGAGAAGAGGAAGGGAATGCCCTGGGGTACGAGCCACAGTCTGGAGAGAATAAGGGAGTTGAAGCTGGGAAAGGAGGGAAATTCGATTGCTGAAGGTTTTTAGTTGGTGCGATTATGAATCATTGTCTATTTGGTATCCAGTAATCACAGTTGTGCTTAATATTCCTGCTTCCCTTTGGACCCTTAACAAAATGAGGGATTCACTCCATTACAGAGAATGACAAACTGTTGTCTTCACAGGAGACTGCTATCGTGGACTAAGTTTGGTTTGGTTTTTTTTATGACAGAGGAGAGCAGTGTAGGCAATCAGCCAGTTAGTTGTTTCATTGTATTTAGAGGAATGTGTTTTTTTTAGAATATATTTTTTATTGATTTCAGAGAGGAAGGGAGAGAGAGAAAGAGAGAGAGAGAGAGAGAGAGAGAGAGAGAGAAACATCAATGATGAGAGAGAATCATTGATTGGCTGCCTCCTGCACGCCTCACACTGGGGATCGAGCCCACAACTCGGGCCTGTGCCCTGACCGGAAATTGAACCATGACCTCCTGGTTCATAGGTCGATGCTCAACCCTGGGCCATGCCGGGCGGGCTGGGGGATGTTTTTTACACTAACTCAAAAACTCAGCGTTTAATTCTTTTATTCGGTTCTACAACTCTGTCATCTATACCCTCAATTTTTTTTGTTACATAGAACATTTTCAGATAAGTAAAAAGATCTGATCATTCCAAGGAATTTAGCTGGGAAACAGAATATTTAAACTTATATTTTTGTCGGGAGACATTTTTATAAGTTTATATGATTTCCTACATATCAAAAAATGTGAGAAAAAGATTCAGCTAGTGTTTAACTGTTCTTGATTTCTTTTTCTTGAAAGTAGGAGAAAGAACCTCTTTTTGTTGTAATAACTGCCAAGTCCCCGAGGCTAGCGCGCCCTGGCTGTTGAGGAGGCCCACTTGCTAGGGACTTGGCAATGTCAAACAAATGTTCAACTTTTATTCTGACACTTCTTGAAGAATTTGATTGAAACTATATATGTCCAGATAACACTCAGCAAAGTGCCCTTCTTGCATTTGTTTCAAGATATATTTGGAAACAAGAGAGATGACCTTGGACTCAGCTGCTTTTCCAATTTAGGACTTCTCTCGGGTCGACTGAACAATATTCCTCAACATTGAAAAGTCAACTAATGGAAAAACATTTTAGTTACTATATGCCATAAGTCCTATGGTAGAGGTTTTGTTTTTTCCCCCCTCGGCAATATGTTCTGCTTTTTAAAAGAATGATATATTTAGACCACAAACTCTATATTAGCTTTCTAACCATCTACTTCAAAATACATTTAGAAACACATTTGCTTTTCATCAGAGTGCCTTTTTGTAATCTAAATTGAGCTGTCCCTGCTTTTTAAAACATTTTAGCGTCTAAGAAATAAAAAATAACAAGCACTTAACCCTTCACCTTTGCTTTCTGGCATTCAAAGTTTGTTTCTAAGCCAGGGTTCATTGTAGCTTGATGTAAGATCTAAAAGGAGACTTTGGAGGCTCTGACACCCCCATCTAAGGTTATTGCCACCTGTCCTGATGACAATAGAAGTCCTCCTAGTCTAACCTCGAGCCTGAAAGCCAAGGTTAGCTTCCAGGTGTGTCCACATGTAGCCCATGGAGATGGATGGTTTTAACTATCATCACAGTGACATTCTTTCAGTTACCATTTTGCATATTTTGAAGGTATAAGCAGCTCCATTTTGAATTTGTTTTCACAGTCACAGGACAAGACATAGGTAACCTTTTTGATAAAGTGGCTTTACTTTTAAGCAAATAAATGACAAAGAATTATAGTCTGATCATTGTCCTAAATGGCATATTACCAGGGATAGTAATATTTTGTTTTCATATTGTTTCCTAAGATGTTATAGTTAATCAGAGAATGTATAGAGATAATTATGTTGTTAGCAACCGTCTCCAGCATGCACAATACATTTATTCCCAATTATATAGTGTGTTACATGCGCGCGCACACACAAGCACTTGGAGAAATAGAAAACACACCATATTAAAATATTTCAAAGGATCGCTTGTTATCGAGGATTCCTTGTTCCTTGATTTGGAATTGGTCCACAAGGTGAACAATTTTGAACAGGTGGTCAAACAGATTTTAAAACTATTATTAAATTAAGATACTTTTAAAGATAATCTGCCCTAACAGATAGCACAGATCTTAAATTTTTAGTTGTTACATATCATTGTATCAGTATTACTTCAAAGTTTTCTACTTCAAAAACTGGTGACTTTTATTTTTAATCTGACATTTACGCCTATATAAAAACAGGTTTTGCATGGGCGTGGCTGTCCTGTGTACATTTCCATTATTTTATTGATGTTGAACTAGCACAATTGCCACAGTCACCACACAGCCCTAATTAAGTAAATAAGAGCGCATAGGACCCAACCTAATCAATTTCCTGGTGCCAGGGACTCCTCCAGCTGCCCAACTTCTGAACTGTGCTTTTAAAAGATGGAAAAGGGGAACAAGGTGATACTCTACAAAGCATTCCTAAGATCCATAGTGCTCAAGGAAGATTTTAGTAAAGGAAAGTCCCAGAGGAAATGTAATTTTACTTTACTTACAGATTAAGTGAGTTTTGCTGAATGTTTTCATGAAACATTGTCTTTCAAATGTATGTTTTCTCATCCTTCTTCTACAATATTCTGAGCCAGAGTCTAAATAGTCCTGCATGGTTTGTGCTTGTTTGTCATTATGTTTCAGGAGCCCCTTTCTCTCTATCCAGCTCCCCTTGTGGTCTCAGATATTCTTAACCAAATGTTGATGTCCAGGAAGTATTTGCTTGAGAATGAGCATCTCTCTATCAACCTTCCTAAGACAGGAGAGATTTGTAGCAACTTCAAAGTAAATATATTTCTCTAAATTCTTTTTATCTGTGTCTTCTGGAGATGGACTTCATATTCAGCTGTCTGCAGATTTACATAGAATGTGGTTTATCCAAATATTGACAGTACCATCAAATCAAGAGCTGCTTTTTTTTTCTTATTATGCCCAAGTATCTTAACTTGATCTATTTGTTATGAAATCCAGATGTGCTTATTTAGCTGTTAACGTAAAAACATTCAAACCTGTAAAGAATTTTTGTGTTTATTTGAGCCAAACTGTTGACAATTGCCAGGAAGCAGAATCGCAACAGATTGGGTTAATGTTCTGGAGAATGGCAGTTTTTCACCTATTTTTATACATTACAATCAAAAGAGGAGATGTAAATGGGTTACATAAAATCCATAGATTAGGGAGGCAGAGAAAGCAAAGTGATGGGGGGCGGGGGGCGGACGGAGGGGGAAACCTCTGGGATTGGATAAAAAGTAAAATGATAGACACATACTTCTTTTACTTAGGGGGGTGCAGGATAGTTAACAGTCAACAATTAACATGATAACAATAACAGTGAAGGAATTTATGGTCTCTGTCCTGGCGCCCAAGCACATTTGGTTTTGCCCTGAGGGGGTCCAGACAAAAGGGAAGGTTCAAGTTACCCTGACATTTCATAGGTATGTTATCTTAGATGCAAAAAGATAGGCTCAGTTAAGGTATAGATTGACCTTGCCAGGGAAGATACTGGCCTAGGATATGACTTACCCACCATCACTGCTTTTAGTTAAAGTTTTCATTTCAGACCATCCTTTGTGGTTACTGTAGGTCTTTGAGTTTGCAAGACTGCATGTAGGCCTTCCCTGAGCTTGTCAGGTTAGCATGCGGCCCCTTTTGTCCTCATCGCAAGGCAGATCTAACATGTCCCTTGTTAAAACTCATTTTAACATCTTTCTTTTTTATTGTCTCTGACCCTCTCCATCTTCTTTCATTTTCTTTTTTGTCCTCCCTGTTTATGTGATCATTCTCTTACTGTTCAAACTTTTTCTGATCATGTCGCATATACACATTCTCTTGCCACTCTTGGAGCATCTTTCAAGAAATAGTTACCATTTTAAAAATGCATGCTGTGGTGATGGTGGTGGAACTCTGTGAATATACTGAAAACACCGAAAGTGTAAATACACTGGAAATCATTTTAAATTGGTGTATTCTATGGTATGGGAGTGATCCTATCCAATAAAGAGGGAATATGCTAATTGACTCTCATGCCATCACAAAGCTGGCTGCACCCACAGCCAATAAGGAGGGAATATGCTAATTGACTGTCCCACCATCAAAGTTGGTGGCACCCACAGCCAATAAGGAGGGAATATGCTTATTGACTGCCACACCCTCAAAGATGGCAGTGCCCACAGCCACAAGATGGCAGCGCCCAGTCCCCTCAGCTCCACTGGGGCCACACACCTGCCTCTGGAGTCCCCCTCTCCCCTCAGCCCCCCAGCCGCCCAGGGCCGCCGGAGGCTCAGGTAACCAGGACTGCCCGAGGTGCAGGCAAGCTTCGGATGGCAGCTGCCCAGCTGCCTGCCCAGGGCCGCCTGAGGTGCAGATAACCAGGGCCGGCCAGGCTTGCGCTGCCAGCAGTGGCAGCAGCAGAGGTGTGATGGGGCGTCGCCTTCCCCTGATCACCAGGTCGCCTCCCTCCACTGAGGGCTCCCAGACTGTGAGAGGGGGCAGGCCGGGCTGAGGGGCCCCCATCCAGTGCATGAATTTTCATGCACCGGGCCTCTAGTGTTAGAATAAAGCTGTTTAGACTAAAAACACATGCTCACTGTAACAAAATCCAAATAATAATCAAGGAATATTAGTTTCAAAAAATAAAAAATCCTCACCTACTTCAGTCTTCTAACTTCTCAGAGATATTTTCACAGTTAGATTTTAGACTAGTCCCTCACACAAGCACATATATGTATTTACAGTCTCTTAAAATTATATACAAAAGTGGTTATATTCACCAATCTGCAACTCACTTTTTGCACTAAACTAAATTATAATCATATATATAGAGGTAGCTAATTCTTAACAGTTACAAAGTGAATCACTATATGGATATAGTACAATTTAATTAATTGTGCAATTTAATTATTGAACATCCTTCAACATATATCTTTGCAACCTTATGCAAGTATATCTATAAGAAAAAATCTTAGAAGTGCAATTATTGGATTCAGAAGTGTGTGCATTTAAAATTTTGATGGATATTGTCAAATTGCCCTCCAAAAAGCTGGTGACAATTTGTAATTCCATCCATCATGTATGACAGGAACTTGTTTGCGGTCCCCTGGCCTATGAGTGAGGTTGAGTTTTATGGCCTATTTTTAAAGGTCTTATGTGATATTTTTCCTAATGGAAAAGTCCATAATGTTAACTGTAGAAGTTTTAAATAATACAGGAATAATTTGTTACCTATAATCCCAGCACCCAGAGGTTATCACCATTCACAATTTTACTTCTAGTCTTTCTATGAAATCTAGCCTGTGATTATTTTTAAGAAATGATAAAGATTGGTAAAGAAGCTTATTTTTGTATTTAAAGTACACTTTTTACAAAATGAGGTTACAGTTCAGCTACTTAGAATATTGCTCTGAGCTCTTTTGATCAAGGTGTTATATAAATATTCGATGGGCTCAGCTAGTGGAAAAATCATTAGCATTCTTTCCTTGGCACTGTCCCATCACTCACAGGATCCAGACTGGACTGGCTTTCCTTGGAGTCAGCAGGTCTTCTAGTCACGTGGACACAGAGGAATTCTGTGCCTTAAAAAATGAACACGTTTCCTTTAAATATACATATATATTTATATATGTTTATGTAGGTGTGCGCATGTATAGTTATTCTCACATGCACAGAACAGATCAGTGAGCCAAGATAAGAACATGCAGAAATGGTGGTGGACACCTGGGAACAGCCAAGTTATTCATATAGAAAGAAGGCCAGCCATCAGCCATTCGAAAACACAAGTCCTGTATGGCAATCAGATGGTTCCTTTTCTGACTCACATTTTGGACTAAAAGCATGGAATGCAGGATTGTTTCTGTTAACTACTCAGGCACAGAGGCAACTTTGATCCATAAATACTAGAAGAATGAATGAATGAATGAATGAGAAAGTGAAAGAATGTGACCTTGAGTAAATCACTTAATTGCTTGAATCACTTTGGACCTCAGTTTCTTTCTGACAGCTTCAAAGCATTATTGAAAGTGTGGACGAAGGGGCCATATGCTAACCTTACAAGCTCAGGGGAGGCCAGCATGGCAATCTTGCAAACTCAAAGATCTAAAGTAACCACAAAAGATGGTCTGAGATTAAACTTTAACTAAAAGCAGTGATGGTGGGTAGTCACCTCTTAGGCCAGTATCTTCCCGACAAGGTCAATCTATACCTTAATTGAGCTTACTGTCTTTTTGCATCTATGAAATATAGGTAACTTGTACCTTCCCTTTTTGCTGGACCCCCTGAGGGCAAAACCAACTGCCCTGAGCACCAGGACAGATTACCACAAATTCCCTCATTGTTATTGTTACCAAGTTAATTGTTGACTATTAACTATCCTGTACCCACCTAAGTAAAAGAAGTATGTGTCTGTCATTTTACTCTTTTTTTAATATATATTTTTATTGATTTTAGAGAGGAAGGGAGAGAGAGATAGAAGCATCAGGGATGAGAGGGAACCATCGATCGGCTGCCTCCTGCATGCCCTGACCAGGAATCGAACCGTGACCTCCTGGTTCCTAGGTCGATGCTCAACCACTGAGCCACGCCAGCTGGGCTATCATTTTACTCTTTATCCAATCCCAGAGGTCCCCGACCTCTTTTGCTTTCTCCAGCCTCCCTAATCTATCACCAATGGATTCCATGTAACCCACCTACATCTCCTCCTTTGATTGTAATGTATAAAAATAAATGAAAAACCGCCATTCTCCGGAGCATTATCCCAATCCATTGAGAGTCTGCTTCCTGGCAATTGTCAATAGTTTGGCTCAAATAAACTCACAAAAATTCTTTACAGGTTTGAATGTTTTTATGTTAACAAAAGTTGCTGATGTGAACTATGTAGTTAGGCCTATGATGTTTACATCTGTAATGAACATGTACATACTTTTATTTCTTGTCAATATTCCCTCAGCAATACAGGACAACAACTATTTGCATAGCGATTACATGGTATTTGGTATTATAAGTAATCTAAAGATCATTTAAATTATATAGGATGCCGAACCGGTTTGGCTCAGTGGATAGAGCATCGGCCTGCGAACTGAAGGGTCCCAGGTTTGATTCCGGTCAAGGGCATGTACCTTGGTTGGGGGCGCATCCCCAGTAGGGGGCGTGCAGGAGGCAGCTGATGGATCTTTCTCTCTCATCAATGTTTCTAACTCTATCCCTCTCCCTTCCTCTCTGTAAAAAAAACAATAAAATATATTTTTAAAATAAATAAATTATATAGGAAAATGTGCATAGGTTTTACGCAAATACTGCCATTTTACATAAGGTATGTGAGCATCCACAGATTTTGGCATCTGAGGAGAGTCCTGGGACCAATCCCCTGCGGACACCAAGGGACAGCTGTAATGTACAAAGGTGGTGGGTGAGCCCGGGAGCCCTCTCCAAGCTGATTGTCAGTTTTTACAGAGCCAGGCTCTAGGCAAGGGGGGCCCTGCTGTAGCAGCTGCCCAAATACCATCTTGGTTAACCAAGTAGAGAATAAAGTAAATATAATGCAGCTTTATCATTAGGAATAATCACCAGTATTTCTGAAGCCTCATTCTCAGTATTCAAGAATATCTCCTATAAATCTAATACTAGAACACCCATCAGGCCTAGGGCAAAGTTTATAGAAAATTGGTGTTACCATGCCTTTAACACACAAATGCATCTGTATGACTATTGCTTAAAAACAGAGCTGATGGCCCAGGAAAGCCCAGGGAATATGTATGGAATAGAAGCTATTCTCAGACTTCCAGGATTATAATGAACATCTCTTGTTGTGTGTGTGTGTGTGTGTGTGTGTGTTTTGGTGTGTTTTGGGGGGGGCGTATATTACGTCTAATTGTCAGAGCCCGTTTTAAGCAGTAGTTACATTTTGGAGTGAATCTGATGAAATCAAAATTTATGAAAGACTTGATGTATTTCTCAAGATAGTTTCGGTGACCTTTTAAGTTTGCTGAAAGAGGAAGCAAGTGCATATTATAAAAGCAGTTAAAATAAGAATACACGTGGAGATATAAAATAGTGTCAGCTCCTAGGCCTTAGGGAAGATACCTTACCTCATGACCTGGTCCCCCAAACTCCAGTTTATTTAGAAGTAAGTTTTTATAAAAACTTGACGTAAGTAGAACTATTTCTCAGTCTAATCCTTTGTAATGTAGTGCCATAAAAATAATAGACTAGCACATAAACTTGCTTTTTATTTTTCTATTTGTAACCAAAAGCATTGCATAATCAAGCAGGAACCAGGAAGTAAAAATAATCACCCAATTAAACCAAGTGATCTGTTTTCATTACTCCTGCAGGAATAAAAAATAAGGATTAAACACAGCCAGCAAGTTTCTTTGTCAAATTTGAAAATTCTTCCCATGTAAGTCATATCTTAATAGAATAAAAATGAAGTTTTTATTAAGGCTTTTAATTCAATGCTGCCCTTTCAGTATTTTTAACTGTGGTGAAAACTACAATTTAAAATTTACCTTCTTAACCATCTTTAAGTGCGTAGTTCAGTAGTGTTAATATATTCACATTGTTGTGCAATGTATTTCCAGAACGTTTTCATCTTGCAAAACTGAAACTCTTTACCTATTAAACAGCTTTCCATTCCCCCTCCCTCAGCCCCTGGCAACCAGTCTGCTCTCTGGCTCTATGAATTTGACTACTCCAGGTTCCTCGTGTAAGTGGAATCATACGATATTTATCTTTTTGTGATCAGTGTGTTTCACTTAGCCTAACGTCCTCAAGGTTCGTCCATGCTGTAGCATGTGACAGGATTTCCTTCCTTTTTTATGGCTGAACAGTCTTTTTTAATATCATTTTTATGGTACAATCTATTCTAATCTTAAACATCCTTGCCGGTATTGCCTATTAAAATGTCCCAGGAGCATGTTCAAATGCAGAATGATGAGAAGCAAGCTGAAATGCACATTTGACCTTCCAAATTCTCTTGTCAAGAAATCAAAAGAGGTGATAAAGTCATTAAACAATGTAGGACTTCCTCAGCATGAGAAAAACTATTCGATGCTAAATTAGCAGTCAGGCCTGAAAGACTTTGCAAGCCTCTTGTATGGAAGGTTTCAAGTTGTCTGTCTAGAAATGTATTTGACCCATTACAACTTTTTTGAAGAACTTTCTACTATATCTCTGCTGCCTGGGTACCTTTTTCCTTCAGGCTCTGCAGTCTTTCTAACTTCTTCAGATGGAGTCAGCTGTATTTCTGTTTTCAAATAACATTCCTTCCCTATTCTGTCAGAGCAATAGCCTCATGTCCCACTGTTCATTAAGAGAGTGCAGTGGTCACACAACCTAACAATACTCATTTTTTATTTTATTTTTTAATATATTTTTATTGATTTCAGAGAGTAAGGGACAGGGAGAGAGGGATAGAAGCATCAATGATGAGAGAGAATCATTGATTGGCTGCCTCTTGCACGCCCCCCACTGGGGTTAGAGCCCACAACCCAGACAGACATGTGCCCAACCAGAAATCGAAACATGACCTCCTGGTTCATAGGTCAACACTCAACCGCTGAGCCATGCTGGCTGGGCAATACTCATGTTTTAAAATAAGCAGAGTTCATTTTCATTCTTCCTGCTTTAACTTTTTAACAGCTATATAATGAGATATAATTCACATATAATTCAGTTCACCCATTTAAAAATGCAGTGGTTCTTAGTGTATTCCCAGAATTGTGCAACTATCACCACATTGACTTTGTGGACATTTCACCACCCTCAAAAGACGCTCTTCACCCATTAGCAGTCACTCCTCATTTACATCAGGTCCCCCAGCCTTAGACAACCACTAATCTACTTTCTACCTCCATAGATGTGCCTTCTATAAATAAAACTATGCACTGTGTGGTCATTTTGTGTCTGACTTCCTTCCATGGTATAATGTTTTCAAGGTCATCTGTGTCATAGTATGTATCATTCCTTCATTCCTTTTTTAATTTTGGAAAATATACATAACAAAATTTACCATTTTTAAGTGTACATTTCAGTATTTTACATTCCCATTGCTGTGCAACCAACCTCCAGAACTCTCTTCATCTTGTAGAACTCAACTCTATTCCCATTAAACAACAATTTCCCATTCTCCTCTCTCAGCCTCTGGCATCCATCATCCTACTTTGTCTCCATGAATTGGACTCCTGTAGGTATCTCGTATCAGTGGACTCATACAGCATCTGTCCCTTTGTGACTGCTTTGTTTCATGTAGTGTCATATCCTCAAGAACCTTGTCATTCATGTTGTGGCCCGTGTCAGCATTTCCTTCCTTCTTCAACTGATATTTCATTATATGGATATACCCCATTTTATCCACTCAGCAGTTGATGGACATTTGGGTTATTTCTACTTTTTGGTTATTTTGAATCATGCTACTATGAACATTAATCTTCAGGTTTCTATGTAGATATGTTTTCAGCTCTCTTGGGCATAAACCTTGGAGTAAAATTGCTGAGTCATATGGCAACTCTGTTTAATTTTTTATGGAATTTGCAAAACTTTTTCAATTTTGTACCATTTTACATATCCATGGTGAGGAGCCCCCAGCTGTCATGTATAAAAAGACCTCGAGGGCTTAGGTTAGCCAGTAACTGGAAATTCACAGTTGCCTCATATATTCCTCTTCCAAGATGTGTCTGCCTTGAAGTGGCAGTCATTATTATTTTTGGATTCTTAGTAGTTTTCATCTCAGAAATCAACCTTATAAAGAGGTTCCGGAGACACTCTGCCACCTGCTCCTTTACCCTGGGGTCCCAGTCTTTTCCCACTTCTCCCCAGGAAAACCCACTTGTCCCATCATGCCTTGCCAATAAGGGAAGGGGATTAGTCATGGGTTAGTTTTATTTTAGGACTAGTACAAGACTGAGGGATAGTCAACCAAACCCAAACCTGAGTCCACCGGTAGCTCAGATGTTAAAAAGCGCTGACTAGTCTTGCCAAGTTCCCTGTCGCACCAGTCCTAGTTTTCATCTTGTCTTATCAGACCCCTGTGATGATGTTTTATCACCTTCCTCCTTTCAGATGTTGAGAGTCATTGACTTTGCCTTTGTCAGCAGCTGTTTTCTGCCCTCTGCCCTACATTGCTGTGGCTCTGCCCACTCTGGGCCCTTAGGGAAGGCACCTAGCAACATCAGCCTAATTTCCACATTCGCTTTTACATGCTACCCCATTAGGAATCTGTTACACTGTTACAATGCTTAGACCAGAGCCCTCCATCCCCTTGCAGGGAGTTTTGGGAAGTCTATTAGTTTTGCTCAGAAGCATGGGGAGGGAGGGAGGGAGAGGAGGAGGGATGAAGGAGAGAGGAGCTAGAAAAAGATTTGTACTGATGCTAGAAAAAGAACTAAAGTTCGCCATGGGTTGACATATGCAAGATTGAGAGCAAATATTTTGACCTGGCTGTTGTTTCGCACCCATAACTACCTTCCAGATTCACACACACAGCAGAGACATAGAGCAGTTCAAAACCCTGGTCTGGAAAATCTTTCCATTGGGGTGTTGGGAGCTTGTCTCCAGATGACAGGCTTAAGGGTTCCATATCTCCGCATTCCAGGGAGACCACCTACCCAGAGCCGCACCCTGCTGACCCTGTTAGCCAGGGCCTGGGGCCAAGCAGGAGAGCAAGAAGGCGGTGCCAGTCTAGGAGTCAGGAGAGTGTGTTCTGTGTTGGGCGACTGCGTCCATGTGGCTCACCCTCTGCATGGCTCAAAGTCCCAGATTATGAAATGGGACTGATGGTTCTCGTCGCCTGGAAATATGGTGAGGACCGCGTTAACTGCGTCTTCAAGTGCTTGTGCTTCCAGGAGGCCAGGAAAGAGGGAAGTCCTGTATGTTCCTCCTCTTTTGTTGAGATGGGGTTTCTGAGGCTCTCCTATGCAAGCCCTTAGAAGACTTTTAATCAGAAAATGGTCTGGGAGGGTAAAAAAAGCAAACCTGCTCACACACACACAAAAAGCCGTGTAGTCTTTTAAATGTTTCCAAGAGATTCTTCAGTAGTTTCTGGCCAGCAACCTGGCGGAGGAGGGTAGAGGTGATTTATTCTTCTTCCAGTTTCCCTTTCTGGTCTGGTCTCTCTCTGAGTGACACTGGTTGGAGTGGGGCCACAGGTCATGAGAGAGAACATGGGCCCCGCTGCTGGAATCTGCCGATCCTGTAACACTTTGTTCCGCCTGCCTCGTCAGTGGGTAGGAAAAAGAACAGCCTTTCTATTTATTTTGTATTTACTAATTTATTAATTTAAGGTAGAGAGAGGAAGGGGGGCAGAAAAAGAAAGAAATATCCATTTGTTGTTCCATTTATTTATGCATTCATTGCTTGCTTCTTGTATGTGCCGTGACCAGGGATCGAACCCGCAACCTTGGTGTATCAGGATGATGCTCTAACCAACTGAGCTGCCTGGTGAGGGCAGGAACAGCCTTTTTATTAATTTGTATTTATGTGATTGTTTGCTTAAAGGGAGCCATGATGTATAATAATGAATCAGCCCAGCTAATTTTTGTTGTTGTTGCTACTGTCATTGTTAATCCTCACCTGAGGATATTTTTTTCATGGATTTTTTTCTAGAGAGAGTGGGAAGAAGGGAGGGAGGGAGAGATGAAGAGAGAGAGGGAGAAACATGGATGTGAGAGAGACACATCAATTAGTTGCCTCCTGTATGTGCTGTGACTGGTGCTGAGGATCGAACCTGTAACTCAGGTAGGTACATGCCCTTGACTGGGAATCAAACCGGAGACCCTTCGGTGCACATTGATTCTAACTGCTGAGCAACACTGGCTAGGGGCATTTCAGCTGATTGGGCACCTTCTGACGTCTGGTCATCTGTGGTACAAGAAAGGAAACACCTTGGTTTCCCACATATCTGCCAGCAGTGCTAGAGCATGGAGCACCCAAGAACTAACCGTAGGCTTCTTGTCCTTATAAAAGATCCTGGGGTTTCCAATTGCTGTGTTAGTCTCCTGTTGTTGCTGTGACAAATCACCACAAACTTAAAACAACACAAATGTCTTTTCTTACATTTCTGGAGGTCAGAGTCTAGGAGTCTAAAACCAAGGTGTGGGCAGGGCTGGTTCCTGCTGGAGGCTCCAGGGCAGAAGCCGACCCCTTGTCCAGTCCAGCTTCTGGGGGCCACCACATCCCTCAGCTTGTGGTCCTTTCATCTGTCTCTCTACCTTGTTTCCATCATCACATTTCTAACTTGGACCCTCCTGCTTTCCTGATACAAGACCCTTGTGACTAAGTTGGGCCCCAGCCCTCTCCTTCTTCGGGTTTCTGAGGACTTCTCAGGAATAGGAGTTCCATTGTAGTCAGGGTTGGGGCCAGTGGGAAATACATTGATTGGAGTCTGGAACTTTCCTTAGGACAGGAGGCAGCTCGACAGAAGAGGCCATTTGAGCTCACCCCCATCTCCATCCCAAAGGTGTTGATTATGAGAAACTCGATTGCCCGACTCTCAGTGGTTGAGTGTCGACCTATGAACCAGGAGGTCATGGTTTGATTCCTGGTCAGGGCACATGCCCGGGTTGTGGGCTCCATCCCCAGTGTGAGGCATGCAGGAGGCAGCTGATAGGTGATTCTCTCTCATCATTGATGTTTCTGTCTCTCCCCCTCCCTTTCTCTCTGAAGTCAATATAAATATGTTTAAAAATAGAAAAATAAAAGAAACTTTATTAACAAAGGTAAAAGCAGCCTAGTGGACAACATTCTCCTTCACCCTGATCTTGGAATCACTTCACCAAAACACCCCTCCCCCCCTTTCCATCCTTTAATGCCTTTATTTTTAGTTTAGACTATTTTCTATTGTTTGAAGGTTGCCTTGCAACCCATTCGCCTAGAGCATTTAAACAATATAGAGTTTCTTTGCTGAGCAGCAACAGTAGCCAAGAGAGACTGAACATAAACTTTTAGTCTATTTTCTCAGAGTTTGGACATCAGCGATGGCTTTAAACAGAATAGCTCATACCCCCTGGCTTGCCTCTCCCCCGGGGAGAGGAGAAGGATGGCGGTGGAGAACATTTTGTGTTCTCTTATCTTCCATGCCGGTGGAAGGGGATAAGCACCAGAATAGGAAAACAAAATATCTGGCTATTAATATACCCTAAGTCCTCTAGCACATGGACGGGACTTGTTTATTTGTGAAAGACAGAGATGCATCTCTGTGGCCATGGGCTCCGCTGCCAGCTGGAAGGGAAGCGGCAGACATGGTGCCCTCGGTTAGCTGAAGGGGACCGGGACCAGGGCCCAAATTGCTACTTAAAGGAGAAGACCCTCAGACTTCTCTCAAGCAAAGTTGTTTTTCTGGCTCCACCTGCCTCAAGCTTCATTCAGGAAAATGAAGGGGGAGAAAAGACAGAAAAAGGAGGATTTACCATGAAAGAGCCAGAGTGCACCCCCAAACTCCCCACCAGATACGCGAGTCCATCACAGTCCAGCGTCCCACCTGGGGAAGCAGAGGATCGGAGAACCTCGCCGGCAGAGAGCAGGACTGGCAGTGAGCAAGGCAGAAGCAGGAGCCTTTGCCTCCCCAAAGGACAAGCGCTGCAAAGAGGACAGCCCTGCTGAGCTCAGATGGGGCTCACTGTCCCTTCATGCGTTCACCCTTATGGTGTGAATGCAGTGCCCCGAGTATGTAAGTTTCCTAGAGAGGCAGGTGACTCCTTAACGATAAGCCGTCTGCTGGGACAAAACCAGAAGGGAAGAGCTTTCTTTGGGGGCAGAAGTGCACACATGCCTTTGAGCCCCACACCTGCTGTGCCTTGAATGAGGTTCTGTGCACCCTTTGCCCGCCCTAAGGGGTCTCTTTTTGCCACCCACCACGGTCAGGCCTTCTCAGTCCCCAAAAACATGTTGGTTAGCCAGGAGTCCCCCAGGGATGCCGAGAAAGGAGAGTAGAATGGCAGTGCCCGCCCTCACCAAGAGCAAACAGGGACAAAGGTCGGTGTGCTCAAGGCTGCCTCTCCCAGCCTGCCTGCCAGGCCAGATGCCCAGGTTGTCCCAGCATTGCTACATGATCCATGAACCTGTCATCTGTGTGCCTGCCGGGTCACCCCTTACCCCAGATCCAGTTCTCGGGCCGGGAAGGTGAGGACACCTGGGCAGACGCAAAGGCATTGGCATTGAATAGCTTTAAAATCGCAGGCCCAGCGTGTCTTCACCTGTCTGTTACAGGAGGAGTATGATGCTATCGTGGAAGTATGTCTGAAAGAAAAGAGTGTGTAAGCTAGCTCCCCTGCCTGTCTGGAAAGGGGGGCTGTGTGTAAACCACAGCTCTTAGAACTGGAGCACACGTCCTCAGTGATGGTTTCTTGTCCTGCACCGCCCGGCTGCCCTGGCCTGGTGAATTGGTCTCTGCTCCCACAGGTCTCAGTATCTGTTGGGATTCACTGTGAGAATTTAAACAAGTTGGAGGCCATGGGGGTTGCCAAGTATAACCAAGTCTGGCACAGTGTGGCGTGAGAGGCAGCAAGAGGAAGTAGCTCTGGGCATGATGAAATTACCCAGGCTCTGGCCCACAGCCCTCCTTGTCCAGGATGAGAATTAGAAGTGGTATTTTGGGTTTTGTTTCTTTTCCTTCATTGTACCTGGGGATGGCCTTCATCTAACACTCTTGGAGGTGCTGCACAAAGCATGCTCCTTAAATGATCACATTTAACCTCCACCTAAAACCCACGAGGGAGACACGACAGGACCCCATCTGTAGGTGAGGATCCCGGCTCAGAGAAGTTGGGGAACATCCTTCAGGTGATCGGCCAGGTTCATCTGCGATTAGGACTCTATTCGGAACGTGGAGGACGGAAGAACATGAGGACATGTATTTCTGAGGCCGCCGTTGTGGACAGGTCTCTTAGAGGCTGAGCCTCCTGGTTTATACTCCGTGGGGCCATCTGAGGAAGTTGTTTAGCTTCTGAAGTGATAGATGAGGGCTGGGTCACTTCTGTTTGAAGGGGAAGTCAGGACACCATTTCTTCTCTAGTCCACAGCAGGGACTCCACAGGCCGACCTCTGTGGCTGTGTTTATGTCATTATTTTGAAAGCACCAGCACCAGCCCAGCAGCCCTAAGCCCTCTCTTCCTTTAGCCAATGTCCACATGGAAAGAAGCCAAACAGGAGAACTTCCCCAGCCGTTTCCCCTTCGTGCAGCTGGTACCAACTTGAAACCTAAGACACATAACACTGCAACCCAGCCAAAGCCTGGCTAAGCCGTATTTCTTTAGGTGCAGCAGGAAGCCATTCCGTTGTCTAGTATCAAGAACCATATTAGGGCCCTGGCTGGTGTACTAAGTGGTTAGAACACTTGCCCACTAACCAGAGAGTCTCGGGTTCGATTCCCGGTCAAGGGCACGTACCTGGAGGTTCGTGCAGGTTCAATCCCTAGCCCTGGTTGGAGTTTGTGCAGGAGGCAACCAATCGATGTGTCTCTCTCACATTGATGTTTCTCTCTCTGTCTGTCTCCCTCTCCCCACCCCCTTCCCTCCCACACACTCTAAAAAAATATCCTTGGGAATTGATGTTTCTCCCTCTCCCTTTCCCTTCCTCTCTGAAATCAATAAAAATATATCTTAAAAAATATCCTTGGTTGAGGATTAACAACAAAAACAAACCAAAAAGAACCATCTCAGGGCCCAGGAGGGGCTCTGCTTCCCTGGTTTGACCCCATGGGGTCAGCTGGCCCACGAAGCCCATCGGTGGCGATTCTGTAGACTGGACTGTCCACAGCAGCTCGTGGAAGAGAGGGAAGAGGATGCCCAGATTTGCTTTTTGGGGCCTCTTCTAGAAGAGTATTCTGGATAAGGCGATGGTCCAGGAGTTCTTCCAGCAACGAAAGAGCTCCCTCCACGTGGTGCTTTGAGAGGGGAGTGTCAACGCAATGCCTTGTCCCACCCCAACTAGGATCCCTCCAGCCGCCTTCAGAGCCATTGCTGTCCGTTGTCCTGGCTGGTGGAACTCTCCTATGGGACCAGCAGTGTTGGTAGTGAGCCCCGGCTCTCCGGTCACCCCCAAAGTTCACAGGACCCTCCAGGGTGATGCTCCAGCATGGCAGCCGGAGTCTGGTTCCATCCTGCCAGGCTAGCTCTGCCGCACACATCGGCTCCGTCCCACTCCACGGTCTGAATGACATTCACCAGCTCTCTCCTCCCGGTGCCCTGATATCCCCTGGTTAATAAGCAGCTCACATCAAGACACCAAGAGCTGTGGCAAGAGGGGGAGAAAGGCCGAGGCTGTCTGAACGCGGGCCAGGACGCCTGGACTTGGCCCAGGAACGCGGTGGCTGTTTCTGCTCTCTGCCCTTTGGTAGCCTTCGTCCTAGGCTATAGAAGGAAGAGAAGCATGTGAGCTTCCGGTCAAGTGCAGCAGACCCCATGGCAGTGAAGTATTTATTAATCCACGAGACTCCCGCTGAAGCCTGCCGTCCCTTCTCGAGGATATTGGTTCTCTCTAGAAGAAACCAAATTTCTGCCCTTCATTCTTTCAATCCTATTTTAGGAAGAGTCTGAGGCGCTCTCTCTCTCTCTCTCTCTCTCTTCTCTTCTCTTCTCTTCTCTTCTCTTCTCTTCTCTTCTCTTCTCTTCTCTCCTCTCTCTTTCCTGTCTTTCTGAGCTGCCCAATTGGCATTTTTCCCACCCTGACCCCCACCCCCATCTCCCGTGCTGCTTTATCCCCCTGGGTCTGGAGGTGCCCTTCAGATGTCCCTGTGGAAGGAACCAGTGGGGAGTGTGTGCCAGACACCCCCTCTTCCCTCGTCGCTTTGGTCTGAATCCAACCCCACAAGGGAGCTGGATCCCTCTCCCTGGGTCTGCCCATTGTCAAGGTCCTGGTCACCTTTAACGCCTCCTGCAGGGAGCCCAGTTGCCAGCAGAGTCTTGGGAGCCTTTTCCGAAGCCCTGCCCCGTGACATTTCAGAGTTGGAAATCCCTCGACAAATGTGTCTCACTTAATCCTCACCACCAGGGCCCCCAGCAGAGACTCTCTCTAGGCCAAATGTATCAAGTACCACAGGTTCTTCCAGCAAACATTCCCTTCATCCAGGCCACGTTCGGGGCTGGGAATACAGGATAAATAAGGCCAGGTCTCTGTCCTTGAGGGTCAGCCGGGCACACACAAGGACGGGGCCCCCCTCATTTGGAATGCCTGGCACCCAAGGTTCCTTTTCTTTCCCAGGCTCTCCAAGGCCCCTCCCTCTCTAACTTCAGCTTGATTGCTTATTCTAAGCCTCAGGTTGCTCATCCGTAAAATGGGGTTATTCATGGTATTCGACCCCTTGACGACTGAAAATTCAACAAAACCACTTAACCTAGGACACACAGGGCTAACTAAAAGCTGGCTGTTACTATTTTCCTCCTGAGGATAAGGCTTGTCGGGGAGAGCGGAGGGAGCAGGTGGAGCTGGATCTGAGCCTCAGTTTCCCACCCACTCACAACTGCTTACCCACAGAGTATTCTCTCTGATCATCAGCTTCCTGGGGGATAACAGTTTCCTTAATTGGAGTGAATTAGTCAGTGTATGTGAAAGTCCCTAACACATAGCAGGAGTTCGACACGTTAACCTCCTGGAACTTCTTGAAGATCAGAAGACCCCGACGCTCCAGGAAGCCAGAAGCGGCTGGGAGAGATGCCAGCACGCCCTTTGGGAAATGTCCCCGTTCTCCTAGTTAATCCTCAAAGCTTGACCCTCCCTGACTTGCTTCTCCTTCTCCCCGAGAGGCGTGCTCCGTGATCAACCATGTTCCCTCCCTCTGTCCTCTGAGCTTCTGTACTAAGTACCTGGAGGCCCTCGTCCTGTCCACACTCAGGCATCACTCGGCCCGAGATAGCCACTCAGCTCCTCTAATCTTTCCGCATAACCCAATCTCCCCCTCTCCTCACCCCCCACTTCATCCCTTGTTCCACTAGCTCCTTAATCAAATTAAGGGAAAGAAGAGGATTTAGATAGGGTTACTAAATATATTTCTGTTCGGGGCAGGGAGACAAAGAGAAGCGCTTGGAGGAGGAGGCAGAGTGTGAAATTCCTGACTGGAATGTACTCTGAGAGCCTCCTTTCTCTAGAATCAGCCCCAGAATCACCTATCTGGACAGGGTTTTCTCTTTGGCAAAGTGCTTTCACAGACATTATCTCATTATGATACAGGCCCCGGTGGGTGGCAGAGTGCCCACTCCCTGGGAAGGTCTGCGGAGGCCACTGTGCCTCATGAGCCGGTCTGACCCTGGTCTATATATTTCACAGGACACCCTGGCCCGCGGGGGTGACTCGCAGCTTTCGGTAGAGCATGACACCAACCGAGGGGCCGCTCACACCTGGAGGTCAGAGTTTTCCCTTCTGTGTCCTTCCCACAGCAGATCGCAATCTTCCAAAAACGTTTGCTTTTTAAAAAACTAAAGTGCTTATTGTACAGACCTTTGAAAATATACCAATGTATAAAGGGGAAAACACAAATCACACGTAATCCACAATTTAACTACTGGTAATATTTTGATGTTGCTCCTTTAAGTGTTTTTGTTTATTATTGTTTTTTGTTAATCCTCACCTGAGGATATTTTTCCATTGATTTTTAGAGAGAGCAGAAGGGAGAGACAGAGAGAGGGGACCATTGATAGGAGAGAGACACATGGATTGGTTGTCTCCTGCACGTGCTCCAACCGGAGTCGGGATCCTGCAAGGGAGGTACGTGCCCTTGACTGGAATCGAACCTCAGACTGACGCTCTGTCCACTGAGCCAAACTGGCAAGGGTTTCTTTAAATGTTTTTGAAATGGACGCATGTATTTGTGTATATGTGTGTGGGTTTGCAAAAGTGGGATTAGAAGCACATGTGTTGTTTGTATTCTGCTTTTATATTTAATATGTTACTTTTTTGTGTTCCATTTCATCAAAGATTCTTCTGAAATATAATTTTTAAATAACATGAATGAGGATTCTTTTTCTTATTAAAAAATTATACATGCCTATTATGAGATAATCATTGCTGACATTAAGTCTTATAATAAGCCGGGAACCCTGGTCAGGGTTAAATGATCACACTTAACTGGAAACTGATAAATTCATTTTACAGGTAAGAGAATGAGGCCTTACAGAGGTGAAGGAACTTGTTCCAGCTAATAACGGCTTAAAATTCCTACGGGATTTCACACATTCTTAAATTACCTATAGCAGTGGCCATATTTAATGACTATATAATATCCTCCAATATAGATCTATCATGATTGCCCATTCTCTCTTTTTTAAAAAAAATATTTTTTTATTGATTTCAGAGAGGAAGGGAGAGAGAGAAAAAAACATCAATGATGAGAGACAATCATTGATCGGCCGTCTCCTGCACGCCCCCCACTGGGGATTGAGCCTGCAACCCAGGCATGTACCCTTGACCGGAATTGAATTTGGGACCTTTCAGTCCACAGGCCAACACTCTATCCACTGAGCCAAACCAGTTAGGGCTGCCCATTCTCTCTTGAACATTTAAATTGTCCCCCCCCCCCCTTTTTTTTGCTACTGTAATGAAGCAACGATCATCCTTGCATAAAACCATCTGTGTTCACATATCTTGTTATTCCTTTAGAATCTTTTCCTAGAAGTGAAATGACTGAGTCATCGTTTTAAGTCTTGCCACTTATTACCAAGCGGCTTTCCAGAAAGCCAGCATGCATTGCCACCAGCTTGTTCTTTAAGAACCATCCAGTTAAGTCAGTAAAAATTGTGTCCCTTTGATTTCCAAGTCCTTGATTACTGGCGGGGTTGACCTTTTCTTTCACGCATTTATTAGCTGCAGATCTATAACTGTCACAGATTTCAGTTTGCCATTCCTGCTGGCATGTCTCTCTCACTCTCACCCTCTCTGCTGATTGCGAGTTACAGCCTGGACCCAGATAAAGTAGGGATGCATCAGCGAGGGAAAATTCTTTCATATTTAACATATCTAGTAGAACTTTGGTCTTGTGTCCCCATTTTGCCCATGCCCCCGCCCTCATCCCCAGCCACACTGTGCAGTTCCCTCAGCATTGCCCCGCCTCAGAGGGGAGGCCAGAGTTCAAGGTTTTCCTTCAGACAACCGGAAGCTCAATCTGCAATCTCAGATCATTCTGGGGGCAGTATAGTTTTATTCAGGAAGTAGCTGAGCTATAGCCAGAAGGCCCATGACCTCTGCTTTCTCCTCCCAAGAAACCTCAATTCCTTTTGTTCTCAGGAGGTGAAAGAGGAGTGGGAACCAGAAGAAACCCCCTTTCTCATGAGCCCCCTCCCCTGGCTGAGGCTGCAGGAGTCTCCCTCCCTCTTCCCACCTAAGGAGCTTTCTGACAGGGACCTCCCTCTCTCTGAAGAGTCCTGCTATCCTTAGAGCTAGACAGGAATGCACTGTCATCTCCAACAGGTCACGTAACCCCCTTCTGCCTGGAACCCTAGGCCATGAGAAGGGGCTAGATGGGGGGTCCCTGAGCCCCCTCTGGGTCTGGAGGAATTTGCACAGACCTCCTGGCTTTAGGCTCAGCCTGAAGTGCCAGTTAGGACAGCGTGTGTTCACTTTGGGTGGTCTCCTCCCCCCTCCTCACCTCCACCTAGGACTTTCAGTTCTTTCAGGTTGTGCCTGCATGGGGCCAAGGGGACTTAGTTCCAACCTCCGCAGGTCTGGGAAGTGGAGAAAGTAGAAGTGTGGCCCAAGGACTGGACAGTAAGATGTTTCTTTGGCCTCTTCGCATAATTCTGATGTGTTTTGGCATCCGAATCACGTCTTTGGCTCTACTCGCAATTTTGGGCCATGTTTCAAAAGGCCCCCTTCTGCTGTTCTAGCGCATCCAAACCCCAGAAGACAGGGGGTGCTCCACACCATCTCGTTGTGCTCCACACACAATGCTGGCACTTGTGAAGGATTCCTGGGGCCTGATCTTGGTGGACTGGGCGAGCTGGACGCTCTTTTCTTAGATTTCCACTGACTTCTCAAGTTTTTATTCCTGCTAACTATGGGCATCTCTTGCTTTATTTCCCGTGTTTTTTCTGTGCATACTGTGTTTTCTCTTCTTGTTGTTTTAAGTCTAGTTGTTTATTTTTAATATGTCTTTATTGATTTTAGAAAGAGAAAGGAAGAGGGGTAGAGAGAAAGAAACATCAATGAGTGAGGAACACGGATCGCTGCCTCCTGCATGCCCCTACAGGGGATTGAACCAGCAACCCGGACATGTGCCCTGACTGGGAATCGAACTGGTGGCCTCTTGGTTCAGGGGTTGACACTCAACCACCGAGCCACGCCAGCTGGGCTGTGTGCATACGGTTTTAATTGGGCCATCTTAGAATGCCTTTCTCCTATTATCATTGGTGGGGAAGTGAGCAATCAAACTCTCAATTTAAAACTTGGGTAAGATAAGGTCAGCAAGATGTGTGGGGTTGAGATGCCACCTGCAAGGGAAAATGACTCTCGGTGGCTCGTATTGTTTTGGGGCTGGTTTAGGTTGCCGTGCAGTTGTAATGGAAAACGAATAAAAATAAAAATCCTGAGGCCCATTTTGGCCAGCGCTTGGGAAGTTAATCCCGTTGTCCTGGCCAAATTCCAGCTCAGGTCACCGCATTCTGCTGGCGGAAGCCTCCTGGTGCAGTTTTCAGTGGATGGAACTTTCTGTTTTGCCTCTTTCTCAGCTCAGTGTGCAGTGAATTAAACAGCTGTCCCTTCCCCACCCCGGGGAGGCTACAGTTCTGCTGTGAGACTCAGGATGACCCTGTCCCCTTATGGCAGTGCGAGGAGGGTCTGATCCGGGACCAGGAAATTAACCTGGTCCAAGGACAAGGCCTGGGAGGTGCTTGCTATAGTCCAGATGGATGTGCATGTCATAGAATCACAGATTTCCTTGCATTAGAGGTTTTTCAGGAGTCATCTAGTTTGTTTCCAAAACTCCATTTGTTTTGTAACATTCTTATCTAAATTAAAAATGTTTCTTGATCTGAAACATTTTTTTTCTCTGAAGTACTCAGAAATGTATCTCCTTTCCCAACATGTATGCTTTTGTTGCTTCTTTTACTTATTTTTTTTATTTTCCCCCCTAATGTTTAACTCTTTCCCACATGAAGTTTATTGCATTTCCCAGTGTGAGGAATGGATCCAGTCTCATTCGTCTCCTTACAAATAATCTGTTCTCCACGCTTTGTTGAGCAGTGATTTCTAATTGTGTGGCTTTAGCAGATGACTTAACCTCTGTGAGAATCAGCTTTCAGTACCTGGGAAAATAGGCATGATAATGACACCTACCAGACAGGCTTGTCCTGAGGATGGAGTGAGACAACACGTGAAAAGTTCCTAGCACATTTCATGCTGGCGAGTACACGTTTAATAAATGGTGTCTCCCGTTTCTTCCTTTTTATCTGCATTAGCCTTCCTCCCCACCTCCCACCCCCCAGAACCCTCTCATGACCACTGACATGAATGAAGCCTTGTGAATGAGCCAAAGGTTGTCTAGCCCAGGTTTTCTATTAGGAAGTCACTGAGTATAAAAGTTGGGAGAATGAGTAGGGTGACGAAAGCACTTTTCCTGAAAAGACCCATCCTAACAACACATGCACATTCTTTGCTGTTTCTGCAGGCGCCTCTCCCTTTCCAGAGAATGTTCTGAGAAGCTGTTCTGAGGCCTCCAAATGTTCCCCTCCCCAAGTAGCCATGTCAGATCTTTGGGGGAAATGTGATTTTTGAGGACAAAGCTCAGTGTGGGTTGCTTTATTTTGGGGGTGGGAGCTGGCCACGGGTTTGCTGCATTCCAGGAAGAGGGAGGACTGGCTCTCTGATGAGTCATGGAAGAGAAACGTCTAATGTTTGCAAACATCTCCAGCCAAGCCTCTGCTTCCTTGTACTCCACCCATCCCCCACCTATGCAGAATGGACCCACCAGAGATGATTCGAAGGTTAAGCTTGAAGGCTAATGTGGAAAGCTTGGGTTTGAGATGGGAAGCGGCTGAGAGAAGGGGAGGCTGTTGTCTTGTTCCTCTGAACTCTGGCATGTGAGACACAGGACAGGAGCTTACAAAGGGTGGATCTGCCTCCCAATGAGACCTGATCTGGGTGGTGTGGGAGGACTGGGTGAATGAACAGGGCTGTCCCCCCGGGCCTGCGTGAGAGAACTTCCAGTCAACCCCACGTCTACAGAGGGGTGGAGAAAGGAGCCAAGGGGACTGCAGAAAAGAAGGCAAGGGCTAGGAAGAGAGGGGAGTCTTGCAACTGAGAGAAGCTGGGAGCCGAGCAGATGAAGAGAAGATGAAGGCTGAGCAGGCTGGAGAGGAGCAGGAGCGGTGGCTAAGCTGGGGCCAGATGGGGCTCAGGAGGCCACCTCCCAGATGGAAGGGATCAGGCCTGTCAGACATGCTTCCGGCAGGATACACAGTGTCCCCCTTCCTCCTGTCTCCAAAATCAGGAGAGAATCACAAGGTGACTTGGGAGGGCAGCCAACTCCTGGGACCTTTTGTGAACTATCAGGTAACTACTGCGGGATCACACTAGGAGACCTACACAAGCCTCCACACCCCAGTTACCCCCCTCCCCCATTTTTTTCTATTGTGGGACATCAAGGGAGTGAGCTGGCCAGCTTGGGAACAAAGATCCTATTCTAGGAATTTGCTCACTGCAACCCTATCCCCTGCATTCACAGCCCTTGAATGTCTGCCCGAAGGAAACTCTACCTGCTCACTGTGCTGCCACCAGGGCTGGAGCAGCACCCTGGCACCCAGTGGGGAAGGGAGAGTCAGTAACTCATCATTAAAATTAAAATAGCCTTTAACCACTATTCCGTTGCCTGTCAGGCTCAGGAGGCCCTGTCCCCCCTGCATTTTAAGCATTTTGCTGTTGAAGGTCCGAGAGCACCTTGGTCCGGAGGAGGAATGGGGAGAAGAAGGGCAGTGGGAGAGAACTTTTGACATCTTTCCACGAAAACCAAAGAACAAACCGACTGGAGAGAAAAATAGCTGCTATATTTAAACTACATTATCCCATCGGGGAGCTATGGTTTTGAAAACCATTCCACAGGACTTTGTTTGGCACTGCTGCATGGGTTTCTTTAGTTTTTGGTGGTGCGTTTTTCAGTGGCAACATTTGTTTTTCCAGAGTGGTAGTTGCAAAGGAAGCGAAAGACCTCGTTCATTCATTTGGTGGATATGTCCTAAGCACCTGCTACATACCCCACACTGCGCTAGGCACCGGGGACGCAACGTAAACAAGGGAAACAGTCCTGAGAGCAAATAATGACCAGCTATTCATTCATTACTGTGCACCTTCTAAGTGGGGATGATTCCTGTTCTCCTGGAGTTTAAAATCTGGTGGAAGAAGTCAGACAATGAACAAGTGACCTAGGTGACGTGCTGGGAAAGAAAGAGAACTATTCATATGTTTGCCCCTTTGTTTTCCTTCTGCCCCCAATGCTCTTCTCAGCTCTGAATGTGCTCACTTCTCAGAGGAAGGTAACCATCGCACCACCCCGCCCTCTGCCTGTCGTTTTCATATGTGAGTCCATGTCCCAGTCACGTGGCAAGGTCAGGTGGACAGCCGGGTATAGGAGTCTGGACTTATGAACATGTATTGATATTTCAGTGGTGTTTAAAGCAATGGGCTAAGGAGGTGGTCGGCAAACTGTGGCTCGAGAGCCACATGCGGCTCTTTGGCCCCTTTAGTGTGGCTCTTCCACAAAATACCACGTGCGGGCGCGCATGTACAGTGCGATGGAAACTTCGTGGTCCATGTGCAGAAGTCAGTATTTTGTGGAAGAGCCACACTCAAGGGGCCAAAGAGCCACATATGGCTCACGAGCCACAATTTGCTGACCACTGGGCTAAGGGAAGATCAATCATAGATGGGGAAGAATGGCAAGTCCTAGGTGCTGGGCCACTGCACATTTCAAAGTGGAGTGGAGGGTAGGAGGGATATGAAAAGCAGGCTGGAAAGGATCAGCCAGAGAAGAAAGCAAACCTGAGTTACCATATTACAGCTGAGCGATATACAAAACAGCTGTGTGGGACACAGACCTAGCGACTGATTTCTGGTGGTGAGGAAGGAAGTGATGGAACAGGCTTTCCCAGGGAAGCCTTCGCAGAGACGGTGGGATTTGAGCCTTCACCTTGTAGGATGATTAGGGGCTCGCCAGGCAGATCCGAGCGGCAGGAACAGCCTGAGCCAAGGTACAGCTCTCGGACTTTCCCTCAGCGTGGTGGACATCTTTTGTTTGGCCAGCCCAACATTTATTCACCTCCCCCGGTACCAGCACCATGGTTTTCCTTTGGGACCTTGTTTTCCTAGATATGGGTCCTGAACTAGCAGGTTAACATCACTTGGGATTGTGTTAGACATGCAAATGCTTAGGCTCCATCCCAGACCTACTGAGCGAGAACGCTGGAGGTGTGGCCCAGGCCCACCAGCTGATGCTGCTCCCGGGAACCACTTCTTCCCCACTCGGTCCATGTGAATCAGGTGGGGCTGACCCCAGCGCACGTTTCAGAGGAAAGCACATGACCCTGCGGAAATATTAGGCCTTTCCCTCTATGGAAGTTGCTAACCTTTGCGAATTGTAAGTTGGAGATGCCGGGGGCCATGTCTGCCATCACCTGGAGAGAGCCCGCCCGAGAGCAACAAGCTAAGGTAAGCAGCAGAGCCCAGATGGAGATTCTCAGGGACTTTGAGCTCCTGGACAAAGCTATTCTCAATTTGGAGTCTCGTTGCAATAAATCTCTTTTTTTTTATAAGCATAAGTCAGTTGGCTTTTTGACATTGAGCCATCCAAAAGACTTAATGGAAGCAGGGAGGCAAATTCTGGAAAAGATAGTCTATTAAGTTTGGCAACTTTTCAGATGTGAGAGTTAGTTTGTGGACATGCAGAAAAGGTGGTGGTCCCTCGGCACTGGCATGTCCTCAGTAACTCGAGCCGTGCCAAACTGCACACATTTCTGTGAGACGATGCCTGGGACGTGGACTTGGAGACTATTGTAGAGAATGTACCTGGGTCTTAGCAACACGTCTGAGAGTCCTATCCTTCAGTTCTTTTTTTTTTTTAAAGTATATTTTATTGATTTTTTACAGAGAGGAAGGGAGAGGGATAGAGAGTTAGAAACATCGATGAGAGAGAAACATCGATCAGCTGCCTCCTGCACACTCCCTACTGGGGATGTGCCCAAAACCAAGGTACATGCCCTTGACTGGAATCGAACCTGGGACCCTTCAGTCCACAGGCCGATGCTCTATCCAGTGAGCCAAACCGGTTAGGGCTATCATTCAGTTCTTAAAGACCAGTAGAGAAATGTGGGCTAGCTAACAGTGTAGTGGATTAACATCCCATCATCTCATTATTATTTATTTATTTATTTTTAACATATTTTTATTGGTTTCAGAGAGGGAGAGAGAGGTAGAAACATCAATGATGAAAGAGAATCCCCCACTGGGGATGGAGCCTGCAACCTGGGCATGTGCCCTTGACCAGAATCGAACCCAGGACCCTTCAGTCCACAGGCTGATGCTCTATCCACTGAGTCAAACCAGCTAAGGCACCTTAAGAGACTTTAATTTATATAACAAGGAATGTATTTTCATATAACATGATCCTTAAGTCAAGCTGACTGCATCAGGTGTTCAACCAAAAGAATGGTCTGTTCTAATGCTGTGTGATAAAGTGTCATGGGAGATAAGGAAGTAGGAGAATTTCTTACCCGATTTTCACTTTGCTGACTTTGGGACCTATAGTCAAGTTGACTTAGAGCAGCTGAACGACTAAATCCAATTGATTGGTTATTTTCTGATCTGGAATGAATTTCTAGAAGTTATATTGGATAAGGACAAAAAAGTCATAAGTCCTGCTTGTCACATTTGTAATGCAAGCTGGGACATCCAGCTACACATCGCTTGAAGAGGAGGACTCTGAAAAGAAAACAGACAGCAAAGATGGGCCCAAATGAACATGAGAACATCCCACTATAGTCAGAGTTCAGTGCCTGGGTTAAAAAAAAAATCAATTCAAGGGCACAATGGGAAGAGGTAACATGACCGCAGCTTATATATACAGAACTCAGTTTTCAGTTGATTGTTGACACAAATCAACAATGTGAGGGGAAAGCATCCAGAACAAAGGTGGACAGTGCGAGGCCATGCCCAGACTTTTGTGTTCAGTAACCGGTGTCTCCAGGACTGGACAAGGATGCTGAGGGCTTGCAGACTCCTGCTTAGGAGGAACAGCTCAGAACCCACGCTGTTCTTTTTAGCCGAGAAAAGACTTTTATAAAGCACAATAGATACCTTGAAATACTCAAAGGGATCTCACACAGAAGGAGGAATTAAACTTATTCAGAGTTGTTCCAGTGCTAAATAGGAACCAATGCATAGGAGAAGCTAGTGGGAGGTGGATTCAGCCCAGAATGAGCTGGCTTTGATGATGAGAGCTGTCCAAATATGGAACAGGCTGCCTTTTGCAATCCCCATCGCTTTACAGGAGGACTATAAAGGGTTGGGAAGCTGGCTCTGGTCTCTTTCGCAAAGTCACTCTTCATACTGGGCCTTTTTTTTCTCCCCTGTGTGCCTAGTTTTTTAAACTAGCCTGCCTCTTGCCAACTAATGTCCTCCCTTACCAACTCCTTTGAGGTTCTTTGATCAAGTCGTGCATCCTTCTGAATCAGTTTCTTTTTCCTCTCCCTGTCCTCAATAGAATGTAATTGCAATCCTTGATGAAAAATGGAGTATTTCTAAAAACCCATTCTTACTTTGGTTAACCTTGTAAATAAGAAACATGTCATTCATAAAATAAATTGAGCATCTATTTCTTTCTACGTAAGAGTAACTAAATCTTTCTGCCTTTCAGAGGCTGGGTTTATGCTCAATTTTGGCAACTTCTAAGCAACATGTTTCAGAGACACCAACGGGTGATATAATTGGTATGTGATGTAGAAAGGGGCAACCTCAGGCTAAAAATCCCACTTTTCAGTTTAAGGGAGTATTCCAACCTCCAGTAAATAGATACTGCAAAGAATAGGAGGGTGATGATGATGTGCTAACAGTTACCAATGTGAACATACACATTACTTGTTTCTGAGAAACCTATAATGCTCCCTAGATCTGTCTTTGTTGGTTCGAAGTCTGACTAACCTTCACAGTCATTCCCAGGAGACAAGTAGTTCAGAGGCCCTCCTGTTGATTTCACAAATTGGAAATCAATGAACTTGAGTTCAGCAGATGGAGGCAAGGCCTTTGCAGATCACTGATAGTTCAGGGATGGTGAGACTCTTTCACTCAAATAGTAGGTGTTCAATAAATGCTCAGCATGTACCAGGGACTGTACTGCATCCTGAGGTTGGACAAGATGGACAAGCCCCTGTTCTCACAAAACTCATATCCTTGTAGGGGGAGACAGGCAGCTAAACAAAAATATATTAAAAGGGAAGAAATAAAACAATAATGTGATAGCGAGGGTGACTGGGGAGGGTAGCCACTTGCATCAGCCAAAACACCTCTGAGGTGGCATGCAAGCTGAGATCTGAATGAGATGGGACCAGGCACTTGAACATCTGGGGAAGAGCATAAAAAGCTGAGGTTGGAAACCCCCTGAAGCTCATAATCACACCAGGGATGCTTAGTCCTGGAATAGAGACCCACAGCCAAAGGCCCAATTTCCAGGCTGAGAAAGGTTTACAACCTTCCTGCCTTCAGTTCTTCCATTGATGCTGAAATGGACAAGATGAGGCAGGAGAACTGGAAAGAAAGGGTGTAGGTAGACCTGATCTTGGAGGGAAAAGAAGCACCAGCCCTCCATTACCACACCCCCACCATGCAGCCGCTGTCCCTCCTGGAGGGAGGCTACCACCTGTGACCTAACCAGTTTCCACCTTGCCTCTCTTAGCGCATTGCCCTGCGCTAGACGTTTGTTTGTTTCATGTAGGGTTCTGTTGGTCCTTGTCCAAGTATCAATCAAAACTGCATGCCAGCCTCCTCCACTCCTTGGAAATAATTAAATGCAATGACGTGCCTCATTTTTTCACTGGGTAATGCACTATGATTTGCATCTGTTGAAGGCATTTATCTTAAGCCCTGATGCTGAGCCATCTGGGACAACTGAGGTGATTTTTGCTCCTGTGGATGATACACTATTGCCAGACACAAACGTGGACTAAACGCTTCATTCTGCGACACAGTCCCTTAAGAAAGCTGCTCTTTGTGATGCCAACATGTTCATCCTTTGTTCCTGAATTCAACTGCAAAGGTCCCTGTAAAGTAGTCTGACTTCTTTATATTGCAAAATTCTCTTTATCTTGCTGTTACCTACTTTTGTAGAGATTTCAGGGGCTTAAGAATAGGCTTTGATGCCGAAACCGGTTTGGCTCAGTGGATAGAGCGTCGACCTGCGGACTAAAAGGTCCCAGGTTCGATTCCGGTCAAGGGCATGTACCTGGGTTGTGGGCACATCCCCAGTAGGAGATGTGCAGGAGGCAGCTGATCGATGTTTCTCTCTCATCGATGTTTCTAACTCTCTCTCTCTCCCCCTTCCTCTCTGTAAAAAATCAATAAAATATATTTAAAAAAAAAAGAATAGGCTTTGAAGTCAAGTCCCCTTTTCGCCTATTGGAGAAAGTGGGAGTCTAGAAAATTGCCTTGTTTTAAATGCCCAAGTGAAGCACCTTATAGCACAAATCTCGCTGATATTTAGCAGCTAACAGTAGCATAACCTGTGTCTTCTATGCAGACGTGCATCAAAGGCCATGTGGGCCATTAAAAAATAAAGTAAAACCTCCCCTCTCCCCCGTGGGATTCCCTCAGGGACAGAACCCGCTGGGGAAGGGCTCCGCGGGCGGTGGAGCCCCCGGCTGGGGACCTGGGATGCGGGGTTCCCGAGGCGACAGATGAGGTTTGGGCCGCGTGGGAAGGGCGCTGCGGATTCCTCCCTCGGCTCCTGCGGCAGGGCTCCGAGGGAGACGTCAGGGTGCACAGTGCAGCCCTGGAGGTGAAGGGCGAGGGGACGCGCCAAGGACACCAGCCCGAGCGCGCTTCGGCAGCGGACCGCGTTCCCGGGTTCCCCGGCTGCCACCCGGCACGAGGCCGACCCTGAAGGGCAGGCAGCTCCCTCGGGGAGGCGAGTGTAAGGAGCCCACCATGAGCCCCCATCGTCCCGGGTCCTAGCTCTTTGGGTGGATGGAGGTCGAGCGCCAGCCGGAGGAGACCGGAGCCCGGCCGCAGGGCGCACGCTGCGGGCGCGGCGCGCGGCGGCCTGGATCCGGGTTCCGGGGGGCGGGGCGCTGAGGGGGCGGGGCCTGCGTGGCGGCGTGGGCGCGAGTCGCGCAGGAGGGAGGGAGCGGGGGGAGGGGCTGGGCCGTGCCGCCCGCGCCGCGCTGGGCCCTCTCGGCCAATGAGCGGCGTCCACATGCCGCGGCAGCGGCGAGAGGGGAGGCAGCGGCGGATAAATGCTATTAGAGCAGCCGCCGCGGAGCCGTCCCCGACGCCACCTCCTTCTCCTCCGCCGCAGTTTCCTCCGCCGCTGTCGGGGGTGCGGACCTGAGGAGACCGGGCGAGCGCGCTGCGCACCACCCCATCGGCTCGCTGCCCTCAGTCCGTTCCGCTCTCAGGGGTCGGCCAGGCGCCCCCTCCTCCGGTCCGGGCGGGGCCTCGAATCACCTCAGGAGAGAGGGGAGGGGGCTCGGGGGCCGCGGCCTGCGCTCCGGGCGGGCGGTTGAGGGCGAGGGAGGCCCTCTCTTCTGCGGAGAGGGAGGGCCGCGAGGCCCCCGCCGCCCAGCTGAGCCCGACGCGGGCGCCGGCGAGGCCGGGCAGCCGGAGGGGCGGTCGCCTGCGGGAGGGGTGCGGGGTGATTCAGCGCCCCGCGAGGCGGAAGCGGCCGGAGGAGGAGGAGGAGAGCGAGACACCAGTCCGCGCCTGGGCGCCCGGGGTGGCACGAGGCCGCGGTCCGAGTGCGAGGCGGAGGCGAGGAGGCCGCGGGGACGGGAGGCGAGGCCGGCCGGGCCCCCGCAGCAATGGAGAACGCGCACACAAAGACCGTGGAGGAGGTGCTGGCTCACTTCGGCGTCAACGAGAGCACGGGGCTGAGCCTGGAGCAGGTCAAAAAGCTCAAGGAGAGATGGGGCTCCAACGGTAGGTGGCCGGGGCTGCACGGGCCCCGCGCGGCCGGGCGCGGGCCCGAGCGCCAGGGAAAATGGCTGACCGGGCCCCACCTCGTGGGTCTCGGCTCCGCGCCCGCCGAGGGTGCAGGCGGCGGCGGCTCGAGCTCGCGCGCCGGCTCGCGGGAGCAGGGCTGCAGGCGGGGGGCGCGGGGGTCGGGTCTGCGCCTCCTGCGACCTCCTGGCGGCTCGAGCCCTGGCCCTCCCCGCCCGCAGCCCGACGCACAGGCTGTCACCGCAGCCGCCGGCCCCGCGGAGGAAGGACGAGCCTCCTGCCGCCGGGCTGAGCCCTGCGAGACATGTTCTCGCTCCGGCCGCTTTCCGAGGCGTCGCTGTAGTGAGAATGCCCCGGCCGCGCTCGTCCCCCCGGAGTCACACATCTGGCAGGAGCGATGACAGAGCTGAAATGACTCCTGGGTCAGGATTCCTGTTGAGGGGGGATGAGATTTTACGCTTTGGGGTAGACCTAAGGCCATTGGTTACAGCAAGTATTGCCTGTTTTCCCGGGGTACCATTTTACTATGGTTTCCGTTGAAAATGGTTGAATGTACATATATCTAGGTACATCTTTCAAAAAGTGAGCATTTTGAGCAATTTCTTTTAAAAAGACAAGGCTAAAATGTGTTTTTTTTTTTCTGTTGTCCCCCCCCCCCCCCCCCCCTTGAAACGTTGCTTGGCGAATTTCTACATTCTCCAGAGTTACCGGCTGAAGAAGGTAAGTAACCTTAAAATGTTCTCCCCCCCCCCCCCCCTTTGTGTGCTCATGTTAAGATGACATTTACAACAAATGTGATGTTTGTTTCTAACAGGGAAAACCTTGCTGGAACTTGTGATTGAGCAGTTTGAAGACTTACTAGTTAGAATTTTATTGCTGGCAGCATGTATATCTTTTGTAAGTATAAAGCAATTTATTTTCTCTCAAATGTTGAGAATATTCCATAAATGAAAAACCAGGAAGTAAATGATGTCTGTTGGGTGAGAAGATTATATTTGGAGGTTTAAGCAGTATCTTCATGAATTTTTTTTTTAACCCTCGGTATTTTTAAATTACAAGCAAAACATACGAAGCCATTTGTAAACAGAAAATAGATGCCTCCTGACAGTTACAGTGCAGTTAGAAATTATTCTCGAATGTGGCAGGGTCTTTTAAGTTCTTGTGACTTATCAGCTTTTAATATCAGAAAGTTCTTTATTGGAAGGCCTTTTGTGTTTGGGGTTCTTCCATTGTGTAAGGTCATACTGAGATGATGTGGGCTCTTTATAGTCTGTAAATAGAACTTACAAAAGGAATATACCAGTTGCTCTCCCGTCCTGGTAATGGCAAGGTGACAGTTGTTACTGACAGTGACAAGAATGATGACGGCAGTGATGGCACCACTGTTGACCAAATTTGGTCACTGACCTTTCGGGTGGCATATTTATCTAAATTGGACCCTTGTCTTGAGTGACTCCTAGGTTAAGAGAACAATGTTCAGTACAGTTGGTTCTAGATTTTAAAAGAAAAAAAAAACCATAGTGTTTTTTCTTGTTCTGCATGTGCTTGAGTCCTGTATGGTTGCTAAGAAACTGGCGAAATGCAAAGGACTACAGCAGAAGAAAGGTGATGGGGGTTGGTGAGGATATTTCTAGGTTATTAATATTTTTTTCTGTTCAGTAATAATTTTTTATTGCTTTTTTAAAATTGAACAGTGAACTTCTTGTTAGTTTTCCTAAAAATGGTCATGAATAGAACACAGATGTTCCTAATCCTAGCAGCATGAGATGCTTTTTGTCCTTAACTTATAGTATTTTGTTCTTACAAAAACTATGTTGGGAAGTCAAATTCACCCAGTCTTTGAAAAATTTACACGGCTTCAGGATTTCATTTTTGTATGTTTGTATGTATGCAAGCCCCAGAGATCTACCTTATTCTTTATGACAACCATACAATAACGGGCTATTTTGAGAACTAAATAAAGAAAATAGTGGGCATTAATTTAGGTGAAGGGGAAAAATTGGAAAGAAGTGAACTTTTTATATATATATATTGATTGATTTCAGAGAGGAAGGGGGAGAGGAAGGGAGAAACAGAAATATTAATGAGAGAGAATCATCGATTGGCTGCCTTCTGCATGTCCCCCACTGGGGATCAAGCCCACACTGGTGACCTGATTCATAGGTCCACGCTCAACCACTGAGCCATGCCAGCTGGGCTGAACTTTTTTTTGGAGTAATTCTGTGCACAAATTCTGCCATTGAGACTTTAATGATAATATATCATGCCACATTAACCAAGTGATGTGTAGCTATTAATCAGACCTCTTCTCAGTGGTTTTCACTAAATGAAATTAAGAGTGATATATCAAACCATTCAACATCCTGAGTTAATCATCCATATCTATTACATGCCCATTCTTAATTTAACCCTTGAAACTCCCCCTCCCCCAAGTGGTTGCTACTTTAACCAATTAAGATAAAAGAATAGATCTGTTTAACTAGTTTTAATATATTGTCATTGGGCAAAAAAATTATATATTTGGGCTAGTGTAATATTTATATTTAAATTGGCTGGCTACATAATTCTGAGGTCGTCTCAGCTTTGTTAGTGAAAATACTAGGGTTCAATAAGGTCATCAGGCACCTCTTAGAAGTTAACTGGTGTATACAAGCCAGAGATAAAATAAATTTCTAATGAGTTATTCTGTATATATAACTTAAAGCACTGTTGTAACATCAGTGGCATTATTTCCAATAAGCAAGCTATTGACTATTTGGGTTGTATAGGATCTCTTGATTGGCCAATTTGAGTGACTATTAACATTTTTAATTAATGTGTGTGATGTTTGCTTTGAAGTAAGTAGTTTATAGTTTCTAGGCATTTTCAAATGGGTTTTTAAATAAATCCTTTAACTTTGTTGTAATGTAGGATGTTGGGTTTTTGTAGCTTGTAGAGTTGTGTTTTGAAATTGAGATTTGAGTTACTTTTGGGTAACTACTTGGAGTTATTGCTCAGGAAATGGACTATGTTACATTTTTGTTTTGTGGGTTGCTACACAGAAAAGTAATGTGTTTAGAAAGTACTGTTACTTGCTTTGATTTGTTTGATTAAGAAATTGCAGATATAAAACCTGTTTGTTGATTTTCTTCAGGTGCAGTTGGCACTACTGCTACATCGAACTTGACCTTTTCATTCCACATTTCTTTATCACTCAAAAGAGCTTTGTGGTTGTCAGTTTATTTCTATTTAATGGGAAAAACTGGAAGAATATTTGTGTTCTTTTGGAGAAAGGAATAGGTAGTTCTATATATATGATAATCAGGTTCTACCCAAGTTAAGAAATATTAGGCTTTAGTGATTTATTTCAAATATCAAACTAGGTAGTAAACTGTTAACCATAGTTAATATTTTGCTGTGGCAGAAAGTAGGAAACTGTATTAATGTTTTACACTTGTAACCTGAAGAGATAGTTTAATCAGCTTCTAATCCATCAAAATAATTTATTTTAAAGGTCGCTTAGAGTGGAAGAAGTGAGTGATATATCTTCCATTGCATATGAAATAACATCAGAAATTCTGTAATTAAAAATAATTATTATTTTTTGATTGGAGAGAGAGGAACATTGGTTTGCTGTTCCACAGATTTATGTATTCATGAATCTGTTGGACGGTGATAGGGCTATGAAGAAAAATTAAGTGGTGGGGGCAGTAGAATAAGGAAATATGGGGAGGGGTGTACAATTTTCAAATAGGGTGGTCAGGAGAGGTCTCTAAGAAGGTGATGTTTGAGAAATACTTGGAGGTGAGCATGAGGGCCATATATTTCTCATCTGTCTGAATCATAAAATCCTCTATGGTAACACAATTTGCATAAGTTTTACTACCTTCCACCTCCATTTCCCCACCTCAGCTACTTAGATCAACCCCAAAATGCTAATAGAACTTTCTTAGGCCAAGGCACTTCTCAGCTTTTCACTTACATTTCAGTAATTGTCTTTTCTTCCTACTGGACCCTTTAAAGGGATTACCCCCCCCCCCCCCCTCCCCGCCCCAGGGAGAGAGGTAGAAACATCAATGATGAGAGAGATCATTGATTGGCTACCTCCTGCAACACCCCACATTGGGGATCTAGCCTGCAACCTGGGCATGTACCCTAACTGGGAATTGAACTGTAACCTCCTGGTTCATAGGTCAGCACTCAAACACTGTGCCACACCAGCCACGCCAGCTGGGCTAAAGGGATTCTTAATTCCCTTTAGAGCCTAGATTATTGCATTTGCTGTAACTAATATGTATTTGGATGAGTTAGTGTTAGTAGCATTTTCAAAATATGTGAGATCCTTATACTTTGGTTTTCTCCGAACTATATATAAGAAGTGTTTGAGCCCAGCCTGCATGGCTCTGTGGTTGAGCATTGACCTATGAACCTGGAGATGACAGTTTAATTCCCAGTCAAGGCACATGCCTGGGTTGCGGGCTCAATACCCAGTGTGGGGCATTTTCTTTTAATTTCTTATTTTTAAAAAGGTAAAATGAGCAGTTTACTGGTTTAACATATTTAAAACCTTCTTTAAAATATGAAAGGTGAATATGTATGTATTTTTTTGCTGTTCTGAAGAAGATTATAGTCTCAAATCTGAAAACATTGAGTGTTTTCAGAAGGTTTGTGTTGGCATTGAAAGAGAATGTAATCTAATTTATACGTTTTTTTAATCTTAAAATTCATTTTTAATTTTTTTAAATTTAGGACTTTATGTAATTTAGGTAGATTTGGTAACTATTCACACAGCAAATTTGTTCTGAAGTACATTAAAGGGATTTTCCTTAGGAATTAAAAAAAAATCTCTAGCTTTTAAGTCTTCAAGAAGACTTGAACAGTGTTGTTTTATTTTTATTGATTTCAGAGAGGAAGGGAGAGGGAGAGAAACATCAATGATGAGAGAATCATTTGGCTTTTCTCTTGAGCAGCTATTCTCAACCTGTGGGTTGCGACCCCTTTGGGGGTCGAACGACCCTTTCACAGGAGTCTAATTACATATTGTTTTTGTGATTAATCACTATGCTTTAATTATGTTCAATTTGTAACAATGAAAATACACCCTGCATATCAGATATTTACATTACGATTCATAACAATAGCAAAATTGCAGTTATGAAGTAGCAACGAAAATAATTTTATGGTTGGGGGTCACCACAACATGAGGAACTGTATTAAAGGGTCGTGGCATTAGGAAGGTTGAGAACCCCTGTCTTAGAGGTTATTGTGCTATACAAACATCAGTCTTACAGATAACAAAAGATAACCATCTTACCCTATTGAAGCAGTTTACATTGTAGATGAATGTTCATTAGCAAGTGGTTACTTTGAATAGGATTAACAAGTTTGAAATTGAACTTGCTGGATAATGTAAGACCCAGAAGATGGGTAATGTTTCTGTATTTAAACAGTGCAAAGCAGGGGTCCTCAAACTACGGCCCGCGGGCCACATGCAAATACACATATTATATTTGTTCCCGTTTTGTTTTGTACTTCAAAATAAGGTATGTGCAGTGGGCATAGGAATTTGTTCATAGTTTTTTTTTTTTAAACTATAGTCCGGCCCTCCAACAGTCTGAGGGACAGTGAACTGGCCCCCTGTTTAAAAAGTTTGAGGACCCCTGGTGCAAAGCAAAGGGAACAAGAAACTCTTTATGCCTAAAATTATACTGCAGTAGCCTTTTCTTCCACTTTTCTTTGATGCTGTTGAAGTTGGTTATCTTTTTGCTCTTAATGTTTAAGTTCATACACTGCCACTTAAGAGTCTTACTAGTATACCTTAGAGATTGTATGAAGTTTTGTTAAATTCGTTTGTGCATTTATTTAATAAATACATAGCGAGCATCAACTGTGTATAAGAGATCTTTTAGGCCCCTCGGGATACAACAGTGAACAAAAGGCAATATAAACAGATAATTTTTTATGTTCAACCTATTTCTCTTTTTAAAATATATTTTTTATTGATTTCAGAGAGAAAGGGAGAGGTGAGAGATAGAAACATCAATGTTGAGAATCATTGATCTGCTGCCTCCTGCACGCCCCCTACTGGGGTTCAAGCCTGCAACCCTGGCATGTGCCCATGACCAGAATCAAACCTGGGACCCTTCAGTCCACAGGCCGACTCTCTTTCCACTGAGCCAAGCCAGATAGGGCTCTTTTTTAAAAAAATTTTTTATTGATTTCAGAGAGGAAGGGAGAAGGAGAGAGAGACATCAATGAGAGAGAATCATTGATCGACTGCCTCCTGCATGCCCCCTACTGAGGATTGAGTCTGCAACCCAGGCATGTGCCCTTACCTGGAGTAGAACTGTGACCTCCTGGTTCTTAGGTCAAGGCTCAACCACTGAGCCACACCAGCCGGGCCAATCTATTCTCAATAATTTCTGTAAACATTTCCCCCCCCCCGTATAAATAAATAAATAAATGTGTGTGTGTGTATATATTTTTTATATATATATATATTTATGAAATAACACTTTTTTCAATATATTTTTATTGATTTTTTTGTAGAGAGGAAGGGAGAGGGATAGAGAGTTAGAAACATCGATGAGAGAGAAACATCGATCAGCTGCCTCCTGCACACCCCCTACTGGGGATGTGCCCACAACCAAGGTACATGCCCTTGACCAGAATCGATCCCAGGACCTTTCAGTCCACAGGCCGACGCTCTATCCACTGAGCCAAACCGGTTAGGGCATAAATACATTTTTTATAACTTCTAGAAAATCATAATGAACTGGCTGTACTATTATGCTAATGAGGCATCTTGCATTTCAGTAACGTGTCACTCATCCAGTTTCTCCTTTTCTCTACCTTCTTCCTCATCTTATGGAGTCTTTTATTTGTCAACACCACTTACACAAGAGAGGTTTTCTTTTCAATAGAACAAAACCATGAAGGATTGTACAATGTGATTTGAACATGATAGACTGGATTGACTCTTACCAGTTAATGAAATACAGTTTATTTTCATTTTGGACTGTAGTATTTAATTCTTTGGGTTATTTGTGGTTTTAAAATAGGCATTTTTTAAAGTACTCAGGAAATTGTTGGTTGTCAATTTTTAATATCAGCACCATCCTTCTGCCCTAAGAGATTTATTTGCCCACTAGTTTCTTATGAAGCAGTAATTAGTATATCTGCAGAACTTTTAAAGAACTATAAATGCCTGTGTTTCTTACACGTAAACATTTAAATTGATGTTGTGGAAGGAAAGACGACTACACTGTACAGGTTAGGATTATTATATTATTGATGAATATCACTTGTGCAAAGAGACTACATTTCTTGAAAAGTGGAGGTTTGCTCTGATCTGTCACTGCTTGCCTTAGTCTTTTCCTTTCTCCAGCTGTTATGGGATATTGCTCTAAGTTTGTTCCTCTAGGCCTAGCTGCCAAGAGGGAAATTCATATCCGCTTTAACAAGGTGTGAAGCTTATCTTACAGTTGCTAATGCTTCACTGACCTTTTGGAAAGGTCCTAGTTACTCTTCAAGTTGAGCAGTTTTTCTCTCCCAAGAGCTAATTAAGTTTCTTATTTCTCATATACTATCCTTGGCAAATGTTTGGAAGGCTAGTATTAAAGCAGCTGTGATCTTGCATCTATCAAAATTTACAACTTCCTAGAGAAGATTTCACTTTGGCATTAGGCCTGGCTTTAACACCAGGAATGTCCTGTTGAAAGCTTACAGCAACATTTATAATTATTTTGGTTTTCTTCCTGCCCTGGTTCACTAGCTGTCAATTGTGATTGACATCTACCTGGTCCTGGTGTCTACTGGGGTTTTTTTCCTGCCCTAATTGGTATTTCTTGTCAATTCGTCATTACCCTCTTTTACTTGGCAAAATTCATGTTGGCTCTTGCCTTTAGTCATCTTTCTGATAGCTGTTTGTATAAAAGCTCACTTTATAGTATTCCACTAAGTACATAGTCCAGTGGCTTTATTATTGCCCTAAATGATATCTGACAATATTACAAGTATCAAAAATGGTGCTTTTATTGCTTACTAAATCTTTTAAAGAAAAGATTTTATTGTGAAATATGGGAACATTTTAAGCACTTTTAAAAAACAAAGGTAATCCTTAGCTACCAGATTGAATCATTAGATATGTTTAACATCTTTCCTGGATTGGCAGTTTTTCACAGAAATGTCTTGTTAAAATTTTAATATTATTTTTATTTTTTAAAATACATTTTTATTAATTTCAGAGAGGAAGGGAGAGGGAAAGAGAGAAAAATATCAATGATGAAAGAGAATCACTGATCAGCTGCCTCCTGCATGCTCCCTACTAGGGATCGAGCCCACTTGTACCCTGATTGGGTATCGAACTGTGACCACCTGGTTCACAGGTTGATGATCAACACTGAGCCACACCACTGGCCAAAAATTTTAATAGTATTCATTGTGTTGGATTCTCTCTTAATCACCCTCGTGTTTCTCAACTATGAAGTATACCATGGCTCTCTTGTAGCTTTTGGACCTTAATAAAGTTATGGATGTGTTAGCAAGAAATTAATTCTCTTCTCATTTTTCTTGGCGCAGTGTTCTGTGTCCAGTTGTAATATTTTTAGACTTATGTCATTCCTGAAATGCTGTGCTGCTATACTAGATGTCATATGGAGGATAACCTTCAAAATATATTCCTGATTATGGGACAGCCTTGCAATAATTCTGAGACAACCTTCAGTAATACCAATGGGAAAAAAATTTGAGTCAGTGATCAAGTTATTTTTATTATGGATTTATGCCAAGGATATTATTTGATACTAGTGGCCTGGTGCATGGATTCGTGCACATTGAAAGGAAATTAATTAGAAGAAATATTTGTGCAGTAATAATGTTTCTACAAAAAATTACATGTCAAAACTAGTATATATAATATAGTATAAAATTAAAATATAAAATATTTTAATATTGCTATTGGCCCTTTATAATAGTAGTGCGCGATTCAATGTTTATTTTATTTTTTAATATATTTTATTGATTTTTTTTACAGTCATTTGCCTTTACTTTAACAAAATTAAGAGTGTAAGTTTCCCTTCTGAATATCCTATATAATAAAAGTCTAGTATGCAATTTGTCCCCTTGACCGGGAGTTCCGTCTGGGAGTTTGACCAGGCGCAGGGCTGACCAGGGGAAGGGAGGGAGGCCCTGGCCAGCAGCCACTAGGGACCCTACCAGTGCACTAATATCATGCACTTGGCCTCTAATAAAAGCATAATATGCTAATTAGACCGGATGTCCTTCTGGATGTCCTTCCGGACAAAGCAGGGGCTGTAAGGGAAGCCCGGGTCCCAGGTGCCAGAGGGAAGCCAGTGCTGGCAGCCGGGGAAAGGAAGGCCTACTCTTGCACGAATTTTATGCATCGGGCCTCTGGTATATAATAAAAGCCTAAGCCCTAACTGGTCTGGCTCAGTGGATAGTGCGTTGGTCTGCGGACTGAAGGGTCCCAGGTTCGATTCCGGTTAAGGGCATGTACCTTGGTTGCAGGCACATCCCCAGTGGGAGGTGTGCAGGAGGCAGCTATCGATGTTTCTTTCTCATCGATGTTTCTAACTCTATCCCTCTCCCTTACTCTTTGTAAAAAATCAAAATATATGCCGAAACCGGTTTAGCTCAGTGGCTAGAGCGTCGGCCTGCGGACTGAAGGGTTCCGGGTTCGATTCCGGTCAAGGGCATGTGCTTGGGTTTCGGGCACATCCCCAGTGGGAGATGTGCAGGGGGCAGCTGATTGATGTTTCTCTCTCGTCGATGTTTCAGACTCTTTATCTCTCTCTCTTCCTCTCTGTAAGAAATCGATAAAATATATTTTAAAAAATCAAAATATATTAAAAAATAAAAGCCTAAGCGTCCATTATGGCGGAATGACCAGAACGACTGCTTGCTATGATGCGCACTGACCATCGGGGCAGACATTCAATGCAGGAGCTATCCCCTGGTGGTCAGTCCGAGCGCCGCTCAGCCAGAGCCGGGCTCATGGCTGGCGAGTGCAACGGCAGTGGTGGGAGCCTCTCCTGCCTCCGCAGCAGCGCTAAGGAGCAGCACACAGGCAGGTGGTAAGGAGCAAGGGGTCCCGGAAGAGGACGCAGGCCGGGCTGAGGGGATCTTCCCTCCGCCCCCTTCTCCAGTTCACGAATTTCATGCACCGGGCCTCTAGTATACATATAAAATGAATGGGTTTACTTTCCTAAGTGTTTTATTTGGGTTTTAAAACAATTATTACCTGAAAAAATAAATTAGCTCTTAAGGGTATTGTTAAGAAGTTGTATGCTTTCGATTCTCAATAATTATTTTGAATAAGACATAAGCCATCTTTTATGTCATTACATTTCGCCACTATTGGTTTCTAGGGATGAAAAGAGATTTTGTGTGTTGTAATTCCATTAGTGCCAGCCACTTTTGTTATAAAGTGGCAATAAGCCTAAAAATACATTACAATTCTAACACATCACATATGATTTCTCTTTTAGGTTTTGGCTTGGTTTGAAGAAGGTGAAGAAACAATTACAGCCTTTGTAGAACCCTTTGTAATTTTACTTATATTAGTAGCCAATGCCATTGTGGGTGTCTGGCAGGTAAGCACAAAATCCTCCACTACTAAGTTTTAGTAATTTCTGTGACGTAAACTCCGTTAATCTTTCTGTTATCCGTTTTTTCCTGATGTGTTGACTAAAAATACTTCCGAAATGTCTACATGTGTTTTCATTTGTTCATTAGTTTATTTAATGGCAAAATTTTAGATCTCTCACGCATATATACTTTGCTCATGCTTATATGAATTGTTCATCCTTCATGATAGCATAGAGATAAGAACAATGGATGAGAGAAGCTACTTACAGAGAGGAAGGGAGAGGGAAAGAGAGTTAGAAACATCGATCGGCTGCCTCCTGCACACCCCCTTCTGGGGATGTGCCCACAACCAAGGTACATGTCCTTGACCGGAATTGAACCTGGGACCCTTCAGTGCACAGGCCGACGCTCTATCCACTGAGCCAAACCGGTTAGGGCAAAAACCAGAAAATTTAAGAACCAGTATCTGTCTTTGTATTTCCTAGCTGCTTTCTGTGAAAAACTTGGGATCGAGCTTGCAACTGAGGTACATGCCCTTGTCTGGAATCGAACCTGGGACCCTTCAGTCCGCAAGCTGACACTCTATCCACTGAGCTAGACTGGCTAGGGCAAATTGTTTAAATCTTAAATTGTTTTTCTTTCAGAGCATATTCCTGGCTGTTTTCAGCCAGTCACCCGAGCCTTTCTTAGTCACAGAATGGAAGCTAATTTTATTTCAGAAACAGAATGGGATTTCTTTCCCCCATCCCTCAACCCTCCCAATTCACATAAGTGTTCTTCTGCACATGTCTAGTTTGAGGACTTTAACTTTTCTAGGACTGTTTGCTGATCTGTTTGATAGTTAATATATATATATATTTTTTAAGACTTTGAAACTAATACTTCAAATTTATTTTAAATATTGCTCTTTTAGGTTTTTGATGGATATAGTCATCCCTTTGAGGACTAAATAAAGTAGTGCATCTGTTATTAAAGTGTGTAAACTTCTGCCCTAGCTGGTTTGGCTCAGTGGATAGAGCATAGGCTTGCAGACTGAAGAGTACCAGGTTTGATTCTGGCCAAGGGCATGTACCTCGGTTGCAGGCTCAATCCCCAGTCCTGGATGCATACAGGAGGCAACCAAATTGATGTGTCTCTCTCACCGATGTTTCAGTTTGTCTGCCTCTCTCCCCTCCACTCTGTCTAAAAATCAACAACAAAAAAGGGTAAACTTCTGATTTGTGTTAATAAACACAATGATCTTTATGTGTTGGGCTCATATAGAAAGATGGCCTACTTAGAAAATTTTAATTGTACTATATTCCTTACTTTGATCCCCCACCCAAAAAAACATTGTTTATATTTAAGTACAAATGAGCCTCTTGTGAATAATTTAGGCAAAAGAAACAATACACAGCATTAGATTGTCTTTCTCAAGCTAGTAGTATGTATTTTTAGTTAATTTATTCCAGTTATGTGGTAGATACTTTATGTACATTCCCATTTCATCCTTACAGTGATCCTGTAAGGCAGATGATACTCCCATTTGACAGATGTACCATTGAAGCTCATAGTGATTAAGTGACTTATCAAAGGCCATATAGGTAGCACAGTAGGTCCTTGGGTTACGTCGGAGATCCATTCCTACAGTGCGATGTAACTCGATTTTTGCAGTAAGTCGGAACCCACCTACATAAGCACCTACGTCACTCACATGGAGCACACACACAGCAGTAATGAAGCGAAACAGTAACAAAAAATTAAAAGAAAGATAACAATTCCTGACCTTTACTTGTGGTAAATAAATAAACATAAAGCACATATGTACATACATTGAAATGATGGAACTTATTTTTTTATAAATAAGTGAGAGATGGCAACGTAACCATGAAACGACATACGTTGAGTCCGACGTAACCCAAGGTACGTAGAGTATCTGAAATTTGAATCTGAGCTGATACGAATTCCAAAGTAAAATTTTATAGCAGTTTAAAAAAAGACTAACATTCTTATATCTTAATCCCATTTGCATAGTATACAGAATGGTATAGGCAATACTTGAGGGCTCTTACCTTCTGGAAGTAAGGAAAGTTATAATTACAGATATAATCCTATATAATAAAGAGCTAATATGTTAATTAGACCAGAAGGCAGAATGACCTTACGCATTGACCAGTGGGCGGGAGGCGGGGCCAAAGGGCCCCGAGGCAGCTGGGGCTGTGAGGGCTGAGCCCCTTGCACGCATTTCATGCATCAGGCCTCTAGTTATATATAGTTCTGTACTTTATCAGAGATGCATACATCAAAAAGTAAGACACATTAGCTTTCAGTGTTGTGTCATCTAAATTCTTAGGTTTAAGGATTTTCACAATAGAACATAATTCTTACAGTAAGGTAAAAAATAAGATTGCATAGGATTGAGCATAAATTCTATCCAAGTAAAGGTTAAATTGAAGAACTTGAAGCTGGAGGACCAAAATGTGAGAGAAAAGAAAAAATCCTCTCCTTTGTCCATCCAACAACCTCAACTGGGCATGCACTTTATCAGCTTGCTCCTTAACTTTGAGTTACTTATTCTCCAAAAGGAAAGAAGACAAATTTGGCACACAAGGTTTTCTCTTTTATTTTTATTTTTTGCCCCTTAAAGGAACTTTCCTGTAGTTTCCCCACACACACATACACACACATGACTCCTTTTGATTCTACATCTTTCATCTTGAAATTGGGAAAGAAAAACTGTGACTAAGTCTTGATTATGTTCATAAATAATATGGTAAATATGGTATGCAACTGGCAGTGCTATAATGAAATCCCAACCATTTATTGGCTTTTGCCACTAGAGAGAGATTTCTTAGAATTTGTGAGACATAACAATTTTATTAATTTATCATCTATGGAATTTACTATGTGCCAAATCACAGTCTAAGCCAGGGGTGGGCAACCTTTTTGTGAGTGCGTGCCAAAACCAGCAAAATCTCTGACTCAAAATTCTTCTGCGTGTCAACCCTAATTTTTTGAGAACATGTTACGCCTACTTGATATCTCTTAAGGTGTACGTACGTGAAGAACCTTGAAGAAATAATAAAAGTCATTTGAGCGACAAAAACAGTATATCATGATGAAAAATACATTTATTTTTTAATGTATACATGTACACTGATAGTCCGACAGAAAACTTTATGACTCCGTTTGATATTATCAGTGGGACTTTTGCTGCTGCATCACTGATGACAGAGATTTTAACATCAGGTTTATATTTCGTGACCTTCAGAGATATGCACGAGCTACTACTTTCATCCGTCAGGCTACTCCTATTACGAGACTTAACAAAATTCATCACTGAGAACAAAGATTCACAAGCGTATGTGGATAAAACCAAAACACTGGTCGGATCTAGGAAGGCAGGGAGAGTTAAGGCAGAGGCATAGAAATTGCTCTTCCCCTCTCTCATCAATCCATGTCTATGGTCTTTAAGATAACTTGTTATGTAAAATTATTTATTTATCTAAGATGCACCTACACTGAATTTATCTGAAAAATAAAGATACTTAAAAAAATTGTAAATGGAAGATTATAAGAGAGGGTTTTGCGTGCCAGCAAAAGTTACTGGCGTGCCATGTTTGGCACACGTGCCAGGGGTTGCCCACTCCTGGTCTAAGCATTCTACATACAGCTTGTAAATCCACACAACCCTTCAAGTAGGCACTGTAAGTGTCCTGGCTTTGAAGGCAGTAAAACTGTTGTGTAGATTACCCACAATCGTGTAGCTCAAGCATGTCAAACTCGAGGCTGGTGGGCCGTATTCCTTGTTTAAATAAAAGGCCATACAAGCATGGCTGTGAGTTTGACATGCCTGTAGCTGTTAAGTGGAAAAGTCTGGATTGAACCTAGGCAGTCAAACCCCAGATCATCACCTTTCATGTGAGACAGGATTGATTTAAATGGTATAGGTGTGTGTGGCTGGAGGTGAGGTCTGTGTCTCAGCTGTGCTTAGGAACAGCAGAGTCATTTTCTACATTATGATTTTATTCCCTTACCTTTAGGGGCTTATTTTTTCATCTTTTTAAAAGATATATTTTTATTGATCTCAGAGAGGAAAGGACAGGGAGAGAAAAACATTGATGAAAGAGAATCCTTGATCGGCTACCTCCTGTCCGCCCAACTCTGGGATTCGAGACCACAACCTCACTGATGGGGAATCAAACCGTGACTTCCTGGTTCACAGTTTGACTCTCAATCATTGAGCCATGCCCACTAGGCTCATCTTTAATACAAACTCACAAGGGCCTAGCATTTGTCACCTAAAATGTGAATTGTTTAGTACAACAGTCATTAATGTACTTCTCTTGTGTCTTTTAAGTTTAGAACTCTATAAAATTTGATTCTTTGGGTTAGAAATACTTGCAGTGGTAGGCATGTGTTCACTACTTTTATCTTGTTTTCTTTTTTACAGGAACGAAATGCAGAAAATGCAATTGAAGCCCTTAAGGAGTATGAGCCTGAAATGGGTAAAGTGTATAGACAGGACAGAAAGAGTGTACAACGGATTAAAGCTAAAGACATAGTTCCTGGTGATATTGTAGAAGTTGCTGGTGAGTTTGTTTTTTTGGTTTTTATTCTAGATTGTATATCTGAATGCATTCTTTTTCCCAATGCTCCTAGTTAAGTGTTTTAAAAATTATGTTCGTATGTATCGGTTTTAGCGCCATCCAAAAAAAAAGGTTTTCTATAAAATTTTGAAGTGTTTGGCACCGCCCTTCATGTTATTGATATTTTTGAACAAGGTGTTTGAATTATTTGTGCTTATTACTTTTGATATATTGTAGCTCACTAGTGCTAGTGAGATAATGAACTTAATTTTGATTTGACAATTAGTGTTGCAGTTTGTTAGCATTCTAGTTAATGGCTACTAATTTTTTGTTTCTTGGCATAAATGTTGTCATACCTGCAAGTTGATAGTTCAGGGTAATTTCATGACACTAAAAGTTCTTATTAAAAATACTTTTCCATTTCACTGAGCCAGGGTTCTTAGCCTGGGCTGTGAATCCACTGCAAGGCCAGAGCTCTCCACAGATCTCAAAGGAGTCTGTTTCCTCATTGCTCTAGATCAGCGGTCGCCAACCTTTCGGACCTCATGGACCACCAGTGGTCCACAAACCACCAGTTGGCGACCGCTGCTCCAAAGGTTTCCTTACATCAGAGGTTGCCAATCACACCAGTGGTCCACGTACCACTGGTTGGCGACCGCTGCTCTAGATCAGCGCCATGTTGTCAGACAACCCAGAATGCCCCTGGAACCAGTCAGAATAGTCTAGTCCAGCGGTCGGCAAACCGCGGCTCACGAGCCACATGCGGCTCTTTGGCCCCTTGAGTGTGGCTCTTCCACAAAATACCACGTGCGGGTGCGCACGTATAGTGCGATTGAAACTTCGTGGCCCATGCGCAGAAGTTGGTTTTCGGCCTGGGTGAGTCTATTTTAAAGAAGTGGCGTTAGAAGAAGTGGGGTCGCTGAGATCGACCCCTCAGATTGAGGACGTTTTTAGCAAAGGCCAGTTTAGGAGTACCCTAATTAAGTTCATAACAATGTACCTACCTATATAGTTTTAAGTTTAAAAAATTTGGCTCTCAAAAGAAATCTCAATCGTTGTACTGTTGATATTTGGCTCTGTTGACTAATGAGTTTGCCAACCACTAGTCTAGTCTTTTTGTTGCAGTCATCACATTTGGATTATTCAAATCATCATGGTTTTACCCAACCTTCTGAGTTCAGAATACTTGTTACTTGGTTTCTTTTTGTGAATGGTCTCATAGTAACACTTTTACACTGATTGTGGGGAAGGTGTGCTTTGTCCTTATTGTCTTACTCATTTCAATGAATAATTCAACAAGCTGCATCTCATTTGGCCCTGTGCTGTACAGTTTTGGCCTCTAAAAAGGAAATTGCCTTGTCATATTCTCTTACCTATAATTTTTGTCATTCTTATTCCAAAAAAAGAACAGTGTTGCCTGTATTACAACATGTTGATTACTTAGGTTTGCATTGTGTATAAATGAATAAGTTGCAGTCTCAATGCCCCTTTACTCCTAAATATTTGAGTGTTTATTATTATTTTTAAATTTTTAAAAAATTAATTTTGAGAGAGGGAGGGATGTGCAAGAGAAACATTGATCAGTTGCCTCCCACACCAGACCTATGCATGTGACCTCTTGGTGCTGGGGACAACCCTCAACCAACTGAGCCACACTGGCCAGGGCTTGAGTGTTTATTTTTTAAAATCAAGGGCATTCTCTAATATGAGTCCAGTAAAATTGTCAAAGTCAGGAAATTGATGAAATACTATCATCTAATCTGCAGACCTTACTCAAATTTTACCATTTGTCACTGGATATATATCTATGTGTGTGTGTGTGTGTGTGTGTGTGTGTGTGTGTGTATAAATATTTATTTGTATTGATTTCAGAGAGGAAGGGAGAGGGGGAGAGAGGTAAAAACATCAATGATGAGAGAGAATCATTGATCGACTGCCTCCTGCAGCCTGGGCATGTGCCCTGATCAGGAATCAAACCATGATCTCCTAGTTCATAGATCTACGTTCTATCACTGAGCCACGCCGGCTGGAGTCACAATGAATTTTTATTTTATTTTTTTCGAATTAAAGAGTCACATTTATTGCAATCCGGGACTATGAGGGGCCATTCCCCAAATCTCATAGTAACAAGATGGTCGCAGCTCCAAGGTTATATAGGCAAAAAATCACAAAGGTATTGATTACATCCCAGGGTTTGGAATGAGGAACCTGGTTCGCAAAAAAGCAGTTTACAGAAGCAGAAACAGCATGTTATCTAAATTACAGTTTTGGGTCTAGAGCCCTTGGGTAACCTGGGTTAAACTTAGGCATGTTATCTAAATTACAGTTTTGGGTCACAGTTTTGGGGGAACACTGAGTCAACAGGGACACATTATCTAGAGCCCTCTGACCTTGAGGTAACTGTGCTGTCCTTCCCAGGTAAAGGAAAATGTGCTAAGACCAGTATGACCACTATAAATGGGATTTCACATTACAATCAATAGGGTATTCAACCGAATGGGATGATTTATATAATTCAGAAAATCAAAATAACCGGTCTATTGTTAAACAAAGCAAATAGGTACATAAGCCAAACAGCAGGGTTAAAGGTAAACTATAGTTTCTACCTGAGATGATTGCTACCATACTTCATTCCCCACTGGTTTTATGTACATGAGTCAAATCATGGACTCATCTTCATTAGTTAGGGGATTGTACTGCCCCCTAACTACAAGTAGTTTGACCGAGTTAATTTTTCTAAATTGCCAGCTTGGCACATTCAATTTTCATTTACTCACCCCACTTCTTTTAGGGGCATTCTCTATTCTGTTCCTGCTTTCCTGTCCCCTAGTGCATCTAGCCCCACTTGGCCCTGGATTTTCTCACTGGCTAGAAAAAAATGTTCTTACAGTTACCAAGTGCCCTAGTGCCACGGTCCCCATCAGTACTGTCCTCACTGAAGTCCAGTTCCACTCTTGCAGACGTCGAACCTCCTCCTGGCTTGCATGGAGCCCAGGCTAGGGATCTCACGGGTGAGGCAGCTGGCTGCCAGGATCAAGGCCGTTTCTTGGTGCAGGAGCTGGGAGTGGTGTAGCCAGGTCTGGATGCCATCAGCAGGGCGACAGTGTATAGTCCCTTCCAAGCTGGGGTGAGTCCTTGGGTAGTGAACTTCTTTACCCACACCGAGTCCCCAAGCTGGAAAGGGATGTACAGGGTCCGAGGTGGCACTGGAAGGGCATCTCGAACAAGCTTATGGGTGGCTCACTGGGTATACTGCAGAGCCTGCAAGGACTTGAGCAAGGAATGGTTATGACTTTTAGCTTTTAATTCCTCCTCTAACTTTGGGTAGGATAGGGGGAGGTTTACCAAACATGATTTCAAGAGGAGAGAACCCCTCCCGGTTGGGGGTACACCTGGCCTGTAAGTAGGCAAAGGGCAGGAGGTTGGTCCAGTTTTCACCGGTTTCTGGGATAAATTTAGTTAAAGTCCTTTTAGAGTCCTGTTCATACATGCCCTGAATCTGTGGCCGGTATGCACAATGGAGTTTCCAATTTATGACTTTGAGATACCTTGGGTACAAAGTCGGGGCTGTTATCTGATCCTATGACTGCTGATAGCCCCAATCTAGGTATAATCTCCTGGAGTAATTTCTTGACCATTATAGAGGCAGTTTCTGTCCTGGTGGGCTAGACTTCAACCCATCCCGAGAAGGAGTCTATACTTATACCCTGATGCCGGTGGCTTAATCTCTGTGAAATCCACCTCTCAATGCTCTCCTGGGGAGTTTCCCTTGGCCCGAATTCCCAGGGGGACCCCCCTTACCTTGCATTTACCTGTGACCTGCCTCACAAAAGTTCAGAAGTCTTGGTGATGCCTAAGTGGGTAGCCTGGTGTAACTGGGCAACTAAAGTCCGACCTAGAGCCTCTGGGACCAACAGTCTGCCATCTGGTAGAGTCCACCAACCATTTGGTCCTCTGATAGCTTGCTTCTGTTCTGCCAATTCCTCCTCTTGTAAAGGCCCCACTGGTTTTTGGGCGGCTTCCTTGGCAGCTTGGTCTGCAGCTCGGTTTCCTTGGGCAGTCTAGGGTGACTACCACCTCCCACTGTCCCATCTTGTACATAACAGTACCTTGTCTGGTGATGATAGCGGGACATCTGTCAAGTCTGGGCGAGCTGAGTCTGTTACCTCTATGCAGTCATGGATGGCTCCTCTGGATCATCATCTGGGAGCAGGCTGGCAGGGTTGATGGCCAGTGTCTTATGGAATTCAGATGCAGGGCTGGTCCAGGAGAAGAGCTTGGTACTGGGTGACCCTGGTGTTTGACATCCATCTCTCCAGAGCATCTCGAAGGAGGGCTTCCACAGCATGGGGTGTTGTCAGGGCTAGTTCTTGGCCCAAAGTCAGCTTATCTGCCTCCTTTACCAGCATTGCTGTGGTGGCCACTGCTCGGAGGCATGCTGGCCACCCTGCAGCCATGGGGTCTAGTCTCTTAGACAGATAGGCCACAGGTCTCTTCCAGGGACCTAGAGTCTGGGTGAGAACCCCTTTGGCAATGCCCCTTACCTCTCTCAGGTAGAGGTGGAAGGGCTTCCTGATGTCTGGCAAGGCTAGGGCAGGTGCTGAGACAAGAGCCTTCTTTAGCTTCTCAAAAGCCCATTGTTCCACTTCAGTTTAACGGCTGCGCCTCCCCAGCACTTGAGCACAGAGGTTCAGCAATCTCCGCGAACCCCAGTATCCACAGGCGGCAGTATCCAACTGCCTCCAAGAATTCCTGAACCTGCTTCTTGGTTGTAGGCATGGGGATCCTTAAGATTGCCTCTATTCAACTGAGGAAGAGGGTCCGTCTGCCTTTGCTAATGTACCCCAGGTATGTGACATCAGAGGAGCACAATTGTGCCTTCTTGGCTGACACCCGGTAGCCTAATGCTTGTAAGGTGCCTAACAGGCCCTCAGTGGCTTGTCAGCAATTTTCCTCAGTATCTGCTGCCAACAGAAGATCCTCTACATACTGGAGTAGGGTACATTCTGGATGCTCCTGTCTAAAGGCAAGTAGGATCGAGCTCAAGGTTTCATCAAAAAGGGTGGGAGAGTTTCTGAAACCTTGAGGCTGTCTAGTCCAGGTTAATTGTCCTGAGAATCCACCCTCTGGGTCATTCCCCTCGAATGCAAAGATAGCAATTCCCTTCTTTGCTTCTAAACTCAGGGGGTATTGGCTTGCAATTGGACTACTACATGAGCTTGATGACTTGCTAAAAACCGGGGGGGGGGGGGGGGGGGGGGGGGCGTGTTTTCTGCCCAAACCATGGGAAAGAGGCATTGTAATTTCCCCAAGTAAGCAGAGTCACATTGGCCCTTTCCTGCAAGAGATATTCAACTGAGAGAGGACAGGTTAGAAGAATGCAGCCAGGGGAGAATGGGTCCGGGCCTGGGTTCCTTGGATCCACAGTGAAGTGTGCTCCGTCCCCCTCAAAGGATATGGTGGCTTGTAGTTTCTGTAAGAGATCACGTCCAAGAAAGGGGTACGGGCAAACTGGCATGACCAGAAACGAATGTGTTACCGTGTTCTTTCCAAGGTCCACAGTCCTCTTTGATGTCCAAGGAAAAAGGCAGTTTGTCCGGTGGCTCCCTGGACTAATGTCTTCTTAGATGTTACGAATCCCATTGGCTCTGTCAAGACTGAATAGGCTGCTCCAGAATACACCAGGAAACTAACTGGGAGTCCTATAAAAATGATTATTCTGGGCTCTAAGGGGTTCAAGAAAAAGGAGTCCTGGCCTTATTAGTCCCCTTCCCTGAGTGTAAATCCTTCAGAGCCTGGGTTTTCCCTCAGCCTTCCACTTTCCTTTGTTAACCTACCAGGATATTCTCTCTTCCAGTGCCCCTACTTCCTACAGTAGGCATACTAATTCCTTCCTAGTTTGCTGCCGGCCTTTTCTTTCCCTTTTCCATCCCCCTTCTCCTTTTGTCTTGGTGCCCGTTTCTCTTAATGCAGCTACCACTGCCTTAGTCATTCTCTTGTCCTGCTTCTCCTCCGGGGTGTCCCTATTGTTAAAGACTTTCTGGGCTACCTCTACCAGCTGTGACCAATTTATTCTTTCTACTGCCTTTTAAGCCCCCCCCCCCCCCCCCCCCCAAAACCCCCAACAGAACACGGTGAAAAGTGTCCAAGGAGGCCTTGTGTCTCATTGGGGTGCAGGGAGACACAAGGAGGCACAGGGAAATTTTCCTCCTCGGCCTACTCAAAATAACCCCTTAGGGGATGAGAGGCAATTACAACCCCGGTGAGCAGGTGAGCAGAGGGCTTGGGAGATGGGAGCCTGATAGGTGGAAGCGGAGAGCTTGGCGCAGGTCCCCAGGTGACCAGTGGAGGTGCTCCCGCCACAGGGGGAGCCTGGGAGGAAAGCATTTTCGTCTTGCAGTCTCCACTGGAAAAAGCGCTTGCCTCCAGCCAGCGACAGTGGCATGGTGGGGGCCAGTGGCTCTTACGCTGGCCAAGGGGAAACACGCCCTGCATATTACAAAGTGCTCCTGTGGCAGTGGGTTGGGTATCAGGCCCCTGCCATCATACCCATACCCTGTGACAGAGCAGCAATCAGGCCTCTCCCAAGGGAGTGCACTGGAAGGGGATATCAGCCCCTCCTCTACTAGCAGCAACAGGTACCGAACCCTTTCAGTACATTTGACCAGCTTCATTCCCGCCCACCTTTACAGATTCCAGGGCCCATTGTCTTCCTTTAACCAGCAAGCCAAATGACACTGGCCTGTATTATTTCCCATTGTGAGTTAGAGGAAGACAATTCCTGGGGAGGAAAATGACTCTTTCTGCTTGGAAAAGAAGGCAGAGGATGTACAAGTGTGTGCAGGGAAATTTTACTAAAAGCCTGGAGGGTCTCCTGAAAGATCCTCAATTCAGCACAGGCAGGGGGCAGGGCCCATAAATTCTCTCTGCCCTGAGGAATGTCCCAATCAGACAAGAAAAGCCACAAATACCTTTAAATCTACTCTAGAATTCCAAAATTTCAACCAACACAAATATCACAGAGCAAATCAAAGTCCCTAGTACGCAAACATAGACAGAAATTTTTGCTAGTTAGGCGGGCCGATTCCACCTCTGACAGCAAGCACCCCTTGGGAAAAGAACCCAGCGGCCACTCGGGGGTGTTTTGCTATCGGTCAGAGCATTCAGCCTTAAATCAAACATTTTTTTTTTCCTTGCAGACTTCCACACTTACATGAACAAATAATTATACCTAAGTAGACATACAAACATCAAATGAACATTCATACTTACACCCTTTCAGTGAACAAGTACTTTTACAATCTTAGGATCTTGAGCAGATAACAGGAACACTGCCCAAGTCCCCTGATGGGGGCCTGACAGGAACAGATGTGGGGGCCTCCCTTTCCCACATCCCAGGACAGGATTCTCGATCCATGTCTCATCCAGATAGAAACGGTACTCATACTGAACAAAGAAAACAAGACTAAATAGACACGACAAATAGACAAATGCCTCAGCACACAACATAGGGGAATTTTCTGGGAGCTAGGTCTGCCTTAGGTGGCTCTGGCCAATAGCGGCTGGGTGGTTTGGATGGCCTTGCCAGCTTCTTCTCGCCTGCTCCTGCCCTGCCTGCCTCTTCACTCCTGCTACTAAACCTTACTCTGTCCCTTCTTACACACGCAGGGCCGGACCCCACAGTGAATTTTATAGCAAAAATATAAATAGAGGAATTCTGGAAGTAATATAGAAAGTAGGTCAGAATGGTCCTGGCCAGGTAGTTCAGTTGGTTGGAGCGTCAGCCTAATGGGCCAGGGTTGTGGGTTCAATCCTTGGTGAGGGCACATACAAGGAGTAACCAAACCAGTGAGTGCATGGATGGGGAGAGCAGCAGAACGATGTTTCTCTCTCTCCCTTCCTCTCTCTCTTTAAAGAAGTCAATTAAAAAGAAAGCCCTGGCAGGTGTTGCTCTGTGGTTAAGTATCAACCTATGAAGCAGGAAATCACAGTTCAATTTCCAGTCAGGGCACATCATTGATGTTTCTATCTCTCTCCCTCTCCCTTCCTTTCTGAAATCAATAGAAAATATTTTTTAAAAAGAATAATGGGAAGATTTTGAGCTTATGCATAGTAGTTCTTATGCAGGAGGGCACATCAGAATCCTCTGAGGCACTCTTTAAAAGTTTTTACCAGTCTCAACCCAAATTATTAACACCCAATCTATCATGGAATTATGATTAAGTATAGGTTGAAAAGCAAGGCTCAGATTTAGACGCAAAGCAACAGGTTTTGATAACTGAATGGATATGGGGGTAGAATGTAGAATCAAAGATACTGGCCAAATTTCTAGTTTAGGTGACTGGAGGGTGATGGTGCTAGTAACTGAGGAAGGAAACATTGGAAGATAGCTTGTCTTTTAAAAACATATATGTTTTATGTGCAGTTGCAGATATCATTGCCTAAATACTTGTACAGGATTGTTTGACTTTGTATGTTTTCCATTTCTCCAGCTTAATCTGGTAATATACTTTTCAGCCTCTCAACATAAAAAAAAAAATCAATTGTATTTCTGTGTACTAGCAAAGAACAATTTGAAAATGAAAATAAAAAACAAATTCAATTACAAAAAGCTTCCCCCCAAAAAAACAACAAAATACTTAGGAAAAAACTTAACAAAAAGAAATACAAGCCCTAACCGGTTTGGCTCAGTGGATAGAGTGTCGGCCTGTGGATTCAAGGGTCCCAGGTTTGATTCCGGTCAAGGGCATGTACCTTGGTTGCAGGCACATCCCCAGTAGAAGGTGTGCAGGAGGCAGCTGATCGATGTTTCTCTCCCATCGATGTTTCTAACTCTCTATCCCTCTCCCTCTCTGTAAAAAATCAATAAAATATATTTTTTTAAAAAGAAAAAAGAAATACAAGACACTTGTACACTTGAAAACAACAGTGTACTCCTTATGCTATACTTAACATCTGTGATTATTTTGTAATTGCCAATTTGTACTTTGTAGTAAATATATTCAATTTGTACTTTGTAGTAAATATATAAGCTTCATATAAGGGATATAAACTCATCTTTCAATATTAAGCTCACTGGTTTTTTGTATGTTAAACGAAAGGGAGTGGTTGCCAGAAGCTGAAGGAAATGGGTAAAGGGAAATTACTATTTAATGGGGACAGAGTTGCAGTTTGGGAAGATGAGAAAGTTCTGGAGATGAATGACGGTGATGGCTGCACAATAATGTGAATTTATTTAATGCCATGGAACCGGTATACTTAAAGATGGTTAAAATGATAATTTTTACTATAAACAAATAAAATAAGGCATACTTCATAAGATGGAAATCTTAGGTCACAGATATGAACACTATGCATCGGGAATGGAATTTCACAGTGGGCAACAAAAATCAGGTAGACCAGGGTTATCATCAAGCTTTACCACTATGTGAACTGTATATTGGGCACATTAATTAATACATTATACAAAATTTGCCTACGCTCCCCAAAAAGGCCAGAGAAGTTTGGTGGTATTGAAAACTGAATAAGAAGCCTATATAGCAGTTAATGCCCAGGGAGTGGCATTAAGATGAAATCATGGAAACAAGCAGGAGTTACACAATGCATGGTCTTTTAGAGAAAAGAATTTTGTATGTGAGGTGCAATAGGAGGCCACTGAAAGGTTTAGCAGGTTAATAAGTTACATGACCTTTAGAAAACCACTCTGGCTGCTGTGTGGAGAATGACTGAAAAACAACAAAGGAAGCCAGAGCCAAGTTAGAACACAATGGCAGTGTCAGTGTGAGGTGATGGTGAGACTGAGGAAACAGAAGTTCACAAATTTGGGTGTGTTTTGGAGACAAAATCAACTCGTCTTAGAGACAGAGAGTAAGAGAAAAGAATCAAGATGACTCCTAAGTTTCTCTCAGCTAGCTAGGTGGTTAGAATGACTTATTGAGTTGGGAAAGAAATATTTGAATCACCACTGTTTAATAGAAGCTGGCCTTGTTTATTTCTTCAAAAGGGAAGATGGCTTGAGGATCAAGGTTACACTTTCCTCTGACGCCGTTTACCACTACCATCTACTGATGCAAACTAAAGATAGATGCTTTGGGGGTAATTTCTCTAAGTTTTCAAATAGACTCACTACACTGAAATCCTCTAACTGCCATAAAAATTCTTAAATATTCTTAACTTGTTTTTTATTTTCATTTTCAAATTGTTCTTTGCTAGTACACAGAAATACAATTGATTTTTTTTTTATATTAATCTTGTACCTTGCAGTCTTGCCTTGACTCTTACTAGTTTTTAATAGCTTTTTAGGGGTTCCTTAAGATTTTCTATATAGAAGTTCATGTCATGTGCAAACATTTTTTATATCTTTCTAATCAGGATGCCTTTTCTCTCTTTTTCTTGTCTAAGTGCCTTCGCTAAAATCTCCAAAATTTAGAATCCTATATAATAAAAGCCTAATATGCTAAGCGTCCGATTGTTCGTTCGACGGGTTGCTATGATGTGCACTGGGGGGGCAGACATCCAACCGGTAGGTTAGCTTGCTGCTGGGGTCTGGCTAATCGGGACTGGGCGAGACAGGCCGGACACGCCCTGGAGCCCTCCCGAGGTCTCTCCCCAGCTGGCCAGCCTCCCATGGTCCCTCCCCAGCTGGCTGGCTGCTATTGGCCCTGATCGGGACTGGGCAAGGTGGCCCCCGTCACCCCGATTGGACAAATCCATGCACCGGGCCTCTAGTATTGAATAAAAGTGGCAAGAGTAGACATCCTTATCTTGTTCCTGATTGTAGAGGAAAGCATTCAGTCTTCTACCACGAAGTGTGATGTTGGCTATGGGTTTCATAGACACCCTTTATCATGTTGAAGAAACCTGGTCATAATTTTAATTTTTAAGTTGTCAGTGTACTCTTATTTGGTCTGTTTTGGTGATGTTTTGTGGTGACTGTTTTTTTTGTTTTTTGGTTTTTTTTTGTGACTGTATATTTATATCCAAATTAGAAATGACAGTTTTGCTGGATTAGTAGGCCTGGTGGATCATTGAACTGGGTAAGATTCCCAACCCTAAGGCACTTACAGTGAATTATATGGAACATTTTGGAGAAACGTATTGTGAGGTGTTTATTTTATGAAGACTTTAAGACTATACCTGTTGGGGTTTATTAACTTCTGCTTTTCTTAGGATTAGTAATCTGACCCTGCAATTTGGCATTTAGCTCAATAATTCAGTTCTGTGAAACTATAGAAATGAACTTCAATTCTAAATGTAGATCTAAATTATTTCTTGTCAGTTTTACTCTACATAGCCTGGATAAATAGCTTGAATTGTGCTTTTAGACATGGTAACTTTTATACTTTTATTTAAATTATGAAATTAAGTGTGGCATGTTCTCTGTGATGGATTGAAACACTGGAGAATATTGTGAACTGTTTTGAAGATGAAAGCAAGTTTGGAGCTGCTATTTTAATACTTTCAGAAAGAGATCTTTTTATGGTAATTTTTGGTTGTAAAGATCATCTCCTAACTTAAGGTAATAAAGTCCTTTTTGCAAGCTTTAGGAAGACACGATAAGATGGTTCTGGGTTCTGCTGAACTTTCTGAAGGTTAGACTGGACTAAGTGGTGTTTTGAGGAGGAGATGTAGGGAGTTAAAGAAATGAAATTTTAGATTGCTATACTAGCTAATAACCTTTCTAAGGAGACATTGTGTAAGCATGCATAGCAGATGCTTAGGTAAACCTTAGAAGTATCTAGAATATAGGAGCCAAATAAAATTGATTTGACAAATAAAAATATGGAGAAAGTGACCCACATTTTTGTTTTCTGAAGCCACAGTAGTTTTGTTATCTTAATACCAGGGAAATGTTTGTCTGGATGGATGGAAACCATAGTAGTAAAATCGGGTGTAATTTTTTGAGAAACGAACATCAGTGTTTTTAAACTTTCTGTATTATCTGCTAATGTTATCTAAGTAAATCAAGCTTATGATATCATAAAGTGTTAAATTTAGAATTTTGGAGGTTTCAGTATATGCCCCAGGGGTAGGGAATTATTTATTGACTTCTCAAAGCCACTGTTTTAAGGACTGTTTGAAACAAACTTCATGTATCTTGGTAACCCAGAGTTGACGAATAGCACAAGTATATAAATATCCTCAGATGACTTCTGTCCTGTTGTATACTCTGGAGGGAATCCTAGTTTAAGATTATGTAAGTGATAGGAATGGCATAATCTACTTTTCTTTTTTAAATTAATTAATTTATTTATTTTGGTTAATCCTCACCCAAGGATATTTTTCCATTTATTTTTAGAGAGAATGGAGGAGAGAGGGAAAGACAAAGAAAAATATTGATGTGAGAGAGTCATGTTGATTGGTTGCCTCCTGCACGAGGCCCTGGTTAGGGAGGAGCCTGCAACTGAGGTATGGGCCTTTGACCGGAATCGAACCAAGGACCCTTCAATCCACAGGCCGACTTTCTATCCACTGAGCCAAACCGGCTAGTGCTAGGAATGGCACAACCTTTTTAATTTTTATTGAGGGAGAGATAGAAACATCAATGATGAGAGAGAATCATTGACCATCTGCCTCCTGCACGCCCCCTACTGGGGATCTAGCCTGCAACCCAGACATGTGCCCTTACTGGGAATCAAACCCTGGACCTCTCGGTCCATGGGATGACACTCAGTCCACTGAACCACACCAGCTGGGCTCAAGGGCTGTTTTTACAACAAACTAACAAAAACAGGCCTTCAGTTTTGGCTAGCTACCTAAAGCACTGTTCTCTAACTTTATGTGCACGGGGATTTGTTAAAAGTGTAGATTTTGATTCTATAAGTCTTGAGTGGGGTCTGAATATCTGGATTTATACCGAGCTCCCAAAGTGGACCATATTTTGAGAAGGCAAAGCTCTAGAGAAGTAGCTCTTAATTATTTGTCTTTCTGTCTGATCACAGTTCCTTTGAGAATTAATGAAATATATAAACTCCAAGACACATTCAAAATCTTATATGCAATTTTACAAGTTTCATTGCCTTTCTCCCTAGGATTCTGTTTGGTTTTTAAAAATGAAGTATACCATATGATCCAGCACTTCCACTTCTTTTTTTTTTTTTTAATCCTCACCCAAGATAGAGAGTGGAAGAGAGAGGGAAAGACAGAAATATCGATATGAGAGAAACACATCAATTGGTTGCCTCCTGCATGCCCGGTTGCAAGCTCAAGCCCCAGTAGGGGGCGTGCAGTAATTCTCATCATTGATGTTTCTTTCCTTCTTTCCCTCTCCCTTTCTCTCTTTGAAATTAATTTAAAAAATTTTAAATCACCAAACTTCTACATAAAGGCCCAAAACACTTCTAGTATGAAACATTGAAATAAATGTGAGCTGTGGTATAGAATACATTTAAGAAAGATTCATAAAAACAAATGATCATTATTTTCCAACCCACTTACTTCATTTTAGGTTCTCAGGGTGCAAGGAGAGAACCAATTTTTGACAGGAGGCCCTTCTGTCTCGGGGTGCACTCACATCTTTTCAGACTGGGACAGTTTAGATAGGCCAATTCACCTAATGTGTACATCTTTGGGATGTGGGAGGAAATTGGAGGACCTGGAGAAAATCGCGGCAGACAAGGGGAGAACGTGTAAACTCCACATAGACAGTGGCCCCGGCCGCAGATTGATCCCTCCCCCTCCTCCCCATCAACGTTGCAACAAAATGATGTTGAAAAAAAGTGTTATTTTTGAGGACCAGCTATAATCATTTTGCAATATATACATATGTCAAGTCGTGTTGTATACCATAAACTATTTTTTTTATTGCTTAAAGTATTACAAAGAGTATTACATATGTTTCCTTTTTTCCCCCCTCCTCCTTGACATTCCCCTGGCCTCCCCCCCCCCCCCCCCCCCCCCGCCCCGTGTCTTGTGTCCATTGGTTATGCTTATATGCATGCATACAAGTCCTTCGGTTGATCTCTTACCCCCCCCCCCCCACCACCACCACCACCACCACCTCCCAACCCTCCCCGGCCTTCCCACTGTAGTTTGATAGTCTGTTCGATGCTGCTCTGCCTCTGTATTTATTTTTGTTCATCAGTAAACTATTGCAGTTAATTTATATCTCAATAAAATTGTGGGAAATGAAGTACAGGTTAAACAGTGTAATTAAGTAAACTATAGTCTGGTTAAGTGATTTACATCGTGTTGCTGAAAACACTAAACAGTTTTTACCAGTTCTTGAAATGATACACATTGATGAGAAGTAGAAGCAAAGTGTATGGCCAAAGAAGGAGGCGAGCAGGTTCTCTTGCCTTTTCCCCATATGGAGTTGTTTCACAATGAGAAGGATGGAAGAACAGGACTTGTTAGAGATGTAGAACTGCGACATCAGTATCTAAATGATAGAGAAATCATTATTTAGTCATTCCTGTAAGTTATATCTCTGTTTTACAAAGAGATGTAAGTTCTTAAGAACTTGTATATGAGCTGAAGAGCCAATGGTCTAAAACAGAAATCAGTGTGGATATATCAGAAGCAGAGTTTTGAGATCTTCATTCAGCACTATCAGCGTAGCTAAGACATTAAGTACCATGAGGAACTTGAGAAGGTCTCCCCGACCATGAGATCATGATGGACCAGTTGATCTTGAAACGTAACCTGAATTTCATGCAGCTGGCATTTCCTAATTTCCTGTAATCCCCTCCTCCCCACTCCCCATGACTCAGTGGTGGTTATAGCACCAGTTAAGTGCCAACCTTTTCATCCTTGCCATTATGATTAACATTTTGGAAAAATTAGAAGAAACCATGTGATATATATAGGGAACACGTTTCCTAAGTGTTATACAAAAGCACCAAGACACCAGATTTTATTATAAAAATGTAAAACCTTTATTTTGAAGATAAGAGAATTTTGAAAAATAAAGTGCTTGGTGGTAGCAGTGCTCAGAAAACTACAGGATGGAAAATATGGGTAAATGACAGGGATAGAAATTTGGTGGAAGTATACACTTGTAGGAAAATTCTGCTCCTATGAATCTATTCTCCAGAAGTAATCTAAGTGCCCAGAGATGGTCACCGTATAACATAGTAATAAAAATTATACACACTTAGATGGCCATGAAAGTGGTGACTAGTCTGTAGTATGGCTATGAACTATGAAACACTGACCTTGAACAAGTTTGTTTTCTGTGCCTTGTTTTCCTCTTGTGTAAACTGGGAATAAAGATAACACCTTTGGAGTTGTGAAGATTAAGAGTAACCTATAAAGCTCTTGCAGCAGCACTTGGTATAGAATAAGCATTCTCCAAATTTTAGTGGTATTATTACTATGCAGCCATTAAAAAGAATGAGACATGCCAAAACCGGTTTGGCTCAGTGGATAGAGCGTCGGCCTGCGGACTGAAGGGTCCCAAGTTCGATTCCGGTCAAGGGCATGTACCTGGGTTGCGGGCACATCCCCAGTGGGAGATGTGCAGGAGGCAGCTGATCGATGTTTCTCACTCATCGATATTTCTAACTCTCTCTCTCTCTCCCTTCCTCTCTGTAAAAAATCAATAAAATATATATTTTTTTTAAAAAATTAAAAAAAAATAAAAAGAATGAGACAGATAAGTATATAATAATGTAAAAGGGTTTTTACATTAATATATACTGTGATTTTTATTTCAGTGATTTTTAAAAATATATATTTTTATTGATTTCAGAGAGGAAGGGAGAGGAAGAGAGAGAAACATCAATGATGGGAGAGAATCATTGATCAGCTGCCTCCTGCACTCCCCACATTGGGGATCAAGCTCACAAACCTGGGCATGTGCCCTTGACTGGGAATCGAACCCAGGACCCCTCAGTCCACAGGCTGATGCTCTATCCACTGAGCCAAACTGGCTAGGGCTTCAATGATGTTTTAATAAGTGTTATCTGTAGAGAAAGGTCTGAAAGATCAATATTATCAGTTTGATGTTTATTTATTGGATGAGGGGAGTGATGGCTGGGTTTTCACCTTTTAAAAGCATGCTTTATTTTTGTAATAAAGAAATTACATTGATGGATATACCAGATGTTGTGTACTCTAACCCTGCTTAGTGATTGATGGGTTGCCTCTACAGCATCTAATGAGTGGTTGTCTTACACCTTAGTAACTGGTAACTTGCCTACTTAGGACCAGCTATGCCATTTTTGTTCATATTTATTATAAAAGGAACTAAAATATACTTGTCTGTTTTATACATTAGTTTTTCAGTTTGCAGCCACACGGAAGTCTGATGGCTTATTGATAGTTGGAGGCAAATTCATCACCCTTTATTTCCAAGTTAGTCTTTTTTTTTTTTTTTTAATTGATTTTTTACAGAGAGGAAGGGAGAGAGATAGAGAGCCAGAAACATCGATGAGAGAGAAACATCCATCAGCTGCCTCCTGCACGCCCCCCACTGGGGATGTGCCTGCAACCAAGGTACATGCCCTTGACCGGAATCAAACCCGGGACCCTTGAGTCCGCAGGCCAACGCTCTATCCACTGAGCCAAACCGGTTCTGGTCCAAGTTAGTCTTATTAGCTCTTTCAGTTTTTCATGTAATTATTTTCAAACCCTTTACTATTTTGATGGCTTTCTTTGGTGCCCAGACTTGAATGCAGTTATGTAAATAGAGTCTGGTTGATATTCTGGACACTTTTCTTCTGCTCTTACAGCCTAAGGATACTTCTTGGGCTTTAGCTGGAAGGGCAGTTAAGGTTGCCAGCAGCTTTCTCACACCTGCTCTTTCTCCCTTCATCTCCAATCCTTTTTAGTCTAAATATATAATTTTAGCAGCGATCACTATTAAACCTCATTCAGCTAAACTGAGTCTGAAATCTCTTTGGCTCCTAAATTTTTTTCATTATTCCTAGCTTTGTGACATTCTTTTTTTTTCTTCTTTATTGATTAAGGTATTACATATGTGTCCTTATTCCCCCATTGTCCCCCTACCCCCTGACTCATGCCCTCACCCCCCTGTTGTCTGTGTCATTGGTTAGGCTTATATGCATGCATACAAGTCCTTTGGCTTTGTGACATTCTTCAAATTGATGATTAGCATAAGTCTCTGATGCTTGTTTATTTAAAGAAATAATGTTTGCGAGTATGTACTTCGTTAATTGACAAAATATATATTTTAATATATTTTTATTGATTTCAGAGAGGAAGTGAGAGGGAGAGAGATAGAAACATCAATGATCAAAGAGAATCATTGATTGGCTGCCACCCTGGCATATGCCTTTGACTGGAATAGAATCCGGTACCCCTTTAGTCCGCAGGCCAACGCTTTATCCACTAAGCCCAAACCAGCTAGGGTGACAAATACTTTATTTGGCATCCATTGTGTGCCAGCACAGTGCTGGGGGCTAGGAAGTCAGTGATGACTGATGACTGCCTTCGTGAAGCTTTTGGTCTAGTGGGGAAGACATGCAGTGTGCTGAATGTTCGGAAAGGAAAGGACAGGACCGCTCTCTGAGGGCACATCGTAAGGGATACCAACCTAACCTTGAAATTCATGGAAAGCTTTGCTATTTGGAGGAGAAGAGGTATGTGAAGACTCAGAAAGAACTCTGAGGAACTGAAGAACATTATGCTTGAAGCTTAGAGGGGAAGGGAGAGTGTTAAAGAAGTAAGCTGCAGTTGAGTCACGATGGTTGTTATAAACCATGGTTAAGATAATAAACTTCAACCAGGCATGTTGGCACGTGTCTGTAGTCCCAGCTTTGGCGTTGGGGAAGCGGGGGGCAGGGATCTGAGGCAGGAAGAGCGCTTGAGCCCAGGAGTTCTGGGTTACGGTGCGCTATGCCGATTGGGTGTCCACACTAAGTTCAGCATCAATATAATGAGAAAGGGGACCAACAGGTTGCTTAAAAAGGGGTTCAACTGGCCCAGTTCAGAAACTGAGCAGGTCAAGATACTAAACATTTCTTTAAAAAAAATTTTTTTTAATATATTTCTTCATTGATTTCAGAGAGGAAGGGAGAAGGAGATAGAAATAGAAACATCAACGATGAGAGAGAATCACTGATCAGCTGCCTCCTGCACACCCCCCACTGGAGACCGAGCCCACAACCCGGGCATGTGCCCTTGGCTAGAATTGAACCCAGGACCCTTCAGTCCGAAGGCTGACGCTCTATCCACTGAGCCAAGCTGGCTAGGGCTTTTTAAAATTTTCTTTAACAAAATATAGAACACTTCACGAATTTGCGTGCCATCCTTGCTCAGGGCCCATGCCAATTTTAGTAGCACTTTATTTTTATTTTAAGTATAGTAATTAAGAAGCTATTGAACGATTTTAAACAAGATTATGATATCACGTTGTGGTGGCTTTTTTTAAAATATATTTTATTGATTTTTTAAAGAGAGGAAGGGAAAAGGGTAGAGAGTCAGAAACATCGATGAGAGAGAAACATCCATCAGCTGCTTCCTCACACTCCCCACTGGGGATGTCCCCGCAACCAAGGTACATGCCCTTGACCAGAATCGAACCTGGGACCTTTGAGTCCGCAGGCCGATGTTCTATCCACTGAGCCAAACTGGTTAGGGCACATTGTGGGTTTTTTAAAAAATGAGTCTCATCATAGATAGTATCCCTCCAATCCCCACAAAAAACCTAGATTGGGAGCAAACTTAATATACTATAGCAATTTGTAATGTTCCTTCCCTGCTCATGCTGGAAATAGTTTCAAGTAGGCAAGTAGGGCTTCTCAAGTAAAGGATTTCATTCACTCTGAGTGTCTGCAAAATTTATGGCTCATATTGGAAACATAGTGAAAATGTTTGAGTCATGGTTAAATGTTTAAGTATTTTAGGTTAATTCTATTATGACTTGACTTTTCTGGGACCCATTTAAACTAAAAAACACTTAGTGGTATTTAGAAGGTAATTTCTAATCTTATATATAGTTTTCTTTTAGAAAAGATTTGAATAACTTTGGAATTGGCTACCAAATAAATTAGATTTTTTTCTTACATAAAGCCAATTTATAAAAAGGCCTTTTCTACTGGTTTTAACAAACATCAGTATTTATTTTCGACATAGTTATAAACAACATTTAAGTATCGTGGCTTATAAACACTCCTTCCTAGATTTTAAGATTAAGTTTGTGTTCAATTCTAAAATGTGGCCAAGTAATAATTTCCTTTAACTTTTACTTGCATTCTTGGTAACCTAGCATAAAGTATACATTGAAGATTTTGTCCAGAGTGGTTCTCTCTCTATTGTGATAGCAGGTTAAAGATCTAAGGACTTAAGAAGCCAAGAGCTGAGTTTGAAAAGTGTCAAATGTTAAACAAGTGGAAGGCTTGTGACAGAATTTATTATTTCATTACACTGTTGAACCCAAGAGACAGAGAAGAAAGGTTCTGGAGGAAAAAATTGCAGAACATCTCCTTGGCAAGAGTAAGAATTTTCCACTACCACTTGCCCTAAGGACACTGACTTGCCCCATCGGGGAAATAGCACTGGATATAATCATCAGAACAGCACTGCCTACTCATGCACAAAACCCTCTGTCTGAAATTCACAGAAGCCTGCAGACAAAGGAAAATTATGCCTTAGTTTGGAAAGTATTCGTTGAATCTTTACTTTCATGGATCTTTTACTTCCGTAGAGAACCTACTTCCTGATAGATTCAAACCTAAATAGACTCTTACAAAATCATGAAGCAGAGTTACACAGCAAGTTAAAGAAAGTCTTTCATTAATTGAGGCTCCTTAGGCAAGACTCCTTTTACTTCTTAACTTTAATTTCTCATCTAAAATGAGGACATGGGCTGGTCAAGATGATATGGGGGTTTTTCTAGCTAAGAGAATACTAGAATATTTCAGGTTTCTATGACCAGTTTGAATTTATGCTTCTTTAGTACCTGTCCACAAAGAGATCTGTTTCCAACAGAATGAGAAATGTAAATAAAACTGTAAGGTATACATTGTCCAAGTGTTGGGTGCTTTGGGTCTTCTTGTCCTAGAACTGGAATAGTTGGCACATGAAAAACAGCACATAGTAAAGGTTGTTTTAAACAAGCCTTTCATAGGATCTATGACCCCAGTTATACTTGATTTTGTTTTCTTATATTAATTTTATAGTGTGTTTGGAAAACTTTTTATAATGTGGATTCTTGGACCTCGAACAAAATGCATTGAACTAGACTCTTGAAGAGCAGGTCTTGAGGTTCTGTAGTTTATAAAAGGCCCCCAGATCATCTTTTTCTTTTAATTCTTAAATATTTAATTGCCTGCCATTTAGAATGGCTGTTGTAGGATGGAAGAAGCATAGAGGTTAGTTTTTTAAGGGCTTCCTAGGTCATTTGTTTCACTAGCATTTGACATTTAAGGCATTCCTGCTATTTGGCCAACAATTAAATGTGTATCAGTGTAATTTCTGTGCAACAAAGAGACAGCCTTCATGTTATTAAAATGGACCTAGAGAGGCCCGGCCAACGTAGCTCAGCGGTTGAGCTTCGACCTATGAACCAGGAGGTTGCAGTTGGATCCCCAGTCAGGACATATGCTCGGGTTGTGGGCTCGATCCCCAGTATGGGGCGTGCTGGAGGCAGCTGATCAATGATACTCTCTCATCATTGATGCTTCTCTCTCTCTCTCTCCCCCTCTCCCTTCCTCTCTGAAACCAATAAAAATATATTTTTTAAAAATGGACCTATAGAGGAAGATTGGTTGGTTTCTTTATAATACCAGGGTAAGTATAATTTTTAATGCTGCATCTACTAGATGTACCGGTTAATAATGGCAGATTTTGTAATCAAAGAAAACACGATAATTTCAAGAGAAACATCAAAAGTGCTTTATTCAAAGTAATGTTCATTGCTAGCTACACATTTCCCCCATCTTTCAGGTAATTGTGGATACCACCCCAATAGAACTTTTCTTGTTTTGAGGCAAACCATTCAGAGACCCAATTTTTGCACTTCTTCGTACGTTTTGAAGTGCTGCTCAGAAAGTGCATGTGCCATTGATAAGAACAAGTGGTAATCTGAAGGAGCAAGGTCTGGTGAATGCAGCGGGTGGGTTAGTACTTCCAGGCAAGATCTTTTAACGTGTCTTTAACTGGTTTTGAAGTGTGTGTGATGGTGCGTCATCATGAAGCAAAATTACTTTGCCCTGTCTTCTGGCACATTCTGGTTGTTTCACAATCAAAGCATGGTTCAAATTGATTATTTGTTGGTAGCAATCAGTATTAAGTTTCACCTGGTTTTAGATTTAGAAGCTCATAATACACCACACCTTCCTGATCCCACCAAACACAGCATTGTCTTCTTTCCGAAGTGATTTGGCCTTGCAGTTGATGTTGATGGTTGACCTGGATCAACCCATGATTTTGTGCATTTGGGATTCTCAAAATAAATCCACTTTTTATCACCAGTCACAATTCAATGAAAAAAAAGACTTTCTTTCGTGCCGTTGAAGCAACATTTTACTGATGACTTTTCAGTTTTCCATTTGTCTTTCGTTCAGTTGATGTGGCACCCATTTTCCTTCCTTTAAAATCTTTCCCATTGCTTGTAAATGATCGGAAATTGTTTACTGAGCAGCGTTTAATCTTCAAGTTGTTTCTGAGTTTGACACGCATTTTCATCCAGTAATGCTTGTAATTTGTTGATCTTCAAACTTTTTCGGTTCACCTGGACATTGTCTTTCACATCGAAATCATCACTTTTAAAGCGTTTAAACCAGCATTCACAAGTATCTTGAGATGGAGCATGTTCACCATAAATTTCCCAAAGTATACGATAACTTTTCACAATAAAGTAATGAATTAAAACTTCCCACAAATGCTCTTGTTTTTGTCACGAAATTCAACATTTTTAAGTGTAAAAATAAGATGTTAACACCTTCAGCAAATTTGACATATGAAGTTTTGAAGCTTGCTGTCAATACAACAAAATAGCATACATATCAAATTGCATATATATCAACATATGTGTAACTCCATCTATTGAAAAAAATCCACATTATTAACTAGTACACCTAGTATATAATGTTGAATCCACCTTAAACTAATAGCTTAATATGTTGACCGAGTTACCCAAAATAAAAATTTAACCTTGGGATTCATTGCCTTAAAACTACATTTTCCATCCATTTCAAATTCTTTGAGCTTCCACTGAAACAAAGTACTACCTTGTACTTTTGGGTCCTCTTGTTTATCCTCAATTTGAATATTAGATTTGCCAGCCTTAAATGTGACAGATTTATGAGAATAAGAGCTAGGGCTCTCATATGAAATTGTTTACATAAGATTGTGATGTAAATTTCCACAGATCTCAAAGGAACATTTTCAAGTAAATTTTCCATTAGGATCATATGCTCATCATTGAACTCATATTCTTTTCATGTTCAGGGTCATACAGGATAAAATTAATTACGATAACAAGAAGTAACACACAAAAAAATGTTTATGTTGGTTTAAAATTTTCATCTTGATGGGGCATTTTAGCTGTTAACGGTCACTGAGGTTTAGGATATGGTTACTTTTTATAGCATGAACAGAAGTATATTAAAATGAAAGGTTCTGGCTTATTCAGTTTGAATATTGCTATTTGTTGCATAAGCATTTCCAGCAGCAATTTTACCTGAACTTAATGTGTCCCTGCAGTCAAATGCAAGGATGATCTTTGCCTCTTGAGATTATATGTTGGCAGTCTTTGTGCTGCCTTGTGACCACATTTCCTACCTGGGCCCTAGGGTTGTTTTATCAACCGGAGTTTATTTATTTATTTATTTTTTTAGAGTTTTACTAACTCATTCTTTTTTTCTTAAATATATTTTATTGATTTTTCACAGAGAGGAAGGGAAAGGGATAGAGAGGTAGAAACATCGATGAGAGAGAAACATCGATCAGCTGCCTCCTGCACACCCCCAACTGGGGATGTGACTGCAACCAAGGTACATGCCCTTGACCGGAATCGAACCTAGGACTTTTCAGTCTGCAGGCCGACGCTCTATCCACTGAGCCAAACCGGTTAGGGCTGAACTGGAATTTAAAAAGCAAATTATACTCTCCCTGAATGTAAAAACTCTGAAATGCAGGGCGGCGGGAAGCAGGGGGGTGCAGGGGGGGGGGGGGGGGGATGTGTAGTAAACGGGACAACTAAGTTTAAGGTTTAACAAATGCAATAAATCTTCTTGGACAGAATGGCTATTTTGGCAGATTGCATATAACCAGTGACAGTTACAATTCAATGTGTGGGGTAAATCTGGAAAATGAATATTGGACTTTACCATATGCAGATCTAGAGGCTACTGTACTTACTTAGTCTAATTTTTTTACTGTCCTTGTGTAAGACCTCCAAAACTACCTTAGTTACCTTTCAGAAAGTCAGGGAAAGCTGTTGTGCGTTTATTTTTATTGTTCAGTTGCTTTGATACTGATGTGCAGTCCAGTATTTTGAACACAGTTCTGGGCACTGTTTATTCTTTTCCTTCTTGTGTAATTCAAATCTTATATTTATCAGCAGATGTTTTTATTTACCCTAGGATAAGTAAACTATCTTGCTTATTTTAACAGATTTTTATATATTTGTGCTGTATACAGGCTATTTCCTTTAAAAATTGCGTTTAGAGACATTTATCTCTATGTAACATGATTGCAAAGGTTGCTTATTTTAGCTGCTTTTTTTCTCCTCAATTAGTTGGTGACAAAGTTCCTGCTGATATAAGGTTAACTTCCATCAAATCTACTACTCTAAGAGTTGATCAGTCGATTCTCACAGGTAAGTGTCATGTATTCGAAGGCCATTGAATTTCTGATGCCTCTCAGATACCATGCTAATAGCGTCAACTCTTGCCCCACTCTTACTTTATGATATCCTATCTTAATTCTCATTAAGCAATTTATTTCTTAAAGCTTTATCTGTTAGACTTGTTGCCAATATATGGGGCTTAAAGGTATGATTTAAAAAAAACAAAACTAACTTGGCTTTCATCTTATAAGGCCTCTATCTTTTAATTTTATAAAAAATTAGTTTTCACCAAAAATCACCATAATGTTTTTATTGTTTTTAAAAGGTTACAAATTCTCTCATTAACAGAGGTTAATCTTACAGTAGAAGTGTTGTCTGTTTTGTGGAAAGTGGTTCAATTACTTTTATTTTGTTGTTGTTAATCCTCACCTGAGGATATTTTTTCCATTGATTTTTAGGGAGAGTGGGGGAGAGAAGGAAAGAGAGAGAAACATCGATGTAAGAGAAACACATCGATTGGTTGCCTCCTGCATGAGCCTCAACCCAGGCCAGGGAGGAGCCTGCAACCAAGGTACATGCCCTTGATTGGAATTGAACCCGAGACCCTTTGGTCCGCAGGCCGACGCTTTATCTATTGAGCCAAATTAGCTAGGGCTCAATTATTTATTTAGTCTTCTTTTTCCAGGCTGGTAAAAAGGGCTCTAGAAGTATAATTTTTTTTTCATTCTATGAATGCTAATCTAGCATCTAACATACTTTACAATAATCAAATGTACAATTAACAGAAGTTAGCACCCCCAAAATAGTGAATGTTTTACAGCCTAGTTTGCACACTTAGATTTGGGATTGTTTTGAACACTTTCCCATTTTTGTTTGCTAAAGACACAGAGGAGGGTGGAGGGCATATTAACCGGAAGTGAGGTGGTTAGAAGATTAACTTAAACACAATGCTAACCTGAATTAAATAGAGAATAAATATAAAATCCAAAGATTATCAAGATTTATCTGATGATCGGTTTTGAAAAGCAACTGATGTCATAGAAGTGGTGATGTAAGTAAACTGGGTTCTGTATTTTTTGTTTCTTTATGAATAGCTTAACTACTAAAACTTCTATTAGCAGCAACAAGCTGGAAGCTGATTAAGCCATAAAATGTTGGGAAATTAGGTTGTATGTATGAAGTTCTCATAGTGTGCCTACAGAAATAATTATCATTTTAAAACATCATACTTTCTTGAATGTAATTTTTTGTTGAATACTTACACTATAGTTTTAGGCTAGGTTAGGAATCAGATTTTTTTTAAAATCAAATATTGATGTGAAGTTTAATACCTGACATTTGAATGAACAATTGGAGATATATTTCACTCAAATGGAACCTGATTATATATAAGTACTATTAAGTAAAGCTGAAACCAAATTCAGCAAGACATTTGTGCTTTTTTTTTTTTTTTTTTTAATCCTCGCCCCAGGATATTTTTCCCATTGATTTTTAGAGAGAGTGGAAAGGAGGGCGGGACGGGGAGAGAGACACATCTACCGGTTGCCTCCTGCACATGCCCCAACCCCATCGGGGATTGAACCTACAATCCAAGTACATGTCCCCTACTGGGAATTGAACCCATGACCCTTTGGTGTGTGGGCTGATACTCTAACCACTGAGCACACTGCCGAGGGCTACCTTGTGCTTTTTTATTGCAACTGCTGATTGCTATTTTTCAGCTTTATTTTATTGAAATACAACACTCTGGTTTAGTACATGCAAATATTTCTTAAAAAGTGTTTTCCCTTCTCATCTCTGACATTACTGAACAACAATAGGTTTCCCAGTGGATGATCCTCATTATTCATAATGTATCTACAGTTCGCTCAATCCACTAAAAGTAAATATACTTTCACCTTTAAAAAAAAAAAAAAAGGTATTGGAGTGTGTGTATATAACTCCAGAAAATAAAGGTCATTGGCTGGGATTTTACTTCAAAATTCACTTCCTTTATTTTGAAATGATATATATTTTAATCCTGACATTGCTCTGAAATTAATTTCTATTACTAAGTTTTACTAGTTTACCTCGTTTGAATGAATTGGGCCTTTTATCCCTTTTCTTGAGAGAGGCAGTGGCAGGAGTGGGTGAGGGTTCCCAGGTTCCAGGCGTGGATTGTACAGATCTAACCATCCCTCTGTGTCTCCACATGCTTAGGTGAATCTGTCTCTGTCATCAAGCACACTGACCCCGTCCCTGACCCACGGGCTGTCAACCAAGATAAGAAGAACATGCTCTTTTCTGTAAGTACTTTATCAATTTTTTCATTCGTTTCTTTGAGTCTTTTTTTGTTTATTTTTAAGACATTCTCAGAGTTTTAAGTCTACTGATGTTATTTTTTTCCCACTGCCTACCTTCAGTGGTCATATTTTAGAAATTGTTGGCTATTATTCCAAAGCATAATCACAGTCTTTGTGGTCAATCTCAGCTGTCAGAAAAAAATCAAGAATATGTAATGGTGGGATATGTGACCTAGCTATCTTGTTTTAATTGGCAAGACTTTTTTCAATTCTCACCTGAGAATATGTTTTTCATTTATTCTAGAGAGAGAGTAAGGGAGGGAGAGAGACATCTATTGGTTACTTCCCATATGCACCCTGACCAGGGTTTGAACCCACAACCTGGTTATGTGCCCAGACCAGGAATTGAACCTGCCACCCTTCGGTGCACGGGATGACACTCACCAACTGAGCCACACCAGCCGGAACTAAACTAGCAAGTTTTTGAGAATTAAAATTAAAAGATCAGGTCAGATATCTTTAAACTCTTTATCTTTAAACCTAGTAGAAAAGTAGATTTATTTGGAAAAGACAATAAAAAGGATGTTTTTAAAGATTATGTAAATGGTATCGGTATGAATTCACAATAAAAAGGTGTGTGTTTAGAGAGAAACAAATGTGGCAACCATTAATAATGAGTGAGTTTGGGTGAAAAGTCAAATGGCTGTTCATTGTATTATTTCAGTTTTTCTGCTAAATATTTTCAAAATAGCCCTAGTCAGGTTGGCTTAGTGGATAGAGCATTGGCCCTCGGACTGAAGGGTCTTAGGTTCAATTCCAGTTAGGGGCATGTACCTTGGTTGTAGGCTCTAACCCAGCCGTGGGCAAACTACGGCCCGCACCCGTTTGAAATGAATAAAACTAAAAAAAAAAAAAAAAAAAAGACCGTACCCTTTTATGTAATGATGTTTACTTTGAATTTATATTAGTTCACCAAACACTCCATCCATGCTTTTGTTCCGGCCCTCCGGTCCAGTTTAAGAACCCATTGTGGCCCTCGAGTCAAAAAGTTTGCCCACCCCTGCTCTAACCCAGCCCTGGTCGGGATGTGAGGGAAGCAGCCAATCGCTGTGCTTCTCTCACATCGATGTTTCTCTCGCTCTGTCTCCCCCACCCTTCACTCTTTCTTAAAAAGAAAAAAATATTTTTTTTTTCCCAAAATAAAAAGTTGGGAAATTTATAGAGTTTGTTTGGAATTTGAAATACTGTTTCAAGTGGTAGGCTTTTGTGTGTTCGTATGGGAGCTTAAACACCCAAAGTAAGTAAAGTACTCTTGAGTTACAATGAAAATAATGGAGCTGTATCATTCCAACACTAGGAATTTAGTGGGGTGGGGAGACAGCTCTCATACTTGAGTTCACTGATTTTGGAATGCCAGTGTGGAGTGGAAGTTGTCAAGGTAGGCATGGTAATGGTTGCCCTTATAATTGGTGGTGAAGGTAGGGGTGGTTGAGTTGGAGCCAGAGGTGGAGAATGCTTAGGGTTTAGAACTATATGGAGTTTGAAATAATTGAGAACTCAGAGGGGTTAGAGCCCTGCTCCAGCCCAAAGCTAGTCTGCAAGCCAGGTTCAGTGTTGTGAATAGAGATCGAGGTGGGTCAGTGTAGAGCTGCTCTGGGGAGAAGGGACCACATGAAATGAGCATCAGGGAGAAATGTATCACTGCTGCATGAGTTACTGCTCATTGTCAGAGTTGGATGGCTGGTTCTCTAGTCAAGATCCACATGAATCTGAGTTTACTAGTCAGCATTTAAGTTGGGAATGTTGTTAATGTTGTAACCCAATTCTTCTCTGTTTCTGTCCTAGGGTACAAACATTGCTGCTGGCAAAGCCATGGGAGTGGTGGTGGCAACTGGAGTTTTCACTGAAATTGGCAAGATCCGGGATGAAATGGTGGCAACAGAACAGGAGAGAACACCCCTCCAGCAAAAACTAGATGAGTTTGGGGAACAGCTTTCCAAAGTCATCTCCCTTATTTGCATCGCAGTTTGGATAATAAACATTGGGCACTTCAATGACCCAGTTCACGGAGGCTCCTGGATCAGAGGTGCTATTTACTACTTTAAAATCGCAGTGGCCCTGGCTGTAGCAGCCATTCCTGAAGGCTTGCCTGCTGTCATCACCACCTGCCTGGCCCTCGGAACTCGCAGAATGGCAAAGAAAAATGCCATTGTTCGAAGCCTCCCTTCCGTGGAAACCCTTGGCTGTACTTCTGTGATCTGCTCAGACAAGACTGGTACACTTACAACAAACCAGATGTCAGTCTGCAGGGTAAGTGGGAGTAATTTAAGAACCATTCCTGTTAATTGTTTATTCATCCTAAGAATATGTCCCCCGTGCCATCAAATTTTTATTTATAACTTGATACCTTTTTTATGTGCTTTAAACAGATTGGGTTATGTGAGCCCAAGGTGATTTCTAATACTTCAGAGGAAATTAATCATTTAATTTCTAAAACTATTTCATGAAATAAAGGATATATCTGTATGGTTGATGTACTTGTATTGAAAAATAACTATAGGCAGTCTAATAGTCAATTTATTTCCCTGCTCCTCTGTCCTTAAGTATATGTATGTTAACAGATAAGCTTCAAAGGAAGAACATTCTATAAAGTAGCTAGTTACCTACCTACTTAAAATTCTTTTTAAAAAAAAAATTTATTGATTGCAGAGAGGAAGAGAGAAGGAGAGATAGAAACATCAATGATGAGAATCATTGATTGGCTGCCTCCTGCACACCCCCCCACTGGGGATCGAGCTGCAACCCAGGCATGTGCCCTTGGCCGGAATCAAACCCAGGACCCTCTATCCACTGAGCCAAGCCGGTTAGGGCTACCTACTTAAAATTCTAATTGATATTTCCATCACACATTGAATGAGACAGGCTTACTTCTTGAAAAGTAAATAATTGCCTTTCATTGACTGTTCTCTTTTATCCTTCCTTTTTTAGGTTGTCTCACCATCACTTGGGTAAAAAAAATTGTTCAAACCTGCTCTTAGGAAAATAAGAACTAAAGAAATATAATGATATGGCTGAATGAAATTCTTTCATATAATTCAGTCCCCATAAATTTTATGTAAACAATTTTGTAGAAGTGAAAGTATAATTTTCCAAAAGACAAATATTTAGTGGACACATGTCAAAGATTCTGCCTGGCTTGTTAATTAATGAAGGAATCATTAAGATGGCCAAACGATTTACCAAGAGCATTTGAGGAAGTGCTGGTTTTCTATGGGGCAATAAAACTACTAGGTTATATTTTCTTCAGGCCACAAATCCACAACTTTACATAATATGAGGCCTTAATTAATAAATAGCTTAGTGAAACACTTAATTTTTCTAAAACAAGGAATCTTTGAGTGGACCCATTAGGTAATGCCTCTGAGTGACACTGAAAGGAAGGACATGTGGTCGTCCTCTTGGTCTTATGTCCAGGTTTTGAAAAACATTTATCATTGGAAATTGTTTTTGTTTTAATACAGTTAAACCCTCTGAATCTTTATCTTGCCAAATTTATTTTATTTTTTTAATATTTTTATTGATTTCAGAGAGGGAGAGAGTGAGAGAAACATCCATGAGAGAGAGTCATGGTCCGGCTGCCTCCTGCACGCCCCCTACTGGGCATCGAGCCCGCTCCAAATTTAAATTGATGATGATTTTTAGATACAGATATCCCCAACTCTTTCTGAAGTCCAAACCCAGATTTAGAATGAATGGGCAGGTGTTTAAAACAGATTGAGATGTTCTGTCTCTCAAGTGGTAAGCCTCCTAGTTTGGAGTTCCCCTAGTAGATGCAGAGTTTGAGCTACCTAAGTTCTCGATCCTTGGAACCAGAAAAGTTTGGACAAATAGGCTAAAAGCAAGTTGGCTAAAAGCTGATTATTTGGGGGAGAGAAAAGAAATTTCATGTACCTGTTTAGTATTCCCCCCAGCAAACTTTAAACTTAGCCTGAAAGCTTTAGATTCCTCAGAATAGACCTTTCTATCCATAAAAATAAGCAATGTGCAATTGTAACCTTTAAATTTTTTTGGTTTTAAAGTTTTGGCAGCAAATCAGATTTCAAACTAAGTATAAAATAGAGTCCATAATAAATTTTTTTTGGTGCTTTTATTTTCCCTTAAGTGATTTAAAATGTTTTCTTCTATTAAAGAAACAGCCTGCCTCTTTGTTCTGTTCTACCTCAGCACAAAAAACTGGCGCTAATCAGTATTCTATAAGGAGGTTTCTTGCAGTGGATTGCATAACTACCCTTGACAGGAATACTTTCATCATGCAGTTCCTAAATGGTTTACTTGCTTAAAATCTCAAATACCAAAGGGCATTTAGATTGAGTTAACAGGCAGCAGAATTCTGAATGTCTTAGACTATTTTGGACTGGTATAGACCCAGAGTTTCACTTTTTATAAACAGTATCGTTAAAGAAATGGCAGTGTTTAATAATAGTACTGCCAACGTGCTTTGCTGTTGCTTAGTGCATTTACTGTATTTTTCACTTGTGACTTGATTTGAATCATGGGAATTCTGTTCAAGAGGTTAGAAAACTGCCCTAGCCGGGTTAGCTCAGTGGATAGAGCGTTGGCCTGCAAACTGACCTTCAATTCTGGTCAACGGCACATGCCCAGGTTGTGGGCTTGATCCCCAGTGGGGGGCATGCAGGAGGTAGCCAATCAATGATTCTCTCTCATCATTGATGTTTCTATCCCTCTCCCTTCCTCTCTGGAATGAATAAAAATATATTTTAAAAAAAGAAAAGAAAACTAAGGCTCCGAGAAGGTGTGACATGTCTGAGGGTCACACAACTTTTAATACGGAGGGGGTGAGTTGGATTTTCTATAGGAAAGACAGGTAGTTAAACCTGATCCTCTCTCTTCCACTCAATAATTGTGTAACCTTGAGCACATCCTTTAACCAGTTTGGTCCTTTGTTTCCTATTCTATAAAATGTCAAACATCTTCGGAAAGAGCCTTTTTTAGGTGTTTATCTGCTTAAAAAATTTTTTGACCTTGCTGCATGTGACCCTGGAAACGAATCTTCCTCATTTGAAATGCTGATATGTGTGTTTGAACTAAAGCCTTTTATCAGGAGTCCTCAACAGGTTTAACTCTAATTATATACTTTTGATTTGTATGTTTTACTCATGGTTTTAGTTCAGTTCCAAGGTTGATTTAATTCTTAATGTATTTTTGAAATGAAGTTTTTTGAAATGTAAATGTGCTACATAACAAGCAAATCTTCTAAGGCAAAAAAAAAATTTTTTTTTAAATCAACACGTCATGGGTTCAATTCGCAGTCAAGGGCACATACCTAGGTTGCAGACTGGATCCCTGGCCCTGTCAGGGTGGGAGGCAACCAATCAATGTGTCTCACATTCATGTTTCTCTCCTCCCTCCCTCCTTTCCACTCTAAAAATCAATGGGGAAAAATATCCGCATGTGAGGATTAACATACATACATAAAAAGCATGACATGATTCTCTTTTCAGTGAGTTTACAGTTCCTTATCGGAACTGGTTTGATCATATTCTTGTTCATATTTCAGAAATATTTTGGCATGATATAGTTGAAGTATCACTTTGTGTGTTTTTGTCCCCCCTCACCCCTCCGTTTTTTGTTTGTTTGGTTTTTTTTAGAGGTTTTACAGTTTCAATCTGCAATGAAAACACCTATCTGAATCTTAGTCTTCCAAACTGGGCTTCTGAAAGCAAATTTTTAAAACCTCAACTTTAAGAAACTAGCTTTAGGCCCTGGCTGGTGTGGCTCAGTTGGTTGGGCGTTGTCCATGAACCTAAAGGTTGCTGGTTCGATTCCCTGTTGGCACATGCCCAGGTTTCAAGCTCTATCCCTGGTGAGGGTCCATGCAGGCAGCAGCCAATTGATGTTCAATGTTTCTCTTTCTCTCCCCTTCTTCCTTCCCCTGTCTCTAAAAATGAGTAAAACATTTTTAGAAAAGAGAAACTAGCCTTTGTCACCTTACTAATCTATATGATTAAGAATTCTTTCCTAAGTATGCTTCTCTCTGTATTGTCTTGGTAACATAAGTTCATTCAGCTCTGCAGGCTCCTTACTGTACACATATAATTATGCAGCTTCATGGAAAATGAGCTATTACCATATAAAAATAAGTGGAAAGGAGTAGAGAAACAATTTGTCTTATTTTACTTAGGGAATGTTGATGCAACTCTGAAATGTGTTTTCTTCACAAGCTTTTATTCTTAGCTCTAAGGCAGGATTACCTAATACACACCTTCTCAGCCAGCCATTTGGAATTCTGAGCATTCTAGAGCCCTGTTGACCCCTGGTCCTTGTAACTCAGGTTTCATGTGGGGTGTCTTTGGTGTCACTGCTGCTTACTATTTTTTTATTCAGCACCTCAGTGATGCTGTTTCTCAGATTGTTAGATGGGTGAGGGAGGCCATCTTAAACTGTCTCTAGTTGGAATAAGGGACAATACTTGTGATGTTCAGTTAGTTTCATTAAAATTGCTTTCTTAAAGATTTTTTGTCTTAGCAAAGAGTATGTGTGTTTTTTTTCTAGCATTTTTTGTACCTTTTAAATAGTGCTTTTTTTCTTTCTATAGATGTTCATTCTGGACAAAGTTGAAGGTGATGCTTGTTCCCTGAATGAATTTACCATAAGTGGATCAACATATGCACCTGTTGGAGAAGTGTGAGTAAACCCTCCTATCAGTTAAAGGATCCTTTATGCCAATTTGGTACTTGTATAGACTTGCAGTATGTCTAGAAAAGTTGATAGCTTGCTGAACGTGGCTCGTGGCATCAGTTATTAGAGTAGAACATTTTTGTACACTTAAAAAAATATCTTTACCCAGTTTTTGTTATTTTTATTTCAGAGAGAGAAAAAAAAACACACTGATTTTACACACTCATTGGTTGCTGCTTGTTATTTGCCCTGACTGGGGATTGAACCCACAACCTTGGTATATCGGGACGATGCTCTAACCAACTGAACTACCCGGCCAGGGCAATTTATGTACACTTTGAAAGAGAAAACACAAGTTATAAGCCAATGACCTATTTATTTTATCTTATTGAGCTCCCATTTGAAGCCTAAATTTTTAAGTGGGGTTTGTTTGTTCTTTATTGGTACCAGTGGTGGAGGAATTTCATGAACTAAGAAAATAAAAGGTCAACAGAGATAACTACACTGTGCTCTAGGAGTGTTTTTTCTTTTGACAGGTATAAAGATGATAAACCAGTGAAATGTCATCAATATGATGGTCTTGTAGAACTGGCAACAATTTGTGCCCTTTGTAATGACTCTGCTTTGGATTACAATGAGGTAAGGCTCCTCAGAAATGAGAAACTAGACCTGACTGTTCCTAGTCAAGGGTGGGGTGGGTGGATGAAAATCCAGCCTTCCTTCCTCCCTTTCGAAAGTAAGGGTTCCTGATTTTATTTCCCTTTCCATTCAAGATTCTATCTCTATCAGAGTCCGCATGACTGAGCCAAAGAAAGCTGAGAGCCTTTCATATATCCTGTGACTGAGCATTGCAGTTACTTAACCAAGAGTTTTTGTGTACATGATGTTCTCATCTGTTAATAGTTTGTGCTATAAATGAATAAAACCCAGGCTAGAAAATGTTTTCCTGAACGTATAGGGTGTTGATCTCACTTTTTAAGATGGTAGTGTTCTATCCATTAGACAAGCTGAGGTTTAAAGGGTTGTTTTGATAACTATCAGAAAACCTGAATTATAAATAGTGAGATAAATCCTTTGGTTTCTAAAAGGCAAGCCATTGGAAATAATATAAACTCTGTAGATAAGTAATGACATGGAATTACAAATACTATTTGAAAACTTTATATGAGTTAATACTGTAACTAGTGGCTTCTTATCGTTAAGGAAAATGAAAAACCTAATTAATAGAATAAGATAAGATGCACACCTTTGCTTTGAGTTATATTTTTAATTATCTGGAACATGTGCTTCAGAGTAGGATGAAAGTGGCCCACAGAATAATGATGTAGTGGAGGACAGGTTGTCCTCATATGGAAAAATCTCCATTGTATTAAATCCCATTGTATTAAAGACAAATTACTTGTTTACTACTTTCCCTTTTTGTACTTTCTATGTCTTTTACCAATACAGGCAAAGGGTGCGTATGAAAAAGTTGGAGAAGCTACAGAGACTGCTCTCACCTGCCTGGTAGAGAAGATGAATGTATTTGATACTGAATTGAAGGGTCTTTCTAAAGTAGAACGAGCGAATGCCTGCAACTCGGTCAGTGTTAGAACTTGGTATATTATTCATGCTGCCCATCACTTATACCACGTATTTACTCTCTTATTGTAGGCAAGTAATTATCTCTCTTACCTCCTCAAGCTTGCAATATCTTCTTTCCCATATTCACTTTCAGGTAAAATGGTCTGACTGAAGAAAATAAAAGTATAATCAATAGATAATTTCCACATGCAACCATCTGTGCCCATAAGGTCTGCCTTTTCCCACAGTGCTGTGAATGAACACAACTGTCTAAAACTAACACAAGAAAAATGAAAATCCTGGACCTGTTAAATATAATTCAAAATAAACCCCCCCCCTCCCCCCCCAGATTCTCCAGCCCGAATTCTGTCAGACACTTAAGAAATACTAACTTTGAGAAAAAGTATAAGGAAACGCTTCTCATCTCATTTGATACCAAAACCTGACCTGGACATGACAAGAAAAGGAAGATGCAAACTAATTATTTTTTACTTTTTAAATTTTATTTAATTGATTTTAGAGAAGGGGGAGAGAGAGAAACATCAATTTTCTATCTGTCCCCAGTGCCTGTCAGAAAATGGGTGCTGAATGAATATTTGTTGAACAAGTGAAAAATTTACAGAAATCATCCAATAGTATTTTATATATGTTTTCTTCATAGGTCATTAAACAGTTGATGAAAAAAGAATTTACTCTAGAGTTTTCACGCGATAGAAAATCAATGTCGGTTTATTGTACACCAAACAAGCCAAGCCGGACGTCAATGAGCAAAATGTTCGTGAAGGCAAGTACAGCAGATTGCAATTGAGATGTTCTTGCTAGGATTAGGATCCCGGATGAGCCAGTAAATAAATTTGTTGACCTAAATCTGTAACGTATTTCCAGGGTGCTCCTGAAGGTGTCATTGACAGGTGCACCCACATTCGAGTTGGAAGTACAAAAGTGCCTATGACCCCTGGAGTTAAGCAGAAGATCATGTCTGTCATTCGGGATTGGGGTAGTGGCAGCGACACACTGCGATGCCTGGCTCTGGCCACTCATGACAACCCACTGAGAAGAGAAGAAATGAAGCTTGAGGACTCTGCCAACTTTATTAAATATGAGGTTAGCTAATGAAAAGTTTCTTCACCCACACCCTGCACATTCATTGTGTTTAAACAGCACTCCTTTGGTAAAAGGTCAAATGAGTCTTGCCAAGAAAGAGGTGTGGTTATTTTTCTGCCAGCCAAATACATCACTATTATAATTTAGGTTGCTGCTTCAAACATATATAGTTAACAATTTAATACAAGTCTTTTACTTACAAAGTAGAATTATCAAGACTTGATAACAAACTTGTAAAACCTATTTCGCAACTCACATGTAAATTAAGGTATTTTAAAAATTGGGAATGTTTTTTTACTTGCTGGGAAAGAGAGGGGGAAGGGAATGGCAAGGGCATGCTCCTTGGAGGGAGAGCATGCCTTTTTAATAAAAACATTCATTAGTTATCGAAAGGTCAAAATATCCATGTTGAGGACTCCTACTTTCTGGTGCATTGAATGAAAGGAACAAGCTTTGGTACTATGGGGCACTAAAGTGGCCAAAATAGCAATGCTTATTCCACAGAATGTTTTTTTCCCCTCATTTCAGAATATTGTTGTCGTGAAAGTTAAGGAATGATTTGATAACAAGAATGTAGCGATGTATTTAATCGTTTCCTATTAATTGGAATTAATACTATTCTTCATTGGATTTATATCTCTAGAGTGTGAAAATTAATCTTAGATACGAGTCAAAGGTACAGGCTTTAGCATAAGAAAATGCAGAAGAAACATTTGCTCTGTAATGTATAAGGAGCCCTGTTTCTCATTAGGGGAAAAACAGATCTTCCTGTTTCAAGCTAAGGTGATTCTTTTGTGCAGACCAATTTGACTTTCGTTGGCTGTGTGGGAATGCTGGACCCTCCGAGAATTGAAGTGGCCTCTTCTGTGAAGCTGTGCCGGCAGGCAGGCATCCGGGTCATCATGATCACGGGGGACAACAAGGGCACCGCTGTGGCCATCTGTCGTCGCATTGGCATCTTTACGCAAGACGAGGATGTGACGTTAAAGGCTTTTACAGGTCGGGAGTTTGACGAGCTCAGTCTGTCAGAACAGAGAGATGCCTGCTTGAATGCCCGCTGTTTCGCTCGAGTTGAGCCTTCCCACAAGTCTAAAATCGTAGAATTCCTTCAGTCTCTTGATGAGATTACAGCTATGGTGAGTATCTTTGGACATGTACAAATTTTGACCATTGAATTTTTAGTAATAATTCCCAGACTTGGAATTTCTTGGTTTTTATCATGATCTGGGCTCTCTAGGATTCTGTTGACCAGTAGTTGGCGTGCTATGTGTTGCATGCAGGGAAGATTCTAGAATAGTTTACGACCTAACAGTCAGTACCTTCTGAATAAGTGTCTTCAGTCACAGGGGAAGTACTTAGTGATGTCGGATTCCCTTTCAGACTGGAGATGGTGTGAATGATGCTCCTGCTCTGAAGAAAGCCGAGATCGGCATTGCAATGGGCTCTGGCACCGCAGTGGCTAAAACTGCCTCCGAGATGATCCTGGCCGATGACAACTTCTCCACCATCGTGGCAGCTGTGGAGGAGGGGCGGGCAATTTACAACAACATGAAGCAGTTCATCCGCTACCTCATCTCATCAAACGTGGGGGAAGTTGTCTGGTAGGTCCATAAGACAAGTCACTTGTGTTCCTTTATCTAAAATTGTAGCCAGTTTTCCAGATTTGTTCTTCCTATGGCAGCAGCCTTGGTCTCTGAGCATGTGGTGGGAGGGAGGTCCTATCAAGATGAAGGAAGCCCTTGTGAAGGAAGAGGGGCCTGTCTGGCTGCCCTTCACATAGAAATGGGTTTAAATTAACGACATAAAATAACCTAAAATTCTTGGCCTTCTAAAAGTTAACTGTAATTTGAAATTGGGTATAATAAATGTTTTTATGATTGCCCCCAAAAAAGTTATTGTTGCTGTCCATTAATTTTTATGGAGGAGTAGGGCATGGTGATGCTATTTGAGTAGTGACCAAAAATAATTTGGGATCTTTCTCTTTTTTCCTTGGGTGGAAACAGTATTTTCCTGACAGCAGCCCTTGGATTTCCTGAGGCTCTGATTCCTGTACAGCTCCTCTGGGTCAATCTGGTGACAGATGGCCTGCCTGCCACTGCATTGGGGTTCAACCCTCCTGATCTGGACATCATGAATAAACCACCCCGGAACCCAAAGGAACCACTGATCAGTGGGTGGCTCTTTTTCCGTTACCTGGCTATTGGCTGTGAGTAGTTTTACATTGTTGATTTATAAACAAAATGTTTGTGAGCCAAAATTTTGTAAATTCATCCCTTAACAGCACATTTTGCTACTCAATTTACAGTAAAGTTAGTCCCTGTTTTAGCATCTTCATCCTTGTGAGGTTTTCAGATTTAACCTATGGACAAAGGGATATAGGGACGACTCAGGCCTTACATCACTAAGATAAGAAGAATGAAGACCCTTTTCCCTCATTGAGAAAAGGGACCAACCTGTGTGCCCATCAGCAGTGGTTGGTAAATGCATGGAGCTTGGCCACAGGTCAGACTCTTCTCCAAATGTCACCTATTTAGACTTCATCCTCCTGACCCAAGTGCTGGTTCTCTTCCCCATTTCATAGGTTAGGAAAGGGAGTCCCAAAGAGGTTAAACAACTTCCCTAGGGCTCCATAGAAAGGTGACTTAAAATTCAAAAAGCACACCCTGCCATAGAGTGGGCAGGCTCTTGGTCAGTCATTTCCCCTCTCAGGTGCCCTTCCAGAGGAGCTATAGCAAATAGATTTTGTCTTTATTTTCTCAAGTGATGGCACACTGCACAACCCTGTGTCCTTCTGTATTTCTTCCTATACTGGGTAATACCCGCATCAGTACATGTATAGCTAGCTGCCTTATCTCTGGGCACCAGCTCCTTGCTGCACTGATGTACTAGGTGGGTAAAAGGGTGGGTGCACTGAAATCTTTTGTGGATGCTACCACAGTGGAACATTCTCTTATTCTCAAGGCCCTGTGTTTTCCACTACCCCTTGTTGCTTCTGTGTAACAAACTTGCTGAATTAAAAAGTAATGGGGGAATGGTTCCCAGAATCGCCTTCAGGTATTGCCCCGTTTGTTGCTCAGTGTTCTGCACTGAGTGCTCTAATAGCCTTTCCACATAACGGTCCTTCCAGGCTTTTGATGGAGCAAATTAATATAAATTAGTGTACAGCTGATGGTATCAGTTTGCCTAAAAGTCGTGATGGTGTAATCTGGTCCTACTACACTGTGTAGCCTTTTTTGTAGAACACATAACTGCAGCCTTACTGTGTATTGGCTGTGGACTAGAGAAGGGCATGGCTATGGTAAAGGTCCTACTACCAAACCAGTAGAACTAGTTCCTCACAAACTCTGGCTGCCTGGGTCTTCTGTACCACAGACCCGTCTCCTTACAGAAGCCTCAGTCCAGCTGCTTTTGCACAGGCGTTTCAGTTATTGTTGACATACCTTGTCTTTCATCTGTCCTGGTGAATGGCTCACGAGGCAGCAGCTACAGTGAATGCTGCAGGCTGCAAACCCCGTGTGTGTCGTTGTCGTGATGTTTGTTCCCAGGTTATGTTGGCGCTGCTACTGTGGGTGCTGCTGCATGGTGGTTCGTTGCTGCTGACGGCGGTCCGAGAGTGTCCTTCTACCAGCTGGTATGTAGCCATCTTCCTTTCTATGCTTTAGGTGGAGAGTATTATAAGCCCAAACATTGTTAAACTTTCTGTGGTTTGGGTGCCTGTCAGATAATCTTAAGGCTCAAACAATCTGCAGTTGCATTAAAGATTATTCTGAAGGACCTGGCTTCTCTGGAAAATAGGGTGAGGTCTTATGTGGGTCTGTGTTTTGGATTTAAGGAATTGGTGCATGGACTTAGGAAATGTACTTGGCTGATCATTGGGCTTTTGTTGCAGAGTCATTTCCTACAGTGTAAAGAGGACAACCCAGATTTTGAAGGTGTGGATTGTGCAATCTTTGAATCCCCGTACCCGATGACAATGGCACTCTCTGTTCTAGTAACCATAGAGATGTGTAACGCCCTCAACAGGTCAGTGAATCTTCTCAGCAAGCTGGGCGAAAGCTCTGACAGCAGGGCGCTGTGGGATTGTGTGTGTGTGTATGTGTGTGTGTGTGTCATCGTTGATTGAGGATCACAGGAAAGCTCTTCCTTCCCAAAAAGAAAGGAGAACAAGCAGCACCTGCTTCCAACGTGTAAGAGCCGTCATGTATCCTTAAGAGACAGGGGAGGACGCCTGCATGCCAGTGTCCACAGGGAAGGAAGGAGCTTTTCCCCTTTAGCATTGCAACAAATGGTCTCATCCAATTAAGCCAGTGACAAAAATGGAAATTTCAGAAATAGCCTAAGTGTTGAGGGCAATTGAGTAGTAGCTTTGAGACCAAAGCCTAGATTTAAAATTGGAAGTTTGTCCTACATCTGGACATTCTTCCTTAACTTTGCTACAGTAGAAACTTTAGTCAGTAGAATTAGGTCAGTGGGTAATGCCAAGTTAGCTGCTGCTTACTGAAGCGTATTTCTGAACTTGTGACACGGGCCTTTTTACCTCTCTCCTTGTCTAGCTTGTCTGAAAACCAGTCCCTGCTGAGGATGCCCCCTTGGGAGAACATCTGGCTCGTGGGTTCCATCTGCCTGTCCATGTCGCTCCACTTCCTAATCCTCTATGTGGAACCCTTGCCAGTAAGTAGTGGTGGGACCCAGGCTGGGGACTGGCTGCCTCTTCAGCAAGGCTGGGGGCTTGACAAGGCTTCTGTGTTTCAGCTTATCTTCCAGATCACACCACTGAATTTGACCCAGTGGCTGATGGTGCTGAAAATGTCCTTGCCTGTGATTCTAATGGACGAGACACTTAAGTTTGTGGCCCGCAACTACCTGGAACCTGGTAAAGAGTGTGTGCAGCCTGCCACCAAACCCTGCTCATTCTCAGCATGCACCGATGGGATTTCCTGGCCATTTGTGCTGTTCGCAATGCCCCTGGTGATCTGGGTGTATAGCACAGACACTAACTTTAGTGATATGTTCTGGTCTTGACTGACAGTTTTACATAAAGAAGATGTTTAACTTAATCAATTAATTTTTTTTATTGTTTAAAGCAACTGTCTATTTCTGCTGAATTTTCACATGAACATATTGGCTGGTGAAGGAGGTTTCATACTCTAGATTTTGTTTTGCTTTTTCTGACTCCAGTGGGGCAAGATTTTCCTTTTTTATACACATAATTAAAGTGTCCATTGACATGTACAGAGAACTAACACTATTTTATGCAAATATTTTTTTGTAGATGACAAAGCATGTACAGTGTTCTGTTTAATACTCATCCTTGTATAAAAAAAAAAATGTTGAGCCAGCAGACATTGTCAGCAAATAATTGGCAGCAGATTTTAGGAAATGAATGTGTGTGGTTTTTTCTAAAATGATATAGCATGTATTGTGTCTTTTGCATGATCATCTGGATTTAATCTGAGATCACAGTCTAATTTTTATTCATAAGCCAATTTTTCTGCACTGGGCAGAGTACTGCTACCTCAGTCAGTATTTTTTGGTTTGCCACTCCCTCACCCTCTTGGTTCACCTCCACCCCTCCCCACTCTTGGCCCTGATCCCACACTGCTCGGCTGCTTCTCCTGTAGGTTTTCTTTCGATGGTTCTGTTTACATCAGTCTTAACAAGAGGTATGCCTGGTCTCGCTTGTGCAGAAAACATTGTTCCAGATTTGATTGGGTTCATGTCCCCTCACATAGTTTTTAAGGTTATTTATTTAAATGTCTAGTGTATTTTATTGTAACAGACATTGTTTTGCCAACATTGCCTATTTCAGCGGCACTTCACAATCTAGTTTAAAAAATAAAACATTTTAAATGGACAGAAAAATAACTGCCTTGTTTTTAACTCTTAAATGGCCTAGCTTGAATTATCAACTTTCTCTTAGGTTCTTAGCTCAGACCTTTAGTTTTACTGTACTCACGGGGAAGAAGGATCCTGTTCTGCTGCATAGGTAGTTGTAAGAATTTTATTTTTTAATGTATAGGCACTGTCATCTGTGATTCATTTTATGCAAGTTTCTGCTGGCCTGGTGTAGAGAACATAAGGGCAAATGTGTGTATGTATATGTGCGTGTATGTGTTTTGTAAAATCTGTAAATAGCACATGACCAAATGAACATATTGTATAGAACTATTTTTATTTGAATGTGGCACTAACCACCACCACCATACTATGATGCATGTTCCAGATCAGTCTTACCAACAGTGTATAAGTCATTAACAGTCCTAACTGTGGTGTTTTCCTCCAATGCCTCCCAACATCCATCAACTAACGTGAGTATTCCCTGGAATTCAGATGCTTTAACCTGAAGGTGACTGCTACCAAGTGAGCTAACCGTGTGACACTAGTGAATAAGCCCCATGTGTCAGGCACTGCTGTGCTCTGTGGCTGTCCCTGAGAGCAGGGGGCATATGTGTGCTACCTGTGCCAGCGGCCTCAGATAGTGGCATAGCCAGATACTGGTTGGGGAGGGCCTGGAGGAAGAGAAGCCCATTCTGATTTGGTGAGACCGAGGCTTTGTGAGGGAGCTGTGCCTTTGCTAGTGCTGAGAGAAGGTTCACAAAAAATCGTGATTCTTTTGATCTTTGTTAGCTGCAAGGACTCATCCCAGAAGGTTGGTTCATTAAAAAGCAAAAAGCTAGTGAAAGCAAGTAACTGAATCAGTGAACTCACATATCCGTAGGTTCCTCTTAAATAGACCACTTTTCTTCATCTTCTGGGTCACATCCTTTGCAGCTGAGACTTGTCTTCTCTCTGCAGGGTACATTCAAGCACAGTTATTAGGGCAGGGCTCTGCTTGGCAGCAGCCAACCAGCCTTATCAGCCAGGGTGAAGGAGGCCTAGGAAGCACCTTGTGTTCAGTGGGTTGGCAGCTTCCTCCCTGTGAGGCCCTGAGTGTTCTCGTGAAGGTGTTTGGGCCCTGGTTGCTGGACCAGAAGATGTGATGCAAGGGCTGGCCATTTAGGGGGAAAGTTAGCAGGTATCAGGCAGGATGAGGAGGTGCTGCTGCCAAATCCAGAGGTCTGAGCATCAGGAGGTCAAGTGCTTGGTGGAGACTGACTGAATGCAGAGTCCTTTCTCAGAGAAAAGGGAGGTTGGTTTGCTTGGCAAATAATGTAAGGGGGTAGTTTTGCCCATTTTAGCATCATGAGTGGTAAAAAGAAAAGGGCCGAGTGGATCAAATGCCAGGAGTATGTCTTGGCTACAAACCAAAACAGGATGTCTGAGTTTGTTAGGTGGTGTGTTATTCAATGGAAACCAAACTAACCAAAGTCAACTTTCACTGACTCAGTTCCTTGATTTAGTGGCCTTTACAAAGTAAGTTGAATGCTGTGGGCTGCTGTGGGAGACATGCACAGCCCCAGATGGCCCTGGGCTGGTGTTGCCTGGTAGCTTCTCAGCTTCAGGCCTATCCAGCCCACGGAGGTGGTTTGGGCATCCACTTCCTTCAACCCAGACAGCTGAGTCCCTGTGTCTGCTCCACAGCAGGCCTCCTCAGCAATTGTATTTCTGTGGGCACACCCATGGCCTCAGATTTCCATCCTGCAGTGAGTGGCAGCCACCCAGTCCCCTCCTCACCGAACAGGAAGGCACTGCTTTTGCCGCCATCAGTAACTGGATGGGGCAGCATCCTCCTCAGACCCACCATGCAAGTGTTGCCAGGCAGCTCCTGTCTGAAACACTTCCCCTATGGGCCTGTGGCCCATCCCATTAGAGTGTTCTGCTTTTTGCCACCCCATGCTCACCTGGCCTTTCGGATACAGCTTTGCCCAGAAGATGACAATCCCGTCCCTGGGGCACCACTCCAGCAGCTCGTTCTGCATTTAAAATACAGATAATACATTCATGTTCTATCAGGAGAGCGTGAGCTCACAGACAAGCAAGGCAAGTCTGCCAGTCTCCCTCACAAGCAGCTGCTACCACATCACCCTCAAGCTGGGGCCTTGGGCCCCTGGATGTCTGTGGTAGGCATCCCTCAGCAGTATGAGGCCGCAAGCGATAGCGCAGTGTCTGCCAAGCACCTACCCACAGCCTGCTGCATCTACCGAGCTAAGTTGGCCATTGCCTTTTAAATTTAACCACCAAATTATGTCAAAACCACCGGGCTTCTTTCTTGGAAGGGAATGGTGATGAGCAGCTGAGGTACAGGATTTTGTCCTGGGAACAGGCAGGGCTGGGCCTGCCCCTGGGGAAGGATGGGGAGGAGGAAGCTAGAGGCTTGGCGCTGAGTGCCACACTGCTCACTTCTGCTTCATATCCCTGCACTGCTAACTGAAAACTGTCCTGCTCTTGCCCATCTCACCCCTGTAACACCTGAAGCGATTAAGCATCTGCCTGGTGGGATTCTCCTGTGAGCCAGGGAGCTTTGCTATGTAGGCAGATGATACCAGGGATTTACATTGCCAAGCCAGTGTTTCCAGATGCTACCCTGTGTGGGCAGTGACTCAGGGACAGTGATCAGAAACGCTGGTCTTAAAATCTTAAAAAGATCAAGCTGAATATTCTCTTTTCATCTATCACTATTAATCTTAGTCTTAAGTAGTTATTCTAACATTTCCTCCCCATGTTTCATAAAGCTGATTTCCTCTTTCTTTCCTTTTCAGCAATACTGGAGTAACCGCTTCCTAAGCCATTTTGCAGAAATGTAAGGGTGTTCGGTTGCGTGCATGTGTGTTTTTAGCAACACATCTACCAGCCCTCTGCATGATTGAAGTTGGGAGGCGGGGGGAGAAAAGTAGGAAAAAGTCCCCCAACTCATTATGTGTTATGTGGAGGAAATGTGTATTACCAATGAGATTTTTAGCTTTTAAATCAAAGTAATAATTACAAATGTACAATTTAGCTTAATGAATCAGAAAGCCTCTCCAGAAAATTTGTTTCTTTGCTACAAGAAGAATGGGTTCTGAAACCTTATCCAAGAACTTAGACACCATCAGCCAAGTCTCCATGCTTCTCTGTTCAAAATGTCATACCTTATATAAATGTACGATATTCAATATTCAGTTGTAATGCATGCCTTCAGTTGTAAGTAGTCAGATTTCTCTACAGTGTCATTGAAACATGCTACTTTTTAATTGGCCCTGTACAGTTTTGCTTATTTATAAATTTATTGAGAACACTACAGGTGTTGAATGGTTAAAATGTAGGCCTCCAGTTCATAACTTGTTAAATTTTGAGTGTGCAAACAGCTTTTTTGCGCTGTATTAAGTGTAACTTATTTAATGAAATCAGAAGCAGTAGACAGATGTTGGTGCAATACAAATATCGTGATGCATTTATCTTAATAAAATGCTAAATGTCAATTTATCACAACGCATGTTTGACTTTAGACTGTAAATAGAGATCAGTTTATTTCTGTGCTGGTAAAAAGCATTGCACAGATATGGTTTCAGGTAAATAAATCTATCCTACAAGTTCACAGTGTGGTGTTGATTGTTCTATGAGAGGGGTGGGTGATGTGCACTGAGGGCCTGCAGCCCTGAGCAGTTTTGCCCTCATGTGGATAAAAGGAAGGGCGGTAAGTTATTGGAGAGCAGAATGGTAGAAGGTCTGCTCGTGTGATAAGATTTATAAAATATTCCTGCCCTGGCTCTACTGTCTCCCATCAGTGGAATTTTCAGAGATAATTAACGATTTAAAAGTCGGAGGCTTAGAGACTGTGTAGCAGTAGAGAGATGATTCTACCTTCCTATTGTTAATATAGAAAATAGGACTGAAGGAAGTCCTGAAATTCATTCATTTGGTGGTTATTTAGTGCTTATCTGCCAGGGGTGGGTATGCATGGGGCTTTTCTCTGTTATAAATTTCCTAAGATGATTTTTTTGTCACTTAAAAAAGCCCTAACTGGTTTGGCTAAGTCGATAGAGCCTCGGCCTGAGGACTGAAAGGTCCCAGGTTCGATTCCGGCCAAGGGCATGTACCTTGGTTGCGGGCACATCCCCAGTAGGAGGTGTGCAGGAGGCAGCTGATTGATGTTTCTAACTTTCTATCCCTCTCCCTTCCTCTCTGTAAAAAAATCAATAAAATATATTTTTAAAAAAAGAAAAAGGAATCAGGAATGTAAGAATAGTTGGATGATTCTATAAAGCTAATAAATACAAGCCCTATCAACTCTACAGACATGGAACATCCATTTAATTAAATTTAACATCCAGATTATAACTCCCATTTTCTAACATGAAAAATAAGCCAGAAGTATTGAAACACCAGAATCACTCACCATCCACTACTTAGCACTGTTCTGGAGAGTCATAGCCATCAGACAAGGGAAAATGCCTAGGAGTAAACAAAAAAGCAACTGTCATATCGGATCCATTGGAAGGAACATCTGGTTCTTAGGAAAGTTTAATTCGGGGGGGAGAAGGGGAACTGACATCTTACCTAAGGTGTGGAGAATGGGCCCTCACATTGCAGAACAACTGGGTAAATTTACAGATGCTCTTCATACACAACCCAGCAGCAGGTCCACTCCTACCTTAGGGTTTTTCACACTGTTATCAAGATGTTTATAGAAGAAAAGTATTAGAAACAACCTAAATAACCATTTTCTTGCTGCTGTTGGTAAAGTACATTTGAGGCACATCGAAATCACACTCTGCAGCAACGAAAAAGAATAAACTGGGAGGTATCAACAGAGACAAATCTCCCTGCACAGTGAAACCATGTGTGGCGTGTATCAACTTCAAAATATGCAAAACAAGAGGGCCATGTAATAGCTAATCTGGCCTTAGCACATCTGTCAGCTAAACTAAGCCACAGGTGGATTTACATTTCCAGTGCAAACTCCTCAGCTCCGAGTGGACTAGTAGCAAACCCATCAGTAACAACTTCAAAGACACCAGCTATAGGGGAGGTGATAGGATAGTGGTTAGTTCCAGGAGGAAGGGAGGTGGGAGGAGGGCAGGTAGTCAGGGTTTCGCCCCTCAATAATGCTTCGTTGCTATGTATATAGGTGTTCATTGTGCCTGTTTGTATGCCTGAGATTTAAAAAGCAAGGCATGAAAGTACCAGGAGAAAACATGGAAGAAGAAAAGCCTTTCTAGGCATGGAACAAAATCCTGGAAGATTATATAAAAATGTAAAAATTTCATATAGAAATGTAAAAATTCCAGAGTAGACTGTACCTCTGTAGAGTTAGGAAAAGAGATTTGCTGTGCATGACAAAGAGCATATTCCCTTCACATATGACTGGCAAAGATCAAACTTTGATATTGATCTCTCCCCTTTGCAGCTGGCATTAGGAAAACAAGTACTTGTGCTGATGGTGAGAATATAAATTGGCCCAATCTCTGGAGGGCAACTTGACAAAATGTGATATTTTTGAACATCCATAACCTCTGATCAAGCATTTGAATATTATATAGTCCTCAAAAACAAGGTAGATCTGTGTGAACCAGTGTCTAGTGTATATTGTCTGCCCAGTAAAAGACTCAAGTGCAGATCAGTGTATAATATTCTATCATTGGCTTTAAAAAGGAGATAGTTAATAGTGTCCAGCAATCAATGCTTGCTGAGAAAAACTGAAAACACTGTGATATAGATGGCAGATGGGGGGCACCAGGTTTCTCACTGTTAGAATGGGAGGTTACAAATAAGCAAGGGGAGAAGTCTAGAATGATCCATGCAGTAATGAATTACAGTTGGAGACACCGGGATGAACTCATATTTAGCTTGATATAGATGATTCCATACAGGACTATTTCTAGTTATGTGTATATAAATATGTACAGGCAGTCCTCGGGTTATGTCGGAAATCCGTTCCTATGGTGCGATGTAACTCGATTTTTGCCGTAAGTTGGAACCCACCTACATAAGCACCTACGTCACTCAAATGGAGCACATACATAGCAGTAATGAAGTGAAAACAGTAAAAAAATTGTAAAAGAATGATAACAATTCCTGACCTTTACTTGTGGTAAATAAATAATTAAAAACATACGTACATACGTCGAAATGACGGAACTTTTTTTTTTTAATAAATAAATGGGAGATGGCGACGTAACCACGAAATGGCGTTCAGCGAGTCCAATGTAACCCGAGGACTGCCTGTATTTCCTTGCACTGTCAACTGAGGGGTGAGAGCAAGGGCACTAGTAGTTAGTTTCAGGTTTCTAACACCATTCTCCAATAAAAGGAATCAAGCCTCCCTGGAGAAATGGCTGGTTCTAGGGCTGGGGTAGAAAACAGACAGCATGTGCCTGCAGAACATTGGTGCCAGTGAGTAAGGAAGCGCTCAAAAATCAAAACAATCAATGATGGGGTCATGTCAAAGAGACACAGAAGCCAAATGAAAAAGCTCTGAATGCCAAAGTTGGAGCAATCTGAGAAAGTGGCATTGGACTATAATCCAAAGTATAAAATACATTTCCATGAGTCCATAGTGTACATAAATGAGACTAGAAATGTCCCATACAGAAGAGTTCTACATAAATCCTCTGCCCTCAAGAAGGGACACATAACTCCCTAATTCCTTAAGTGTGAGCTGTACATGCAGTGTGGGCGGGGAAAGTAACCCACGGCGCAGAAACCTGACAGATACTACCTCAGCCAAGTGAGGTCATCTAGAGAACACGTCCCATATCGGAAGTGAAAAGAATGGCATCTTACCTGTGAGCTTCCTCTCCCCCAAAGCATATAACCACAGTTTAATCAAAGGCAAATATCTGACAAATCCGAAAAGACATTCTGCAAAATATCTGACATTCCTTAACAACTGCCGAGTCATCAAAAACAAGGAAAATCAGCAACTCACAGCCAAGAGGAGCCTAAGGACACGCAGTGACTGATGTAACACTATACTGGATGGTATCCTGGAACAGAAAGAAGCAAAAATTAAAGAAATCTGAATAAACTATGGGCTTAGTAAGTAATAACATATAAATATTGACCTGTAATGATGTATAAATAATGTGACAAAGGTACCAAAGCTGTAAAATGTTAATAAAAGAGAAAACTGAGTCTGGAGTATATGGGAACCTTATGTATGATCTGCTCAATATTTCCGTAAGTCTAAAAATATTCTAAAGTTCAAAGTTTATTTTAAAATGCTGGGATAAATATTTTTTTAAATCCTCATAGAAGCATCAAAGAACTACAAAATGGTACATATCCAGGCCAAAATCTAAGAGAATGCAAGAGAGACAATCAAGGTCACTTTTCTCTTAGTAAACTAAGCTGTGAAAACAAGCAAGGTTTTGAGAGCTCACAGAGCACAAAAGGCAAAATCAAAATCCAGGGCCCACCTGAAGTGGGAAGTCTCCTAGGACATCAAGCTGTGACCCTGAAAGACTAATACTGCAGGGAAGAGCTAACCAGCAGTGCACCTGCCCTCCCTTCCCCAACACTCAGAAGCCTGTAGGCAGCATTGCCCTGGTGCTGAGCAGAACCAGGAAAACATACCCACCTGGAGAGAGCGTAAACACTGGCGACAGAATTGTCAGCCCAAACTCTATCACAAGGGTGGTCTGTGAAACCCCTAAGCACCAGGCAGATAAATGTAAACCTTCTAGAGGACAGCACCTTCATTTTATGTGTTGGGAGATCCACACACTTATTTTTCAAAGCAGCACGCAATAAAGGTTAACCAGGTACACAAGAAAACAAGGCACCTGAGTGAGAGGTGGAAGTATGAGAGGTCATAAAACATCCATGCTTATAGTAGTCCCCCCTTATTCATGGGGGTCTTGAAAAAAGGAAAGCTGAAGAATACAGTAGACTGAGAAAGCTGACAAAACATACATTTTATCATAGTTTCAGAAGACAAGAGAATGAGAAGGCTATTATTCGAAGCAATTAGTGGCTGAGAATTTTCTTAAACTGGTAAGAGAGCAATACACAGATGCAAGAATCCCAACAAATCACAAAGAAGAAAACTATAAAAAAAAAAATCAGCCGAAACCAGTTTGGCTCAGTGGATAGAGCCTCGGCCTGCGGACTGAAAGGTCCCGGGTTCGATTCCAGTCAAGGGCATGTACCTTGGTTGTGGGCACATCCCCAGTAGGAGATGTGCAGGAGGCAGCTGATTGATGTTTCTCTCTCATCGATGTTTCTAACTCTATCTCTCTCCCTTCCTCTCTGTAAAAAATCAATAAAATAAAAAAATAAAAAATCAGCCCTAGACACAGTATACTGGGCTATGGAAAAACAAAAACAAAGAGAAAAATCTTAAAAGTAACAGAGGGGAATAAAAAAGACACTACTTTTTTAAAAAATCCTCACCCAAGGATATTTTTTCCATTGATCTTCAGAGAGAGTGGAAGGCAGGGGGAGAGACAGAGAGAAACATAGATGTAAGAGACACACACTGATTGGTTGCTTCCCGCACAGAGTGCCCTGACCAGGGCCAGGATTGAGCCTGCAACTGAGGTACGTGCCCTTGACCAAAACTGAACCACAACCCTTTAGTCTGCGGGATGATGCTGTGACCACTGAGCCAAATCAGCTAGGGCAAAAAGGCATTACTTTTAAAGGGTGACAGGTCACTGCTGACTTCACAACAACCGGTGGAGACCAGAAAACAGCAAAATGTGCTGAAAGAAATTACTGGCAATCTAGAATTCCAAACCTGGAGAAAATACACAGTATTTAAAGAGTCAAGGTAAAATAAAGATAATTTCAGACAAACCAAGAGTTCTTCATCAGCAGACTCATACGAAGGGAAATTCTGGAAGGTCGGAGGTAAACAATCTAAGTGATCTGAGGAGTGGGAGGAGATAGACCCTGGCTAGCTTCAGATGCAGACACACTGGTCGGTATGTAATCAGAGGCAAGACTAACAAATGCACAGAAGGAAAAAAAATGAAAGAAAGCTAAAGGAACAAATAGGACACTAGATGACAGACAACCTCAGATGCTATTACCTATAACAACATTGTAAGAAAGTACATTGTGAGTCGACCAAGATGGCGGCGTAGGTAAACACCGGAGACCGCTGCCGCAAACAACCATTTCAAAAATACAACTAAAAGACTGAACGGACATCACCCAGAACCACAGGAAGGCTGGCTGAAGAGAGACTCTACAACTAGAAGGAAAGAGAACAGCAAATCGACGCTCAGAGGCGGCGCAGTGTGGAAAATACAAAGGTACCGAGGTGCGCGCGAAAGCGGGCTGGTGGCTGAGGGCGCGGTTGTCGTTTTCTGTCGGGACTGAGTCTCAGACTCTGGGCTCCAGATCCGGGCGAGTCTCTAGGGACCCAGACTCAAACGGGAGAAGCGGGATTACCCGGCATCAGTTGGAACCTGAGGGCAGCTTTCTCTCCGAGGTTTGCAGCGGCTGCCGGGGTTCTGAGAAGCAGAGCCTCTGGGAACGGGACTGAGCGTGACCATAACTGCTCCCTCCGCCCGCCCTGTTGATCCCGCCCCGCCCAAAGCCTGCGCACAGCCATTTGCTGATCGCCTCAGGCAAAGGCTGGATTAGCGCCTCCCCAGAAGACAGAGTTTTCCGCACAGCTGATTCCTATAGCCAGCCGGCCTGAGGGTCAAATCCCCCTAGTGTTAACTACAACAATTAAGGCTTGGCTAGAACAAGACTGCGCACAGAGACCACAAGGGGGTGCACCAAGAAAGCATAAAAGATGCGGAGACAAAAAAACATGACAGAAATGGAGGATATGGAGCTAAGAATCGCAATTTTGAGGGCTTGCCATAAATTTGTGCAGAACCTCACGAAAACTAATGAGACCCTCGATGCTACGATAAAGAAATTAGAAAGTAAGCATACACGGACTGAAATAAAGAATATTATACCCAATAGCAGACCAGAGGAGTACAATAATCAAACCAAAGATTCGACAAAAAACACCCAATTGGAAAAGCAAAATGAAAAAAGAATCCGAAAGTGTGAAGATAGTGTAAGGAGCCTCTGGGACAGCTTTAAGCGGTCTAATATCAGAGTCATTGGAGTGCCAGAAGATGAGAGACAGCAAGATATTGAAAACGTATTTCAAGAAATAATGGCAGAAAACTTCCCCCACCTGGTGAAAGAAATGGACTTACAGGTCCAAGAAGCGCAGAGAACCCCAAACAAAAGGAATCCAAAGAGGACCACACCAAGACACATCATCATTAAAATGCCAAGAGCAAAAGACAAAGAGAAAATCTTAAAAGCAGCAAGAGAAAGAGGCTCAATTACCTACAAGGGAATACCCATACGACTGTCAGCTGATTTCTCAACAGAAACTTTGCAGGCCAGAAGGGAATGGCAAGAAATTTTCAAAGTGCTGAATACCAAGAACCTACAACCAAGATTACTTTATCCAGCAAAGCTATCATTCAGAATTGAAGGTCAGATAAAGAGCTTCACAGATAAGGAAAAGCTAAAGGAGTTCATCACCGCCAAACCAGTATTATATGAAATGCTGAAAGGTATCCTTTAAGAAGAGGAAGAAGAAGAAAAAGGTAAAGATACAAATTATGAACAACAAACATGCATCTATCAACAAATGAATCTAAGAATCAAGTGAATAAATAACCTGATGTACAGAATGAACTGGTGATTATAATAGAATCAGGGACATAGAAAGGGAATGGACTGACTATTCTTGGGGGAAAAAGGGGTGTGGGAGATGCGGGAAGTGACTGGACAAAAATCATGCACCTATGGATGAACACAGTGGGTGGGGAGTGAGGGTGGAGGGTGGGGTGGGAGCTGGAAGGAGGGGAGTTATGGGGGGAAAAAAGAGGAACAAATGTAATAATCTGAACAATAAAGATTTAATAAAAAAAAAAAAAAAAAAAAAAAAGAAGTGGAACGACAAAAAAAAAAAAAAAAAAAAAAAAAAAAAAAAAAGAAAGTACATTGTAAGAATGTAGTAAATGTTATTCCTGACTCAAGTGTGACCCAGATGTTCTCCTTTAGAAAAGCAGTCTGTGCTTCTCACGTGATTCAGGAAGACACACAAACAGGTCCAGCAGATAGCCAGGAAGTGTCAGGATGTTGAGATTGGTTGCTTTTCCATCAAAATTAGTAGAAGTTATGAAATGTATTTTGTGCCCTGGTTGAGTGGCTCAATTGGTTGGAGTGTCATCCTGTATATTGAAAGATGGCAGGTTTGGGTCCAGGTCAGGGCACATAACTAGGCTTAGGGTTCAATCCCCAGGCGGGGCATGTACGGGAGGCTGCTGGTCAATGTTTCTCTCACATGGATGTTTCTCTCAAAAAAATCAATAAAAACATATCCTCAGGCGAGGATTATAAATAAATAAATAAATAAATAAATAAATAAATAAATATTTTGTATTTTAGAAACTAAAATGCATGATTCAGGACTAAAAATGTACAAAGCTTAACATTTATATCTTTTGGATATGTAATAAATCAGAATCTGTTAAGAAACAGATTTCAGCTCTGACCGGTTTGGCTCAGTGGATAGAGTGTCGGCCTGCGGACTGAAGGGTCCCAGGTTCGATTCCAGTCAAAGGCACATACCTTGGTTGTGGGCACATCCCCAGTGGGAGGTGTGCAGGAGGCAGCTGATCGATGTTTCTCACTCTGTCCCTCTCCCTTCCTCTCTGTAAAAAATCAATGAAATATATTTTTTTTAAAAAAGAAAAAAAGAAAGATTTCATTGAAAACAGATTTTACATAAACTCTGCTGACGAACTGTGCAACTACAAAAAGGAGTGTGGTAATATACACACAAAACTATGCAATTTGAGGTTATCTCTGGAACAATGCACAAGAAACTAGTTAAGTATGACTGCTTCTGAGGAGGGAACTGAGAGAAGAAGGGCAGGATGGGGAAATTTCACCATATGCCCTTTTGTAAATTGTGAATCTAACTTAAAAATGTATTAGACCATCTGAAAGTAACAATTTTATGGAAGTACAAAGAGCTAAGAATAGCCAAAGCACTGTTAAAGTCATAGGGTCTTGCTCTCCCAAATATCAATAATTTTCATAAAGCTGTAATAATGTAGACAGTGGGTTTGGGATAGAGACACTGACCGTTGGTGGGGAAAAAAGAGCTCAGAAACAAGCACTCATCTGGGACTCCCAGCTGGCATCACAGCTCAGTGGGAAAGCAAGTAATTTTTCAATAACCAGCAGTTATGCATATTTAAATGTAAAATTTTAAAAATCAATAAAATTGGATCCCTATCTTATGTTGTACATATTGGGAGAATATGATTAACTTGAAATAAGAAAAAGGACACGGGGGGTAGGGGCCGAGGGAATGTCATGGGGGGGAAAAAGGAGACATATGTAACACTCTTTGTAATACTTTAAGAAATAAAAATTATTATAAAAAAAAAAAAAAAAAAAAAAAAAAAAAAAAAAAAGAAAAAGGTTGATAAATTCAACTACATTAAAATGAAAGCCTCTGTTTAAAAAGATATGAGAATGGAAAAACAAGCCACAAACTAGAAGAATATATTTGCAATTCATATTCTGAATTATATCTAGAGTACATAAAGAACTGTGAATAATAACTCAACAAAAAAGTGGGCAAGAAAAAGGAATTTCACAGAAAAGGAAGCATAAATAGCTCCTAAACATATGAAATGATGTTCAATCTTGTTTTAAAACATAAATGTAAATTGAAATCACTATGTTCTCTCACACCCACTGTGCTGGAGAAAATTAAGATTTGATAACATCAAATGCCGGTGAAGAAGTAGAAAAAAGAACTTCAGGCATACATACAAATTTGTACAACTTCTTACAACATCTGGTAAAATTGAGCATACACAAACCCTACACCCATTAATTCCTCCTCTGAGTATAACCCTACAAAAATGTGTGCTTATGCATACTAGAAGACATACAAAAATATATAAAGCAGCAGCATTTGAAACAAAAAATTAGAAACAAGGGTCCATCAATGGCAGAATTACCAAAATGCGAGTTATAGCTGTAAGTGGAATATCATATAGCAGTGAAAAATAAATAAGACACACGGGCAGTGTGGCTCAGTGGTTGAGCATCAATCCAGAATTCAGGAGGTCATGGCTTGATGCCCGAGTTTCAGGCTCCATCCCCAGTGTGGGGCATGCAGGAGGCAGCTGATCAATGATTCTCTTCATCATTGATGTTTCTCTCTCTCTCTTCCTCTCCACAGAAACACAAAGAATTATAAGAAAATACTATGAACAACTATTTGCCAACAAGCTGGATGATGTGAATGAAACGGACAAATTCCTAGAAAAATACAATCTCCTAAAAATGAATCAGGAAGAATAAGAAAACCTGATTAGGCCAATAACAACTGATGAAATAAAAGCAGTAATCAAAAAACTCCCAGCAGCTCTAGCTGGTTTGGCTCAGTGGATAGAGTGTCAACCTGCAGACTGAAGGGTCCCGGGTTCAATTCTGGTCAAAAGCACATGCTCAGGTTGTGGGCTTGATCCCCAGTAGGGGGTGTGCAGGAGGCAACCGATCAATGATTCTCTCTCATCATTGATGTTTCTATCTCTCTTCTTCTCCCTTCCTCTCTGAATCAATTAAAAAAACAAAAACAAAAAAACTCCCAGCAACTAAAGCCCTGGTCCAGATGGTTTCACAGGGGAGTTTTTACCAAACATTCAAAGAACTAACACCTATACTCAAACTATTCCAAAAAAGTCTAAGAGGAAGGAACACTTTCAAGCTCTTTTTATGAGGCCAGCATTACCCTAATTCCAAAATCAGATAAAGACACTACAAAGAAAATTACAGACCAATGTCCCTGATAAACATAGATGCTCAAATCCTCAACAAATTAGCAAATTGGATCCAGCAATATATTAAAAAGATCATACACCATGACCAAGTGGGATTTATTCCAGGGATGCAACATTGATACAATATTTGCAAATCAATAAACGTGACACATCACATAAACAAAATGAAAGACAAAAATCACATGATCATATCAATAGAAACAGAAAATGCCTTAGACAAAACCCAACAACCATTTTTTTATAAAAAACACTCATCAAAGTGGGAATAGAGGGATCATATCTCAACATAATAATAAAGACCATATATGACAAACCTACAGCGAACATTATACTCAATGGGCAAAAACTAAAACCATTTCCCCTAAGAACTGGAACAAGACAGGGGTGTCTGCTTTCACCACTCTTGTTCAACATAGTACTGGAAGTCCTAGCCACAGCAATCAGACAAGAAGAAGAAATAAAAGGCATCCAAATTAGAAAGGAGGAAGTAAAACTCTCATTATTCACAGATGACATGATATTGTACATAGAAAACCCTAAAGACTCCATTAAAAAACTACTAGATTTAATAAATGAATTTGGCAAGGTAGCAGGATACAAAATCAACACCCAAAAATCGGACACCAATAATGAATTCTCAGAAAGAAAAACTAAACGAACAATCCCATTTACCATTGCAACAACAACAACAACAAAGTGAGATAATTAGGAATAAACTTAACCAAGGAGGTAAAAGACTTGTACTCGGAAAACTATAGGATATTGAAAAAAAGAGATAGAGGAAGATATAAACAAGTGGAAGAATATACCATGTTCATGGATTGGTAGAATTAACGTAATTAAAATGTCCATACTACCCAAGGCAATCTACAGATTCAATGCAATCCCTATTAAAATACCAACAGCATATTTCACAGACCTAGAACAAATACTCCCAAAAATTTATATGGAACCAAAAAGACCCTGAAAAGCCGCAGCAATCTTAAGAAAAAACAAAGTAGGAGGAATCACAATACCAGATATCAAGTTATATTTCAAAGCCACTGTAATCAAAACAGCCTGGTACTGGCACAAGAACAGGCATATAGATCAATGGAACAGAATAGAGACCCCAGAAATCAACCCAAGCCATTACGTTCAATTAATATTTGATAAAGGAGGCAAGAGCATACAATGGAGCCAAGACAGTCTCTTCAATAAATGGTGTTGGGAAAATTGGACAGATACATGCAAAAAAATGAAGCTAGACTACCAACTTATATCATACACAAGAATAAACTCAAAATGGATAAAAGACTTAAATGTAAGTCGTGAGACCATAGAAGAAACCATAGGCAGCATAATCTCAGACATCTCTCATAGTAATATGTTTGCGGATACATCTCCTAGGGCAAAGGTAACTAAGGAGAAAATAAACAAATGGAACTTCATCAAAATAAAAAGCATCTGCACAGCAACAGAAACCATCAACAAATTAAAAGGGAGCCAGTGTAGGGAGAACATATTTGGGTTAATAAACAAAATATATAAGGAACTCATACAAACCATCAAAAGGAAGACAAACCATCTAATTAAAAAATGGGCAAAGGACCTAAATAGGCACTTCTCCAAAGTGGACATACAGATGGCCAAGAGACATATAAAAAAAATGCTCAAAGTCACTGATCATCAGAGAAATGCAAATTAAAACGACAATGAGGTATCACCTCACACCTGTCAGAGTGGCTGCCATCAACAAATCCACAAATGACAAGTGCTGGTGAGGATGTGGAGAAAAGGGAACCCTAGTACACTGCTGGTGGGAATGCAGAATGCTGCAGCCATTATGGAAAACAGTATAAAATTTCCTCAAAAAATTTAATATGGAACTGCCATTTGACCCAGTGATCCCACTTCTAGGAACATATCCCTAAGAAACCCGAAACACCGATCAGGAAGAATGTATGCACTCCTATGTTCATAGCAGCACAATTTACAATAGCTAAGATCTGGAAAGAGTCCAAGTGCCTATCAGTAGACAAGTAGATAAAAAAGCTGTGGTAGCCCTAGCTGGTTTGGCTCAGTGGATAGAGCGTCAGCCTGCGGACTGAAGGGTCCTGGGTTTGATTCTGGTCAAGGGCACATGCCTGAGTGGGCAACGTGCAGGAGGCAGCCAGTCGATGATTCTCTCTTCTCTCATCATTGATGTTTCTATAGCTCTCTCCCTCTTCCTTCCTCTTTGAAATCAATAAATATATATTTAGAAAAAAAAGCTGTGGTACACTTACACCATGGAATACTATGCAGCAGTAAAAAGATCTCTTACCCTTTCAGACAGCATGGAGGGACTTGGAGAGTATTAATCTAAACGAAATAAGCCAGTCAGAGAAAGACAAGTATCACATGATTTCACTCATATGTGGGATCTAATGAACAAAATAAACTGTTGAACAAAATAGATCCAGAGACACAGAAGCATGGAACAGACTGTCGAATTCCAGAGGGGAGGCGGGGGTGGGTGAGTGGGTGGCAAGAGATTAAAGAACTTGTAAGCATATATGTACAACCCATGGACACAGACAATAGGGTGGTAGAGGCCTGGGGCAAAGGGAACTTATGTAATACTTTCAACAATAAAGATTTTTAAAAAAACAACAAAAATAAGCCAATGACAGTAGCAAGAGTGATAAGGTACATCAACTCCATGAATAAAACCTGGTGGAAACTATCACAACTCTTGTTACAGCGTATATATCTGATTTCTTATTAAAACAAAGTAGCCCTAACCAGTTTGGCTCAGTGGATAGAGCGTCCGAAGTTCGATTCCAGTGTGGGGTGTGCAGGAGGCAGCCAATCAATGATTCTCTCATCATTGATATTTCTCTTTCTCCCTCTTCCTTCCTCTCTGAAATAAAAAATATATGTATTTAGGGGGTATAGCTCAGTGGTAGAGCATTTGACTGCATAAAAAATATATGTATTTAAAAAACAAGGAGTAAACATATGCTATTGATAAATAAATAAATAAATAAATAAATAAATAAATAAAAAAAATAAAGTAGCCTAAGAAATACCTCACCAACCCTCCTCAAAATTGTCAAGGCCATCAAAAACAAGGAAAGTCTGAGAAACTTTCACAGCCATAAGAATCCTTCGGAGACATACTGACTAAAAGTAATGTGCTGTCCTGGATGGGGATCCGGGACAGATAAAGAATATTAGGTAAGCCATGGCCGGTTTGGCTCGGTGGATAGAGCGTCAGCCTGCGGACTGAAGGGTCCCGGGTTCGATTCCGGTCAAGAGCATGTACCTTGGTTGCGGGCACATCCCCAGTAGGGGGTGTGCAGGAGGCAGCTGATCGATGTTTCTAACTCTCTATCTCTCTCCCTTCCTCTCTGTAAAAAATCAATAAAATACATTTTTTAAAAAATATTAGGTAAAAAAGAAGGAAATTTGAATAAACTATGGACTTATATTAATGTATTAATCTTAGTCATTCATTGTAAGAAATATACCATACTAATGTACTGTGGGTAGGGTATATGGGAACTCTCTGTACTACCCACTCAATTTTTCTGTAAATGTACAACTACTCTAAAAAGAATGTCTATTACTAAAAAATGAATGAGTTATAGCAACATTAATATGAATCAATTTCTTAAATAAGCAAAAGATATACTGAAGTACAGGCAACAAGACTGTACATTAAGTTCAAGAACAAGCAAACAAAAGTGTTTAGGATAAAAAAAACATGGTAAAACTAAAAATAGAACAGTATTATTTTACAGGTGAACAAAATGAGCTCACCATTTGCACAAGGTTCACAATATCCAAGATCAGCCCAACCGGTCGTGACTCAGTGGTTGAGAGTCAACCTATGAACCAGGAGGTCATGGTTCAATTCCCGGTCAGGGCACATGCCTGGGTTGCGGGCTCGATCCCCAGTGTGGGGTGTGCAGGAGGCAAATCTCTCTCATCACTGATGTTTCTCTCTCCCCCTCTCCCTTCCTCTCTGAATCAATAAAAATACATATTTAAAAAAAAAAAAGAATCCAGGGTCAGAAAATAAAGTCTAAAAACAAAATTCAGAATAATGGTTGCCTCTGGCAGGGTAGGGGCAGAGGAGGGTGGGAAGAGAGGAAATAGGATGTGATCAGGTTTGAGCACACAGCAGGTTTCTGGGATTGTGGAAACATTCTATTTCTTGTCATGGTGGAGTGTATAGGTGCATTTTATGTGACTTTTCAAACACTACATATGTTCTCATATACTTTCATAGGTATGCTATATTTCACAAATTTTACATTTTTAAAAAATATATATTTTGCCCTGACCGGTTTGGCTCAGTGGATAGAGCATCGGCCTGCGGACTGAAAGGTCCCAGGTTCGATTCCGGCTAAGGGCATGTACCTTGCTTGCGGGCACATCCCCAGGAGGAGGTGTGCAAGAGGCAGCTGATCAATGTTTCTCTCTCATCGATGTTTCTAACTCTCTATCCTTCTCTCTTCCTCTCTGTAAAAAATCAATAAAATATATTTTAAAAATATATATATATATATATTTCTTTATTGATTTCAGAGAGAAAGGGAGAAGGGGAGAGAGAGAAACATCAATGATGAGAATCATTGATTGGCTGCCTCCAGCAGGTCCCCTACTGGGGATTGAGCCCGCAACCCAGGCATGTGCCCTTGGCCAGATTCGAACCTGGGACCCTTCAGTCCACAGGCTGACCTCTATCCACTGAGCCAAACCAGCTAGGGCTTTACATTTTTATTAAAAAATAAAAGAACTACTTCTCTGGCCTCGAAATAAGCTTCATGTGGGCCCTGGTACACTGGAGAATTGTGTAGGAAAGCCACCCTCCTGGATCTCCTCAGGGGTCTCGACACGACCTTGACCTCCAAGGTGGCTCCCGCTGGCCTTCCCTTAGCTGATGGAAGATACCCGCCTGGTCAACACATGGATGACTTGAGTATATGCCCAACAGTCCAGAAAAAGCTCCAGGTGGGGACAGTGCATAAGGGTCATCTCTGTCCCTTCCTATCACACAGTCAGGCTCAGCCTGAGCCTGTGGGGGCTTTGGGAGTCAGTCAGCTTAGCTTGTTTCAGCCCATCCAGGATGGGGATTTAGTCTGGGCACCACCAAAGTTGGAGGGCAGAGGCCTCTCTCAGGACAGATCCCTGACTGCTGCCATTCCCACTCAGTTTCTGGACAAAATCCTCACTGCCCCAAGGGACTGATAAGGGAGATGTGTGACAGGCCAAGTGGAAAGAAGTCATGGGTGAAAGATGATCCAAAAATTAATAATTTTCCTGGCACTAAGAGGGCCTCAGGGCAAATTTGTTGATCCGGCACCAAAGGGGGCCCAGCCCATGGGCCAGAAAGCAAGGCTCATGACTCCAAAGGGACAAGATGTAGACCTGGGAGGGCCACTCCCCTCCTATACCCCCCAACACCACCACTTGAGTGCTAACATCCCTCCCACAAAGCCCCCATACCCGACAACAGGGAAAGGGGACCCGGCTGTCTGAGTACTTTTCCAAAGGAACATGGAGGCACAGACAGGCTAAGGGAGCTGCCCACAACCACACAGGCAGCGACAAACCATGGACCTGAGGCTTCCATCTGGTGGTGGAGAGAGGCCATCCCTCTGAGAGGCTCAGTCCTCCTGCTGGGAAAGTGCGAGTTCTCCTGAAGAATGGAAACTCAGAGAGGATACAAGCAGCCAGCATTCCCCCTCCCCTGAAGCAGGCAAGATCCCACCTCAGTCCAGAAAACACTCCCCAACCCAGAGACAAGGGCCCTCCTATGGGGGAAGGGACCCCAAATTCCAAAGGCCCAAGAAAGTGAAGGCAGAGTCCACAAGCTCACAGCTCCAGCAAGAGGACGTGAAGTGGGAGTTTCAGTCCCACTTCACTGGGGTAGCCGGTGGAGGCCACAGGGCAGCCTGGGCTTACAGATTTACTGCAGAGAAAGGACTGGCCAGCTCCCTTGGAAGTTCCAAAAAAGATCATTATACCCTTTCACTCAGAAATCCTCCTCCTGGGAATTTACCCAAAGAAGGAAAGGGCTGTGAGCACAAGTCACCAGAGGGTTATTTATAAAGTGACAAACACCGGGAGATTTAAATGGCCAGTGAGAGCTGTGTCCTGATGGTGCTGCCCTTGCCACACAGTTTGGCAGCCTTTAAAACCACAAGCCTGTGTGCTGGATTTGAAGAGCACAGACGTGTGCTTAAGTCGGCTATTTCCCCTTTAACAGCCTAATAAAATTGTGTAGAGGTCAGTTAAGAACATACTGAAGCTCCAGTGGAAAAAAATCCCAGACAGACAAAAACAGCCAACATATCGGAAACTCAAGTTTGCTCATCTATTAAATGGGTCTAATTCCACCCATGTTTCAGGGTGTGAGGCTAAGGATGTGATAACATAGGCAAAGGGCTTGCCTCGTTGCCTGACCCAGATAATCAAAATGATCGAGTATTTATCACATGTAAGACTGGGGGGAAACAAGAATGCTGGTGACACCAGCATTGGCAAGGCTGTGGGAAATAGGCACTCCCATCATTTTTGGGGAGCAATCTCACAGAAACCTCAAAGCACATGCTCTGATACCCAGAAATTTCACTATAAGGAATTGACCTCTGCATGTCTTTGGAATATTATGCAAACATGTTTGTGACAGTGCAAACTACTGACCAAATAAACAAAACAAAACAAATGCCCACCAAAGCAGACGGGTTACAGAAACTGTGCCATCCACAGAATGAGATTCGGTGAAATTGTCAGAACAAACAAGGAAGAGCACATTGACACCGCTGTGTGTACAGCATGACCACTTTGGTATACTTTATATATACACAGCGTTAGTTAAAAGCTCAATACCATTTTTCTAAAGATAGTACAGAAACTTATTTTGCAGAGACAGGGATTCAGTAGAGATTGGGAAGTAGATATATTTTAAATGTTATACCTCTCTCTGAAATTTTTAAACCATGTGTTCATTTTGCTAAGAGAAAAAACAGAGGGACAAAATGGCATCACTCATGCTAAAACCCTATGACACTAAACCTAGATTCAATACCTGATCTAACTGCTTTTAACCTCTCCTAGAATCAAAATCTTCTTTTAAAATATATTTTTATTTCAGAGGAAGGGAGAGAAACATCATTGAGGAGAATCATTGATCAGCTGCCTCCTGCAGCCCCCACCCCCCACTGGGGGGCATGTGCCTCAACCGGAAATTGAACTGTGACCTCCTGGTTCATAAGTCCACACTCAATCACTTTACCACACCGGCCTGGGCCCAGAATCATACTCTTAACCAGTCTGGAATTTTCTGGTTAAGCACCAGTAATCTGTCACATGGGCCCTAAACAGCAATCTGCATGATAAAACTCTCACCTTCTCTTCCCCCATAGAAAGATGTCCCAGCCCCCAAAATAATCCTTCCTTTTCTTTTGTCAGTAGTCCCTTTACTCCTTCTGCCTATAAAAACCTTCTATTTTGCACAGCCCTTCTGAGTGCCCTTCTGGATGAGATGCTGCCCGATTCATGAATTGCTTTAATAAAGCCTATTAGATCTTTAAATTCACTCAGTTGAATTTTGTTTTTCAACAATTTATATTATATAACAAATACTTGTGTTAACAGGGCTATTTGGATGGCAGAATTACAGGCCATTTCTTTACTGTCTTAACGTTTTTAAAATATATATAACAAAATTCACCATCTTAACCATTTTTAAGTGCAGTTCAGTGGCATTACATATTCACATTGTTGTGTCATCACCATCACCCATCTCCAGAAGTTTTCAACATTCCAAATGGAAACTCTGCCCCATAAACACTAACTCCCCATTTATTTCCCCTCCCTCCAGCCCCTTCTGCATGTCTATGAATTTGATTCCTCCAGGGATCTCATATACAAGTGGAATCATACAATATTTGCCCTTCTGTAACAGGCTTATTTCACTTAGCATGATGTTAATTTTCATCCCTGCTGTAGCATGACAGGATTTCCTTCCTTTTGAAGACTAAATCACATTCCATTGTATGGATGTTGCAGCTTGTTTACCCATTCATTCATCCAACAATGGGCCCTTGGGTTGCTTCCATCCTTGGCTATTATGAATGCTGCTGCCACGAACATGGGTGTGCAGATATCTGTTCAAGACCCTGCTTCAATTCCTTTGGGTATTGCTAGATCATATGGCAATTGTTCAAAATTTTTAAGAACTGCCAGACTGTTTTCCACAGTGGCTGTATCATTTACAATACCACCAGCAATGCACGAGGGTACTCTAATTTAAAACTGTTTTCTTTTAATGGCTGCTAAGGAGACTGACTTGAGGGCTTTAGGCTTATTCCCAGTGTTGATGCTACTGTGTGATTTCTGAAATACATGACAAGTTCTGTGCTGGCAACAAGTGAAATCTTCCACAGCAGTCTGGGAAAACACCACACACGTTGGTCGCAACTAGTGGCAGCCCAGGTGCAGCAGGGCCAGGTCAGAAGACAGAAGCCTACCCTTCGTGCCCCTCCTGCTGCCCTGGGTAGGGAGGCTCCTGAAGAAAGTGGAAAATCTTACTAGGGCACTTACCTCTACAGGCCCTCTCATGCCAGGTATACCTGGCGGGCCTGATGTGACCACTGCCCCCAAAGGCCAAGGTGAAGATTTGTTGAGTCAGGCTTCACTGCCTGTTAGCAGAGAATTCGGTCCTGGGCAGCAGGTCCTGTCAGCAGAGAATTCTGCAGCTTTGGAGCTGGCCAAGCTGGCCTGGGTATGGGCCCGAGACTGATCATGGGAGTTGTTCCCACCCACAGGGAGCTGCAGTGAGGCCTCCAGGAGCCCTTTGAAGTCAGGCTTGCAGCTTCTCAGACCCTCCAACCCACTCTCTTAGGTTTCTTAATATTTGGACCAGGAAATACCTGTATTAAAAAGGAAGTCAGGGTAGGAGTGATAAAAGATGCAGACTCCTGAGCCCAGGCCCTGGATTTGGATTAAGATTTGGTACTGGGCCTGGAAATCTGCATCACTGAAAAGCATGATCAAGTTTAGAAAGTGGATTTGGGAAATAGTTAGCCTCATCCTCTGAGGAAGAATTCAAAGGCAGGGCTGTGGCCCCCAACCTAAGGCTGGCAAGGAAAGCTCCCGACATCAGCCCTGTAGGGACCATGTCTGCTAGGTCTTTGGCACACTGAATGGGTTCAGAATTAGAGTATGAAAGACCAAGCTGGAGGGCAGGGAGCACTCTTCTTTAGGTCCCTGCCTCCCTGCACAGCTGAAGGACCGCAGAGAGAAAAGGACAAGGCTTCAGCCCAGTCTCCAATTCCCCCAGGGAAGAATCAGCAATCTGGTATTTACCCTGATGATGGTGATGACATTCACAACAGGCACCATGCTGAACTCCATACTTTTTATTCAGTCCTCAGACCCCAAGCAGATGTGGGAGCCCAGGCCATGGAAGCTAACTACCCAGCCTGACCCACAACGATGACAGTGGGAGAGCTGGGACTTTTAGACCCAGTCAGTCTGATTCCACACCTGTGCTACAAACAATAGGGGGGAAGGGAGGAGAATGATAGGAATCAGTTAAAACACCCCCATATTGGCTGTGTGAAACTCTAAGGCACCAGAAGGCACCTGGGAGGCCACTCCTTATCAGGTTGCTTGGTCTCCTAGCAGGTGGTTCGGTGGAAGAGCCAGAGCTGGGCAGCCTGATTCTGTCCCAGCTCCCTGCCTACATAAAGTTTTTCTATTTGTGAGAATAAGTGATAGTGGTAGTAGTACCAGTTGAGATCTTCAGCACTCTCCAGGTCAAACTCTTCCCATTCTTTGATGTGGACTAAGAGTATTCCCAATTCTATGTCAGGTGCTCTAAAGATGTAGCTTCATTTGTCTCTTCCACCTGGAACCTGTCAGGGTAGAAACACTGGAGCTGCAGGTGGGAGGGGCCTTAAGGATCTAACCCCGGATGATGCTGGGATGGAGGGGCTTGGAATAGACAGACTGATCTAGGACCTCCCAGCAGAGAAGAGAGGGCCAGCCCAGGAAAAGGGAGAAACTCAAGGGTACTGATGGAAGGTATGCACAGGGCTGGGCACTAAGGCACATCCTGAACCCGAGGGAATCTCAGGGGTCATGGTGATGAGACTGACAAGCAAAAATAAGATCAAGAGAGTGGGGCTGGGCTCTCTCCCCCAGTCGGGGGAATGGCAAAGAGGTTCCACCTTTTCTCCCAAAGCACTGATGATAATGGCTGCTCAGAGGCAAGCTGAGGAAGGACATGAAGCTGCATCCTGGAGTGAGCACTAAGGCCAATGAGCAGCGTCTTCTCCAGGCCACACGATCACCTGCAATGGCCCCACTGCCTGCTGGGCTCTTTAGAAACTGCTCCATCAAATGATGCTGCCCAGGCACTGGTTCTCATACTGAAAGATACTTTAACAGTAACTTTTTGTCCACTTAAAATTACAGTTATCAGATGTTCTGAGCTCCTAAACTACTATACACTTTAGAACAGAACTTTCCTTTTACATCAAATTCATATTTTACACCGCCTTTGACTAAGTTTGTTTTAATGAGAATTTGAGGTTAGCTGTGCCACCCCCAACCCCACTTTGTGGTTACCTATACTGTCAAAAGCATCACCTCTTAAATAAGGAGTATGAGGGAATGACCCCTCTGCTCACCCCACAGCAAATGCTGAAACCAGACACCAACCTCAGAGCTCCTGACAGCCAGACAGAAACAGTCTAAAATCTGGCCAAAGACTCTCCCCCAGGGAAATTCACCAATAAGAAAATGAAAATGGGTGAACCAACTCAGTGTTACCTGAGGTTCCCAATTCTACTGGCTCCAACACTCTGGAAAGAAAGGGAGTCTATCTATGGCAAATAATTTTAGGACTGAAACAATGCATTGTGGGAGGGAGGGAGGGAGGGAGGGAGGGGAGGAGGGAGAAAAAGAGAAGAATCTATAATGGGCTTCCATTCTGATCAACCCAACACCATTACTGTATAGAAAAGTTTTATTAGTTAATTACCCCAGGTGTTCATGCTCTAGGTCACACACCTTTCTCAGATCTGGCCCAGGTTCATAGGCATGTTACCAGATTAGCAAGTAGGAAAATTGTTCTGCAAAATAGCAACTGTCAGCTTAAGGCATTACTAACATTGCAGAAGGAAGCAAGGTTACTAGGATGATGATTTCTGGGACAGGAACCCTCTCTGAAAGGGCCAACCGGTGTAGTTGTCATACTCAGGAGTTGACATTCTTGCTCTGGGTGACAGGTCACTCCTTTCAAACCCACCCACATCATCATACACAAAACACTGTCTAGTCCTCGAGCCTTCAGATTGAGAAGTTAGTTATATAAAAAGTACTGTCCCAGAAGTCTCAGCATATCTGTGGGCCTCCCAAAAGGCTCACTCAGTCCTCCCTGGCTGGAGCAGGGAAGGATGGATTTATATGGAAGGTTGGTCAGGCTCAGTTTTAAAAAATGAAGTCACTACTAGAAATATGGAGCCAGGGGGGCAGAAACCCCTGCTGCAATCACATGCTGAATCATTGTCCTCCCAGAGAGCGGGCTCCTACGGTTCTTTCAGTCCATGGAAGTGCTCAGAGCAGGGCAGGCCAGTGTGGCCACGGAGCTGCTGCCTGCCTCACTGCATGCCGAACCACTGCTCCTGGTCAGCCCACTGGGCCGCCTCACTGTCGCTGCCCTCCAGGTCCCCTTCTTCCCCACTCCCTTCCATGTCGTCCACATCCTCCTCCTGAGTGGCATCCGTGGGACTCTCCTCCTTCTCCATCTTCTGCATCCCCTCTAGAGACTTCTGGTCATTGGGGTCCAAACTAGGGGACAACAAAACAAAGGAGAGGCCTGAATCTCTGCCTTGCTTCTTGCTGGCTGATGTGTCATCTCCCTGGCTCACCAGTGAAATGACCACCCAGTCACAGAGAAACTGCTAATGCCTGGCCTCTCCAAACAACTCCAGTTCCACAGGCAGGATCAAGGGAGTTCACCACTAGAAGTGAAAAAAGGCATCTTGTCCTAATTTTTAGAATCCTCAATTTGAGTTTTTCTTCATTTATTTCTTAAACCTTTTCACACATTACCCCTAGCACTATGCCAGAGGAAGCTATCAGATAACACAAATGAAAAAGTAGTAAACACCCATTAATAGAAAAATTCAAATGTAATTTAACAGTATTGGATTTTTAAGCTACAAGGTTACAAAAAATACTTATTTCCCTGTGAATAAAATTGTTCCATGTTCTTATAATTAAACGTATCAGCACTGCAGGAGTTAACCAAAATCATGCTTACCATGGAACAGATTTGTCAACTCCTAGGTTAGACCCCAGGACCCAAAGCAACCCCTATCTGAGCATTCAAGTTTAATAGCTATGAGCCATTACACGTGCAAAGGCCCCCAAAGTTCAGAAGCTCAAGAACATTTATTTACTTGGCTCCTAAGCAATCTTTCCTCTTTTCTTTGTGACCATCACCCAAGCCAGCAGGTGTCCACCCTCTAACAAATCCCACCTCTAATAAAAGTCTGGCATTTTATTTTCTCACTTGCTTCTGGGCTTCCAAAAAGCAGACAAAACCCATGTGGGAATCCTGTTCCTACTAATATACCTGTAGATTGATTTGTATCATCTCCTCTTCTCTAAAACCTTCCATACAGCTCTCACCCACATCCAGGGCTCCCCCACCCTCTGTACTCCCACCTTGCCGTCTAGAGACTGCTATGAAAGCACTTAGCACGTGGTATCCATCAGTCTGCACGTCTGAGACTGAGAGCAACTGGAACTGCAGCATCCCCAGTGGTTACTGAGATGCCAGGCACAGGAGTGGGGCTCAACTGCTGAATAAGTAAATGAATGTGATCAGACTCAATTAAAGACAGGCCTCACCATGACCTTAAAGACACACAGACAACCCTCAAAGAAATCACTTCTGTACTAAGCAGTAAGAATACCTCTATTTATTTAGTATTTACTATGTACCAGGCACAGTGCTAAGAGCTTTACATGGAATAATCATTTAATCCTCATTTAATCATTTAATACCTAGTACGGTAGATAGATATAGACAAGGAAATTTGTTAGTAACTTGCCCAAGATAACAGGTGGTGAAAGTTAAGTAACCAAACTTCAGAGCTTAAGTTCTTAACTACTACAGTAGGTAAAAACATGGGAAAGTACTCATAATACTTTGATTTGAAAAAGCAGAATATAAAATATATACTACATATAACCCTATAAAAATATGTATATGTGTGGTCAAGGCCAGGAAGATGATTTACACAAATGAAAACAGAAATTATAGTGGTGTGAGCTGATTATGAGTGAAACCATTCTTTAATGTTAATATACTTAAAAAAATTTTTTTGAAGTCATGAATTCACAAATTCCTCCTCTATTATTACTCTGTTTGCAACCATGGGCACAATGTGTGTTTCCAGAATTTCTGTGACATAGTTCCCTGCCTTCTCTACCCCTCATCAAACTTCCCCCCAGGAGGCTAAGTGCCTACCTTAGTGCTATACTATACTGGTCCATTGCTTCCTGATACTCATTGACAGCTACAAGGAAATCTCCTAGGATCCGATGCAGGACACAGTCACTCTGATTAGCTAGTGCGTTCCTCAGCAAAGCAATCCCATCTTCGTATTTCTGCTCTCTGCCTGGAAAATAAAAAATTAAAAAAAGACCCTCATTTTCCTACTTACCCAACATTTTGAAAATACATTCCCATCTCAAGTTGTTGTTGTTGTTTGTTAATCTTCACCCGAAGGTATTTTTCCATTGATTTTTAAAAAGAGTGGAAGGGAGAGAGGGAGAGAGAGAGAGACAGACAGACAGACAGACATTGATTGGTTGCCTCCTACACGCACCCCCAACCAGGGCCAGGGAACCTGCAACCAAGGTACATGCCCTTGACCAGAATCGAAACTGGAACCCTTCAGTCAGAGGGCTGACGCTCTATCCACTGAGCCAAACCGGCTAGGGCCCCATCTTAAGTCTTATACACAAAAACCACAACACTGATCACCATCCAACAATCTATTTGTAGATGTCCTCAAGAAAAAAGTGGTGTGGCAGGAAATAAGAACAAGCTCATCTGAATTCCTATTCCATTAGGAAACCTGCAGTTTGGGTTCTGATTTTTTTTAAAGGTACTATTAACCTAGGTTCAAATAAAAAGCGAGCATGTATTTTATTTGCCAAACTAGCCCAAATCCAGGAGTTCATCATAAATCGGAACTAAAAAAAGAAAAAAGGCTAGCCCTGACAGGTGTGGCTCAGTTGGCTGGAGTGCCATCCCCTGCACCAAAAGGTGGCGGTTTGCCCAGGCAGTGTGGCTGTGGTTGAGCCAAGAGATCACCGTTCAATTCCCGGTGGCATATGCCCAGGTTGTGAGCTCGATCCCCAGTGTGGGGTGTGTAGAAGGCAGCCGATCAATGATTCTCTCTCATCACTGATGTAACTATCTCTCTCTCTCTCTCTCTCTCTCTTTCCCTTCCTCTCGAAATCAATAAAAATATATTAAAAAAAAAAAAAGGTAGCAGCTTGATTCCCGGTCAGGGCACATACCAGGTTTCAGGTTCAATTCCTAGTAGGCCCATTCAGGAGGCAAATGATCTCTCAGTATCTCTCTATCTCTCTCAAATCAATAAAAACAAGTCCTTGAGTGAGGATTAAAAAATAAATAAAATAAAAAATAAATAAGGCTAAAAGGGAAATAGTTAAGAGAATCCAGATGAGTCAAAACAGCTTGAGTCGGTGCAAACCAGTTATATTCAGCCTAAACTGGTTCAGGACAACTAAAACTGGATCAAAGTGAGCTGAACAAGTAACAACCAAATATAGCTCTATAAGAGTCAGTCACTGCCGATTCAAGCAGATCCAAGCCAGCTACATTTGGTTGTGCTAAACCAATTCATCTGGGCTCAGATCTACTACAAAAGGAACACACTTATCTGATCACCTGTAACCAGCTGAACTGGGGAAACCAACTGAGATAAGATTTTATACAATGAATGATGAACAGGGAAGTAAAGAAAATACACTTAGCCGAAACCGGTTTGGCTCAGTGGATGGAGCATTGGCCTGCGGACTCAAGGGTCCCAGGTTCGATTCCGGTCAGGGGCATGTGCCTGGGTTGCGGGCGCATTCCCAGTGGGGGGTGTGCAGGAGGCAGCTGATCGATGTTTCTGACTCTCTATCTCTCTCCCTTCCTATCTGTGAAAAATCGATAAAATATATTAAAAAAAAAAGAAAAGAAAATACACTTACTAAGCAGTTCTGCTTTTTTCACCACAGCTTTAATGTAATCCGGCCTTTGGTTCAGGGCTTTATCTAATAAAGTTTTGGCTTTTTCCTGTGTCACTGGGTCTTCGAGACAAACAGTGGCTAAAAGGGTAAGAGTCTGTGCATTTGCTCCTAGAGTTTTGTAAACATTGTTAGCCATTACCATTGCTTCACGAATACTGTTTGAGGCTAAGTAACATTCGATGAGACCTGAAAAAAATAAAACATAAAAAGCTCAACCACATTACCATTCTAAGCCATGCTTCTACTCTGACAGCCTTCCAAATTATAAACCTTCAAAGTTTCAGACCAGGGGCAGGCCAGGAGAACACTTTTTATATATATATATATATATATATATATATATATATATATTTTTTTTTTTAATTGTTTTTTTACAGAGAGGAAGAGAGAGGGATAGAGAGTTAGAAACATCGATCAGCTGCCTCCTGCACACCCCTTACTGGGGATATGCCTGCAACCAAGGTACATGCCCTTGACTGGAATGGAACCTGGGACCCTTCAGTCCACAGGCTGATGCTCTATCCACTTAGCCAAACCGGTTAGGGCCAGGAGAAAACTTTGATGGTGAGATTAGACTGGACGTTATGTTGATGGAGTAAAGAGTGCTCGTCCCTGCCATAACCGGTTTGGCTCAGTGGATAGAGCGTCGGCCTGCGGACTGAAAGGTCCTAGGTTCGATTCCGGTCAAGGGCATGTACCTTGGTTGCAGGCACATCCCCAGTAGGAGGTGTGCAGGAGGCAGCTGATCGATGTTTCTCTCTCATCGATGATTCTAGCTCTCTATCTCTCTCCCTTCCTCTCTCTAAAAAGTTAATAAAATATATTAAAAAAAAAAAATAGTGCTCGTCCCCAGAGCACTTCACAAATATAGAAAAAGCCTGCACTTCGAAGGCACCTTCAGTTAGGAAGGTAACGAACACGGCTAAGTAAACTGAAGCATGTATGCAACCCAGCTGAACGTTAGAGGAACAAATATGACACTAATCATTAGCTGAAACAGTCACAGATGTTTCTAACAAAACCAGGTTTCCCTGCGTCTTAACAAGCTGTTAATTTCCACTGTGTTCAGTCACCTTTAATGTCCTAGTTTTAGGCTCCTATAAAAAAGTGAATGTCCAGTTCTTTGAAACACAGTCCCCAAAAGCATTTGCGGAGGACTTCCCTAAACTAGATGGAAAGAGCTTCATCAGATGGACCGAATATACCAAGATTAGCAGCTTCTGCCTCTTTTCATACCCACAGCAAGATAGATGTCCTATGGGGACACTTCAAATACAGTCAACTCTTCAAGAAGTTGAGGAAAACAGAGGAAGTATTTTTTGGCACAAAGCACTCATCAAAACAGCTTAAACCCCGAACCCACACAATCCCTGGCTAATTCTCTCTGCATACTCCTCCACCCTAGCACATTCTACCACACACTATGGTACTTAACCAGAAATTACCTAACTCTTAAGGGCAACGTGTTAGAGTCAGAATACAGTAGTCTGCAACTACTTGAGAAGTTATACTTCCCTGCAAAAGCCCCATTGGAATGTCAGAAGGAAATGGAAAGAATGCCCCTACCAGTAAAAGAAGCTAGACTGGAGGCTGCAAGCACCAGAGGGTATGACCAGTCACCCTGATCCAACCTCCAAATGGTAATTTGAGTGAAGGCAGCCCTTGAAGCCTCACTGGCCAGCCAGCTGGGGAACAACCTCTGCCCCCAACAACCCTTCCCAGCCTGTGTCCAAGCTCTTCAACTGCATTCCTGGGTTCAGGTGAGTCAGGCACGCAGCACAAAGGAATTAGCATGATAAAAGCTGCTGAGAGGTAGGGACGTTATAGCTCAGGATTAAGAATTTAATTTGAAACCAAAAGCTTGGTCTGCTGGGGTTTCTTTAAGAACAAATCCACCATAGGTATAGCTCTGACTGACTAAGCAGATTTGTTTTTATTTATTTGTTTATTTTACATTTTATTTGTTAATTTTATTGGGGTAGTAATCCACACAGGAAAATTTGTTTTTTTTACCCCCACTTTCAAATTTTATTTTTCAAATTTGAACTCATCTTCCTGTTAACAGCAAATGACTCCTATACTCTTGGGTTTATTTTTAAATTCTTTTATATAAAAATATGCTTTGGAGGAACTGCATTTTGTAAGAGCTATTTCAAAGTCTGTGACTGAGTCACCAGATATTGCAGAAGCTGGCACAACTCCTTTGAACTCCTAGGGTCAGTTCACATGAACTTAAAATAGTACATAACAAAACAAAGTTTGACCCTGATCAAGCCCACTCTGGAGTCACAATGAACCTACCAATTCCCACAACACCAACCATCATATGAATATGGATTACCCTATGGGTCAGTGGTCGGCAAACTGCGGCTCACAAACCACATGCAGCTCTTTGGTCCCTTGAGTGTGGCTCTTCCTAAGCCTTAGGAGTACCCTAATTAAGTTAATAACAATGTACCTACCTATATAGTTTAAGTTTAAAAAATCTGGCTCTCAAAAGAAATTTCAATCGTTGTACTGTTGATATTTGGCTCTGTTGACTAATGAGTTTGCCGACCACTGCTATGGGTAATATTTCTGGCCCAATGTAAGGCAACTGTGAAAAAGACTAAAGACCTACAATAACCAAGTGATTCAGCACACTGCTGGCACAGAGAGATTTACACTAATGAGTTGTCCACGTTTGAGAACCCAAAAAAAGGACCGAAAATTTAACCTCAACTACTTACTCCATCACCAAAAACAAAACAAAGAGAAATGGATTCTGAAAGTATGAAGTGAAAAGTCCAGCAAAAGCCCTAAATTTAAAGTGCCTAATGCAGTGATTCCCAAACTTGTCTGCACATTAGCAATACCTGGGATCTTCAAAAAAAAACACTGATACCTATCTCCGACTACCAAATATTCTAATTTACATGGTATTAGAGCAGTGGTTCTCAACCTTCTGGCCCTTTAAATACAGTTCCTCATGTTGTGACCCAACCATAAAATTATTTTCATTGCTACTTCATAACTGTAATGTTGCTGTTATGAATAGTAATGTAAATATCTGATATGCAGGATGGTCTTAGGCGACCCCTGTGAAAGGGTCGTTCGACCGCCAAAGGGGTCGTGACCCACAGGCTGAGAACCGCTGTATTAGAGTAACCTGGCATCAGGACTTTTAAAAGTTCCCCCAGTGGATTCCAAAGTACAACCAAGTTTGGGAACTGCCAGCCTAACAAAGCCTTCCATCTGAGTGCTGTTGCCACACCTACAGATTCACACTGTCATCTATAATTTTTATCTTACCTTCATAACAGTCTAAGCGACAAGGTGCAAGCCGTATAGCCTCCCGAAAGTGGATTATTGCTTCTTGGACTCTGCCCATGTTCCTGAGTGCTGCTCCCTTAAGTAGCAAAGCTTGAACACTATTACTGTTCAGCTGAATGGCCTTTGCTCCTAAATAGAGGGCCCGAGAGTAGCGTTTGCTATAGAAACTATGACACCTGGAGAAAAAACAAACAAAAGTTACCCGAGAGAACAATACAGGCATACCACACTTTATTGCTCTTTGTTGTTCTTCACAAGTGTTGTGTTTTTTGCAAAATGAAGGCAAGATCTTCCACAAACAAAAATACTATAAAACTCGCTTTATTGAGTTAGTTGGCGTGGAACCCGCAGTATCTCCAAGGTATGCCTATGTAAAGAAACTTCATAGAAGGCCCTCTACATGATTCTTATTACAAACCACACTTAATCTATCAGTGAAAGAACAAAACAAAAATATCTACTAAACATTTATTTTTAAGGGAGAAATCTTGATATGGAAGGAGAACCTGATGATCTGGATATGTCAGCAGATCAGAGACATTCAGAGAATTTATAAAGCCAGGTCAATAACAAAACAGCAGCTCCTGTCCTGAGCATGATGCATTCACTATCTCAGTTAATACCTACCCCATGAAACAGTGGTATTGTCCTTGTTTTCCAAAGAACAGAGATTTAAGAAGTAAATCATGTGTCTAAAGTCAAAGACCATAATTCTAATCCAAGTCTTATTATCTCTTAAACCTGTGTTTTCAAGCTATAGCCTATTCAAGAACTACACGTTCCCAAAGAATCTGCTGGAAACTGGGGGGGTGGGGGAAGGGGGAGCGCATAAACATACCCAGAGACCACCCAGGGTTCTGCATGCTGATCAGAAATATTGAAAAGGCGGCAGCCAAGATTCTCCACATCCTCCAGCCGCCCTTCTCGTGCCAGGAGGTAGCCATATACATCCATTCCTAGAAAGGAAGAGGCTCTTTAAACTCCCTTATCAAAGGAAGCACCATCCTCAAAGCCCACACCGAAGCCCCAGCTCCTTAGGATTTGAGCCCTTTCCACCATCATGAGCTCCTTCCATCAGCATTCCCAGTTTCCAACAAAATGATTTATAAAAACTAAAAACAACAGCCCAGCCGGGATAGCTCAGTGGTTGAGTGTCGACCTATGAATCAGAAGGTCACAGTTCAATTTCCGGGCAGGGCACATTCCTGGATTGTGGGCTAGATCCCCCATGTCGGGTGTGGAGGAGGCAACTGATCAATGATTCTCTCTCATCCCTGATCTTTCTCTCTCTCTACCCCTCTCTTTTCCTGTCTGAAATCAATAAAAATATATTTTAAAAAAGAAAAAACACATACAAACTAAAGAAAAAGGAAAGGAGTAGGACCTACCTCCCAATTTAAAAGTCTGCTATTTTCAGGAACTGTTTATCCCTATATCCTGTGGTGTGAACTACAGCCATCCTAACTCAACCAGAAAGGCCCAAAAAAGGTATCAAGTAAGTTCTCTCTTCCAAGAGGTCTAGGCACAGTCAGGGTTACACACTTAATATGCCAGTTGGTCTTGAAAAAATATTAGCCTATTCCAGAAAAAGCAGTAGTTCTTTCTGGAGTCTAGTTCATGTAAAATCATCCCTATACACACACACATACACACACACACACACACACACACACACTCTTTATTCTCTCATCTACACTAATAAAAGAGAAAAATGGTAATTGGCGTACGACCGCTACCCTTCCCATTGGCTAATTAGCGAGATATGCAAATTAATCACCAGCCAAGATGGCGGTTAATTTGCATATGTAGGCACAATGCAGGAAGGCAAAAGGGAAAGCACAGAAGAAGCCCCCTGGCACTGACAGTGATCGGAAACCCAGGGGGTAGCTAAGAGCCGGGGGACAGGGCAAAGGCGGCCCCCAGGACCGCCTTTGCCCTGCCCCCCAGCCATGATCGGAGAATCCTGGCCTTTGCCGCACTGGCCAGTGATAGTGGGAAGTAGGGGTGGAGCCAGCGATGGGAGCTGGGCAGGGGAGGAGCCCGAGATCCTGGGGTGGCTGCAGCTGTCAGTCTCCGCTGCCCCGAGCCCACTATCAGGGAGCTGTTGAGCTGGGTGGGGGGGGGTGGCTGCAGCTGGGGGTCCCCGCTGCCTGGGCCTAACGCCTAGGCCAGAGGCATTAGGAACGGGCAGGGGTGGAGCCCACGATCGGGGAGGCTGCAGCTTGGGGTGTCCCCTGCCTGGGCCTAACGCCTGGCCAGAGGCGAAAGGCCCGGGCAGGGGCGGAGCGCACGATCGGGGGCAGCTGCAGCCTGGCAGGGGCGGAGCCCACGATTGGGGCGGCTGCAGCTGGGGGGTCCCCGCTGCCTGGGCCTAACGCCTGGCCAAAGGCATTAGGCCCGGGAAGGGGCAGAGCTCACGGGGGCGGCTGCAGCTGGGGGGGGTCCCCTGCCCGGGCCTAACGCCTCGGCCAGAGGCGTAAGGCCCGGGCAGGGGCAGAGTCCACGATTGGGGGTGGCTGCAGCTTCGGGGGTCCCCTGCCCGGGCCTAACGCCTCAGCCAGAGGCGTAAGGCCCTGGCAGGGGTGGAGTCCACGATCGGGGGCGGCTGCAGCTTGGGGGGTCCCCTGCCCGGGCCTAACGCCTCGGCCAGAGGCCTTAGGCCCGGGCAGGGGGGCTGCAGCTGAGGGTCCCCGCTGCCCTGGCCCAACACCTCAGCCAGAGGCGTAAGGCCCGGGCAGGGGCGGAGTCCACGATCGGGGGGGCACTGCAGCTTGCGGGGTCCCCTGCCCGAGCCTAACGCCTCCGCCAGAGGCATAAGGCCCGGGCAGGGGCAGAGTCCAAGATCGGGGGCGGCTGCAGCTTCGGGGGTCCCCTGCCCGGGCCTAACGCCTCAGCCAGAGGCGTAAGGCCCGGGCAGGGGCAGAGTCCACGATCGGGGGGCGGCTGCAGCTTCGGGGGTCCCCTGCCCGGGCCTAACGCCTCGGCCAGAGGCCTTAGGCCCGGGCAGGGGGGCTGCAGCTGGGGGTCCCCGCTGCACAGGCCCAACGCCTCGGCCAGAGGCATAAGGCCCAGGCAGGGGCGGAGTCCACGATGGGGGGCGGCTGCAGCTTGGGGGGTCCCCTGCACGGGCCCAACGCCTTGGCCAGAGGCGTAAGGGGGCAGGGGCGGAGTCCACGATCGGGGGGCGGCTGCAGCTTCGGGGGTCCCCTGCCCGGGTCTAACGCCTCGGCCAGAGGCGTAAGGCCCGGGCAGGGGCGGAGTCCACGATCGGGGGCGGCTGCAGCTTCGGGGGTCCCCTGCCCGGGCCTAACGCCTGGGCCAGAGGCCTTAGGCCCGGGCAGGGGCGGAGCCCACGATTGGGGGAGGCTGCAGCTGCGGGCTGAGGCTGCATGGGCACCGTGGGCGATGGTAGGGAGCTGGGGGTCCCCTGCCCACCCTGATCTGGGACACCCTTCAGGGCAAGCCAGCTGGCTCCCACCCGTGCACCAAGCTTCTATCCTATATAATAAACCGGTAATATGCCTCCTGCACACCCCCTACTGGGGATGTGTACGCAACCAGAGTACATGCCCTTGACGAGAATCGAACCTGGGACCCTTCAGTCCTCAGGCCGATGCTCTATCCACTGAGCCAAACCCATTAGGGCGGTAATGTGCAAATTGACCCTAACAGCAGAACGACTGGGAATGACTGGTCACTATGACACACACTGACCACCAGGGGGCAGATGCTCAATGCAGGAGCTGCACCCTGGTAGTCAGTGCACTCCCACAGGGGGAGCTCTGCTCAGCCACAAGCCAGGCTAAAGGCATCACATTGGCGATGGTGGGAGCCTCTCCTGCCTCCTCAGCAGCTCTGTGGATGTTCAACTGCAGCTTCGGCCCGCTGGCAAGTGGACATCCCCCAAGGGATGTATCACTGGCAGCTTAGGCACAATCCCCCGGGGAGTAGGCCTAAGCCAGCAGGTGGACATCCCCGGAGGGGTCCCAGACTGCGAGAGGGCACAGGCTGGGCTGAGGGACCCCCGAGTGCACAAATTTTTGTGCACCGGGCCTCTAGTGTTCTATAAAAAGGGCTCTCCATTCTTGTCACTCGTCTCTTAACACTATTCCCCTCCATTCCTTACTATCCCTTCAGATTCTCAGGAAAATGTGTCTCAAGCCAAGATTACTGCAACATTCCCTGCTGGCCCCGACTCTGGTCTGAGCTTCCAACTCCAGGCTGCTGACTACTACCCGATTAGTATTTCTAAAACACCATTTTCATTATGGTCATGGGTAGCTTGGAGAAGAGAAATAAGCACTGGGCAAGAGGGAGACCTGTAACAAACAAATTCATCTTTCCTCTCACTGCTCTGTCATTCTTGTGGCTTACGTGTCTACAAGACTGTTTATTGTAACAAGGTCATTCTGATGGCCTTTTTGGAGTCTTTACAAGCAGACCTCAGCCCTTCTATTTGACTTTATACTGCTATTCCTGAGCATGCACCCTTCATTTACTGACAGTCACCCCACAGTCATCCTTTAGAAGTGCCTGTGGCTTACTCCTTCAACTGCATCTCCTTTCAGATCAGTAATTTTTGTTGTTGTTCACTCCTAATTACTTCCTTCACTTACCTCATCCTTTTCTTAACATCTGTTCATTTATTCCCTTTTAACTATACTAAGGACAGAGTAAAGTAAATCTCCTAAAAAGAGATTACAGTTCTGGGGATGCCATCCAAACTCTCAGTCAGGCACATCATAAATCTATAAATCTTAAGGGTGCCTATGATCGTAAGGAGAGGCTATAACTCCTTGCAAACGAAAAAAAAACCTAAATAATGATCTGTGGTGAGATGACACTTGAATGAAGCAAAAACAACTGCTCACATGGAATTACCCAAGTGTTGGAGACACATCAGGACCGAAAGAATGGTAAATAGCAACTGTTACAAATTTTACAAACTATGTCCATGATAATTGGAATCAGAAGATCATGCTACATTTTCAATCTTTCCTGATCTGCCTCTCTATTGTCACTTCTGCCCTGCCCCAAGAATGACTTACCTTTTATTAGATAAGGATCCAACATCTGTGCTTGTTCAAATTTGAGGACAGAGTTTTTATTGTCTCCAGCTCTGAAGTACAGATCTGCTAAGCTTCCCAGTAGATCCACGTTATCTCGTAATAATGACTTTTTCTCTAGTGAACTTTAAGATATTAAACAGTGAACCTTAAAACCTGCTATAAATCCTCTTGGTTGTTAAGTCTGGGTGACGGGCATATAGGTACTATTTTCTTTTGTGTATGTATGAAATTTTTCATAATAAACTTTAAAAACAAACTGTACACTAGATTTCCTTATTCTAAGCTTATGATTTAAAAAAAAAGTTATACCTAAAAGTTAAAATATACAATTTAAAAATAATGAAATTGTATTATCTAGACATAAAAATTAAATGCAGCCCTGACAGGTTTGGCTCAGTGGATAGAGCGTCAGCCTGCGGACTGAAGGGTCCCAGGTTCGATTCCAGTCAAGGGCATGTACCTTGGTTGTGGGCACATCCCCAGTAGGGGGTGTGCAGGAGGCAGCTGATCGATGTTTCTCTCTCATCGAAGTTTCTAGCTCTCTATCCCTCTCTCTTCCTTTCTGTAAAATTTCAATAAAATATACATAACAACAAAACAACATAGCATTGGCAAATTTAAAAAAAAAATTAAATGCAATGACACATTTCAAAAAAAAGTTACATAGGATAAGATAGCAAATATACAGAATAATGCAGAAATCTCTTGTTACCTATAGATAACTATCTGATTGCAGTTTTTCAGTGGACAAAATATGCTATATGGTGTTAAATGTAATATTATTCACAAATGACAGCTACTTGATACTCAACCAAATGACAGCATAACACAAATCCCAGTCTCTTGTCCTTGGACTTTACCTGACTAGAAAGAAAATCCCAGTCCTAGGGACGCAACCCAGATCAGATGCTGCAATAACTATGCTTCTGGGCATGCAAAAAGATGTCTTCCAGGTTCAATCAAGCATGATACACAAAGGCAGTTTGCTTTGCAAGGGTTACTACTTTTGCAAGTACAGAGCTAAACTCGGTCCAAGTTTACAATTAACAGGTGCTCAGCAGAGATTATTACATTTGGGACCATATGGTACATTAAGAGACTAACAAAGCCCAGGGACAACTGGCTGCAACACCAAGAGATAAGCATCTAATTTTTCTGTTTTGCTAATTTAGATATATCAGACCTCCTTACAAGGAAAGGGCTTCAAGAACACTTAGTAATTTTGTGGCTCTCACCAGATGGTATTGATTGCTCTTGAGTTGTCACCAGTATGCACAAAAGCATATGCTTTGATCCACACAGAGAGCCAGTCCAAGTTAGGCACGGTCTGGATGACATTCATTGTCATTGATGCCACCTCTGCACCTTTTACAGATAGGGACAGCAAACCTAACCCAACAGAAAGCAGGAAAAAGAAAGTGAGGCATAGTGTCTCTCTTCTACAATGTAATAACCAACAGGTTACCCTTTCCATGGGCTAAAGGCAACCTCTGTCCTATTCGAATCAAGATGCATAAGACAGAACAAACATAATTTATCATTTCTTGATCAGTGAAATACATGACCAACGGTAATCTATTAAATCACCATCTACAGATGAAACTTTTGGAAAAATAAAACTATTCTAGTATACCGCCAAGATTGAGAACTACTACATTAGAGAGTAAACACTCCATGGCAGAGAATGATCCGTACCTAGAATGGCATCAAGGGCTAATGGGCACTGCCTCAGCACTTCCTTATAGCTGGTGACTGAAGGGCGCTCCTGACCAGCCTTCTTATACAAGTTTGCCAGCATCATGTTTATCTGTAGTAAATAAAACCAGAAGACAATAAGATTAAGTGTATATTGCAAAGAAAATATTTCACCATCAATTTAGGTCCTGATTTTTATTACTAGCTACTACCTTATTTTTTACTAGAAAATCTACCCACAGCTCCATGGAAATAAACAAAGACCAACTCCATTCATCAAACCAAACAGAAAATTACCACCTTTGCTTTTCCTATGTCCTCCCATTTCTAAAAGGAAAATCAAATTCCTTTCACTTACCCAACCAAAAGGTCCAATAGTATTTGGACCAAAGATGCTGCCTCTGGAAATGGGAGTAACATTCACTTGAGAAATGTTACAGAATTCTAATTACCTTGATTCTTTCTTGGTCTTAAGACAGAAGATGAACTATTCTAGAAGTGCTCAAGTTTACATTTTTTAAATGCAATTAACATCAAGCCACAGAAAGTGAGGAATGCTTAACATAGCTACTTAAGATGAATTTTCTCCAAAAAGGAAATGACAGACCCAAAAGCACAATGCTTGGCTTCTCTCTGACAATTAGTCTAGCAGCTAGACTCTAGCCTTTCTCATGCTTAAAGCTTTGACCAATAGGTACTGTCTGACTCATCAAAGTTATGCTACAAAAATCAAACTCTAACTGACCTTTAAAAAAACAATGATCCAGAGATTAGTTATACTATTTAAATAACACAATTCAAATATGTAACTCCGCAAAACTTTATATTCCAATTTAAAATTAATAGATCATAACACAACACAGAGTTTGCCAGATTATTAACCTAAGGAAGCAGTCAACATGAGGGCACAAGAGTAAAAAAGCCAATCCCAATCTCTTCAATCTGTAGCTTCGTACTCCAGATATTTACTCAAAAGAGTGGGTCTGAAGATGAAAAACATCTGTTCCAATTATGTACTTACAGTATATAAAACAATCTAGTATGGCATAAATCCATACTGATTCAAACAATGAAATAATAAAATACTAGAAATAAAACTATTTTTTATTTGGCCTCAGATTTTTCCATTTTAGGCTATATTGAAATGCAAAAGAAGGTACTTAAAGGAAAACTCCAGTATTAGTGTCTATACTTAAAAACCTTTCTTGACTGCTTGTTATTAACAAATCATGACTGATGGGCCAACAAATATTAAAATTCCCTTTAAACTACCTGGCACTTCAAAAGAATGAGTTTTGAGTACTACCTAGTGAGAAAATCAATTATTTTTAAAGCAGATACTTACTTGGTAACATCACAAAGCCACATTCTACCAGTTATAAACACAGCAGTAATCATTTTCTAAAAACTGAGAAATTATATGTTATATGTTTGCTCTTAAAAGTCAAAGATTTACCAAGATATAATAATCTCACACTGGAATTTTCCTTTAAAATGTGAAGGAATGTGTGGCGGTGTTTACCATACATTAACAGACGTTCATTTAGACGTATTTTGACTCACTTCCTTGTCCTGTACACAGACTGAGAAGCCAGTTAACTCCCTAACGGACAAGAAAGAAAAACTGTAAATATTATAGGTTTATGTTTGAGGAACACATCTTTGTTTGCTCCTGGCTATAATAGCTCTACAGAATGAAGAATATGTACTCCTAATAAATTCAGATTCCTCTAGTCCCTCTTAAAATGATAGCAGTAAACACCAAAGCACTGGATACCACAAAACTGAGCTTCTTTGTCATTACTCATTGTCCCCAAACTCCTTGAAGTCATTAAGGAGGAAATAATGGTGCATTTCCAGTAAGATAATGAACAGGTATAATTCAAAGTTTATAATGAAAACAGCATCTTTCAAAAGATATTCTTCATATATGAAAAAATTATTCTTCAGGTAAGTCTTTCATAGGGTACCAGAACACAAGTTAATATATAAGCATTCAAGCTTATTTTAAGACAGAGTAGTCTGTAACATGCTTCCAAATGTTTTTAATAGCAGCCACCACCATAAAATAAATATACTGGGGAAATAGCTTAATTATAAAAACTCAAAGTCATAAATACATTCTCATTATGAAGAGATACTTAAACACATTCTCATCAAGTTTGATTGGTTACTTTTAAAACTTAGCAACATTTAGGTGAAAAAACACTAACTAAATACACTAGGTCCTTACTGATTAGATTCCTCTTAAGGACAGTAGGATGAACACAGGCATCTTACAGATAAAATCCTTCACTATTAAGCACAAGTTACACAAAAGTTTTTCAATGAAGTGAAGGAGACAGGTGACATGAAAGAATATGGTAGAATATTAAATACTGACATGAATTCAATCTAAGAGCAAGAATTTGCATTATTTTTCTAAACTGGGCTTAAAAATAAAATACACCCAAAAAACCGTAATCAAAGATGTCCAATATAATACTCCGTACAGAATAGTACTTTAAAGAGTATTCTCACATACATAAACTTAGTTTTTCCAAAAGTTAGCAGAAAAAGTATTATTATCCTCATTTTATAAATAAGGGGAAAAAATAAGGTTCAGATTGGAATTTGCCCAAGTACACACTACAAACAGTTTGTATGCCCAAAACTCAGACAAGACACCAGATCTTCTGATTTCAGTTGAAGATGTTCTATTCACTACAATATGTTGTGAAATCAAATACAAATACATACTCCACACACAAATAAGTACAAAAGGGTCTTGTAGACTTGATTTTGAAAATGAAGGGATTAATAAAATCATTCACATTGCAAAAAAATAAGGTTCTAAAACAGTATTGTTGCCACCTGGAAGTGTATTGCAATTCATTCTTTTCTACAGTAAGAAAAACAAAGAATAAGCACTAGTATTCTCCAGCTACCACTTTCATCAGCTGAATTTTCAGGGTCTCAGAAGAAAGGCACTCTTCTACCTCTATGAACTCTTAACTCTTTAACAAGGGAACAAAGTGAAAACCAGAGAGAGGCAAGAGTAAAATGTTCAGATGGACTCCCTAATGCAGTGGTTCTCAACCTTGGCTGCACATTAGAATCACCTGGGAATCTTTTTAAAATCCTGATTTCTGGGCCTCATCCTCCGGAAATTCTGTTTCTTTGTTACTAATGTTGTGGCCCCACCCCATAACAAAGAAACAGAATTTCCAGAGGGTGAGGCCCAGAAATCAGAATTTTAAAAAGATTCCCAGGTGATTCTAATGTACAGCCAAGGTTGAGAACCACTGATCTAATGTATAGTGAAAACATGAAGGAAGAGTGGTGGAAGGAATGGGGAGTTGAAAATGATGTAACAAATTGTTAATTCAACTTACTTTGGGAGTTCTTTGTCTTGAAGGGATCCCATCAAGTATAGCAATGGCATCTTTATCTTGTTTTAGCATTGTGTAACATTCAGCCATTTTGTATTTCACTTCAATTTCAGATGGAAGACACTAAGAGGAAATGAAAACATCTCTTCAAAATATTAAACATTATGGTACTTCTTCATAATCTTAAACATAGGGTTACCATAATATATATCGCCCAGCAATTCTGCTCCTATATATACAGCCAAGAGAACTGAAAACATATATCCAAATAAAAGCCTACACACAAATGTTCAAAATAGCATCTATCTATCTATCTATCTATCTATCTATATACATATATAAAAGCCTAAGTGACCGTTATGACCAGATGACCAGCCAGTAGCTATGACACGCACTGACCACCAGGGGGCAAACGCTCAATGCAGGAGCTGCCCCCTTGGTGGTCAGTGCACTCCCACAGCCAACCTCCCCTGGCCAGCCAACCTCCCGCAGTCCCTCCCCCTGGCCAGCCGGCCCTGATCAGCCCCGATCACTGGCCAGGCCAAGGGACCCTACCCATGCACGAATTCGTGCACCAGGCCTCTAGTTAATTATAAGCAAAAAATGGAAACAATCCAAATGTCCAATAGTTAAAATATGATATAACCATAAAATGAAATATTATTTGGGAAAAAAAGGAATGAAGAACTGATTAATTCTGTAACACAGATCAACCTTGAAAATGTGTTAATTGCTCTGGCTGGTGTAGCTCAGTGGCTGGAACACAGGTCCACGCACTGAAGGGTCTCGAGTTCAATTCCCGATCAAGGGCACATACCTGGGTTGCAAGTTCGGTCCCTGGCCCATCAGGTCCAGGGTGTGTGTGGGAGGCAACCAATCGATGTGTCTCTCTCACATAGATGTTTCTCTCTCTCTCTCACCCTCCCTTCCACTCTCTCTAAAATCAATGGAAAAAATATATCCTCAGGTGAGGATTAACAACAAACAAACACACAAACAGGGAGTATTGAACACACTGCCTCAAAACTTTTCTTTACTAATATATACAGGCTTTCCAAATTAGCACATATATTTATCTCATTTTTCATTTAATAGCTCCATCATATTGCATCTTATAGCTAAACTATAACTAGTCCTAACTAATGAACACTTTTGCTTCCGTTTCTTACCATTATAAACAATGCTGCAATAAGCAACCTTAATTATATATCCTATAAATCTTTTATGAGTCTACTATATGGTTAATTTCTAGCAATGGGATGGCTCCACCAAATGGTAAAATTATAACCCCCCTTCATTTATTTAACTAATTCTTAAGCAACTATCAAAAATTGGCAGGAATTTTCAGATTTCCCATATATTTCCCCAGGTATTCACAGTCGTAAAATTTGAGTTACATTTTAAAGTTATATTTTCATTAACATTATAAAAACACTAGATTTTAAGTTCTGTTTGTATGAAAGGGAGGAACAATGCATGACGTTGGTTAGAACCCAGAAAATTCATAGTTAATTCCATTTTTAGATTCATCCAGAGTGAATTTTGCTTTTAGCCCTAAATGCTTGGTTGGATGCATTCTTTCATCTAAGTGGTTTTTCATCTTTGTTTCTCCAGTCAAGTCCCCTTTAAAATTACATTTTATTTTACAACTTCCACATCAGTCTTATAAATTCTTTCAGTCTCTCTCACTCCCAGCCCTCCCCCACCAAAATCACACTTTGTATTTCCAATTACCTGACTCTGTGGAGTGGATGTAGAATTGCCAGTTGAAGGTCTCACTTTTGAAGTTTTACTTAAGGCTTTCTTCTGCTGTAAAGCCATGGTATACTTGCTCACAGCATTCCGATATTCCTTATCATGAAAGAGAGAATCTGCATGATACACCAAAAGCTGGTACTTCTGAGATGGGGAGAATAACTCACTAGAAAACAAAGAAAGGATACCCCCTACATGGGTTGTTTTTGAAATGTTAGAAAGTACATGCCTGCCCTTAGTGTCCCTTCTTAGTGTCCAAGCCTAGCACACAGCCTTATGTAATGACAGTTTCCAAAAAAATAAATGTGCCTTAAGTGCTAGTTCCTAAAATTAGAGGGATGAGGCGTACTCTACGCTAATATGGTCAACACATCTAGAAAATTGCCTTAAATATTTCCTTTACTTACTATAAAAGCAATGATATCTTTAAATCTCTTTGTATAACTCTACAAAAGTGTACAAAGAGAAATGTAATATATCTTTTCCTCCTCTCCTTTAACCCAAGACTTAATTTAACAGTTTGATATCCATTCTCTCTTATAGTAACATCAATTTTTAGGATAAGACAAAGAAGAACAATCACAATGATTTAAATAGTATTACCAAAGAAGGGTTGAAAACTTAGAAGAGAAAGTTCATCAATTGAATCCTTTTTAGTAAAGTACTGAAAAGAGGTTTGTAGGGAACTGAAAACTCTTCAAATCCTGAAGAAAATAGAAATACTGAAATATGGAAATAGAAGAGGATAAGCTAATGGAATAGAGTGGGATAGAAAGAGGATTAGTCTTTTTTTTTTTAAAGTATATTTTATTGATTTTTTACAGAGGAAGGGAGAGGGATAGAGAGTTAGAAACATCGATGAGAGAGAAACATCGATCAGCTGCCTCCTGCACACGCCCTACTGGGAATGTGCCCGCAACCAAGGTACATGCCCTTGACCAGAATCGAACCTAGGACCTTTCAGTCCACTGAGCCAAACCAGTCAGGGCGGATTAGTCTTATTTGATAAAGGTTTTTTATTTTATTTTATACACAAAAGTAAACTTTATAAGCACTTGAAGGATTTTTATCTTAAGTCTCAGGGGCTTAAGGACAGTGTATTTAATGAGAAATAACATTGGATAGAAAATGTTACTATACTCAGGAAGCATTTAGATACTTATGTATATTTATATATTATAACATACATGCCTACTTACGTTATCTCTGGAATGATATGTGAGAAACTTAATGTTGTTTGCCTCTGGAGAAGGGAAATGGTGGGGTGAGGTTCAAGACTCAGGGACAGGTACTTATCTGCAGACCCTTTCTGCTTTGTTTGAATTTTTTTTTTTTTTACTGTATTGTATTGTCAATTCAGTAAGAAATTTGAAAATATAAATGATAAAGGTCAGAATCTAAATGCCTCTGGAAACTAGTTAACTGCCAGTTTAACCTAATATGAAGAAGTCTAGTCAGAGGATCAGACTGCTTCTAACTACCTTGTAACATCTTCAAGAACCAAGGACAATGACTAACTCCTGCACAGATTCCCAATGGTGGAAACTGTTCCTTGACAAATCACTCAGAACCAAGTGAAAAGCTCCAGAATAAACACAGAAGGCTGACAGACCAGGGCTCCTCCCTGTCAACACTACGTGGACAGTGGCAAAATGGTGGGTTAGCACCCTAATGGGAATGAAATGGGAGAGCAGCTGCACTGGAAGCATCCAAGGGGCCTTTCTTCTCTGCCCTATACAGCTTCACAAGCAGGCCAAATGCAAGTGGGTCCACCCTGAGTAGAAAATCCTAGATAATAAAAGAGTAATATGCAAATTGTCCCCTGGACCAGGAGTTCAACCAGAGTTCGACCAGGGGGCGGGGCTGCCCCACCAACTGCCCCGGCCCCTCCCCCTGGACAGCCCCGCCCCAATCAGCCCCCCACACACTGATGGGGCGGACAGGCCCCACCCATGCACGAATTCATGCACCGGGCCTCTAGTTTCATGATAATGCCATTTAGAGATAGCAGGCTGTCCTGGTCAGAATGAAGACCCTTAGAGTCAAAAGGACCAAAATCCAGACATTACGGCTCCTCCACTTCCTAGATGTGTGAACTTACAGGGTATTTCACCTTCTTAAGGTTGTATGCACTCCTTTAGCACGTGCAGTAAATGTCTGAGTGCTTACTGTACACAGGCACTGGGCCGACTTCGTTAGGAGTTAAGAGACGTGTTCTTTAACAGGGTGACATGGAATACAGATCTTCAAAGTCCTCACCAGAAAAAAAAAAAAAAAAACCCCACCTGTAACTACGTGTAGTGATGGATGTTAACTAGACTTATTGTGGTGCTCCTATCACAATAGATACAGAATTATTACGCTGTGCACCTGAAATTAATATAAATGTTACATGTCAATTGCATCACCGTTTTTAAAAGTAAAGTGATGCGCAGACTATAAAACAGGGCAAAGGGAGAGGACAGTAAGGGTGAAGGAACAACTCTGAGGAGCTGAGAATTCTTGGGAAGGGATGTCTGTGTTGAAACCTGTGTGAGGAGGCGGGTCTAAGGGAAGAACTCTGAGCAGAAAGACAAATGCAAAAGCCCCGAGCTGAGGACCGGCCGGGCGTGCTCAGCGTCGGAAAGAACAGACAGGGAGGGACCTGGCTGGAGCGCAGTGAGCAGGGGCCGTGAGATTACACTGGGGAGGGAGGTGTCTGGCCTCGCTGGCCCTGGGAAGGGCCTTAAAATGAAGAAATGAAGAGAGCCCCTGCGCCTCTGCCGTCGTTAAGACTCAGTACCAGGCAGCTCTGACCGCAGGAAAGGGGCCCCTCCCCTCCTCCCGGGGTGTCTCCATTCTCAAGGGTTCGCCGGGGCGAGGAAGCGGACCCTGCTCACACCCTCCGGGGGGAAGGCCCGTCCCAAACGCGGGCGGACCGTATGAAAGCAGGAGACGCGGGGCCTCTGCGCTTCGCCGAAAGAGAAAACGTTCTTCGGGAAGAGAGGAACCAGCCCGGCGACATGACAGTCGCCGTGCCCGGCAGCAGGTGCCTCAGGAAACCCCTAAGCCCTCAACTTTCCGGGGCACCCTCGCCAGGGTCGCCCTCAGAGCCTCCTCCTGGCATTTCTTGAAGCCGCCGCCGCCACTCGACACGTTCCCCGCAAGGAGTTCGTCCCAGGGACCGCCGCCGGCGCTCCTCAGTCGGCCCCGCGCGAGGAGGCCCTCCTTCCCGCAGTCCCGAGGCCCCCTCAGCCCCCGCTCCCCAACAGGCGCCGCTTTCTCCTCAGCCCCCGGCCGCTCCCCGCCTCCACTCACGGGTTGTTATTACTCATTGTAAGTAACAAGCTGCTGAGGAGCCGCACGTTGGAGTGCAGCCCCGCGGCCGCCATGTCTCGCACGTGGTCTATCACATTCATCCTGCCCGGCAAGGCCGCGGGGAGCGGTGGCTGCGGCACGAAAAGCCGGTAGGAGATCCTTAGGGAAGACCCCAAAATGGCGGCCGCGGCTGGGTCCATCGGGTCCACCAATGGCACCGCCCCCAGGAAAATAGGCGACTACTGAAGTTGCCTGAATAAATACCTCGGTTTCTTCCCCGCCCCCTTACAGGTGGAATGATTTCGTTTTCGGTTTGCTTTGTTCTAGCAAAAGCCGCATCATTATGCTAAGTTGCACACTTTATTGGGGACTTACAGTGCGCTGAGGACAAAAGGCACCTGAGTGTAAATACATGTTCAATTGAAATGAATACGGGAGGAATTTGTGTGTCTCAGAAATTCATAATAATGTCTAAACATTTATGATAAATAAAAATTAATATCGTAGGTTGTGTGTGATCCTTAACAGCTGTATTTAAATATTTTAATCAGGCGCCAGGGACAGTCCTAACTGCTTTGAGTAACGCAGGCGCGCCGGGCTGAGGGCACCACGCCCCCTCCTCTGGGCTGTTAAGTGGACCTGCTGGGGCCGGGCTTCCCTTGGGTGTAGAAGGGCTTGCTTTTGCCCAATGAAACGAATCACTAGCTCAGAATGAATCAAGGCGAGGTTGAGCTTTAGCCATCCTAATATGTGTTGTTTTAATTTGCAATTCCCTAGTCCACCTGTGTAGCTGGCTTCTTTGGTGAGGTTTCTGTTGAGCGCCTTTTCTGATCTTTCAATCGGGTTATGGTCTTACCAATTGAGTTTTAAGGGTTCTTTGTATATTTTGGGTAACAGTGTTTGTCTGTTTTATCAGCTCCGTGTTTTGCAAATATTTTCTGCCAGTCTGACTTGTCATTCTCTTGGCCACCCCTCACTTTTACAAAACAAACAAACAAACAAAAAAACCTACTTTCAGTAATAATCCTGAAATGACTAATAATGGCCTGGAAAAAATCAGACAGTGAAATATTATTTTATTAAACTGCATCTAAATAATGATGCCAGTACAATTTTAATGAAAAATAAAACTGATATTACAATAAAAAAAGATAATGCATTAATATTTTTAATTATATTAATGTACTTAAGAAAGACTTTTATCCTACATATTGGATTAGCAAGAAAATAATATAGTTTCTGGCTTTGGTCCTTAAATTTTGCAAGTTTGCCAATAACTGTTAAAACTGATGGTCTTTGCATATTAATGTTCAATTAGCACTACAGACAGATTTGTCATATAGAGATGGAAGGAACTTAAATGCACTGAAAGAAGCCAAAGTAAAAGGCTACATACTGTAAGATTCTAACTATATGACATCCTGGAAAAGATGAAACAGTAAAAAGGTCAGTGGTTGCCACGGGTTAGGGAGGAGGGAGGAATAGATGGAACACAGGTGATTTTTATGGCAGTGAAATTATCTGATACTATAATGGTGGACACGTGTCATTCATTATATGTTTGTCAAAACTCATAGAATGTACAACATAAATTGTGGACTTTAGCAGGTTTATAGAGAAAAAATAAAGAGACAAAGGAGAATCTACCTTCTCCTGAATTTTTTTTTACAATCCTCTTTAAAACCAATTGCCTCCAAGTAGAATGGATTCCAAGGTTAAATTCCCTTAATGATTAGTAATCTAATGTAAGTCAGATCATACTGACTTGAATGTTATTCAAAGGACATATAGCGATACATGTATAGCAACTCAGGACACACAGATATAGCCGGGGGACAAGGCTTCCTTTTTCTCATGGAATCATCTTCTGAAATGATAACTTTGGAACTGGAGTTTTGGAACTGGAGCGGACGTTAGAAATTATCTCACGTTCATTCTTCCTTTCTTGGGCGAAGAAATGAGGCCTGTAATTGACGAGTAGACAGCTGGCTGAGAACCTTTAGGTTAGCCACTTTAACAGATGCAAAATGACGTGGATACCGGATACCTTGGGGTGTTGAATCAGATACATTAAAGCAGCGGTTCTCAACCTGTGGGTCGCGACCCCTTTGGTGGCCGAACGACCCTTTCACAGAGGTCACCTAAGACCATCCTGCATATCAGATATTTACATTACGATTCCTAACAGTAGCAACACGACAGTTATGAAGTAGCAACGAAAATAATTTTATGGTTGGGTCACAACATGAGGAACTGTATTTAAAGGGCTAGAAAGTTGAGAACCACTGCAAGGAACAATTTATTAATGTAAATGTTCTGCTCCACTTAAGTTCATTTCTGAACGCCCAGCAGCCTCCTAAGAATAAAAATCTTTCCCAGCTGCATTAGACGTTTTTCTTAGATCTGTCTTTTGTACCAGGGGGAAAAACACAACACTTGTAAATTACTCTAAGGGAAATATTACTTAACATCTCTTAAGTGTCTCCTGGCAGTGATAGCCTTCCTTTCAGTGGAAAGGAACTTCAGGACAAAGAATTTGCCAGAACAACTGGATAAAATACATACGGCCATCTTTCCAAATGATTTTCCCTCTCTGCAGTAAAATGTATTCTGGAGTTCTAAGTCCCGACATTTTGTTTATGAGATGGTCAGACAACTAAGGCGATGGCAACTGACTCATTCAACCACAAATGCAAAACCAAGAGGGCTTGCCCCAGTCAGAGGTCAACTGCCATAAAATAAAGTTTTCTGGAGACTTTAATACTATAGTAACAACATCAAGAAATTCCTTTCTCTGAGTCCCAGGTTTTACTGATCAACCTCTTATTCTGATTAACCTCTTAGATTGATTCTTCGCTGATTCTTACTCCCAGGGATAGCTCCCTCCCACTTATCTACCCTCCAAATCATCTGATGCATTGTAACTAATGCAAACTTATAAAAATCCTGATTTTATCTTCTTGCCACTCCGCTTGAAAATCTAAATGTTGCCCAGTCAGCGTGGCTCAGTGGTTGAGCGTCGACCTATGAACCAGGAGGTCACGGTTCAATTCCCAGTCAGGGCGCATACTAGGGGTGCGGGCTTGATCCCAGTGTGGAGTGTGCAGGAGGCAGCTGATCAATGATTTTCTCATCATGGATGTTTCTATCTCCCTCTCTCTTCCTTTGTGAAATCAATAAAAATATTTTTTTAAAGAAAATTTAAATAAGTCAGTGAACATTTACTAGGTATTTACATTTACTGTCTTGGCTTTCAAAATCTTCATTCATTCAATATATACTTGAGTGCCTACTGTATGCAGGCACAGGGGCTACAATGATGCATTGCCCAATTTCAATGGCAATATAAGACAGCCAGATAGTGATTCAGGAAGAAGTCTTACAGGGTCTTGAGATACAATGGCAAATGATTTCTTTAAAACATCACGAGAAGCAGGAACTGGAACAGATACTTGTACACCAAAGTTTGTTACAATATTATTCACTACGGCCAAAAGGCCAAAACAACCCATGAACAGATGAAAGGATAAACAAAATGTGGTATATCCTACAATGGAATATTATTCAGCCATCAAAAGGAATGAAGTTCTGATACATGTTTCAACATGAATGAACACTTAAAACATTAAGCTAAGTGAAAGAAGCCAGTCACAAGAGGACAAATAATTGTATGATTCTCCTTATATGAAGTATCTAGAAATCCAGAGACAGAAAGTAGATTAGAGGTTCCCAGGGGCTGGGGGAGGAGGAATGGGGAGATACTCTTTATGGTACAGTTTCTGTTTGGGGTAATGAAAATTTTAGAATTAGATAATGGTGATGGTTGCACACTATAATTCTAATTAATGCCACTAGATTGTACACTTAAGATAGTTAAAATGAAATTCATTATAAAAATAATGTAGTAGGCTAAAAAAATCAAATTGTAACTTTAAATGTGTATGGTATGTGAATTGTATCTCAGGAAAACTTTGAGCAGGAAAAGTGATGTTTGCTCAGGCCAACAGTTCTCATAGTGGTGGGTAAAAGCAGAGTTGTGTCTGAGTGTGGATAATCTATCAAGTCCTTTGGATTGCCAATAAAATAGTTTTAAGTTCTTAGCCTGACCCTTACTCTCAAAAATTATGGGGCATTAAGTACCTCCTGCGAGGGCAGCTTCTTCCCCACCAGATTCTTTGCCCTAAGGTCTCCTCCATGCCAGGTTTGATCGTAGCCCAATTTACCCCTTGCCCATGTAGCCTGCCTAATTTGGCTCACTTGTTCGGATGAGCTCAGTTAGAGTGTCATCTTCCCTAAATCTTTCCCAACTGACTTCGGCAATCACAGCCTGCCCTTTCTCTGGGCTTCTCCAGGGCTGGGCAGTCATGTCCATCTTTCCCTGTTTCTTGGTTTCTGTCTTGATGTATATACTTCTCATCAGATGGGAAAGTTCCTGACAGTAGAGTTCACATGTACATTTCTTGAACATCCTTTCAACAGCTGGCACAGCACAAGGAACAATACAATCTCCTGATCTTGTTGCCTGAATGTGTTACTAAAAATATCCATGTAGCAAAGTGACCATCTTATAATGGCTGAGAGGGCCAGCCCCTGGATTCAGAAAGACTTGGCTCTAGTTGCCATTTCTGCCTGCTTCCAGGTGTGTGATATTAATTGTATTATAGCAAGGGATATCACACACCAGCTTCCTTCACCTAGAAAAGGGGAAAAGTACTTAGATCTGCCACAAAGGTTCTTACAAGGGTTAAATAGAATTAAGACTGCAAAGTGTTTAGTACAACTGCCAGACCAAACGTATAAATCAGAGCTGCACTGTTAAAGCAAAGTGGAAAATCATGATGGATGTTTTATCTCAAAATCAACACAGAACAGATGCGGCCCTAACATTACACTCTCCTAATGGAATGGTCTTCCAAACTTCTATAAACAAAATGAAGGGGAAACAAACCAAATGGCTTTTCGTGTAATAGTAGTCCTTCCTTTTCTGGACACAGCTCCAAACTTTTTATGAAAGTCTTCAGTACTGGTAATTGCAGAGAAAAGGAAAATGCAGAATAAAACAGTTCTCATCAATCTTGTTTGAGTATTTCCCTGGACTGTAATCTTTCAACACATGACAGTAATGAGTGGCATACTAAAATGATAAATATAAACAGGATGCTTTAAGAAAAAAGAACAAGGTGACTCTAGTCCTCAGCCTGTTTTTGGCTAATAATTTTTTTTTTCTAAAATGTTATTTTCTATCTTTTGTAAAAAAGATTTCCCCCCTGGTTATGAAGATCACATATATCTTACTGAATTATAGTACATATAACGCAGAACAGTCTTTGTTCCTGCCCTAAGAAAATCGCTGTTACCAGTTTGATGCATAAGCTCCCAGTTTTCCCTGGAGTGCATACAATTAATTAAGTAAACAAGGATGGAATCATATTGAAAGTCCTCAACTTTTTTTATAAGGCATCTTTCCATGACAGGACAGAGAGAGCTCCTTATTTTTTTATAATGGCTTTTATGGATGTACTATAACTTATTTATCCAATTCTCTATTAAAAAATGACTAAATTATTTCCAGGTGTGTGTGTGTTCCAGTATTCAACAATACTTGAACTGGAGTTGCTGGATCAAAGAGAATGAGCATTTTAAAATGTTACAAAATTAAAAAAAAAAAAAAAAAAGAAAAACCCTAAAACAAATCAAAATAAGTCTTATGATTATTACTAAATTGCCTTCCCTAAAAGGTCGTACCTTGTGCCCTGGCTGGTGTGGCTCAGTTGGTTGGATGTCATCCCGTGTATGAAGGGTTGTGGTTTGGTTCCCAGTCAGGGCACATGCCCGGGTTGTGGCTGATTCCCCGGTAGAGGGCATGCAGGAGGCAGGAAATAAATCTCTCTCTCTCTTTCTTCTTCTCTAACAATCAATTTAAAAAACCTTAAAAAGAGCCAAAACCGGTTTGGCTCGGTGGGTAGAGCGTCGGCCTGCGGACTGAAAGGTCCCAGGTTCGATTCTGGTCAAGGGCATGTACCTGGGTTGCGGGCACATCCCCAGTAGGAGATGTGCAGGAGGCAGCTGATTGATGTTTCTCTCTCATCGATGTTTCTAACTCTCCATCTCTCTCTTCCTCTCTGTAAAAAATCAATAAAATATATTTTTAAAAAAAATCTTAAAAAGAAAAAAAAAGAATAAATGAGTGTAGTAGTTTTGGCCTTCAGTCTGCAGGCCAACGCTCTATCCACTGAGCCAAACCAGCTAGGGCTGTAACAGTCTTCTTTTAATGTCAGCATTACATGTTGATTAAAGCTGTTCTTTTAAATCCAGGAACAAAGACTGTTCTGCATCATATGTACTATAATTCAGTAAGATATATGTGATCTTCATAACCAGGGGGGAAATCTTTTTTACAAAAGATAGAAAATAACATTTTAGAAAAAAAAATTATTAGCCAAAAATTTTGAGCCAGATAACTTTTTAAAGTTATACTTTTTAAAAAAATGTTTTTATTGATTTCAGAGAGGGAGAGGGACTGAAACATCAATGATGACAGAGAATCATTGATCAGCTGCCTCCTGAACACCCCCTACTGGGGATCGAGCCTGCAACTCAGCATGTGCCCTTGACCAGAATCAAACCCAGGACCCTTCAGTCTGCAGGCCAACGCTCTATCCACTGAGCCAAACCAGCTAGGGCTGTAACAGTCTTCTTTTAATGTCAGCATTACATGTTGATTAAAGCTGTTCTTTTAAATCCATTGTTATACTTCTTGCATAATCTATTCTAAATCCTTTGGAAACTGTCCTCTCAAGTGCATTAAAAAACAAAACACCTACATTATGCAGCACCAAGGAGAAATATTCTAGGAGCCAGGCTTTTGGCTCTTAATGTCCATGCTCCCCCTGCTGGCACTAATGGGACATGCACCACAGAGAGTTGATTTCTATCACAAAGGTTCCACAATTAAAAACATGTTTTTCAGGAACAAACCTTTATTCTTTATGGATCATGGTGGCTTTCTTTCTTCCTTTCTGACATATCTGAGAGTCTGTAACAGAAGTTCCAACCCAAACCGCCAGAATTTGATTTTAGATAATAATCTACACTAATAAAAGAGAAACATGCAAATTGGTGTCACTCCACTACGCCCACCAGCCAATCAGGATGAGTATGCAAATCAACCCAACAAAGATGGCAGTCAATTTGCATGCAGGCATGAAGTGAAGACTGAAGGCTCTGGCCGGAGTGAAGACTGACCACAGCGGAGAAGCCTTGAGGTTTAGCTTCTCCACTGCGGCCGGACCAAACCCGGTGCCGGCAGCCAGGGAAAGGAAGGCCTATTGCGCAAATCTTCGTGCAATGGGCTTCTAGTCTATATAAAACCCTAAGCGACCGGTCAACCGTTCTCTATGATGCACACTGTCCGCGGGGGGCAGACACTCAACGCAGGAGCTGCCCCCTGGTGGTCAGTGTGCTCCCATAGCAGGAGTCCATCCAGCTGACCAACGGGCGCCAGATGCCGGGCTCACATCTGGCAAGTACAGCTGTGTTAGCTCGAGCCTCTCCTGCGAACACTTCCCCTGCGTGCCCCTCCCCAATCTGGACCGGGACCAGGATCAGGACCAGGATCGGGACCAGCATCAGGACTGACTGGGTATAAGTCCACGGCTACTTCTTGGTCATGGGTACCCCAGTATCGCCCTAGGATGGGTGCGTGGAGACTGCAGTGGAGCGGCAGCGAGCCTACCAAGCAGCAGTGGTGGCAGGCACAGCAGGGCCAGGATGAGTGGGAGCGGCGTGGCACCCGGCCTGGGCTCGGGCTCCTCCCTGGCTGCCTGCCACTTTGCGCACTACTACATCCCTCAGGGGATGTTGGACTGCTGGTTTTGGCCCGATCCCCGCAGGCCAAGCCAAGGGACCCCACCAGTGCACAAATCAGTGCACCGGGCCTCTAGTCTATATATATAAAAGGCTAAGTGACTGACTGTCCATCCTTCTGTCCGACCAACCGACCAGCTGGTACATATGACGCGCACTGGCAATATAAAAATAAATGTTGACTGGTGCATGTGTGATATATATAAAGCTCTCGCTGGCGCCAATCGCACGCGTGTTTCGATCTGTCATTGTCAATCATGAATTTGGTTGTTTTGTTGACATTCTGAAGCTGAAAGAAAGTGGCGGCAGTGACAGAATATGTCTGAAGACCAAGTATTGGTACAACGTACCTTTGAAGCTGAAAGAAGCCAGCGTCGTTGACAATAGGGAAATGGCGAATAGCGATATTAAAATATTTCTTCTAATTAATTTCCTTTCAATGTGCACAAATCTGTGCACTGGGCCACTAGTTTAAATGATAAAAACCCACCAAACACTTTTGATTTCAAGATTGTCTTGCATGTATCTAAAGTATGTTTTGACATTCCCATACTGTATGTAGAATATGGTACTTAGTTCATAATTCAGATTTTCAGTGAACAGATGCTCAAGAGCAGTGGTCGCCAACCGGTGGTCGGTGAGGTCCGAAAGGTTGGCGACTGCTGCTCAAGAGTATTTAACTCATACATTAAAACTACATATTAACCCATAAAGCCAAAATGGCAATACTCTAGTTGACTGAGCATCAGGGTAAACTCTAGTTTTAATACAACTTTAAACTTTGCTCTGATCCTATAGTGCTTCCCTTTGTCCTTGGTAGCACAACACAGATAATCAGAGTCATAATGGGCTCAGTTAAAATCTTCCTTTGTAGCTGGAAGCCAAGGAGACACAGTGCAAGTCTTTGGGCTCTCGGCTAGTGTACCCCTTCTTCCTGCCAAGCCCAGGGATGCAGGAGCGTCTAGACCAGTGGTTCTCAACCTGTGGGTCGCGACCCCTTTGGCGGTTGAACGACCCTTTCACAGGGGTCGCCTAAGACCATCCTGCATATCAGATACTTACATTACGATTCATAACAGTAGCAACATTACAGTTATGAAGTAGCAATGAAAATAATTTTATGGTTGGGTCACAACATGAGGAACTGTATTTAAAGGGCCAGAAGGTTACCGAAACCGGTTTGGCTCAGTGGATAGAGCGTCGGCCTGCGGACTAAAGGGTCCTGGGTTCAATTCCAGTCAAGGGCATGTACCTGGGTTGCGGGCACATCCCCAGGAGGAGATGTGCAGGAGGCAGCTGATCGATGTTCCTCTTTCATCGATGTTTCTAACTCTCTATCCCTCTCCCTTCCTCTCTGTAAAAAATCAATAAAATATACTTAAAAAAATAAAAATAAAAAAAATAAAGGGCCAGAAGGTTGAGAACCACTGGTCTAGACACTATGAGGATGAGAGCCAAATGTAAAGGAGGGTGAAGCAGGAAAATAGGAGGTGCCTATTAGGGGTCCCCGATGACACCCTTATATGACTGCCCTGAACATGCAGGGACTACTTCCAGATTCAAAAGAAAAACAAAACCTCTAAGGCACTCTGTGCTTGTGGCCAGACACTATCTTAATATTGATCCTGAAACAACTGCCTTTTTTTTTTTTAATCCTCACCCAGGGATATTTTTTCCATTGATTTTTAGAGAGAGTGGAAGGGAGAGAAGTGGGGTGGGGTGGGGGGGCAGAGACACATCAATGTTGAGGAAGACACATCCATTGGCTGCCTCCTGACCGGGCTGGGGATCAAACCTGCAACAGAGGTACATGCCCTTGACCAGAATTGACCCTTTGGTCCTGGGGATGGTGCTCTAACTGCTGAGCCAAACCAGCCAGGGCACAACAGCCTCTTAAAATAAAAGGCAAACACATAAAGGTGTGATAGATATAGCAGTCAGTAACTTTATGTCCAAAGGACTCAAGGCACCTCCTGAAATATCTAATTTATAACTTTAACATACCAGGAAATACATGGTCTCATATGTTTTTGGAAGAACCCACATAATAGCTACTTCTGTCAGCCAAATAATGAAAACTTCATAAATGCTAAAAACCTGCCAGCTATAAAAGTGAATGTCACATAAGGATGGATAAGAGAGCCCAGAAATAAACACATACATTTATAGTTAACTGATTTTTGACAAGGGGGCCAAGATAATTTAAAAGGGAAATAGTCTTTCCAACAAATGGTGCTGGGACAAGTGGGTAGCCACATGCAAAAGAATAAAGCTGGACTCCTACTTACATCATACTAGAGGCCTGATGCACAAAATTCATGCAAGAGCAGGCCTCCCTTCCCTTGGCTGTCGGCAGCAGCTTCCCTCTGGCATGTGGGACCTGGGCTTCCCTCTGGCTGCCGGCAGGCACTCGGGACCCAGCTTCCCTCACAGCCCTGGCTTCGTCCGGAAGGATGTCCAGTCTAATTAGCATATTACGCTTTTATTATTATAGATATGAAAATCAACTCAAAATAGGTCAGAGTCCTAAATATAAGAACTAAAAGTATAAAATGCTTATAAAATATGCATAAATAGCCGAAACCGGTTTGGCTCAGTGGATAGAGCGTCGGCCTGCAGACTGATCCCAGGTTGGATTCCAGTTAAGGGCATGTACCTGGGTTGCGGACACATCCCCAGTGGGAGATGTGCAGGAGGCAGCTGATCGATGTTTCTCTCTCATCGATGTTTCTAACTCTCTATCCCTCTCCCTTCCTCTCTGTAAGAAATCAATAAAATATATTTTAAAAATAAAGAAAGAAAGAAAGAAAGAAAATATGCATAAATAAATACTTTGGATTAGGCAATGGTTTCTTAGATATGACACCAAAAACACAAGTGGCCGAAGAAAAAATAAACAAATGGGACTTCACCAAAATTAAAAACATCTGTACTTCAAAGGACATAATCAAGAAAGAGAAAAACCAGAACAGTATGGGAAAACATTTCTGCAAACATATCTGACAAGGGTCTAGTATAATTCAAGTTAAAAATGGGCAAAGGATTTGAATAAACATTTCTCAAAAAAATATATACAAATGGCCGATATCCACATGAAAACATGGTCAACATTAGTCACTAGGGAAATACAAATAAAAACTATAATGAGATACTGCTTCAAACCCACTAGGATGTTATAGACAAATAAGTGTTGGTGAGGCTGTGGAGAAATTAGAACCCTCCCAGCCATTGTGGAAAAAACAGTCTGACAGTTCTTCAGAAAGTTAAACATAGTTACCATATGACTCAGCAATTCCACTTGTAGGTATACAACCAAGAGAAATGGAAACATGTCCACACAAAAATGTGTACATGAATGTTCTTGGCAACATTTTCATAACCACCAAAAAGTACAACCCAGATGTCCATAAACTGGACAAAATGTGGTCTATTTAGACAATGGATTCTTCAGTCTGTTATCTGCTACAACACAGATGTAGCCTGAAGATATTATGCTAAGAACCCAGACACAAAAGGACAAAGCTTGCTTGATTCCAATTATATGAGGTGCTACGTACTGGCAAATTCAGAAATTGAAAGATTAGAGTTTACCAGGTAATGGTCAGTTTCCATTTGGGGTAATGAAAAAGTTTTGTAAATAAATAGAGATGAAGGCCTGGCAAGTGTGCCTCAATGGTTGAGCGTCGACCTATGAACCATGAGGTCATGGTTAGAGTCCTGGTCAGGGCACATGCCTGGGTTGCTGGCTCAATTCCAGTAAGAAGCATGCAGGAGGCAGCCAATGGATGATTCTCTCTCATCATTGTTGTTTCTGTCTCCCTCTCTCTTTCTGAAATCATTAAGAACATATTTAAAAATAAGTAGAGATGATGGTTGCACAACATTGTGAATGGAATGTAATTAATGCCAGTGAACTGTACACTTAAAAATGGTTGAAATGGCCGAAACCGGTTTGGCTCAGTGGATAGAGCGTCGGCCTGTGGACTGAAAGGTCCCAGGTTCAATTCCGGTCAAGGGCATGTACCTGGGTTGAGGGCACATCCCCAGTGGGAGATGTGCAGGAGGCAGCTGATCGATGTTTCTCTCTCATCGATGTTTCTAACTCTCTATCTCCTTTCCTCTCTGTAAAAAATCAATAAAGTATATTTTTAAAAAAAAATGGTTGAAATGGGCCCTAACCGGTTTGGCTCAGTGGATAGAGTGTCAGCCTGCAGACTCAAGGGTCCCAGGTTTGATTCCGGTCAAGGGCATGTACCTTGGTTGCGGGCACATGCCAAGTAGGGGGTGTGCAGGAGGCAGCTGATCGGTGTTTCTCTCTCATTGATGTTTCTAACTCTCTATCCGTCTCCCTTCCTCTCTGTAAAAAATCAATAAAATATATTTAAAAAAAAAATTGGTTGAAATGGTAAATGGGAAGAGAATGAAGTTATAACATGGACAAATCCTGAAAGCCTTGTTCTAAGTCAGTGGTCGGCAAATTGTGGCTTGCAAGCCACATGTGGCTCCTTGGCTCCTTGAGTGTGGCTCTTCCACAAAATACCAGCTCTTCCACAAAATACCGACTTCTGCGCATGGGCCACAAAGTTTCAATGCACTGTACGCGCATGCCCGCACGGAGTATTTTGTGGAAGAGCCACACTCAAGAGGCCAAAGAGCCACTGACCACGGTTCTAAGTGAAAGAAACCAGACACAAAGGCCACATGTTATATGACCCCATTGAAGTGAAATGTCCAGAATAGGCAAATCCAAAGAGACAGAAAAATAGGTCAGTGGTTGCCAGGGACTAGGAGGAAGGGGATGGAGAGGAATGGGGGAATAGTGGTGGTGTGTGTGACTGCTAAAGAGTACATCGTTTGGGGGTGGTGAAAATTTTCTGGAATTAGTAGTGATGGTTGCAAAACTTTGTGTATATACTAAAAACTACTGCACTATACACTTTAAGAGGATGAATATTATCTACAAAAAATGTTAAGTGAATGGCAAAGGAATAACGTTTTTCTGACACAATGTTAGAAATTCCTTTATTACTTATTAAGCACCAGCTTAATACTGCAGAAAATTTCAAATCACCCTTTGACAATTTGTTCTCCCCGCCCCCCAAATTCTTGATAATGAACTTTTCAAGTAAAGACATGTTCTCTTCTCTCTTCTGTATAAAACTTTATGAAATAAAGGCAAAGAACTGTGTACATCTTGCGGTAAAATGCTGCCCACGCTGTGGAAACCGTGTCTGCCCAGCTCTCGTTACTGTCCAGGTCCTGAGAGGCTCTTGTTCATGAACTGTCTCTTCACAAAGCAAGTCCACCACTAACACGAGGGGACAAAACAGAACGCACAGTGGCAGTGAAATTACAATGCAAGTTCAAGGTAAAGCCAGAATATGAATTTATTTAATATTAAAGTTTATGTTAGTCTGGCAGCCCTTATGTTATACACATTCCTTGAAAGCACATGTAAAAATGTAAAATTTATTTTTTATCTAGTGACTTACAGGTTACTCAAAATTACGAAGACAAAATAGAGGTAATACATTCAAGATATCTCATGCCAAAAAAATCTGTCCTGATATAAGACCAGACAACCAAAAATTTTAATTATATGTAATCATTATGCACTCTGATTCACTGTGAACTCCTACCATGTACAAGGCACGTATTCAAAATTTAACAACACGGCAATTTGGAAACTAAAGGTTTTCTTGCAATGAAAGATCTTAGTGTGTTTTGTTTAATGGAGACTATAGGATAAAAGGTGAGTTATCAACTAAACAGGCAAAGAAGAGGGTCTTACCTTGCTGGGTTTATCATTCTGAGGGTCAAAAACTTTCTCGCAAAGTCTCAGTCCAGTCTCTTGCCTTAGCTGCTGCAAATAGGCCCTCATCACTTCTAAAATGAGCAGGTAGAACAACACAAAAAACTGTATCACAAATGTGCTCGTGGCTGATTTGGACACTGACCTCTGCAATTTATTTCTGTACATTCAAACAGGATAAGAAATAGAAATGACAGTCTAAAAGGCTTTATAACTATATTCATTTTGATCCAAAAGATTCTCTACATGTTATATTGCTATCAAGAATCTCTTGAGAGTGACTAGTAAGAGAATGTATGTGCTAATGATTCCACTCTCAACTGTACAGCAATCAAGGCAAGAAGAGAAGGGGGGTAAAAAGTCAAATGGAGAAAACCTTGTGCCATATAGAGAGAAGTGGAGATACTATCCTTACCGTCTTCCTGTTTGTTTGCAGGTTTGGCATAAATTGCGTTAAGTGGAAAACCAGGCTCTCCGGGAATGGGAAAATTAGTGATTCCCAGTGTGTACATTTCTTTCTCACCTTGGCTTTTGGAATTGCACTAAAAAAAAAAATTATTTGTACACATATATTTTACAGGGAAAAGGATAATAATATACAATTGCAATTTTTTAGTTTAAGTAGCTTTGGCTGATGTTAATATTTTTGGTGACCTTTTGCCCATAGGCTTTACCTGTGGGCCCCTTCTCAGAATAATGTTTTAAATAATTAAAATATAATACATAGAATTACAAAAGAAACCAATTATACTGAAATGCAATAACTATAATATCAAAAAAAATTGTTATAGTCATACATGTGCTTCTTTATTCATGCACTAAATACAACATCTTGCCATAGCCCTAATAACTACATTCTGAAGTAGTGATGTGTAAACAATATTGCAAAAAATCTTCCACTCTAAATGCAAAATACTGTGGTTTCTATTGGAGAAAAAGTCACAAATATTGCTAAAACAACTGTGGGCTGTTGTCCACATTAATAATGAAAGTAAATGCTAAATTTCAGTAACAGGTTAGTGAAAAGAAAGATAGAATATTTTCCCACTCAGGTTAATGGACCCCTGAATTCTATCCTTGGACTCCCAAGTTAAGAACCTCTGAGCCAGCCCTAGCTGGTTTGGCTCTGTGGATAGAGCATCAGTCTGCAAACTGAAGGATCCCAGGTTTGATTCTGGTCAAGGGCACATGCCCAGGTTGCGGGCTCGATCCCCAGTAGGGGGCATGCAGAAGGCAGCTGATCAGTGATTCTCTCTCATCAATGATATTTCTACCTCTCTCTCCCTCTCCTTTCCTCTCTGAAATCAATAAAAATACACTTAAAAAAAAGAACCTCTGCCCTGACTGGTTTGGCTCAGTGGATAGAGCGTCGGCCTGCGTACTGAAGGGTCCCGGGTTCGATTCCAGCCAAGGGCATGTGCCATGGTTGCAGGCACATCCTCAGTGGGGGGTGTGCAGGAGGTGGCTGATCCATGTTTCTCTCTCATCGATGTTTCTGACTCTCTGTCCCTCTCCCTTCCTCTCTGTAAAAAATCAATAAAATATATTTAAAAAAAAAAAAAACAAACCTAGAAGCCAAAGGCTTAAAAGGGATTTTTTTTTGCTCAAGATTTCTGTCTTAGGAAAATACATACAAAGCCTTATCCTCTGATTAGTTAACTACACTGTAAGTTTAGAGATCTACATTCAGATTTTTCTTTCAAGTCCATGCTCTAAGTCAGAGGAAATATGTTCTATATGCCCTTAAAGTGTCATCGAGTCCAAATACCTATCAGTAGTTTGTTTTCCTGATAGATGATCATGCAAGTTTAATTACCTTTTGGAGTTTCTTTAGACACTCAGAAATGTAGAGAGTTATGTATATCAAGGTTCTATCAGCTTCATTCTACAGAGGGGAAAACAAAACTTAAAAACAGTCCTGAACAAAGCTTAACAATTATGTGCAACAAATGAATTCACCTTTGTCTTTTGATAACCAACTGAAAACTACGAAAGTATAGTTACTATAGCATCAAAAATTCCCATTCTCCAGCCCTAGCTGGTTTGGCTCAGTGGATAGGGCGTCAGCCTGTGGACTGAAGGGTCCTGGGTTCGATTCCAGTCAAGGTACATGCCTGGGTTGTGGGCTTGATGCCCAGTGGGGGACATGCAGGAGGCGGCCAATCAATGATTCTCTCTCATCATTGATGCTTCTTTCTTTCTCTCCCTTTCCCTTCCTCTCTGAAATCAATAAAAATACATTCAAAGAAAATTCCCATTCTCCAAATGCAATCTTCTGAAGCCCCCTTTCTGTCTGTCCTGAGCTGCTCCTGTTGTCCTCTGTTCCTCTTGCCCTTGGGTTCCCGAGGAACTGTGCCAACAGCCCCACACTCTGTGTAGGAAGCTGAGTTCACAGAGCTGCCAGGAAAGCTGAGGTGCACCATATGGTTCGCTAATTTTAAAAAACCCTTTCATTTTAGGATCTCTGCCGAGAACAGAAACATTCATGACTCTACAAGAGGAAACAATATTTCACGTGTGACTTGTTCTTGAAGAGCTCTGTAAGCCCAACTCTTAACCTAAAGGAAAATGTGGAAAAGGTGAATGGGTATGGATCCAATGTGGCATGTACTTCAGGTCAAAGTTTACACAGATTTGTCCCACCAGCGTGGCTCAATGGCTGAGCATCGACCTGTGAATCAGGAGGTCGCGGTTCAATTCCCATTCAGGGCACATGCCTGGGTTGCGGGCTCGACCCCTAGAGTGTGGGGCATGCAGGATATAGCTGACCAATGATTTTCTCTCATCATTAATATTTCTCTCTCTCTCTCCCTTCCTCTCTGAAATAAATAAAAATGTACTTTTAAAAAAGTTTACACAGATTTATAGTTTAAAAAACAAACTAGTTTCCTATATTTCAGATCATGTGATATTCAAGCGAGAATGAAATGTGGCAGAATTTTATTTATTTACACCTATTACAAATAAAACACATAAGACCATGCCTTCGATACAGAAAACACTCTGCTAATAACACAGAATATTTAGACTACAATTTGTAAGCCAAGTATCTACAAATAAAGATTTCAGACCCTGTTTGATTCCAAAAAGCCAACGTTTGGCAGGAAGTTAAAGTTTCATATTCTAGAATATTATCCATAAAATATGTTGACATTTCTTGTGACTTGCTCATAGCGGAAGCTCAGAAATTTTTTTCTATTTCCCTCTCTCCTTCTCTACCACCTTCACCTCGACCTGATTCCTACCAAGAACTAAGAGAAGGGGAGAAAGGGTGCTTGAAGGAAGGGTCAGGGCCATTGAAGTTTATTTCTCTATCTCAGATCCAGGATACAGAAGTGTATAAAAAAATAACACAGCATATAGGATTTTTAATTATAGACTGGTACATAGTAGGTACTTAGTTAATGTAGGATAAAGAAACAAAGACCAGATAATAAATATCTCAGGATTTGCAGTTTTTATTACAACTACTCAGCTCAATATTGTGGCGTGAAAGCAGCCATAGACAAAATATAAACAAATGTGTATAGCTGTGTTTCAATAAAACTTTTTTTACAAAAAGAGGTGGTGGGCCAGATTTGGCCCTTTGGCTGTCATTTACCAACCTGTGGTGTGGACTTTGGAAGAAAAATAACAAATTAATATTGACATAAAGCTTAACATTAAGTACTATTCTGGATTTTTAAAATCATATAATCTCATTTTATTTAGAGCAACCAGACTGCCAGCCAGATCTTTTTCCCATCAGAAAATTACTTAAATATTAAAAGCTTTGTACTTTACCTTAATTTCATAGTTTTTGAAGAAGACATTGGCCTTGAAGTAATAGATGGCTTCATCCACAATATCTGTGTCTTTTGCTAAGCAAGATACAAGGGGAGGGGGCAGAGAACATTAGCTTAATGCAAAACATAACATCTAGAAAAGCTATTAAAAAAAAAAGTTATCCAAGATTAATGAACAGAAGTTTTGGAGTTGAATAAAATAAAATGAGGCTACTGACATGTGCCCTTTACCAGAATCAAACCTGGGACTTTCCACTGAGCTAAACCAGCTAGGGCCCAAAGAATTTTTTTTTTTTTTAAATATATTTTATTGATTTTTTTACAGTGAGAGGAAGGGAGAGAGATAGAGAGTTAGAAACATCGATGAGAGAGAAACATCGATCAGCTGCCTCCTGCACATCTCCTACGGGGGATGTGCCGGCAACCCAGGTACATGCCCTTGACTGGAATCGAACCTGGGACCTTTCAGTCCGCAGGCCGACGCTCTATCCACTGAGCCAAACCGGTTTCGGCAAGAATTTTTAATTGTCACCCTAATCTCACTTCCAAGGAATAACTACTATTAACACTTGGTGAACATCGTTCCAGACATCTCTCAAAACAGACTGAGACATAGACTAACTTTAATAAAATGACTTAAAAAGCATTCAATATAATTTTATTTGAATGTACATACGAGTTTCAGAAAAAAACAACACACCTCTTAACTGTCATTTAGGAACCCATTGGGGTTCCCATGCATATCTTTCTGTTTATACTATGACTTCAAATATATTTGCACAAGCTGTTCTAGGTGCTAGAGACTGAAAAAAGCCAGAAATACTGTTGTGACAAAGACAAATCTCATTACAATTTTTTTGGCTATTTTTTGTTTTCTTTTTTTTTATTTTAAAAAGGTTACAATCCCAGGGTCTTGGTATCCGGCAGCTGGCTTCAGCAACCCAGAAACAGTTATTTTTGTCTCTCGCCCATGCCTGCTATCCCTCTCACACAGCAGAAATGCAAAATAATCCTGAAGTTTTAATACTCTGTAAGTCAGCAGTCATTATTCCTGCTTATTTCTCTGCTAAAGAATTTCAACAGAATTTGAACTCTAGATGTGTATTCCTTGCAATCTATTTTCTTATCTGTAAAAAAGGAAACTTCCTCAAAGATTTCAACAGTGTTTATAAAAACCAGCTAGTTCTTTTAAATGTCACCATAGGTGGTGGGGAGGCTACAAGGTTCAGAACCTAGGAAGGTATTTGGCACATAAAAGGTGTTCAAAAGATATTTGTAAATAATTAGATTAATGCTAAGAGTTATTTAACTCCCAGTATAAGCTTACATTCATCCATAATTCCAATTTGGTTTGAATCCAGTCCTTTGGGGAAGAGTAACAGGTCATTCCTTATCTGTAGAAATCTTCAAAGAACTGTAAGGGTGGTAATTAGATTAACCTCTTGGTCAACTGCATCTTTTGACATACCATATGGTGTTTTGTGCCGATTTGAAAGGGTTCTTCTCAAGGAATCTAAGCTAACATTGGCTATTTTTTCTCTGCACTGTAATTCTTTTACGTCATTTTTCTTCTCTTTGGTCTGCTTTCTTTTCCCCATCTGTTCCTTTTATTTCATTTCAAAATCAAGTAAAGACTATAGTGACTCACCAGATTTATTAAGTTTATTGAGCTTGCAATTAAATTTAAAAAGGTCAAGCCTAACAGTCTGGCAGAAGGACAGAGAAGGTCTCAGTACAAAATTATTAATTAAAACCATGGCCTTGGAAATCATGTCTAATATAATACAAATCATACTGTTGGCAGATCATCTCAGAATGTGTCTGAAGAGTCTCAGATAGTGTCTAAAAAGAATGGAGCTTCTGAACAGTAAAAAATAGTCCGGGGTGGGGGAGGAGGAGAAGGAATGTGAGTACCAAGAAAGAAAGCAGATATAAAATTCAGAATTAGTAATGTTTTTTAGGACACATCTTTTAACATATAAGATTGAGCCCTGGCTGGTGTGGCTCACTTGGTTGAGCATTGTCCCATGCACAAAAAGGTTGCCAGTTAGACTCTGGTTGGGGCACATTCCTGGCTTGTGTTTCGCTCACACTGATTTTTGTTTTCCTCTCTCCCCCTTTCCCTTCCTGTCTCTCTAAAAGTCAATTTAAAACCTTAGAAAAAAATATATACACATATATATTTAAGATTGAGGTATTGCTAAAAATTGAAACTCCTGAGCAATGGAAAAAGGAAATAGAAGGAAAAGAGGTTAGAATATGTTTTGTTTTGCCCTAGTCGGATTGGCTTAGTAGCTCAGTGGTTGTAGGCTCCTCCCCAACCTGGGCCCTGGTAAGACCACTCTCTCTAAAAATCAATGGGAAAATATCCTCAGATAAGGATTGAAAATGAAATTTAAAAAAATTTAAAAAAAATTTTTTTCCAGCTTGATAACAGAGAAGGGATGGGGACATGGAAGTAGCAGCATTACATTAGTTTGTAAGAACTGCCAGTCATAACAGAAACAGTGTCAACATTTTCTGTTTTCCCTCAACAAAATATCCTGGAGAAATTAGCAGCAAAGATAGTTTCCTATTAGATGCAACATATACCCATAATCTTGAAAGGTCTAATCGCTTCTCTGCCTTTTGGCTAAGATCAAGTGTAGCATAATCTTGAAAGGTCTAGAAAGCAATATCCACCAAACAAATAGAAAAAAACAACAGCAACCAGAGACAGAGGACTGAGCCAAGAATTTCCCTGACTTAATGTCAGAGGGTTGCTAGATGCTTCACACCAACATCTGAAAATAATGGAAAGGGGTTTCGACTTACTCTCTCTAGGAGCAGGTCCTTTGAACTGACTTCTGATGGGCAACAGTGCCATGTTTCCAATGAGTTTGGTGTCGGGGTCCATGAGAGAAGAGTGGTAAGCCTGTAGTGGCAAGCCAGGTAAGAATACAGAAACAGAAGCAGAACAAGTGTCAGCAGCGTAAACAAGTACATTTCTCCAAAGGAAAAAAAAAGAGTAACCTACCCGAGATTAACTAGGGGTGCCCTGACCGGTTTGGCTCAGTGGATAGAGTGTCCGCCTGTGGACTGAAGTGTCCCAGGTTCGATTCCGGTCAAGGGCATGTACCGTGGTTGCGGGCACATCCCCAGTAGGGGTTGTGCAGGAGGCATCTGATCGATGCTTCTCTCTCATCGATGTTTCTAACTCTCTAGCCCTCTTCCTTCCTCTCTGTAAAAAAATCAATAAAATATATATATATATTTAAAAAAAGATTAACTAGGGCATGTGGCAGAGGGGAGGATGGCAACAATATGCAGAGCTGGCTCTTACTGGCTCATGAAAACCAACTGTTACCTTTTTAGGAATTTTCAAAAATTAAAATATATAAATTTGCAATAAATTATATTAAAAACAAAGGTAATAAAGACTCAAAATGCATTACTCCTTATTTTTATTTTTATTTTATTTTTTATTTATTTTTTAAAATATATTTTATTGATTTTTTACAGAGAGGAAGGGTGAGGGACAGAGAGTTAGAAACATCGATGGGAGAGAAATATCAATCAGCTGCCTCCTGCACACCTCCTACTGGGGATGTGCCCACAACCAAGGTACATGCCCTTGACCAGTATCAAACCTGGGACCTTTCAGTCTGCAGGCCGACGCTCTATTCACTGAGCTAAACCGGTTAGGGCTACTCATTTTTAAAAATTATTTTACTGTTGCCCATGATCTTAAAGTTATTTATGTCTTTTGTATCTTGATGGCAGAAATAGCACTACCAGTACATAATGAATGGGGTGCTACTGTGCATCTCTTTCCATTTTACATTCAGTGACATCACACTGGCAACTGGTGGGAATAGTTACATTGCAGAAATAGGCAAACATTATATAAACCAGGGGTACCCACCCATCAGCTGTGGTTAAACCAGAACCCAAGCACTAGTTTTTCTGTTCTGCCACTTCCTAGCTTTATATCTTTGACCAAGACATCACTTTTCTTAGCCTATTTCTAAATTTGTATAATGAGGAAATATATACTGCCTTCGGTGGGGAGGTGTGAGTTAAAGGATGAAGGGGGAAATCACATTTATGAAAGCAATTATGTATATGATTCCTAGTTCTGCCTTTTACAAAATGTCTGGCTTTTTGTAAGACAACACCGGCCCCATTCATGTATTCATTCATTCACCAACTGATTATTAAGCCCCTTCTAAAGGCAAGGCTTGGCCATTTAAAAGTATGCAAGACCAGTATGGTCTCCATCCTTGAAGAACTTTCGGACTAATGGAAAAGAGAGATATTAATTGAGTAATATCAAGATATTAAATAAGTGCTCGGTGTCCAACTGGAATGAGCACAGGGCTGTAGAGTTCTGGCTTAAAACCTGGCTTACCAAGGCGTTTGCACTAGTGTGCACCTTGGGTAAATTACTTAACTTCTCTCAGCCTCAGGCTCCTCCTCTGAAAAATGAGAAAACAATAACATAGCTACTTCATAGGATCTCTGTGAGGATTAAATGGGATAATTTATATAAAGTGTGTAGCTCAGGGCCTGCCTGGAACACATCAGGAATCAAATGGTAGCTATGGGATTCACAATATTTGTACCGATAACTATGGCTTGCGCCTTTTTTTTTTAATCATAGGTATGCTTCATCTAAAGCAGCCTCCACCCTCCCCTTCACCAGCTACAACCACTGTCTTGTTCCCCATCTATGTTCTTCATAGCATTTGTCACTATCAGAAATTATCTCCTTTATTTTATTTGCATTTACTTGTTTCCTGTCCGCCTCCCTATTAGAATGTAAACTCCGTAAGAACAGGGATTTGCTGCCCTAGTCACTGCTGTAACCGTGCTTAGCACGCAGCAGGTGCTCAGTAATGTTTGTTGTCTGAATAATCCCATGTTGTTGAAAACTTCCTTTTCCCTAATCTGCAAAATGGAGGCCTACCACGACGGCGATAAATCTACCCCACAGACTGGCTCTCAGAAATTAAAAGAAACCAGACCACCACTAATTTTACTCCTACTCGAATGCACAATAAACCGGAAACGTGTGGAAACCAGGCTCGGCCCTTGCGTTTGCCCCGGGGGCCCTAAACCAACAGCGCGGGGGTGGCGGTCCCAGGGGAGGAAATGGGGTCTGACAGAGGACAGGAAGCGGAAGGGACCTGTCCCCTGGGTTGGAGAAGGAAGTGGGATTTCAGAAAAAAGGAGAAGCCGGACCCTGGACTAGAAAAATGGAAAATAAAAAGTGCATCCCCTTGACTTAGTGGCTCCATGAGGCTTTGGGGACCCAGCCAGTGTCGGGGGTCGGGGGTGGGAGTGGGGTACAGAAAGGGCAAAGGTGGGGTCGGCACTGGAGAGAAGTGGCCAGAGGGCAGAGGCAGCCTCTCTCGTACCCCTGACCGACACTCGCCGGTCCCCAATCCTACAGGAACTGGCTCCCCTCTCCCCCGCTCTGGACCCTGCTTCCTCTCCGACGGGCTTGGCCCGCTTCTCTCGGCGCACGCACACTTCTCACCGCTCTCCCCAATTCTCGCCATCACCTCACACCCCTGACTCGGGCTCCTTACCGGCATCTTGACGTCTCCCGAGTTTCAACTCAATAAGGAGAATCGGGTTAGAGAGAGGAGCTTCGGGTCCGGCGCTTGGGCGGGGTAGGCGGAAGTGAACCGGAAGAGGAGGGCGAGGGGACGATTTGCGCTTCCGGCCTTGAAGTTCCGCCGCTGGCTGCTGGGGCTGCGGGGATCCGAAGGGGCGCCAGGGGGCGCGCCAGCCCTAAGTAGAGGCTGAGTGTCACGCATGCGTGAGGCCTGGAGCTAGCGATGGGTCTTGGGGTTACAAATCCCTGTGAAGCATTACCTGGGTCACACTATTTTATTTTATTTTTTAATACTTTCAAAATTGACTTCAGAGAGGAAAGGAGAGGGAGAGATAAAAACATCAATGAGAATCATGGATCGTCTGCCTCCTGCACGCCCCACACTGGGGATCAGCCCGCAACCCAGGCAGGTGCCCTGACCTGAATCGAACCATGAACTCCAGGTCCATAGTCTTCCCTCTTAACTACTTTTGGTATTTATCTCCCCATCCATGTGAACATCAAAAAGGCAGGGATTTTTGTCTGTTTTGTTCACTGCTGTGTACCCCGTGTCTAAAAAAAAAATGTGATGATACATAAGCATCAATAAATTTTTGCCAAGGGAATGAATGAACCTACTAGTTTTAAAAATGGAGAGCACATTGGTAAGGGATTTGTGGGTTACTCTATACTGCAATTCTTTGTGTAATGACTGAGAAAATGGACTCTAGATTTGAATTCCAGCTCCTACACTTACCAGGCTCTGTAATTTTGGGTTTACTAATCTAGCTAATCAGTTTCCTCACCTGTAAATGGAGATAACAGTACTTAATTCAGTTTTGTGAGGATGAATGAATTGCATGTAATGTGCTTAGAACTTCTAAGGCTCAGGAATTTTAAAATTACTAGAAAGCACCTCATGTTAAAAGACAAGTTCATTCCTGCTTTAGCCCATTTCTTCTGCCAGTTCCCCAGACTAGAATACTTTGCTCCTGGTTCCCACACTGACTTCTCCTTTTGGTCTCCTGTCAAATAGGAGCCTTCTTTGACAATGAGCCCAAAGTAGCCTGTTATCACTTTCCCTTTCATTGCTGTTTCTTCTTCCCATTCCTTATCAGAGGCTTCCCTGTTTATGGTTTATCTCAAGGACCCAGCACATCAGCTCCAAAGAATAAGGATTTAAAAAAAAAAGAATAAGGTTTTGTCAAGCTCCCATTTTATTCCCAGTGTCTGGCATCTCCTACTTGGGAAATTTTACAAATTCAAAAATTTTCCCTGGCTGAGTTATTTCAAATTATGAATGGAGAACAAGAGTGTAATGAAAGGTTAATGCTGTTTCTTTTATTTATATACATACGTATCTTTAAAAATTAGTCACTTTTCATGTTTTAATTATACAAATAATACATTTTCAATGTAGAAATTTGGAATACATATAAACAATGGTTTTACCTATATTCTACAGATTTTCACCTTTGGATATACATATTTTGTTACAATAATTCCTGCTCCTCAAAAAAAAAAAAACCTTCAAAAATAACAAAACCAAACAGAAAAAATAAAGGTAGACTGGTCTTAACTGTACCACAGGAGCTAATTTACATTATATACAAATCTATGTGAATTAATTTCAATTTCAACTTTTAAAATCTAAACCAGGGGTCCTCAAACTACGGCCTGCAGGCCATATGCAAATACAAATATTGTATTTGTTCCCGTTTTGTTTTTTTACTTCAAAATAAGATATGTGCAGTGTGCATAGGAATTTGTTCATAGTTTTTTTTTAAACTATAGTCCGGCCCTCCAACGGTCTGAGGGACAGTGAACTGGCCCCCTATTTAAAAAGTTTGAGGACCCCTGATCTAAACTGATGCTTAGTAAAAATATAACACTAAAAGATTCCACTTTAAACAGCAGCAGTTTCAGAATAACCAAGAACTTGATTCAGGTGTGCTGTTGATAAAGAGCCAAGTATTATTTTTTTCATTAAAATAAGCAGCTTTTTAGTATTGCATCCTTTGAGAAAAATATTTTGCCGGTTCAGCCACAAGCTCTTTGCATATATACATTTACATGTTAATAAACTCTTTATTCATTCTGATGTTCTTGAAAATATTCATCAAACATAGAAGACGACTCATCTTCATGTTCCTGACACAAAAGGAAACACAAAAGAGAAAATACATTGGTTTCCCCTCAGTTAGACATAGTATGTGTTTACGTATTTTTCAGGTAATGCTCTGTAAGGAGCTAACACTCAGTGCCAGCTCCTGGTGCTGCACATAGGTAATAGTTAATAGTAACAAAAGGCATAACTGAAAGAATATTTAAAGTGTTTATATCTCATTAGAAGCATTTCTTCTTCCTTTTTAAAAAATCTTTATTGTTCAGATTATTACAGTTGTTCCTCTTTTTTCCCCCCATAGCTCCCCTCCACCTGGTTCCCACCCCACCCTCCGCCCTCACCCCCCTCCACTGTCCTCATCCATAGGTGCACGATTTTTGTCCAGTCTCTTCCCCCATCCCCCACACCCCTTTCTCCCCCAAGAATAGTCAGTCCACTCCCTTTCTATTTTTCTTCTTTTTTTTAATCCTCACCTGAAGTCATTTTCATTGATTTAGAGAGGGGGGAAAGAGGAAGAAAGGTAGGGACAGAGGGAGGGGGAAAGACAGAGGAAGAGAGTGAGAGAGACAGAGAGAGAAACATCTATGCAAGAGAGAAACATTGATCAGTTGCCTCCCATATGCACACTGACAGGGAATTAAAACCTGCAACTCAGGTATGTGCCCTGACTGGGAATTAAATCCATGACCCTTCCATGCATGGGACCACATTCCAACACACTGAGTCACAGAAGCCAGGACTAGAAGCATTTCTTACACCAGTTCTCAGCTATCTTACTGTGCTAATACCCTACTGAAAACTATCCTTAGTCTTTCTATTGACCTATGCGAGGGCAGCCCAAATTCAATAGGATTTTACCTCCTTTTTGCATCTATCCCAAGCTCTGAGCACTAAGAAACATAAATCAGTAATAGTGTCTCAATAAAAAATAGAGTAAAACTGATATTGCTCTTTGAGCTCAGGAGTCAATTTCAGGAGTCACCAGAGAAGCCTAGGTTACTGCCACCACTAAGGCAAAAATTAATTTGAGTTTCTGGATTACGCAGGAAATCAAGGAGTGCCGGCAAACATTTTTACTAAAAGCCAATAAATACCCTAAACCAGAAATTACCTTTGGTTCTTTAAATTCCAAGTCTTCTCCATACTGAATGGCAAAATCAATATGCTGTAATACAATGTTCATGCTTTCTTCATCTGACTGATCGTAAGGCAAAAATCGAACCATGCTGTAGTCGTCAATCTGTAAGTTGGAGATTTCAGAAAGGGTCATTCTGAAACTGTGCAATATGTTTAATTTTCAACTTATATATTTGAGGTTTATAACCATTTATCATTGGATAGACAGAGACAAAACGGAAAATCAATATTCATTTTTCTGGTCTGACTTACCAGAACACTCAACTTACTACATAACTAGATACTGTTTCATAGGCATTTATCTGAATTCAACAACCACTGGAAATTTCAACAGGGCACAGACAGTTCTGAATTCCCAAAATGGCTTGGGATAATGGACATGTCAGCTAATTTACTGGCTATCACCAATAACTGCTTCTAAATTAAACTGTGGGGGGGAAAATGAAAAAAAAAAAAAAAAAATTAAACTGCTGACTGGCCAGCCCACAGCCTGTCACCACCACCTCCCCATTGCAAGCAAGTAGGACTGGATTGTGCTTTCCGTAATGTTGGCCACTGACTGGACATCGATGAATAACAAAAAACATTGGTGCACAGCCTGGCGCACTAACCACTAACCACCACTAGCCTGGGCAGCCAGGCAGGCGGTCTGCATTTTAGAACTGTTAGCAAAATGTGCAGGCTCCTTTGTGCTTTGCTTTATGAATCTGGCTTTGTCTCATTTATATTTTAACTCATGTAAAGATGCATCTCTTAAATCTTATAAGTATTGATCCATTTCAACAAAAAGGTAAATGTAAAATATAGACTTTATTATTTGCCAAAGATGATTTGTGAAATAATTTTTTTGCAGATGTTTAAAGTAATTTCATTGGCTTTCGCTACCTCCCATTTCTTTCCCCCTGTAATGTAGCTTAAACCATGGCAAACATTCCTTGGAAACTAAGAGAAAAAAGATATCAGGAAGGACATGGAATTTTGTGTGACACAATTTCACCTCTCAAGTGGGTCTAAAGAGCCGAAACTTTGTTATTAAAAAAAGATGATCATCTGATTTCCTCCCTTTTAAGTATGTAATCAGATGATTTTGTGGTGTTTTTTTTTTAAATATTGGTTTCTTTTATTTGATGTATTTAGTTTTTTGTTATCTTTCTCTTTTATGTTCAGTGTTTCAAATACAGTTTGTATTTAAAGATTTTTAAAGTACCAAAATTGTAACTAAGTACAGTGGATTGTTTTCTGGTATGATATTAAATATGAAATGTATAAAGTGTTGTCAATTTGATTATTGACACATATACTATGTTTACAAATAAACTGGTGATAAAAAAAAAAAAAGAATAACAAAAAACAACAACAAAAATTTAACCTGCTTACCAGTCCACATATAGCTTTAGTCAATTTTTTGAATTTTTTGCTTCTTAAGTCACTTGTGGAATCATCTAATAAAGAATACATGTCTGGATCTAGAAACCTTTAAAAGTGAGAAAGAGACTGATGAATAAAAGGAAGAAGAAATCCAATTTACAGACAGACAGAACCTCACATGTAAATAAAGCTTAGAAGATTCATCTCTGCAATTGAGATCTGATTGTAGTGGAGGCCATGAACTCACTTCTCAATTTCCTTCTTAGCTTTCTTACTCAGCAGGTCCATTTTCGTCATGATGTTAACTTGTGGAATTTCTAGAGAGATCATAGCGCTCAGGGCCGCCAAGATGCCAGAAATAAACTGAAGGAGGAAACAGGAAAGGGAAGATAAATCAACAGGTGCCAACAAAGTTCCCTGGTCTCTGCATGAAAGAGAGGCTTCTGTGCCTCACTGGAGCAGAACTGGCCTCAATCAAAGAAACACTGATCCTTAAGAAAGGACAGTCCACTAATCAGAGGGCTGACCCTTGGTTTCCGAAGGTGAGGAGAAAAAAGGTGTAGATTTAATCTGTGGTGGTCACAAATCTCAATTTAGAGCATATCTTTAACCTTCTTTCCCATAAAAAATTCCTTAAGAGCTATTAATGAGAAATAAAGTTTCAGACAGTTCATAAACTAGACAAACAGCCCTCAGGAAATTAAAAATGCACATACATAATATGCACCTGCCTCATTTTTCTCAGTAAGTAGTTCTCCATATAATATCATAATTTACCATCTAAAGTGAAAATACATTATTATAATAATTTTATAAGGGATACAAAGTAACTCTAGAGTATAGTTTGTGAAATGTCCGGAATCACACAATGATTAAAGGAGACTGTCATCTGCTTGCACCCATGACTGAAATATCAACAACAGATTTATCCTCAAACCTTAAAAGACTCCACCATAAACTGTGAATCGACCAGAAAAACTCCACAGACTCGGAACTCCCACTGTTCTAGCCGCTGGACCAGTTGTTTCATCACAGGCAGATGCGTATACAACTCGATCTGACCTACGTGAAGAAAATTGCAAGACTATTACAATCAGGAAATGTTAAAAAATACAAAAAAAATTTACCCATAAGATGGTTAAAAAAAACAAACAAACTGCCCTGCTGGAGTGGCACAGTGGTTGAGCATCGACCTATGAACCAGGAGGTCACGGTTCAATTCCCAGTCAGGGCACATGCCTGGGTTGAGGGCTCAATCCCTAGTAGGGGTGTGCAGGAGGCAGCCGATCAATGATTCTCTCTCATCATTGATGTTTCTCTCTCTTTCTCTCTCTCTTTTCCTCTCCCTTCCTCTCTGAAATCAATAAAAATATATTTTAAAAAATTAAAATTAAAAACAAACCAACAACAACAACAAAAAAAGGAAGTCAAGCCCTGGTAGAAATATATTCCATTTTAAGGAGTCTTATAGCCTCTTGAAGAAATCACAAAATCATGAGGTTCATCATACTTTCTAGTTTTTGCCCATCAAAAGCAAGCGCTACAATTTTGTTAACCAGTGTCACCCAATAAATTCAATAAAAGGAAAAATAATATCCCTCTCCCTTCCTCTCTGTAAAAAAAATCAATAAGAATATATTTTTTAAAAAAAAGGAAAAATAAAAAAGCGAGTGCTACAAAGGTATTGCAGTTTAGGAATATTCATCAAGCTGAACACTTATGACATCTGAACTTTTCTGTGGGTGTGTGTATGTTCAATTAAAAGCAGAGGGAAAAAGTGAGAGCCACCTATGATCAAAGCTCAGTTAAGCTCAAGTCTGAAATTCACAATTTGTCTTAACAAGTCATATGCGTTCCTCTCTCCCCTACCAGCCTCACTTCACAACATTTCCCTGTGTGCACTGTGTGCTTCAGCCACAACAGCCTTTTTGGTGCCTCAAACCCACCTCCTTCCTTCCTGCCCGTAGGCCTACACCATGCTGTGACTTTTGCATGGACCAGTCTCCCTCACCTTCGGGCTATGGCCCAGCCTACAGGCCACTGGATCAAAGCGTCCTCTAACCTCCCTGCTGTGTGATGGTCTATGCCAGCAGTCGCCAACCTTTCGGACCCCATGGACCACTGGTTGGTGGCCGCTGCTCTATGCTATTCCTGTCACAAAGGAATATTAAGTAACATCTGGGTGATTTTTGTTTATACTGTCTAGCACTGCCACTTGACTGTGAGCTCCACCAGGGCAGAGACCATGGCTGCCTGGTTCTCTATGGTATTCTCAGTGTACAAAGTTAAGCACTCAGTAAACTCAATGAATGAGTAGAGCCGATGAATAAGAGCTTTATACCTTACTGCAATCTGTATAATTCAGAGTGACAAATGCGCACTGCACTTTCTCCTACCGAGGACAGAACCAGCATGACTGTGAGGAAAATGACACATTCAAATGGCTCACCCACCTGGACAGTCAAAAAGGATGTAGTCATCCTCTACGTGGCCAAGACAGCTCTCTAGCCAGTCAAAATTGTTGGCGAAGTACTCCATGCAAAACACCAATCCTCCATTGGGACCGAACCGCAGAGAATCATCCTCCATCACGTCATCCACCTCGATCAGTTCCCGGATGTCTGAAAAGGATAGGCAGGCCCCGGAAGAGAAGCACATCCATTTGAAAACGGTCCTCCTCACAAGTGATAATTAACCATTTTATAAAAACTCACAAATATAAGATTGTTTCTGTACATGGTTATTCCCTATAGCAGTGTCTGTGGGAAGTAATTATTGAATAGCCAGACAATAGAATCCTATGCAGCCATAAAAAAGGAAAAGCTCTTCAAGTATTTGATTATGACCCAATCTCCTAGTTACACTGTTAAGTGAAAAGTGTAAGGTATAGAAGTCCATGTAAGAATCCATCGTTTGGCCTTAACCAGTTTGGCTCAGTGGATAGAGCGTTGGCCTGCAGACTGAAGGGTCCCAGGTTCGATTCTGGTCAAGGGCATGTACCTTGGTTGCGGGCATATCCCCAGTATGGGGCGTGTAGGAGGCAGCTGATCGATGTTTCTCTCTCATCGATGTTTCTAACTCTCTATCCCTCTCCTTTCCTCTCTGTAAAAAATCAATAAAATATAAAATAAAAAAAGAATCCATTGTTTGTGTTTAAAAAAAAAAAAAGACACAAAGACTCATGATATGTACATAATAATATGCATCTTTGATTTTATATGCATAGATTCTCTATGGATAAACACACCCCAGAAAGTGGCAATACTGGCTGCCTCTTACGAGAGCAGCCGACTGCTGGGACACAGAGCTGGGAGAGACATTTACTCTTTTGTACCTTTTGCATTTTGAACGATGGGAATATACACTAAGTATCCTATAACCAGTAAACAAAACAAACAAACCAAGAAAACCAATTACTGTTTCTTAACACAATGAGCCCAAGGAAGCTACTTAACCTTCCTATGCCTCATTTTCCGTATTTACAGATGGGGTACAAATCATATATCCTAGTGTAGAAGGATGAGGACTATATGAGATAACATAGCTAAATCACCTATAGCAGCAGCTCAAAGAATTCTGGTATATGCATGGTTCTCTTCTATTACTAATTTTTGGAAATCAGTATTTTTAACTATCTACGGTAGGTTTTTATTTTTGTGTTCAAACCTACAATCTCTGTTCCCAGAGAACTGTGCCTCACTCACAGCCCCATGCATGTGGCTAATATCTTCCCACGTACTTTCCCAGGAATAACATCTGATGCCAAGTTGGGACAACTGTAATAGCTGTACTGTTGGCCCCCGCTTCTACTCTTGACCCTCTAGAGTCCATCTGTCATCCGAGAGCCAGTTACCTTTAAAAACATAAACCAGATGCCAACCCTCTCCCCTGCTTAACACCCATAATGGCATTCCATCGCTAACAAGTGCTAGAGATTCAATACATGTGTCCTTCCCAAATTCATATGTTCAAAACCTAAAGCCCAAGGCGATGATTTTAGGAGGTAATTAGGGTCATGAGGGGTCTTATAAAAGAGGCCCTAAGGATCCCTCACCCCCTTATGTGAGGACACAGGGAGAAGTTGGCAGCCTACAGAATATAACTGGGTCTTCACCAGAACCTGACCGTGCGGGCATCCTGATCTTGGACTTCCAGCCTCCAGAAGTGTGAGAAATACATTTCTATTTTTTGTAAGTCTCCACCTATGGCATTTTGTTACAGCAGCCCAAACAGAATAAGAAAACAGTATAGTCCTGGCTGGTTTGGCTCAGTGGATAAAGCGTCGGCCTGCAGACTGAGGGATGCTGGGTTTGATTCTGGTCAAGGGCACGTGCCTCAGTTGCAGGCTTAATCCTGGCCCTGGTTGGGGTGCATGTGGGAGGCAACCAATCGATCTATCTCTCTCTCACGTTGATGTTTCACTCTCTTTGTCTATCCCCATCCCTTCCATTCTCTCTAAAAATCACTGGAAAAAATATCCCTGGATGAGGATTAACAAAACAAAACAAAACAGTGTTGAAACAAATTCTGTTGGATCCACCAGATTAATTAGTTAATAAAAATAAGTTAAAAAAACAAAAAACAAAACACAGGATAAAACCAAAACTTCTCATCTCCTACTAGCTCCTACCCACTTTCTTTCACTCATTATGCTCCAACTCATCAATATCTTTGATTTTTCTGGAATAAATCAAACCCTTTTCCATCTCTAAGGCTATGTATTGACCTTGATGTGCTCTCATTTTAGAAAGCCTTTCCCCAGCTTGATGAGCATATTGCCATCTTTAGATCTGGGCCCAAATATCCTCTCCTCCCGAGACACCATCCCTGACTACACTACCTAAAGCAGTGATGGCGAACCTTTTGAGCTCGGCGTGTCAGCATTCTGAAAAACCCTAACTTAACTCTGGTGCCGTGTCACATATAGAAATTTTTTGATATTTGCAACCATAGTAAAACAAAGACTTATATTTTTGATATTTATATTTAAATGCCATTTAATCAACCAAAAAAATGAGTTCACGTGTCACCTCTGACACGCATGTCTTAGGTTCGCCATCACTGACCTAAAGCAATCTCCTCTAGTTATTCCCTCTAATCAGCCTACTGGCAGTCTTTATCTCAATCTGTAACGTGTTGCTTATAGCTTATCTCCCTGACTAAAAGGTACACAAAAGTAGGAATAGTATGTCTTGTTCCACAGACACTTGAATGAATAAATTAAAGGAGTTAAAAAAAAAACCACAGCAGCACTGAGGGGGCTCACTCAGAGTATGATCAGCAGTAAACCTGATTCACCGTAGCAGCACTAAGCATGGAAAGTACAGAAGGGAAGGGTAGGGAGGAAGGCACCTACTTACTTGAATTTAGTACCTAAGAAACCACGAGAAACGATACTGTTGGACATAAATGGATGTCATTAAATGACATTCAGCCTCATGCTGCTCACCATTTAACCAGGGGACTGGACTATAATAATATTTCAGCTTCTGTGCCGAGCAGCCAGCACTCCCGGCCTCCTCACCCCCCTAATTTTCCTGAAGGAGGGGGAAGCTCTGCTCGGGACTCACCAGCCATTACGGGGTAGTTGAAGTGTTCTGCTGCAGGATCGAGGTTCACGACCTGGACAGACCGATTGAGGGCTTCACAGTGCTGGACCATGGTGGCGCAGTAAGTACTCTGTAATGTCACAGGGCTCAAGTGGTCAGAGCAACAGCAATGTAATGTTACCCCCTGCACCCCGACAAGGACGCTACGCCCTGGGCAGTGTCTGCTAGGGACAAAACTAGGCCTTCACCGATCCCTGGGAGCCAGACAGGGCCGGATTAGACAAAACTGGGTTCCAGCCCGGCTGGTGTGGCTCAGCGGTTAAACATCGACCTATGAGCCAGAAGGTCATGGTTTGATTCCTGGTTGGGGCACGTGGCCAGCTTGCAGGCTCCATCCCCAGTTGGGGGCGTGCAGGAGGCAGCCCATCAATGATTCTCTCTCATCACTGATGTTTCTGTCTCTCCCTCTCTGAAGTCAATAAAAATATATAAGTGAAAAAACTGGATTCCAGCCGCCACTTACTAGCTGTGATCCCGAGCAAAGAACCTTTCCGTGTCTCATTTCCCTTATCTGTACAGCCGGATTAATAGGGCTTATTTTAGAGGGTTGTTGTGGAAACAAAGGAGGTGTTCAGCGCAGTATCTGGGGCTTAAGTATAAAACTAAGTATTAGCAACTATCACTCCTCTCCTTTCAAAACAACAACGAACAGGGTACCGAAGCCCAGACTGCAGAAGGGAGCTGCCCAGGGTCTCAGGGTCCCCAGTACAAACACCCGCCGGTCGCCTCCTCTGGACCCGAACCTCCCTGCCTCCCATGAGCTCCTACTTTTCTCTCCTTCTTCCGCCAAATCCTCACCTTCCCGCTGCCTGCGGGGCCCATGACCAGCTGCGCATACCGAGGCATGTCAGCTCCCCGAGATCCCGGAGATCCCGGAGCCGCCCGCCGCGCAGCAGTCCCCAAGAGCGGCGGCCACACTCCCTTCAGCCTTCGCGTGACGCCCTGAGTTCCGGGAACGTGAGGTGCGAACCAATCAAAAGCCAAGTTCCGTTTACATGCCACACCTCCGAGTACGGAGCATCCCGCAGGCCAAATCCCGTGCGAAACGCGTCCTAAGAAAACCCTGGGAAGGGAGGGATGTTGTGTGCGCACGCGCTGAGGTTGTTGGTCCAAACCCTTGGTGGTGAGACTGGCGAAGCCTGGTTGCCTTGGTGATAACTGTTTACAGATAACGGCTAGTACTCGGCATTCCTGCGCGGGGTGCTTGGGTCCTTGGTGTGCGTACTGATGTTTGACACAGATGGTGACATTCGAGATTTGCAAATTTGCCGAGGGTCTGGAATACTGAGGTGGAAGGCACCTCCGGTGGTGGAGGGCATGTCTATTTCCTTTCCGTGACGCAACCGTTCCACAAAAAGATGCAAACGTGCAAACGCGTAGTCAACTGAAGAATTCCCGCTCCTCCCCAATTTAACTCCGGGATCGTGGATCTGCCCTCCCCGCTCTCCCGAAGCTATTCGGGCCGTGTCCGGAACGCCCCGGAGGGGGCTAGAATCCGGCATCCGCCTCTTCGCCCCCAATATCGCCCGACCTGACGCAAGCGTGCTGACCCGGGAGAGGAAGAGGGAAAGCTTTCCCCGCACACAGCTCGCGGTCCCTGCACCCGGGAGGAGATGCTCGGCCAGGGTCCGGTGTCCGCCTGGACGGACTGCAGCCCTTCCGCAGAGCCTCCGGCAGTGGCCAGGACCGAGGGTGGCGGAGGCGGGTGAGGCTGCGGGGCCCTGAGGGGTAAGGGAGGACGGGGACCGGCCCGGTCATGATCCCCCTGGTGGAGAGGGGTTGGGAGCTGGCTGCTCCAATCGACTGGCCCCCAATGCCCTGAAGAGAGAGGCGGGGAGAACCTTTGTTGTGGCCGGGATGGGAAACATGGAAGCCGACGCGCTGTTCAAAGGAAGGGTTTCTGAGGAGGGTTTGGGGCAATGACAACGCGGTGACTGCGACAGTCACCTGCGTGCATCTTTCTGCCCCGAGGGGGCGCTGGGGAACCGGCTGGAAAGGCGGCCTGGCCACCGGACTCTACGTAAACCCGGGTGGGGGAGAGGGGAGACTGCGGGGACAAGCGTCCTTGTTCAATCGAGGGCTCCCGAGTCAATAAATCAGTTCCCCGTGTGTGACATTAGCCACCTTTATGTCAAGTGGGGATTCATAATCGTCCATGAAAAGATGACTATGAATATTAGAAGTACTTGACGTTTTCTTCACACAGAAGTTCGTTTCTTCATAAACCTATTTTATTTTAGCAAGTTTTTACTCTTATTTCCTGATGCTGAAGTCACTGCTGAAGTCACTAACCTCCTCATCCCTTTCATCAGTTATTCCCTAAAACAGAGCGGCTGGCTGTTTGCCAAAGCAGCTCACAGCCGCGGCTTCTGCTGCAGCCATGGCCTTTTTATTTTTTTTTTAATATATGGTGGATTGAAGACTTCTTAAAGATGGGATGGGGCCCTGACCGGTTTGGCTCAGCGGATAGAGCGTCGGCCTGCGGACTCAGGGGTCCCAGGTTCGATTCCGGCCAAGGGCATGTACCTGGGTTGCGGGCATATCCCCAGTGGGGTGTGCAGGAGGCAGCTGATCGATGTTTCTAGCTCTCTGTCCCTCTCCCTTCCTCTCTGTGGGAAAATCAATAAAATATATTTTTTTTAAAAAAGATGAGATGGGGTCTTGTGTTTCTTTTCTGTTCCTCTCAGTGCTTAGTGAAGTGCTGGATCCTAGTATATCAGGAGATGAATGAACTCGTGTTCATTGAATAAATTGGAAGAAGGAAGGGTGTTTTGTCTCAATTTGAGAAAAAAAAAAACAAACCTATACAAAATTAGATACATTCCAAATCCAGGATTCTAGAACACCTTAATTACATACAATAAAAAACAAGATAGTCTTTTCCATAGCCAAGTTACTTTATTAAAAATAAAGAGAACAAGAAAATATTATGGTGCCGAAACCGGTTTGGCTCAGTGGATAGAGCGTCGGCCTGCAGACTGAAAGGTCCCGGGTTCGATTCTGGTCAAGGGCATGTACCTGGGTTGCTGGCACATCCCCGGTGGGGGTGTGCAGGAGGCAGCTGATCGATGTCTCTCTCATCGATGTTTCTAACTCTCTATCTCTCTCCCTTCCTCTTTGTAAAAAATCAATAAAATATATTTAAAAAAAAAAAAAAGAAAATATTATGGTTAGGACTAGAAGCCCAAACTACTTTATTAAACTCAATGTAGGAATTAGATTAGGAGGCTATAAAACTAGGCCAAACTTGGCTTAAAGTAAATCCTGTCTAATAATATGGTAAAGAAAATATCAGATAACTCACTTTAAATAAGTCTGGAGCCATTCAGATATAACCAGATGACAGAAGAAAATTTGCAAGACATTCTGTCTGATGGAAGCACGAAAAGTATAAAGCATATGCAATACTGTCCTTTTTTCATTTAAAATACCTTAATGTTTATAAAGCTGTCAGTTATTTGCTGTTACTACCTACTAATTACATCCTTTTTTTTTTTTTTAAACAGATCAGCTGGACATTCTTATTACCAGAATTCCAAAGGTACTGGTGAGTACAGCACATAAATCAGATAATACCTATAAATAACATGGTTCAGAGAAGTCAGTTTTGCTATAACTCTCACACAAAGGAGGTTTAAAAATAGATTTTATTAGCCTTCTTGGTGATCTTAGTCTTTAAGATTTTTGAGAGAACAATCAGCAGGTACCTTGTCTCCCATGAAGATATCTTACATCAAGCATTTTAAAAATAGTCTTTCAAAATAGCAATGAATTTGAAAACTGTGTTTATAACTGATGTTGGTTGAAGAGAGCACAGATTGAAGGAAAATTTTTAAACTGAACAAACTCAAAGAACAAAATATTTCTTAATGCTGCTGTTTTCCTCTCCCTTGGAGTGAAGGATAGAGCTGCTAGAGTTGAGAGGATAAGATGCCCTCCCAAAGGTGTCACACTAATTTTGGGGAGGGAGCAATTTCAATTCAATGATATATAAACCTGGATTCACTTTGCTCTTCCTTGGAAATTTTATAGTCCTAACAGTTACGTAGGAAAAACATACATACTTGCAAGTATATAGATATAAAAATGCACAGACATACATATAAATGTATATAAATAATGTGGTTTTCAAATGGAATTGCTGATTCATATGGCCATTCTATGTTTAATATTTTGAAGAACTGCCACACTGTGTCTATAGCAGCTGCACATTTTACATTCCCACCAGCAATGCACATGGTTCCAATTTATCCACATCCTAACTAACACTTATTTTTGTTTGGATTTTTTTTTTTATGATAGGCATCCTTATGGGTATCTCACTATGGTTTTGATTTTGACTTCCCTAATGATTAGTGATAGTCAGCATCTTTTCATGTACCAATTGACAATTTGTGTGTCTTCTTTGGAGACATCCAAAATCTATCCAAGTCCTTTGCCCATATGTCAGTTAGGTTGTTTGTTGTTGAGTTTAACTATTATTTTTGTAACTATTATTTTTAAATGTTTGATTTTCTGTAACAAAATGCTACCAAGCTTTTGAGCAATTAAATTTTAGACCAGGCTATGATATGCATCCTAGAAATATTTATTAGCAGGGACACAAAAGATACACTCTTAGAGAATTAGCCCATACCTACAACTTGAGAAAGGATTTTTTTTTTTAAATATGTTTTATTGATTTTCTACAGAGAGGAAAGGAGAGAGATAGAGAGTTAGAAACATCGATGACAGAGAAACATCGATCAGCTGCCTCCTGCACATCTCCCACTGGGGATGTGCTCGCAACCCAGGTACATGCCCTTGACCGGAATCGAACCTGGGACCTTTCAGTCCGCAGGCCGACGCTCTATCCACTGAGCCAAACCGGTTTCGGCAAGAAAGGATTTAAAATAATAAACTTGAGCCCTAGCTGGTTTGGCTCTGTGGATAGAGCATCAGCCTGCAGACCAAAGGGTCCCAGGTTTGATTTTGGTCAAGGGCACATGCCCGGGGTTGCAGGTTTGATCCCCAGTAGGGGGCATGCAGGAGGCAGCCAATCAATGACTCTCATCATTGATGTTTCTCTCTCTCTCTCCCTCTCCCTTCCTCTCTGAAATCAATAAAAACATATTAAAATAATAACAATAATATACTTGAAATGTTGAATTAGTATTTTATTATTACAGTTTCCAAATGATGATTTAAGGGTCATAATAACAATTTCCAGATGATTTTCTATTTGTTGGTAAACTAGTTAGTCTTTCAGTATGCCATATCTGGTTTGCCCAAATTCTTAAAACAATAACCAAATTTAAAGTTTAATATATAAAATTATAGTGGCCTTTGTTATCAATAACATTAAAACAAAACTGTGCTTATTTAATTCACTTTACTAAGTAAAAACTTTTAACTTAAAATCTGTTCTGCCAGCTTAATTTGTAATAGTCCAAAACTGGAAACAATCCAAGTGTCCATCAACAGGTTTCTCTCTCACAACCACGTTTCTCTTTCTCTCTCTCTTCCTCTGCCTAAAAGCAATTAAAAAATTTTTAACAGCCCATGCTACTTCTCCAGAATAATCACTGACACATGTAAATACATAGACCTTAATAATTAATTTGTTGAACTGATCTTTCTCATGAAATTCACATAATAATGTCCTTGCCTACAGATGGAATCAAAGATGGACACAAAATGAACTTACACATAGCCAAGCTACAAGAGTTATGGAAAACTCCTCAAATTCAAACAATTCACATCACTAAATCAATGACAGATGTGTCCTTTCTAAAGGTATGCTAACTACCTACCAATACTTTATTTAAATACCAATGATCTTTGTATTCAGAGCTGAACTTTTTATTGAAGACCAGAGGCCCGGCATGCACCGGTGAGGTCCCTCGGCCTAGCCTGCAGGGATTAGGCTGCAACTGGCTCTCCTACATCCCCCAAGGGGTCCCGGATTGCAAGAGGGCAGTTCTCGAGTGATGCACCCTGCAATCAGGCTCCCTCCTCTCTGGTTCTGGGTGCGTCACCCGAGAACCGCAGCTGTGAAGTCACCGCAGCTCAGCAGCTCCTGCAGTGAGTGTCTGCCCTGGGTGGTCAGTGTGCGTCATAGCCACCGGTCTGAGCGTCTGCCCCCTGGTGGTCATTGCATGTCATAGCTAGCGGTCAGACAGTTGAATGGTCGCTTAGGCTTTTATATATACTTAGAGAAGTGATTTTCAACCTTTTATATCTCATGACACACACAAACTAATTATTAAAATTCTGCAGCACACCCAAAATGTATTTTTTGCTGATCTGACAAAAAAAGGTATAGTTTTGATTCATTCACACCTGGCTGCTATTTTTGTGTTGGCTATTGTCACTTTTACAATTTGACAATCTAAGGGAAAAGAGGTCAGGCTCTGGCAGGGTAACTCAGTTGGTTAGAGCATTGTCCCGATATGCCAAGGTTACAGGTTTGACCCTGTTAGGGCACATACAAGAATCAACCAATGAATACATAAATAAGTGGAATGACAAATCTCTCTCTCTCTCTTTCTCTCTCTCTCTCTCTCATAAATAAACAAAAATTAAAAAAAAGAAAAGGGGCCAGTGCCCTCAACTAAATAATCAGATATTGCATGTTTTAAAAATTCTTTTGGCACACTGGTTGGAAATTGCTGACTTAGAGGGTAAGGTACTGCAGAAGACAAGGCACACCCAACATATTGTGTAGGAATATATATATATAATCTGTTGGGTCAACCATGAGTGAATACAAGAATTTTATAGACTAGAGGCCTGATGCACAAAATTCATGCACGGAGTGGGGGTGGGGGGTCCCTCAGCCCGGCCTGCACCCTCTCCAATCCAGGACCTCTCGGAGGATGTCTGACTGCCTCTCGCAATCCGGGACTGCTGGCTCCTAACTGCTCGCCTGCCTGCCTGCCTGATCGCCCCTAACTGCCTCTGCCTGCTTGATGACCCCTAACCACATCTGCCTGCCTGCCTGATCGTCCCTAACTGCTCCCCTGCTGGCCTGATCATCCCTAACCACCTCTGCCTCACCCCGCACCTGGGACCCAAGATTCCCTCCTCCAGCCGGTTGCAGGCACCCAGGACTCGGGCTTCCCTCCCTCTGGTCAGCCGCAGGCACCCAGGACCCAGACTGGCTTCGCTTGGGCCAGTCGCAGTCACAGGGGACCGCGGGGCAGGCAGCTTGTCCCTCTCCCAGGCCGCAGTCTGGCTGGTCCCCATTCCTCTCTCACGAGCTCATTTGTGCCTGGCTGGTCCCCATTCCTCTCTCACGAGCTCATTTGTGCCTGGCTGGTCCCCATTCCTCTCTCCCCAGTGTTGAGAGTCTGAGCCATTATGGCTTGACGGTGTGAGGGTGTGATGACCATTTGCATATTAGCTCTTTATTATTTAGGATTTCTTATCATAAGAGTTCTTTCAGGGCTTTATGACCTTCAGATTTGATGTACCTTTATGCAGAAAACTCAATGCCTCAAACACGAAGGCACTTGAGGAAAGTTCCATTCTAGAGATGGAAACCCACCTCATAAAGATTTTTCTCAAAGACTACAAAATTAGAAGCAAGCAAGTAAAGAAAATGGCAGTAAACCTTTAACACAGCTATTGTCCTGTATTACCCATTAAAGATCATAGCTGGCAGGGTAGCCTTTCCAGAGCAACAAAAATTAGGCTTACTAAAGATTAGTGCCAACTGGTGAAGTTTTCAGGTCAACCTTTTGAATTTCTTCTGGATTATTACCTATCCAGTTCAGTATTCCTGTGTGTGTGTGTGTGTGTGTGTGTGTGTGTGCACGCGCGCGCACATGTGCATATGTAGTGGTCTTGCATTTTAGGTGTTAACTTCTAAAATCAGCAAGTACAGTGAAAATATTAGTCAAAGTTACTTATATCAGAGCCCATCAGACTATCCCTCCATCTGTCCAACTCAGTTATCCTTATGGTTCTAGAAAGGCCTGTTTTTTTAGTTAAACTAAGTAGAGTAATTGGGTTGCTTTTAGATGCTACTTTATTTAGAAGTGAGATGCCCACACTCACTGAGAAGCACATGGGAATTAAGACTCACTGACTGGGGTGGTGAACACACAAAACAACAAACAGATGATTCGTTATAGAATTGTATACCTGAAACCTATATAATTTTATTAACCAATGTCACCCCAATAAATTCAATAAAAAATAAAAAAATGCACCACACACACACGCACACACATACACCCCAAAAAAGACTCACTGACATAACAGCGGATTCATATTTTGCTTACTCTTCTAGGGCAGTGGCCCTCAAACCTCATTGGGCATCTGAATCACTTGAGTGGAAATGGCAAGCAGAGTCACTTGTACTATTTAAATGGCCATTTCTTTCTCTCTCTCCTTGGCCAAATTAACATAGTTGAATTTGCTTAAGTAAAACGTACAGATGGTACACTCTGCTAAACGTTCATCCTTTCAGATAAAAGCCTATAAATCTTGTTCTGTCTTTTAGCATCCAGACCTCACCATAGGCCAGAAGCATTATCTGTGCAGCATTGCTAAGATCTGTAATGTGAACTATCTGAGGGTGTTAATGAAGAGGCAGTATATGCATATGATCCAGCACAACTCTCACAAGCCAGGCAGGTGCACCTGCAATTAGTTTCTTACTAGTTGTCACAAGAAATGAGAGGGTCCTCTAACTGAAGTGATTTATATGACAGGTGTCCTCACTCATCACAGGAGCCACCTCAGTTCTCGTCACTCCCAGAAGCAGCATTACCCCTGTACTACATGGCGACACCAACTGGAGAGAGGGGACTCAGTGCCTTCCAACATCGCAGCCGCATCTGCACCTGAAATGATCATACAGCATTCCCTTTGGCGACCCATGAGAAACAAAGGAAGGTCTGCTTCTTATTGTTTAAAAGGAGGAAAATGTACCCCAATTTTATTTGAAGGGTAGCTAAATGATATGAAAATTCGTGTTCCCTATTATGTTGACTTTGCTAAGTTCAGAAGCGGCTGGACAAAAAGCAAAAAAGGATGTTATCTTATGGCCTCTTTACTGAGCTGACTGGGATATGCCACATCTTTTAGAACTTATTTGGTGGAATTGTCAACATTTCTTGACCAGCTAGAGATATGGAAGACTGCCCTTTTCAGTGATTCCCACTCAAATTCAAAATAATGCAAACACTTCCAAAAGGAGAAGCATATGGTCGCTACTGCACAGGGGAATACTATAAACAAAAAAGGAGGGAAAATGAGATAAGAAGCCTAATTATTCAACCTGCAAAATAGTTAGCTTTGCATTTCAGGATTAATAAGTCACAGGAGAACTCAGGGGCTGAAAGGGTCTCTTTGGTGATGCTGGCAGCTTAATAGAGAATTTGTGTAGCCTTCCACAATCATTAGGCAGCTGTTCACTTTGCTGGTTGCGATTAAGATGCTTTTCTTTCTTATAGTTTAAAAACTGGATATGTGTCTAAAACAAGATGTAAGTCGCTGAAGATTTTTAGAAAACCAGGCAGACTGTTCATGCAATCAGGTAAATGTAGAATTTGAAAAATATGCATTTTTAAAGATCTTATGTATAAAAAATCATTAAACCCAATATAGATTAAGCCATTGAAAATTTAGAATGTGATTTGCTTGTATTGCTCGTAATAAAACTAAACATGAAATATACTTCTGCTTTCATTTAAAAGAACACACTGCTCAGAGTAGTAAGATTCAAGGTATTTCTAATTATAAATTAAGATATAATGTTACCCAGCTGGCATGGCTCAGTGGTTGAGTATCCACCTATGAACCAGGTCGTGGTTTGATTCCCGGTCGGGGCACATGCCCGGGTTTAGGGCTCAGTTCCCAGTGTGGGGCGTGCAGGAGGCAGCCAATCGATTCTCTCATCTTTGATGTTTCTATCTCTCTCTCCCTCTTCCTTCTTCTCTGAAATCAATAAAAAAATATATTTTTTAAAAGGTATAATATCAAGGTTAGAGACTTAACAGAATTTATCATATCAGAACCCAAATTCACAAAAACATGACTTTTTCCAAGCCATAGCACTTGTTTTATGAGGTAGTGCCATTTTTGGAAGGATAACATAGTTTGTATAGCATCAAATAGTTTACAGAAGGCTATTATCACCAATACCATTTTAATAGGACTCAACAAATCAGTGGAAGCAAGCCAAGCAGGTGACAGAGCAACTCAGACAAATCTAGACTTGGGAAGGATCGGCATAAAGGATCCTTCTACAATTACGGAATAGCATAAAATGAAAAAGACAAAAGAGGAAGAAAGACCAAATGCTCAGAAGTATTCCTCAGAATTGATAAAATGGAAAGGATTAAGTGGAAGTTACGTCATTTCCTATTTAATACCACAGTGTGACAGTGCCACTCAGCTCTGCTGTAAATACCACACTATGCCTATCCAAGAATTGAGGGAAACCGTAGGGATAAAGGTAAGCCTGGTTCCAAAAAGAACAGCTGGAGAAAACCCCAGGCAGGGGAAAGGTTCCTGTGGTCCCCAAGAGAAGAGAGATAAGAAGGAACTTAAAATGGAGAATGCTGAAACTGTAATTTCTTTCCTACCAATAGATTTTAAAAAACAAAGGGCGCTGGCTGGAGGTAGACTAAGGCAGGGGAAGAATGGGAACATCTGTAATAGTGTTAACAAAAAAAATGAAGTTACAAAGCAAAGGAAAAATAGAACTTAGTAACAGAATTTGCTGTACAATAACTTGGCTAGAATACAGCACTGGGTATCTTTTATTTTTTAAGATTTTAAAATAATAAATTTTTATTGAATTGAAAGGAAGGGAGAGGAAGAGAAAGATAGAAACATCAATGATGAGAATCATTGATTGGCTACCTCCTGCAAGCTCCACACTACGGATTGAGCACACAACCCGGGCATATACCCTGACCAGAATCCAACTGTGACCTTCTGGCCGAGCAGTATTGAGTATCTTATTTTTAAAAGTAAGAGATTTGGGGGAAAGGGGAGTTCAGTTTTGAAAATGTAAGCAATCTGTTTTTGCTAAAGGTTTATTAATAACGTAGGTCATTTTGAAGGTTGTTCTTATATACAAATCTCAATTTTTAGGATGAAATACAATTTTGTTTCCAAAACAGACATTATAAACTCTTTTTCTTTTGTCTTCAGTTTCCACAAATGATTTTGAATCATACACCAATGAAGAAATAAAGGAAGATTTTCTAAGTAAGTGTATGCAATCAATGTCAATTGAAGAACAGGGAGAACATCTGATGTTAACTTGACAATCTTGTCTTATGTATTGATAATGTGCCAAAGGTAGGGGTAGGGGTTGTGAATTGATACTGTTATTCACCATTAAGTCATTAAGTCATTTTGGTTTGTTCAGAAATGTTTAAACCATGTAATTGGTTTGATGTAGTTCCATGTTCCAATGACATTTGTGTAATAAAGTCCCTGTGTAAATATATGCTTTTATTTCTAGCTAGATACAATTAAAATTTTTGTCACTTAAAAATTGAATTATTTTTTCTTTAAATCTGACAACTACATTGTATAATTCTCTCTGTGTTTACAATAAGTCCTAAAACAGCAACATTAAAATATCTGACAAATATTTTCTTGATTTGGCTGAGGAAAAGTCTTGAAATATCCTAATATGGCATAGCATTTAATAGAGATAACACCCTGGATTGCAAAGATGATGCTTAATAAATATTTGCTGCTTGAATACAACTTAAAAATGGAAATGTCAGTTTGCCCTATTTTATGAAAATTGCTACAAAAACACTTGGCCTCTCAAACTAGATTAAGTTGGGGGTGGTGGTACTAATGAGAGGATTCTTTACATTATATATTCATTCTAGGTTGCTTCCCTTCTAAGCATTAGTGTTAAAAATTTTTTTGTTAAAACTTGAAAAATAGGGCAATTTAAAGCATCAGTTTGAAGGATCTCTCCTGATATAATATGTCCATATGGCATATTATTTAGAAAATGAAATCAGAGTCCAACATTATGACCCAGAATATTCTAAGAAATGAGAGAGTTCTAAAGTTATTTCATCACTTTAATGCTTGTCTACAGTTTCATTTGGTCTCTCATTTTTATGGTTTTTAAAAATTAAAACAGATTATCAAGAAAGTATAAATGAAAGGTAACTTTATTACTGGAGAAGAGAAAAATGTATACAAGAAAGTCCAGATTCTTTTCCCTCATGCACTACTTTTATAATAAAGTTCTAAATATCAACTCTGAAGGTATTTACAATGATAAGTTTTTCTTAACATGTAACCATTTACTGTGTGGGGGACATTTTTTCATAGAAATCATATACTTAAACTAAATAAATTCTTATAGTTTACAAGAAGCTTAGACATTGTATTAACAGAAGACGATACATTTTACTGCAAAATATTATAAAAGTTGATACAATTTTGTGGCTCTTAATTGTTTCATTACTTGATTTGAACAGGGGAATTAATAAGAAACAACAACAACAGAAAAAATCAAGACAGGCCTGGCTTTATGATTTTTTGTATTCGATTCGTTCTACTTTCACATCATCTCCAATTAGCTGATACACATAAGTGACAACTGTAGAAGCCTGGATATCCATCAACACAAATGAAGGAATAATGTTTCTGGAAGGAGATATAAGTAATGTCAGTGTTTTGTACTAAAAAACCACAGCACTATAAATTTCAATTTAATATGACAATTTGGATTCAAGGAGAAATCTGGTTGTTACATATTAAAAAGAATAATCACCAAAAGAAGATGGCCAGAAAGGCTATATTTAAATGGTTGCATTTCTCTTTTATGAAATGTCACACATGCAATTATTAAATTAATAAAAACCCCAAATTCCCAAATTACATACTACTCACGTTTCCAAGGCATTATATGCTCCAGTGGCAGAACCTGGGTTAATGTAGAATTTATTTTCATGCTCAAATGCTTCAAATTTGTGTGTGTGTCCTGAGATAAGAATGTCCACATCAAACTGCCTCTGCAACAGAGCTAAGCTGGCCATATCTCCCCATGGAATAACTTGATGTCCATGGATCAAACCAATTTTGAACTGCCCAACAGTCACAACTTTCTGTTCTGGATAATTCAGATTCTAAAATAAGAAATAAACATACTCATGTTTAAAAAACAACCTGCTTTTAAATATTCAGTCTCATATGGGTGTTTTGCTCCACAACCAACACTTTTATTAAATATGATTTCTTCTTAGTCTCTAAGGCTGCAACTATGCACATAACTGAAATTTCTCATGCAATACCTTGTGTTTATTTTTATAGAATATAGATTCTTTTGGGCATGCTGTAAAAAATGATTATCCCATCAAATTTCTGGGTTTCCTCTCCCTAAGAATCCTAGGCATATGGCCTGTACCCCAGGCTTTAAGTTATATAGATGATGACTTAAAATAATTTAAAATACATAGTACTTAGTATGAAACAGGCACTATTCTAAAGGCTTTATAAATATCAACCTACCTAATGCTTACAAACAATCCTAAACCTGGTGGCCATGGCTCAGTGGTTGAGCATCGACCTATGAACCAGGAGATCACGGTTCCATTCCTGGTGGGGGCATAGGCCCAGGTTGAGGGCTAAATCCCCAGTGTGGGGCATGCAAGAAGCTAGCTATCTATCTCTCCTCCTCCCTTCCTCTCTGAAATCAATAAAAATATACTTAAGGAAAAATAATCCTAAGAGGCAGATTCTATTCTGACCCCCATTTTATGGATGAAAAAAACGGAGGCATGGAGAGGTTAAAATAACCTGCCCTGCCAGAACCGGTTTGGCTCAGTGGATAGAGCGTCGGCCTGCGGACTCAAGGGTCCCAGGTTCGATTCCGGTCAAGGGCATGTACCTTGCTTGCGGGCACATCCCCAGTGGGGGGCGTACAGGAGGCGACTGATCGATGTTTCTCTCTCATCGATGTTTCTAACCCTCTATCCCTCTCCCTTCCTCTCTGTAGAAAATCAATAAAACATTAAAAAAAAATAATAATAACCTGCCCAAAGTCACACATTAATAAGTGGTTGAGCTACCAGGGTTTGGTAGCATGGCTTCAGGGATTGTGACTTGAGCAAATTTGTAGCAAAAATTTTGAATTCTTGCTACTGAAACTGTTATTTTTTGTTAATCCTCACCCGAGGCTATTTTCCCATTGATCTTTTAGAGAGAGTGGAAGAGAAAGGGAAAGACAGAAACATCGGTGTGAGAGAAATACATCGATTGGTTGCCTCCTGCACGCCCCCTGACCAGGGCTGGAGCTAGGGAAGAGCCTGCAACCAAGGTACATGCCCTTGACCTGAATGAAACCCGGGACCCTTTGGTCCATGGTCAACGCTCTACTGAGCCAAACCGGCTAGGGCTAAAACTATTTTTAGTATAACACAAACAGAACCACTAATGTTTTTAACAAAGCAGACCTATATTCTAATTATTGACAAGAAGTTTGCCTCTTCTCTTCTCATTCCTGTCTTTCACCTCTGTGCAACCTCTAGTTTAGCCAAACTTTTAAAAAACCACTAAAAAACAACAACACTATGGTCATTCAGTTTGATATAAAGAGCCCCACTAAAAAGCAACAATAAAGTTAAATAATTTATGAAACAGTTTATATTCCCAGAAATAAAAAATAAAATTTTCAGACTCAGATTTTTAATTTAAAATCATACAATGTTAGGACTGGCAGGGGTTTTAAAAATCATCTATTCCAATCTATTTACACAGAAGGAAACTAAGACCAGAAAGAGGATGTAATGTGCCTAAAATTTCATTGTTAATTAATGGGTGAAGTTGGAACCCCAGAATTTCTAATGTTTTTTTTTTCTTTTTTAAAGTCAGGTGTACTGAGGTATAATTTACATACAGTAAAATTACCCTTCTTAGTATATAATTCAAGGTGTTTTGACAAATGCATATAGTCATGTAAGCACCACCACAATCAAGATATAAAACAATTCTATGACCTCCTCAAAACTTCCTCCTGCCAGTACTTTATAGTTAACCCTGGTGACAGAGAGCCATGGTAGGCTCTTCAACAGATCAGTGATGTGATCTTCACTTAAAAAGGATCACTCTGCTACTTGGAGAACAAACTGTGGAGGGAGGGAGGGTAGAATGAGGAAGTTGGAACATAGGAAAGTGATATGGTCCTTGGAACACGGTAGTAGAGGTGATGGTGGTGGTAAGAAGTCCATAACAAAAACTTTATAAACTAAATGCTAATACTACAAAAAATAGTGACAAAACTACTTTTACTCTGTATCAATTTAGTTAGAACAAGTACTTAATATGTTTACTGAGCAATCTAAAATTCAGTGATTTTCCAACAGGAAGGAGGGGTATGTGTAGTAATTTTATATTTTGGGGGGAAAAGAGACCTTAATAGTTGAGAAACTAGTCTAAAGGATAAAGCTTTATACGTGAAAATCAAGAAAAGGAAATATTGTAAAAGAAAGGGAAATACATCACCTCATCGAAGTCTCCTCTCACAATATGAACATCACCGGCCAGAGTCTTGAGATAGTCATAACTCTCTTTGGTGCAAAGGTTTCCAGTGCAGAGAATGTGCTGAATCTTTCCTGGTACGAGCAGCTTTTTGAACTTAGCTGGCAAACTGTTGCACCGGTGTGGGATGTGCAGGTCTCCTAATACCAACACCAACTTTAAAGTGTCAAGGTGAGACAAGGTGTAATGTTAAACATTATGTCAAAACAAGATACTCTCTTCCAATAACCCCCTTTTAAATTAAACTAATCAGAGATTCCAGAACACAAAGGAGCAGAAGTTATTCAAACATTTCCTTATCATAACCATTTAAACAAACACACATATCACACATGATAATGTACTCTGTTCTTAAAATATCATGAATTCCAGGAACATTAATAAAGAGAATTGTTAAAAATGAAATGATAGAACCCTGGCCAGGTGGCTCATTTAGTTGGAGTGTCATTCAGTACACCAAAAGGTTGTAGGTTTGATTCCCAGTCAGGACACATACCTAGGTTGCCAGTTTGATCCCAGGTTGGAGGCAACCGATCAATGTCTCTCTCACATGGATGTTTCTCTCTCACATTGATGTTTTTCCCTCCTTCCCTCCCTCTCTCCTTTACTTTCTCCAAACATATCCCAGGGTGAGGATTAAAAAAAAAAAGTAATGATAAAAAAATTAATTCTATAATTTATGTTTACTAGCCTGACAACTATTTGGAGGAATAATAGCCAAAATTTACAATATTTGCTACTTAAAACTATTAGCTACACATTACAGAGGAATAAAAACAGCCTATGTTTTACAAAGTTTCAATAGGACAAATGTGTACTTTTCAATACAAAAGTACTTAGGGATAATAATAATCTTTATCTTCTCTTTCATTAGAAATCCTCACTGTCATATATTCATTGTCTAGATTAAATTGCCTATGTGTCCTTAGTTTAGTTTCCAAACTTAAAATAACATTTTCACAATCTTTCATGTGCATTAGAGCATTAAAAAAAGAGTCAGTTAAATAAGTGATGAATTTAGTAGGAAGTGGTTTCGAGTTGCAACAAAAAATTTACACTTTAATATAAAAAAGAAAAATCTCAATCCTGTAATATGTTAATGATTTTACATGTAAATATTATTTAACTAAGTCACTTAACAGAAGAATATATTAAAAAAGGTCATTCTATCCTATATAATAAAGGCCTAATATGCTCAGTGTCCAGCGTTCATTCTTCCATTCAACCAGTCGCTATCACGTGCACTGACCACCAGGAGACAGCCGCTCCGACTGGTAGGTTAGCTTGCTGCTGGGGTCCGGCCCTTCAGGACTGGGCAAGCAGACCTGATATGCCCTGGAGCCCTCTCGTGGTCCCTCCCCGGGCCCCGATCATGCACTGGTGGGGTCCCTTGGCCTGGCCTGCGCCCTCTTACAATCCGGGACCCCTGGGGGATGTCAGAGAGCCGGTTTCCGCCCGGTTTCCGCCCAGTCCCCGCAGGCCAGGCCCAGGAACCCCACCGATGCCTCTAGTTTAAAAATATCTTCCCTCCAAAGGACAATAATTTCATGTTGATTAGTATAAGCACCTTCATTCTACGACAACATGTTTTCCGACACAGACGTCCCATCCATAAATGTACATGCCCTTTAACTGCTTTTTAAAAAGGTATGACTATTTCTTATTATCAAAGAAAACATTAAATATCTAAAATAAGATAAAACAAAAGTTTTGTCACCACTGACTTTGTAAATTGAAATTAATCAAAAACAAAATGTGCAAAATTAAAATTATTAAAACAAGCTTGATTCATCTTGCAACAAATATCAAAATGATTACAAAGGAAAGGAACTATTCAGGATGTAGAGTAACTGCAGTCAAATTAGAGCATTTTAAAAGAAGTTGTTAAATAAGTTTCTTTATAAAGACTAGATTCAGCTGGTATTTGCTCAAGGACTTATATTGTTTCAATCCAGATGGGTAAAACATCTGTAAAACTAAAACCACCATGAAGTTTTGACCTTCATTGGTAATGAATACAAAAGTACCTAGAGCTATAACAATCTTCATCGTTAGAGGGAGATCCCTTCAAATATGTATTGAGGTGCATAGTTAATGTGGGAAGCTGGCATTTGAAAAAAAGGTAAAGATATCCTTATTTAAAAAAAAAGAATAATCTCAAACTCATAAAAGGGTATATGTCTGTAACAGGTTGAAAATGTTTGGGACTGCCCTAGCTGGTTTGGCTCAGTGGATAGAGCAACGGCCTGGTGACTGAAGGGTCCCGGGTTTGATTCCAGTCCCAGTCAAGGGCACTTGCTCGGGTTGTGGGCTCGATCCCCAGTTGGGGGCGAGCGAGAGACAGCCAATCAATGATTCCCTCCCATCACTGATGTTACTATCTCTTTCTCCCTCTCCCTTCCTCTCTGAGACCAATAAAAATATATATTTTAAAAATATATACATATAATTTTAAAAAAATGTTTGGGACTAATAGTGAATGAGTTGCTCCATCTGAATGAACTAAAAAGAACATTAGTAAGAAATGATACTTTATAATGATTGATAACCTAAATTCTATAATGTACTGTGGATTATGCCCGTGTGCCCAGATATCAGCATTCTAAAGTTATAACTGTATGAATGACCACACAGAAATTATTTAAAATTAGTAAGGGTCCTAACTAGGACTCTGGTTTCCTGCAAGTGACAAAGTTATAAGGGAAATAGTGTCACATAACAAATATCAGACTTTGAGGAATGTCCTTGCCCAAATCCCACACTTTGACAGTTCAGGTTAGACATAGATTATAGTCTTTTAAGACAGCAAAAGATCCTGGAAATGGCAGTCTTGTTAAATTCAAATAAAGAACCAACCCAATCAAAGCATAGGAATTTGGCTATTTCCTATTTGATAGCCTATAAGAGGGTGAAAATCCCAGTAATCAGACACCCAACCACCATTATTAGGAGGAGCTAAGAGAAGAAACTTACTCTGTGCCCAGCCTTAGTGGAATGAAGAAGTTGATTGCAGACAGGGGGAATGAAAAAAAAGGGTGAAACATGACCAATGTTAAAAGAAAGCAACAAAAAGAAACAAACCCAAAAAAACTCATATCAAATGAATATGCAAACAATTGTTAATGATTTCTGAGTGTTATGAAAGAAAATGTTAAAAATCAGCTTTGCTCAAAATACCAAAAGAACCATTTGCTATATTTTAAACGTGACACATACGCGCATGCATACATACTTCTAAAATCTTTTGCCTTGTCAATTTTTTTCCTAATCTTATTCTCCACATGACTCTCATACCCTTTCATTTCCTGTTTACTTAGCATTTTACAAGACAATTTGGAAAATTAATCAGTCGTAACTTTAATGAAAGCTAACCTTTTCTACATTCTTATGGCCTAATTATTCCTCAAGTATATTGATCTTAATTATGTTAAAATTCTAGTTGTAAAATTATGCTGCAGTTTGGGTCATTATTTTGTATAGCTGATCTAATATAGCACTACAAATACATTATCAAGTGATGAAGTCACCAACTACCGATGATAAAAACAAACACATTCCTCTCCACATAAAAATGGACCTTCCCCACACCTGAATTTGCTGCCTGTGGACTCTTGGATACTACCGCGTGTTGAATGTTTCTAGTCCCCTTTGCAAAATAAAAGATGGGCTAATGCTACATTTCGCCCAGTTCTTTCCATTTGACATGAAAAATGATGTGCTGGTGCAACTACCCTAAAAAAAGTGTTAACCTCTCAACAAAAACTGATACATGTCAAGAAATTTCATCTTCATAAAGTGAAAGAAAAACCGGGGGGAAAAAAAAAAGAAATTTCGTCTTCTCCCAAGGATCAATGTCTCAAAATCACTGTAAAATGTGCTCTAAGCTGGAGTTTGGTTTAGAAGCAAAAATCAAAAGTAAGATGAAAGCTTTTCACATTTATAAGGAAGTATATACCATAAATCTTTGCCATGTCCATACGCCACCTCAAAAGCTATGTTTGCCACAGAATCGTGATAAATCTTAAAAATGCAATGGATACCCATCAGAAAGGAAAGTTCCTTTACAGTTAAATCTCATCAACACCAACACCAAGGTCATCAGAGCTCCTTCTCAAACTGTTCTGCCCCAGCAGTTCCAGTTCTAGGGCGTCAAGAGCACCCCAGGAAACGGATCACAGCCATGAGCCCCACCAGCAGCAGGACGGTCTCAGGGGCAGCAACCTGCCGGGGGTGAGAGGGTGACGGGCCGGCCTGGTGGCAGGTTGGGGCGACCTGACGAAAGACTAAAGCAAAGCTCCCCAAACTGCCCCCTTAGCACCAAACACTGGCCCTTTACCCAGAAAGACGTAGAGTCTCCACATTCTCCAAAAAATGTCAAGGAGTTCCCAGGTCATTAAGGAATCCTACTCTAAAAGGTCGCAGCATCCTAAATACACAAGGAGTTTCGGCAATTCCAAGAGCCAAAACTGCAGTCCTCTGAGAGCGCGCTACCACGGCGCAATGGCAGCTGCACGCTGTTTCAGGGCGAAAGGGATCGTTTGCATCCCCTTTCCCCACATGGCAAACCAAGCCGGGTAAGGGATTCTGCTCGCTACTTCCCGTTTGCTTCTGAGAAGCCAGCTTTCGCCAACTGGGGGGATCGGGTGGGGGGTGGGCGGATAACTTGTACACCCCAACCAGCGGGGAAGAGATAGGGGAACGTCTGGAGACGGAGGGGGACCGTGCCCCTTCCTCGGGAACGGCCGAAGCACAGGCCCAAAGCCCTTTCCCCGCTCGGGCGTGTGGGTCTCGCGACAGGACTCGCAGATGAGAGGGGCCTCCTTCCCCCTCGGACGTCCTCCGGCCCCTGGGGCGGGGGTACAAGGCCGGAGTCGGCTTCACCCAGCAGTGGCCGCTCCCTTACCTCTCTGGCCCTCCCCCCCGGGCCTTCCCAGGCCCGGCCTGAACCGCGCCCACCCAGGCCTCCGGGATCGCCTCGACCCTCGCCCAGAGACTCCCAGCCGCTCCCTACGACGCAGCACCCCGGCCGAGAGCCAGGCCTCGGTCGCCGCAGTTGCCATCCTCACCATCCTGTCACTGGGCTCCGCTCAGTCACCACAACCGCCGCCGCCCTCTTCCTCAGACTCCTCGGAGGCCCGCCCACTTCGCTCACAACCAATGAAAACAGAGGTCCACAGGAGACCGCGGTACGGTGGCCCGCCTAGGCTCTTTCCCGCCGTAACGCGAAGCTACTTCCGGGGATGGAGGGGAAGTGGAAGGGAGGGAGGGAGATCTCGAAGCTTCTGAAGGCGCGGCCAACATCCGGGAACCTGGGGCGTCGAGTGGTGGCGCTCTTGCGACTCGGCTTGTTAGGGTCCTCAGCCATGCTGAAGTGCGGGATGAGCGGCAGCCAGGTGAAAGGTGGAGCGGCCTTTCTTCCCTTCCTACGGAGAAAGAGGGAAAGCCTGAGGGTTCCGGCGGCGTTCCGCCATCATCTTATTCTTCACCCTTTGCTTTTATGCCTAAGGGCTGAGGACACAAAGTCTGGCCACAACCAGCCCCCGGCCCCCATGGCCCTGTTCGTTTCCGAGGGGAAGATGAAGGCCCATGTGCTTTGATTTCTGCTTAATATTTATTTTCATAGGTGTCTACGAAATGAAGCGGCACCATCGGGGCAGAGATGGGGAGTGTGGGCCTCAAAATCGGGATGAACTGTGGGGCAGAGTTGAGGATAAAAAATAATGCTTGGACATGGGAAAAACAAACCAGTTCTTTATTTTAGAGCCTACCATTTTTATTTATTTTTTAAATTTCATTTTTATTGTATTTTATTGTTGACAGTACTACAGATGTCTCCCATTCTCTCCTCCCCCCCCCCCCCCCTTTACCCCCTCCGCTCAGCCCCAACCCTACTATTTTTTTGATTTATGACCTGGGACAAGCTACAGAATCACCTTAGGGCTCAGTTTCTCGTCATCAGTAAGATGACAAATAGCATGTTTGTTTTAGCGATGAAAGGAAATGCATGTAAAGAGCTCAATAAATGGGAATGTACAGGGACAATTATAAACTGGAGGCCTGATGCTCCAGATTCATGACCAGGAAGGGTCCCTAGGCCTGGCCTGTGATCAGGGCCAATGGGGCCTCCCGCCCCCTGGTGGTCAGCACACGTCATAGCCAGCCGTTGAACTCCCAGGGGGTCAAACTCCCGAGGGGACAATTTGCATATTAGCCTTTGATTATATAGGATGGTACTTTAAACAGGTAAATTACTCCAGAAAATCTGTATTTGGGAAAGCAATGGTTTCCCTCAAACTGTAACCTGAAAAATGATCGTGGAAAGGCATCTTGCAATGCAGCTGGCTTCCCTGTGTTGAGGACTTCTGTGGAACAGTATGGAACAGGAAGTTCTCAATTCTTAATGAGCAATTATTTACATGATTAATTATGTTGGACTGTAAACACTGTGAGGGCAGGAACTATTCCTGTCTTGTTCATCCCTATACCCCGACTGCCCTGGGGTTGTGCTTGGAACATTGTAGGTGCTCAATAAATACTCATTGGCTGAGTGAAAGGTCTGCATTAGGCAGCTCCGGGGGAAAAAGTGAATGTGAAGTGGGGAAAAGGGGCAAATGCATCTATCTTTCTCAGTTTGAGGTCCACACTCCCAGCTCACATACTTATGATTAAGCCTTATAATCTAATTTTATGTTCTGGAATTGTTTTCCCTTTTGTGTACTTTTCCATACATTGATATGGCCATCTATGTTTATTTTGCAGCATTTCATTCCATATCTGTTTGCCACATTTTTTTACTTATTAATAACTCATGAGGACATTGCAAGCGTCATGCCAGGTCAGACCAGTTTTCGTTCAGCCCTATTTTTTTAAAATATATTTTTATTGATTTCAGAGAGGAAGGAAGAGGGAGAGAGAGACATCAATGATGAGAACCATTGATTGGCTGCCTCCTGCACGCCCCCCACTGGGGGGGGGATCGAGTCCGAAACCTAGGCATATGCCCTTGATTGGAATCAAACCTGGGACCCTTCAGTCTGTAGGCCGAGGCTCTATCCACCGAGCCAAACTGGCTAGGGATAGCCTCTCTTTCTGAAAGGACATCTAAGTATGTTTGGTGGGAAGATTTGGCATCTTTCATGCAACCCTCAAACATCAGAGATGCATCTTGAGAGCCTCTAATTTATCTCATGACTTGCTTTGACTTTGCTACCAGTCAAGGTATTAAAAACCTTCAAACCATCCTCTCCATTCTTTGTTTTTACACTTTTCCCAGAGTGGGGTAGTGGAAGATACAAGTTTTAAAATACATTAGTATGGGAGGAAATTGGCTTGCCACAATAGTTCATGCAACACTGCAAACATGCAGAAAGGAAGAATTTTGTTGCATGTTATTTCATATACTCATTCTTTGAATTTATTGAGCTCTTACTATTAACTTGGCATTTTGCCAATAGTATTATACTGTATTTGTTTTTAAAAAAATTATTGTTGAAAGTATTACAGAGGTTCCCTTCCCCCCCACCATTGACCTTCTCTACCCTGCTCCCACACCCCCAATGTATTTCTTACAGCAATTTGTAGTATTAGTCTATAAACACTGTTCTTTATGAATTTAAGTCCCATGAATGCTGAAGTAGACCTATGATTTGTTTTTGTTTGAGAGGAAGAATATAAGCAGCACCTTTCTTTTTCTCTGTAGTCTTTGGGAAAGCAATCCAAGCTCTATCAAAAATTAGTGACGAGCTGTGGCTAGACCCATCTGAAAAAGGTGTAAGTAAGAAAGTTAACTCATAGACCATTCATTTATTAAGACAAAAGAAGTTTAAGATTCCAGTACAGATTGTATGTTAACTAGGAAATCCAGAAATTATAATTATCCTTTTCACTGTTCATATTTATTGTACATATCTAAATATATTTAGAACAGCGATTTTCAACCATTTTCATCTCATGGCACACATAAACTACTAAAATTTTTTGGCACACCAAAAAATACATTTTTTGCTAATCTAACAAAAAATAGGTATAATTTTGATTCATTCACACTGGATGGCTATTGTGTTGGCTGTTATCATTGTTTTAAATTTGACAATCTAAGGAAAAAGAGGTCAGTGCCCCTGAATAGTCATGTATTACATGTTTTAAAAATTCTTGCAGCACACCCATTGAAAAGCATTGATTTTGAGCATAGAAAATTTTTAAATCATGCAGATAAACACAATTAATTTAAATCAAAAGTCACAAACTGGTGGTCAAGGGGCTAGATATGGCTTGTACAAGTGTTTTATGGGGATTGCACTGTGTTTTTTAAAAATTGAAATTATTTTTAACAGTTAAAAATTGGGAGAGTCCACATAAAAATCTGAATTTCCTGTTTCTCTTGAAAACTCAAGAAGATCTGACAGTTTGGGGCCTGTATTCCCAAGTGGAAATAGTTGGCTGAGACTAACAGTTTCTCCCCTTAGAAAAGGCAAGAGATCGCCATTTTGCTGTGAACTCTTTTCACTCCCTTTTATATTGCCTTCTGCCACTTTGCACATTAAAGTTAAGGCCCCTATAGGCATTTGTAATTTTACAATTTCAACATGCAAAATTTTAGATTTAATACCTATATATATTCAATATAGATATGTATACATATGTGTATGCATATGCAAATTTAATATACAGTGTATAAATGCCGTCCATATAATATAATTTATAGCCATATAATGCAGTTAACCTTATTTGAACACATTTAATTGCTATACTAAACAAAATAGAATTTTTTTAATTAATCATTTAAAGAACATTTTTTTTTCCTTAATAGCTTTTTTTTTTTCCCAGCTTGCTTTAAGGTCTGTGAATTCTTGTCGCTCAGCATACGGATGTGTCCTCTTCTCTCCTGTGTTTTTCCAACATTATCAATGGTCAGCCTCAGTAGATATGAATAATGGCACAAAATCAAATTTAAATTGCAAATTGGGAATTAAGGTAAATATAAGTGGCCCTGGTTGTCTCTTATATTGTGGAAATATTCGGTATATCAGACAGAACATCTATCCTGTACTTAATACTTGGTTTAAATGGCAGGTAGGACAAATCTATTCATTTATGAATATGCATACTCTTGTTTGTTTTTAAACTAATTAAACAATCATATTGAGTATATGCTGTTCCATAATATATTTGTATTACAGTCAATTCTGCCCATCTTTAGATGTCTGAATTCCCTCGAAAGAAATGTAGAGATGTGCAAAATATTCACCAGATCTGATAAGTGCAAAGTAGTCATTCAATTATTCTGCAGACATGGTAGGTATTATTAAAACTAATGTATTGTGTGTTTCTTGTTAATATTTTTATTTTTAGAATATTCAGACTGCATGTCAAGAGTTCCCATTACATTATTGCTTAGAATTTGTGTAGTTTTATGGTAGGGCAGTTGGAAGTACTTGAAAAATATTATCTTATTTGTCTCTGTAGAAGTATTGTGAGATGATTGGTATTATTTCTTGTCAGTGACACAAGCTTTGCCTGCATAAACCAATTTTTAATTTAAACAATTGGTTGTTCTCAAATTAATTGGCTGCTTGATACTCTGTAAGAACGCCTTGGTAACAGTGTTCGTTGGTAAGAACAAAAAAAGAATAATTCCTGCTTTAGCCGGTTTAGCTCAGTGGATAGAGCATTGGCCTGCAGACCAAAGGGCCTGGGGTTTGATTCTGGTCAAGGGTACTTACCTTGGTTGCAGGCTCCTCCCCCGCCCCAGTCCTGGTCAGGGCTTGTGCAGGAGGCAATCAATCAATGTGTTTCTCTCTGTCTTTCCCTCTCTCTTCCACTATCCCTAAAAAAATCAATGGAAAAATATCCTCAGGTGAGGATTAACAAACAAACAAACAAAATAATATTTCCCTCTAGGCTGAAAGAAGCACGGTAACTGGCTCAAGGTCACAGAACTAGGAAGTCGTAGAGCCCGGATTTAAGTCCTGCCCCACAATAGTAGAAACAAAACCTTCCCTCATTCTCTCTGCCACACCAAGCTATATAACAGATTTCTTTTTGTTTGTTTGTTTGTTTGTTTTTGTTTTGTTTTTTTTATATATTTTTATTGATTTTTTACAGAGAGGAAGGGAGAGAAATAGAGAGTTAGAAACATCGATGAGAGAGAAACATCGACCAGCTGCCTCCTGCACAGCTCCCACTGGGGATGTGCCCGCAACCCAAGTACATGCCCTTGACCGGAATCGAACCCGGGACCCTTCAGTCCGCAGGCCGACGCTCTATCGACTGAGCCAAACCGGTTTTGGCTATATAACAGATTTCTTGCCTGCCTGCTTTGTGTGGTCAATATTCGAATGTTGTACTCATAGGACTTTTACATGTTTGACTATGTATAGCCTGGTGATTAACAGCATGGGCTCTGGAGGCCATAAGGCAGTGGTTCTCAACCTGTGGGTCGCGACCCCTTTGGGGGTCGAACGACCCTTTCACAGGGGTCGCCTAAGAACATCGGAAAACACATACATAATTATATATTGTTTTTGTGAATAATCACTATGCTTTAATCATGTTCAATTTGTAACAATGAAATTGGGGACCACCACAACATGAGGAACTGTATTAAAGGGTCTTGGCATTAGGAAGGTTGAGAACCACTGCCAAAGGTCTGGGATAAAACTCCTGCTCTGCCCCTTCCTTGCTGAGACCTTGGGCAAATTATTTTACATCCCTGTGTCTCAGTTTCTCAATATATAAGTTGGGGATAATGTTAGTACCAGCTTCCTAGGGTTTTTGTGAAGATTCAATGAGTTTTCTAGGAAGTTATAGTTCTAAACTGTTTAAAAGAAGGCGTGGGCCCTGGCCAGGTAGCTCAGTTGGTTAGAGTGTTGTACTGATGTGCCAAGGTTGTGGGTCCTTAAAAAGTCATTTAGCCTCACTGAGTTATTGTTTCCTCTTCTGAGATTAAGTACCTGCCCTATAGGGATATTGTGTGGATCAGAGGTAATGTATGTAAAATGTATACCTCAGTTCCTGGCATCTAGGGCCATAGCCATTACTGCTACACATTTTTCTCAGAGGAAAAGAATTCACAGGCTAGATGTTCAGTTTTATATTCCAAAGGTCCCATTCAGAAATATCAGGCCTGGATGACAGATACTGAATAATAGATAGCTGAGCTGTAGTGGGCAATCACTATTTTACACACAATTTAAGAAATTATCTGTATTTCAAAAGAATGTGGGAACTCTTTATTGCCTGCTTGGTGAGATGGTCTGACATATTGCCTGGTGTCCACTAGGGAGCGATAAACACATTCATTAAGGATTAGTGGTTCTCCATGCTTTGTGCACCTGCCAGATATTAAATATAACTTTACTTATATTATTTTAATTTGGCTGTGAAACTTAAAAACTTCTTAATATTTTAATTTTGAACTTAAAATTAACAGGTTGTTTATTCTTTTGAAGGTATTAAAAAGACTCACAATGTGTGTTTTCAAGAAAGTCAGCCTTTGCAAGTTATTTTTGAAAAGGATACGTGTAGTAATACACTAATGATTCAGCCAAGGTAATGAGTTCTCTGTTGATTCTTTTTCTGAAAATAGTATGGTTACAGAGTAAAGAATTAATGTCCTAGAGCTTTTAAATAAGTCACTTTTTTGTTTTAAAGCTAACACTGGACTTGGAGAAATCACCATATAGGATCAAGAGGAAATCTTGATAAAGATAATAGTGTATCAGTGATTTTCAACCTTTTTCATCCCACAGCACACATAAAGTAATTACTAGAGTATTAGTTTTTGGTTTGAATCACATCAAAAAATATATGTTTTGCCCTGATCGGTTTGGCTCAGTGGATAGTACATTGGCCTGCAGACTGAAGGGTCCCAGGTTCGATTCTGGTCAAGGGCATGTACCTTGGTTTCGGGCACATCCCCAGTAGGAGGTGTGCAGGAGGCAGCTGATCGATGTTTCTCTCCCATCAATGTTTCTAACTCTCTATCCCTCTCCCTTCCTCTCTGTAAAAAATTAATAAAGTATATTTAAAAAAAATATATGTTTTGCTGATTTGACAAACAAACAAACAAAAAAGGTATAATTTTGACTCATTCATGCCAGACAACTATTGTTGTGTTGGCTGTTGTCATTTTTTTTAAGATACATTTTTATTGATTTCAGAGAGAAAGGGAGAGGGAGATAGAAACATCAATGATGAGAGAAAATCACTGATCGGCTGCCTCCTGCACACACACTACTGGGGATCAAGCCCACAACCCCGGGCATGTGCCCTTGCCGGAATCAAACCGAGGACCCTTCAGTCCGCAGGCTGAAGCTCTGTCCACTGAGCCAAAACCGGCAAAGGCTGTTGTCATTTTTAAAAAATATATTTTTATTGGTTTCAGAGAGGGAGGGAGAGAACTGTTGTCATTTTTTAAAAGTTGACAATCTAAGGCAGTGATTCCTAAAGTGGGCGCTACTGCCCCCTGGTAGGCGCTGCAGCGATCTATGGGGGCGGTGATGGCCACAGGTGCATTTGGGGGCGATGAGTAACTGCTATTAAAATTTTTAAAAATTAATTTCCAGGGGCTGAGTAATATTTTTTTCTGGAAAGGCCAAATAAGTTTGGGAACCACTGATCTAAGGGAAAAGAGGTCAGTGCCCCTGACTAAATAATCATGTATGTCATGTCTTAAAAATTCTTGTGGCACACTGGTTGAAAATTACTGTAATTGCCTAATGGTAGCAATAATAATTTAGTGGCCAAGAAAATTCTAAAAATATTCCATCAGTAGCTTTCTTCATCAAATGTTATCAGGAGAAAAATATATTCTCTAATATTTTGCATTTACATGGTGCCTTCTGTCTGAGTCTTAAAACACACAGCATAAGGAAATTTCAACATTTTTTATATGAACTGATTTTATCCGTAAGTATTTCCATTTTTTTCCTCTAGAGAATGAGTCAATGTACTCAATTTTTCAGTTAAGCCATAACATTAAACATTAGTTACTTTGTAAGCCAAAATATATTTTATCCTTGTTGTTTTTTAAATTACCAAAGAAATACGTTCTCGAAATACATCTAAAATTTATAGAAGATTGCAAAGATTAAAAAATGAAAATCTTTCTCCTCTACCTGCCCTTTATTCTATTGGCAATGATAATATCTATTAATAATTTGGTGTATATCATTCTAGCTCTTCTTTTTATAGCTATTTTGTTAAATTTATAGCCAATCTCTCTGTAATTCTCCCTATAATTATCGTGATCTCTTTTTCTCGCCTCTCAAATTTATATCACATACTTTATTATACATATTTTTTTATAATATATTATACATAGTATTTTCAAAGAAAATGTCCCACTATTATTTTTGTTTGGCAACTTGTTTTTTTCAGTTTCTATGTCAGTTCACCTAAATCTATCTTATTATTTTTAATGACTGTATAATTTTTCATTGTAAGACTGATTGGTAATTTACTTATCCATTATCCAACAATACAATAGTCTCCCCTCCCCACAGTTGATTCCTAAAACTGCAGATAGTACCCAACCCTATATATATTGTTTTTTTCCTATGAATACAGACCTATGATAGTTTAACTTATAAATTAGTCACAGTAAGAGATTAACAATAACTAATAAAATAGAACAATTATAACGATATACTGTAATAAATGTTATATGAATGTGGTGACTTGCTCAGGTCTTCCTATAGACTCAATGATTTCTAGTGCATTATGTTGTCTTCAGTCAGAACATGTTTTCTGCCCATGTCGTCCACCCACAAATTCAATGCCTTTTCCATCTTAACTAAGCACTACCACACCCACTGTGGCTGTAACTTTTGCAGTTCAAGGTGCAATAGCAAGACTAGCAGGAATTTCTTTTCCTTCTTTACAACTTCATAGGTATAAGATTTGTTCTTACCATAGATCTTAGCAACTTCAGCATATGACTTTTTTTCTTTCCTTATTAAGTTAAGGAGAACTTTCTTCTTTTTCCTTAAAGGAAGCACTTTTTGGCTTCTCTTTGGCATATCTGAATTGTCAGCATCACTACTCTTGCGATTTGGGGATATTAATAAGTAAAATAAGCACTGCAGTACTTCGACAGGCTAGCTGATGATAACTGTGATAGCTACTAAGTGATTAACGGGTAGGTAGCATATACAACGTGGAGACACTGGACAAAGGGATGAGTCACATCCTGGGCAGGATGGCACCGGATGGCATGAGTTTTCATCACGCTACTCAGAATGGCAAGCAATTTAAAACTTATAATTATTTCTGGAACTTTCCATTTAATATTTTCAGATCACAGTTGACTGGAGATAACTGAAATCCAGAAAAGTGAAACCTCAGATAAGGGGGAACTGCTGTATTGGTGAAAAAGGTTGTTTCCAACTTTTTGCCATCACAAACAATGCTGCTAGTAGTACATAGGGTAATGTGTTAGTTGTCTGTTGCTGTGGAGCAAATTTCCCCAAATCTTGGAGCCTTAAAAAAATAGACATTTGTTACTTTGTACTAGTAAGTGTGGCTTAGCTGTGTGTATCTGGCTCAAGGTCACCAAGGTTGAAGTTAAGCCATCAGCCAGGACAGTGGTCTTATCTGAAGGCTGTGGAGGGAGTTACTTCCAAGCTCACTGACATGGTTGCTGGGAGGCCTCAGTTCCTCACCAGGCAAGCCTCTCCTTAGACTGCCTGATTGTACTCACTACATGGTGATGAGAGACAGAGACGGAGAGGAGGAGGGGAAGTCTCCCAAGATGGAAGCCGTGGTCTTTTTATAACCTAATCTCAGAATTGCTCTCTTATACTTCTGCCATTTTCTCTTTGCTAGAAGTGAATCTTAGCTGTCCAGCCCACACTCAAGGTGAGGGGATTTATATAGCACCTGAAAAAGAGGAGGTGGGATTATTGGGGCCTCTTCTAGGCTGCCAAACACAGATAGAGTCCTAGAAATCAAATTTCTGGCTCAAAGGCTTACAAATTTTAAATGTGCATACATACTATCAAATTGCTACCTGGAAAGTTTGTATCAATTTACATTCCCACTAAATGTGTAGGAAAATCCTTCCAAGTAAAAGATATGAATGATCTTTTACATTTTTGCCAACATAATAGATAGAAAATGGTATTATTAGAGTTCTTTGTTGTTCTTATTTCATTACTAGGGAGTTGGAGTATCTTTTCATATACTTATTAGCAATTGGTATTTTTCTTCCCTAATTGCACATTCATGTCATTTTTTTAATATATATATCAGGTTGTTTGGTATCTTGTACAAAACTTCCCCCTTAACACTGGAAACGTTTCCAGATGAATTTGGTAGGCGTTCCTCACATTTTGGCATCAAGAAACACTAATACCAACATTACAAAAATTCTAAGAATCTGTTTTGTTTTTTTTTTTGTCAAATAACACCTCAATTTCAAAAGTAGCTCAGAAGTTATAATGCAATAATAAAAAGGCAAATAACCTAACTAAAAAACAGGTGGAGGATTTGAATAGACATTTCTCCAAAGACGATATAAAATGGCCAATAAGCACTTGAAAAGGTGCTCAAAATTATTAATCATGGGGAAATCCAAGTCAAACAACTTGAAATCTGTGAATTGTGTAGTAGGTTAATTATATCTTAATAAATCTGTTTTTAAAAAGGGAGCACAGAATGAAAAAGCACTGGGGTGTCAAGACAACCTTGAAATAATAATTAGTAATCAGGTCAAGTAACAAAGGGAAAGAGAATATAGGCAGCAGGCTGCTTGTAAACATCTACCTCTCAGCTGGGTCTCCAGCACTTACCCCAATTGTATTAGAATGGCTCTGTTTTCTACTATTTCCCTTAGGAGTGTGATCCCAGGCCAATTAAAGAAATTGTTACATAAAAAAGAACTAAAATCATTTTATTCTAGTGTTTGGTTTATCCTGCAGCTCTCACATGCTTTACTAAGAATGCATCTTACTATTCTCTTGGCCTTTAAATGAAGTTAGAGTTTCAAAATATACTAAAATATAGCAGCTCATATAAAAGAAAGAAGAAAAATTTACATTTTGGATAAATTTTTCTAAATCTAGGCCGACTAACCTATTTCTAGATTAAAGATTTGAGTCCCGCCCTAGTTGGTTTGGCTCAGTGGATAGAGCTTTGGCCTGCGGACTGAAGGGTCCCAGTTTCGATTCCGGTCAAGGGCACATGCCCAGGTTGTGGGCTCGATCTCTAGGGCAGGGGAGACATGTGGGAGGCAGCCAACTGATCAATGATTCTCTCTCCTCATTGATGTTTCTATCTCTCTCTCCCTCTCCCTCTCTGAAATCAATAAAAATATATTTTAAAAAAAGATTTGAATCCCATTAGAAAGCTGTTTGTTTACTTTCCAAAGGATGTAATATTTTTTTTATTACATTTCCCAGAGTGCTTGCTGAGGCAATTGTTCTTTTCACATCAAGTCAAGAGGAAGTTACTCTTGCAGTTACTCCACTGGAAGTTTGCATTAAGAGTTCTACTGAGGAATCAATGGGTATGGATTATATCTGTCATAGTGCTTTAATGTAATATCACTTCCTGGTTTTCTTGATGACTAACCATGCAGTAAATATTAGTGGCATAATATTTATTTTTGTTTAAAAAGCAGTAAGATGTAGAAGATCATTAAAATGTTTAAGAGAGCCTAGCCCGTTTGGCTCAGTGGATAGAGCGTTGGCCTGTGAACTGAAAGGTCCCAGTTTCGATTCCAGTCAAGGGCACATGCCCGAGTTGTGGGCTCGATCCCCAGTGGGGGACTTGCAGTAGGCAGCCAATCCATGATTCTCTCTCATCATGGATGTTTTTCTCTCTCTCTCCCTCTTCCTTCCTCTCTGAAATAAAAAAAATATATAAAATAATAAAATAAAATAAAATAAAATAAAATGTTTAAGAGATCCAGGATATTTACACAATCAGTAATTTAAATGCTTAGCTTTGAAATTCCAGTTGTTTTAAAATTAGGAGAATGGTTACTGAGAAAATTTTAAAGTTAAGATTTTAAAGTTTTTCTCATCCTTTATTATACTTTGTGTTTAGCATGAAGAAAAATTAAGAGGCCAGCAATCCAATTGAGATGACCTTTGACTACATAAGAAAAAGTATATTTGAATTGGAAATGTAAGATATTCCAGGCAGCAAATGTATAGGGCAGAAAATGTGAATACTTCTTAAGTCAGCTCTTCCAAGAGTTATCTAGATGGAATGGAGAAACTAAGGCACTATCAAATCAGGAGTTTTGGTATCAGGAAAATTTATGGGGTCTTTTTGGCACAAGTTGTTTGAGACTCTTTGACCTTGGATACTTTTTTTGGTGATAGCAGTAAAGAAAGAATACAAAGGGAGGAACTTTATTATTTTAAAGTGAAAAACCAGTAGAACTGGGGATTAAGTTGTGTCAGGTGACTTTTGTAGTGTTTAGTTTGTGCCAGATTCTGTTCTAAATGGTTTTCATTTCTGAATTCATTTGATCTTTGTAACAACTCTGTGATGTAGGTACTATTATGATCCCTCTTTTCCATCTGAAGAATATGAAGCACAGAGAAGCTAAGTGACTTGCTGGTGTCACATAGTTAGTGGTACCTGGTGACCTGAGCACAGGACACAAACTCATTTGTGCTATTACTGCTTCTCTCAGATCTCCTCTACATTCTTTCTTGGCACTCAGGAGTGCATGATCTCGGAAATATACACTTGACTAGTGAAGGGGTCTGGTTTATATTCCATAATGCCATCTCTGAATAAAGATGGCCATTTATAACCAGGAGACACTGTCTCTTATGAACAACTTTCTAATGAGTAGTTCTAGTTATGTTTGACTAGGGACCCAATTGTTTAATTCTATTATTGAACTTACTCTATGCTAGCACCCTGGAGTGACATGAGCCTTCTTGTTTGAGATGAATGTATTTGTAAGGTATTGTTTGGTCCTTTAAAAAAATGTATACCATTTATCCTTTGTTCTTATACTTACATAATTTATGTTCATTGAAGAAAATAATTTTTAAAAAGCACTAATATAAAAGTCATCTGAAATCCCACTATCCAGAGATGAGCACTTTTAATACCTGTTTCTATATTTCAGATCTAATAGGAGATGGGTTGTGTGAAAGTAATGAAATGCCTTGAAGCTATTAAAAGTAATCTCATATTGTGTATATACACTCCTCTCTCTCTCAGAGTGTATATCAAAGATATTTATTGAAGCTAATTTTGTGGAAAACACAAGTGAAAAACAGGCAATGGATTTGAACAGACATTGACATGGCTTGTAATTGATGCTGGGAACTCAGCTGGATTGTTGTCCAGAGTCCTTGCACATTATGTGGCTTTTTCATATATGAAAGCATGAACTCAGCATGGTGGCTGAGTTCCAAGAGCAAGTGTTGCAGGATAGAGGAAGTGGATAGAGGATAGATGGGGAGGCTACTAGTTGCTAAAGGTCTGGGCCCAGAAACCAGCACCAAATCACTTCATCATGTCCTATTGGTCAAAGTAGTCAGAGAGCCCGCCCACCCAGATTCTAGGATAGGGGAAGTAGACATAGAACCCCTCTCTCAATGAAGGAATGTCACGGAATTTATGGCTATGTTTAACTTACCACGTAGGTTATATTTTTATATTCAAACTTAACAAATATCTCTAGAACTAATTTTATTCATTTTCCTATGATATTGAACAGATTTGAACAGTTCTGTATACAGTGAAATGTTTGTGGGTCCCCATGAGTTTGAGTTCTTTCAAATTGGAGTTGACACTGAAATAACATTTTGCTGCAAAGAATTGAAGGTAAAGAAAAATTTGTACAAAATTAAAATTTTCACTGATAGTTTTTAAGAAATATTTCATTTTTCTTCTTTTTCTTTCAGGGAATGCTGATATTTTCGGAAGCTACACATGCTCCTATAACCATGCATTTTGATTTTCCTGGGAAGTAGGTCCTTAGGGAACTTTTCTGAGTTTGTTTCTTTTTCTTTTGTTATATGTTAATAAAACTATTTCAATCACTTTGAAATTAATTCGTACCTTAAGAATTCCTTAACCTCGCTAGCAATACTTATCAAACTAAATTTTGAAAGATGCCATAACATAGTATTTTTTAATTGGTAACTTGATTGAGAAAGATATATGCTTCAACATTTATAAATTTGATAGGAATAAATTGCCTAATTAGAAAATAATACATGGCTTAAATCTCTGTGAAACTATGATACTTTATTTTTTAAAAATATATTTTATTGATTTTTTACAGAGAGGAAGGAAGAGGGATAGAGAGTTAGAAACATCTATGTTGAGGATGAGAGAGAAACTTCGATCAGCGGCCTCCTGCACACCCCCTACTGGGGATGTGCCTGCAACCAAGGTACATGGCCTTGACCAGAATCAAACCTGGGACCCTTCAGTCCGCAGGCCAACACTCTATCAACCCAGCCAAACTGGTTAGGGCGAAACTGTGATACTTTATATGATACTCCAGCACTGAACTTTCAAATGAGATTGGGTTTGGATAGCTGTTTTATAAATTTAGATCTGATGATTTCAGCTCTTAGCACTGTGTTAATCAGTGAGAAGACTAAAAGGACTTCTACTTTTTTTTTTTTTTTTTTTTTCGCTTAAAGTATTACAAAGGGTATTACATAAGTGTCCTTTTTTCCCCCCCGCCCTTGACAAACCCCTACCCTCCCTTACCTCCCAGTGTCTTATGTCCATTAGTTATGCTTATATGCATGCATACAAGTCCTTCGGTTGATCTCTTACTCCCCTCCCTCCTGCCCCCCAACTCTCTCTGGCCTTTCCACTGCAGTTTGACAATCAGTTTGAGGCAGCTCTGCCTCTGTATCTATTATTGTTCAAAAGTTTGTAATGGTCTTTATTATCCATGAATGAGTGAGATCATGTGGTATTTTTCCTTCATTGACTGGCTTGTTTCACTTAGCATAATGCTCTCCAGTTCCAAAAGGACTTCTACTTTTACTGTTTCTTTTTATTCCTGAATTAGATATAATTTTTTCATATTTTCCCAATGTCCATCAGAAAATGATTGTGATGTTTGCTCTGACTTTGCCTTTTTAGACCTATGGCTTTAAGTATTGACCATATGTTATTGGAAGCTAACTTTGTTTTGGCTACATTAGCTGATGAGCCAAGTAGAGCATCTTCTCCGCAATCATTGTGTCTGTCACAAAAACGAAAAAGGTAAGGTCATGTTTTAACATCTTTATTGGCTGGGAAAAAGCCATTGCCATTTACTCTGAAATAATTCAGGAAACAATGGAGGAGTAAAACATTCAATCAGAAATTATGACAGAATCAGGAAAACTTCACTGTAACAGAAATATCACTTCTTGCTCTGGATATTTGCTTTTCCTCTTCTGGTCAGAATTTACCAAGACTCTCTAATTTATCTTTGTTATTACCCAAAACTGATTTTCATTTTTAATAGTTGCTTTTCAGGAGTGATAGGGTGTTAAGGTGCACAGGAAAGTCTATTCCTACCTAAAACTCTCTTTCTCATAGGGACAGCCATTGTTTTTCTTTCCTTTTTTCCCCCTTTGGTCTCTTAATAACTTTCTTTCGGTGTTGGTGAGGGTGCTTCAACTGTAAAAACAACATAAAGTTACTATGGGAAATTTGGAAAATACATGGAAGTACAAAGAAAAAAACAACCATCACCCACAATTACACTACCTAGAGATAGCCACTGTTAACATTTGGCTCACCATATTTCCTTTCAGACTTATTTTGCATATACTTGTGTTTTTAAACAAGATTGAGATCATATAGCATATGTAGTTTTGTGTCCTGTTTTTCACCCCAAAAATATTATATTGTGAACATGGCCCAATATCATGACTTGGAAACATGATTTTTAAGACTATACATTTCGTTGTACAGATATATAGTAATTTATTTGACTCTTTTTTTTAACTTGGTCCTGTTACCATTTCACAATAGCAAATTATTAATACCTCAGGTCATGCACGGTAGGTTAAGAAAAATTCAAATCTGTAGAGAGAATTTCTAAATAATCATATATGTAAATCTTAACTTTGAAAACAGTTCCATATTATTTCAGTATATTCTCTAAACCAGTGGTATCATTGTCATCCCATATTGCTCCATTAGTTATATAAAAACTAGAGGCCCAGTGCATGAATTCGTGCACAGGTGGGGTCCCTCTGCCTGGCTGGTGATCAAGGCCTATTGGGGGGCTGGCTCGGGGGAGGGACCCCAGGAGGTTGGCTGGCTGGCCCGCCAATCGGGGCCTATTGGGGGGGGGGGGGGCACTTGGAGGGAGGGGCTGTGGGAGGTTGGCCAGCCGCAGGAGGTTGGCTCTGGGAGTGCAATGACCACCAGGGGGTAGCTCCTGCATTGAGCATCTGCCCCCTGGTGGTAAGTGCGCATCATAGCGACTGGTTGACCAGTCATTCCAGTCATTTGGTCATAATGGTCACTTAGGCTTTCATATATATATATATCGTATGCTGGCCAGGCTATAAAGGCATAAAAATATATATATATATATATATATATATATATATATATATATATATATATTTACCTCAAAGTAAATAGTTTATTCATTTAATTTATATTAATACCTCAGGTCAGATCTGCCATGTTCAAATTCAAAGGTTGGTAAAAAAGATAGCAAGGCCATGGAGTCTATCTCAAGAAAAGTAGCACCCAGAAAGCTTTATGCTGATGAGATTCTCTCAAACATCTCTGCGTTGGAAAACTCTGGCAGTCCTATAATGAAAAGAGTGAATAGTGACACAGAGGAAGAGCCAGGGTCTCCATCTCTCAGGAAGGTAAAAGAAAAATGTTGAGACACAACCATATCTCAGTCAAGAATTCTCATCATCTGTCACCCTTTTGCAGTCTCCCTGCTCCAGCCCACCCTCAATATCCTGAAGATAAATAAATTTTCTTACTTTTTGACAGTAGAGAGGTGAAACCAATCTGCGATGGAGAAAAGACTAATTTATTTTATAGACCGTTAATACAATTCTTTTTTTATGAGTTTGTTGTTGTTTTGCTTAATCCCTTCACCAGAGTAATTTCTAACATAGTATATTCAAGTAGGGGTTTGGATCACTTGTTTTAAAGAATAAATTATGATCGTGTATAGCATACATATCTTTGAATACAAATAATACGCTAGTCTATAGTTTGTTTTCTAAAATAAATGTTCTTCTCATTTCATTTTTCAAATCTGTTTGGAAAATCATTTATTCATAGTGATACAATATAACTTTTATCCCCAAAACATCACAAGTTCCTTCATAGCAAAGTCACAGTTAATAACATATCAAAATACCAACCTTTTACTAGATTGATGATAAGCTTCACAGAATGCTAACATTAAACTTTATGAAATCTACTGAGGATAAACACAATTTATTAGAAACAGAAGTATCTCAAATAATGAGTTTCAATTTTACATTTACATTAATATTTTATTCAAGCCTGTTTTGCTATTGCTGCTATTATTGATTTGGGAATATGAGTTTCTTAGTTAGAATTAGAAATCTAGGAGGAGAAATGTTGTTTCTAAAAGTCACTATCTTAAGCTGTATAAAAGACTTTTTAGGACAGTAAAATTGGATGGGGGATATTGGGTGGATGTGTGGTGTGTGCAAAGCCCTGTGATGGGGGAAACATGGTGGCTTTAAGGAACCGAGGGCTGGCCAGTGTGGTTAGAGAGTAGCAGCCAGGGGGAAACAATGGCACAGGGTGAAGCTCGTGCTGAGGTTGAGAAACCCTGATGCAAAGGCTGCTGAAAAGTCTAAGAGCGACCAGGAGAGTATGGCATGAGGAAGGTACAAGAAGAAAGTGTCTAAGTAGGAAGTGGGATGAAGACTGAAAATGGCCATTGGCTTAAGGATGTGAGGATTTCTGGTAACCATAATAAGAGTTTCTATGAAATGGTGATGTCAAGAGCTTTCAGATAGGACTAAATAGGAGAATAAGAAAATGGAGACAGCAAGTGTAGACAACTATAGCAGAGGTAAGGCGGGGAGGGAGGAACAGGATGGGACTTTTTATATATTTTAAGGATTAGAGACATTATTTTAAAATGCTTATATTCCTGTCCAGTAGAGGGGAGGCTGTGAGGCAGTAGGGAGGAAAGGATGGGCATTAGCTGGGAAAAGGGGTGCACTTCTGTCACAGGAGGAAAGGAGAAGATGGGAGTCAAGCAGAATTGCCTGCAGAATCTGCCTTTGTCCTCTGTCTCCTACAACCCTGGTGTTAGTTTAAATGGCTCAGGTAGGGGAGTCAGAAGCAGATCACTGATCCCAAACTGTGTGCCTTTGGGGGAAGGATTCTGTTTTAGAGAATGCATTGGTCCAGTTGTGAAGGTTCTGGGTGTTTCATGAACCATCGCCATCAAAGTTAGGGTGACCACATTGGAGCACTTAATGAGAACTTTTACTTTGAATAAACAGTACAGTTACTTTCCCCCCTCCAGTTTTCTTGCATGTTCTTTGGGGCAGTTTCTTCTGACTAGCGAGAACACTGCAACAACCCTTTCAATAGTCTGGCAACAGCAAGTGACAGTGAAGAGGACATGAATAATGGCAGTTTTTACATATTCTAACATTTAATGACGGCTGAGTTACCCCACCCCCCACCCCATTTACTGGCACACCTCAAACACATTTCACACTTAGTCTATATTGTCTTGGACTCCCTTGAAAAGCAGGATGGACTTCTGCTTTTCTAAACATCTTCATCTCGCACCACAACCATATGTAGAAATAGCTGCTTGTTAACTATATGTAATTTGCTTTAAATCCATTATACGACTTGGAAAGCAGTTTTCTGTGCAGGAAAAAGGCTCATTAGAATTCTTTTTTTTTTTTGCACCCCGCCCCCCTCCCCCGCCCCCAAAGATGTGCAAGTCCTAATAGCCAGAACCCCTCATTAGAATTCTTCAATGCATGTTCACATTAGAGCTTTTAGCATTTTCTTTGCCAGTTTTATAAAGGTATTTATTTTTTTATTTATTTAAATGTTTTATTGATTTTTTATAGAGAGGAAGGGAGAGGGATAGAGAATTAGAAACATCAATGAGAGAGAAACATCGATCAGCTGCCTCCTGCACACTCCCCACTGGGGATGTGCCCGCAACCAAGGTACATGCCCTTGACCGGAATCAAACCTGGGACCCTTCCGTCCGAAGGCTGACGCTCTATCCACTGAACTAAACCGGTTAGGGCTATTTATTTTTAAAATATATTTGTATTGATTTCAGAGAGGAAGGGAGAGAGACAGAAACATCAATGATGAGAGAGAATCACTGATCAGCTGCCTCCTGCACACTCCACAGATAGAGCCCGCAGTCCAGGAATGTGCCTGATGGGGAATAGAACTGTAACCTCCTGGTTCATAGGTCAATGCTCAACCACTGAGCCATGCTGGCCAGGCTATAAAGGTATTTAAACGTTCTTCAGCAGTCATTTGGAGTGCACCAATACTGCTTGTAGAGTTTCGTGACTAATAGGTATTTTTGTATTTGATTGCAAACATTTGAATTGTGGTGCTTTCAGACATAGTTATGCAGTCTTTTCTTGTGTAGTGCCATGTTTTTGGTCACTGCTTTTTATATTGTTAGGATTTTAAGCAAAATCCCTGGGGGAGGGAGTCAAGAATAAAAATACTAGGTGTACCAGTTAATAATGTGGACTTTTTTCAATAGATGGAGTTACCCATATGTTGATATATGCAATTTGATATGTATCCTGTTTTGTTGTATTGACAAGCTTCAAAACTTCATACGTCAAATTTTCTGAAGGTGTTAGCATCACAGATATTTTTATGCTTAAAAATGTCGAATTTCGTGCCAAAAAAAGAGCATTTGAGGGAAGTTTTAATTCATTACTTTACTGTGAAGAAAAGTGCTGCTGAAAGTTATCGTATACTTCGGGAAGCTTATGGTAAACATGCTCCACCTCAAGATACTTGTGAACGCTGGTTTAAATGCTTTAGAAGTGATGATTTCGATGTGAAAGACAAAGAACATCCAAGTCAACCAAAAAAGTTTGAAGACTAACAATTACAAGCATTATTGGATGAAGATGCATGTCAAACTCAGAAACAACTTGCAGAAACATTAAACATTGCTCAGCAAACAATTTCCAATCATTTACAAGCAATGGGAAAGATTTTAAAGGAAGGAAAATGGGTGCTACATCAACTGAATGAAAGACAAATGGAAAACCGAAAAGTCATCAGTAAAATGTTGCTTCAATGGTACAAAAGAAAGTCTTTTTTGCATCGAATTGTGACTGGTGATGAAAAGTGGATTTATTTTGAGAATCCCAAACGCACAAAATCATGGGTTGATCCAGGTCAACCATCAACATCGACTGCAAGGCCAAATCGCTTCGGAAAGAAGACAATGCTGTGTTTGGTGGGATCAGGAAGGTGTGGTGTATTATGAGCTTCTAAAACCAGGTGAAACTGTTAATACTGATTGCTACCGACAACAAATAATCAATTTGAACCACGCTTTGATCGTCAAACGACCAGAATATGCCAGAAGACACGGCAAAGTAATTTTGCTTCACTATAACGCACCATCACACACACTTCAAAACCAGTTAAAGACATGTTAAAATATCTTGCCTGGGAAGTACTAACCCACCCGCTGTATTCACCAGACCTTGCTCCTTCAGATTACCACTTGTTCCGATCAATGGCACACGCACTTTCTGAGCAGCATTTCAAAACGTACGAAGAAGTGGAAAATTGGGTCTCTGAATGGTTTGCCTCAAAACAAGAAAAGTTCTATTGTGACGGTATCCACAATTACCTGAAAGATGGGGGAAATGTGTACCTAGCGGTGGACATTACTTTGAATAAAGCACTTTGGATGTTTCTCTTGAAGTTATCATGTTTTCTTTGATTACAAAATCCGCATTATTAACTGATACACCTGGTATATAGCTACCTCCCTCACTTTGGAGTCTTTTTATATATTGTAAAATCTTATTTGTGATAGCTTTAAATTATCCTGATTTTCAGATGCAATTTTCTGTAGTGTAAGGCAAAAAAGAATTTAATGGAAGTGATGCCAAAAAGTTATTTCTGTATATCTGACATAGAGCACTTACCTCCACTGTCAAAAAAGCCTGGATTTGGAGTGGAATGAGGTGGAAAATGAGCGTCTCTGTTCTTTGCCCCTTTTAGAATAATCTTGTTACCTGCACAGACTAAAATATCTGGCACAAAAGCATTCTTATGTAATATCTGATGATGTAAGCCTCTCCCTCCCCCAAACCTGTTTAAAAGTCAATTATAACCTGACAAACTAGACTTCTGTAACATCTTATTGTTAAGTCTTTGTGAAACCACCAAATCCCAAAGAAATGTTAACTGGTAAGCAATTGTACTTCAGATTTTGTGAGGAATTCATAAACAAAGGTGGCTGAGTGGATCAGTCAACTTTAGAACTGTGAACAGACTTCCAACTAAAACCAGAATGAATTTGGCTCTTGTAGCTCAGTAATGAGTCAGAGCTACCCACAATAACCTAATAAAAACCCAGGTTCATCCCAAAATGTTCCTCAGTGAATGAAAATGGGCTTTTTGTGGAAACTGAAAATACCCACATAATTTCAAGCAATTCTTTCACATGTAGGCTAAAGATTTATGTATCTCATGCTTACACCGGTGACTAACACTGAATTTCACATGATACGCGGGCAACTATAGATCTCCTTGCAGAGGATGGAAGTTTTTGGCTCACTCTTGGAAATGGGCAAGGGGGGTTAGGTCCTGGAGACATCATCATCAGTAATTGCCTGGATGCTGCACTAATCTGTAAAAGACAGTTATACTGTTAAACTGTATTTAATTTGGATTTTAGATACAGAATGCTAAATTTAAACGACACCAGATTTTTTCTGTGCTTTCACTTCATACCATGTAGAAGATGCAAAAGCCTTCTCAGCTAGGAAACCATGTGTATTTTACATTGAATTATCAGTCCATTTTGATGAATTTTTGAGGAAGATAAACTGATGTAGTAAACCAGCTGGTGAAAAAGAGCTAACGCAGAGAACTTGTAAAAGACAAAATAATAGCTACAAAGTACGGAATCACTGCTAGGCTAAGAGGGTTGGAAATGAGGACTTGATAGAGACCAACAAACTTAGTGTCAGGGTTGGTGTCTTATTTAGTTACTATTTCAATTAAGAGGAGTACACAGATTAGTATAAATACTATATTTATTAAATATCTTTACAGTTTATTTAAATGTATTTACAGAACTATTCCTGCATAAGTTATATTTCAGACATCCAATTCAGGTCATTGCCTTTTGGGTAAGACAAATAATGATAGTCTCAACAGAAAAAAGCAGCTCATTAGTATATATAAATTCAAACTTGCTTCATTATTTAGCCATCTTTGCCACAAACTACCTGCTAACCGTTAAAATTTTGACATTGACACTGCCAATTTTTAGTTGAGAAGTTCAATTTTACAAATATTTTTTTAATGAATAAAATTCAAATGTTTTGTTTCATATTTTCAGTTTTATAAGCAGATTTCGTTTTTTTGTTTGATATTGTAAAATTTGTTAAATGCAAAAATGTGATCGTTTCCAGGGAAATTTGATGCTGTAGCTTCTACCAAAGATAGCTGGTATAAGGTGACAAGGAACCAAGAATTTATTCCAAAGTACAAACACTTATAGTTCTAGTCAATCTTGTTTACAATCTCCAAAACTCTCAAAAACGGACTCAGTAAATTCCCACAATTCCTGCCTTGTTACTTGATGTGGTAGGATGGTGGTACTGAAGGTGGTACTGAAGGCTACTGTTCTATCCAAAACAAATGTAGCTGATAGGAGAGACACTCCCATCATGCAAAGCTTGAAATCTAGTTGCTAATCTAGATACAGCCCAACCCCCAGACATACACACCTGGAATGGATTCTTTTGTGATTTAGTACCCATCGACCATGTCAAGCCAGTACAGTAATTCAGGACAAATAACTTGTTTTCCCCTTCATTTCTTCTTTCACTTTTTAAGAGCCTAGGGCTCTACTGCATATCCGTTCAGTAAATATTTTTTTGTGCGCAGGCAGCTTAAGTTCACAGGAAGAAATAAGGTTCTGATATGTTTAGAGTGCACATTTTAAAACAGAACAAAATAAAAATTTCAAGCATGTGATAAAAATATTGATTTTTTATAATACAGTATTGCTTTATAAATATAGATGGAAAAGCTATAAACTTTACTGGTCTTTGGTGCATCCAGAGAGAGATAATTTGCCTTTTGTAAATTAGAAATCCAAATTCTCTTTTGTTATAAAAGTCCATTACATGAGGCAAATGTGTGTGTGTGTCTTTTTTATACTGCTTGATTTAAAATACAATTAACACACACATCAAGTTCAGAATCAGACCCACCAAGTGGCATATTTCAGTCATACCCCACAGAGACTTGGGTCCTGTGACTGGAAAATTCCAGCATGGGTCCAACAGCCTCTAACCACTGAGAATGGAAGGAGAGTTACTTGATAAGCAGCACTCCAACTGACCACTGGCAGCCAAAAAATTAAGTGCATAACACAAAAAGGACAGGGAAAAGAGAAAATATTTTGTATTACTAAATTTACAGGCCAGGTCCAAAAGTTAGTTCCACGGTGAAACTCAATTCTTGTCCCATTAAATTCAACATCACTGGAACGAACATATTGTAAATTTCTAACAATAATTTCTCAAAAAAGATAAGTTGATAAAATAAGTTGTATTAAAACATCACCAATCTAACTTTACAAAGATTGTGTTTGATGGGTTAAATGAGAGCAAAGCCAGTGACTTAATCAGCACTGCTCTACCAGGAATCAAGTCTAGGCATTGGAAAATTAATGCAAAATATATCCAGATCATAGGCTATGTACCTCTGACCAGAAATAATTAGAAATCCAATAAAAGAACTAATGTCATCAGCCCAAGTATAAATGTACTTCTTGCAACAAAACCCTTCTGGATGCAACTTTCTTTACTTTTTAAAATACACAGAGACTGCAAATAGTTTGTGCAAAATATATACCCTGCCACTTGCCACTCTGGCTTCTGTGTTTTATCACAGCACAATGGATTCTCATTACTTAAACAGTCTCCCTCAACCCCCCATCTCATCTACCAAAGAACTGTTTTGTCAAGTTAGGGTAGTTAAGGCATTCTGACATGTAATTAAAGGTGATTCAAAATAGATATCTAACATTATGCCAATTTAGGAATAGTAGATAAATTACTGAACGGCTTACAAATGAATAACTCATTCTTATTATAAATGAAATGCCTGTTACAAGCATGATGCATTGAAATATAGTAATGACATGTACATGGTACATGTTAAACAATTTTAAATAAAACAAAAGCTTGACAGTTACTCAAATATACAGTACAAATTCACAAAAACAAAATCTTTTAAAACAAGTTGAGGTAACCTCAAACATAAATTTTAATGCAATAAACCAGGGAGTATGTATCTCCTTTAGAGAAAGAGACTTTCTATATTCTCCTCAAGTAGATTCTCATCAGGTTTAATTGCATTCTCATCTATACACCAATGTTACCTGACTTATATATAAAACATGGCTTTAATTTAAGGATTGCTAACTATATTTTTCTACCACCAAGTTAATGAAGAAAAAAGACTGACCCAAAAATATATATCTTTACAGCAGTTGACTTATACACAAACCTTAAAAATAAGTTTGAACTTGCAGATAATGGGAAAACTGAATGTGGGATAGTTTTATAAGGAAACTATACACTGCAAGATGGCTATTTGGAAACTGTAAACATTAAGCTTGATTCAGAAACCCCTAAATTTCTGTGGAGGGCAAATGCAAATGTCAGATCATCACTAGTTTTCCTCATGGACTCTTGTACTGCTGCTACAGCCCACAGTGCTCCTTCCACATGGACCCCCTGAATTTGGTGCATGCTCTATAGCAGCGGTTCTCAACCTGTGGGTCGCAACCATTGGAAAACACATATAGCATATCAGATATTTACATTACGATTCATAACAGTAGCAAAATTACAGTTATGAAGTAGCAACAAAAATAATTTTATGGTTGGGGGTCACCACAACATGAGGAACTGTATTAAAGGGTCACGGAGTTAGGAAGGTTGAGAACCACTGCTCTATAGAAAGCAAGGCTACTAAAGGGTCTGAGTGAGACTATGAGTAGCATGACCCCCAAAATCCAAAATAACAGCTGTCCATTCTCAACCCATTAGGCCTATAGGCCTAGAGCTCCCACACAGGGGCATCATGTCAGACAGCTGGGAGGATTTCAGCCATAACATTAAATTCCTTGGCTTTGAGGAGTTCTACAATCTTGAGTAACATTCCCATTAAAATTTTGGTAAAGAGTCTCCCTACTCCTCCTGTAGTTCAGGCCACCAGCCTGTGACTTGGATGAATCAATAAACTGCCAAAACTTTGATCACAGGATCACAATTAAGCATCTTTTAAAAACATGAAACGTTTGCATCCATAGAATTAAACTGAAATTTTCTTCCAATTTGTAAGAAAAAAAGCTCCTGGATCAAGATTTCATAATTCAGAGCAATGTTTTAGAGCAGAATTATAAGCCCCTGAAAAATAGGAGTTTATAATGAAAACACAAAGCCACACCCAATCATCATAACAAAGACTGTATAGTACACGTGTAACATTTCTACATTTCTGTTGATGAATATATGTTTCTAGGAGATGTACCATAACATAGAATTTGTGTTAGACTTTTACACACTGTAATTTTGAATTCACTTTACCAACATTACTCATTTTCTTCAATACTTCAAGCATTTTTGAAAAGTAATAGCCATTTTAGCTTTGAAAACCTCCCATCCCATCATGGAAAGGACAATGAGAAGTGAAGGCCAATCTTCAAATCTTGATTCTCTTCAAAGTTGCTGGCAGATATGAGCTAGTGAATGACAGTAGTGGTTCTTAACAAAGATCTCAATGGGGTCTCAAAAAGACAGGCAAAAAGGCTTACATCACTGGCCATTGAGATCAGTGGCAAAGAAACGTGGTCCTGCCAGCAGGATCAGTACACACGGCTGGGGAAAATTTGGGATGATGGAAGGAAAGGCAGGAATTGACACCTAGGTGTGTCAGTCTGTATACTCAGCCACTATGGAAAGAAGGACGGTGATGTCATCTGGCTTTCCACCTAAAACAAAAATGAAAATGTAGTCATGTATCTTAAAATGAAAAGTCAGTCAAAACTGTAAGCCTAAGTAAGTTCTAGGAGACAAATGCTTGCAATTCATGAAGGTTTGATTTGTCAATATATTTTAGTAGAGGAAAGAAAAAAAATATTTGATAAAGAGAAATAAAGCCCAGCCGGTGTGGCTCAGTGGTTGAGGTTCAACCTATGAACCAGGAGGTCACAGTTCGATTACTGGTCAGGGCACATGCCCGGGTTGAGGGCTCGATCCCCAGTGGCGGGGCATGCAGGAGACAGCCGATTCATGATTCTCTCTCATCATTGATGTTTCTATCTCTCTCTCCCTTTCCCTTCCTCTCTGAAATAAATAAAAATATATATTTTTAATAAAAGAGAAGAATGAGAAAACCAAGAAATTACATGTAACTTAACTGACGCTTAAAAAAAACCTTCTCGCCGAAGCCGGTTTGGCTCAGTGGATAGAGCGTCGGCCTGTGGACTGAAGGGTCCCAGGTTCGATTCCGGTCAGGGGCATGTGCCTGGGTTGCGGGCACATCCCCAGTAGGAGATGTGCAGGAGGCGGCTGATCGATGTTTCTCTCTCATCGATGTTTCTGGCTCTCTATCTCTCTCCCTTCCTCTCTGTAAAAAATCAATAAAATATATTTAAAAAAACAAACAAACAAAAAAAACCTTCCCTGCTCTTTAAAAAACAGTAGTTCTGATAAAATGGCCACTACCTCCTGTTTATAGCAATCATAATAAAGAAAATCTGGTTAAGATAAATTCTGCGTCAAGCAGCAGCCATGTAGGTTGCTTGGTAAAAAAAACACAAAAAAAACAAACAAACAAAAAAAAACCAGAAAAGATAAATTCTGCCTGATAAGAAAAGAAAGTTACATGTTTCTATCCACAATCCTAATTTGGACAAACATACCCACTGTTTTGAAATTAGGAACAATCTTGTATTCTAATCTGCCAAACAGCTATGGCATGTGCTTTTTCCTATTTTAATATTTCCTGGAAAGCTAAGAAATACTTTACATGTCATAATATTATACTAGCAAGAAACTGACCAACGGTGCTAGTTCTGATATGTTACCACCAACACATCATCCCAGCTCCAAGACTGAGCTACTGGCCTGCTCTCAAAGTTACATATCACTTAGTAGATAGAAGGGCTCTTCAAGCAAGGACAGATTAACATTACTTCCCTCTTCAAAACCTGCTGTGGCAATTTGGCAGGCAAATACTGTCAACGAGTCCCACAAAGCCAGAGGAAGGGAGAAGTGAAATGTCAGACCCGTGAAGGGCAGAATGTTAAACTGCTGGGAATGTCCAGTCCTTCCAGGCAGAGTTTGGAGGCCTCTTGGGCTGAGGTCCAAGCAGTGCAGTGGTGGCAATAAAGGGCTTCAGATTCCGCCTGCCTCTGTAGCCTATGAAGTTCAGCTCTGAAGGGCGTCCTCTGTGAGGAAGACATGATGACATGCACTTGCTCTTGTCTTCCAGTGTTAAGGCCTAATGACCTAGCTCAAAGCCACCGCTCACAGCTAAGACAAGACATCTCGACAGTCCCACCCAAGTGCTCTTGTTTACCTCACCCCACAGCTTAGAATGTTCCCATCTTACTTGTCCCTATGACCTTCCTAAAGAATGCTTACCTCTCACATTCAGTCCGTTGTCACATGCAAACTGTGCAAAAGGTGACATATAATTTGGGTCATAGGCCAGCTCATGAGCTTGCTCAGCAATGCTTCTTGCCGTCTGTTGTATACTCTCATAATTTGAATTCTAAGATGAAGGATGAGGGAGTTATTTTTACCATAATGTCTCACATGATTTTTGTATTCAAGTATAATACAAATAGCACTTTTTAAGACAGTAACATTTATCCCATCAGTTTCCACCATTTACTTTTGTAAAAAAATATATTTTATTGATTTTTACAGAGAGGAAGGGAGAGGGATAGAGAGTTAGAAACATCGATGAGAGAGAAACATCGATCAGCTGCCTCCCGCACACCCCCTACTGGGGATGTGCCCACAAACAAGGTACATGCCCTTGACCGGAATCGAACCTGGGACCTTTCAGTCCACAGGCCAACACTCTATCCACTGAGCCAAACCGGTTAGGGCCACCATTTACATTTTATTCCAGTTAGAGAAGACAATCAACATTGCAACCTGACTAAAACGAATGAGCCCACCAGTGCTGCCTGCATACAATATGAATCAGAAAGTTTTTGATAGGTGGCCTTGGGCCCTGAGCTTTGGGTTTTTATTTCTGCCTTTTTCCCCATTTGAAATTCTTAAGGTATTTTTGCTAAAATAGGATGAGATTGAACGGGCAAATTTTTCTAGCACTTTAGGGATGACCTCAAAATTTCCTTGCTGCCCTAGCCGGTTTGGCTCAGTGGATAAGAGCGTTGGCCTGCGAACCGAAGGGTCCTGGGTTCAATTCCAGTAAAGGGCACGTACCTCGTACCTCGGTTGCAGGTTCCTCCCATGCCCAGGCCCTGGTCAGAGCATGTGCAGGAGGCAACCAATCGATGTGTTTCTCTCAGATCAATGTTTCTCTCTGTCTTTCCCTCTCTCTTCCACTCTCTCTAAAAATCAATGGAAAAATATCCTCAGGTGAGGATTTAAAAAAATAATATTTTTTTTCCTTGCTTATAAATGTGCTCCTGGCCAACACCAGTTTGCTCTCTAAGAGCTGCCAGTTTCCCTACTGAAAATACCTTTACAATTTTATATCATGATGAAGATTCTTATCTAGCTGTATAATCTTGACCAATCCCTTACCCTTGCTACTTCAACTTCATCAGTAAAATGGAATGGGAAACAAGGTCCATTTTAGTTCTAACATCCTAAGATACAGAATGGTTTCAGTATAAATAATAATAGGCCTCTGCTTCAATGTTACCTCAGTGAGAGGCCTTCCATGACCAATCTTTCTAAAACAGCAGCCCTCTCTATTCCCTATCCCTTCACCCTGCTTCTTCTTATTTACCACAAACATTACAGGGTGGGGCAAAAGTAGATTTACAGTTGTTCGTATGCAAAATAATACAAGCCCTAGCTGGTTTGGCCCAGTGCATAGAGTGTCGGCCTGTGGACTAAAGGGTCCTGGGTTCAATTCCAGTCAAGGGGACATACTTTGGTTGCAGGCTCCTTCTCAGCCTGGGCCCTGGTCAGGACTCGTGCAGAAGGCAACCAATCGATGTGTTTCTCTCACATCGATGTTTCTCTCTGTCCCTCTCTCTTCTACTCTCCCTAAAAATCAATGGAAAAATATCCTTGGGTGAGGATTAACAACAATAAAAAAAATAAAAAATAATAATAATAATACAATTAAATAATACAAGAATAAACTTTTTCACATACTCATAACTATAAACCTACTTTGCCCCACCCTGTATATTATCTTTTTCTTTCTCTGTATTATCTACCTTCCTCCACTAGAATAGAAGCTCCAGAGGATAGGGACTGTCATTTCTGCCCACCACCCTGTCACCACAGAGTATAGTACCACTACAGTAAGCACCTGGACATTACTGAACCCCACAGATGAGGCCTGGTACTAAGGATTCTGTACTCCTGGTCTCAGTTAATTTTCACCATAACCCTATAAAACAGGGCCTTTTGTACCCCCAATTTACAGGTGAGGAAAATATTGCTTAAAAAGTTTAAAAACTGCCCTAACCAGTTTGGCTCAATGGATAGAGCATCGGCATGCGGACTGAAGGGTCCCGAGTTTGATTCCGGTCAAGGGCATGTACCTTGGTTGTGGGCACGTCCCCAGTGGGGAGTGTGCGGGAGGCAGCTGAATCTATGTTTCTCTCTCATCGATGTTTCTAGCTCTCTATCCCTCTCCCTTCCTCTCTGTGAAAAATTAATAAAATATATTTTAAAAAAAAGGTTTAGCCGAAACCGGTTTGGCTCAGTGGATAGAGCGTTGGCCTGCGGACTGAAGGGTCCCAGGTTCGATTCCGGTCAAGGGCATGAGCCTGGGTTGTGGGCACATCCGCAGTAGGAGATGTGCAGGAGGCAGCTGATCGATGTTTCTCTCTCATCGATGTTTCTGGCTCTCTATCTCTCTCCCTTCCTCTCTGTAAAGATTCAATAAAATATATTTAAAAAAAAAAAAAAAAAAAAAAGGTTTAAAAACTTACTCAGAGTTACAGTGGTTAGCGATAAAAGCATGAGAAAAGGCTAACTTTTCCCAGAGTGACAATGTTTACAAAGCCAGAAGAATATGGAAACACTGATTTTCACTTTCTTCCATTCTCTGTATGGGTCAAAGCTGAACGGCTTTATTACTGGTGACAGCTCAGATCACATCAAGGCCCCTAACTGCCTGATGCCCTTGACTGCTGCCTTGGCTGGCTCTGGTATGATGACTTCCTATCTTTCCCAGCCTCAACACCTGCTGGGTTTGTTATGAGACTAAAACAAGAAAAGGACCAGGAGGTAACACTATTATTTATTTATTTATTTATTTATTTATTTATTTATTTATTTATTTTTAATTCTTTATTAGTTAAGGTATTACAAATGTGTCCTTATCCCCCCCATTAACGCCCCCTCCCTCATGTTCTCATCCCCCTGTTGTCCATGTCCATTGGTTTGGCTTATATATAAACATGCATACAAGTCCTTTGGTTGATCTCTTCCTCTAACCCTCTCCCTCCCCTACTTTCCCTCTGGGGAGTGATAGTCTGATCGCTGGAGGTAACACTATTAAATACCATTAAAATACAATGAAAAATGCAAACAAGAAATTTCCTATCTGGACTTTTTCTACCTTTACCACCCTACTAAAAGCTTGGTGAAAAGCCTTTTTCCTTTAAATTCTCCATTTGTGAATATTTCCATTTACAACTGATTGAAAAACTGATACTATTAATTTCCTATATTCACAAAATAGTCCTTTTCAAAAGTATAAAAAGAGATAATGCAATTGAATGGAGAAAATTTAACTGCCCAGAGAGGGCCACTGTTTCCAAGGGCCAACCTTTCAGTTAATTACCTTTAACTTTTTTAGCTCCTGCAGGATCATATAATCAGGCATGTTGTCAAAGAGTCCATCTGTCGCTGTCAGGATAATATCTCCTAACTGGACATCAAAAGATGTGCTATCAGCAGCATCCGGGCTGTGGCACAGAAAGGGTAAGGGAGAGTTAAGAAAGCTCTTTAGAGATAGCATTCAAAGTTTCCAACAGGCACTATGTTACAGTGTAATAATGCTTTAAGAAAAACTAATTTATATTAGGTGTCAATAATAAAAGCCAGTCATTCTGAAATTCCTAACCTTGAAAACAATTAATTAAACACTCATATAAATATTTCAAAAGCTTAACTGAAACTACCAAGTAAAACAGAGTGTGGTGATTAGTCATATGTGATTTCAGAGGAGGAAGGGTTCTTTTCTGAGTCAGATGCTAGCATGTCTCTAAAATCCTAGTGCAGATGAGTCTTTATTTCCTAATTCTTTAGAGCCACATTCCATCCTCTCTTATTCACTGTCCACTCATCAGTTCCCTGCAGACTTGAACCTGGCTCTCAGGAGGTTGTGTTATAGTGGAATAACTATGAGAGCATGCAAATCCTCTAAGAATTCATTCATGGGAAACACATGCAATAATATAGTACTAATAATTACTAATGCATTATTGGAAATTCTATGTTAGTATTACTAAGGGGTACTTATTCTGGCAGAGTGAGGACTGTGTATCTCCCAGGGCTTACAAAGTGCTCCACATGCAAAGTATTTATTCGTGTGCCTGGTACATAGATCTTCAATAAATATCTGTTGAATGACTAAATGAATGAAGAAACAAAGTAACTGGCCCTCCCAATTGGGGAATAAAAAACAAACAAAAATAACCTTTGTGATATGTTGTTAATGAAGAGAGGAAGGTACAGAGAGTGAAACAGATAACAGTGGCTGCCTCTGAGGAGAGAGTGTGTGGCTGGCGGCAGGAGTAGGAGGTAGACTTTGCACTACATCTTTTTGCATAAAACTTTTAAAAATATAGATGGGAGATTTTTTTCCTCTGACAAAACCTAATGAAAGCAGAGAATGGGGGAAAAAAACCCAGGTGTGGAGAAAACAGAAAAGACCATATATTCAAAGAGTTAATGGCCCCCTGAGAGGCCAATTCTCAGCCACTTCCAAAGTCCAGATTCACTGCTTCCAGGACTCCAGAGTGAGGAAAAGGTGTGAGAGATACCTGATAACCTGCTTTAACTTGTAAGTGAACAAGAGCCAGGAAAAAATGCATACATTGACCCAGAAGGGTGGGACCAGAACTAAGGCACCCTAAGCTTGACAGAAAAAAAACACACCCAAACCTGTATAAGCAACATGTTATAAAAGTTGTGAAGAGAAAACACAAGAAACTAACAACCCACCCATGCCTGCTGGAAAATGCCACAAAGTGCACTGAGAAAATTTCTGGTTCATCGTCTCCTCAGAGGAAAGCAGCAGCACATCTGTAAGTTCTATGATGGGCTTTCTCAAGGAACAAATTAACTTATACATTCATACAACAAATATTTTGTAAAAACAGCTACTAAAAGAAAACCCTTAAGTCAAGGTTAAAATAATATTTTATAGATAAGATGGAGTAATAGCTAAGATACACGGGGGCGGGGGGGGGGGGGACTAAAACTGGTGGAAATCAAGTTGATTTCTTCTGTGGAATAAAGAGAAAATACAAGACACTTCACATTTGCTCAGTCTTTGGAAGCTAATCAGATTCTACAAGTTTAGATTAATGACCAGGTTGGCACTGAAGCTCGATTTTACGCTGAGGTTTTTCTTTCCCCAGGAGTGTCCTTTGCTATTCTGCCTGTGAGAGACTCACTACCATTGGACAATTTGTCCTCTTCTCCCAACACTCCCACCCATGAGCTTGGTGTTCTGCCAGCTGCAGTTCTGCCCATTTTGATTGAACATACTGTGCTGCTGGAAACTTTTGACTGCACTGAAACACGAGCTGAAATCACATGCTAATAAGCTGTCTCTGGGCTCCAGGGGAAGAAACCTCCACCTCACTGGCAGGCCAGGCCAAGTGCTGCCCTAACCAGACTGTCCCAGAGATAGTGTGTGAGATACGGCAGGGCTGCACTAGCACTCAGAAGCCAAAACAAGAAGAATCAAATAAAGGAAATTAAAACACTGTTCTCCAAAAACTGTTAGCTGAACTTAATATCTACCAAGGCCTTGGGGGTTCTAAGGTCTGCTCACTCCAATATGGTTAATATTAATGTGCATTACACTGAAGAAGGGCCCATAATCAAATATTCTTCCAATTATGGTAATCTGTCTTAATCTGAAAGTAAAAAATGCTTCCCTCTCTCTAGGAGTCAACAATAGATTTTAGATGGGCAATACTGAATACCTCATTATGTAATATGCTCATTCCAGTTTAAAAGATGGTAGTGATGCCCTAGCCAGTTTGGCTCAGTGTACAGAACGTCAGCCCTCGGACTGAAGGGTTGCAGGTTCGATTCTGGTCAAGGGAACATGTGGGAGGCAACCAAATGATGTCTCTCTCACATTGATATTTCTCTCTCTCTGGCTCTCCCCCTTCCTTCTACTCTCTCTAAAAATCAATGGAAAAATATCGTCAGGTGAGGATTAACCAGAAATAAAAGATAGTAGAATAATCATTTTATCTTAGGGCTTAAGATCTGGTTTTATAAGAACTATTAAGTAGAGACAACAGATACTGCTAGAATGCTTCAATTTTTACAAAAGGTTTATCACCCAGTTAACAACATTTATGAATCACCAACAATGTTTGTCCTAGGTCTTACAACGTTGTTATAGACAGTGAAATCTGAGATTGTCTTAGCCTCGTCTGTACTCTGATCTTAGAAAAGATAAACTGTAAAAGTTGATTTAAAAAAGTACTGATTGTCTCAAAAAGTTCTCTTCCCAATTTAAAAATGAACTGAGGACCCTGCCAGTGTCGCTGCAGTGGTTAGAACAGCAATGACCTACACGTGGAAGGGTCCCAGGTTCTATTCCCCATTAAGGGTACGTGCCTGGTTTGCAAGTTCGATCCCTGCCCTGTTTAGGGCGTATGTGGCGCGGGAGGCAACCAATTGATGTGTCTTTCTCATACACTGATGTTTCTCTCTTCCCCCTTCCCTCTCTCCCTCCCTCCCTTCTACTCTCTAAAATCAATGGAAAAAATATCCTTGGGTGAGGATTAAAAAAAAAGAACTGAGGGAAGGTGTCAGAAGAAAAAGAGAACACCTCAACAGTGTCATCACAGAACATATCCAAGACCACTTTTGATTCCATTTCCTGTAAGCTAACTTGGTCCTGACAGGTTCTGCCTGGACTGCAAGCTCTATTTGATACATGTAGTAGGAGGCCCTGAGAATCAGGAAGTTATTCTGATAAATAAAGCAGGGGCCTGTTTGTACTCTTCCCTGGTAACGTATGCAAAATCTTGCACAGGCAATGGCATGCATGAACAATAACTCATTTCTCCAGCAAAATTTAACACAACTATACATACCATGTGATCTTGGTATGAAAAACTGATATTTTATAAGCTTGAAATAGCATTTTCAGTCTTGTCAAATTATTGGGTGTTTATTAGAATTCAACTTGGCTGCAATATCAAGTATATGTAAAGTATCTTTCGAAGTCAAACTAAAAGGTTCTCCTGATGAGAATATTCTCGATGTCTTTTTTTTCTCATTTGGGAATGGAAATTGCCTATCGCCACTGTGGTTGAGGGGGATGGGAAGGAACCTGTGAGTAAGCCACGCCCTGTTCACACTTTAATGAGTGAAAGGGGAGATTACCTGTCACTCAAGACGACTCCTTCGGCTTCTGGTGGTGCAATTGAGAGCTGGAATGGAGTGTTGAAGTAATGCTGCTGCTCATCTGATCGGTGCACAACTTCGCCACCCCTGACAACCAGAAAGCCTGAATCACCCAGGTTTGCTGTGTGTAATCGGTGGCTAGTTCTGTCCAGCACCACGATGCAGGCAGTACTGCTACCTAGAAACAAAAATAGTCTCCATTTATCTTCTCTTCCAAGGTTGCCTTTGTACACATATTTTTATCATATTACCTCAAAGAACAACATGCCATAATTTGAACCTTTGCTTAAAAAGGACCTTTCTTAGTTATGCTCCATGTCGCCAACGAATGTCATTAATAACCTGATCAGGGTCCAAATGGTGGGAAAGGAAAAGGAATTTCTATGATACATAGTACATGGGCCATTGATAATCTGAATTCTTCCATTTGCAGAGATAGAAAACAATAAAAATGGCTGGTATTTAGCCATATTATTTAATTTCAATAGTGCTATTATCTATGCCAAATGCTCAAAAGCATGTTGTTGAGATATTAAGCTTTAATACTTAAATGCCAGAATGAGAATGCTACATTTCCCTGACATTTCTCATTAGTCACTGGGAGGAAGCCTCCACAAAATTCACTAGCATTTAAGTCAGGGCATGCAACTACAATTTTTAACCAGATTTCCATCTGTTGAGGTCACTAAGAACTTTTATTTGGAACTGATTCACTCTGAAGTAACAAGACTAATTTTCCCAGGTGGCCTGTGGAATTGACCCGTTCACTTTACAGAGACTACTAATGTTCAGATGGAAGAGACCACATTCTAAGTAGAGAGCAAAAGCTTCCATGTACCTTTGCAGCACATAGCTCGCATGACCTTCCCCAGAATGAAAGGTTGTTATTACAACTAGTAAGATTACTTCAAGTACTAAAATTTAATATCTAAAGAAAAAAGACAAAATAGAAATATAAGCAGTTCACCAAGAAATATATGAAAAATGATCATCACACTACTATTTTGTCTACTAGTTTAACAAAAATCAAAAGAAGGTAACCCAGGCTGTTATCAAGAGTATATCAAACATGGTCACTCTCATTCCATAGTCGAGAGAGAGCAAAGCTAAACAACTTTTCTAAAGGGCAATATAGCCATAAAAATGTGCATATCCACTGGTAAGAATTTATTCTAAGAAAATAATTAGAGATGCAAATAAGACTTAAATGTCAGAACACCGTTTAATATTAGGAAGAATTGGAAGCAACTGAAACATCTAAAATTAAGGGACTGGTTAAATAAATTATAGTACATCCGTACCATGGCAGGCTATATACACTGTCACATAATACTTAAAGAGTATTCTCTTAAAGTAAATCAGCCTGCCTGTGTCTGAATACTACCTCTGCTACTTACTAGCTGTGTGACCTGTGGCAAATTAACCTCTTGGTGCCTCAGTGCCCACATCTATGAAAATAGGGATAACAGTAATTACCTCATAGCGTTGTTTGTGAGGATAAAATTAGTTAAATCATGTCAAACACTTATAATAATACACGATAAGTGTTAGCTTTCTTTTTTAAAATTTAAATTCTTTATTGTTGAAAGTATTACATATGTCTTTTTCCCCCGTTGACCTCTCCCCGGCTGCTCCTGCACCCCAGAACATGCCATCTCCCCGCTACTGTCTGTGTCCACTGGTTATGCTTATATGCATGCACACAAGTCCTTTGGTTGATCACTTACCACCTCCCCCACCAAGTGTTAGCTTTTTAATAGTCACTAAAATTGTGTTAGAGAAATATATTTGAAAAGGAAGGATGATAAATTAAGTCAAACAAGTAGATTACAAGCTAGTATTGAAGTTTTCTTTAAAAAAAAAAGTGATACCAAACTTAAAGAATTGTACATCAAAAACAGTGAAATTTATTTATTTTTTAAAATATATTTTATTGATTCTCTACAGAAAGGAAGGGAGAGGGACAGAAAGTCAGAAACATCGATGAAAGAGAAACATCGATCAGCCACCTCCTGCACACTCCCCAATGGGCATGTGCCTGCAACCAAGGTACATGCCCTTGACCAGAATCGAACCCGGGACCCCTGAGTCCACAGGCCAACGCCCTATCCACTGAGCCAAACCAGCTAGGGCTGAAATTTATTTTTTTTTAAAGCAATAGTAAGGCAAAGGCCAAACTGTTAAGCAAAATGAAATAAAAAAAAACAAAAAACAAACAGGGTGTGGAATTAGCTGTGTTAAACCCCAGTGTGCCATCATTTTTTAGTTGTGTGACTGCCGGCAGGCAAGCCACTTATTCTCTCTAGGCCTCAGTCTCTTCCTAACAAAATGGTGAATAAATGTACCTCTGAGCCCTAGCTAGGGTGGTTCATTTGGTTGGGTGCCGTCCCATGCGCCGAAAAAATTACTAGTTCTATTCCAGGTCAGGGTACATGCCTGGGTTTTGGGTTAGATCCCCAGTAGGGGGCGTGCAGGAGGCAGCCTATCATTGTTCCGCTCCCAATATTGATGTTTCTCTTTCTCCCTCTCTACTTCTCTCTCTCTAAAAATCAATAAAAATATTTAACAACAACAAAAAAGTACCTATGAACCTAGTTCATGGCACTGTTGTGAGCACACAGTAGATTCAATTCCTGTTATCATTATACTATGCACAAACATGCACAGAAAAATAACAGGAAGCATAATCACTGATTTAATTTTTGCTATTAATTTTTTCTAAATGAAAATGTATAACTTAATAATTTAAAAACACTTAAATATAAGCATTACCCTTGCTATAATGTTCAGAAATTCCATTTTTTTGTTTCTATAGTATATGCACGGGTACTAACCTGACACTCCGATGTTAACCTATCTAATCTCTATCCATTTAATGTCAAAGAAAAACAAAGGCACTGTAACAAACTGGAAGTGCCGTCAGATAACCTACTCCATAGCTTACATTAGAGCCAAGATAGCCAATTACCCTTCCTTCTTAACTCAATGCACAGAAAAATCCAATCATTTATCATTAATAGAATCATCATACAAAATATGTTCTGCCCCACAGCCACTTGTCAAAAATATGAATAGCATGGGACACATGTTCTTGCTCAGTTCTCCACCCCCCACTTTCAGTCTTTTGGTCACTAAACTCTATAATGAGAGAAGCAAAGGGAAAAATAAAGAAAAGATAAAAAGATCTTCTGAAAGCTGATAGAATTAATCTGAGAACAAAAAAATGACAGATGAGTAGCACAGCCTTAAAATTTTTGCTTCAGTAAGGACTCATGTTGATTTATTAAACCCAGACTATCATTTTGCTATGGTTGTAGCTGTAACCCACTGAGTTAGGATCAAAATGGTTCTCAGAAGTGAAGGAGCTTTATTATGCAAAGCAGTACCAACAAAGGCAAGCCTAGCCTTATAAAATCATCTGGGCATGGAGTGTACACTCCTCCTTTGCCTCTTCAAATTACTGATGTGTGCACAAGGCTCAGGCCCTAACAACCTAATACTGGGAGAAGAGCTTATCACTCTTAGGAGTTTGGAGAGGAACAAGTAGGCAAGGAGGAAAAGATGCTGAGAATAACAGCAATGAGTGCTCAGATGACTGGCCAATCCAGACAGGCACCCAAGTAAATCCCTCATGCTAAAATGGAAATGTTTTTATCACTTGGCCCCTTATTTTATAAACAACTAAGCCTTTAATGTAGCAAATAGAGAAAGGAATAAGCTTATTAGGAATGACCCCTCAAATTCTTAAGATATGTTGACTTCATAAGACCTAAATCTACTTTAAGGATTTCTGAGGAAATATGCTAACAATTAGCCTGTGATGCCAACCCAGATCTAAAAGCAATTAGATAGTCTCAAGAAATAAGTGGTTACTGCTATCAACTTGCCCTCCATACAAGCAATTGCTTGATTTAAAAAAAAAGATTACCTAATCTTGTAAATTATCATTATTTGCAATTATATGAGGTTTAGTAAAACTCAGCAGTCTGTCTTGCCAAAATACAAGTATGCTTAAATTTAGTTACAAATAGCTTAGATATTTGTAGATTAGGTAAGAAAAAAGTACACATGTGTCAAACACGGTAACAAGGATTATTTCGATGTGTCTTCTAGGAGAAAAAACTATAATATTCAATGTGAAAAAAACCTTTGATATGTCCTTAAATTTATTAAGATCTCCCAATTACATGAGGGTAAACAAAAAGGGAAGGATAAGGAAAAAAGTTAGCAAGAAGAACGCTTTCAAAGTGCAAAAATAGGATAGCTGCTATTCTGTAAATGGTTATTCCAAGTCACAATAAATGCATGGGGTTGGGGGCAGAGGATTCATGGAAACATTCAGACCTCTGGAATTTGTCTATAGGTTCTCTGTTAGATGTTAGACTATTAGATGGTATTCTGCAATGTCCTCTTTTCCCTCAGCAACATGTTTCTGAGTGCTGCAGGAAGCTTTAAGTCCCCCCCCCCCCCACCCCCGCCCACACATGCACACACGTCTCTCCATTCAACATATGAAGCAAGGGTCAGGGGTTAAGAGGTTTGCATAGTCATATGGCATGTTGACAGAGAGGTACTAGAAAGAGAATCTAGGATGTTTCACTATGCCAGGCAAGCTCCAAATTGCATGCCCAAAATAGCAAATTAAGACAAAGCAGTATATTGAAACCTCAAGGCAAGATTTCTCTTCAGTTACAAATAAAATAAGCTGGTTAATCACAGCACAGAGAAAAAAGAAGATGGCAGCATAATGAAAAGAAACTGTTCTTAAGGATTTAAATTGAAGGCAAAATTCTACAATGTAGAGCTCTCCATTAACACTGAACAGAGGCTGATTTTAAATTCGGATGGTGACTGGGAGGAGGGGGGGGGGGGCCTTCTAGTAACCAGAAAGATGCTGGCAATTAGCAGAAAATTAATAACACCCTTTCTGAAATTCTGCATAGAAGGCTGGGTAGGTTGTTGGTTAAGTTTCCAGGAAACCATTTAACAAATAAATGTAGAAGCTTGGCCAAAGGCTGCTCCATTAGTATACCAAATGAGCACTAGGTATTTGGACATTTTCTAATAACATGATTAACAGGAATCTATTTTGTGCCATGGTATTTCAGCTAACTGCTATTAGTCTGGTGTATCTATCTGCAACCTGAACTCCCCACAGGTAATCAACTGAATTTTTCATGCCAGACCTCACTCCTTTCTTCCTCCCTTGGAAAGAACCCCTATTCTGAATTATATAATCACTTGCTTTTCTTTCTTCTTTTATCATATTTTAGAATCCCTAAACAATGTTTACTTTTTAAAAATATGTTTTATTGACTTTAGAGAAGGGGAAGGGAGAGAGAAACATTGAGAGAAATATGGCTGCCTTCTGCATGCTCCCAACCAAGAATCGAACCAGCAACCTTTTGGTGCATCGGACAACACTCAACCAACTGAGCCACACTGGCCAGGGCTGTTCCTGAGTATTGCATGCAGCTTTAAATCATTCCTTTTCTAAGTGTGTTTTTCTACTATAAATGGGCTTCTAGGTTGTTCCCAATTTTCTGCTATTATAAATAATGCTACTATAAACATTCTTGTGCCTACTCTTTGATATACGGATGTGTAAGAGTTTCTCTAGTCTAGGGTATAGACCTAGAAGTGGAACTGCTGGAGCATACTATCTGTTCATGTTTAACTGTATTCTACAATTCCAAATTGTTTTCCAAAGTGGTTGTACCTATTTACATTCTCTCCAAGCAGTAGTATTTTGTAAGTAAATAGTAAGTATTTAATAGCTTCTTTATCAAATGCTGCTTAAAGGTAGGCTGATTAATTTCTTGGTTTTACTGTTAACCATTTCCTGGGCATCTTTAGAGAGGAAAACACATAGGACATTGACTTACCAAGTAAAGGTACTTTATTTTGCAGCAACTCACAGTAGCTTGTGGTGAGGATTCCAATGGGATTACTCGGGACAAACCGTCCTTCTTTTACTAACCGTTCACATGTCCGCATTAAAGTCCCTGAGAACTGAGACGGATCAACTCCATAGTCTCTCCATCCTCCTACACCATCTGCAACCCCTAAAAAAAAAAAAATTACATTTAAAGGATGTTCTTACCAACTTTTCAGGGATTCCTACCCATCTCCTCCTGACAGTTCATTTTACTACATACCAGTAAACATATTTGCCCTGAAATTCAGAATAAAAAGTGCTCAAGTTTGATATATTATACTCTAATACTCCTAAGTCATATTCTCTAACTTAGAATTTGATCTTTCATATATTTATGAATAAACATGCGAGCTACCACAGAGTAGCATTGCCTACCAGCCAAGAGTACAATTTCAGCAGGATTATTATTGTATAGAAGAAATTTGTGCTATTAATTTTTGTTGTATTTTATAAGAACGTAAAGTGATTAAAAAAAAAAAAAGAGTTCTGATGCTAATGACAATGCAACTGATCCACAGCTGGCAATCATTAAGAATACCAAAAGCTGCAATCTTTTAACTTCAAAAATGAGTCAATAACTGTAAAATAAAGAACAAATTTAAGAATATATCCTATTCCCTTTCCTCCTCCCTAAGAGAAAACCACTATCCTGTCCAGGGCTGAGCTTTCCAATAAAACAGCCACTACCACATGTTGCCAGTGAGCCTTGAAATGGGGCTGATCCAAACTGAGATGTACTCTAAGTATAAAATGCACACTGGAGTTTGAAAACTTGATATGAAAAAAGAGGGTCAACTATCTCATTAACTTCTATATTGATTACATGTTGAAATAATATTTGGGATATAATATGTTAAAGAGAATACATTATTAAAATCAATAGCATCTGTGTTTTATTTTTAATTAATGTATAATAAAAAAGTCTCAATAGTAATAAGGATAGTAAGAAAAAAATATCCTTCTGCCTGCTGTGGAGAGCAACAGTGGAAAGAAGGGATGAGTCAGGAGTCTCAGCAACTCTGTTATGAAATGGTGGCAGTGCAGTTAGAGTGCAGGGATTTGGGATCTGGTGAAACAAAAGGACTTACAGGTGAACTGGATGGGGAGTGAGGTGGGGGCAGCGGGGGTAGGGGAAAGAGAAGCATGGAGGATGACAGGTCTACCCTACCATAAAGAAGTACCACTTTTTTTCTGTGTTTTTCAAGCAGTTGGAAGGATACCTAGAAATTCTTAAGATAAATTTTTCTTTTTTATTCAAAGTTTTTATTGTTGACACTATTGCAGATGTTCCCCATTTCCTTCCCCAAGAGAATTTAAGATAATTTACTTAAAAGATACTTCTTTTGAGGAATTCTTTTATCAGTAGGGGTAAGATTTCACCATGGGTTCAAATGCAACAATTTGTGTTAAAGCAAGAATGCAATTATAATTCTTGCAACTCCATTTGATGAATCATTCATTCTTTCAAACTACTGCCTGCTCCAGGAAAGAATTTCTTCTTAACCAGTTTCTGATCTAAGAGCCACAACTAACTTTATATACAAACTGGTTTCATCTACAAGTGCCCTTCACAAGAAAACCATTAAAATCTGAGATAAGCCGAAACCGGTTTGGCTCAGTGGATAGAGCGTCGGCCTGCAGACTGAAAGGTCCCGGGTTCGATTCCGGTCAAGGGCATGTACCTTGGTTGCGGGCGCATCCCCAGTGGGGAGTGTGCAGGAGGCAGCTGGTCGATGTTTCTCTCTCATCGATGTTTCTAACTCTCTATCTCTCTCCTTTCCTCTCTGTAAAAAATCAATAAAATATATTAAAAAAAAAAAAAATCTGAGATAATGTTGAGAGCTGATCCTGGCACTCACTAAATAATCTGTGAGCAGGTTACAGAGTCTGACCTGACACAGTCCTTCAACATTAATCAGATTTCTCCCAGAATAGAGTGCAACCTTTCAGGCACCTGTTTGCTTTTATATGGGAAAAAGAACTCAGGCAAAATTCCATTGGCTAAATCTCTTTAGGGGAAAAGGAGATTAAAAAACCATATAAACTTTTCAATAAAGCTATGGGGGGGGGGGGGGTGGGGGTGGAAGAAGGGAAGCCTTAGCATACATATATAATTTACTTACAAAGAACAACTTATATAATATGAAGAACCATAGTTGGGATTAGAATCAGGCTAAAACCAGAATAATCTTTCACATGTACATATGAAACCTAATTCATACTAGGCAATTATTTCTATAAAGAAATGAATATTTCCTCTTTTACATTAGCAAAAGCTTCAATCCACAAAAAGAGAGGACACCTTTTATTTTTATTATTATTTTTTAATTTTATTTTGTTTTATTTTTAAATTTATCTTTATTATTGAAAATATTACAGATGTACTACCTCCCCTCACCCATTACCCCCTCCCCTCCTGCCCCCTCCCAAGGCCTTTACTGTTACTGCACTATTGTCTGTCCATGGGTTATGCATATGTGCATATACATTCTTTGGTTAATCTCTTCCTGCCTCCCACCCCCTTCCCTCTGAAATTCATCCATCTGTTGCATGCTTCAATGTCTCTGGAGAGAGGACACCTTTTAGTGGAATCAATCCAGATATAAAGGGAAATTTCATTTAGAGGTAAAGAAAACAAATGTTAAAAGAGAAGATTGCTGCCTTGGCCGGTTGCTCAATGGTTAGAGTGTTAGCCCGTGGACAGAAGAGTCTCAGGTTTGATTCCCTAGTCAAGGGCAAGTAACCTTGGTTGTGCTTCGATTCCCGGCCCTGGTCAGGGTGAGTGCAGAAGGCAACCAATCAATGTGTCTCTCGTGTTAATGTTTCTCTTTCTCTCTCTCTCTCTCCTTCTCTCTTCTCCCTCCCTTCACTCTCTCAGGAAAACAAAAATCCATGGAAAAATATCCTCGGGTGAGGATTAAAAAAAGAGAGAGAGAGAGAGCCTTCCACAGACAGGGAAGGATAATAAAAGAAAAAGTATGGCAGACAATTAGGTATAGCTGGTGCTTGGGTGAGTGGGGAGAAGCTGAAATAAGGAGAGCAGTAAGTGAAATTGTGGATGGCCCAAAATTGCAGATGAAGAACATTTAAGCTTTATGCTATTGACCTATGCTGTCCAACACGGGAATCACTAGCCACACGTGGCTATTGAGTTTGAAATGTGGTTAGTTTGGATTGAGATGTGCTATTAAATGTAAAATACACTCTGGATTCCAAAAACATAATACCAAAATAAATAAATAAATAAATAGAATGTCTTAGTAATAATTTTTTACTGAACATGATGAAATATTTTACATATATTGGGTTAAATAAATTGAAATGAATATTTAATTTTACTTTTTAAAAATGTGGCTACTAGAACATTTAAGATCATATATGTAGTTACAGTATATTTCTACTGGAAATCCATGGAAAAAATATCCTTGGGTGAGGATTTTTTTTCCCCATGGATCATATATGTAGTTACAGTTTATTTCCACAGTATATGTATAGCACTTCTATAAATAATAAGCTGACAAGGTTTGGGATACAGTGATATAATCCAATCTATATATTTTAGAAAATAATCCTGATAACAGTGGAGAAAATGGGCTGGGAGAGGTCAGAGGTCAGGAGTCAGCTGCAAAATTTTAGGTTCCAGGTATTGAGAAAAGTAGAATAGACAATCACTGGAAATACAAAGGAATAAATACAAAAGATACCTATGCTCTATTATCAATAGGTTTTTTTTTTATCAGTAGGTTTCTGAATCTGAGTACTGATTTGCCAGTTGGGAAGGGGGTGGGAATGTCTTCAGATTTTGAATTCTGTCTCTGGTGTGCTTAGTTTCAGGTGTCAGTGGAGCATTTTTTTTTTTTTTTGAGAAAATGTTCTGTATGAAATCAGGAACTATGTGCCTGCTGCTGGGAAGGCAATCTGAGCCCAATCTTTGACAAAGATCCGGAACTGACACCAGAGGGGCAGATGAGCTGTTCGGGGAGAGTAGAGAGGGTAATAAATTCAAGGAGTTAATTCAAGGAGATCTTATCTTAGGAATGAGGATTCCTGGCCCAATAGCTCATTTGTGAACTGAATTCTTACTCTAGACATCAAATTACAATCACAGATATGATAACTGATTAAGGCCAAGTAATCCAGTTTGTCAGAATGATATAATTTGTTTAGATGTGAAGAGAGGTGAAAAGGTGGGCTGAGTTCATTAGAAAGGCTTTGAATGCCAAGATAAAGAGTTTGCACTGAATATAGAAGCTATTTCCTTTAATTCACTGTAATCATCTTATGTCTCCATTAATAACAGTCTGTCAGCACACAGTCGAGCTTAAGTGTTTCCTTTGACCCAAAATCCAATTAAAACCATTATTAGATTAAGATAATGGTTACATATCTGAAATGGCTGAGCAAAAGGCTGAGAAGACTAAAGGGCACAGAAGATTCCTTTAGTTGTACCATTTATGTAGAAATGGCAGTTTTATGAAGTGGGAAATAATCAACTAGAAAATATTTATGATTTTTATATAATATTTTATGTTTTCCATGGACTGTTTTTCTAAAGTGAAGAGTTAAGAGAGGAGAACAAATAATTCTGGTGTATCTCACTTAAATGTATATATCACTTGAATGTATCTTTTTGTAAGAAGAACATTTTAAAAAATTATTTTAAAATTATAGTTACAGCCCGACCATTGTGGCTTAGTGGTTAAGTATCAACCTATGAATCAGGAGGTCACGGTTCAATTCCCATGTCCGGGTTACGGGCTCAATCCCCAGTGGGCGGCGTGCAGGAGGCAGCCAAACAATTCTATCTCATCACTGATATTTCTCACTCTCTTTTCCTCTTTGAAGTCAATAAAGATATATGTATATTTTAAAAATTATAGTCACAGCCCGACCCTAGTGGCTCAGTGGTTGAGCATCAACCTATGAACCAGGAGGTCATGGTTTAATTCCCAGTCAGGGCACATGCCTGGGTTGTGGGCTCAATTCCCAGTTGGGGTGGCACAGGAGGCAGCCAACCAATGATTCTCTCTCATCATTGATGTTTCTCTCTCTCTCTCCCCCTTCCTCTCTGAAATCAATCCTATATAATAAAAGGCTAATATGTAAATTGTCCCCTCAATGGAGAGTTCAACCAGGGGGTGGGGCTGGCCCCTCCCCCAGCCGGCCCTGCCCCCGATCAGCCCCCCCTCACCCCAATCAGGGCGGACCAGCCAGACCCCAACCATGAACAAATTCGTGCACTGGGCATCTAGTAAAAATATATTTTTGAAGATTATAGTTACTGGGGGCGGGCTGGAGGGGGTCAATGGGGGAAGAAAGCAGACATATGTAATACTTTCAACAATAAAGATTTAATAAAAATAAATAAAATATTGCATGAAAATACTAATCCTATCTTTCCAATTGCATATATGGTGACCTGTGTAGTTACAAAAGGCTCTCCTTAAAAGACTGAATGAAGCCAACATCTGCCTGAGTCTCTCCAGGACTCTATCAGCTATCACCATGAGGTTGCCATTCTTCCTAAAACCTTTCCAACTACACTGATCTTCAGATTGGCATGAAATTAGTTACAAAGCCAACATTTTCCAGAAAAAAAGTGATGCCCAAAGAATATATAGTCAATTTCAACTTTAGTATAAGCATCAGTGAAGAATTTGGCTCTGGCATAATTTCAAATATTAAGTGTTATCCTAAGGTAATAGCTTTATTCCTTGCATCTTTGATTGTCTTGAGGCATCTTACAGGATCCTCATCCCCTAATGAAGCAAGATGGTTCTACAGGATTGTTTTTCCATCAGTGAAACATCTATCTACTAGGATGGGCACTTGATAGTGAACTGAAACTCCAGAGGAGAAACTGAGTAAGAACCTGGTTGGATCACAAGAGTTAAATTATAAAAGTAGCATGAGACCCTCTGTACTCAGAGGGTTAAGGATCTGGTTTTACACTTTCTGCAGCAACTGTTCATCTAATGAGGAAGTTGGTTAGACAGTATTTATTGCAGTGCTACAGCCAGCTTCTTTTCAGATGCTGAGGTTCTTCAATCTATAATCTAGAGTTCTCCAAGTCAACCTTATTTGTCTAGAGCAGCAGTTCTCAACCTGTGGGTCACAACCGCTTTGGCGGTCGAACAACCCTTTCACATCCTGCATATCAGATAATTTACATTACGATTCATAACAGTAGCAACATTACAGTTATGAAGTAGCAACGAAAATAATTTTATGGTTGGGTCACAACATGAGGAACTGTATTTAAAGGGCCAGAAGGTTGAAAACCACTGGTCTAGAGGCATCACAAACTCGAAGCCTCTAGAGCAGCGGTTCTCAACCTGTGGGTCACGACCCCTTTGGGGGTCGAACAACCCTTTCACAGGGGTCACCTAAGACCATCAGAAAACACATATATAATTACATATTGTTTTTGTGATTAATCACTATGCTTTAATTATGTTCAATTTGTAACAATGAAATTGGGGGTCACCACAACATGAAGAACTGTATTAAAGGGTCACGGCATTAGGAAGGTTGAGAACCACTGCTCTAGAGAAAAACGAGATCAGAGTACAAATTCAATTTCTATCCAATGTAACAGATCACATTTGTATCAACATTTCTGAAGCCTCAACTATTTGGGCATTAAGAACACTCTCCTATGATTCAGAACTGTGAAATGTATCTGCAAATAATTATCCCAAAGGGAACAAAAAAGCAGGATTATTGAAAAAATATATGTAACAATTGAGCTATTCACAAAAGTACAATTTACTTTGACTAACAGTCTTTTCAGTTCTCTAGAAGTGAAATTATATAAATTACTAGAGGCCCGTTGCACGAAATTCATCCAAGAGTAGGCCTTCTTTCCCTGGCTGCCGGCACCAACTTCCCTCTGGCACCCAGGACCCGGGCTTCTTTCTGGCCGCCAGCAGGCAACCTGGGACCTGGGCTTCCCTTGCAGCCCCGGCTTCGTCCGGAAGGACGTCCAGTCTAATTAGCATATTATGCTTTTATTATTATAGAAGATGATGCAAGTGATATATTCCTTTTGCAACAAGTTTCCCCAAAGCATTAATAACAATACTCTGCATTAATAACAACGAAATCTGCATTTCTCATTCTCCAGAAACCAATCCTACCTCAAGAACTCAAGACCTCTAAGCAGAACAGTTAAGTCAAAAGCTGAAGCAATGAAGCTGAAAGGATGGAAAGGAAGCTTCAACCCTATGATAAATGGAACTTATAAGCAAAACTAAAATTCTGCAAAAAAAAAAAAAAAGAGGGAACTATCTAGGAGAGTTAACAAAGCTCAAAAATATAAACAGTTCATTTTATGTTTTAGAATTCCAAACAAAATAGTCCTTTCTAGCTTAGTAAGCATGAAATTACTTAATTAATCAAGTTAAAATGAATATGCCTATATACACAGTCATACCTACTGTCCAGAATACTTCATTAACTAGAGATAGTTATTTCCAGTGAAAATGCTGTAAAGAGGATTAAGAAATGATACTGTGAAGGCAAAGAAACTCAAAGTCAACCTTTTAAAAATAAAAATGTTCTTCCTCTAACTTTAGCTCTTCTGTTTAAATACCAAATACTTAACGTGGAATAATGTGTTTTGGCTCAACTGTGGCTTGGGGACCTTGGGCATCTCACAGACTGGGGTATGAATCACTGCCTCCCTACCACACAAACTGCAGAGTTGAAGGTGAAGTCACAGAATAGGTCACTTCACTCCTTTGAACTGCAACAGTACCTTCCTGAAATGCTAAATGCTGATAGCAATGTTTTTAGGACAGGAGGAAGCAACAGACAAATCATCTGGGAGCCACACTTATGGTAAGCTAGTAGAGGAAGGGCCCGTAGTGTGATACAGAATTAAGGGCTTCTATTAATGCTGAGGCTGGTTAGTTTCTAGATATTAGGAAATGTAATATAACACTATAACTTAACATTTAAATAAGAAAGTAACAGTAATTAAGTCCAGCTATCTGATGGGTGCCTATTTGTATTGGCCCTTTAGGCTAAGAGAAAATTTTCTCCTGTTTATAAGATTAGATCTAGAATTCTGGTCTTAAAGGTTAACCTAGTATTTAAAAATTAAAAAAAAATTTAAAAAAGCAAGCAAGAAAGAAAGGAGTCACATGTAGCCCAGCTCAAAAATGCCTTTTTTTTTTAAAATTTTATTTTTAATCCTCACTTCAGGATATTTTTCCATTGGTTTTTAGAGAGAGTGGAAGAGAGAGGGAAAGACAGAGAGAAACATCGATTTGAGAGAAACACACTGATTGGTTGCCTCCTGCATGAGCCCTGAGACCAGGCCCTAGCTGGGGAGGAGCCCGAAACCAAGGTATGTGCCCTTGACAGAAATCAAACTCTGGACCCTTTGGTCCGTAGGCCTACACTCTATCCAAAGCCAAACTGGCTAGGGCAAAAATGCCTTAAAAAAAAAATTTTTTTTTAATTGAACTTTTTTTAGAGAGAGAGGGAGAGGGAGAGAAGGAAACATTGATATGAGAGCAAAACATCGATTGGCAGTCTCCTGCATACCCCCTACTTGGGATGGAGCCACCAACCTGGGCATGTGCCCTGACCGGGAATCGAACCTGTGACCTTTTTGGTGCACGGGACAACACCAAACCAATTGAGCTACACTGGCCCTCTTTTTTTTATTTTTTAAAATATATTTTTATTTATTTAAGAGAGGAAGGGAGAGGGGGAGAGAGAGATAGAAACATCAATGATGAGAGTCATTGATTGGCTGCCTCCTACACAACCCCAACTGGGGATCGAGCCGCAACTGGGAATCAAACTGTGACTTCCTGATTCATAGATCAATACTCAACCAATGAACTATTCTGGCTGGGCTTTTTTTTCTTTTTCTTTTAATATATTTTATTGATTTTTTACAGAGAAGAAGGGAGAGAGATAGTGAGTCAGAAACATCAATCAGCTGCCTCCTGCACACCTCCCACTGGGTATGTGCCCGCAACCAAGGTACATGCCCTTGACCGGAATTGAACCTGGGACTCTTCAGTCCGCAGGCTGACGCTCTATCCACTGAGCCAAACCTGTTAGGGCTTTTTTCTTTTTTTAATGAGAACATAATTCCTTTGAATAAGCTAGCTTAGTGAACACTTACTTTCTAAACACTACTTATGTTCCCCCATATGTTGTTTAATTAAGTAATGGTCTTTGAGTGGTAGGACAAGTAAATTTTTTAAATCCTTACCCATGGATATTTTTTAATTGATTTTAGAGAGAGAGGAGGGAAAGGGAGAGAGAAACATTAACTGGTTGCCTCCCGTATGCACCCCAATCAAACCCACAACCTGGGCATGTACCCTGACCAGGAACTGAACCCACGGCCTTTTAGTGTACAGATGATGCTCCAACCACTGAGCAACACCAGCCAGGGAAGGACAAATAATTTTTTCTCCATCTTTTTATTTTCCACACTTTCCCATTTTTTTAGTAATGAGTACATGTTACCTTCATGGAAGGGATGACAAAAACTATAAATCCAGTTGGAACTACATTATACACTTAAATTCAATATTAAAGTTATTCAACATATTTTATTGAACACTTTCTATGTGCAAGACATGTGGCAAAAGGCAGCTAAGAAATTTACATATAATAAAAGATTTCCTGCCCACAGGAACTTAAAATCAAGTGCTGGTGATTGTGGTAGAGAAAGAGGATTTGGAGAGGTTCAAGATAAATGGCTATAATAAACCAAAGTACATATACATCAATAAAAACAAAAGCAAGGAAGATCAGATTACAACTAGCTGAAAGAATCAGAAAAATATTCAAGTTATAAAAACTTGAGTTTGGGGGAGGAGGTTGAAGAGACAGGCATTTCTGGCAGTTACCTATGATTGTGACTAATATGGATACAGTACAAATCAAGTAATAAAGGTGAGGTTAGAGCTTTAAGAGCAAAGAAACCTGCCCTCCAAGTAAATGCTTATTACACCACTAGGGGCCCAATGCATGAAATTCGCGCGGGGGGGTGGGGGTGGAGGGGGTGGGGGGGGTGGGGAGGGTGTCCCTCAGCCTGGCTGGCACCCTCTAGCAATCCGGAACCCCTCGCAATTAACCACCTGCCTGCTCGCTCCTTACCACTTGGCTTGCCACTCCTTAGCGCTGCCACGGAGGCAGGAGAAGCTCCCACCACTGTCGCTGCACTCGCCAGCCATGAGCCTGGCTTCTGGCTGAGCAGCGCTCCTGCTGTGGGAGTCTACTGACCACCAGGGAGCAACTCCTGCATTGAGCATCTCCCCCTGGTGGTCAGTGCACGTCATAGCGACCAGTCATTCTGGTCGTTCCACCGTGATGGTCGCTGAGCTTTTATATATATAGATGGCCAGGAACTTCTCACTAGCAATCAGCTTAAACAATGCACTGCAGGAGTTAAGGCTTTTAGGAGGTCCCCAGAAGGAAAGGGCTGGCTTAAGGCCACCAAAGTCCTTGTGGCCCACAGATTAGTTCAACAAGACTCAATGAGCCCTAACTGGCTTGGCTCAGTGGATAGAGTGTCGGCCTGCGGACTGTCCCAGGTTTGATTCTGGTCAAAGGCATGTACCTTGGTTGCAGGCACATCCCCAGTAGGAGGTGTGCAGGAGGCAACTGATCGATGTTTCTCTCTCATCGATGTTTCTAACTCTCTATCCCTCTCCCTTCCTCTCTGTAAAAAAAAAATTAATAAAATATATATATATAAAAAAAACTCAATGAGGCCATCATTGCTTTAATTATGGGGCTTTGCTCAATTATTAGCCTAAGAACAGCTAATAACTAAGTAGTATTCAAACTCAGCAAAAATCATCTCAGTAAAACAAAGTTTAAAATGGTCATTTTTGACTTGAAAGGTAGTGTACAGAGATTGGGCAAAAGCACAGCAGACAGTTTTGGAGTTGTTATAGGTAGTTAAACCTGAGCAGGGCAAGGACAATGAATCAGATGCAGAAGGTCACCAGGGCAGAAAGCCCTGGGTACCTAGCAAGGGGCAAAACTGGAAAAACAAGAGGTAACCTCATGAGATTCAACCCCCCCCCCACACACACACACATTTTCTTCCCTAAATATAACATCTAGACCTCAGTTGTACTTCAGCTCCGGGTCCCAAAAAAACAGCAAAACCAGACAAATGGCTACCTTAGGACTAGCTGCACTGACTCAGGACCCCCTGCCCCAGCATTGACCAATCAGTGGAGACAGAGACCCTGAGAGAGCTCACCTGGAATATTCCATTGAGACCCTCCCCTGAGACCTCCCCTAAGATTCCCACCTGCAATAAATAGCGTCAATATAAGGGACCCAGCTTGAGCTCTGTCCCAGGGGAGCACGCCCATACCATTCCCTTCCCTCTCTCCTTCCCCCACAGGCACATATCCCCTACACTCTAAGGAACCCCACCAGACTTGCAACCAGGGGAGCAGTGGGCAGTAGCAGTTCATCCCAGGCAAACCCCCTGAACCTCCAAGGCCCCCTTTTCCCTGACTTCCCAGTGAGCCAAAGCAGCCCAGGCTAGGCTTTTCTGTTGCTTCTTCTATGCCCTTCCTTGTTTTACTGTTCTAAATGTGTTTTTGCTGTGGCCAATAAATTCTCTCTTGCTTTGCTGCACTTTGTCTCTTCATTGAAATCTTTCCTTCAAGAAGATAAAAACCCAGGTCTTAACATCTTATTGGCAAGAGTCAGATCTGGGTTCAAATTCTAGCTCCAGGACTAGGTGTCCTTGGGCAGCTCTCTAACCCTCAGTATTTTCACCCATGAATGAGAATAATATCATGGGCAACGCAAAGTTGGTGTGAGGAACTGAATAATGTTTTAAAAGAGCCTGCCACAGTGCTCAGCTGGCAGCTAATAATGTAATAAACTAGAGGCCTGGTGCACAAAATTCATGCACTGGGGGGGGGGGGGGTTCCCTCAGCCCAGCCTGTGATCTCTTGCAGTCCAGGAGACCTCAGGGAACCCACGGGGAGCAGGCCTAAGCCGTCAGTCAGACATCCTTAGCGCTGCCGCGGAGGCAGGAGAGGCTCCTGCCACCACCGCTGTGCTCGCCAGCCATGAGCCCGGCTTCTGGCTGAGCAGTGCTCCCCCTGTGGGAGTGCACTGACCACCTGGGGGCAGCTCCTGCATTGAGTGTCTGCCCCCCTGGTGGTCAGTGCATGTCATAGCAACTGGTCATTCCGCCGTTCGGTCGATTTGCATATTAGCCTTTTATTATATAGGATGAGTTATGCCTGTCTTTAAGAAGTCCAAATAACAGCATTTGGAGCAGTCTAGCCTGTAACAATCAGAAAAAAGTATTTGACCCATATTTGTAGGCTACAAGCTCTACAAGCACTGGTTTGTGATCACAACCAAAAGATAATTCCCACTCACAGATAGTGTATAAAAGATGAGTGCTCCACTCATCTTTCCTAGTCACACATCCACCACCATTCAATATTCCATTAAACATTTAACAATAACATTTTCTTTTTTAAAAAAATTTTTTTATATATATTTTTCATTTAGGAGAGAAAGGGAGAGGGAGAGATAGAAACATCAATGATAAGAGAGAATCATTGATTGGCTGCCTCCTGCATGCTCCACACTAGGGATCGAGCCTTGCAATCCACACATGTGCCCTGACCAGGAATCAAACCGTAATTGTCTGCCTGGTTCATAGGCCGATGCTCAATTACTGAGCCATGCCGGTTGGGCTTTTTAAATATATTTTTACTGATTTCAGAAAGGAAGGGTGATAAAGAGAGAGACAGAAACATCAGTGATGTGAGAGAATCATTGACTGGTTGCCTCCCGCACACTCCATACTGGGGATCAAGCTCGGGCATATGGCCTGACCGGGAATCAAACCCTGATGTCCTGGTTCATAGATCGACACTTAACCACTAAGCCACTCGGGCAGGGCCAACAATAACATTTTCAAGCACTAGGGAACATATATTTGTATCCCAAAAATACACAAGAAAAAAAATCACCTGTACTTTAAATAAATGAATTAGTTTTCTTTCTCCAGAATTGACTCTGAAGTAATTTTATTTAAAAAACTAGAGGCCCGGGGATTCGTGCACTGGTGGAGTCCCTTGGCCTGGCCTGCGGGGATCGAGCCAAAATCAACTCTCCAACTTCCCTGAGGGGTCCTGGATTGTGAGAGGGCGGTTCTCGGATGACGCACCCCAGAATTGGGCTCCCTCCTCTCTGGTTCCAGGTACATCACCTGAGAACCGCAGCTGCCAAGTCACCACAGCTCAGCAGCAGGACATCTGCTCCCTGGTGGTCACTGTGCATCATAGCTACCTGTCAGACGGTTGGATAGTCAGACAGTCGGACGGTCAGTTGCTTAGGCCTTTACACACACACACACACACACACACACACTAGGGGCCCAGTGCACGAAATTCGTGCATGGGGGTGTGTGTGTGTCCCTCAGCCTGACCTGCACCCTCTTCAATCTGGGAGCCCTCAGGGGATGTCTTACTGACGGCTTAGGCCCGCTCCTCGTGGTTCTCTGCTCTCTGCAGGGCCTGCCTGCTCCACACCACAGTGACTGCCAAGCAGGCCATGCTGGGAGCTGCCTCCTACCTGCTGTCAGTCTCCACAGAGGCGATGAGGTTAATTTGCATACTCACTCTGATTGGCTGGTGAGTGTAGGGGAGGGATGGTTAATTTACATGTTTCTCTTTTATTATATAAGAACTAGAGGCCCGGTGCACAAAAATTTGTGTACTGGGTGGGGGGGGGGTCCCCCAGCCTGGCCTGTGCCCTCTCACAGTCTGGGACCCCTCGGGAGATAACGACCTGCTGGCTTAGGCCTGCTCCCGGGTGGCAGAGGGCAGGCCCAATCCCCAAGTGCAGCCCCTGGTCAGGCTCAGAGCAGGGCCGATTGGGGAGTTGGGGCGCCACCCCGTCATGCACAGATCAGGGCAGATCAGGAGGTTGCGATGCCACCCTCAATCAAGCTCAGGGTAGGGCCGATTGGGGGGTTGGGGCACTGCCCCGTCACACTCAAGGCAGGGTCGATGGGGAGGTTGTGGCGCCACCCCCTGTCACGCACAGAGCAGGGCCAATCAGGGGGTTGGGGCGTTGCCCCCTGTCACTCACAGAGCAGGGCCCATCAGGGGGTTGGGGTGCTGCCCCCTGTCACTCACAGAGCAGGGCCCATCAGGGGGGTTGGGGCTCCATACCCTGTCACACACAGAGCAGGGTCGATCAGGGGGTTGGGGAGTTCCCCCCGTCACACACAGAGCAGGGCCGATCAGGGGGTTGAGGAGCTCCCCCCTGTCACTCACAGAGTAGGGCCGATAGGGGAGTTGGGGCACCACCCCCTGTCACACAGAGAGCAGGGCGGATCAAGGGGTTGGGGCGCTGCACCCTGTCACACTCAGGGCAGGGCCAATGGGGAGGTTATGGCTCTACCTTATCACACGCAGAGCAAGGCCTGTGGAGGGGGGTTGGGGCGCCACCCTCTATTACCCACAGAGCAGGGCCAATCAGGGGGTTGGGGCGCCGCCACTGTCACACTCGGGGCAGGGCCGATGGAGAGGTTACGGCTCTACCCTGTCACACACAGAGCAGGGCCCGTGGGGGGGAGAGGGGGTTGGGGCGCCGCACCCTGTCACACACAGAGCAGGGCCGATCAGGGGGTTGGTGCGCTGCACCCTGTCAAACACAGAGCCGCAGGGCAATCAGGGGATTGGGGAGCTCCCCCTTATCAGGCACAGAGCAGGGCTGATCAGGGGGTTGGGGCGCCTTCCCCTGTCAGGAACAGAGCAGGGCGAATAGGGAGGTTGTGGCCCCGCGCCCTGTCACACACAGAGCTGCAGGGCAATCAGGGGATTGGGGAGCTCCCCCCTATCAGGCACAGAGCAGGGCTGATCAGGGGGTTGGGGCGCCTTCCCCTGTCACACACAGAGCTGCAGGGCGATCAGGGGGTTTGGGCGCTGCCCCCTGTCACGCTGATCCCGGTGCCGGGAGGCATATTACCCTTTTACTATATAGAATAGAGGCCTGGTGAACGGGTAGGGGCCGGCTGGTTTGCCCGGAAGAGTGTCCTGGATCAGGGTGGGGGTCCCCACTGGGGTGCCTGGCCAGGCTGGCTGAGGGGCTGAGGGCTGTTTTCCGGCTGGCAGGTGACTAAAAGCTCCCAACCGCTCCTTGTTTACTTTTTTTTTTTTTTTTTTTTTTATTCTGGGCCAGCTTTAGCTCTGAGGCCTCGCTGCTGAAAACATGGATACAATGTTGCGGTCCGGGGCTGACTGAAAGCCAGTTTCTGGGGTTTTGTTTAGCTTCTATATTTGCAACATAGTACATAGTTGCTTAGAGTTGCAGCTGAGAGGCCGGCAAGTTAGGCGGGGACGTTCGAGTCTGCAGTCCCTGGAGCAAGCAAGCCTCATGTTCGCTTCCAGCTGCCTGGCTGCCAGCCGCCATCTTGGCTGACAGTTAATTTGCATAAGGATATGCTGATTAGCCAATGGGAAGGGTAGCGGTCGTACGCTAATTACCATGTTTCTCTTTTATTAGTGTAGATAGGTATCTCTTAAATGCCTGCTGCCTACTATGTGCCATGGTTCAGACTTAGAAATTTCTCATTTTAAATGGGAAATCTTATAACAACTAGTAATACATAAACAGGCCTAACCATTTTCTTAGGTCACTATTAATCATAGCACCTCTATCATGACTTTTTTCTTTCTCCCTCTCCATATTGTAACCCCCTTCAGGAATGAGTTTCTTTCACACTGCTAACCATCTTCTCATCCTTGGGTGCTAACCTGGTAACTGGCACAACAGTTTTCGATTCTTACTGCACATTGAGATTACTTGTGGAACCCAAGCCCCACTTTCTGAGTCAGCATGCTCAGAGTGGGCCCCGGCCTTTTAGCAAAATATGAAAAACAAACTGCAGAGGAGATCTAATGACTCACTGCTAGAACATTCAGGACTTAGTAAAGGCCAACTGGACACAAATGTTCTTCAAGCCAGGTGATTCTGCCTCTGAAAGCCTCTTGAAGCAAAAATTCCGTTTTCTATTCCCAAACTTGATCCTTCTCTTACATTTCCTAATCCAATTAATGGCAGTCCAACCCACATACACCTCAAGGCTAGAAACCTTAAGGAAGCTATCAAATTCAAAATCTCAAAATCAACTTCAATTCCTCTTTCTCTTTCACCCTCTCTTGGTCCTGCTGATTCTATGTCTGCAGGCCAACTACTTTTCACTGCCCTAGTTAAAGCCCTTTATAGCAAAGACTATTTCAGTAGCTTCCTGATTGGTCTCTTGCCTCCTGTTCTCCTATTATACCCTCTACCATTTTTTTAAACAAGATTGCTATGTCCATGATACTCTTTTAGTCAAATAACTTCCAAGTATATAAACTTACTTACTTTTATATATAAAAACATTCTTTAGAAGGTACACAAGAAACTGATAACACTGGTTCTTTTGGGATAAGAACTTTGCAGCTAGGAGGTCACAGTGACAGGAAAACTTTACTGTGCACCCTTTTTAATTTCGAATACCTTTTGAATTCTGTACCATCTGAACCTGCTGACTTTTCAAAACAGCCAAACCAAATCCAAATCAACAAAAGCATAAATGTTTTTTAAAAAACATTTATAAAAGCTATAAATGTTTATAGCTTCCTACCAAAAAAGCAAAACGACACCCAACTCCTTAACATGACGATTGTGACCTTCAACAATTTGGTCAACCTATATTTTCTAACATCAATTCTCAACTGCCCTCCCATCCCCACCCCACCCAGTTCAAAATACTCTCTTGCTATAAACATCTACAGTTTGGGGAATCTTCTTCTGTGCTGTTGTTGATCCCTCAAACCAGACAGCCTTACCATTCTCCTCCTCAACTACCTCAATTTACCCATCTCCTAAGGCCTGACTCCATGCTTTCACAAAAATCTAATGTGTGTGTATTCTTTTATACTATTCCTGTGTATATGTGCCTTTCCCACCAGCCTATGAAACTTCAGGGCTGAAATCTGTTTTGTTCTTGGTCTTCTCCACAGCACCTGTCAGGGACTAGCAGGAAACAACCAGTAAACAATGAATTCAGTTGACTGTACTGAAAAGTTAGAATACCAATACTCTGGTATACCAACTATTATGAAGAACTCCCAAAAGAGAATGAACTCATTATCTAATCCTAGAGTTCAACAAAGTATTGTGCTCTGGGTCAAAGCTGGCTACAAGACGCTCCTCTCACAGTCAAAAGAAGGTCTAATAGAAAGAACCTTGAAAAACAGTCTGGAGATGACAGCACTACCTGCTTTCTTTGACACTTACTGGCTGTTGAAGACTGGCCAAAACACTTCTTTAAGCTTTAGTTTTCTCATCTGTGAAATAAGGGGCAGAAGGACAAATTCTCTCAAGAGTTCCTTTTTTTAACATCTAAGATTCTGGGATTCTAAGTCACACCTGATTTAGATGGAAAAGCTTTTCTCCTTTAAGCCTGTAAGAAAAAGTCAGGTCAACCATTTTCTTCAATTTGAAATTTTGATAAAAGTTATAGATCAGTATTAATTGACTTCAGTAAATTCAAATTACCTGTAAATAAATTTGTATGTGAAAATGTATTCACAAAACAAACTAACCTTGTCATCCAAAGACCGCTGATTGACTTTTCAGTGAATTCAGAGTACATGAGCATGAAAATCAATGATAAGATCAAAGCTGCCGCTAAAGAAACAAGAGAAGTGGATTTTTTCAAACAACACACACATAAGACATCCCTGTTTAGATTTTCTTATCTCATAGAAACACTAATGACCATATTAACAATTAGTGGTCAACCTCAGGACACGAACAGTTTTCTAGCTCTTATGCAAATAGCTCAAATCTATTTTCTTATTCAAACATTGATGTGAAAACAGCAGCACTTCTTGTTTGCTTCATTCAGCACACTAACCATTTGCATCTATCTCAAATGACAACACAAATTAATCCTTGATTAAGTAAAAAACTTGCTGGATGATGGCACCCTTGAAAGATCAAAATGTACAATCATAGTAGTATAAAAAGAAAAAATTTCCCTTTCTTTTCAAAATAGACTGTTAATGAGTAAAAAAAGAATCAGTGCACAAATGTGTTGGAATTGGTCTGAGTCAAAATAGTACTGGATCCTTCAACAGAAAGCATTCTTTGTAGTAAGTCACTTGTAGTCTCTGGCAAAGTTTTTGCAGTCATTTTGTAGTCCTTGGGATTCATACCAACAATTCAATCAATTCTAGAACTATTCACCAGCAACAAACTTATTTACCTCAAAAACAACTGATTAAGAACCTAGTAAACTATAAATTGTTAACTATGACAGACTCAAGATCAACAGTAAGCTTATTGATGAGAGCAATTTCATAGTAATTAGAAAAGTATAAATTAGCATAATCTGCCCTAACCGGTTTGGCTCAGTGGATAGAGCGTCGTCCTGCGGACTGAAAGGTCCCAGGTTCGATTCTGGTCAAGGGCATGTACCTTGGTTGTAGGCACATCCCCAGTAGGGAGTGTGCAGGAGGCAGTTGATCGATGTTTCTCTCCCATCGATGTTTCTAACTTTCTATCCCTCTCCCTTCCTCTCTGTAAAAAATCAATAAAATATATTTTTTAAAAAAAAATTAGCATAATCTTTCTGGAGAGATCTATTCTAGTATTTATATCAGAGGCCTTGCAAATGTTCATAGCCATTGACACTCAGGAATGCCTCTTTGAGGAACTTATCCTAAGTAAATATTCAGATGCAGACATGTTTATTCTAGTGTTACTTGTGACAGAAAACTGGAAATAATCTAAATATCTAAAAATAGAGGACTGGTTAGATAAATTATGGATTATACTGCAGTGAAGTATGATGCAGTTATGCTTATCAGTATGGAAATATACTGATAAATAAATAAAAGCTACTATTGCTCCCCAACTCCCACCTCAATCCATCCAAAATCCTGTTTGGGATCTTATTCTAAAACATTTAGTATCTTTTCTTTTTTAAATTTTTATTTATTTATTTTTTTAAATATATTTTATTGATTTTTTTACAGAGAGGAAGGGAGAGAGATAGAGAGTTAGAAACATCGATGAGAGAGAAACATCGATCAGCTGCCTCCTGCACATCTCCTACTGGGGATGTGCCCGCAACCCAGGTACATGCCCCTGACCGGAATCGAACCTGGGACCTTTCAGTCCGCAGGCCGACGCTCTATCCACTGAGCCAAACTAGTTTCGGCACTTTTTTAAATTTTTAAATGAAATTGCAAGAGCTAAATTTACACAACATAAAATAACATCATAGAGAAGAACACATAATGTGTAATCTTCATTTAACAATGTGTATACATAAAATTGTATATACACAATGGCTGAGGAAACCACACCTATAGCTTGAGTTATGAATTACAGATGTTTTATACTGTGCTTTCCTGAACATGTGTTACTTTTTTATACTTTTATACACACAAAGCAAAACCACTTATTTAAAAGCACTAAACTTTTGGACCCCACTCCTGGTACCCCCCCAAAAATAAAGTAAAATAAAATAAAATAAAAACACTAAACATGCAGGCAGGAAATTTAGGTTCAAGTCCCAGATATGATACTAGCCGTACTGACCTTATTGATGAGTCAACTTTATAGATGAGGGAACAAACAGATTGAATGGGAAGAATAGCAGTTATTTCATACTTAAAAGATTAAGTAAGCCCTAGCTCAGCAGTTCTCAACCTGTGGGTTGAGACCCCTTTGGCAGTCGAACGACCCTTTCACAGGGGTCGCCTAAGACCATCCTGCATATCAGATATTTACATTACGATTCATAACAGTAGCAACATTAAAGTTATGAAGTAGCAACAAAAATAATTTTATAGTTGGGTCACAACATAAGGAACTGTATTTAAAGGGCCCGAAGGTTGAGAACCACTGCCCTAGCTGGTTTGGCTCAGTCGATAGAGCATCAGCCTGTGGAGTGAAAGATCCTGGATTCAATTCCAGTCAAGGGCATATGCCCGGGTTGCAGGCTCAATTCCCAGTAGGGGGCGTGCAGGAGGCAGCCAATCAATGATTCCCTCTATCACTGATGTTTCTCTCCTCTCTCTCTCTGAAATCAATAAAAATATATTAAAATAAATAAATAAAAGCTACTATTGCTCCCCAACTCCCACCTCAATCCATCCAAAATCCTGTTTGGGATCTTATTCTAAAACATTTAGTATCTTTTCTTTTTTAAATTTTTAAATGAAATTGCAAGAGCTATGCCACTTGCCAACTTACATTTAAATGAGTGTGTGTTAACAGCCCCACATCCTCTGGAGTGGGTCAGCTTTTGCAAAAAGTCTTGATTTACAATGCAATTCTGTGAATTGTTTAGTAATAGAAAAAAACTGGATCTCGGGGAGATAGAAAACTATCAGATTTTTAAAATATCGAACAATTCCCAAACAAGATAGAATACTAAGTTTTATTACTAACTACATGAAAAATAATCCAGGGCCCCAATTCTTGTGTGTGTGTGTGTATGTGTGTGTGTGTGTGTGTGTGTATGTGTACCATCCTTGCGCAGGGGCCATGCTAATCTTCTCTGTATCGTCCCCCTTTTAATATATGTGCTGCCGAAGCAAGCACCCCCAATTCTTAAAATGAGACTTTGAAAGGGAAAATCACAAGGCACACCATTTTTCAACTGGCTAGAATTTCTGGTTTGAAATGTCAAATTTATTTGAAAAGAAAATATTCTTAGCTTACTTTCCCAAAGCATTTTCCTGAAAATTCTGAATCTAAAGCCCCAGGTGAGGCCCCTCTAAAAAGCACAGGGACCTAAGTAAAATGAATTTGATATTTAGCTTGAATCTGACATAAGCGTTTATTCAAAGGACACAGTTGTAGGTCAAATACTCTAACCTGATATAGTGCCTCTTGAGTCACACAGAAGTACAAACTCCATTTGGATACTGTTGCAACCATTCAGGTTATGTATTGCCCAGTTTCAAAAAAGCAGTGCTAAAGTTCAGGGATCAACCTCCTCCCATCCATGTCCTCTCCCTGCCACCAAAACCAACCGTGGTCCCACCACCACTGATAACATCTGCTTCCTACCTTCTGCTACAACTTTTTAAAAATATATATATTTTATTGATTTTTTTACAGAGAGGAAGGGAGAGGGATAGAGAGTTAGAAACATCAATGAGAGAGAAACATCGATCAGCTGCACACTCCCTACTGGGGAAGTGCCCACAACCAAGTTACATGCCCTTGACCGCAATCGAACCTGGGACCCTTGAGTCCGCAGGCTGACGCTCTATCCACTGAGCCAAACCAGTTAGGGCCTGCTACAACTTTTAACCCTTTCACAAAAATATATTTTCTGAAAAGTATAAAAAGGCATGCTTTAAAAACTAACTTGCTCTACAAAAAAGATTCATCTAGAATTCTCTAAGGATATTAACAAATTGAGAGAGAAGCTAGAATTCAGGAAAATTTAAAACTAAATTTGAGAATCTCTAGATTAAAGATTATAAACAAAAACAAAATATGACCAGAATGATCCATTTGTAAGTATATACCCCAGAGAATGGAAAATATTAAATGTAAACTGTAATTGAAAAAAATTTTTTAAAGAAAAGAAAACTTGCCATGGGGATAAATCTCATTCACAGCATGGTGTCTTTAAAAAAAAACAAACCACTGTGGTCCTAGCTAGGTGGCTGAGTTGGTTGGAACGTCGTCCTACCCACCAAAAAGGTTGCAGTTTGATCCCTGATCGGCTTGATATCTCTCTCTCTTCTCTCTCTAAAAACCAATAAAAACATATCCTTGTGCCCTAACTGGTTTGGCTCAGTGGATAGAGCGTCGGCCTGCGGACTGAAAGGTTCCAGGTTTGATTCCGGTCAAGGGCATGTACCTTGGTTGCGGGCACATCCCCAGTAGGAGGTGTGCAGGAGGCAGCTGATTGATGTTTCTAACTCTCTATCCCTCTCCCTTCCTCTCTGTAAAAAATCAATAAAATATATATTAAAAAACAACAACATATCCTTGTATGAAGATTTAATAAAAAAAGAAAAAAGACTGTGAACAAAGGAAAAGTAGCTCTGACAGTATAACAAATGAGGAAATGACTTTAAAAATAATGTGCCTTATAAGAACCTATGAAAAAAGTACAATATATCTACCAGCAAAATGAAAAAAAATATAAGAGAGCAGGAGTTTTAAAAAAAAATAACAGCCCTAACCGGTTTGGCTCAGTGGATAGAGCGTCAGCCTGCAGACGGGTCCCAGATTTGATTCCAGTTAAGGGCATGTACCTTGGTTGCGGGCACATCCCCAGTGGGGGTTGTGCAGGAGGCAGCTGATCGATGTTTCTCTCTCATCGATGTTTCTAACTCTCTATCCCTCTCCCTTCCTCTCTGTAAAAAATCAATAAAATATATTAAAAAAAAACAAACAGCAACCCAGCCGGCATGGCTCGGTGGTTGAGGATCAACCTATGATTCCCTGTTAGGTTACATGCCCAATTTTGCCGGCTCGATCCCCATTGAGGGGTGTGCAGGAGGCAGCCGATCAGTGATTCTCTCTCATCATTGATGTTTATATCTCTCCCCCTCTCCCTTCCTCTCTGAAATCAATATATATATTTAAATGAAAGAAAAAATATAACAACAACATTGGCTGGTTTTGCTCAGTGGTTAGAGTGTCAGCCTCCGGATTGAAGAGTCTCGGATTCGATTCCCGGTCAAGGGCACATACATCAGTTGCAGGCTCGATCCCAGGCTCCCAGGTCAGGTGTGTGTGGGAGGCAACCAATCTACGTGTCTCTCTCATATTGATGTTTCTCTCTCTCTCCCCCCATTCTTTCTTAAAAAATCAATGGAAAAAAGATCTCGGGGTGAAGATTAACTAAAATAAAATAAAATACAATAAAAAACAGCAAAGTTCTTCTGTCCATCAACCCTGTAACCTTATTTATTATAGAATGACAGATCAGAAAAGTCAGGCAACAACTAGTCAGTAACTTTTTTTTTGATCAGTGGCTTCTTAAACGCCGCTATCTCTATGAATCCTAAAAGGTTCTTTTACTAAACTCATTACTCTCACATTTCCTTAACATTCCACAATTTTCTCCTGAATGTGAATAATCACATAGATTATTATGAAATCAGGTATATCTAAAGTACTGCTGATCTTGGAACTTTTACATAACTGATTGTTGCCATTAAAAAATATTTCCCTTGTAGAAAATAATTATGTTAGAACTATATAAAAATGCATTAAACACTATATTCCTCATAAAGTTAGAATTACAATATGACCAGAATGATCCATTTGTAAGTATATACCCCAGAGAATGGAAAATATATATTTACACAAAAGCCTATACATGAATGTGTCATAGCAGCACTATTCACAACAGCCAAAAAGTGAAAATTACCCAATATCCATTTATAGATGAGTGAAAAAAATGTGGTATATCCATACAATGGAATATTATTCAGCTATAAAAAGGAATGGAGTACTAATACATACAATGTGGATGAACCTTGAAAATAGTATACCAAGTGAAAATGCCAGACACAAAGATTGAATATAATATAATTCCATATATACGAAGTGTCCAAAATAGGCAAATCTAGAGTCAGAATCTACTTTCTGTTGTCAGGAGTTGAGGGAGTGACTCCTAATTGGTAGGGAGTTTCTTTTGGAGTGATGAATATGTTTTGAAACAAGTTAATGGTGGTGTCGCACAACCCTGTGAATATAAGAAATGCCACTGAATTTTTTACTTTGAAAGTTGAGTGATATGGCAGGTGAATTATTATCTCGATTTTTAAAAATTCAATCAGGATCCTGTCTACAGTCAATAGATATATCAGGCTAAAATTTGACTTTCAAAAAATTATAAATATAAAAATAATAAGACTGGTTTCTTGATGCAGTTTGAAATCTAGCTGAGGAAAATTCCACAGAGGACTTTTTATTTTTTTTTACTTTTATTTTTTTAAAATATATTTTATTGATTTTTTACAGAGAGGAAGTAAGAGAGATAGAGAGTTAGAAACATCGATGACAGAGAAACATCGATCAGCTGCCTCCTACACATCTCCCACTGGGGATGTGCCCGCAACCCAGGTACATGCCTCTGACCGGAATCGAACCTGGGACCCTTCAGTCCGCAGGCTGACGCTCCATCCACTGAGCCAAACCGGTTTCGGCAACACAGAGGGCTTTTTAAAAGGCTACAATTAGTGGCCATACACACTCTCCCAAGGTGACTACTTTGTTAAAAGGACAACTCACTTTCAGATATGGAGGTTCTACCAAATACATTAAAATTATCATGGACTGTTGGAAAACATCAAATTCTACCTCATCTATTCACTTCGTAAATAAAATTTTGATCTTGACATTGTTCATGTAATCCTTATACCTTCCAACAACTACTTTTTAAAAAAAATATATTTTATTGATTTTTTACAGAGAGGAAGGGAGAGGGATAGAGAGTTAGAAACATCGATGAGAGAGAAACATCGATCAGTTGCCTCCTGTACACTCCCTATTGGGGATGTGCCCGCAACCAAGGTATATGCCCTTGACCGGAATCAAACCCGGGACCCTTGAGTCCACAGGCCGAGACTCTATCCATTGAGCCAAACCGGTTAGGGCTCCAACAACTATTTTTAAGACTGGTGAGCCCTGACCGGTTTGGCTCAGTGGATAGAGTGACGGCCTGCAGACTGAAGGGTCCCGGGTTCGATTCCAGTCAAGGGCATGTACCTTGGTTTCAGGCACATCCCCAGTGGGGGGTGTGCAGGAGGCAGCTGGTCGATGTTTCTCTCCCATCGATGTTTCTAACTCTCTATCCCTCTCCCTTCCTCTCTGTAAAAAATCAATAAAAAAAATAAAGACTGGTGTTACTCACAAAACACTTGGCCACAATTCAAATCAAGTCCAAAGGCTAAAATATGAAATTGCTGTCTTTCTTCCTTTTTTAAGATTTCAAGTTAAATCAAGCTTAAATCAACATCCCACACTTTTATAAGAATTACTTTACAGCCTTAGCTGGTTTGGCTCAATGGATAAAGCATCGGCCTGTGGATTGAAGGGTCCCAGGTTCAATTCTGGTCAAGGGCACATGCCCGGTTGCAGGCTCAATCCCCAGTGCAAGAGGCAGCCGATCCATGACTCATTGATGTTTCTATCTCCCTCACTTCCTCTCTGAAATCAATAAAAATATATTTTTAAAAAAGAACTACTTTACAACTCAATATTCCAAGGTCAGAATTTACATGGCACAGACCATGCTGCCATTCTTTAAAGAAGTGATTTCAGTAAACTGTGGTTTAGTATGCAGGAGCTTTTGTTGCATTTTAATTATGAGTCATAAAGTGAATAAAGAAGTTGCAAACACACACACATACCCTTAAGCAGAAAAAGCATTAGAAGGATAAACAATAGCTGAAGTCAGACTGGTTTTGAATTCATATATCTTGTCAAGGAAACTTAACCAGTGTTGTTACGGGAAGGGCTGGGACAGGGAGTCTTGGTGCTAGCCCTAGTTCTGCCACCAACTAGCGAAGTAACCCAGCAAAGTCATTTGATCCTCTGTAGGCCACCGTTTTTTCATCAGTAAAATGAAAGAACTGGACTCCACAGTTACTGAGTCTTAAACTCTCATCAGGCTTTAATTCTATTCTTAAGTAGCTTAGGGCTGTAGGAGGCCCAGTAATTACACACTAGGCAACTCCCGCAATTACACACTAGGCAGTTCTGATATTTTTGTGGACTTAGGCATCCATACTATATAGAGTAAGAGAACTACTAACTACAGGGAAGAAGGAAAAAGAAAAGTGCAAACAGCTCCTGCTGGTTCTGGTTTACTCCTGTTGGACCTAATAAAGAGAAAGCACCTTGGCCAACTTTCCATTGAATAGGAGTGGTTCCTATGTCTCACCACACCCATTATAGTTGGTTTTTCCTAAAAGAAATCCAGTGGGACTCTAAAAAATGCCGTAAAGCATCAAATACCTTTAGTCACTGCATGACTAATAGAACAGATCAATTCTAAATTAAAGAAATAAAACAGCTTTCCCTTTCTATACAGAAAAAAAATAACAGCTTTCATTCCACAGTCAAGTAGCCCTAGATGACCAGTGAGTTCCACAAATACTTAGCAATAAACAGTGTCAATCCAAACAAAATAAATTATCTATAGAACTAGAAAGTTCAAAACACTGAGGTTCAACATAGCATGATCATTCAACATAACCTTTTGATACAATTCAGTTTAAAACTCCAACTTCCAGAGTAAAAAGCAGTATTGAAGACTGCTGAGATTCATCACCTCTTTCACAGCAAGAGATAATCAAGCCTGTGATGATAGAAGACACCATCATAAGTACTGGTTTGTGTAAGTCAAAGATCAGTTAAATGAGGCCAACAGAAGTTGTTTCAGGTGGCTTCCAAGATGACTTTCCAGAAGAGCTCCAAAACAACACGACAGTCCTAGAGAACCTGTCTCCCCCTGATGTGCACAGAACACACACACACTTTTAAAATAGCTCTTTGTCAAATATAGTTGAAGAAGCCTGGCCACATTCCTTTCAGGAGGGATATAAAGCTGTGGTTTAAAATCTGGAACCCATGCTTGGACCTCTAGATACTACATGGATGGACTTCATGAAGTCAGTAAATTCCCTGAATGAGCCCTTGGGCACTCAAAAACTCTCAGAGACTATACACAAGCGGAAGTTATGAACCACTGATTTAAAGCCAGATATAACACAGAAGAAATCTACTGGAGGTGTCCATATGAATAAGACAGGAAGTAATATCTGCTATTTGAGGTGCAAAATAACAAGGGGTGCCGTCATTTCAAAGCAGAACAAAATACGATCTGATGGTCAGAATTCCTTGAGGGTCAGATAGTCCACTCCCTTCATCCTTTAGTCTAGATGAGGAAAATGAGCTGAGAGACTTTTGCCCAAAACCACAGAATCACAGGGCTAGTAAGTTGCAAAGCTGAGTACCAAATCAGGCCAGGTTTCTGCCAAGATGCTATGTTGATACTTTTTTCAGAGTGGGTTTGAGCAAAATTTCACAAATCTTTCATAAAAGCCAGCACATAGCAAATCTATAAGGGGGAACCTTTGTGGCTCATTATCCCCTATCCTGTTGCACTATGACTGCAATTTGAAAAAGCAGCACAGGTCACAAGCTCATTGAGTGAAGCACTCCTAAATGTAATGGAAAAAGACAGCCACTGACAGCCTTTTAATAAAGATACTGAATCAAGGTCAAATTGACTTCAGATTTGTAGCATTTCAATCTGCAAGCTCCTCAACCTTCTAAGGAGTCTGCCTTCCTCTTTTAAAAGTTAACATCTAGAGTGTTGCTTAAACATTGAATGACTTTTTCAACCCAGGTAATGGGGCCATTTATAAATTAAATTGAGAGCAACCTTTCCAGTTCCATGTTCACAAATATTACATGTAGTAGAAGCAAAGATAATAGGCAGTTACTCTGAGATCAAATTAAAAAGTAATTATTGTCATAAAAAGTTACAGGACCATTTGTTCCAATGCCAAACTCTGCCTCAGCCTATGAAGTTTAAGGTAATCAAAAACTCAATCTCACCTGCGAAGTGAAACCAAAGTGACATTTGAACCCAAGTTCAATGACAGCATGTCCTTCAATTTCAAAGTGGTTTATTAAAAGACATGTCATGGCACAGGATTCTATGGCATGTACAGGGTCTTTAAAGACGCACATTATGGTAAAGTTTGTGATCTCTATTGAGCCCTTTCTGCAAGCTCTCACCCTAGTCTCCCACCTCCAAAGGTGTAACAGGAATAGGCCTTGCGAAGCACCTGTGGCCTCAAAGGCTTTCACCAGTTCTCCAGGCTTTCTTGGCTGCCGTCTAGAAGAAGGTCTGACCATTCTATTTTGGGGCAAGGAGACTCTTCCTCCACCCGCGGTGACCTCAAGTGGGCAAGAACAGTTTGGGGTAAGGCACTGTGAGTGTTTTTTTTCACCAGGCCGGGGGCCCCCACTGCGAGACTCGGGAAGACTCGGAAAAAGGATGGAGATCTGGTCGCAATAGAGGCGGCAAAAGAATGCGGCTGGGCTGCCGGGCTCACGACAGTCTGTCTGCTCGGGATCCAGCAGCCCCAGGCCGGGCTGTGGCGTCGGGATCACTCGAAGCAGCAGAGATTCCCCGGGACACGCAGAGGGAGGGCGGAGGGAGGGCACCGGAGCGAGGTTACGAGCCTGCAGGTGTCTGCGCGGGGAGGGGACGAGGTCGTCCGGGGCTGGCACAGCCAAGTGACTAAGCGTGCGGCTCTGAACTCGAACAAACCGGTCACACTCTCAGGCTGCATAACCTTGAGTTCGTGGCTTGACCGCTCTGCGCCTCAGTTTCCCCGCCTCTAAAATGGGGGTTGGTCAAGCGGAAAACGCACCTCGGAGCGCTTGGCACGGCGCCTGGCACATCGTAAGCGCTCCCGACATGAGAGCTACTACGGGCTCTCGGGCTCCGCTCGCTGCTCAGAGAAAAGAGGGAAGTCCCGAGCAGGGGAGTCCCCAGAAGGCGGATTCCGGGCTGGGGGTGGGGGAGAGCCCGGCCGGGGGACTCACCAAGTACGTCCGCTGAACGGTGCCGGGCCACGAAGCACGCGTCGTCCCCGTAGCACGCACCCTTCTTGAGGAGGCCCTTACGGAAGTCCTTGCCAAAGCCGCAGCCGGCCGTCACCAGCCCGTAGTCGCCGCCGCTGCCGCCGCCGCCGCCGGCCCTGGGGTCGGTCTGCGAGAGGCCGCCGAGCACGGCGCGGGCTACCAGCCGCCCGTACGAGAGGACCGAGAACATCGCCGCCGCCGCCCCCCCAAGGAGGCGGGGGGCCCGAGAAGCAGGAGGACGCGGAGGCCCGGAGCCGGTTCTCTCTTCAGCCGCAGCCGCGCCGCCGCTCGGGCGCTCCTCAGGGCGGCGCGCAGTCACTGCCGCCGCCCGTGCCCGCCTCGCGGAGCCTCGCACACGCCCCGCCGCGCGAACCGGAGCCAGAGCGAGGTCAAAGCCGGCGGCACCTCCGCCTCAGCCCGACTGGGGTCCCGGCTGCAGCCACCGCTGCCGCCGCCATCTTCCGCTCCACTAGCGTGTTCCGGGCCGCGCCGGGAGCACCGCCCCCTCTGTGGCCCCGCCCACATCCCCGCCCATTATTCGCGGCTTTGCCCAAGCCCCGCCCCTCGGGCTCGGTGCCCTTCGCAATCACCCAGGTCGAGAGTGCGCAGAGGGTGTGGACGCAATGTCTCCTGGGAGTTGTAGTCGCTTTTTACTTCACTGCCTAGCATCCAGGACTTCGAGGATTTCCCCTAGACGCGGGACCTCAATTATTGAGAATTAAGGTGGACTGTTTGACAGTTTCCTCCCCTGTCTTAACCATATCTTTTAAAGGCTATTGTTTTTTTGTTTGTTTTTTTTTTAAATATATTTTTATTGATTTTTTTACAGAGAGGAAGGGAGAGAAATAGAGAGAAACATCGATGAGAGAGAAACATCAATCAGCTGCCTCCTGCACAGCTCCCACTGGGGATGTGCCCGCAACCCAAGTACATGCCCTTGACCGGAATCGAACCCGGGACCCTTCAGTCCGCAGGCGGACGCTCTATCCACTGAGCCAAACCGGTTTTGGCTAAAGGCTATTGTTTTAAATAACGCCACCATTCCTTTAAAGAAAAACCTGAAAGAAGCTAGGATCAGGTCATGAATATTATTCTGTAGTATATATATTAAAGAAATTGAAGTACACAAATCTAGTGACACCCTCAGAATTTATATACTGGAAGCACTAGGGCTGACAATCTGGAAAGAAGAGCCGTTTTGCATAGTATTTAGGAAAATTAGAGAAAATGCTGTATGTCCCTATTAGAATGGGAGAGGGGGCATGAGTGTGGGCAAGTAGTGACAGAAATACAGACACGGCCACTGCAGATGCTATAGAGAAGTGTTTCAGACTTTGTAGATGGTTCTGCCAAATTGAGAATAAATAATTCCAGGCCCCAAATTTCGTTGCCCCAAATCTTAATTTTCTTGTGGATCCACCTGCAGGTCTCCCAACCTCTGGCTTGGGTGCCAGGAGAGGTCACTCAGTACCAAAGACTTGAGAGGGTATGGACGCCTTTTGCTTTCTCCTTCACAGCGCCACCTCTTCTTGTCCAAAGGACAGCCCTTGCTTGGCAAGAAAGGCAGCTCCCCTACTTATTCTTTTTGTTAGTTCTCAGCCCACCACTGACATGACAGTATCCTTTTCCAGATTTTTACTATTATTTAAGCAACCTTCTTCTGAAATTATCTAGGTTGAATAATAACTAAATTTAATAAGGAGTTTATAATCTAATGAGATTTGCTCACCAAATAACAGGTTCGGATATGTGTATGAATGTACATTCAGATTATATACCATGCCTAGAGGTGCTGTACATAATCTAGCTTTTGCATACCTCTTCACTTCATTTGGTGTCATGGGACAACCCCTTCACTGAAGGCTCCAGCCATGCTCACAGCTACCTTGGCCTTAGCTCTAGAATGTAACTCCATTATCTGGACATTTGGGCACACAGTGAGTGAGTGAATGAATGAATATTTCACTAGATCCTAAGCTTTCCAAGGGCAAGGATCATTTGCCATTGTATTATTAGATCTAATGCAATCCCTGGCATGCAGTAGGGTATTTCGTAAATGTTTGTTGAATAAAAGAATAATTGAATAGGAACCTTAAATAATATAAAAAGTAATGTTTTTTGAATAAAGGAATGATTGAATGAATGGGGTTCACAAATAAAAGAAAATTGAGATTTGATGCAAGTGATCCAATTTGGAATGATTTTTAGTTTTTTGTTTGTTTTTTAAAAAATATATTTTATTGATTTTTTACAGAGAGGAAGGGAGAGAGATAGAGAGTCAGAAACATCGATGAGAGAGAAACATCGATCAGCTGCCCCCTGCACACCCCCCACTGGGGATGTGCCCGCAGCCAAGGCACATGCCCTTGACCGGAATCGAACCCGGAACCCTTCAGTCCACAGGCCGACGCTCCATCCACTGAGCCAAACCGGTTTCGGCAATTTTTAGTTTTATTGAAACATAAATATAGTCTGGCTGGTGTGGTTCACGGTTTGATTCCCTGTTAGGGCACATGCCCCAGTTGTGGGCTCCATCCCCAGTAGGGTGTGTGCAGGAGGCAACCAATTGATGATTCTTTCATCATTGATATTTCTATCTCTCCCTCTCTCCTCCTCTCTCTGAAATCAATAAAAAACATCATATATATATATACCAGATGCATTGGTCCTTTTCCAGTTCACTTTTGACAGAAGTGTAGTTACTCCTGGGGTTCCCATCTCATTCTTTAAATTATTGTTTTTAATTAATGTACCTAAAGTCCTGCCAACCATCTACTTAAAGCACCTTATTCTGTTTTATTCTGTTATCCTAATTATTGTCATTAAACACTTTTGCAGTTTACAATGTGCCAAAGTACTCTATATGTTTCTGTCCTTAAGCGTTTTCATCAAAATTGGATGGAATAAATCGTTTCACATAGTGAGTGGCCTTTTGTCAAATATGTAGACCAAAAAAAGTTCATTTACTGGGTAGAAGATAGAGTGATCCCGAGCATGCAATCACACCTTGCTATTTTCTATGGCCCACAACAATTGGAGAGCTCCGAGAAGAGGGGGTGGAGCCTTGTAGATCCTCTGCTTGGCATTTATGTCTATGCCAGCTGTGTTAAAGGTTGTTCTTTCGAGCACACACACCACTGTCAAATCCCAGCCAGGCTGTCAGGTAATTCTACCCCAAGGACAAACTTTTTAAAATAGCACGTCCACCCTTTTCCTTGCCTCATCAACTCCTTCAGATTGCTCCTGCCTTTCGTTTTCAGGGCATATATTATTAATTTCCGTGTCATTCACAAGGACCGGTTGGATGAGATGAGCAGGAACATAAAATGTGACTCTGAAGCTGGTAACCTCTGCTCTGATGGGGCTGCTGTTTTCACAGTGAAGTGATATGGGTCACTTGAGTTTCTTGCAAATGAGCTTCCTGCAAATGAGTTGCTCACCAAAGTACAATGTGAACAGAATCCTTTCTCAAAGCTCCGTTGCACTTTTTGGAAAGGAGAGGAGACAGGGCCTCAGGTTCGCTTTGAATCATTTATTCCAGAGCCAGTGCTGAAAAGTTTCACCATGGTGGAGAAGCCAGGAGAGGGTACTTTGAAAAAACACCCACCAAAACACTTTTCCCTGCCCTCTCCCCGGAGCACAATTCACTTTTGACATTTTGCTAGACTTAAAAAGCCCTAACGAGTTTTCTCCCTTAACAGAGTTACATTCTTAACACTTCAAGGATTCCTGGGAGGTCAGTTGTCACTCTTGGTGGCGAAGAAGTAGTGAAAATACCATCTGTGTTCCCAGGGCACCTCAATGGCATTAGGAAAGAGTTTTTGCACTGGAGTTACCCCCAGCTCCTAAAAAAAGAAAAGGAAAAAAAAAAAAAGAGGCACGAATTCCCTAGTGAGATTTTCTGCCAGACTGGTACACCGATCTCTTCTGATTTCTATTTGCTAACCTATTCAAAAGGAGCACTAATTAGTTTATGGCAAGGTTTCTCAACCTTGGCACTCCTGGCATTTGGGCCAGATTATTCTTCGTTGTGGGGGGTGTCCTGTGCATCAAAAGGGGCTTAGCAGCATCCCTGGCCTCTACCCACTAGATGCCAGTGGCATGCCATCACCTCCTACTTGGGACAACCAATAATGTCTCAGATATTGCCAAAAGTCCCCTAGGGAATAAAACCACCCCCGTTAGAACCACTGGGTTATACTAATGTCATGCACATAAACAAATAGTTGGCGGAGCACTTTGGGCCAGAGACAAAAAAAGCAGTTGGTGCCTTCATGGCCATCACAGTAGAGGAGGAGGGTTCAAATTAAGTAAATATATAGAGAATATAAGCACTAAGGGTTGAAATAAAAGAGGCGTGTGGGAAAGAGAATGGGACCCATTGGGGCCAGAGAACACAAAGCATCTCATGAAGAGGTGACATTTGTGAGGGGCCTGAATGAACAGACAGAGGTCTGCAGAGGGGGTATAACCATTCCAAGAGGAAGAAGTGGAACCTCAATGAATGCAGTGTTTGCAAGAAAGCAAGTAGTTGAGTGCAGCTCAACCTTAGAGTCTGAATAAGGAATAATGAGAAATGGAGCTAGGAAAAGAGTTTAGGAAGTATTAGTCAAATAGTTTAGGAACTCCTAGTCCATAAAAAGGGATGAAGTAACGATACATGCCTGGACAGCAATGAACCTTGAAAACATTATGCTAAATTAAAGAAAATAGTCCCCAAAGACCACATACTGTATGATGCTATTTATATGACATGCCCAGAATAGGCAAATCCATAGAGACAGAAAGCAGATTAGTGGTTGCCAGGGGCCAGGAAGAAAGGGAATGGGATGTGACTGCTAATGGGTATGGGATTCCTCCTTGGGGTAATGAAAATGTTCTGGAATTAGATAGTGGTGATGGTTGCACAAACTTATAAATATACTAAAAAAACAAAACAAAACAAAAACAAACCACACACACACCAAAAAAACATTGACCTGTACACTTTAAAAAGGTGAATGTTGCCCTAGCCAGTTTTGCTCAGTGGATAGAGCGTCAGCCTGCGGACTGAAGGGTCCCAGGTTCGATTCCGGTCAAGGGCACATGCCCATGTTTTGGGCTCGATCCCCAGTAGGGATCATGCAGGAGGCAGCCAGTCAATGATTCTCTCTCATCATTGATGTTTCTATCTCTCTCTCCCTCTCCCTTCCTCTCGGTAATCAATTAGATAGGTAGATAGATAGATAGATAGATAGATAGATAGATAGGGTGAATGTTGTGGTACATGAATTACATCTCAGGAAACCAGTTTAGGACCTGTTGTAGAGGGCCTTATATGCTAAACTGAGGATATTTAATGCTGGAGACACCAAGGGGGGAGGGTGTCACCAAATGCTTTTAATATGCCAGTAATAATAATAAAACATTAAATAATATGTCAAAATATAATAAAATAATTAAAAATAAAATAATAATGATGATGAGGATAGTAATGAGAGTGAGAACAACAGATACCACAGATTGAGCTCTTACCACGTGCTTCACCTCATCATCTGCTCTGACCACCTATTTATTTTTGTTTCGCAAAATATATTTTATTTAACTTTTATTTATTTTATTTTTCCGAAGGGCCCAGCCCATTCCCGAAGGCCAGAACCTAGCTCCAAAGAGCCCAGCCTACCCCATAGAGCCCATTACCGAAGGGCGGAGCCTAGCCCTAAGAGACTAGCTAGCCCCCAAGAGACAAGCCCAATCTGGCCACCTGTTTAAACACATGACCACCCAACAGTTTCATCTGTGTTTTTCTTCATAGGACTTATTTATTTTGTTTATTGTTTGGCTCTTCCCTGACTAACATGTAAGTTCCACGAGAGCAAGGGATTTTGTCTATTTTATCCACTACTTTATCTCAAGTGTCCAGAACAGTGCCTGGTACATAATAGGTGCTAAATAAATTCCTAATAAGTGAATGCTGTTGAAGAAAAAAAACCTTAGAGATCCCATAAAACAAGCATCTTATTTTACATTTGAGGAAAGGGGGCGAATAGCATCCTCACTTCATAGGAAGTTAATGGGTGGAGCTGGGCTGACCTGGAGAGGTTAGATACTGTCCTGCAAAGCCCTTTTGAAGGAACTAGCCATAAGCTAGAATCCATTTTCTCCATTCTGTGATAACAGTATTTTAATTTTCCCTGGAGGAATGACTAATCCAACACCCCCTTGGTTCATGCAGTTTGGGTGGAACTGCACCAGAGGTGGTCACATGACCCAGGCGTGACTAATCAGAGCATGGCATTCTCTTATTCACAGTGATTTGTCCAGAGAGAAGGCACATGACCCAAGATAGGCCAATGAAACTCCATTATGGGATTTTGCTGAAAATATTAAGGAGAAATTCTCATTAGGGTTTGTAAACAGGTAGACTGCAAGCTTGCAGCAGCTCATGGGCATCTTTGCCACTACTTGGAAAGAGTCAGCCTGAGAATAAAGGCAACACAGAGAGACGCAGAGCCTAGAGGTGGTAAGAAGCAGAGGCCTGGTGACGTTGATGAAAACCCTGCATCCAGCTTTATCTGAAGAGGATCAGTCCCTGAACTCCTGTTCATTCTCTATTTTGCTTGAGTTACTTTGAGTTTGGCTTACAATACTGTGAATCCTGACAAACACATCATGTGACCCCGGTGCCATGGAGAAGAGGGAACTTCCACCCCTCAGTAGAAACACTGCTGAAGGAAAACTTCTGACCTCTTCCTTTCATGGGACGAGGAGTCATTTGATTGGTGGATTTGGGAAGAGATGCTGAGCCTGTTACCCAGTCCCTTTCTCTTTTTTTATTTCTTGCTGTGGCCTGACTTTTGGATACTCGTTTCCTCCTCTGCTATGGAGAGTCTGTCCCTGTGGAGGAGTGTGGTAGATGTTTCCCTCCACGTCCCGCATGGTTCAGGGTTCAGGATCTGGAAGAGGAGCCGCACACAAACGAAAGAGAAAAGACAAGAGATAATTTGGGAATATTGGGGGGCCAGGAGGGTAAATCCAACTCAAGAGAAAGGATTTCCACTGGTGCTCAGGCCGCACCAATCTTTTATTTGGTTTGGGATCCACCCATAGTATAGCCCTTTGGCAGGGAGGTTCCAGTGACACACAGACTATTCTCATCAATAAGGATTTACATGACTAAAGGTGGGGAGGTTGCTTCAGCTACCATTATCTGGATTAACAGAGGTGGTGCACAGCTCCGACCTTTGCTAGGGCTTCAGAGGTCACCAGCCTTCTGGGTTCTCTGTCTACACCTCTCTGCTAGTGAAGACAATAGGCGGTTTCCCACAGAGGAGGCTTGCAGTCCCCCAGCCTGTGACTGGGTGAATCAATATGATCCAGAGGGTGGCTGTGCATGAAGTCCTGTTCTGTTCTGTTCTCCAATCAGCCTTATCAATAAAGCTGAGACTTCAAAGCTCCAGCTGCCCGATCCATACATCTACTTCTCAGTGGACTTCACATTTGGAAAGGCTGAGAAGGGTGTAATTAATTAATTCTCTCCATAACCCCTCAACATGTTAATTTGCTCTTCAGAAAACTTTGAGAGGCCCGCATGAAGACTGACACCTGGGGGCTAACATAACACGTGGAGAGCAAGCTTCTGATGCAGTCAGGGCTCTAGGCTGGGGTAATTGTGCGTCAAATGGGTTCTTAACCTGAGCAGTTTGTAACAGCTTCAGTTATTCAGCAGGATTTTAACTGGCAGAGGTCTGAGTACAAGGGCCTCTGGGGGCAGGCCTTGACCTAACCCCTGTGAGCACAGCTTTGACCTCAGCAGGTGGCTGGAGCAGGGATTAGGTCATGGGGGGATGGGGGGGGTGGGGTGGGGGGGGCAGGTTTCTGTCCCAAGGAAGGCTTACTTTAAAGAGGGCAGACCTTGAGTTTATAACCATTTAGGCAGAAGGTTTTTGCTTCTTGTAGAACATCTTTCAGCAAAGCTTTAGGCTGGACTTTATACAGCAAAGGCAACTAAGTCATTCATATTTGACAGCACTCTTGTTTGAGAGGTTGTAGCCTTCTTAAAATGTGAACAGTGTGGGTGAATGCTGCAAGGTTAGCAGCCCTAAATCCGTTCTTTTGTGTGTTGTTCTGAGCTTCCTTCCGAGCCATGAGCAAGACCCGTGGAAGGATGATCTCTATTCCTTTTGGCTTCTACATGCCGGTAAAGCTCACTTCACTGCTGAGATCCCACGTGGGCTCTGATTCATTAATTGCATAAGCCTTGGTTGTGAACAATGAAAATACATCCTGCATATCAGATATTTACATTACGATTCATAACAGTAGCAAAATTACAGTTATGAAGTAGCAACGAAAATAATTTTATGGTTGGGGGTCACCACAACATGAGGAACTGTATAAAGGGTCGCAGCATTAGGAAGGTTGAGAATCACTGGTTTAGGATTTGGGAAGCCCAGACTCTGGTTTTACCCATAAAATGGGAGTGTATTTTACTAATGAAAATAAATAAAAAGAACAGTGCCTTTATTTTAAAGGAGATACATTTGTGTGTGTGGGGGGGGGGGGGGGCACGGGAAGGGGGGTTGAAGTAGAGAAAGCTAATGAAAACCCAAAAGGGAAGAAGGAGTTAATGAAGCTATGCCTGGAAAACTTTGTCTCGGGAAATGGGTTTATTCAGGAAATCAGGGAGGAATGAGATTGTTTTAAAAACATGCTTCTAGCCCTAGCCGGTTTGGCTCAGTGGATAGAGCCTTGGCCTGCGGACTGAAGGGTCCCAGGTTCAATTCCGGTCAAGGGCATGTGCCCAGGTTGTGAGCTTGAGCCCCAATAGGAGGCATGTAGGAGGCAGCCAATCAATGATTCTCTCTCATCATTGATGATCCTATCTCTCTCCCTCTCCCTTCCTCACTGAAATCAGAATAGGGTGATTCATTCCATAGTGCATTTTTTGAAATATAAAGTATTATGCCTATTTGAGCTGAGGGGAGGGGGATTCTGGGGGAAATCATATGGGCTTTTCTTTTTATTTCTTGTCAAAGGCACAAATATGCTGTCCCCACCACTGGGGGTTTTTGTCCTCTGAGTATGACAACAGAATGGGATGCAATTTGAAAGTTCCTTCTCTCTTTGCTCCCTTCCATGACAATGTAGGGCTCTTAGTTAATGGGCTTTATTGCTAATTACCAGGGAACAACCAAAGTATTAACAGTGTCAAAAGTCAAAACACAACTCATTCAGATAGAGAATTAACACATGTCAAAAATTTGTTCAACTTGTTGAAGAGAAAAATAGTAAGATGGTAAAGCTGATTCAGAGAGCACTTTGAAGAAGTAGGAAACTTATATATAAAACTAGTTAATCTCCACAGAGTAATAAAAACTATAAGCTTCTGGGTTCTTTTTTTGTACCGGAGAGAAATAATTTGAAACTACCAGTCAAAAATCTGAGCCATTAGTCAACAATAAGTGAGTAGGCAAACAAAAGTGTAGTTTTTGGCCTACGGGGCCAAATCTGGCCCTGCTGTTGGCATTTTTAATAAAGTTATTTTCTAACACAGCCACACCCACTTATTTACATATTGTCTACACACAGCTCTACAGTGACAGAGCACTAAGACAACAGAATTGAATAACTGAGAGAGAGCATAAAGCCAGCCTTAAAACCTAAAATATTTACTATCTGGACCTTTACAGAAAAAGTTTGGCAACCCCTGCTAGAAAATTAATCCTTGGGTGGACTTGTTATACAATGTCCTAGATGACAGGAAAAGAATTGTACTGTCTTCTCTTGGTCTTATATCTAAATTATGGGTAATTTTTTCAAAAGGAGTTGTTTAGCTTACAAATTTGGGGGACATTTTGAGGGTTAACTCTGGCCTATAATTTCTCAATCCTCCTGTCCACCCACTTCAACACCCCCTTTCTACATTGGTGATGATTTCAATAGCCTTAGCCTTCCCAACTCTTTTCTCTGAGTGTGGAGCTTATGAAAACCTCCTTTAAAAAAAAAAACAAAAAACACTTCCTTATTTATTTTTTAAAAAAATATTCTTATTGATATCAGGGAAGGGAGAAGGAGAGAGATAGAAACATCAATGATGAGAGAGAATCATTGATTGGCTGCCTCCTGCATGCCCCACACCGAGGATGGAGTCTACAACCTGAGTATGACCTCCTGATTCATAGGTCAAAGTTCAACCACTGAGCCATGCTATGCTGGCAAGACTGGAAACCTCCTTTAAAGTGCAAGTAAGCCTGAAAAATTATTGATATTCAGTAATGACCTTTACAGAGTCATTTTTACCCAAGAAGGCATTCTATTTTTGAGTAAGGACTCTAGTTAGGGGTTGTGCCTCATACTACGACATACATATGAAAGGTCTTTGTGGGGGCCGTAACCGGTTTGGCTCAGTGGATAGAGCGTCAGCCTGCGGACTGAAAGGTCCCAGGTTCCATTCCGGTCAAGGGCATGTACCTTGGTTGTGGGCACATCCCCAGTAGGGGGTGTGCAGGAGGCAGCTGATTGATGTTTCTCTCTCATCGATGTTTCTAAATCTCTAAATCTCTATCCCTCTCCTTTCCTCTCTGTAAAAAATCAATAAAGTATATTAAAAAAAAAAAAGAAAAGTCTTTGTGGGGGGTGTGGGGAGGTCTTCTCACCTTTGAATTAAGTTCCAGATCTGTTGCAAACTTTTAAATTCTAAGAAGGCAATGACAGTGTGTGCTTGCCCATTGCTGTTTCCCTGGTTTCGGGCACATAGGAGATGCTCAGTAAATATTTGTAGAGTGAACGATAGAGCCAATGGAAAAAATAAATAAAGATAAGGGGTTTTTCTCCTCGGGGTCAGCTCTGTGTGAAGTTTTGGTGATGAAGGCTGCCACCTGCAGGGGGAAAAGTGAAACTGCAAGATTCAGAACTCAAGCCCTGGGAAAATACAGTCAACTTTAAGGCAAGATGACCTGAGAATCAATTGCTCTCCTTTAGCTTTAGGCAGAATTAATCAACATCATTTTGTCCTTCCCAATTAAGGAACTCTACATACCTTTCTGAATAACTTTTTTAAGCCTTTGGCGTGCTTAGTAAGTGCCCAGCACCATGCCGTGCACACACAATGTTTTCAGGACATTTCGATTTTTGCATTGTCTTCATAACTACATGCATTCTTGTCAGATCACGGGTTCCTTTTTGGGTATGGAAAACATTGCTTCAACAATGTGAGGTTGATGCTTTTGACATGCTCTTACCCCATTTTGTATTGCTTTTCTTTTGGTCTCCACGTTCTTTCCAACCAATTTGGGTTTAACAAAAGGTGCATGCTTTGAAGCAAGCTGTAGCAGAAATGCCTGCGCCCATGACATGGCAGAATGAAGCAGGTTCAGGCCACAAGAAGAATTAACTAACAGGATGCCAGTAAGGGGTGAGTGAAAGAGGAACTACCTGCGGGTCCTGAGGACAATGATGAAAACATGTTTACAGCACAGAAACAGAACGACAAGCGGGGGGTGGGGGTTGGGGGTGGGGGTGGGGAAGAGCAGTGTCCCTTAGTGGTATAAGGAGGTCAGCTCACTTCCATTTGTTGAGGATCTTTGTCTACAGGAAAATGAAGGATTCGTTTCTTCATTTAATATTTAGCAATCCCAAGATTAAAATGCAATGTAAATGTGCCATTATGAGATGACTGAATTTCTGAGAAGTCAACCAATAAAACCACAATGAGATACTTCCACACATTTACTAGAACAGCTAAAAATGAAAACAAAACTGACCATACCAAGTTTTTATAAGCATGGGGAACAACTGGAAATCTTCTAAATTGTTGGTGGAAGTGCAAAATGTACAGTCATTTTGGAAAAAAAGTTGGGCAGTTTCTTGTCAAATTAAACATAGACCCACTGTACAACTCAGAAATCTCAATCCTAGGTATGTACCCAAGAGAAATGAAAATGTATGTTCACACAATCTGTATAAGTGAATGTTTATAGTGGCTTTATTTGTAATTGCCACTACTGGAAATACTCAAATTCCTCCAAAAGGTAAATGAATGAGGCAATTGTGGTACACCCATCATGGAATACTTGTCAGCAATAAAAAAGAGTAAATTGAAATAAACCTTGCATATGTGGCTAAATAATTTTTTAAAATATATTTTTATTGATTTCAGAGAGGAAGGGTGAAGGAGAGAGAGAAAGAAACATCTTATATAATAAAAGCCTAATTTGCAAATTGTCCCCTTGGGCGGTTGTTTGGCCAGGAGTTTGACCAGGACACCAGGAGTTCGGCCGCTCCCTATGGCATGTGCTGACCACCAGGGGGCGGTGCAGAACATGGCAGGTGTTGTCAACTTGGCGCTGGTGGTGGGCAGCAGTGGAGGCACTGACAGCCCCAATGGGCCCCAATGAGAGTGGGACCACGGCAGGATGGCGGAGCAGGTGAGCAGGCAGTGGCGCCAGGCCAAGACTGGTGCAAGTGGGGGTCCGACCGCCCCACCAATCACCCCGCTGATGACGATCAGTGGCAGTGGCTGGGTGCGGGGCCCAGCCCTGACTGATCACCCCGCAGGCCGGATGGTGGAGTAGGTGAGGGGGTGGCACCAGGCCAAGGCAGGGTGCCAAGTGGGGCTGCGGAGCTGTGAGGCTGGGGGTGCGAGCTGGGGCTGTGAGGCTGGGGGCAGGAGCTGGAGCCAGATCTCCACAGGCCACGCCAAAGAGCCCCCACCCGTGCACAAATTCGTGCACCAGGCCTCTAGTCAATGATAAGAGAGACTCATGGATCAGCTGCCTCCTGCACACTCCCTACTGGGGATCAAGCCTGTAGCCTGCAACCCAGGCATGTGCATGTGCCCTGACCAGGAATTGAACTGTGACCTTCTGGTTCATAGGTAGACGGTCAACCATGCAAATGATTTCTCACAAGGGTGCCAAGACCACACAATAGGGAAGGACAGTCTCTTCAACACATGGTGCTGGGAAAACTGGGTATCCACATGCAAAAGAATGAAATTACACCCTTACCTTGAGCCATATACAAAAATTAACTCAAATAAATTAAAGACCTAAAAACTATTAAATTCCTAGAGGAAAATATGGGGGAAAGCTTCAGGACAATGGATTTGGCAATGATATAATGAATATGACACCAAAAGAAAAAATAGACAGATGGGACTACAGCAGACTTTTAAAACTCCTGTATGTCAAAAGAAATAATCAACTGAGTGAAAAGGTAACCTATGGAATGGGAAAAAATAATAGCAAATCATATACCTGCTATGAGGTTAATATTCAGAATATACAAGGAACTCCTACAACTCAACAACAAAAACGCAATTTAAAAATGGGCAAAGGGCTTTAATAGACAATTTATTAAAGAAGATATACAGCCGAAACCGGTTTGGCTCAGTGGATAGAGCGTCGGCCTGCGGACTGAAAGGTCCCAGGTTCGATTCCGGTCAAGGGCATGTACCTGGGTTGCGGGCACATCCCCAGTGGGAGATGTGCAGGAGGCAGCTGATCGATGTTTCTCTCTCATCGATGTTTCTAACTCTCTATCTCTCTCCCTTCCTCTCTGTAAAAAATCAATAAAATATATTTAAAAAAAAAAAAAAAGAAGATATACAAGTGGCCAATAAGCAGAGGAAAAGATGCTCCACATCACTAATCACCAGGGAGATACAAATCAAAACCACAATGGGATATTATCTCACACCCATCAGGATGCTACTATCAATAGGACAGAAAATAACACGTTGGAGGGGGTGTGGAGAAGTTGGAACTTTTGTGTACTGCTGGTGGGAATGTAAAACGGTGCAGCCATTATGGAAAACAGTATGGATGTTCCTAAATAATTTAAAAATAGAATTACATATGATCCAGCAATCCCACTTCTGGTAGATATGCAAAAGAATTCAAAGCATGATCAAGGTTGAAATAAGCCTGGCAGATATGGGTCACCTGAGAAATGAAGTTTCATTGTTCCCAAGGTTCAAAATGGATTTGAGCTGATGAAACTCTCATTTTGATTTTCTAAGTTGTCATAAAATTCCTACTTTGGGACCATCTACCAAATGTTAGAGATTGGACAAAAGGGATGGTGAGGTTATTTCCTAAACCATAAAGCATAAAGACGAAAATGTTAGAGCCAAAGGGCACTTTAGGAAAACTGAATCTAATAGCCTAAAATTTCAAACAAAAATAGGACACAAGTGATTCACAGATATTAAGGAATGGAAAAGAAATACCTGAAAGTAAAGAGATTTAAAACAACAACAATAAGTGTTGGACTTCGAAGTCATGAGATGAAGATTTGGGAAATATAGTTTTATTTAAGGGCAGCATTACATCAGTTATTAAAAGTGGTCCAGCCCTAGCTGGTTTGACTCAGTGGATAGAGTGTTGGCCTGTGGACTGAAGAGTCCTGGGTTTGATTCCGGTCAAGGAGGGTCCTGCAGGAGGCAGCCTATCAATGATTCTCTCTTATCATTGATGTTTCTATCTTTCTCTCCCTCTTCCTTCCTCTCTGAAATCAATAAAAATATATTAAAAAATAAAATAGCCGAAACCGGTTTGGCTCAGTGGATGGAGCGTCGGCCTGCGGACTGAGGGGTCCCGGGTTCGGTTCCTGTCACGGGCATGTGCCTGGGTTGCGGTCGCATCTCCAGTGGGAGATGTGCAGGGGGCAGCTGGTCGATGTTTCTCTCTCATCGATGTTTCTGGCTCTCTATCTCTCTCCCTTCCTCTCTGTAAAAGGTCAATAAAATATATTTAAAATAAAATAAAATAAAATAAAATAAAATAAGTGGTCCAGAAAGCCAGTCAGATGTCAAAGCAATCCTTTGTAGAAAAATAAAAGAAAATACCTGTTTACTCACTTGATCCAATTATATTTTTATACACTTTGGAATGCCACAGGGAGTTGCTAAAGATGTCACTTTGATTATTTCTCTTTGCGATATAAATTTAATAAACTCGGTACATACTATGGGCATTCTTCTGACTTAATGTGTTTCTTGAATAAATACCATAGGTTTCAGTATTTTGACATTTACTTCTGAATTGTAAGATTAGGTATGCAAGAGGTCCCGGTTTCATAGCTGGGTACCCCCTCCAAAACTAACTAACTAACTAACTAACTAATTAACTAACTAATTAAGTATGAAAGGTATAGCCAACATCCCTGGGCTGGAGAACCTCTATACATAAGCCAGTGTAGAATGGAGGGCTTCCCTAAGTCTTGTGGTCTCCATGCCATTTTGTACAGTTACAGTATATTTACTTTGTTTTTACTTTTTAAGAATTATAAATCACTCTACTTAATTTTTGCCAATAATTTTTTTTTGTCTGTAAAAAAGCTAGGTGTTCCTTTCTCCCCCTATTACAACACGGTGAACAGAAGTTATCTGGCGACCTCAGGCGACACATCTAAACAAAAAAGGGCAAAGCCAATGTTGACAGAGTGTGGGATAGAGACAATTCAAGGGCGGTGATGTCATCTCCGTGCTCCTTCGAAAGTCCTTATTTAGTAGCGTTCGGAGAGCGGTTCCGAAATTTGTCCCCCCACCGGTTGCGTCAGGACATTTGTTGAAAATATTGACTGCTGGCCTCTGCCCTAAACTTACTGAGTCAGAATTCGCTGAGATGGAACCCGCAAATCCGAATTTGTTAAACCAGTGCCGCAATCGGCTTGGGAACCACAGACCCAACACACAAGTCTCTGATCAACACTGGCCTCACGGGGCCGCTCCTCCCCGCCGGCTCGCCCCGCCCGCCCCGCCCAGGCCCCGCCCAGCCCATCCCAGGCCCCGCCCAGCCCATCCCAGGCCCCGCCCCTCCCCGCCCAGGCCCCCGCCCAGCCCAGCCCAGGCCCCGCCCGCCCAGCCCAGGCCCCGCCCTCGCCTTCCGAAGTCTCGCGTAGCCTCGCGGGATACTTCCCATAATGCCCCGCGCCTTGCCGCCGTGGTTGCCAGGCAACGCGGTCCCTGCCGCTGGCGCGGGGTTCGACCGGACGATGGGGCCGCGGGGCCTCCCCCGACTCCTGCTGGTGCTCCTGGACTGCTGGGCCTCCGTGAACGCCCAAGCCGGGACCACCCTGGTGGTGACAACGGAGGGCCTCAACTCTACGGAACCAGCCCCGACGACTCCCCGACCTGCCTTGTCTGCTAGGCCCCCGGGTACCCCCAGTGTCCCCGGACCCTCCTCCGGTCCCAGGCCCACCCCGGTCACGGACGGTGGGTACCAAGTGCCGGGTCCAGGGGATCCACAGTGATCCATCCTGGAGGGGGTAGCCCGGGTGAGGATGTAATAATAATGTTGGTCAATGTTTACTGAACACTGTATTGTGCAAGCATTCCCAAGTGTTTCATAGGGATTCTCTCAATAACTTTTAGAGGCAGATAGTATCCTTGTCCTACAGATGAGAAAACCGAGGCTCAGAGAGCGTAAGTGGGACAATAGCAAATCTTTGAAAGTACTTGCAATGGTCCTGGACAACATTAATGCTAAAGGTAATAATGAATGAAGTCCTTGCAGCTTTGCAGCCAAAGAAGAAATCAAGTCGACAGTTTCTAGGCAGTTGTGAAAATTAAATGCAGAGGATGCACAGAACCCTGATTCCTGGTGGCCTTAACTGGGTCCTTCCTCTGAATCAGAGGAGGTTGGGGGTCTGTAATATTAATCGGATGGTTCTTATGGTTCTTAAACCTGTCTGTCAGCATCACTGGGAAATTTTTAAAAAATATATATTTTATTGATTTTTTACAGAGAAGATGGGAGAGGGATAGAGAGTTAGAAACATCATGAGAGAGAAACATCCATCAGCTGCCTCCTGCACACCCCCCACTGGGGATGTGCCCACAACCAAGGTACATGCCCTTGACTGGAATCGAACCCAGGATCCCTGAGTCTGCAGGCTGATGCTCAGTCCACTGAGCCAAACCGGTCAGGGCAATCACTGGAAAATTTTTGAACAACACAGATGTCTGGGGTTCACAGTCAGCTTACCAAATCGGGGTCTCTGTAGGTAGATAGAGCACAGACAGACAGCTTTCCAGGTGAGCCAGATGACTAGCCACTTTGGGGAAACCTGGGATTGAGGAGTGCTCAACCTGACTAATCTTCACTTCATCTCTCCCAAAGTGCAGTAGCAAAAATCAAGCGGGTATTTGTACCTCTGGTGCATTGCAGTGGCAGGGGGCAGTCACTACCTGCTGATTGTGACGCTCTGCATCCATTCTCTCCTTTCTGTAGTTGCTGCTTTGTGTGTCTGTGACCTGTCCCCAGCACAGTGTGACGTCAACTGCTGTTGTGATCCTGATTGCAGCTCCGTGGATTTTAGTGTCTTTTCTGATTGCTCAGTTCCAGTTGTCATGTAAGTTTGTGACACATGAAGTTTTGATAAAATTAGACCAAGATTATAAGATTTTGAGAAGACCATGAAAACGCCCCCGTGGCGGAAAAACTCAAGCCTGATTTCCTGAATTTTGCATCCTTCAGAAGCCATGCTGTCCAACCAGTATGTAGAAGAGTATCTATCTCTTAGTGCATCCAACCAGATGATAGTGCAGTCAAAAGAGCAGACAGAGTACTTTTTTAAGAGTATAAGGAAATCTGTGTTCAGAGATTGAATTACATTTCACTTTGATTTGTAAACAGATAATGCATCATTTTTGCATTAGTGAATTCCTGTTTTGTATAGCCTAGTGTGAAAGGTGCAGTTTAATTTTACAGCTTTTGTTTTGGACATAGTGACAGTAACAATAAACTAAATAGATGGTCAGGAAAGCTTTGTTTTTTTTACCTTTCTGATATGCAAATCCCCTAAGAGTCCTCACAGTTCATATTGTATAGGAAAATAATGGAAAATGACATTCCTAGCCTATTACAAGGTAAAAAAGAATCTCTTCTGAGTGATCTGTTTCTCCTAATTCATTTCAAAGCTTTTTGAAAAACAGCAGCACTTAAAGAAGTTAATTTATTCAGGATGGGACCAGCATATTCAGAGATGGAGTAATTATGTAATTAATTTATAAGAACTTAATTTATAAATTTAATTCTAGTTAGATGGAAAAGGGATATTGTATTAAAATGATTCTAAAACTCATCTGGAAGACTAAACAGATGAGAACAGCCAAGAGGTTACTGAATAAGAATAGCAAAAAAAAAAAAAAAAAGAATAGCAAACTCTTACCAATAGATTGAAGAATGAAATACACTAAAAAATTAAAGAATGGCCCTAGCTGGTTCAGTGAATAGAGCATCAGCCCGAGGACTGAACGGTCCCAGGTTCAATTCTGGACAAGGGTATATACCATGGTTGCAGGCTCCATTCCTGGTCCTGGTGGTCAGGTTGCAAGTGGCAACCAATCGATGTGACTCACATCTCCCCCCTCCTTTCCACTCTCTCTGGAAAAAAAAAAAAAAAAAAATCAATGGGAAAAATATCCTCAGATGATGATTTGTTACGCGTCAGCACAGCCAAGGAGGCCTGCTCGGGCGCCACTTGTTACGGCCAAAGGTGATCCTGAGTGGGGGGGTGAAAGGATTGAGAAAAGACAGACAAGAGAATGAAAGCTGGGTCTTGGTGGGACGCTGCTCCCTGATGAGGAAACAGCACCAGCGCCCACAAGCCATGTCTTTATTTTATAGCAAATGCCACGAGGCAAAGTAGGGGCGTGATCAAGTTGTTTACAGCATTCTCGTGAGTTTCAACCCCACTCAACTACATGCACCTGAACTCTATCGCACAGGCATGTGGGGCCACGTGTTCGGACCATAGGTTCAAGCTTACAACCATAGCTGTTGCCTATAATTGTGCTGGGAGGGCCCTGCCCTCCAGCTGGGACTTGCACGTGGCAATGAGAGGACCCTGTTCTTTCATTAGTCCGAGGCTTGAACCTGGCCAAAACACTGTAGCCGCGCCCCACAATGATTAACCACAACAAAATCAAATAAAAAAATGAATGAAAAATATAGGTGAACATTTGTTGTGTGTGTGTGTGTGTGTGTTTTATTTGAGAGAGGAAGGAAGAGGGAAAGAGATAGAAACAACAATGATAGAGAATCATTGATTGGCTGCCTCCTGCACGCCCCCTACTGGGGATCAAGCCTGCAACCCGGGCATGTGCCCTGCTGGGGAATTTGAACTGTGACCTGGTTTATAGGTCAACACTAAACCAACCATTGAGCCATGCCGGCTGGGCTAGGTGAACATTTTTAATCTTAGGATACGGAATGTTTTTTAAGCATAAACCCACAAACTATAAAAGATCGACAATTTCATTATTTTAAAAAATTAGTCAGTTATACCTCAATTTTTAAAAAGGAATTATTATAAAAACCAATTAAAACTTCTATAATGACAAAAAGACCATAAAATTGAAAGGTAATTAACTGGGAAAAAGTATGTATAACACATGACACTAAAAGGAGATTCTTTAAAATATGGGCTCTCACAAATCAATGAAAAGACAAACATTCTGATACACAAATGGCCAATAGATATGAGTAAGCAACTTAGCGGAGGAAATACCAGTGAGCAGTAACCATATGGAAATATGTTTAACCTTGCCAGTAAATTATAAAATTCAAATTAAAACAACTGGATAACGGATTTTTGCCCATGAAATTGGCAAAGGATATTTATAAGTTGGATAATATCCAATCTTGGCAAGATTCCGGGGAAACAGCACTCTTTGCTACAGTGTTGGTGAGGATGCATCTTGCTTTTCTGGAGGGCAATCAGGCAATATGTCTCAGTAGTAGCCTTAAATTATGTACCTACCTTTTGACCCAGCAATTCTTCTTCAGGGGATATAGCCTAAGGAAATAATTGGAGACATTCATAAAGATGTATGTACAAGGATGTCATTATAGCATCATAAAGAACCGGGGAAAATTAGAAACAACCTAAACCAACAGTAGAGGATTGGTTAAAAAGAAATTAGGGTATCTTAAGTTGGTGTACAATGAAATCATTTAGTATAATATTGCAAAAACATATTTGATGACATAAATATTGGGCAATATATAATAAGTGAGAAAAGGCCTGAGAGCAGTATGTAGAATATGATCCCATTTCTGTTATATCTCTAGTGCCGTATCTGTATCTGTGTCAAATTGATTAGGGTTTGTCAAGTCTGGGATTGGTTGAAGACCTGACTGTATAACTTGTAAGCTCCAAAACTTTCAGATATCTTCATATTTTCTAATTTTCACAGTACTTTGAAGATGGCTTTATTCTGAAGAAAAGGAATTTTAGGTTCCTTCTGATTACTTATAAAAGTTCTGCAAAATTTTACATAATTGATTCTGTCAGAGTTTGCAGGGTTCATTTACATCAAAATTATACCCTGATCTACATTTCATACTTGACAAGATTTCCTTGAAGGTTATTCTACTTGTCTTAATATTTTTCCTGTTAGAGGAAAATGTTTCAAATGCCAAACATTTTAACACTGAATAAACTAAATAAAAATGGATTGAATTCTAGCATCACACTTTCATAAATATCTTCCATGTAGTTGTTAACATAGTACACAGTACAAGCATCTGACAGTTTTAAAGAATCTTGCTAAGATTGTGTGCACATGCCTTAAAACGTTGTCTTATTATTATTTTTTAATTTTCAGGGGTGATAGTCAGTTTTGTAGCCAAAAAGCAGCCATCTATTCGTTGAATTTAACAGCAAACCCGCCCCAGAGGACATTTAAAGTTGTAGACCAGATCAATCCATCTATTTTCTGCATTCATATTACAAACTGTGAGTATTTGATATACTTTGTAAAACTCTTTTTTTTTTCTTTTAAAAGATCTTTTATGGGAAAATGTCCAATCTAGTTAGATTTAAAGCAATCATTCTATGGTTTGGCTAGGGTGTATCTTCTGCGGCCGTTTCCTAGGCAACTGCAAGTAACTTTAGAGACCTGTGGACATGCACATTTTCTTTACAAGCCAAGGAACTGCTTGTATAGTTGACTTTTAAAGTCTCATACTTCATTTTAAAGGTGTTTATGATATGTAGACATGCATAGGAATCTAAATTTATTTAGGCACATGAGAGTTGGTTTTTTTTTTTTTGCTTTATTTCCTCCTGGTTTAATGATTGAGAATCAGGTTCAGCTATGGTTTCAATTTCCTTTTTTCTCTTTTATTTTTACTTAGAATATTTGCATGAAAACAGGATCTTTATTTTTATCTGAGCGTTTGGCTCAAATAGGTGACTAGATCCAAAGCACAGGTAAAATGTCAAATGTTAGCGCTATCAAAGATCAGAGACACATTTATGGTTGTACCCAGTTAAGCTTTATCAACTTTTCAGAATGTCTTCATATTTTGGCTTTGTTCCCTTGTAAGTGAACACTTAGGGGAATGCTCTGTGATTTGTAACCTGGAGTAGTGACTGGTCCATCACCGTCACATTCTTTGACATAAGAGTGGCCCAGTGAACCTACCAGTCTATTCCCTTCTACCTCTTCCATAAACAACATGTATTCTCCCAGACTTCAGAGGTGGCTGTGTGAGGGTAGAAATAGGGTCTTTCATTCCCATAGCCATCTGGGGTGGAGAAAGTTATTGATTATTACTGGCTTCTGTTGTGCTATTTATCTGTGGCTTTAGAAACCATTGCTTCTACACTGTTAGAGAAACAGGCCAAGTCTGAAGATCCTGTTTATTTAGTCAGATTCAAGAAATCTGGGGGAAGTAGGTATGGAGAAAGATACTTTATTTTTTTTCACGTGTCTTATTGCTATTAAGACTTTCAAAATTTTATATATGCTGTATATAATATATATGTATTTTATACTGATTTAAAATACTTTTTCTAAAAACAGATAAACCTGCATTATCCTTTATTGATCCAGAAGTGCCTGAGGAAAACAATTTTGATAAATTGATGAAAACATTCCATGGTTTTTCATTGAGTACAGAATCAGATGTTTCTTTAACAAACAAACCAGATGTTCCAAATACTACTAAATATGAGGTGAGTCGAGAACCTAAGTATATTCATCCTGTTGCAAATATCCTGTCCTATTAAGTTATTTTTTCAGTATGTTCCCAGTAAAATCAGCTACCTGAGACATATAATTCATATAATACACACAAAAAATTAATGTACCGATAAATCAAAGATCATGAAAATTAAAATTGAGTAGTTGAATTCTAACATAGGAATTATTTTTTATTTTATTTGTTTATTTTTTAATCCTCACCCGAGGACATGTCCATTGATTTGAGAGAGAGAGAGAGAGAGAGAGACAGACAGACAGACAGAGACAGGGAAATATCAGGTGAGAGAGAAACATCTTTCAGTTGCACTGGAGATCGGACCTGTCACCTAGGCACGTGCCCTGACTAGGAATCGAACCCAAGACCTTTTGGTACACGGGGTGACACTCTAACCAACTGAGCCACACCAGCCGGGGCTCTAACATAGGGTTTAAAGTCATTTATTCTGTGGTAAGCTTGCATTTATCTCTGCAGAATTTGTTCTTTTCCACCTCAAGAAATGTAGCAAAGTGCTGGGGACATGCTGCTAGAACAGAGGGGATTGGTGGGATGCCTAATCTTCTCAAAGTTATATTTAGCTGTATAGACTTGGGGATGATGTGTGCTATTTTATATCTGTTCCTTAGTAAACCTTTCAATGTGATTTAAATAAGTATTGCTATTCTATATAATAAAAGGCTAATATGCAAATGAACCGAATGGCGGAACAACCGGTTGCTATGATGTGCACTGATGACCAGGGGGCAGACGCTCAATGCAGGAACTGCCCCCTGGTGGTCAGTGCGCTACAACAGGGGGAGCGCCACTCAGCCAGAAGCCGGGCTCACTGGCTGGCAAGCGCAGGGGCAGTGGTGGAAACACCCTCACCCTCCCCGCCCCAGTGCACAAATTTTGTGCACCGGGCCTCTAGTTGAAAAATAATTATCTCTCTCACCCCTGTCCCTGGCCACCATGTTCTTGTCTGTAGAGGCAGACACCTATGTCAGCTTCTTATATACCCTTCCAGAGGAATTCCTTAATAAAAAGGCCTGCAATAAATAGTAACATGGATACAAAGAAACATGCACCCTTAAAAGAAATGGATGGGGCAGCTACATGTAAGCTCCATTCAGGCAAGGACCATATCTGTTTTTTGCTCATCCCTGTGTTCCTAATGTCTGAAATGCTGCTTGGCACATAGCAGGTGTCCAATAAGTGTTGAATGAATGGCTTAATAACTTGGTGGTTCTCTTTGCAGTATGGGGTTCTTCTACAGACTTCAGATTCATTTTTGAGATTTCCTTCCCCCCTTACGTCATCTCTGTGCACTGATAATAACCCTGCAGGTAAGAGAGCGGGCAGTTTTCTTTGTCCTTAAAACAGACTTAGCTTATTTTAAATTTATAGTAATCATAATTAAACAGGCTTCATGACTAGAAGCAGAGTCTTAGAGTTGAAAGAAGCCTCAAAGATTATGTCGTTTGGTGCCAGAATCTTTCCTGCCACATGCATTCATTGCTTGAGTACTTGTAGGATGGGGACTCCCAACCTGAACCAGCCCACTGAGTTGGTTAACACCTCCATCTGTGGGAAAGTTCTCTCTTCACCAGAGCTAAAAGTTGTCAGTAGCTGATGTTCATTAAGCACTCACTGTGTCCTGGGTATGATGTTCAGTGCCTCTGAGGTAGAGTTATTGTCATTAGATGAGGAACCTGAGAAACATTCAGTTTCTTGCTCAGGCTCACCTAGGTGGAGGGGGGGCGGGCAGGGATGCAACCCACACAACTGCTTCCCATGGGCCCTGCTGCTCCTTTTAGGAGCTTCCCAGAACTGTGGAGCAATCCTCTTGGCAGTGGGAGGCAGCAAGCCTGGCTCTCCCGTCCTATCAGCCAAGAGTGGGTGATAGCTTGTGGCTTATTGAAACATCATTTGATACACGAAGGAAAATGTATTCTGTTGACCAGCGTGAATTAAAACCAAACTGAGAGCATTTCCATCTGATGGACTTGCAAAGCTTAAGAATGTAGGGCTTGTGGGGAAGTAGGCACTCATCTACAGAGCTGGTGGGACTATTTATTGGTACAGCCTCTGTGAAGAGCAGTTTAGCAGTATGTATTAAAGTTGCAAATGAATATGCCCTTTGACCCTGCTATTCTTCTAGGAGTTGGTCCTACAGAAACTCTGGCTCACATGCAAAATAATAGATTGTTTGCGACAGAAAGCTTGAGACAACTTAAGCATCCGTCATGGGGAACTGGCTGAATAAATTATGGCATATCTATAGTAGGATACTAATTATTCCTAAAAGAAAAAGGGAGAAGGATGAGACAGGCTGAACTCCAAGATTGTTCAGTGAAAAAAACAAAGGGAGGATATATATACTGTGCATTTGTTTCTAAAAGGGGAAAGAAATAGTAAAAATATATTTACTTTTAAACATTTTTATTTGCATAGAATATTTTCAGAAAGATACACAAGAAACTTCATGCTGCGTGTCTCTGGGGGCTGGGTAACCAGGGCCCCAAGGGAGCCCTCTCAGTACCGTTTTGTGATCTTTAATTTGGAATCATGTGAATGTGTTGCCTATTTGAAAAATAAATTTTAAGCCCCCTTTTAAACATGTCGTATATCTGTATCAATGTATTTTGTAATTTTACTTCTATTACAATTTTATAGCTACCATTGGACAGTTGAAATTTTCTTTTTTAATTTTTTCCCCTTGGGAACGTTATGATTTCCAGCATTTCTGATGAATCAAGCTGTTAAGTGCACCAGAAGGATAAACTTGGAACAGTGTGAAGAAATGGAAGCTCTGAGCATGGCTCATTACAGCAGCCCTAACATTTTGAGGGTAAGAATTATTTTGAAGTGAAGCTGATTCGTTAGGTTTATTTTCTGTGCTTGGTACCCTTTTAAAATATGATGAATATAGAATAATTTAAGTACATGATTGACACTCAAATTTTAAAGTATTTCCAGTTCTTTGGTATACTGATACTGAACATACTGGGGAAAAATCACTTAAAATAATTTCTATTTTTATCTAACTAGCTCATATTTTGCTTTTATTCATTTTTTATTTTTTCTTTCAGTCATTTTGATGGTAACCAATAATGTCTGTCTCCTGAATTAAAAAAATAATTAATAACCAAAAACTTTACCAATGATAAAAGCATCTTCATGTCTGTGACAGAAATAATCATATTAGCACCAAGTAGAGATCTCTCTGAGAAACAGACCAGAAAAGGATAGAAAACCCACTTTCTGGCTGGCAGATGAAATAAGCAACCAGGGAAGGGCAGGAAATAGGATTGCTGGGAGAGGGAAAGAGGCCGCAGTGGTGAAGAGGCCCCTTCCTCCTGGTTGCAGGGACCCGAGCCTGACCTGAATAAATGAGAGACGCCACCGGCCCATTTGGTGGATGACGTGGAGGGCTGCAGGGGAGAAAATGTTCTTTAATGTTTAAAAAACATGGGATTATTGTGAAATCCCGGATCTCCTGATTTTCTTTTTTTGGGAGGTAGTGGAAGAGTGGTCCATGGCATCAGTATCCATCTGGGCTTCAGTTTTCAGAGTCAAGTTTAACCTTTTTTCTCCCCTCCCTTCTCATGTCAGCCATCTAGTCCTGCGAATTCTTCCAGCGAGTTGGCCTTCTCAGTTTTCTGGAAGTATTCCCTCTGGCACGCAGGCACAAGTCTCTTTCAGCACAGGCCTCCCCGAAATGGTCTACACATCTCCCTCCCCGAAGCTCCAGTGGCCTAAAAGGGTGGGTGTCCTGTGATTATAGAAGGAGGCTGAGGCCTTCAGGAAGAGTGCTCTGGCTGTGTAGAGGAGGCAGGGGTGTGGCCTGAGGGGGCTTGGGCTAGAGGCAGGAAGACCACTTAGGACGTGAAGGATGCTGACCTTCAGCGAGCATAATGCAGTGAGAGTGACTGGCAGGTGGGAGCCATGTCTTCCTCACGGGGCTGTGTCACTGGTGACCGCATGGAAAATACCGAGTGATGACCCTGAAGCAGAGAGGCTTCCTAAGACTGGCCTGTTGGGTTGGTCTATTAAGCATCCATTTTGGAGGAGGCGAATAGCAAAGGAAAACGTAAGGTTACCTCTTTGATTATGACATAGACACTAAAGGATATAGCTGGCAGGTCTTGATTAAGGATAGTCTGTCTTCCTCTTTGTGAAGTCTTAAATAAGATGAATATGCCCTTGACCCCCAGTCTGAAAAAAAAAAGCAATAAAAATGATTTTTGTTGTTGTTGTATTTAACAAAATTTGTTGTTTCTTTCTGTCTAGGTACCTAATTCAAAAACAAAGGTAAGAGTATTTCTTAATGGAAAGTTTATTATACACTGTCTTATTTCTGAGCCTTTGGAAATGATTATACTTATGATTAGAAAAGTACCTTACTGCCAAGAACAAAAACACGTCTCAAAAAGCAAGCAGAGCCCTAGCCAGTTTGGCTCAGTGGTTAGAGCGTTGGCCTGTGGACCGAAGGGTCCCGGGTTCAATTCCAGTCAAGGGCATGTACCTTGGTTGCAGGCTCCTCCGCAGCCTGGCCCCTGGTCGGGATGTGTGCAGGAGGCATCCAATTGATGTGTTTCTCTCACATTGATGTTTCTCTCTGTCTTTCCCTCTCTCGTCCACTCTCTCTAAAAATCAATGGAAAAATATCCTCAGGTGAGGGTTAACAAAAAGGAAAAAGAAAAAAAAGCAAGCAGAAATGAAATAGGGAAACTTCATGGATGACCCTTTTGTAGTCATATGTTGGTGTGATCGGCCTCTGTGCTTTCTGGCCTCCCTTGATACTAGGTCTCTTGTCAGGAGAGCGGGCTAGCCCCCAGGATGCTGTCTGTCCAGTGAGGAGAGGAGGATAGAGACATTTTCCCCAGTGAGAGGTGAGCATCCCAGTGCAGCTTCACATTTAGTTGTGGGCAGGTTGTTCCAAGCCTATCCACCCCCGCCCCCCAGCCCAGGGGCCCTGTTAGGCTATGGTGAGGAGGCCAGTGTCTCTGAAGGTATGTCAGGAGGAGGAACGTGGCTCTACCTCTTATTCTTGGGCCTGTGAATGCAGGCGATGGCCTTGCCATAGTATCCCAAATCCTGTGTGGTTAGTCAGCCTTATTCACAAGTCAGCTCTGCCATGACTTTCTCATATAACATGCTCCTCATACCCCCAGTTGTCAAGCGGGCGATAAGCCTCAATGTGCATGAGCTGCTTTGTGCAGCGTCTGTCACACAGGAAGCACTTGGGACAACGATCCTACTCCCACTGATGTCATAAGGCTCTGGACACAAATGTGTTTGAGGTTGACATTTGAAAGGAAGTAGTCATGTGATTTGAACTTCACACGACTGTGTGTGGGCCTGGATTTCCTCTTCTGTGAAGGGGGTTTTCAAACTTGTTTTAGTTATAGAGCTTCTTCAAATGAAATCTCAAACAGAACTCTGCCTAGTGTATAAGATGGATTGAACCCAAAGCCCCCGGTTGGAATAAGGGTGGTGTCAGAAGCTCTCCACCTGCCCAGCCTCCATCTTTCTGCTGGTTTGGCCCCTCTGAGGAACCCTATAGCTCCCAGGATCCCAGTTTGAAAGTCACTGGACTAGCTCTCAAATACCTCTAGTCACTAAAAAGTGCTTTGAAACTACCATTCAAAGCTTGGACTGTCTGTGGGGCAGTGGCCCTGTCTGCGATATATCCTTAGTACTAGGGCGGTGCCTAGTATGTGTTGGGTTATATGTTAAGTGAATGAATGACTAGGGGATTGGCTCAATCAAAGGGAAGATCCTTTATGAGGAATAATGGGATGTTACTGAAGGGCACGAAGTGTGCGCCACACAAGTGCTACACATGTCTGAAGTCCTTTGGTCATCTCAGCAATCCTAGGAAGTAGGTCCTGTTATTGTGCCCCTCTGTCACGTGATTCACAGATGAATTACTTGCCCAAGGCTATGCAGCAGGGAAGTGGCAGAGCCAGCACAGGAATCCATGACACTGGACTAGCTCTTCTGTGTATCAGGCCTTGAGTTACAGGCTTCACGCACATTCTCTTTGCATCCTGTGGCCACACAGGAAGTGGAAGGCTGGGACTTCCAACTCAGATTTGTGTGGCGTTAGAGTTTGTGCTCTGAAAGACAAGCATATCAACTAATATCAGAGGTTTCTTCATTTAAAATTTTTACTTATTGATTTGAGAGAGAGAGAGATTAATTTGTTGTTCCACTTAGTTTGCATTCATCGGTTGATTCTTGTATGTGCCCTCACCAGGATTGAACTCACAACTGTGGCATATCCAGATGATGCTCTAACCAACAGCCACCCAGCCAGGGCCTCAGGTTTTTCCCCAAAGGTGACTCCCAAGGTCTGTTAGAGAATCAGGAATATAAAAATTGGATCCAGTCCCCCCATTGAGTGAAGCCCCTGATGACAGCCTGGAATCATTGTCAATATCTGTTGAACCATCAGTGAAAGGTTAAGTTATGGCTCCATAGTTTCATTAAGTACTAGAGGCCTGATGCACGAAATTTGTGCCAGAGTAGGCCTTCCTTCCCTTGATTGCCGGCACCGGCTTCCCTCTGGCACCCAGGACCTGGGCTTCCCTCGCAGCCCTGGCTTCGTCTGGAAGGTTGTCTGGTCTAATTAGCATATTACGCTTTTATTATTATAGATGCTTTGGTTCTTTAGTTTGGGATGGGAGATGATTGAGTGGGACATGCAGGAGACCAGAACGACCCTGCCATTGTCATTCTTGTGGCTGTTCCCGTGGATGCTGGTAGATGAGTCTGTTCTTCCCATTGGTCTTTCCAAAGCTTGTTTAAACTGGACCCTTTGGCCCTAGCTGATTTGGCTCAGTGGATAGAGTGTCAGCCTCTGGACTGATGGGTCCCCGGTTCGATTCCAGTCAAAGGCATGTGCCGGTTTGCAGGCTCGATCCCCAGTAGGGGGCATGCAAGAGGCAGCCAATCAGTGATTCTCTCTCATTATTGATGTTTCTATCTCTCCCTCTCCCTTCCTCTCTGAAATCAATAAAAATATATTAAAATAAAATAAAACCTAGACCGTTTGGTTTCTGCCAGCCACACCCACATACTACAGGGTGTGCCTGTGACTGTTGGAGAATGTGCATGTGTGCGTACAGAGTGAGGGCATTTATCCATGGGAGCTGAGTTTTGGAGGTGATAACATACACATGCATTTGACGGTGTGATGAGAGTTTTTTTGTGGTTGTGTTTGAGACATAATTCACCTCCATAAAACTCACCATTTAAAAGTGTACAAGTTAGTGGTTTGGGGTATATTCACAAGGTAGTGCAGCCATCACCATTATCACCAGGACATTCTTACTGCTCCAAGAATAAACCCTGTGCTTATTAGCAGCCACTCTTCATCCTTCCCCAACCCCCTCTCTCTGCCCAGCAACCACTAATATATTTTCTGTTTCTGTGGATTTGCCTGTTCTGGACATTTCACGTAAAAGGAATCACACAGTATGTGACCTTTGTGTCTGGCTTCTGTTGTTTAGCACCATGTGCTTAAGGTTCATGTATGTTGTGGCAGGTGTCAGTCCCTTATTCCTTTTCATAGATGAAGAATATTCTTTTGTATGAATATACCACATTTTATTTATCCAGTCATCAGTTGATATACCTGTGGGTTGTTTTCAGTTTGTGGCTATTATAAATGCTGCTGTGAACATTTGTACACACGTGTGAGTGTGTGAGCATATGTTTTCAGAGGTAACCACAAGTAAAGTTTTGGCTAAATCCTTAAGTATTTTCTCTGTGAACGTATATATGTACTTACATATAAATATCCACATTTTCGCAAATGTGGAATTACACAGCATGCCTGTTGTTCTGTAGCACGCTTTTCCCTACTTGGCAGTGTGTCAGTGGAGGTTCGTTTCAAGTGTTTTGTTATTTTAACCCGTTCACTTCTGTTGTAGTGTCTTCGGTAATCCAGGACTTCTTTATTTTGCAGGTCCCTATCACTGTCCAGTCCATCGTCATTCAGTCTCTAAATAAAACGCTCACCCGGCTGGCAGACACACACGTATTGGAGCCGGTTCTTGTCGAAGAGGCTGGGGCTGTTAAAGTCTGCACCAAGGTCGTTCTAGAGGTAGGGGCCCAGTGGCTTTGAAAGCTCCATCAGTTTGTGGCAGGCTCTAACTGCATGGTCCCGAGGGGTTCAACTGGATGTCCTTCAAAAGGGGCTCTGGCCCACACTGTGGTATTGCTTTTCTTGATGTGGCCTCCTGCTTGCCTTTCTGCTGTCCCCTTAGAGCAGTGGTTGGCAAACTGTGGCTCATGAGCCACATGCGCCTCTTTGGCCCCTTGAGTGTGGCTCTTCCTAAGCCTTAGGAGTACCCTAATTAAGTTAATAACAATGTACCTACCCATATAGTTTAAGTTTAAAAAATTTGGCTCTCAAAAGAAATTTCAATCGTTGCACTGTTGATATTTGGCTCTGTTGACGAATGAGTTTGCCGACCACTGCCTTAGAGGATACCTCTTTGTCTCTGAAGTAATCACGTGTGTTTTTTCTCCATAAACCCAGTGACTTCCAAGGATACATAAAAGTTTGTTGTTGTTGCCACTGTTTTGTTTTAATGTTTCCACTGCAGAGAGAGACTGATTATATTCTGCCCAGGCCAGCTGATGTGGAACTTACTAATCGGTACGGAGAGGCTCAAATGACCCTGTTTGTCAGCAGGGGTGATGCCGAAATAACACCTCCCCTACCTGATTGGACAGGAGAGAAAAGCTTCAAGTGGAGAAATGGGAAAGCATTAGCCTCCTCTCTATAGTTTATTTGAGTTATTAATACAGCTACAGAAATGTCATGGGAACAGGTGTATTTGGAGTGTCGTTTTCGTTTTCAGGTAAAGTACAGTCTCACATACACAGAAGCAGGTGAAGTAACAAAAGCCGATCTCTCTCTCCTTCTGGGGACAGTGAGCAACGCAGAGCTTCCACTCCAGCAAAAGTTTGAAATTCATTTTATTCAGGTAAGATAGGTCAATTCTGTACAAGTAGCTCATTGCCAAGTGAAAAGAAACCCTAACTTGTCAGTGAAAACCATAATCTCAGTTTAGAACTATTGCCACACCTAACCCCTTGCACTGAACGAAGGCTTGCACATAGCATTGGGTTTGTAATGCAGCAGGCCGCGGCCTGCATCCTTTCCCCCGGGGACCGAGTCCTTGCATGCAAGCCTGCCCTTTACAGCATGATGTACTCCTACACTCAGCAGATACATTTATAGTTCAGAGTAGGGGAGAAATTATTTTATTGATCGGTAATTCTGGGTTTTATTCTGAAAAGCATTTCATTTCCCCCCTGCCACTTCCTTGTTAAAGTGAGAATTACGTGGGGGCTTTTCTGCATTGTCTTTCAGCAAAATACAAAGCCAGTTCCTCTCAGTGGAAACCCTGGTTATGTTGTGGGCCTCCCGCTGGCTGCTGGATTTCAGCCTCACAAAGGATATCCTTTTGGTTCCGTGGAGAAGGTTGATTTCCCTGTCCACGTGCGGGAGCCACGCTTCCCTTTATCGCTGAGGGGCCTGTGGGCTGGAGGGGCTGGTCTCGGCCACAGGCTTCCCTGGTGGCTCTGGAGGGGCTGGTCTGGCCACAGGCTTCCCTGGTGGCTCTGGAGGGGCTGGTCGGGCCACACAGCACGTGGGGCTCCTTGGAGACTGGAGGTTAGGGGTGGAACAGCACGACCCAGGACAAGGTCAGTGTTTATAATGAAAGTCTTAACCCCGAAAAGCTGACAGAGATGTAGATGTATTTAATTTCACAGAGATTCAAACAAATTTAGTGATTTTGAAAACTTCAAATTAATTTTGAAGGGCCAGTTTCTGAAGATTTTTTCTTCTGAGGATCCAATCAAGGAAAATAGTTATAACTGCTTTTACCATCTCCTGGGAAATAGCTGTCATATCCCCAGAGGCCAGAGGAGAGATATTTGGGTCTCCCTCATGTCTCAGTCACACGTGTGCCCCTGTTTCCTGAGAACCAGATGCTGTCCTACTCGGTGGTTACCCCTTAACTCTCCATGAAAGTCTGGGATTATTCAGACCATGAATAGATACGGACAACTTACGATTCTTCGTAGCACAGCTGAGCAAGACTGCTTGGCAGTAGAGGGGATTCGGACCCCAGTATTATTTGGTTACAATATGCAATCTGGCTGTAAACTAAGGTAAGGGAGTGACTTGTTTCTGTTGGAACTTGCATGTGTTGATCAGAAAATAAAACATCCCGCTCGGCCCCCCGCCACCTTTTCAGTCAGACATGTGCCTCAGCTGATGGGAGTGCCTGTGAAAGCTACAATGTACCTTATGATTATTAATAGGTAGTAGCAATAGTGACAATACATTACAATATAGTTTTTTTATTTTAATTCTCAGAACCATAAGCCATGTGTCATGGTTCAAAGGAAAACTATTACAACCATTTTTAAAATCAAATAGAGTGGAGTAAAAACCTCAAGGCTTTGTATGTTTTGTTTTTAAGGTTGCATAGCACTTGAGTTCACAGCAAAAATACTTCCCCTAGAAGTCCTTGCTGTAGGTCTGCATTTTAATATCCTGCACACAACATAGCAAGCCCAGTGAGAGGAAGCCTGAGTGTGCGCTGCTTTTAATTTACCTTTTTATTATCAACGTGCACCTACTGTAAAATGTCAAATGGCTCTGCATGGCTTAGTCTAAAATAGCAGTTCTTACCCTCACCTGCCCCACCCCAGAGGTAGTAACTCTTATAGCTGATTTTTTGGAAATTTACCTTCAAATCTTTAAATGGCCTGCATGTAACGCTATTTCTTGATATTTTAGTTTTATAGATTATTTCTTGAGTTCCCACCTATGGAAGATGAAAATCTGGCTCTATTCCCTTTCACCCCCTACCCCACCATCCACTCCCTTCTGACCCTGTAACTCCCCAGGGTAATTATGTCATTATTTTGGTTAGACCAGTGTGCGCCATTTGCATTTTTACATTATTAGTTTTGTTTTTGTTGTTGTTAATCCTCACTGAGGATATTTTTTCCATTCATTTTTAGAGAGAGTGGGGGGGGGGGGAGAAATAGAGGGAAACATCAATTGGTTGCCTCCTGCACATGCCCTGGAACCATGGAACAAACCTGCAACCCAGGTAGGTGCCTTTGACTGGGAATTGAACCTGTGATGGCGCTCTAACCACTAAGCGCCCTGACCAGAGCTTACGTTATTAGTTCTGATCATTTTAGACCAGCATTTGTGAAAGGGGGGTTCAGAATACATTTCCACAAGCTGTCAGTAGGGGTAGGTCTATGATTCAGTATGTTTGGGAAATACCAATTAAAGTTAAGAACATGGTCCTACTTAGGACTTCTCAGAGCCTTTAATATGCCAGTGTACTTCAGGAGGGACATGGGTATGCAATAGTTCTCAAACTTTTGGCCGTGGAACCTTTCTTGTGCAGAGCCTCTTGATGGAACACAGTTTGAGAAACATTGTTTTGTATGCATCCCCTTGGCCAACGACTATTTCTCAAAGTTAGAAACACATTGGCTTCTTTCAAACAATCCCCTTTTGGAGAGTGAGAAAATAAACCACAGAGAGCATGTGTGTTGTTGAGCCTGTGAAAAATGCTGGTGTGAACAACAGCCTCATTTGATTGACTTCTTTTTCCTTCTCCAAAGACTGACCAGCACTATCACGTGTCCACTTGTCGTGGAGAAGGTGAAGAGCCTGCTGAAGGGTCAGGGCTTCCCAGATTATGTGGCCTCTTTTGGAAATTCTCAGGCCCAGGATGTGCTGGACTGGGTGCCTGTCCACTTCATCACCCAGGCACCCCACACGAAGGTACAGGGGGAGAAGTTGAAGGCCACATAATGGCAATCTCTCTTTCTTCCATGCCCCTCCGCCCCGTGGGAGGTAGATGGCTCTGGGCTGGAGCCTGGGCTTTATCATCAGATGGGCCCGGACCTTGAATACTGATTTTGTCCTTGTTAACACTGCTGTCACTGGCCATTGATTTTGTGGGGTTGGGCCCTTTCCTGTCTGTGCAGTGGGAATGATGGCTATAGTACCGACCTCATAGGGATTGTTGAGTTAATGAGGTGATTAATATTCATGGTGCCTAGTGGTTACTCCAAAACCGGGAACCTGACCATTCCTACTGTCATTGTTGGGGTTACATGAGGCCTCTAGGCATTGGATATGAGACGAGTGTGAGGACTCTCTCAGAGAGATTGAGACATCCTCCCATCCACAGAGCTGTTCCCTGGGCTACAAAGGCGGCCCACATGAGAGCTTTCAATTCAAAAGTTCCCAAGAGTTTAATGGAATTTGACATCCTATAAATGGGTTCCTGATCACATGTGATTCTTCTGCCCACCTTTTCCTTTTGTCTCAGCAGTCAGTGTGGGCTGGCCCCATGCCTGGAGGTGTGCTCTCCATCTTATCCTTTAATTGCCCAGCTTTTTCTTCTCACAGTTTCTTCAGGCCTTTCATTATCTGCTTAGCATATTTATAGCATGGGGACAGGGGGGTGAGGACGCCTCCCCAGCTCGGATCCCGCCCTTCCTACCAGAGACGGGTGATTGCTCAGTCCCTGCTGTTCAGCTGCTAAGTCTTGGCTCAGCGCTGCTGCCTCAGTGAACCAGGCAGATTGCTTCTGGCTTCTGGATTCTGGCTTCTTGGAGATGGGTTAAGACATCCAGTTATTACTTCCCCCTCAGAAGGGAAAACGTTGGGAGGAGACGAGACGCAGCAGCGAGGACATTAGCACTGCCAGGGTCTGTGCTGGTCCAGGGAGCTCAGGGCCTGGGGTGGGTTTTGGGCCAATCTTTCAGGAAACCCAGGTAGAAGCAGACATGAGAGCATCTGCTAAGCTCAGTTATACCAGCTGCTTGTTGCATCTTCTCCTAATAACAGGATAGTCCAGGATCTCTCAGCCTACAAATTGCTTCAAAGGCAGTTCCAAGCTAAGGATCCCACCAGTGCCTTTTTGGCAGGCACAAATTTAGCAGGCCTGCTAGCTTCTCATGCTTTGAAGAGATGTGTTTTTAAAAACTTGTTATTGTGGAAAATTTCAAACATACACAAAAATAGAATAATACAACGGAATCCCTTCTAACCATCATGCAGCTTCAACAGTTATCACAGTTGCCAACTATAGAGGTCGACTCTAGAGGCAGGAAAAAGATCGGGAAGACCCACCAACCATTTTCCCCCTGGGGCTGCCCAAACAGAGGCCCTGGGGCAGAGGCCTCAGGCCCAGCTCCCACAGCGTCCAGTCTGAACTGGCAGCTCCATGGAGGTGCTCGGTTCCTGTGGAGCGTTGGCAGTATCTTTGACAACTCAGACTCTGCCTGTAAAACCAGCGTAACACCTTATTTGCCAATTGATGAAATTAGATAAATGAAAAGAAGGCACTTATATTTCTTTTATGTGTATTTTAACATGATATGCAATTGGGTTTAATTTGTCTGTTAATAATACCATCCTCTCTTTCTCCTCCCCACCCAATGCCAGTTTCTCTCCTCAAGTATCTTGGAGGTAGCTGTAAACAGGTAGAGGAAGTTAGAGCAGGCAAGGCCCTGAAGGTTCTACAGACATGCACTGGGCTTACAACTCCCAGGTGATGCTGGCCTCTTTAGAAATCAGAGGAATTGGAAGGAATGGGAAAATTGTGCTTTAGGTGTTAAAATGTTTTTGGAGCATTGAGTACTTTAAAATATGTGCTTTCTCTAAGCGGTTTTTATCTGAACTTTGAGAGTCTATTCATTCTCTTGTTCAGAACATTTTGTAATATGTGAAACATTTTATAATTAAAACTCTGAACTGCAGATTAAGTTTGACTTGCAGTTGGCGTAATAGTCAAACTGATTAACAGCATTTTGTTTTGTAGGATGTCTGCCAGCTCCCGCTGGCTTTGGTTATAGAAGTGAAGTGGACTAAGTACGGATCCTTACTGAACCCACAGGCTAAAATAGTCAACGTAACTGCAAATCTAATTTCATCCTCATATCCTAAGGTAGGCCTAACTTTAGTTTCAAGGTATAGGTTAAGACCCAAGTCCAGACAAAACTCAAGTGTGATAGTAAAATTTATTATTTTGTGAAAAAGATTATAATTAAAACGGAAACAATCTGGATTATTTTTTTAAAATATATTTTTATTTATTTCAGAGAGGAAGGGAGATAGAAACATCAATGATGAGAGAGAATCATTAATCGGCTGCTTCCTGCATGACCCCTACTAGGGATTGAACCCGCAACCCAGGCATGTGCCCTTGACTGGGATCAAACCCAGAGCCTTCTGTCTGCAGGCCGACACTCTATCCACTGAGCCAAACCAGCCAGGGCAACCATCTGGATTCTTAAAACATTGTAGCAGTCATTTTCTTCCACTTAGCCAGTGGTTCTCAACCTTCCTAACGCCGCGACCCTTTAATACAGCTCCTCATGTTGTGGTGACCCCCACCCATAAAATTATTTTCGTTGCTACTTCATAACTGTAATTTTGCTACTGTTATGAATCGTAATGTAAATATCTGATATGCTATATGTGTTTTCCGATGGTCGCGACCCACAGGTTGAGAACCGCTGATTAGACTCTAAGTCTTAGAGGAAAAACCTCCACTGACAAGGGTTTTATTCACAGTAGCGCGCTTGTTTAGATTTGATCTTTAAAATTCTTATGAAAATTGAGTTGTGATTGACATCGATGTGTTGGGACAAGCTGGGTAAAAATTATTTCTCTCATCCAAGTTAATGGCTGATTAGCCCTCCACATACCTATCAGATTTTTGAACGGACCAACAATGGTCGGTGAGGAAGAGAATGAAAGATGTCCTCCTGTCTTTGTTATCCTGGTAGCACACGGCGGCAAGGCTGACATCACCCTGGCTTTTTGTTACAGACCAACTCAGGAAAAGAAAGGACGATTCTTATTTCCACTGCGGTTACTTTCGTGGATGTGTCTGCACCTGCAGTGGCAGGCTTCAGAGCTCGGCCAACCATCAATGCCAAGCTGCCCTTCAATTTCTTCTTCCCATTTGTTTGACGTAAGTCATTAAAGAAAGGAGGCTACACCTCTAGAATAGAGTGACTGTGGGGCCCCTCAGCAACATCTCATTTTATTACACTTCCAGACCAGTACACCTCCCCTCCCCACTCATTTCCCTCCTTTTGGAAATTTTATTCTACTTGTTTGACTTTAAAATGGGGCACTATCTGATCTTGGTAATTTCCAAAACTCTCAACACACAGATCATATGTGGAAACCAAATTGCACCTTTGGGAAGACGGTAGAGAGAACAGACTTTGAAGTAGCACAGGCATTGAGGGCTTATCCAGTTCACTCACCTCCTGCTTTGATGTGAGTTGTTGTTAAAATAATCATTGTTTTTAGTTCAGGTTTTCTTTCAAGTCCCATTGAAACGAGTACAAAAATAGCGAACTATTGTATAAGCTCATGCAGATAGAATACAAGGCCTCAGGAGGGGATCTTCCCCCAAATGTCATGTTAATTAGAGTGGAGTCTTGGGTCCAATCGACATTTCTGTACCAGGCACTGTCGCTAGCTAGCTCTCCAACTGGTGGGCTGGGTGGAATGCCACAGAGCAGTTCCAAGCAGTTGAAGCTGGAAAGAATATAGTAGGAGGGTCCGGGGGAAGGAGAGAGTTTATGTTATACATTAATTGTACAGTAATTGAGAAAAATGTCAGGTGGCAGAACGAGGTGGAGCCAGCTAGCAGCTGGGTGATGCAGCTGGATGATGCGGAGGAGGGGGTGGGAACCCGAGGACAGCCTCCTTGGGGAACTGCCCTACAACAAGCTGTTCAGAACAGCTTGGAAATAGAAAAGGCCTTTCCAGAAGGGCTGGTCGCTAAGGTAGCTTCCTTTTTTTTTCTTTTGTCTTTCAGAGCGCTCATATGAAAGAATGCCTCAGCATTCACGTAGAAAGTGAAAACTACATTTGATGAGATTAAATGTTATGTACAACTAGTGACTGTCCAGCTTTGTTGTACATTTTCAAGCAAGAGTCAAGTGTTCAACATGAGAAACAGCTTATGATACATTTGTGATACAGTGCAGGTGGGAATGGGATGGGAAGCCCTCGGTCACACCGAGGAAGAGACAGAGCCTTCCGGAAGACTGTCCCTCCAGAATCCAGGCTGGGTAGGAGGCAAAGACATCAGACCAGCCCTGTCCCGCAGATGCCCCACGCGTCTCATTCACAGCCACAGCCCGTGAGGCGGTGTCTCGAGTGGAGTAGGGATGCCTCTAGTTCACCTCCCCCAGGAGTCCGTGCTGTCTCAGTAGCTTGTTAAGTCTTTCAATTTCTTGTTCCTGTTATTACAAAAGCAGAGAAATAACTGAATTTACCTCTGAGCCTCACCAGGGATGTGACCATCATTCCGTGAGCCCTGGTACGAGGACAGGCCACGAGGCTTGTGGAGTCAGTCCGCTGAAGGCGACTGCCAGTCAGATGGGGTCCAGGGACAAGAGGAGGGATGCCCAGCCTAGCTCTGGGAAGGAGGCAAGGACAGGGAAGACTTGGCCAGGGCGAGGGGTGCTCCTGGCTCAAGGCCCACAGGAGCAAAGGCCTGGCATGAGAAGCACTGTGCTGAGGTGGGCAACTGCCAACAGGTGGTATTTCCCCAGAAGTGCTTTCTTTTTTTTTTTTTTTTTAATTTTTATTTTTTGCTAAAAGTATTACAAAGGGTATTACATATGTGTCCTTTTTTTTCCCCCGCCCTTGACAATCCCCTGCCCTCCCTTACCCCCCAGTGTCTTATGTCCATTAGTTATGCTTATATGCATGCATACAAGTCCAGAAGTGCTTTCTTACCTTCTCAGAGCAGCTGAACTCAAGGTGCTGGATCTTGGCAGCCAACTGCATATTTATCTGTTTTAACCTCAACAGTTGCCGTTCTGAACGTGTCTTAACTGAGATAATTATTCCTGAAAAATAATTGAGGGTCTCAATGATCCTGGTTTCTAACTTAACCACTTGAAAAAAAAATCTGTGTTCCTTATAAATGTATACAGTTGAGAAGAGTGTGACAGACAAGTACAACAGTCATTGCTTAAAGGCATCTGAACTAGGAGGGTCAGATTTTTCATTTCTGAGGACCTCGTTGTGAAATACTTCTCTTTGGTCCCCAGGGGCTGAAAAATCCTTAAAAATAATCACTGAACAGATGAGCATTGAGCTCCGTAGCACAGAGCTTCTTCACCACAGCACTGCCTAGCAGCAGTGTGTGCAAAAGCCACAAAGGTGCTGGCCTGGCTGGTGTGGCTCAGTGAATAGAGTGTCGGCCTGAGCACCGAGGGGTTGCGGGTTCGATTCCCAGTTAAGGGGATGTATCTGGGTTGCAGGTTCTTTCCCTGCCTCAGTTGGTGCTTGTGCTCGAGGCAACCACTCTCTCTCACATAGATGTTTTTCTCTCTCTCCCTTCCTCTCTCTCAAATCAATAAAAATAAAATAAAGTCATAGCAGAAACATGAATTCTCTGAGATAGAGGCTCCCTGTACAAACAGGGTGTGCAAGGCATAGGCTTTTTACCTAAAATATGCAGTATTTCCTCAAGTGTGTACTCCACAGCCAGTGTCTACAGCATGTGAATAGGTATTACGTACCCAGAAAGTATCAGATTCGTCAATTTGGAAAATATTACAGTTCTCAGAGCCTTCATCACACTAACACATGTTGTGCTTTTCTCAAAGGAGGCAGGATCTAGCGTAAACCATTTTTCAGCTTCCTTGCATCCCTTTTGGATGAGGCCCCTCCCCAGGTGGGTAGGGTGTGATTAGTCTAATACAGTGGTCGGCAAACTCATTAGTCAACAGAGCCAAATATCAACAGTACGACGACTGAAATTTCTTTTGAGAGCCACATTTTTTAAACTTAAACTATATAGGTAGGTACATTGTTATTAACTTAATTAGGGTACTCCTAAGATGGCCTTTGCTAAAAACGTCCTCAGTCTGATTGACCCCTTCCAACTCTCCCATCCACACTCATCTTGTCTACTTGTTTCGTCTATCTTTTGTCACCCACGCGATTTGCGGACACGACTAGCACTAACCACTGCACATGAGACTGCTGACTGACTGGCTCACTCAACTCGTGCATGAATCGCGCACGCCTCCCCCCGCGCTGCGTATCCCGTGGCCCGCCTGACCGACCGACCGACTGACACCCCCCCACTTCTTCTAACGCCACTTCTTCAAAATAGACTTGCCCAGGCCGAAAACCGACTTCTGCGCATGGGCCACGAAGTTTCAATCACACTGTACGGGGTATTTTGTGGAAGACCCACACTCAAGGGGCCAAAGAGCCACATGTGGCTTGTGAGCCGTGGTTTGCCGACCACTGGTCTAATAGAAATAGGGCCTAAAGGAGAAAGGTAGTTCCTCTGAGAGCACATCTTGGTGTCCGTCTTAGGCACAGAGGTGGTGGTGGGACCCCAGATCAGACCACTTCACTTTCCTCTAGACGGCGGGGAGGAGAGGAAACCGACCTGGAAACCACGACCTGCAGCCTCTGTGTCCACTCCCAGGTGCCACCCGTTCCTATCTGCTCTGCCACCCAGGGGTGCAGGGGACATACCGTTGATGATCCGGGCCACCCGCCACAGCCGGAGCAGAATCAACAGGCCAAGAGCCTCAAACTCATGCTCCTGGAACAGGACGACGATGTCGAGGACAAATGAGACCACGACGACAACAGAGTCCAGGATTTCAAACTTGTGGTGGAAGAACTCGAAGCGGAAAACAGATATTTTACAGAAAACCTCTATCATGAAGAAGGTCAGGATGGCAATGCTTATGTAGTGGAACACCTGAAGGAGACAAGGAAGCACAGTGAGTGCAGGTCCGGGTGGGGCAGGTCACAGACCAGCAGGCCAAGTGCACCTGTCAGGTCGCCAGAGAGAGATTTCATTCACTGGCCAGTCCCAAGCCCCTACCAGCATCAGGCCCTGTTCTCGGGCTGGTAAAGCAGCGGGAACAGCAGACAGGGCTCTGCTCTTTGAAGGACAGCTGGGCGATGGCGGCTTGGAAAACATCCGCCGTGCCTATTGGCATAGCAATACTATCACCGTGCAGAAACCTTATGTTCTTTCATTGGGCCTTTTCATTTTTTTCCCTTTGACTCAAACTCGCCTCTCACCCAGCACCCTGACTCACCCACCTTGCTTAATCATTAAGCCCTCAGAGCAATGAGGTTCTGGTCAGCATCCAGTAGTCTTAGAACAAGTCTATTGATTTATAGAGACAGAATTTTCAATCAAACTACAGAGAGCATGTTGGCCTCAGTTTCCAGGAAAGCAGAGCAATCCCTCCAAACATGTCCTTGCCCAATCAGGACAGAATGACTCCATGGCTGACATCAGGACCAGATACAGTGATCAACTACCCTCTACCCTAGCGCCAACCAATCAATAGAGACCACGACCCTAACTCCTTGAGTCATGATTAATGATTCCCCCCACCCCCATAAAGTCCTTCCCCTGGAAGCCATGGGGAAGGAGTTTTTTGAGCAGTAGCTCACCTGTGACTCCAGGCATGGTGCCATCTCCTTAATAAATCCTTACTTCCTTGGCTGCAAACTCTCGTTTGATAAGTGCAGGCAAACAGACCCTTCAGTTGGGTAACAATGCCACTGCTTGGAATTTATCCTACAGCCTAATTCATGTGTACAAAGACTCGTAAGGATACTTGCTGCAGCATCACTTGCCAAACAAGATCTTCTACATAGTTTGTAGAAAAATTGAAATATCCATTAGAGGGCAATCGTCAAATGCATTATGGTACCTCCATATGGAGCACTACGCAACTGTTAAGAAGACGAAGGCTGATCCATATGGGTTGACTAGCAATGATCACCAAGGTAGATGGCAAGTGAAGAGTTCCCAGATCCTGACTGATAAATACTGGTCTTCAGTAAAGTAACCATTTCCATTCTGAGGCAGGGAAAGTTCAAAGTCAGCTGGGACATCATCTTTGAGCAGGGAAATGCTCACAGACTATGGGGTCGTGCCAAAGGAACACAGCAGTCCACTCGAAGGGGCTCACAGTGGCCAGGTTTGGGACCATTTGAATATTGAAAAGAATGGCTATCATTGTAATACACTGAATACATAACACACAAAAAATCCATGCGTCCATAGTGAGGGGTACATGCACACACATGTGCACACGGGAAAAAGGAAAGCTCTTATAAAAGAATAGCAACTATGTGATGTAGAAGGAAAGACAACTCAAAATCACCAGTTTGCATCCCCCAGTGTATTCACTGGCCAGCCAATGCTCCTGAGTGGATGCTAATTGGCTGTTAGATATGGAATTATTGATAATTTTAAAAGTATGAAAATGCTATTGTGGTTCTGTAGGAGGAAGACCTTATTCTTATGTACATCAAAGTATTTAGGATGAAGTGTCATGATGTCTAACTTACTTTCAAATGGTCAGACAATAATATATGGGTGTGTTTGTGGATAGATATAAAGCAAATATAGCAAAATGTAGATTTGCCTCTTTTTTTTCATAATCAAAAAGTTGAGGAAAAAGAAGAGCACAAGACAGTGAGTTTGCAGGTATGTTATCAATTCTGTTAAAAAAAAAAAGAAGGAAAGAGAAATTCATCCATGTATGGAAGGACTGGGGCTGGCCGCAGAGGGACACCTAAGGGTGCCTTGGGAAAGGGGCCACGCGTAGGAAGGTGGTGTTTTACACCTGAAAGGGCATTTTCGAATTATAAATCAACTTTTGTTTTTAAAAAAGTCTTGGGAGAAGCTTTCCAGCCCCCGACTGTCTCCTGTGTTACTGACGATGGGCCACAGGTGGTGTATTTTTGGGGTATCCAGTGCCCCTTGGGCGAATGTTGGGGAGGGACTCCGGCAGGAAGTGTGAATCAGGGAATAAATAGTGGCACATCCCCGATGGCTCCAGCCTAGGGACCCCATCAGAACGGCTAAGGAGAAACAGCTCTTCTAGGGGACGGGAAAGTATGGTTCTCCTGGTCAGAGCGCCCCTCTGGAATCAGGGACACACTCCAGCTCAGTGGTCGGTCCGGGAAGCCATCAAGTGAAAGGAGAAAGTGTCCTGCTTGTAGTAAATGCTTATAACTTTCCTCTGCCCTTTGACTAAAAGCACCCAATCTGCTCTCATGCAGCCTCAGGGCGGCTGCTGTCCACCCTGCTCTGTCCCCTCCAGTGCAGGTACCAGAGTGAAGAAAGCATAAGGGCTGTGGACACGCTACCCGGCCGGCGTAGTTGTTCTTGTCCGGCTGGATGATCTTCAGGTCCAGGATGAGCTCGGCCAGCACCAAGAGGGCATCCAGCACAACCAGGCAAATGATGATGACCTGCGGACCCAGGGAAGGAGGAGAAGCCATGAGCCCTAAAGGGAGACCGCCTTCTATAGGGAGACAACCTTCTTTCAAAGGTTGGTTTGGAAACATCTGGATGAAACCACTAGGGAAAAATGCCAAGGATGGGAGGCTGCTGGTTATGGCCCAAGCACCCTGTGGGGAGCCCGCTGGGGGCCAGCTCCTCCACAGAAGCCACAGAAGCCCCTCCTCCCCCTGCTGCCTTCCCGGGCTGTTCGCCACCTCAGTGCCTGTACCAGGGCATCTCAGGACAGCTCACTCACTGACCCTCTGTCACTACTTGTCTTTTTTTTAAAATATATATTTTTATTGATTTCAGAGATGAAGGGAGACAGAGAGATAGAAACATCAATGATGAGAATCATTGATCAGCTGCCTCCTGCACACCCCACACTGGGCATTGAGCCCACAACCCAGGCATGTGCCCTGATTGGGAATCGAACCATGACCTCCTGGTTCATAGGTCGACGCTCAACCACTGAGCCATGGCAGCCGGGCACTACTTGTCTTTTTCTTACTCGTTCACTGTTTCCCAGCATCTCTCAAACCAAACTGCTAATCCCTAGGTGGCAAACAAAATAAGCAATAAAAACATTCTGCCACATTTTTATTTTCCTAGTACTGTGCATTGCTCTCGCTCGGGTAAGCCCAGAGTAGATGCTCAGCAAATAATGAGCAACATGCAGCCTCAGAGGTCTGAGTGGTGGGAGGGACCTCCAGGCTCTGCCCGCTTTGGGCAGTTGGGGTACAGTGATGTCCGCTGTGCACATAAAATAGCTGCCCCGGTTCAGGTGGAAAGCCGAGAAGAGTTGTGGGAAAGACAGTCATGACCTGGGGGCAGAAGAGGGCAGTGGGAACCAGAGCAGAGGGAGTGGGTGATTGCAGTGATGGTGGTGGTCACGGAGATGGAGGTGGTGACGACTCTGATGAGGGCACTAATGGGTGGTGGTGACGGTGTTCAGAGAGACCACAGGGAAGACAGGGTGGTGATGGGAATGGCAGCAATGGAGGGACCCGGGGGACGTTGCGTGACTTTCTTCCTTTGGAAACGGTGGACCGTTACTTGCTTCCCCCGGGGCCTCGCCTCTTACACTCTCAGGTACATCGATTTTGGCCTCTGAAGGTTAATGTTGCCATTAATTTTCTTGGCAGTTTCAGGATGAAATTCTACAAGTCCAGGCCTGCTAAGAACGATGTACTGTATACATTTTTTATCATTTCCACCCGTAGCTAATTATTTCAGTAATTAAATGATTTGATGATATGGATTATTGTGAAATTGCATGGCAAACTGTTTTTCAATGAAATTTTCATACAGATCAAATTCAGCAGCTTAATAAAGATTCAAGCCTTTGGTGGTTTTTTTCCCCCCTTTTCTTTCTTTCTTCATCCTTGGTTTTATTTTAGAGCTAAAGGGATCTGACTTAAAACCAAGGCACAGAAATATTAAAAACAGACTGCATATGCAGCCCTAAAAAGAGACAAAGTACTGGAACATGCGATGACGTGGTTGAACCTAGAAAACATTATGCTAAAGTGAAAGAAGCCAGACGCAAAAGACAATGTGTGTTGTATGATTCCATTTGTATGAAATGTCCAGAACAGGCAAATCTATAGATGCAGTAAGATTAGCGGTTGTCAGGGCTGGGAGGTTATTGTTTAATGGGTACCAAATCTCCTTTGGGGGTGATGAAAACGTTCTGGAACCAGATAGTGGTGATGGCTGTGCAACATTGTGAATGTATTAAATAAATGCCACTGAATGATTCCCTTTGAAATGATTAATTTTATATGAATCTCAGGCCCAAGGTCACAAAGCTACAATGCCTGGGTCCCCACCCTGTATTTTCTCTCTTGGTGTGCCATTCCATATGTGTGACAGCAGTCATCTGTACATCATGTCACCTTGGCCACCTCAAACCATGTGGAACAAGTGGTTTGAAGGAAAGGGATTCCAGAATCTTCTGTATGCTGATCCTACTGGCACAGATCGAACCCCTGAGCCTGAACCTGTATCCGCCGCTGTGAGGTGGCCACCTTTCTTCTACTCTGAGCCCCCTCTCCAAATCTGGTCATGTCACCCCCTCCCACCCGCCTGTAAACTTTCCATGGCTGCCCACTGCCCAGGGATGACGACCTTCCAGTGCCTCCTCTCTTGCCAAGCGGTCCCTCTTCTCACCACACACATGCCGCGTGGACCCTCCTCAGTCCTGCAACGCTGCCGACCTCGGGCCCTTAGCAACAGGGCCATCTGCCTGGAAAGCTGCTCCCTCTCCCACCCACTGAGCTCACTCCTGCCCAGCCTTCATGTGTTGGGGGAGAGGGACATGTCACCTCCTAGACATGTCTCCCCATCCCCAGGATCTCTCAGAGCCCCCTTCTGTTTTCCTACAGAGGGCTTCTCTCCACGTGTAGCCAGTTATCTGTCTGGGTGGTTTCTGGAATGACTGTATCCGTGAGTGGGGCAGGAACATGTCCACTGTGCTCACCACTGTAATCCATATCACCCACCCCCACCCCATACACAGGTGCTAAGAAACGGCTGTTGAGTGAATGACTAGCATCTCTACTTGTTTTTCCCCAGAACCAGCATCTCCAGGGATCCCAGCTCAGGGGGCCAGCTGGTGGGCTGAGTCAGGAGAAGGGGGGCACCTCCCCGAGAGGGATAATCCAGGGCTCCCCTTGCAGCTGGAAGGAAGCTGGCTCCTTCCTCCTGCTCCTGAAAATTGAGGGTTTGGGATTTCAACCCCAACAACTTAATACCACGCTTTCTTTCCTGTCGCAGCCACAGAGGAAAGCACTGTGCCGGGCTGCTGGGCCTGCATTCTTTCTCGAAGCCACATAAAAGCAAAAAAAGACCAAAATAAATTTTCCCTGTTTTACCCTGGAACAAAGTCAGCGATGGGAGAGGCAAGGGCTGCTTCTCTCTGCTTCCAGAAGGGACACTGGCTCTTGGTAGGAACCGGATTATCTTGACCCAGGGTCCCCCAAATGGCTCCACATGATAACGGGGCTGACAGGGGCTGCGTGCTTCCCCAGTGTCCCTGGGCCTCTTGCATTCTCCTGGGCCTTAGACGTGCTCCTGGACTCCTGCCTGCCACCTGAGGGCTGGCCAGACTGCACCTGTCTTTATCCTTCACAATCAGATGGCAGGACAGATCCTGAACTCCGCAGAAAGCTCCATTCCTTTGCTGTCCTTTGAAGCACCCCCCCATCTCCCTCTCATGGTCTCCCCATGACCACACCTGGAAGTCGGCGGTGAGTGAAGCCTGGCAGGTATTTTTGGCTGAGACTGAGGCCCCCAGGGTGAAGAGTGGGTGTGGCCTGGCACGCTCTCGCCTTGTGGGGCTGGCATGTTTTTCCTGCCTCCAATGTTTATCCTTTAATTGACTTTGTGAGTGTGCGGCAAAATTTGTATAACATAAAATTGACCATTTTAAAATTCAGTAGCATTAAGTCTCTTCCCAAGGTTGTGGAACCACCCACCACTATATAGTTCCAGAACATTTTCATCACCCCGAATGGGAGCCCTGTACCCATGAGGCATTCTTCCCTCCCTCCAACCTGTGACAATCACCAGTCTGCTTTCTGTGCCTACGGATTTGCTCCTTCTGGGCATTTCACATAAATGGAATCATACGATACAGAGTCTTTTGTGTCTGGCTTCCCTCACTCAGCTGTAGCCGGTGTCGTTTCCTTCCTTTTCGTGGCTGAGGAGTATTCCAGGGGGTGGATGGACCACATGTTGTTTATCCATTCATCAGAGGATGGACCGCTGGAGTGTGATTTAATCCCTGAAACATGGGACCTGCCCCGGGGACCCAGCACTGTGTAGGCGCCTGGCACATGGTCGGTGCCCAGGAGACATCTGCACCGGGAATGAGGCAGTGGCAGAGATGGGCCCCCACCCCAGCCTCGTGACTCTCAGCTGAGGGCTCTGCCCACCTACCTGAAACCTGTGGGAGCTGAAGAGCTTCTTCACCCTGGTCCTGAAGTCTAGAGGGCGCCTGGGTGTGGAGACAGGGGCCGCAGTTGGCTCAGCAGCTCGGCCCTCTTCCTCTGAAGCTGGTGTTGGCGGCGGCGGCGGCTGCTGCTCCTCCTCCTCCTCCTCTTCCTCCTCCTCCTCTTCTTCATTCTCCCATTTCTTGTAGTTGATGTTCCAGGCATGGTAGTCATCCCCAACGACAGTGAAGTGCTTCAGGAACTTGCTCATCCTCTCGGCGGGAGCCACCTTGGCCCTTCGGGTGACCTTCTGAAGGGAGGGGACAGAGAGTGAGCGCTCGGCGGGGCGGCCTCGGAGCCCGGAGCCCGACCAGACCAGTGGGACCCCACGTCTCTCTGGCGGGGAGCAGGGCCCCAGCTGGGCCACAGGGGTGAGGGCAGTCCCAGAGCTCAGAGCACCGTGCGAGCACAGAGACCGTGAGGTCACAGTGGTTTCTTGTGCTTTTATTTTTGGAATCCAGGCTGTCAGTGTCAGTGAGGCGACAGGAAATGCCAGACCCCATCAGGCCTATCACTGTGGTCTGGTTGGCAGTAACCAACGGAATTGGTACTACAACCCAGTTACAAAATACCCATCACAGGCCCACATCTAAAGATCGGAAGAAGGCCGCATGGTTCAAAGATATCACAACCTGAAAAACCAGAGGCGAGAGTTGCCAGGGGGAGGGGAAAGCCAAAAGTAAAAGTACCCAGAGTTTCATGCCATGGCCAATCAGTCCTTGAAAGGTGAGAAGCAAATGGATTTTTTTCTAGGTTCAGCTGTTTTAAATCCATCGTGTATTTAAAATATATATGTTATTGATTTTTTACAGAGAGGAAGGGAGAGGGATAGAGAGTTAGAAACATTGATGAGAGAGAAACATCGATCAGCTGCCTCCTGCACACTCCCCACCGGGGATATGCACACAACCAAGGCACATGCCCCTGACCGGAATCGAACCTGGGATCCTTCAGTCCGCAGGCCTACGCTCTATCCGCTGAGCCAAACTGGTTAGGGCGATAATACATTTTTTAATAAAGTTTGACAATGAAAACTTTCAGGTATGGATGCAAGAATAGGCAATATGGTCAGTGGAACAGAAGAGAGCCCTAAGCAGAACCTGGATGTGATGGTGGTGGCAGGTTAGATCAGCGGGAAGGGCTGGCGAGGTCAGGACAACTGGCTTTCCCAATAGAAAAGTAAGAAAACAAAAGACCCCCATACAACACAAAGAATAAATTTAGGAGGCATTAGCATTAATGTATGTGTGTGTGTGTGTGTGTGTATATACATATATATGTATATATATGTATTTTTTTAAAACTTTAAAAGTCTTCATGACCTCAAAACAGGGAAAGATTGTTTAAAGAAGACAAAACTGCTCGATCAGCATGGCTCAGTGGTTTAGCATCAGGCTATGACCCAGGAGGTCATGGTTTGATTCCAGGAGGTCACAGTTCGATTCCGGATTGTGGGCCCAATCCCCAGTGTGGGGCGAGCAGGAGGCAGCCGATCAATGATTCTCTCTCATCATTGATGTTTCTATCTCTTTCTCCCTGTTCCTTCCTCTCTGAAATCAATAAAAAAACTAAATATATATATATATATATATATATATATATATATATTACAGTTTTTAATTCTTTCTTGTTTAAAGTATTACATATAGTATTACTTATGTCTCCTTTTCCCCCCATTGACCTCTCCCCGGCTACCCCCACCCCCCAGCAGATTCCCTCACCCCCCTACTGTCTGTGCCCATTGCTTATGCTTATATGCATGCATACAAGTCCTTTGGTTGATCTCTTACCCCCCCCCCCCCACACACACACACCCTCCCCTGCCTTCCCTCTGAAGTTTCATAGTCTATTTGATGCTTCTCTGTTCTGTATCTATTTTTGTTCATCAGTTTGTTCTTCATAAAAATATATTTGTTAAAAAAGAAAACAAAAACACAAAGAAATGGATTGAGTTGACTCATCAAAACTAAAAGCTTTTCTATCTCACAGACACTCCTACAAAGTTAAGACACACACAGATTGGGAGTAAGTATTGCAATGTACTTAATAGACACAGATTTAGCATCCAGAATATATAAAGAAACGTTACTTCAAAAAGATAACTCCATGGAAAACTAGGTAATGGATATTAAGCAAGTCACTTAAGAGAAAACCCAAATGGTCAAGATACTCAACTTCACCAGCACTCAGGAAAATGAGAGGTGACGTAACAATCGCACACCTTTTCACTCCTCAGATTGGCCAGATTTTAAAGTCTACAATAGCAAATGTCGGTGAAGGCGTGAAACAACGGGGTCTGTTGAACACTGAAGATAAAAACAGGCAGTGGCACCACCATTTTTGGAAGCAATATGGCATTGTTTTGTCAAGATGAAGTTGTGTATATCTTTCTTAATGATCTAGTGATTCCATCCCCAGATGGGATCCCCCCAAAACTACCCATATGTGCTCAAATCAATGACATGCTCAAGAATGTTCACCAGAAATGTTCACCTGAATGGTGGGAGATAAATGAATCCTATTTGTGTGATGAAATACTATACAACAGTTAAAATAAATGCCTCTGTATATCACTGAGGACATCTGCATGCACCCGGCCACAGAGATGACCTGGTCGGATCTCCCCATGCTTTCAGTGATGGGGTGGACCATGAGCTGCCAGGGTTTGCTCAAGGTCTCAGGTAACCAGCAGCCGTGCGCTGGAAAATAGGACTGAAGCTCTTTGATCCCAGGCCACTGTTCCTTCCTGTTCTGTGGTGCCTTGTACATTTCTAAGCTCCAAATTCATTAAAAGGACACCACCTCTTTCATAAGCCTTTCCAGAACCCCAATATTTTCTTAAGTGCCCTGAGACTGTGGGGCGAGGTTGCGGGTGATGTGTGTGGAGGGGATGGTGCTCCAAAAGGCTATATATATCCAGGAACCCCTTCGACCCCAGGCTGCCTCCCCCGCCCAGTCTCCCATATTGTTCAAGCACCGTGGGAGCCCCTGATTTGAGACTTCCTCCGATGCTAAGAGGCCCAACGAGAGCTTATAACCTCCCAAGAGTGAACCTTCTGAATCTGGCCCCTTCCAGGATCCTGGGGCCTGCCTGGCTCTCTTCTTCCGACCCTCACTACTCATTTCCTCTTCCGCCGTCTCCCTAGACCAGGCCTTCATCCTCTCACCCAGAAGACTGCAACAGCCTCCTTATCCATCTCTCTCCTTCCACCCAGTTCTTCCAGCACATTCTCCACCCAGCAGCCTGAATGGATTTTTTATAAACCTTCACCTCTGACCATCCCACCTGATCATATCACTGCCCCCTGCTTTTTGCTCTTTGAATAAACATCCAAGATCCTTCCAACGATATACATGGCCCTGCAAGGTTTGATCTCTTCTCCTACCCCACAAACTACCCCTCCAATGGGCCACATTCTCCCCCTCTGGGCCTCCTGAGGGGTCGTCCCTCAACCTGGCATGCTCTTCTCCCCACTGGCATTGCTCACTCTCCTCATGCTGGAAGCCTCAACTGAAATGTCCCTTCCTCAGAGAGGCCCTCCCTGACCCCTCAAATGTAAATCAGACCCCTTCTTAATTTGATAACCCCTCTTTATATGCCTTACCTTTCCTTTGAGAGCCCTTAAAACCATTTCCAGCTAGAAATCTTTTTGTGCAGCTGTTTCTTAGTTCTCTCTCCACACTAGCATTTATGCTCCATCAGGGCAGAGTGTGTGTCCCCAGAGTCTCACATGACACCTGACTTAGAAGCCCACCAAGCGCCTGTTGGCTGAGGGCCCTCGGACCCCGTCTCCCATGTCGGGCTGCGACTCGTCTCAGGCTGGATCCTCCATCACTTGGTTCCCAGGGCTGGCCAAGGGTGGCTACTGGCCATACCTCCCCGCCAAAACCTCCTGTGCTCGTCTGCAGCAGGGGGGAGCCTCCGAGTGCTTTGCAAAAACCACATATTTCACAGAAGAGAAAATTTTTCGTCCTGAAACCTTGCGACCAGTAAAAAGAAGCAACGTTTAGTAATTTGGGATGAAAATATTTACAGCACCCAGCAGAGCAGAAAAGAACTCTGGTTTTAAGTTTGAAAAATCTGTCATTTCAGAAGCAGAAAAGTTCCAGAAAAGGGCAACCATATAGCTCATCACGAAAATGTTGTGGGCCTCTGAAATCCACCACCCACCCTGGACTCCCCGCTCTAGTGCCCCCCACCGCTAGCCTGCCCGGGAGGAAGGACTGACTCAGTGAGTAAGGCAGAGCACCAACCTCAGTGCCTGGCCCGGAGCAGCCGCTCCATAGTGATGGCTATTCTTCTTCAACATCGAAAACTCTCCTCTCCACTGCTCCGCCTTCATCACCGTCCATAAGTATTTCATGTCTTGGCTTCCTGGCCGGCTGCCAGCCTCTGCAACCCCCAGGCTGTTCAGTCTCACAAACTGTTGGATTTCCTTTGTGGCTTAAGCTACATTGAGTTGTTTCTGTCACTTACAAACCCAAAAATCTAGACCAGTAGAGTCCCTGACACTGGAAACCGCCCATCTCCATGCCCCCTGCATTAACCCTTACTGTCCCACTATATCCTGACCCTACTCTCCCTGGGGTCACCTTTAGATCGAAGCCCACAGCTGTGGTTCCCATCTGCTTGACTGTACTGCATCCTGTCACACTGCTGACTCAAATGTTTTTTAAAAATATGTTTTTATTGATTTTGAGAGAGAGAGGAAGGGAGAAGGAGGGGAGAGAGATAGAAAGATCAATGATGAGAGAGAATCATTGATTGGCTGCCTCCTGCATGCCCCCTACTGGGGATCAGCCTGCAACCTGGGCATGTGCCCTGACCGGGAATCAAACCAGTGACCTCTTGGTGCATGGGTCAATGCTCAACCACTGAGCCACACCAGCCAGGCTGGCTCGGTTCTTTTTGACAATCTTGCCTCATGATTTTTCTCCTACGCTGGCCATCCTTCTCAGTGTCCTGTACCACATCTCTTCCTGCCACCTGGAGTCCTTGAGATTCTGACCCTGTCCTAGGGCAGGGTGACCTTCCCCTTTGGTAGTCTCAGCACACCTGTGTTCTCAACGCTGCTCATGTTCAAAGTCTCAGCCAGATGATGGTATGCTGTTTGCTGTGACCCAAACTTCCCTTCCATATCCACTTCTTCCATGAGCCCCCAGGGCTTGGCATCACATCCACTCCGCTGGCCAAGCCCAGAACCAACAGTCATCCCTGGTTCCTCTCTCTCCCTCAAGCTCATCGATATCAATGTAACCTCTTCAACATCGCTCACCCTCCACCTTCTCTTTCCCATCTAACCCTCTCCGATCGACAGGACACCTGCACCAGCCTTCTCATGCGGCCTCCTGACCCCACATTCTTTCTCCACACAGCGGTAGCCAGGATCACCTTTCCCCACTGCCCACCTGGCCATGTCCCTGCTCTCACCTACCCCCCCACCGCCCCGCCCCGCCCCATGCCTGCCCACCACTGCGCTCAGGAAAGGCAGAGCTGCCTGGGTCTCTGGGTCTCCCCAGGCCCTGGTGTTCTTCCAGCCTCTGCCGCACTCAAGCTCCACCGAACACCCCGCGGTTTTGAATAAACCGCGCTGCCTCTTGCTTCTGGGACTTTGCACAGCCTGTCCCCACTGTCTGTCTCACCCCAGTTCTCTTTCAGGCCTTACAAACGTCTCGATGTTACCCCCCTGGGAGGCCTTCTTTAACCGCTGCCTGCTGGCTTAGCGGCCTTCCTCTATTTCCCCACATGCCGCTTACCTGTGAGCACCGTGCCTCTGGTTCTGCCTGTCTCCTGCCAACTCTGGGCAGCCCAGGCTCTTCCTCCCTCCGTCACAGGGAGGGGCTTCATAAATACCTAACAGGCGAGTTAACCAAGAGCTACCCCTCAACGATAATCGAATGGCCGGCCTTCTTTACATGTGACAGGTATTATACCAGAACAATTACTACCTGGGAGAGCCGAGATGGAGAAACACGTTCTCATGAATGTCTATTTTTACAGGCTCTGAAGCTGCTGTCTGTAGGAGGGGAAGTCCCTATGTCACGGTCATCCAACAATCACAGAAAATGGCACTTTTTAAGAAATTCAGCCGATTCCCGATTCCCAGGGCCCAACGTCCTCTTTCCCGTCCCCCTCCCAGAGCTCACTTTTGGGGACTCGATGTGCTTATTCATCCAAACCCCCACCCTAAAAACTCCGAGACACAACAGCAGCGACATCTATTATTACTAATTATTAGTGATGTTATTTGTTATATTAGCGCATCACTAAGTTCCTTAAAGGCTCTATTTCATTTAAAGTCCTAACAACCCTCTGAGGTCAAGGCCATAATTTTGGGTCTAAGTGAGGGAGGAGGCACGTCCGAAGTCACACACTTGGAAAATGGCAGAGCCAGGACCTGCCCCCTGTGCGGGGTGACTCGGAGCCCATGTGCTAGAACACATGACCAAGAAAAAGCCAGGCAGCCAATGACTATATGTACCCCTATATGTCCAACATATGCATAATTGGAATCTCTGAATAAGGAAACCAAAACAATGGAACAGAACAAACAGTTCAAAATATAATTCAAGAAAACATTCCTGGCCCTAACTGGTTTGACTCAGTGGATAGAGCGTCGGCCTGCAGACCGAAGGGTCCCAGGTTCGATTCCAGACAATGGCATGTACCTTGGTTGCGGGCACATCCCCAATGGGGGGGTGTGCAGGAGGCAGCTGATCGTTGTTTCTCTCTCATCGATATTTCTAACTCTCTATCCCTCTCCCTTCCTCTCTGTAAAAAATCAATAAAATATATTTTTTTTTTAAAAAGAAAGAAAACATCCCTGAAATAAAAGACTAAAAAAAAAATACTTTTTTTGTAGGCCAAAATTGGTAAAAATGGACAATTTCATGTGATTCAACCTGTAATATATACTAGTTTGTTTTTTCAATTTCTTACATTGAGAACTTGTTCATGCAGAATTTAAAAAAATGAACAAAAAAGCATCAGTGATAAAACCAGCATATGAACTCAAGTCTACCAGCTCTGTTCTTTCCAAGATGCTCTGCCAATGCGAGGAAGATATGCCAGAAAAGCTAGATTTTTTAAAAAATATATATTTTATTGATTTTTTACAGAGAGGAAGGGAGAGAGATAGAGAGTTAGAAACATCGATGAGAGAGAAACATCGATCAGCCGCCTCCTGCACATCTCCCACTGGGGATGTGCCCGCAACCCAGGTACATGCCCTTGACCGGAATCGAACCTGGGACCCCTCAGTCCGCAGGCCGACGCTCTATCCACCGAGCAAACCGGTTTCGGCAAGAAAAGCTGGATTTTTAAGCAGAAAGAATGATGAGAGTGTAAGAGGCAGAATCAAGGTTCAATGCAATCTTCCCTCCCTTAGCAGATGGGGAAACTGAGGCTCTATAATATGGCAACGGTCAGTTTATCTACAGGCACCTGGGTCTCCTGTCTTCTGGTCCAGGGGTCTTAAAACACACCCAGGCAGGGTCAAAGAAGTTGTCTCCAATCCCAGCCTTTCTCCCTTCCCCCACAGCCCATCCATCACTAAACCCCATGCATTTTAGCATCCAAATGACCCTGGAATTTTTTTAAAATATATTTTTATTGACTTCAGAGAGAAAGAGAGCTAGAAACATCAATGATGAGAGAGGATCATTGATTGGCTGCCTCCTGCACGCCCCCTACTGGGGATCGAGCCCGCAACCTGGGCATGCGCCCTTGACCCGAATCGAACCTGGGACCCTTCAGTCCTCAGGCTGACGCTCTATCCACTGAGCCAAACTGGCTAGGGCCCTGGAATCTGATAACTATGTCTCCCATCTCCTGCCAGGGCCCTGGCCCTGCATCCTCCTCTCAGGGGGAGGATGTACCAGCTCCCACTGCTGCCCCCTTCACTCTCGCATTCTCATCAGCAAACATAACCATGTCACTCCCTGTGCAGAAAAGGCCTGAGGCTATTGTCCGAGAAAGGCCTGCTTGGCCCCTGGTTGGCATCTGGGAAGTGGAGATTTTGGGAGGGTTCATAGAATTCCCTGATAGGAACCGCTCACTGTGCCCACAGTTTGTGTAAACAATGTAGTTTATGTTGCACACCTGCTTGCCTTCTCAGAGTCCACCATTTTTGTAAGGGCTGGACAGAATGCCTATGTGAGCAGCCCCCAATGAAAACCTTGAGTCTCTATCGAGCTTTCCTGGTGGGCAACATCGCGCATGCGGAGTCACAGCTCGTGGCTGGAGGTGTCCGGCACGTCCTGTGTGACTCCAGCTGGAGCCTGGTTTCCTCTGGGCTTCACCCTGGGTGCCTTTGCCCTTTGCTGATTGTAATGTGTGTCCTTTTGCTGTAACAACTCATAGCCATCAGTCAAGCTGTAGGCTGAGTTCTCTGAGCTCTCCTAGCAAAACGTTGAACCTGGGTGATGTTGGGGACCTCTGATACACTCCCTTATTTAAAACACTTCTTGGACTTCCCACTGCTCTTGAAAATAAAGACCAAGTGCCTTCCAGAGGCCCACGCCTATTCTGCATGCTGTGGCCTCCGCCTGCCTATCTGACCTCACTTTCACCACCCTCTCTGCTGGGCCACAATGTACTCTGTAAGCAACACGTTCCTTCAACCACAGGGCCTTTGCAATTTTCCCTTGCCTAAAACTCCAGCCCCTCTTCCACTGTGTCATGTGTCTTCTTTAACCCCCTTCAGGCCCTGGCCAGTTTGGCTCAGTGGATAGAGCATCGTCCCATGGACTGCAGGGTCCAGGTTCGATTCCAGTCAAGGGCGTCAACCTCAGTTGCAGGTTCCATCCCCAACCATGCGGGAGGCAACCAATCGATGTCTCTCACATCGATGTTTCTCTCTCTCTCTCTCTCTCTCTGTCTCTCCCCCTCCTTTCCACTCTCTAAAAATCAATGGAAAAATATCCTCAGGTGAGGATTAACAACAACAACAAAAGAATAACCCCCTTCGGGAGGTCTCTCTCAAGCACCCCAGCTCCAGACCAGATACCTCCCCCGTTGCCCTCACAAAGGGTCCCGCTCTCCGCCCCTGTGGAGTCAGGTCCAGCAGTTCCTGTGACTGTTGGAGTCTGTCATCCCCATCAGGGCAGAGACCAGGTGGGTTCCTGCTCAGGTATGATCCTCTGTGGCTAGAGGACTGCAGGTTCCCACTACAACTACCTGGAGGGTCCCAGCAGCAAGCTCACCCCGCCTGGGCCCTCCCCCCCGCCGCCCCCCCCCCCCCCCAGCCTCTGGGCATCTGTGTTCTGAGGGATGCCTATTTTTAAAATCAGAGAAGTCTTTAAATAAGCGTAACAGTTTTTCCTTCTCTAGGGTGGGGAGGAAGTTTGAGGTTCACGGAAACCACCACCTGTGACGGCTGACCAGTTTGGGGGAGGGGCCACTGGCAGCCCAGGTGCCTCCCCGCCACACCCCCTCCGAGCCTAGCGCTGCAACATTTCTCTCCTTTCCCATTGGGGTCAGGATCCCTCCTTTCTTGATAAGCGTCTGTCAACCCAGCAAGATGATCACGAGGCTGGTGATAATACCTACAGTAGTGGAAATCGTAGTGATTACAACTAGAGTACCTGCCATTTCTGAGTTCCGTGCAAAGCCCTTTATAACACACTGCAAACACTCCATGAAGTGGGGGCGTGAACCTCCATTTACAGACACGGAAACTGGGAACAGAGAGGCCAAGCAACCTGCCCTAGGGTCACACAGCTGGTGAGAAACAGACCTCGTTTTCTGACCCAGGCTGCCTGGCTCAGAGCCCCCTCCTTTTGTTTACAAAAGTATAGAAAGAAAACGAAAGCACAGAAAGAAAAAATATGCAGTGATCCAGATAGAAATGAAGACTTATCGGGAGTGCGAATGAGTCATCGGGGTGACTCTATCCCCCAACGTGTTAGCAATGCTTTGGCCAGGACAGAGTTCAGGGCACCCATCTTCCCTGCCTCACAGTCTACCTGTGGCTCTCAGTCCTGGCTGCACATTGGAAACATAGAAGCTTTAAAGAACTCCGATGCCTGGGCCCCACGCCCCAAGATTGTGATTCAGTCGGTCTGGGGATGGCCTAGGGGTTGAGATCCCCCGTGCGCAGCCCAGGCAGACAACTAGCACCACAAATGAACCCAGAGCCTCCAGAAGCCTCATGAGAAATGAGCCAAAGGGCTACAAGGCTTTCTAAGCACCCCTGGCTCCCAGGTTCCCAAGAGGTGGCGGGTGACACACAATCATCTGAGATGAGGACAGGTCCGCTGATGGGCTGCAAACCCAGCTTATACTCATGATCAAGTCCCTAGCTCCGCCCCCGCCCCCCCGCCCCCCACTCAGTTTAAGTGTTCTTTGTAGTTGGGCACCCTGCCAAGTGCTTTCCATGCACAATCTTATTTCATTCTCACCACAGCTCTAGCAGGGAGTTATTGTTCCCACTTTACAGAACAGGAAAACTGAGGCTTGGAGAGATGGGAAGGGGCAGAGAGGGACTCTGAGCCCCCCTCAGCAGAGCTGGCTACAGCAAACCAGGTCCGAGTCACGGCTAAAAACCCCACCAGTCCCTCCTACAACACAGTTTTCCTCTCAAAAGCAAGGAGAACTGAAAAAATTACAGAGCTCCTAAAGGCAATCCTATTAAAAGGTTTTAAAAAACACAATGAACTCCATAAGATACTGAAAGGAACTGTTCTTTGAATCAGTTAAGAGGCTTATTTGCTGAAGTAGCCCTGACCCAATCGTCCCAGCCCCCCACCATGCCGCAGCGCCAGGCTCTCAAATGGCCCGTGTGATGACACACAAGCTTCTGACCCCCGAGGTCCCCAGGTGTGTCCTTGGTTCTGCATTCCAACCCTCTGCTTCCCCTGCTGTGTCTGTGGCCTAACACCCACCTCACCCCTATGACATGTCCTGGAAGCTTCCTAGCTTCATTCAGGCCCTAACTCATCTAGACTCCCACCCCCAGCTTTACCTGCTACCATTCACCCCAATGAGCAGACTTTTCCCTTAGATCAGCGGTTCTCAACCTGTGGGTCGCGACCCCTTCACAGGGGTCACCTAAGACCATCGGAAAACACATATATAATTACATATTGTTTTTGTGATTAATCACTATGCTTTAATTATGTTCAGTTTGTAACAATGAAATTGGAGGTCACCACAACATGCGGAAACTGTATTAAAGGGTCACGGCATTAAGAAGGTTGAGAACCACTGCCCTAGATCAATTTCTTTCAGTGTTAATACCATGGAAACATGAGCAAAAGGAAATAAATTCACAATAATCCCAACACACCAAATTTATCATCTACTAATCCTATCTACCTATCTCTGCCCCTAATCTATGTCTTTTTAAAATATATATATATATTTTATTGATTTTTCACAGAGAGGAAGGGAGAGGGATAGAGAGTTAGAAACATCGATGAGAGAGAAACATCGATCAGCTGCCTCCTGCACACTCCCCACCGGGGATGTGCCCACAACCAAGGCACATGCCCTTGACCGGAATCGAGCCTGGGACCCTTCAGTCCGCAGGCCGATGCTCTATCCACTGAGCCAAACCGGCCAGGGCTAATCTATGTCTTTTACAATTATAATAAAAGACTACAGATAATGTTGTATCCTCCCCCCGCCAACTAATTATATGCATCAGACTTATTTATACCTTTTTTGTTATATATTTTGTTATATATATGTATATATATCTTTTAAATTTATATATGTATATATATTTTATTGATTTCAGAGAGGAAAGGAGAGGGAGAGAGAGATAGAAACATCAATGATGAGAGAGAATCATTGATTGGCTACCTCCTGCACACTTCCTACTGAGAATCGAGCCCACAACCTGGACATGTGCCCTTGACCAGAATTGAACCTGGGACCCTTCAGCCCACAGGCCAACACTCTATCCACTGAGCCAAACTGGCTAGGACTATTTATACCTTTTTAATGGCACAGAAACCTACCAAGGAAAAACAGCTCTCACAATTGCGTTTTCTGATTGTTCTTCATTTTTAGCATTTTTATCACCAATACTAAAACCACATTTTCTCACATTTTAGCATTTTTGAAATCTGAATGTGTTTTACAATTGACCATTTTCAGCCTTGTGTTGCACTACATCACAGTAAGTGTCGGCACTGTTTCTTCTTCATAGAACCTAATATAATAGTGGGTCTACAATCAACGGTGTCTGATGTGCTAAGAAATATGGTGCCATAAATTGTACTTTTTCCTTTTTATGGGTCATTTCCTTTCCCATAAGTGAGATGAGCAGATTTGATCCTAGACATTTTCATGATTCCTGATACACACCATCATTTTTTCCCCAGAATAGCTGTGTGGCCCTAGCTGGTTTGGCTCATGGCCTGAAGGGTCCCAGGTTTGACTTCGGTCAAGGGCACATGCCAGGGTTGCAGGCTTGATCCCCAGTGTGGGATGTACAGAAGACAGCAGATTAATGATTCTTTCTCATCATTGATGTTTCTATCTCTCTCTCCCTCTCTCCTCCTGTCTGAAATCAATAAAAATATTTTTTTTTAAAAAAGAAAAAAAGAAAAGAATAGCTATGTGAGTTGACCCAGCCCCTCTGTAGATGTAGGAATGAGGCAATTGCATAACCAGCATCGAGCATTTCCACTTGCTTTTTTGTTTGCCTAATTTAATAAGGAACTACAAATGAAGGAAATACGAACTGTTTCCATTTGCCTTTCTCTGATTAATAACAATAACTGGAACTCAGTTATCGTTATAGGCATTTTTCCTCATTCCTGTTAGAAACACCAAACAATGATCTCAAGGCTGGGAGGTCCCAGATGCAACTTACCTTTTCGTCCCGGGCAGACATTTTCCTGTCCTCTCTGGATCTGGAAAATAAGAAAGCATCTGTCCAGATCTGTCCTCCTGCCATCATTTGCCTTAGGATGCAACACTTTCTTACAAATTTTTTAAAAACTTGATTAAGTATCTGAAAGTTGTAAATAATAAAGTTCAAAGGCCACGTACCTAAAAGAATTGATACAGGCACCCAGTCAAATACATACACACAAATATTCATAGCCAAAAGGTAGAAACAACCCAAGTGTCCATTAACATATAAATGGATAATAAAAGATGTTATATCCATACAATGGAATGTCATCCAGCCATAAAAAGAAACGAAATACTTCTGTAATATATATAAATATCGAATCATCGTTATACATCTGAAACTAATAGAATTTTGTATGTCAATTAGACCACAATAAAAAATTAGTTTAAAAAATGAAGTACTGTCTGGCCAGTGTGGCTTAGTGAGCATGACCTATGAACCAGGTCACAGTTTGATTCCTGGTCAGGCCACATGCCTGGGTTACAGGCTCGATCCCCAGTAGGGGGCGTGCAGGAGGCAGCTGATCAATGATTCTCATCATTGATGTTTCTTTCTCTCCCGCTCCCTTTCTCTCTGAAATCAATAAAAAAATATATTTTTTTAAAAGTGAAGTACTGACACATGCTCTGATGCCTACAAACTTCTAAAACATTATGCCAGACACAAAAAATCACATATGACATGATTCCCTTGATATCCAGAATATGCAAATCTGTAGACATAGAAAGCAGATTAGTGGTTGCCAGGGATTGGGGGGTGGGAGGGTGGAGAGGGAAATGAGAAGTGAGAGCTTAATGGGGATGGGGTTTCCTTTTGGGATGATGAAAATGTTCTGGAACTAGATGGAAGTGGTGGTTATACAACACTGTCGATGCACTAAATGCCACTGAATTGTTCACTTTATAGTGCTTAATTTCATGTTATGTGAATTTCACTTCAATTAATAAAACCCCAGACATGTAGATTACAGTGTTGAGATTACTGTGGACAGCAGCAAAGAATCTAAATGTCCACCAACAAGGGGTCTGGTTAAGTCAGTTAAGGTACATCTGAGCAGTGGGAGACCCCAGTGCTGTTAAACCTTCATACATGGATGAGGAAAGATGTGAAAAATATAGTGTCCCCATCACATTATATCAGTGTAGAGTCTGATCCCACCTATGTGAAAAAATTCATATGCATTTTTTACAAGTTTGCAAGGATATAGCCAAATTCCTCACAGTGGTTACTGCTGGAGAGAAAGGGAATGATTAGGGGGTATTTTCCTTCTCTCAGCTTTTGGACAGCCTCAGCTTTTACAATGACTATGTGCTACTTCTTCAAAATTATTTGTAACATAGTGACATATGCATGTAGTAAAAAGTTTAAATAACACAAAAAGACAAGTTTCCTTTCAACCCAATCTTCTCAGAAGCAGCCACTCTTACCACTTTCCTATGTTGCCTTTGCAAGCACATGTATACTTATTCCTCTTCTCTTTCTTTTTTCCTTAAACAAACATGAGCCCCACACTCGGCTCTGAACCTTGCTCATTTCCCTTAAGGGTGTGGCGGACTGAATATTGGCCCCCTGAGGATGCACACATTCTCACCCTATTCCTCGGGACCTGTAAACACGTCCGTCACGTGACCTGGCAAAAGGGACTTTGCAGATGGGATTACCTAAAGGATACTGAGAGCCCCAGTGGGCCCAATGTAACGAGAATCAGACATAGAAGGAGATGTGACCACGGAGGGTTAGGTTGGAGTCAGAGAGAGATTTGAGGATTTTATGCTGCTGCCTTTGAAGATGGAGGGAAGGGGGCATGATCCAAGGAATGCTGGCAGCCGGTAAAGGCAAGGATACAGATTCTCCCCTAGACCCCCAGAAGGAACACAGCCCTGCCAACACCTTGATCTTGGCCAACTGAGACTGATTTTGGACACTGACCCCCAGAACTCTAGGTTGTTTCCCAATCTTTTGCTGCCCCGTGTTCCAATGAATAACCCTGCACACCGTGTGCTACTTTTATCATTTAAAAAATACCATCTTGAAAAAAAATTCACAAAGACTTAAAAAAATAAGGGGTTTCTTTCTCTCCCCACACTTAGAGGCGTTTTTGCTGCTTGATTGGCAGAGCAGTTTCTGCAACCAGCACAGTTTGACTCCATGGGTTCCTGTTCCAGCCCCTGGGGGCCCTCCCTCTACTCTCATGAGATGGGTTCAAGTGGAACCATTACCACAAGTGAAGGTGAAGGGAAGAATGAAGGTGCCCTGCAGATTTCCTCCCTTCACAAGGCAGGAAATAGAACTAGTACATCCGTTGAAAAGGATCCAGCTTCAATAATTCAAGCAACAGAAAATTTAATTAAGCCTATTTTTTCATCATTCACATAGCTTTTATTTATTTATTTTTTTAAAAAATATATTTTATTGATTTTTTACAGAGAGGAAGGGAGAGGGACAGAGAGTTAGAAACATCGATGAGAGAGAAACAACGATCAGCTGCCTCCTGCACACTCCCTACTGGGGATGTGCCCGCAACCAAGGAACATGCCCCTGACCGGGATCGAACCTGGGACCCTTCAGTCCGCAGGCCGACGCTCTATCCATTGAGCCAAACTGGTTAGGGCCAAGCAACAGAAAATTTAAACCTACCATGACCTCCCCATTAAAATAGACAAAACAAATAAAAATGAGAACACCCAATGCTCATAGGACTGTAGAAAAACTTGCACATATTGCTGGGAATAACTTTTTTAAACAGCCACCAGGTGGTAAGTGGCATATGCCTTCAGAATGATCATATTCTTGACGTGACCAGTTTGGGAACTATCTCTCAAAGAAATCCCTTGGTAGCAAAAAAAACAAACAAAACACGTGCAATTTGGACAAAAAGTTGAAAGTGAAGTTGGTATTACGGCTAGAACCTGGAAACAGCACACAGGCCCCACGTTAGGGAAAAGCTCAGGAAGGCAGTGGGCAGTTAGGAGGAATGGCAATGATGAAGTCTGTGTAGAAATGTAGAAAGATTGCTGTTAAGCAATGAGCAGTAGAACTCTGCACGGTTGCACACACTGCTTGCAATCACACATAATGATCAGAACTATGTGGCAGGTACAGTGCTGGGTTCTGAAGAATCCCAAGTGAAGAGGCAAGAAAAAGGTCAGGGCCCAGGAAGGCTGGCATTTGAGCTGGGGAGACAACTGAGGAACCAAGGAAACGCATAAGCAAGGTAACATCACCCAGGGCTGAGCATTGGAAGGAAAAACAGTAATGCATCCGAGAGCAGGCGAGCGTGGCCTCTGCAGTGGGGTGGGTGGTCAGGGCAGACTTCTGAGTCTTTTATGGTGGTCCCTGAATTGCAAGGAGACCAGTCACAAGAACATGGCAGGGAAGAACATTTCCAGGAGGAGGAGGAGGAGCACGTGCAAAGGCCCTGAGAGAGCAGAGAACTCAGCATCTCCGAGGAGAGAAGTGTGGCTACAATGGGCAGCGGAGTGAGAGAAGAATCAAGACTCAAGCAGGCGGGATCAATGCTGAGGACCTGGGGGTGGGAATGGTCAAATACAGAACGTGCCGAGGGATAGAAGCTGCTGTGGGCCTAGATGTCAGGACGAGGAGAAGAGCAGGTATGGGAGCAAGAAAACTCTGGGCTTCCTCCTTCTTGCTCAACCAGTGGTGGGGGAGGGCTTGGGGAATGCAGAGCAGTTCTGGAATTGTGTAAGCGGCAGCCTAAAGATTTCAAACACCTGCGCCTACCAGCCTTCCCTCCAAAGGGTCAGAGCAGGGAGAAGTTGCCACCCCAGCCTTGGTCTTACTCAAGAAGCTTCAGCTGCTGGCGGGGTTGTCCGGAAACCCTGCAGATCTCAGATAGCTCTGACCGACCTCAGGTTAAAGATATGCTCTCAGAGGGACAGCGATGGGGATGGAGGGGGTTACAGCTTGGTCCAGGCACTAGGCTTCACACCAATCATCTCTCATTTAATCTTCTCAGCCATCCTGAGAGGCAGGCACCATGCTAACCCCGTAGGACACAGAAGGAAACCGAGGCACGGAGAGGTGAGGTCCCATGGCTAAGTCCACAAGAGCCCCCTGTGCCCCGAGGAGGTGCTGAGTAAAGGCCTGGGAGTTCCTGGAGGGCGCTTGCCCTGCTTCCCACCACTCCTGGAGTTAACCTGGCGCCAACCACCATGCTTACTTCTCAAACCCCTCACCCAGGCGAAGCATGTGCTGCTCTGGGGGTTCTTCCTGCAGGGACAGGCTGGCTGGCTCATTTCCTCCGCCTCCTGGGATACACCCCCTCCCCCCCCACTGCCTCTCCCCTCCACTTCTCTCCCTGCAGCCCAGGTGGGAGTCAGGGCAGGGACGAGGAATACATGGATTTAGGGGTTCACACCAACCTGGGTGTAAGTCCTGGCTCTGCCTCCTTTGTGACCCCAGGCAGGTGGCTTGGCCTCTTTGAATCTCCGCTTCTTCACCTGTGAGAGGGAGATAAGGATGGTACCCCCTCACCTGTTGCTGCTGCCTGGCCTGTGACCAAGTGAAGGCACCTGTTCCAAACTCCAGACAAAAGGGCAGCTCTTCTGCCAACACCCTCACTTCCAAGGGGGGGTAGCTGGGGACAAGAGGGACTCCTCCCAGGTCCTGTGAGTGTCCTCTCCTGTCCTCCCCTCCTGACTCTAGGAGCCCTGGGCAAGGCAGGGGTTCCAGGGCGGAAATCACTGCCCGCCCCACGCGCTGGGAAACGCTAGAACTGCGGGCAGCTGAGGGCGGCCTGGATCCCCGGGGTCCCAGCAGGAAGGCGGGGGTCCCGCTCTCCTCGAGGACTCGGGCTGGGGCGCAGAGAGAAGGGGCTGCGCATCGAGAGGGGGCGCGTCCCGCCCCGGAGCACTGACCTTGCAGTCCGCTCGCCGCGGCCACCGCTGCAAATACGAGCGCGGCTCCAGCCCGGCCACCCCGCCCTCCCTTCCTCCCGCCCCCTCCCGGCCCCTCCGGCCCGCCCGCCAACTCAGTCCCGTCTCCGCCTCTGGCTCCGTGGTCCTACCTAGGCTAAGCCTGTCTGTCGGTCTCCCTCTAGTTCTCTAGCTCCCCGCCCCCCGCCCCGGCGCGCCCCTCCCGCTCCGCAGGCCCGAGCTGGCCGGGGGCTCCCGCAGCCCCGCAGAAGCACCAGGCCCCGCCCGCGGAGCCAACCCCGAATCACGAGAGTCCTGGTCCCAAGAGCCTGCGGGAAGGGGTGGGAGGAGGGAACCACTAACTTCCTCCGGCGGGATGTGGGGCGGGGGATGTGATGGGGGGCGGATCCATCCCCTTCCCCACCACACACACTCGGTAAACTGGCCTGGCTTCTGGCATCCTCCCACCCCACACCCCTAATTACTTAGGGGTGACCCTAAGTGGCCTTACTTGTCCCTGCACAGTATCTGCTATATTGAGGGAGAGGAGGGTGGCCAGCCTAGAAGCTGTCAGGATGGCCCTGGATGGGGCTGACGCTGGAGGTAAAAAGGGGGTGCCCGGCTCCAGGGCTGATATTGGCAGGAGTAGGGGGCCTTCCTGCCTGCAGGCCTTGCTCAGGCCAACTGCTCCTCACCTTCCAGGCCCAGCTGTAGCCCCTCCCTGTGGGCCCTCCTTCGTCCAGGCTTCCCCAGGACTCGGTTTATACCTGATTTCACTGCTCACACTGCAATCAGTTGTTCCATTAGCCCCGGTCTTCCCCAAAAGGCCACTTGTTCCAAACTTCCAAGGGCAGGAGCCGGCTATCTTCTACACACCTCCCTGCTTGGGTAGGAGGCGTCTCAACTCCCTGGAGTTGAATTAGTTTCCCACCACTGCTGTAACAGCTTCTGTAACAAGTTACCACAAACCTAATGGCCTAAAATAACACATTTATTTTTACCCTGGCCAATGTGGTTCAGAGGGTTGGAGCTTCATCTCATATACTGAAAGGCTTTGGGTTCGATTCCCGTCAGGGCACATACCTAGGTTGTGGGTTTGATCCCCAGAGGGAGGCAACCAATCAGATGGGTTTTTTTCCCCCTCTCCCTGCCTCTCTCATAAGATCTCAGTTGTGTTACATCTTTATGCCCAGCACAGAGTGTGGCATAGAGCAGGTACTTTACATTCCATGATGTAATTATGCAATTGCATAAATTAACAAATGAGCATTCTGTGTAATAAGCTAAGGGTGCCCACCATCACTGCTTCTATTCAACATTGAACTGAAGATCCCAGCCAATGCAATAAGACAAGAAACAAGAGGCACAAAGATTGAAAAGAGAAAATCTGTCATTTGCAGTCAATGTGATTGTCTACCCAGAAAATCCAAGAGATCAACATTCTAGTATTGGATCCCTACTGAGTGGTAGGCCCGTTCTAGACACTTAATATAAGATGAAGGAGCAGCCCTGGTCCTCAGCGAGCTCCCATTTTAGTTGTGGAGGTGAGGCTGACAATCTGTAGGGCTGAGTCACTTGCAAAAGAAAGAATCCATGAAGTTTATAAACTTGGATGAGAAAAAAATTACATCTTTATTTTCATTAAGCTGGTACTGATGTGTATCATTTCCTTCAGTTATGAGTGTCGGCAACAGCTGTATTAGCAGTACCCATGACTGTCACCAATCAAAATCACAGATGTTTTCAAATCACAATATAGTATTTGTAAATATCTAAAATGCAACATATACCCACCATTACAGTATTTATTAAACCAGGTCTTAGTTCTTATAGTTTAACTAGAGGCCTGGTGCACAGATTCATGCACTGGTGGGGTCCCTTGGCCTGGCCTGTGCCCTCTCGCAATCCAGGACCCCTCGGGGGATGTCAGAGAGCTGGTTTTGGCCTCACCCCCGCAGGCCAGGCCAAGGGACCCCACTGGTGCACAAATCTGTGCATCGGACCTCTAGGATGTATATAAGATCTCTGGTTAATCTCTTCCCATCCTCTCCACTCTCCCCTTCCCTCTGAGATTCATCAGTCTGTTCCATGTTTCCATGCCTGTGCATTGAGCGTCTGCCTCGTGGTGGTCAGTGTGCATTATAGCTACCGGTAGAATGGTCGAATGGTCGCTTAGGCTTTTATATATATAGATATGTTAACAAAGAATTTCATATATTACTTTATCACAATATTTTAAGTAATTCAATAACTTCAAGATAACTGGTGGTGTCTTTTGTACTATGATACATTCTATTTTATGCATTTAAAACATTATCCCCAGAAGAGGATCCATAGTACAAGAAAGATCAGGAAGGTTTTGTTTTCTAGGTTTGGGGCAATGTCAACCCAGTTCTCTTGCACAAGGGTGTCTCCCCCAGTGCCCATCCTTCACATTTCTTACCATGGAGTAAGCTCTGTTTGCTTAAGTATGTGTCAGACATTGTCCCAGGAGCTTTCTGAATGTCCCACCTTTGGGGGACATTCTGAGGAAGAGCTAAGCATGGCCCTTGGGTCTGGGCCTGCTTATGCCCCAGATCAGCTGGCATCAGGCCGGGGCAGTGACCAGTTCAGACTTTGCCCAGTGGGAAGAGAGAAGGCTACCTCTGCTGATTTTGGTTCCTCTAGGGCAGAGTTTCAGCTGTTGCAGTTGACCACTTCCCTTCCTAGGGGGAAAGCCAGGTCAGGGCTCTAGGAGAGAGAAGTAGAAGAGAGTTTAGCCAGGCCCAGGGCAGGGGCTCTGCTTGGATTTTCCAGAGTTACATCTGCAGTCTGGGTCCAGAGGCTCCTTTCCCAGCACATATGAGTCATCTACAGCAGTGGCAGCCTCACGAGGGTATGTGCACAAGGCCTGCGGACCTATGTATGATCGTGTAGTTGCATTAAAAGGTCATGTCTCGCCCCAGCTGGTTTGGCTCAGCGGAGAGAACATCGGCCTGGGGACTGAAGGATCCTGGGTTCGATTTCGGTCAAGGGCATGTATGTAAGTTGCAGGCTTGATCCCCAGCTCTGATTGGGGCATGTGCAAAGGCAACCAATCTATGTCTCTCTCTCACATCAATGTTTCTCTCTCTCCCTCCCACTCTCTAAAAACCCATGTAAAAATATCCTCAGGTGAGGATAAAAAAAAAAAAAAAAAAGGTCATGGCTTACTCTGACCCCCTTTTCTGATACTCAACTCAAACTTCTGCTCCATAGTTCAGAATCACATGGAAGAAAAGAAAAAATATAGGAGCTGTTTTAAATGCATAAAATAGAATGTATCATAGTATAAAAGACACCACCAGAGACTTGGGTTTAAATCCTGCCTCCACCCCTTCCCTTGCTAGCTGGCTGATCATTCAATAATTTAGCAAATAGTTTCTGAGTGCCAACTATGTGCTAGGAACTGAGAAAATAGAGGTGAACAAGACAGACAGGTCCCACCTCTTCTCATCAAAATTATTCTCTACAGGGAGACACCCAAAGACCAAGTTATCCTATATAATAAAAGCCTAATATGCAAATTGTCCCCTCCAGCAGTCGTTCAACCAGGAGGTTGACTGGGAGACTGGGAGATCGACTGTTTGCTATGACGTGTGCTGACTACCAGGAGGCAGTGTGGAACATGGCAGGCGTTGGCGACGTGCTACAACCTCTCGCTGGCTATCTGGGGGTGGGGGTGATGGGACAGAGGTGAGGTGAGAATGTGGGGTGTCCGCCAAGCTCAGTCTCACTCCCCCTGCTACCCTTCCCAGGGACGCCAGGGCTTGTGCAGAAGCACACTCCCCCGCCCCTCCCCCCATGCTCAGGTGCCGGGTGCCCATGAGGAGCCTGGCCCGCACTCACACCCGGCCTCTTCCAGGTGAGCCAGGCCGCAGCGGCCAATAGGGCTCCCCATGGGTTTGCACGGGAGCCGGTCTGCAAGGCTGGTTGGCTGCCCGGCTTCCGTGTGGTGCCACTGGGTGGCCCAGAGGCCCATGTGGTCCGTGTGGTGCCACTGGGTGGCCCAGAGGCCCATGCTGCACCAGAGGCCCATCCGGCCACGCTCACTGCATTTCTGCATGGGGACTTGGGTGCCATGACTCAGGCGGAGGGGGGCACGTGGGGCCCAGGGACCCAGGTGCTGCCCAGGGCCCAAAGATCAGCTGGGACCTGCCTTTCCATGCCAGACACTCACGCTTCGATCGCCGGCCAGGCCTAGGGACTGCACCCGTGCACGAATTTCATGCATTGGGCCTCTAGTGGTATTATAAAAGAAATGACCATGGAGTTATGGCAGAGAATAGTGGTGGGGATAGAGATGAGGCCCCACTAAAGTAGGATGGTCAGGGAAGGCCTTTCTGTGACATTTAAATTAATACCGAAAGCTGATGTAGAGCTGACCATGAAAAGAGGGGAAAACCTTCTAAGCAGAGGAATGACAGTATGCGCAAAGGGCCTGAGGTGGGAAAATGTTTGGCCTGGTGAGAAATCAAAAGGAGGCCGGAACTACTGGACCAGGGGAGGAGGAGAAGAAGAGAGGGGTGAGAAGGTCAGAGAGGAGGGTAGAGGTCATTAATAGGGGGTGGAATTCATGTAAAAATGAAACCATGGGAGTTCTAAGCAAGGAGAGAGTCACAATTTGATTTTTTGAATTGTGGTAAAATACACAATATAACTTCACAGTTTAATCCATTATAAAGTATACTGCTGGTAGCATTTAGTATATTCATAGTGTTGTGCAACCTTTACCACTATTCCGTTTAAGAACTTTTTCATCTTGCCAAAACCGGTTTGGCTCAGTGGATAGAGCGTCGGCCTGCGGACTGAAAGGTCCCAGGTTCGATTCCGGTCAAGGGCATGTACCTGGGTTGCAGGCACATCCCCAGTAGGAGATGTGCAGGAGGCAGCTGGTCGATGTTTCTCTCTCATCGATGTTTCTAACTCTCTATCTCTCTCCCTTCCTCTCTGCAAAAAATCAATAAAATATATTAAAAAAAAAAAAAAAAAAAGAACTTTTTCATCAACCTGGCCAGATAGCACAGTTGGTTAGTGCATCCTCCTGATACGCCAAGACTGCAGGTTCCATCCCAATCAGGGAACATGCAAGAATCAACCAATGAATGCATAAATAAATGGAATAATAAGTCAATGTTTCTCTCCCTCCCTCTTCTCTCTAAAAATCAATTTAAAAAACACCAAAAACTTTTTCATCACTTGAAAAGGAAACCCTGAACTCATCAGGCAATTACTCCCTACTCCTACCTTCAGCCCTAAGCACCCATCCTATTTCCATCTCTATGGATTTTTCTATTCGGGACATTTCATACAATATGTGGCCTTTTGTAGCTGGCTTCTCTCACGCAGCATGTTTTTGAGGTTCATTCATGTTGTGGCGTTTGTCAGTACTTCCTCTTATGGCTTAATAGTCCCCTGAATGGATAGGCCACATTCTGTTTATCCATCCACCCATTGACAATGTTTGATTTTACAAAGATAACTCTGGTTGCTGGGTGGGGATTGGATTATAAAAATGGCAAAAAATGGAAGTGCGGGGAGAGATAATGATGGCGTGGACGAGGATGTAGGGAGTAGGGAAGGAAAAGGGGGCATGGGTTTGGGATCTGTTTGGGAGGTAGAACAAGCAGATGAGAACTGAGGATGGACTGGACGTGGAAGGTGAGGAAGAGGCGGGAGCACCTGGGCGCACAGAGGAGCCTGGGTGGAGGGACACACTAGTTGTTCTTGATAACGTTTGGTTTGAATAGTCTGAAGTGGTGGTGTCATGTGGGCAGTAGGATTTGAATCTATAACTTGGCAGAGAAGTTCGGGGTGTGATTTTGTGATAGAAGAAATACACATATTTTGGTCTTCGTCCCTGGCTCCTGGCCAGAGCTCCTAAAACCCTTATATTTTCTGAAGTGATAAGAGTAATAGGAACTTCTTTTCTTCAAATACGGGGTGGGGCCCTAGCTGGTTTGTCTCAGTGGATAGAGTGTCAGCCTGCGGACTGAAGGGTCCCAGGTTCGATTCCAGCCAAGGGCGCATGCCTGGGTTGCGGGCTTGATCCCCAGTAAGGGTGGGGGGGGGGGGGGGGTTTGCAGGAGGCAGCCGATCAGTGATTCTCATCATTGATGTTTCTGTCTCTCTCTCCTCCCATCCTCTCTGAAATCAATAAAGAAATATATTTAAAAGAAAATACAGGGTGGGGCAAAAGTAGGTTTACAACTGTTCATATGGAAAATAACGCAATCATTAATAAAAAAAATAATAATACACGAATAAACTGTGTTTTTCGTTCTCATAACTGTAAACCTCTTTTCGCCCCACCCGGTAGTTGGTTTTGTCCCCAGCCCTGGAGCATCTCTTGCTATTTATAGCAAGGCCCTTTAACCACACTTGTGTTTACATTAATGAGGTGACTTTTGGAAAGCCCCTAAAAGGATGGGGGGCTGGTTGCCATTGGGACCAACCAAGTGAGTAGAGGGATTGGGACTTTAAGTCCCCACTGACCTCCTCTGGGGAGGGCAGAGGGGCTGGAGGCTGGGCTCATCACCAATGGCCAGTGATTTAATCAACTGTGCCTCTGTAGTGAGGCCTCCATTAAAAACCCGAACTGAAGGGATTCAGAGAGTGCTGGGTCGGTTGAGCTGAGGAGGTGCTGGGTGGGTGATGAGCCTGGAGGGTGTAGAAGCTGTGCGTACATCTCTCAATTCCTTAATTGTAAGTAAACCCTTTTCTTGAGTTCTGTGAGCCATTCTAGCAAATCATTGAATCCAAGGAGAGGGTTGTGGGAACCTCTGACTGACAGCCTGTCTATCAGAAGCACAGGTGAGAACCCGGACTTGCTTTGCACTTGGCATCTGAAGTGGGGGGCAGCCTGTGGGACTGAGCCCCTGACCTGTGGCGTCTGGGCTAACTCCGGGCCGTTAGTGTCAGAATTACTTGGTGTGGAAAACCCATACATTTGTTACCATAAAAGTAATGAATGAAGAGAAAATCAAGGCGATTTTCTTTTAGGGGCTGTTCAGGGCACAGCTGGTGTTGAGGACCATGGGCCAGGCTGAGAGGCCCCTCCTGGGGGCAGACAAAAGGCCCCAGGACAGAGCTAGAGGTGGAGCAGGTGAGGAAGGGGCTGCAAAGGAGACACAAAGAGTAACTGTGAGGTGGAAGAAAAAACAAGGGCACGTAGGCTCCTGGGAACCAAGAGGAGTGTGTCAAGGAAGGCGGAGGAGTGAACGGGGCAAATGCTGACGGAGTGGGCTGAGGCAGAGAGGGAGGGAAGTGGAGAAAAGACACAGAAACCACTCACGGGAGAAAGACCCCTCATGAAGGGAGCAGAGAAAGGGGACAATGGTGGGAGGGACGGCGGGGCCCACACGAGAACCCCCCTGGCCTAGCAGGGTACCTGGCATGTAAGAACTCCCATTTATTCAGTTCTTACTGTACCCCAAGCGCTGTGCTAAGCATCTTGTTCGGTTTCACAGAGAAGACTGAGGCTCGGCAAGTTCATTACAAGGCCACACAGCTGGTGAGAGGCAGAGCCGGAACATGAACCATGCTCTACCTACAGGATTCTCCACGGACCCCTCCCCTGCCTGTGGCTGGAGCAGTGGATGCTATGCGTGTGGGTCAAGTTCTCCAGTCCTCCAGAATCTTTCCTGTCTATTGAAGTGCGTGAGACTTAACATTGGGAAGAGGAGGGCAGAGGACCCTGGAAATACCCCTCTCATGTTGGTGAGCAGAACCTTACACTGAAGGATTCAGCAGCATCATCTTGTTCCACCTGCTGGTTACTCATGGAAACTACTCCGGACAATGTGGTCAGCCCTCCCGGCCAGCAGGAGGTTCCACTAGATGGGCTCCCCATGGCCGGCCAGGTCTGAGTCCCCAGCTTCTCTCCACCCAGGTGATTAGTGGAAACTGATGCTGGTGATTTCAGCCCTCCCTGTCGTGGTTGTGTTTCAGGAAAGGGCCTGTGAGACCTAAGGGAAGTCTGCAGGGGCCTCTGGGAAGTTTGCTCTTCCCAGGAGCATGGCAGAAGACAGCCTCTCTCCTTCCTCCTGTCAAGGGCTGGACATGGGGCCCGGACTGTGCGCCTGCTCCTGGCCAAAGGGCAAAGCGAGGGTGGAAAGCACCTGGGCCCCTGATGTCACTGATTCACTCACCCCAGCAGCCACATGGATGCCTGTTTTTGAGATGATGTGTTTCACTATCGTTTGGGTCAGGGTTACTCACTGCCAGGAACATCCTGCCTTCTTCACCCATATTTGGACATTTGTTGGGCGTTGCTGCTGCTCAGAGCCCAGTTCACTTTCTCTTGGTAACAGCAACAACTTCCTGTTTGAGGAACTAACCCTGTTGGGTCTGGTAGAACTGTGCATCAGTGTGCCCCCTCATTCAGCTGAGAGGTGGGCACATGACACAAATGGAGCCAATGGGAGACAGAGAGCCCATGGCTGCCATCTGCTCACATCAGGGTGGGATCTGGCTGTTGGTGCTCGTCCTGTTGGCTTCAGTCACTTGAACTGGTTTCTATCATTTGCATCCAAGGAACCCAGGCCAGGAGCTGAGGGAGAGAGAGAAGAGGAAGTCCCTGCTGTTTAGGAGCAGGCTCTTCGTGCAGGAGGCAGAGTGGTAAACCATGTGCTCAAATATGAGGCAGAATGAAAACAGACATGACAATAATCAGGACTGAGGAGAGGATGAACAAGAAAGGGATAACAGAGGCAGGACAGCCGTCTCATCAGTGGCCTCATGATGCTGCTACTCTCACCCCAGGCTTTCCTGGTCTACTGTGTCCCTTAATGCAATACCAAGAAAGGAAAGCCGGCTAAGTAACTCTGAAAGGGGTTACTTGATTAACTTTCTACCCGAAGAGTACTTAGATTGAATTTCTTAGCTACTTAGATCTTAGACAAGGCATCACAAAGTTTGAGAAGGGTGTAATTGTAGAAGGTTGTACCGACATCTTACCGATGCTGGTCTACAAACACAGGCCTCAAAGTAGCAGCCAGGATTTCTCTTAGAGAAGTGGTTTCAATCCTTTGGGGGGGCGGGCAGGGGAGGGCTGGAGCTGGTGGGAGACAAACAGCCCCCAGTCTCTGCTTCTAATAGAGCTGTTCTGATTTTATTCATTTTACGTAGGATGCCTTTCACATGATTTTCTTTGAAGGGTTCTACCTGTCAAAGTTTGGACAGCATTCTTAGAGGCACCCTGTCTTTCTAGAGATGAGGAGAGAAGGCAGATCACCTTTCTCAGCTCTTGGATTATATAAATGCAAAAGCAGAGGTTGAAGTTTTGAATGAAATGATACTGACTTGGATAAGATCATGAATTTAAAATATAATCTCATAAAAATGCACCATTCGTGCTCTAACCGGTTTGGCTCAGTGGATAGAGCGTCAGCCTGTGGACTCAAGGGTCCCACCCAGGTTTGATTCCGGCCAAGGGCATGTACCTTGGTTGCAGGCACATCCCCAGTAGGGGGTGTGCAGGAGGCAGCTAATGGATGTTTCTAACTTTCTATCCCTCTCCCTTCCTCTCTGTAAAAAAACCAATAAAATATATTTTTTAAAAATGCACCATTGTGACCAAAATGTGCACCCAATAATTTGCACTTGCAGCAAATCTTGAATCTTACTGGGTATAATACTCAGTGACCCTAAAAACAGTGAAACACGGGTGCAGCCCTGAAACCAATGTAAGCCAAGCTAGTGAGCTTTCCCAGCCAACCCCGATCCACACAGGACCCGTGCAGTTTATCATTTACACTGCACAGCCTTCCAACGGAGGGGGGGGAGGTTTGAGGGTATGATCTGCCAGTCAATTCCAGCTATCCCTTAATCAAAGGGTTAGCACTAAACATGAGAAGATATTGGTGTTTGTAGGTGGGTTTTCAAATTTGGAAGAAGTGCATTTATTTGGTATAAGGTATGGAATTTGATTCCTCTAGCTGCGACCCTTTAATACAGTTCCTCATGTTGGGGTGACCCCCAACCATAAAATTATTTTTGTTGCTACTTCATAACTGTAATTTTGCTACTGTTATGAATCGTAATGTAAATATCTGATATGCAGGGTGTATTTTCATTGTTACAAATTGAACATAATTAAAGCATAGTGATTAATCACAAAAACAATATGTAATTATATGTTTCCTGATGGTCTTAGGCGACCCCTGTGAAAGGGTCCTTTGATCCCCACAGCGGGGTTGTAACCCACAGGTTGGGAACCACTGCTCTAAAGGCTCATGCAGCTGGTGAATGAGCAAATCTCCAACAGATGGCATATGAACTTCCTTTATTCCACCAGCTGGCTCTCCTGCCTGCCACACCTACCTAGCTTGCCAGGGTTTTGCAGGAAAGGTCAAGCAGCCAGTCTGTCCAAGAACATAACGACTAGTTACTGTTCTCTTGTTCGCCAGCCCTGAACAACTGGTGTGTGGGCTGGTCCTTTCTGGGAGACACGGCATTTGGCACTGTGCTAATATGGTGGCTAGAAGAAAAAAGGAATATGCATTTTAATTTATTTATTTTCCCACCCTTCTATTTTTTAAAATGTATTTTTATTGATTTCAGAGAGGGAGAAACATTATGAGTCATTGATTGGCTGCCTCCTGCACACCCCCTACTGGGGATTGAGCCTACAACCCCGGCATGTGCCCTGACTGGGAATCAAACTGTGAACTGTTTCATAGGTCAATGCTCAACCACTAAGCCACACGAGTCAGGCAGAAATATGCATTTTTAAATGGCTCTTCAGAATTTTTCCTATAGTTGCACCAAATATGCATCTAGGCTGAATGATTACAATTCAACATTTGGTCTCAGCCAATATTAGAGAATTGAGACAAGAATGAACTTGAAATCCATAGGGGGAAAAAAACTATGCCTTACAATTTAATTATTACAACTGTTTGGATTTTCGAATGTTTGACATTGGGCAGGAACAATACTTTCTTAGCACTGCTCCTATGGTATTTGCACATTTGTAATACTACATAGGTGCTTTTACCTGAGGCTGGTAGGAGACAAGTTGTCTTTTGGCTGGCCCTACCACCAAATTGAATGTTGTGTCCTAATAGTAAGATAATGACTATGTCATTCCCAATTTCAAGACCTAAAATCTAGTTGGGCCCAGCTAGTGTGGCTCAGTGCTTGAGCATCGACCCATGTGCCAACAGGTTGCAAGCTCCATTCCCGGTCAGGCACATGCTGGGTTGCACACTTGATCCTCAGTAGTATCGACGTTCCTCTCTTTCTAAAAACAAAAAACAAAACCAAACCTGGGTGGCTTTAGGATAGCATGGAGGGACCTGGAGAGTATCATGCTAAGTAAAATACTTGTCAGAGAAAGACAAGTATCACATGATCTCACTCATATGTGGAATCTAATTATCAAAATAAACTGATGAACAGAATGGATCCAGAGACATGGAAACATTGAATAGAGTGTGGAATCTCGGAGGAAAGGCAGGGGAGAGGTAATCAACCAAAGACCTTGTATGCATATTTGCATAACCCATGGACACAGATGGTGGTGGGGTGGTGAGGGTCTGGTGTTGGAGGTCAATGGCGGGGAAAAGGGGGACATATGTAATACTTTAAACAATATTTATTTAAAAAAAAATCTGGGTGGTGACAATTTTACACAATCCCTCTATCTCAAGCCTGTACAGTGCTTTGATATGCTTTCCGAATATTTCTTGAAGTATTTAAGACTGTTGCCACCTGATTAACTTCCAATAATTTGTGTGCCTTATGTTTTAAAATTCTTATAAACTTTTGTTAGCTCAGAGCATAAAGTTCTTTCTGAACTTATCTAGGTAACAATATATTTTCCTATTGAATTGTTGCTAACTTTCTATTTGATTCCAAGTTTTCATAATTAACCAAAGTGCTTTATTTAATCCTGTAACATATTTATACTTCAAATAACAGACAAAATGACATAATTCCCACAACAGAAATGCCTACCTGTATTGGAATTTATTCAGATATTTGCAACAAATTCAAAAGCCATGCTTTTTCCAGCTATTGAAGCTATTGTGCTGATCAGATGGATAGTCGTCTCTGTTCACTTAGTCAATCATGCACAAATTCCAAGGAAGCCAGGAATTGTAAGTACTCATTCTGTTTCAGTCTTGGGTTAAGGTTGAAGGCATTAATAGTGCATCTTTATTTCACTCTTTTTCTGCAGCTCACATATATAATCCAGCAAGGATGAATGAAAATCGACTTGTGCCTGCACCAGGTTTTCCTGATATTGCTTTGCATTGTCATTGATGTCAATCTTAGAAATATCCTTTGGTATCTTAGAGCCGTTTACTGAATGTGTAAGCCAAGTTGTAGGCACCTTTTGTGGTTTAATAGTCACAATCCCATCAGGGAGTAAGTACCCTAGTTCCCTATTTACAGGTGAGGAAAAGCCTGAGGCAGAGGGCATATTCTTCTGGTCTAGGCTCAGGTGTACATCAGATTTGCAGAACTAAAAAGAGTGAAGTCATTCACACAGGTTCAAGCTAGCTGGTCTACAAGGCTGAATGAGCTTCGGGTCACTTCCAAGAGGTGGGAAATGGGCATACAGAACTCAAAAGCCTTTTAACTTAATGTAGTTCTCTTTTACTGTCTTCTACATAGCCAAACCTGTGTGAAACGTTTCTTCTTTGCCCTCAAGCAGATCCCAGTTCTATCCAAACTACCACATTCATGCCCTTCCTGGATAGCATGCCTTAGTTTACCAGCAAACTGAGTTTCCTTTTAACCTCCCATCATAGAAAACTTAGGTTATTTCCATCAATCTAAATCCTGTACCTTCACGGCTCAGCACTCACTTGTTCCTAGTCCCCATGTCTCAAAACACACTTGTGTGTGTTACTTGAGAAGTCTCTGGTCTTAAATCAAGGTGCTTCAAGAACAAGGGTGCCGTGTAACATCTGTGCTGTTCACTGCAGCTGGATGTGGGTAGGCCTAGTCCAGTAGGTACCAATCCATGACTTTAATGGGTGGGTTTAAATTATATTATACAGACTGTTTAGCTACATTTAAGGATGGCTATCACCTATCTTCCTAATGGTTTTGTAATGGTGCGGTCATTTTGAGAGCTGGAATACATTATAAAACAGTCACTTAAAAGAAAACTACCATTTAAAATATTACACTAATAATTACAACTTCATGTTTCCTAGTTATTTCTTTGCATCTGCTGAAAATTATCCATGTGTTCTGCATGCAGTCAGTACTCAGAAAGGCTTAGCTATCCACGGCTCAAAACCAGGTCATAACCAGGCCACAAACAAAAGGTAGATGGCTACTTACAATCAACCAATTGAGATATTCAAACACATGAAACAACTGAGATTAATTGTAAGGCACTATGTAGTAACTATTTACTGAATACTATTCTAAGTCAAACACTCTTCTGAGCCTATCACATTATTTCACTCAATGATTCACATTGAGGGGCAGGGACTCTCCTTTTGTAGCTAGGGACAGTGTGGCTCAGCATTTAAACTCCTCAAATTATACAACTAGGAGAGGAGGCAGGGCTTGAATCAGGTGAAACCACTAGCTTATCAAATGAGAAAGGTTAGGGTAGACTGGGAGTTACAAGGTAAGGCCTCAAGTTCTGTTGTCACATACAAGTTTCAAATTATTCAAAGCTCTTCTAAAACCTCTCGTCTTCCAACCCAAGATATTGACTTTGTTCTCTACCTAACCAGTGCCATGCCTGTTGGTTTTCTGAAGGAATTTTAAGCCAGGCACACGTCTACACTCTATAATCTAAGCAGAGTGGCCCAATATTACTTTATTTTTGAAATCTTAGAAGTGACACAATTGATAATGTCCAGAGCATAGATTCAAGACATACGAAAGTAGCCTTTGACACAATGAATTACTGCTCATTTTTCTCCTGTAGTCAAAGAGGTCTGGGAGAATTAGAGGAAAAGTGAAATGCAACTATGAATTTATCACCGAATGTGGAGCAGGAAGGCAGTAGGTCACGAGGTCTCACTTCTCTCACTGGCAGAGGAGCACCCGGGGGGCCAGGGACTCAGCGATGCCTCAAGACCAGAGCCCGTTTGTATAGATGGGAGGCCACCCCAGCATGCCCGCGCTCTCCCCTCCACCATCAGTTAACACTTGGATTGCGGGAACCAAGTTAAGTCGGCTCGCGTGAATTGCGCGTACTCCGCGGGAGCCGTCTTAACTCCGTTCATATAGATTTGCGGTGGAGTGCGGGAAACGTGTAAACTCGGGCCGATTGTAACTGCGTATTACCAAATATTTGTTTGTTTGCCATTCACAAAGATACCTACCTGCGTATGCGAACCGCCATCTTATATTTTGGCGGGAAATTCACCTGACACCGTAGTGTTAAAATTGCCCCTCACAAGCAGGTCTTCTTCAAACTCCCTTTTTGACAGAAGAGCTTTTAATTTAAAATGACAGAAGTGCTTTTAATTTAAAATGCTTTACCCACTTTTAATTTACTCTGAGATTAATGTGTGCATTCAACACATGTGACAAATATAAAGTAGCTCCTGAATTACCGCCAAGTCCAACTGAACCCAGACAAAAAGATAACTATGAATACAGATGAAATCACAGCTCACCAAACCCCACACCTCCCCAAATATATTATGGGAGGATAGTTTAATCTCAGCACGCCACTGTAGAAACTTAGCTACATCCAGGTTAGAACTCAAAGAACCTGAGCATGCATTATAATCCATCTTGGGAAAACAGACTATTTGAAGGAAGACAAATTCAAATAGAAACTGTGTGGTTTCCAGAGCAATTTATTCTTTAACATCTAGTCAATATGCCATCAATAGTTCTCCTGTGTGCATTGTGCTGATAAATTGACACTGAGAGGATTTAACAAGTTCGTCATTTAATAAGTCTGAATTCACTTTCATCACATGGTATTTTACACGGTCATCTGTTGAAACAGATTTCTTTTGAACAGATCTTGGTTTAAAAAAGTCATAGATAATGTAAGTTCTGTATAAACTGGTGGATAGGTAAGTTAGTTCTTTTGTTTTGACTTATAAGCCTCAACTTCACCGCAGAATAAAGACTGTAGGCCAAAGAAAGCATAATCGCTCAGTCGTACAGAACAGTATTGTTTCTATAATTTGGAGCTTTCTGAATGGACGAGTTCAGGCCTGATGCAACTGTAAAAAGATTACTTAATGAATAGACTATATGGAAATTGTATAAAATGTTATTAACTTTAATCATTAATAGCTTAAACAGCACTATGTTACTAATTGCTATTCAAACTCAAAAACCTGGTTTTGAATCCTCAAGAAGGTAGCATGGGTACACAAACCACACCTCCTTATACTTGGGGGTGTGTCAATACATACTTCCAACAGAAACTTTGGCTTTAGGAAAGAGTCACAAACATTTAAAATAATGGCTTTAATTGTCATTTTAAGTATAAGGTAGAGGAAAGTGTGCTTTAATTAAATATACATTATACCAGTGATGCTGGCAAGGTTGAAAGTTACTCCTAATGTTGATAGCTATAAAAACCAGTTTGTACATGACAAGACAATGAGAGAAATAAGCAATCCCTTTGAAACAAATTCCTAAAAAAAAAAATGTTCACAGTGATTTGTATCAACAGTATGCATTTTATGACAATAACATGTACAGACTGAGCACCCTAGGGCTCTCTTTATATCCTAAAGAAAACGAGCATTTACATTATTCATGGGTTTTACTGAATTGAAAAAAGAAAATCAATTGTACAGTTACCCCTTAGACAGGATAAACTGTCTGGGGGGGTGCACAGCTTTAACACCATCATTAAACTTGTTCGCAAAAGGAAGAGAGAATTAAAAAACAAAACATTTTTTCTTGGGAGTGAAGTCTTTCATTTGCTGTTATAACCAGCAAATGCCATTCATTAACTGAAAAAATGGAAGGGAGGGCCCCACAAACACACTATTTGAGCAAGCTGACCAATACACATTACAGTTTTAAAAATGAAGGTTATATACTATATGTTACAAGTCCCAACTAGGCAGTGTCAAATGGTATCTATTTCTTTGCTTGCTTTGTGATCATACCCCTTGGAGGTGTTACGGGTCTTGTGGCACTTGGCTTCTTTTTCTCTGCAGGCTTTAAAATCTGCAAAGATTCAAAAGACAAGTGCATTTTAGGAAATATATTCAACCTCATATCTTAAGATCTCTTAAATGTCATTCAAATTTTTTATTCAAAAGGTTTTGACTTTGAAACTGCCCCAACAACCTCAAAAGTCCCAATAGCTTATTAACATGAACCAAGCTGACAAATAAACATTTCGGTAATAAATGTGATGATGAATAGATAAAAGATGTAATCTAGACAAATTATTTTGCCTCTGGGAAAAAACCTGACAATTTTCTCAAGTTACACCTCGTAGAATCGTTACGCTATCCCTTCTGACATAAGGAGAGAAAGTGCTATAAGAATGTTGTTTCTCAAACTCTGAGGGGATCCTCTCACAATCTCTAGGAGCTCCCCCTGATAATTGGTGCAAAAAAATTTGTTTTACTCCGTTTAACTGCACGTGACTTCAGTGGCTCTATTTGTATTTAAGACTGGGCTGGCTTGAAGTGGTACAAGTTTGACTTAAGGAGAAAGGGACAAAGAAACAGACTTGACTTTGTGTAAATGATGCTTTTGTGCCGAGTGAAGCCCAAATGATGTCATGGTGAATCAACAGATGTTTAGTAGAAATTATACTAGAGAAAATTTACACTTGAGAAAAGTGGCGGGAGAACTGAGTAATCACAGCACATCTGGCACATGGAGTTAGCACTATTCTCACATGCAAGTGGTGATTTAATTTAAACTGAACATCACACTGACATTATAGTTAGATTTATAGTAAAGGGGACACCAGCATAAAGAGCTAATGTATTGGTTTTTGTGCTTCTCTAAAACCTATTTAAATAATGCAAAAACAGTTAAATTGGAAATTAGGGGAAAGGTTCTATGATAATGTTTTCCTTAAAAGGGGGTTTACTTATTACTGAACTAGGATAAACACTGGTTACGGGAAAATAAAAATTTAGTCTATTTAACATAAATTACAGCAGGTGGAAAGCCATTTTTTCCTCTCTCAGACATAACAAAAGGAAACAATGTTGAAAACATCCTCTACCTGAAAAGAGCACATTAGTGTTTCGTCCACACTCATCATGGCACCTGCATTGTCAAACTCTCCACAATAATTGGGTGCAGAAAACAGAGTGACCAACTGCCTCTTTGCAAAAAATTCATATCCATCTTCAACCACCTTGGAGAGAAAATGTTTTCAGTGTTAAGTAGGTGCAAATTTTAGGTGAGTAAAACCACTCTTAGTTTCCCATTGAGCCTGATATGCTGCAGGTCAACTTCCAGAGACATTTTGTATAAACAAGCAATACCTACCCACCAAAATCAACAAGGAGAATCTGTGCTCACACACATGCTCTTAAGTGTACATGTAAAATTCAAAATCAATACCTGATGGGCTCTACATATAAGATCCAAATCATGCTTATGGAGAAATTTTGCAACCACTTCTGCACCAAATGTGAAGGACACGCCTCTGTCATTTTCACCCCAGCCTAAGACATCTTTATCGGGGTCAGACCACAAAAGATCACAAAGAAGACCTTGATCTGGTACATCAGTTGGTCGCATAATTCGCCGAATCTGCTCCATAGATTGAAGATCTGGTGATAAACCTATTAAATAAGAAAAATTTTAAAAAAACCACTTCAGAGAGACTCAATGGCGAAGTTTTAAATTAAATCTATGGATTTGTTTTCTAACTAAGCTTTGGGTAAAAAAACAAAAACAAAAACTGAATTAGCATTGGAATTTATTTTAAGCACTAATCTGTGGGCACAGTATATGGAAACAGTTCCATATACTAAAATATGTATGAAATTAAAATCCTCTTTTGAAAGGATAAAAAAATACCCAGGGAAAGTCTATTGACATTTTCGGTATTCTAGATCTATGGTCCAGCATGTTAACTGCTGTGCATTTTATATTTAAAAATATTTTCTGTTCTATTTTCAAATCAAACTGTTACAGAATCTAAAATTCCCTGTAACAAATAAATTGCTTACTTCAGACTTCTATCCAAATAATCCTGGATGTGCCAAAGTGGACTAATGATCAATTAAGAGTTATCTGACAGAAGAAGTCATCCCAATGATAACTCAAAAATGTCAAAATATACCACTTAGAAGGGATAAAAAAACCCCTACAGTTCCATTTGGAATTAAAATCAGCCCACATACCTCCATGACAGCAAAATATTTTCTCATCCACGATGGCTGCTATCGGTAAACAGTTAAAGCAGTCTGTGAAAGTTTTCCATAGTTTAATGTTATATCTTCTTTTACCTGTGAAAATTTTAGAATGGTTAAAGAGACTGATGCATGGCCAGTATGACTGTGGTTGAGCGTCGACCTATAAACCAGGAGGTCATGGTTTAATTCATGGTCAGGGCACATGCCTGGGTTTCGGGCTTGATCCGTGTGGGGCATGCAGGAGGCAGCTGACCAATGATTCTCTCTCATCACTGAAGTTTCTATCTCTCTTTCCCTCTCCCGTCCTCTCTAAAATCAATAAAAACATATTATTTTTTAAAAATCCCTTGGACAGGATTAGGAAGCCCTCTTTGAATGACCACTCAGGGCTCCCTTAGATCTTTCCTTTGCCCTATGCTGCATTTGCCAGTGCCAACAATTCTCATCCTTTCTGAAGTCTGCTTTGCTCCTTGATTCCTTAGTCATGCAACACATTCCAGCATCTCTTGCAAGTTTCTTTGCTATCGTTGTTGGTTGCTCTATAAAAAATTAGGATTTTCCCTCCTGTTGTCTCTGAGCATCTTTTTTTTTTTTTTTAAATATATTTTATTGATTTTTTACAGAGAGGAAGGGAGAGAGATAGAGAGTTAGAAACATCGATGAGAGAGAAACATCGATCAGCTGCCTCCTGCACACTCCCCACTGGGGATGTGCCCGCAACCAAGGTACATGCCCTTGACTGGAATCGAACCCTGGACCCTTGAGTCCGCAGGCTGATGCTCTATCCACTGAGCCAAACCGGTCAGGGCTGTCTCTGAGCATCTTAACTAAGTCCTGAGCCCCTGCTTTCTCTTCTATTTCTCTACATCCCCCAACCCCCATTGCCCAAGGCCACTTCTGGCTCCAGAAAGGTTTAGCTTAGGTAATTGCCAACATCTCTGTAGGCTTTCAAATCCTGGGATTCTGAGCCAGAATCCCTAATGCAGTTTCCTATTATTACATATCAGAAAGCTCAGCCTGACCAGCGTGGCTCAGTGGTTGAACATCGATCTATGAACCAGGAGATCATGGTTTGGTTCTCAGTCAGGGCATATGCCCAGTTTGCAGGCTCAATCCCCAGTGGGGGATGTGCAGGAGGCAGCCAATCAATGATTCTTATCATTGGTGTTTCTATCTCTCTCTCCATTTCTCTCTGAAATCAATAAAAAAAAAAGATACCAGAAAGGGTAACACACAATTCACATTTTATCCAACAACAAATACCTCAGCCTTACCAGTACCACAGTCATAAGGACAGAAAGAAAATAGTACAGAGTGCTGGTTATACTTGGGAAATAAATCTATCACTTAAGGCAGCAGTTTTTAAATTGCTTCATGAGAAATCTACATTTGAATAAAACATCACCTTAATAAAATTTACAGTAAAAATTTAATAAAATATCAATAATTGTTTTAAAAGTCTTACAAACCATCAAATGAAAGCCATTTATGCCAAGGACACTTTTATGTCCACAAGAAGACTAGGTGGCAAAATATACCTGCCTGATGGGATGGGGGCAGCTTGAATACAAGATCAATAATTGAGCCTTCTTAATGACCAAACCAATGCTGACCTTTTAAATCATTTTTAAAGGCCTTTGCATTAAATAGAAACTGAAAGTGATGTAGCTAATATTCTCACACTAGGATATACGTCACAACAAAGAGATCATCTGGATTTGAACTTCAATGAAAACTTCAAAGTACTTGCTGAGATAACAGTTGTGTAAAAGGAATCCTTTTTAAGAAAAATATTTTTTATTGATTTCAGAGAGGAAGGAAAAGGTAGAAACATCAATGATGAGAAAGAATAATTCAGCGGTTCTCAACCCGTGGGTCACGACCCCTTTGGGGGTCAAACAACCCTTTCACAGGGGTTGCCTAAGACCATAAGAAAACACATATATAATTACATATTGTTTTTGTGATTAATCACTATGCTTTAATTATGTTCAATTTGTAACAATGAAAATACATCCTGCATATCAGATATTTACATTACGATTCATAACAGTAGCAAAATTAGTTATGAAGTAGCAACGAAAATAATTTTATGGTTGGGGGTCACCATAACATGAAGAACTGTATTAAAGGGTCATGGCATTAGGAAGGTTGAGAACCACTGGAATAATTGATTGGCTGCCTCCTGCACGCCTCCTACTGAGGACCAAACCTGCAACCCAGGCATGTGCCCTTGACTGGAATCCAACCTAGGATCCCTTTAGTCTACAGGCCGACGCTCTATCCACTGAGCCAAACCCATTAGGGCAAGAATCCTTTCTTAAGTTAGCTGTGAATATCCATCTACCGCCCCCCCCCCGCCCCCCCCCGCCCCCCCCCGCCCAAAGAAAAGTTGATGAAATAGGAAATGAGAGATTGTATCAACAGAACTATATCAGTTTATGACCAAGTAACTCAATTTCGGTAACCCTTCCTTAGATATAGAAGTACTTACATTCATCATAAAATCCGTAAATTCTATTGATACTGGCACATTCGTGGTTTCCTCTGAGAAGAAAAAAATTCTCGGGATATTTGATTTTGTATGCCAGTAAGAGGCAGATAGTCTCCAGTGACTGCTTCCCCCTGTCCACATAGTCCCCAAGAAACAGGTAGTTGCTTTCTGGCGGGAAACCACCGTACTCAAAGAGTCGAAGCAAATCATAGTATTGCCCATGGATATCACCTAGAAGCAAGGGTTTTGTTACACAGTGTCTTAATACTTGTAGTGCATTAACAAAGCTTTGGGAAGACATTCTTTAAACATTCATTGTACAGTGGCAATGCCTCTAATAAGGACAGTTAAAATTTGATAGCTAACACTAATTTCCAATCTTCTACCTTATTAGTTCAATTAAGCTTAATAAAAAATATAAGTGTATGTGTATGTCCAGAATCCCACACAAAACTCAACTAATTAATTAATTTTGTGGAAAGATTACTAATGCCTAGGCAGGCCTTCTTGCCAAGTAACATTGTTTTCCTTTCAGGTCCCTGATCAATATCAGATCTCTGACAGTTGAGTCTCCCCATACTGTGTCAGCAGAACCACTGCACTTCCAGTGAGCTCTGGCCTCATGTGAACAAAGATACACACTCAGTCCACCCTTCAGTGCATTCAGCTTTCAAACCCACCCCCCCATAGATAATGCTAAAGAGCATTTACTTGCTTTATCAATGTAGTCAAATATGCTAGAAGAACATAACATTACTCAAAGTTTAGTTCTTATACAGATTATCTGCTTCTATCATGTAGAAAAAAAGGTAGAACTATAAAGCGGCACCAAGGGAGGTCTATTTTTAGGCATAACCAATTCTACTTTAAGCTTAAATGTAATTCCTATATATTCATATAGTTCAGACCTTTTCTTAGCTCTCCCTTCTGTTTCATTCCTTCCCTTTTTCAATGTTTATATTCTTTCAGCAAAATAATTTTTAGAAAATCTGAAGCACATCTAAGTAAACTAAGCCCATTAGAAGTACTGATTCTAGAGCTGTAATTACTTAATTTAAAGTAGTTCCAGGTTATTCATAAATAGCAAATGATTATGCTGGCTAATATAAGATAATCTACTAGTATGTATCTTTGCCTCAGTTAATCAATCTCAATCACATAACCATGTTAGTGTTCCAAGACTTACCACATATTTTGAGTGGTGCTTCAAGTTCTAGTAGGATAGGCTGGCTGAGAAAGATCTCTCGAGATTTTAAGCACAGTCCTCTGATTTCATTCTCCTGTAGCTGGACATTCTTACCAGGCTTGGACCCTCTTACTGTAGGGGAGAAAAACTCTAATTAATCAAAGTCAAAATACAATTTCATGTAAAAGTTAAAAGTATCTCAAAAGATACAAACTTTAGGTAAGGAGGAGGTAGAATAATAGTTTAACTAGCTTTTTAACTGGCTTTATTTTCAGGACATTTATAAAGAACATGGTTTTAATGCCTAATTAGAATCCTAAATCTTAGCCAGGATTTTAGAGATGATTCAGTGCCACCTTCTATACAAAGTTAAGACTTGTTCAGGATACTGTGTGTGAGTATGGTTAGACAGGTCTCTCTTTTACTACCTGCTGAATTCAGACTCCCTGAGGCTTGAGGCCTCAGTTCTGCATCCAAGCCACACAATCAGCCTTGTTCACCTACAGCCCGCCCACCAGGCCAGCTCTTTTTGCCTGTCTCTTCTCCAGCCTTATAAATGAATTAGTATTTGCACAGCAGATTTCAGAGATTGTCCTGTTACTGAGATGTTTCTAAGAACTCCGTTTTAAAATGCAAGACTGGAATTGCTCAGACCCCCACCCCCCTCCAAATCAGTGTTTTTAAGAGGACCATGGGTATTTCTGCGGGCCCCAGATTTATCCATGAAAAATTTTAAGTGTTTTCACTTCAATAAAACACAATGTAGGCTTGTGCAATTTGCACTGCAATATTTGGCAGTGCAATTTCTATATTTTTAAATACAATTATGCCTCCACAGGGCAAAGGATGTCTGCTTGTGCTGTGAGAAAGGTTTCCCGGTAATTTGAACAGATAAAACATGAGCAAAGAGAGAAAGAAATCATAGCACAGCACCAGGCATCCTAAACTCACAAGTACCCACATCAGAGCACTCTGAGGTCTACTCACTATCAAAACGAAGCACAAGCTCTCTCCTCTGGCCTGTAACAGTTCATTTTATCGGCCGGTAGGTAGTAGTAGGAAATAAAGCAGGCATTCTTTGCATTAGAAATGAAGCGAAAACACAAGACCAGACTAAATATAGAATGCAAGCCTGCACCTTTCTACCACTAAAGCCAATACAAAGTGATTTAGTATTAGCAAAACCACAAAATCCATCAAATTAAATCAATGTTGCTAACTTAAATTTTATTGGTTTTGGAGGCTTTATTCCTAATTTCAAATTACAAAATCATTTGGTTTAATAGCTGAATGAGAGCAACAGGTTTAACAGGTTTGTACCTAGCTTTGTTCTGTAATACCTAAGTAACATTACAGAGTGATCAAAATTACAAGTAAAAAACCCCTGACATTTGCTGAGAATTTTTTCCCATTATAAAGGGCTGTGTCCACGTTTGAGAAACATTGTCCTAGAGGCAAAGCCATCATACGGCCTGAATAGTGTCACTGAAACCACGCAATTTTCTCCTGTGTAAAGGAGTATATTTTTTTTCTTTCAATGAAAGATAATGAATAAGAGAAGATCAAATTCTTGAAACACACAAAAAGAAAATAAGAGCGCTGGATTTGGAGCCAGGTGCCCCAAGTTTCTGTATTGGTTCTATAGCTTTGGCCAAATCACTACTTTAAACCCCAAAATATGTAACTGAACTAAATGACTAGCCAGTCTCTTGATCAAATTGTGAAACAAGAAGCAATTAAAGGAAAAACATAGTAATAACCTTTGAGGGAAGATACAAAACAAATGCATATATAACACAACAGCAACTGAGCAACAAAAAGTGATTTTTCCACAGCAATTTTTCTCTCTCGCTAAACATACACATATTAGAGAATTCAAGAAACACTCCCGGTGGAAAGATGATGTGTTCCTTGATTCACTGGCCAGAAAACCCCAATCATTAGTGATTTTACCACAAGTCAGCCAGAAACTTGGGCAGACTGCCCAGCAGAATATTTTATTTTTGGCTTGGAGGGGACTCCTAGAAGCTTCTGGTTTCAACCTGAATCGTTTTCAGCAGAGCCCCACATTTGTGAATGAAGAGCCCACTCTATTTTTCAGGAGTCTATGTAAAAATTGACTTACACCTATAAAGAATTCAGGCTCTACCTTTTTATATAAATGCTATCGTATTCAATGTTGCGAACATGAATTTTACTGGTTTTGGAGGCTTCTCATTATCACCTTTAGATGTAGTTTATGGTAGTTTTCTCTTATTCTGTCTGTCCTGAGTGGGACTGCACAGAGTTTTAGTAAAGAGAAATACTGCTAACAATGAAAAATTATTCTTAATATGGAATTTTGCCAGAACTCAGTATATTTTATATTTGAAGAACATTGATCATTAAAAGTAACAAGGTCCCAACGCTTTTTAAATCCCCTACAATTAGCTCAAGGAGTAAAATGATAGAGATTCCACCGAAACCATCTTCTACTAACTGGCAAATACCTGCTCATCCTTCAAGCCTCTCCTCTCCTCACAAGCCTGCTTTTCCTTCTCTGAAATGCTCTACAGCCAGTCAGACCCAGCACACACTGTACTTTGTATTGTAATTGCAAGTTCACTTATACCTATTCACATGGACCCAGGATAGAATGCACACCCCAAGAACATACCACTTGCTCTTCAGAGTACGTGCTCATGGCCAGTACATGGCAGGTGCTCAATATCTGTTGCATAAATGAAGTGTGTATAAATCCTAAATACTATTGACTTGTGGCATTAGAATCAAACATACACTCCAGACTACATACCTATTTCCTATAAGGCTTTACTGGAGTTATTTCCCTAGTTGTAAAAAAACAGGATTACTCTTAAATTTCAAGTTCAAGACAAATGTCTAATAGAAGATAAAGATCTCAAAATGGGTTTTGGTAGTCCAAGTGAACACTGTATATACTTCTTAAAAATGGCCATATCAGCCAATAGCATAAATATCTACTTCCCTATTTTCAATGTCCATCAAATAGAATTATATATTAGTTGTGGCTAACATCTGCCAAGCACTTCCCATGTGCTGGATACTGCACTAAGGGGCTTTACATTGTTAATCCTCAACAATTCTATGAGGTTAGACAGTCACCTCCATATTACAGGAGACTTGGTCCAAAGCCAGAGCTTGTAAGGACACTAGGCCAGACCAACTCTAGGTCTAGTGATGCTTCCATCATACCACCCTCCCAAGTAAGAACTTGGTCTTCATTAAACTTCCAAACCAAAGGAGTTTTTATAGGACAAACCCCAATACAGTCACGGCTTCCTAAGAAAAAAATTGATATGGGATATAAAATCATAATGCACCCTCATACATGAGGCATTAAATAAGAATTTAAGCCCTAACCAGTTTGGCTAAGTGGCTAGAGTGTTGGCCTGCAGACTCAAGGGTCCCAGGTTCGATTCAGGTTAAAGGCATGTACCTTGATTGTGGGCACATCCCCAGTAGGGGGTGTGCAGGAGGTAGCTGATCGATGTTTCTAACTCTCTATCCCTCTCCCTTCTTTTTTGTAAAAACAAAAAACAAAAAAACCCACAAATATATATATATATATATATATATATATATATATATATATATATCTATCTCTACATTAATAAAAGACAAAGATGCTAACTGACTGTACCTTCACTATGCCCTAAGCCACGCCCATCACCCATTCAGAGCGACTATATGCAAATTAACCCAACCAAGATGGCGGCTGGCAGTCATGGAGCTGGAGCAAGCAGGAGGATTGGTTGCCCGGGCGATGGAGGAAGCCAGGCTTCCCGCCTGCTCTGAGCTGGCTGTGGCCTCTGCTAAAGGCAACAAAGTCTCAATTACAGAAGACAAATAAATCCCAGATACCTGCTTCCAGCCAGCCTCCACTGGGAGCTTGGGTGGCTGGGAGCCGTGGCCAGCCTGCAAACAGCCATCAGCCCCTCACCCAGGCTGGCCAGGCACTTTTATATAATAAAAGGGTAATATGCAAATTGACCCTAACAGCAGAATGACTGGTCACTATGACACACACTGACCACCAGGGGGCAGATGCTCAATGCAGGAGCTGCCCCCTGGTGGTCAGTGAGCTCCCACAGGGGGAGCTCTGCTCAGCCACAAGCCAGGCTGACGGCTGCTAGTACAGCTGTGGTGGTGGGAGCCTCTCCCACCTCCTCAGCAGCGCTAAGGATGTCTGACTGCAGCTTAGGCCTGCTCTCCGCTGGCAAGTGGACATCCCCCGAGGGCTCCCAGCCTGCCAGAGAGATGCCTGACTGCCAGCTTAGGCCCAATCCCCCCAGGGAGCGGGCCTAAGCCAGCAGGTGGTCATCCCCCGAGGGTCCCCAGACTGCGAGAGGGCACAGGCCAGGCTGAGGGACACCCCCCCCCAGTGCACAAATTTTTGTGCACCGGGCCTCTAGTCTAATAATAAAGCAGTAATATGCAAATTGACCATCACTCCAACACACAAGATGGCCTGCAGGGGAGGGCAGTTGGGAGGGACCAGGCCTGAAAGGGAGGGCAGTTGAGGGCAATCGGGCCAGCAGGGGAGCAGTTAGGCGTCGATCAGGCTGACAGGGGAGTGGTTAGGGGTGATCAGGCTCGCAGAAAGAAGCGGTTAGGGGCAATCAGGCAGGCAGGCAAGCGGTTTGGAGCCAGCAGTCCTGGATTGTGAGAGGGGTTCCAGATTGGAGAGGGTGCAGACTGTGCTGAGGGACACACTCTACCCCCACTCCCCCATGCATGAATTTGGTGCAATGGGCCCCTAGAGAGAGAGTGTGTGTGTGTGTGTATATATAAATTTAATCATGCAATCTGTTAAGATTATCAGTAGGTATTTATGATAACAACAGGCTACACAAGAAACTTGTCTTTTTTCTCAATAACCTTACATTAGTGGAGGGCACAGAAAATAAGACAAAGTGGGTACCTGGAGATTGTTGTAAATACTCTAACTAGAACTATCCCCTCAATAAAGATTATAGAAGTAAAAGGTTATCTTAAGGACAACATTTTATTACCATTAAAAATGGTAATAAAGACAAAGGCTGACTATTTTCTCTGTGAGCTGTAAAGAAAAATATAAACAGTACAACACTGCTCATTAAACATCAGTCAATACTCACTTGGAGGTTTAAAGCCCTCACTATGCTCTGTGCCTAGGAGAAACCTACATAAATAGGAGACCCTTAGGTGGGAAATTCAAGGGTTGTCACCTCAGGATAACTTCCTAAGTAGCAATTCAAATGGTTCATATCAAATTATTTCAACTACTGTCAATGGAATCCAAAGTATTCCAACCAATAAAAATGCCATTCTCCAGAGAGAGAGTTTCTCATAAATCCAGGTGCCAGGTATTGCAAGGAAATAAGACTAGTAGACATGTGAACATATATAGGCTGGTGATCAATACATTAAAATTTTCACCTTAGACCTTTCACATATGACTTTTGAGTAAAAGCTTTTCTTTATCTTGCTAGAAATGGTGATTCAGGAAAATGCATTATGATTGTTATCAGCAAAGGTTGTTCTGTACAAACTTATCTGGCATATCATAAACTTCCCAGCAATTTTATTGAAAGCAAACTGATAAAATCCTGAAATAATAAAATGTTATTGGTGACTATCTGCAGTGACAGTTTCTCTCTCAAGCAACACTAACTTTTCTGACAGCAATAAGCAAAGCAGAGATAAAAACTATGGAAGGAAATTTAAGGTAACTTTGACATTATGGAAAATGAAAAAGTATTCTTTTGTCCCTCAATTAAAGGCTCCTTAACTGTTTTGAAAGGTTATTATTAAAGGAATACCATAAACCAAAAAATGGCACTAGCTGAATTATAATGAAGTTTTAAGATCTAAGAATGGCACAACCAATATAAAAATAAACAAAAAGATTTTGCTGTTTTACGATAATCCTGTTAAAGCAGGTAGCAATCTTAAGAATATGACACACATTCATTTCAGTGACAAAATGGCCTTGCAATATTGGACAGATTTAGAAAAATTAGACCTCAAACCCAAACAAACAAAAATAGTGAATACTAAAACTTTCCCACAAACTGATGAGTTCTTTTCTACAAAAAAAGGATATATATATATATATGCGCCAAAGAATGTCATCAAGAATCATTTGGCTTCATTGCAATCACCAGCAGGAAGACTTTCTGACCATCTTAATTGTTTTAATTCCCGCCACCCCCCACTTTCTTAGTGGCTAATGTTATACTTTGGGCCATTAAAAGTTAAACCAATTTTCTCAAGGCAGATTGTCAGAATATAGCTGCAAAACACTGTCCACTGCTCTCAATTAAGTACCTTGAATATTCTAGACCTAGAGTGAAGCCAATTTACTGAAAAATGTTTAACTTTCCACAATCTAAAAACTCATTTTGATAAAAACAACAACCATGGATTATACTCAACATCTGAATAGAGTAAAATTTTAGGAGTGGTTTTCATTTTCATAAACTTTAGTATCAGTGATACCCACTCCCCCCTAGACGAGACGATGTCACTAAACCCTAGAGTAGTGGAGAAATTGGAGATTACAGATAAATCATCAAGATTCCTAAGGAAATCATCTGTTTTTACATGCTTTGGATATAGGGCAGTGATGGCAAACCTATGACACGCGCACTCATTTTTTTGGTTGATTTTTCTTTGTTAAATGGCATTTAAATATAGAAAATAAATATCAAAAATATAAGTCTTTGTTTTACTATGGTTGCAAATATCAAAAAATTTCTGTATGTGACATGGCACCAGAGTTAAGTTAGGGTTTTTCAAAATGCTGACACGCCGAGCTCAAAAGGTTTGCCATCACTGATTATAGTGTCTGATCCTTAAAAATTTGCCCCAAGATTCTACGAACTCCACACAGATGGAATCATTCCTTCCTGAATAATACTAAGACTTTCCGGTTTCCTCATCTACAAATCAATTCACATCAGAATATTATCTCCTTAACATTTCAATCTTTAAGGTTTACTACTAGCCTCAGTTGTAAATTAAGTGAAATGATCAAATCCATATAGTATCAATCATTTCTCTGCTTCAAGATCAGTAATCCTCACCTACTCAAATGGACTGAATGGCACCTGCTTATGCAGAACAGGTTGAGACCTAAAAACGATCTCACCAACCTCTGCCGCCAGATGGGCTACTAATGCAAGGCCCAGCAGCACCTCCATTTCCCCAGCTCGAGAAGGAACACCTGTCCCCCTCCTGCTACTGTCAGGCAAGGGGGCACAAGTAATCTTTTCTATGCTGTGGTTAAGGACTGGCAAAAGCTTAGCTTATGTCTGCAATAGAGCTTTCTGTCTCAACTCCAAGAAAAGGATGCGGCATACAAGTGACATGCTGGAGAGGGAAGAGGAGGGGGCTCACAACACAGACTTATTCTAAGTTAGGGAATTAATAACAACTTTAATCTTTATCAACAAAAATGCCCTATGATAATTGATCCCAAGTAAAACCTCTAATCATTAAAAGAGGGAAGAGGAGGGGGCTCACAACACAGACTTATTCTAAGTTAGGGAATTAATAACAACTTTTATCTTTATCAACAAAAATGCCCTATGATAATTGATCCCAAGTAAAACCTCTAATCACTAAAATTATCTGGCATGTAAAGAAAAAAATAACTGCAGAAGTGTCATTAGGAAAGATTACTTTTGTTTTTCTTGGTCAGCATTTTAAGAACGTTTTTTCCCTATTATGTTTGTCCTTTATTATCTTCAGGACCAGGGGTGCTGTTTTTTTAGCATTAGAATGTAAACATGTTTCATATTACACCAAAAAGCTAAATACATTAAGTTAAACAATTTTATAGTTTCAGAGTATTTTCAGATGAACTCTTACACATCAGAGAATCAAATTAGTAAAGGTTTTCCCAGGGCCAGGGCAAAGGTCATATTTAAATCACTAAAGCAAGCCAAGCAGTTATGCAGAGCCTGGCACAATCTTGCAGTGCGAAATAGCCAGCTTCAGAGCAAAGAAGCTTCTTGCAAATCTGGACGTGAAAATAAGTCACAACCTCCAGCTCTGCGAGAAAAGTGCTAGCTCCCTGAGCAAGGTCGCTTACAAAGTATAACCAAATTGTACTTTTCTTCAACACAGTAGGAATATCAGACCAAATCAACAGCTGGCTTATTTTCTCTCTAAATTACCCAAGTTTTACTGTGCAGTTAAATAACCTAAAACTAGTTATACGAAGGAGTAACAACCTTTAGGTTTTATCATCAAGGCAGATCCTGGACAAAAACTTCCAAGATGGGTTGCAAAAGTGATACTTTGCTTAAAGAAAAACTACTCACAGGGTAGAAAAGAATTGCAAAGCTGTACTGACTAAAGATCTAAATCAACATGCTTTTTTAAAAAAATAAGACTTCACTTTTGAGCTGTCCTTTTAGTACCATCACCGAGCTACTTCTCAACTAGCTGGTACAGTCCACCACCTTAAAAGACGATCCTGAACATGTAAAAAATTCTAACAGGGCCACAAAATTAACATTGCCTCCTTTTTCAAATATACTTAAATCTTAAGATTTTTAAGAAAAAAGGTTTTTGGAGCATTATAAAACCCACAAAATTTAATACCAACACTTTATATATATACATTCTCAATGGATCATCAGTTTCTTTGCCAATTTAACATCAATGAGAAAAAACTATACTGTGCAGCTAGCCTATTCCTGAGCCATTAAAACACACTACTTTATATTAATTTCTGGACAACCGAGAACTAAAAATAGCAAGACTTACTCTTAAAATTCTGTTTCTAATACACAGATTTCATTTTTTTTGTTTTCTCAGTGAAATAAAGCCCACCTTAATCTAGCCATACATTCCTGCAGATATAAAAAGTTCCTTTCTTATTGCACTGTTTTAATTCACTTCTGAGCCATTGCTCCCTCATATAAATAGAACTGTACTAACTAGTATGGGAAATATTATTTACTTCTTATACTAACGCCAGGTACTGAATGAAGGACAAGGTTTTCACCCAGAAATGGCAGCAACATTAAAGAGCATTTCTGGAACTCATTTAGTGGGTTTTCCTTTTCTTTCAAGAATGTACAAAAGGGAAAAAAAAAGAAAGTATAAAAGGAAAAAATCCCCACACAGATTAAGCTATTTCAAGAGTTTAATGACAATTCAAAAGATCTGCAAAAACCAGAGCTGTCCAATTGTTCACCATGCTCTTGACTCCATCTCACAGCATTTATAGTCCAACAATATTTAGGACAATATAAAGGCAAAAAAAAAAAAAAAGTTAAGACCCAATCAACTCTACATTACCCAGTGCCCAAATCAAGAAAGGGATTCAAATGCTCCCAAAGTTTTGAAGACGTTAGCATTAGACCCGTTCTGGAACCCGAAACGTGCAGACAGTTCACTTTCACGTCCCTCGTTAAAACCCGAACTTCTTCCGTCTCCCCAATCAATATGAATCAAATGCCAGGCGGCCTTAGGTCAGCCAAAACGGGAGCTCGATTTTAACCTTGGCGTAACCACTGGGCACCTCCTTCCTTCACACACGGGGTGAGTTGGAGTTTTAGCTCCTCACTGCCGGGCTCTGAAATCTGTCACAACTGTGTGACCTTGGTCAAGTGACTTCACCTCTCTGTGTTTGCTCGGAAAAACAGGAGAAAATAATGGCACCTACCTCGCAGGGCTGCTGGAAGAATTAAGTGAAATCTATGTAAAGTGCTCCAAAAAAAAAAAAAAAAAAAAAAAAAAAAAAAAAAAAAGCTGGACACACGTAGGAAGCTGTTTATCACTACGATTGTTAATTTATTAGATGTACGCCCAGCGCTTCACAGAGCCCAGCTGCACATTGCAAAGAGCATAACTGTCAGCCTCGCGGGCTTCAAGTTCAGAAAAGAGCGCGGAGACCTCGCCGGGACAGGACAACTGAGAGCATTTGGGGGCGCGGGAGGCGGCGGGTTCCAGCGTCCCCTCGAGGGGTGTTCGGACAAGAAACGGCCCCCCCCATCCCAGCCCCACACACACACAAAAATGTAAAAAGGGAGCGATAGGGAAGAAGCCCGCCCTCCATCCCGGTGGAACCCACAGCCCATCCAATAAGTCGCTTTCCGAGAAGACCGGTACCACCAATAACGGAACACGCCTGCAGGTTGGACTCGGGCCCCCCATCCTTCTCTCCTCCAAACACGGGTCCGGTGTGTGCAGAGCGAGAGACCGGACCGGAAACGTGGGGGTAGGGAGCAGAGTTTTCAAATTTCACGGCCAGGAGGAAGGCTGCGCCCCAGTGCAATGAATGAGCGGCGCCGGGAGGGCCGGCCGTTGGGCCAAGTGCGGGACCCCGCCGGCCGCCCCCCGGCAGCAGCCCCCGGCCCGAGGGCCAACTCTCGAGCTCACTCCCCTCGGTGCTGCCGGTCCAACTGGCCTCCCAACTCCCCCCCATCCCAACCGCCCGCCTCCTCTCAGCCCACCCGCCGCCCCCTTCACCTTCCAGCAGCCGTTGGATGATGCTGTCGACGTTGAGTTTATCTATATCCGCCATCGCCTTCCCACCGCCGACCCTCCCGCAGCGGCGCCGCCGGCGGCTCGCGCCCGGGACTCACGCCTCCTTTCCCACGCCACGAGCACAGAGGCGGTGGTGGCGGCGGCGGTGGCAACAGCCGCGGCGGGTCCCCCCAACCGCCCCGCTCCCTGCTTCCTCCTCTCTCTCCACTGGAACCACGAGAAGAACAAAATGGCCGCCGACTCCTTAGCTAGCCTCGGGCGGCGCACGGATGCGCGCGGGGGAGTGCAGCGGCCCGGCCGGGACTTCTTTGTGAGCCATAGGACTCGCGGGATGGGGGCGGGGCCTGGACGCGAAGGGGGCGGGGCCAGAGCGCGGACAGGGGCGGAGACGGTTGAGAGTAAAGCGCGAGAGCACGGATCCTTCCGCCAAACGAGCAGGGAAAATAGGCCCCCTGGCGGGAGCGGGAGTTGCAAAATTGCACGCGGGAGTTGGGGCTGGGGGAGAAGATGCTGCTGTGTAAGGGACCATCGCGGCGTCGGCGGGACAATGTCCACTGGGGCCAGATATTTGCAAACCTGCTCTGTGGAAGCCCACTGAGGGAATTAGGGGCTCCTGGAATTTACTCCTTCAGATAAACCTAGGATAGAGGTGGAGAGGGAGAGGGAGAGGGAGAAAAAGTAAAGTAGATTGACTTACTTTGGATTCAAATTTGCTGGGACTTGGGGAGAAGGGAAAGCCCTCTCCCAGATAAAGCAAAATGTTAACAGTTATTCATCCTGATTGGTGGGAATATAGCTATTTGTATATATACACATGTTGTGTGTGTGTTTGTGTGTGTGTGTGTGTGTGTGTGTGTGTGTGCGCGCGCGCGCGCACTTTGTAACTTTTACATTGGGGAAAAGTTTTTTAATCCACCTTTAAAATTGTTTTTCATCACCCTTATGTTTAGATTATCTTTCTTGAATACGGGAGTTATATAATCATGGGGACGGTTACCCTGATTCTAGCTAGCACGCAGGTGAACCAGCGTAGAAGGGAGAATTTGCAGATTTCGCGCGCAGAGCTGGAGGCTGGAAGCGAAGAGCGAGTTTGCAAGGGCGGGCATTGCGGGCGGGTCCTGGATTCTGCAAACACTTTGGCCCGTTGCCTTTGGCCCTCCCCAAGTCCAACTCTCTCTCGGAGGCCCCCGAAATTTGCCACCTCCAGGGGCTGCGCGTTGCTTTTAGTTGAGTTTGAAAGTGCAACCCAGAAAAAAGAGAAGAAAAAAAAAAAAAAAGAAAGTGCAACCCACACAGCAAACACTTCTGCTCTCTTGGATCCTGACCTTTTCATTTTTCTGTTGTTTTTTTGTTGTTGTTTTTCCTGCAGCACTTTACAGTTTGCAAAGCCCTTTCTCTCCCGAGAAATTCATTTTGTTTTTCAAGGCACGCAGGGTGCACGAATTCCCCACATGTCATCTAGGTGACCCGGGCATCTATCCTCAGAAACGGTGTCCTCTGGGAGCCCAATTGGCGCAGGGCAAGGACTCCTTGCACGTGGATCTGTGACCTCTTTGCGCCTGTTGCCAGGGCAGTGAGGCTCAAGGCATTGAGGCTCAGGGCTCCCCCTGCTCAGCTCAGCTGCTCATTCTACTTTCCCCAGTCACCAGCTCACTCTCTAGAGCTGCAGCTCCATTTACCAGAAGATACACAAATGTTGTTTGTCAGTCTAGGGAATAGAGCCCAGTTGGTGACATTCTGAGCCGATGCCCAATGCTGTTGTGAACAGCTGGATGTTGAGTCATGGTGGCTACTCTCCGAGGAGTCCAGACTATGGCCTACTTCAGGGCAGGGTGCATCATGGCAATGACAATTAGAGCAGAAGAAAGAGATTCATTCAGCAGACAAATGTTTATGGAGCACCTATTCTGTGCCAGCCATTGTTCTAGGCAAGGAAGCAGGGGTGAGCAAGACAGACAAGGCCCTTCTCTCATGGGGCATCATCTACTAAGCCAGACAGATAATAAACAAAGATGCAAATAAAAATATCAGCGTCTGATAAGTGCAGTGGGGAAAAAAACAAACACTGCCCCAATTTTCTCATTACATGCCAAAAATTATCTCACTGAATCCCCAAAACAACTCTAGGAATTATGTACTATTCTCATCACATTCATTTTACAGATGAAGAAAGTGAGACAGAGAGGCTAGGTTCTTTGTGGAAGGTCACACAGGTAGTAAGTTACAAAGCGAGGGCTGGAACTCAGGACAGCCAGGAACCAAAGCTCTTTTATATTTAATACATCGCTGTGAATCCCCAGCACCTAGCACAACTCCGACACACTCTAAGCACCTAACAAATGTGGAGCCTGGCCGGTGTGGCTCAATGGTTGAGTGTCGACCTATGAACTAGGCAGTCACGGTTTGATTCCGGGTTAGGGCACATGCTCAGGTTGTGGGCGTGCAGGAGGCAGCCGATCAATAATTCTCACTCATCTTTGATGTTTCTCTCTCTCTCCTCCTCTCCCTTCCTCTGAGATCAATAAAAATATATTCAAAACAAAACAAAACACAAATGTGGAACCCAATGAAATGATCTAAACATGTCTCTACCCACAATGAGAGTGCTATAACTTTACATATATAAAATAGCAAATGTGTTCACATCAGCTGAGGTCATCAGGGCTGGAGAAGGACTTCAGACCGGACTGGGACATGGGGAGGGCTGCTGTCCACATGCCATTCTCTGCTGGGCTACTCCCCTCCAGAGTCCAGTTTTGCTGGCACATGTCTAAGAAAGGCAGCTGGCTCAGAACCTGAGAGTGGCATGAGCTTATAGCATAGGCCCAAACGGCTCCAGAGCACAGCCAATAGCTCTGGGGGGAAAGAACTGACCCCCTATTGGCCTTTTTCTGCCATTATCAACACGAGTGACCACCCTAAGGACCAGCAAACAAGCATTTGCCAGAAAGGTTGCTGTCTAATAGGTGGAGTGTCCCTTCCTCTTCCCCTCTCTAGTTTGCCCATCTGTAAAATGAGGAGAGTGGATTAAAATATACTTTCCAACTGTCTTCCTTGGATCCACAGAGGTTTTGTTATTATTAAAATATGTTTTTATTGATTTTTAGGGGGGGGAGGCTAAAGTGGCTGGAGTGTACTGTGAGGGAAGAGTGTTAGGAGAGGAAGTTGAAGCGGGCAAAGGCTAGATCACTTAGAGCCACAGGACTTTATTCTAAGCCCATTGGGAAACCACTAGAGGGTTTCAGGCAGAGGAGTACCATGATCTGATGAATTTTTAAATAAGCTTTTATTTTGAAATAATTTTAGATTTACCAAGAAGTTGCAAAGATAGTAGTTTCCATACACCTTTCACTGAGTTTCCCCTTAATGTTAACATCTTACACAACCATGGCATTGCTCTTACTTTTTCAAAAGACCTAAATCATAAATAAGTTAGATCATAAAATATATAACATCATTACCTAGAGAGCCTCCTTCTCGTATATAAGATATGATTTCATTTTTAAAAGATTCCTTTGAACTGTAGGTGGGCAGGAGTGGAAACTGTGAGATGATGAATATAGCATCTGTGCTCTGAGCCTCAGTTTCCTCATCTGCAAAATGGGGACGATCTCACCCATCTCAAAAGGTTGTTGTGAGAATGTACTTTCCAATGTACTTGGGGAGATAATACTAATAATGAGGACAACAATGGAGATGGTGATAATAATAGCTAGCATTCATTGAGTGCTTCTTGTGAGCCAGTCTCTATACTCATGGCATTTCATGCATGATGAAGAGCAGATTCTTTTTTTTTTTTTTTTTTAAATATATTTTATTGATTTTCTACAGAGAGGAAGGGAGAGAGATAGAGAGTTAGAAACATCAATGAGAGAGGAACATCGATCAGCTGCCTCCTGCACATCTCCTACTGGGGATGTGCCCGCAACCCAGGTACATGCCCTTGACCGGAATCGAACCTGGGACCTTTCAGTCCGCAAGCCGACGCTCTATCCACTGAGCCAAACCGGTTTCGGCCAGATTCTTTTTTAAAAATATATTTTTATTGATTTCAGGGAGGAACGGAAAGGAAGAGAGACATCTCCTACTGGGGATGTGCCCGCAACCCAGGTACATGCCCTTGACCGGAATCGAACCTGGGACCTTTCAGTCCGCAAGCCGACGCTCTATCCACTGAGCCAAACCGGTTTCGGCCAGATTCTTTTTTAAAAATATATTTTTATTGATTTCAGGGAGGAACGGAAAGGAAGAGAGAGATAGAAACATCAATGATGAGAGAGAATCATTGATTGGCTGCCTCCTGCACATCCCCTACTGGGGACGGAGCCAGAAACCTGGGCATGTGCCCTTGACCGGAATTGAACCCAGGACCCTTGAGTCCACAGGCCAACGCTCTATCCACTGAGCCAAACCGGCCAAGGCAGAGTCTTTGGGATGTTCCCAGAAGCTTTCTTTGTGGAGGGGGTTTATTTATTTATTTATTTATTTATTTATTTATTATTTTTTATTTCAGAGAGGAAGGGAGAGGGAGAGAGATAAACATCAATGATGAGAGAGAATTACTGATCGACTGCCTCCTGCACACCCCACAATGGGAATTGAGCCCACAACCCGGGCATATGTCCTGACCGGGAATCGAACCGTGACCTCCTGGTTCATAGGTTGACACTCAACCACTGAGCCACACCAGCTGGGCGTGGAGGGGGGTTTAGACAGTCTTTCCAAATCTCTTGAACCATCCTTGGCCCTCATGAAGTCCATGTTGGTGTTGGGTGTGTCTCTTTCTGAGAAGGCTCCAAATATACCTCCATCTGGACTTACCCAAGAGAAATTGGGATGATTACCGCCTTGCTAAATGTTCCTTAGCTTCACAAAATGACTCACTCCGTGGTGGGGAAAGCAGCAAGCTGTCCCGGCGTCTGGAGGGTGGATTGCACTGTCCTTTGGAAAATGACAAATGACTAAGGGAAAGCAGGGTCTCTCAACTTGGGCACTAGTAGCATTTGGGGTCAGGTTATTCCCTGTTGTGGGGACTGTCCTGTGCATTGTAGGGTGTTTAGCAGCATCCCTGCCCGCCACTAGGTGCCAGAAGCATACCTGCTCTCTTCCCAATCATGACATTCCCAAAATATCTCCAGGCACCACCAAATGTACCCTGGGCGTGTGAGCGTCAAAATCACCCTCCCCACCCCTGGTTGAGAACCACTCCTTTGAAGCATTTGGGGCCTGTGGCAAAGTGGCTTTGAAATTTTGTTTTCCTGTCACTCTTAACCCTATGTGTTAACTGCTTTGCCAGAGTAGCTTCTTTGACTGCAAACACTAATAACCATGGTTTATTCGGAATTTACTACGTGCCAGGCATTGACCTAACTCTTGCTTTAGGTATATCTTCCGACTTTATTCCCACTTAATACATAGGGCAAGTTATTATTCTCATTTTTTAGATGGAGAAACCAAGGTTGAGAGAGGTTGGGTGACTTGCCCAAAGACACACAGCTAAGAACGTACAGAGCCTGGATTTGAACCCAGATTTGTCTAACTCCAGAGGCCATGCTCTCTAACCACCCCACCTGGCTGAGCCTCTGAGGCAGGGGTGTTAGAAAATCATGTGGAGAAAAAATATTTTATCCTATACAATAAAAGCCTAATAGGCTAAGTGTCTGACTATTCATTTGACCGTTTGACCAGTTGCTATGACATACATTGACCATGAGGGGTCAGACAGTCGGACTGGTAGGTTAGCTTGCTGCTGGGGTCTGGCTGATGGGGACTGGGGGAGATGGGCCAGACATGCCCTGGAGCCCTCCCACGGTCCCTCTCTGGCCCCAATCATGCAGGCCAGGCCGAGGGACCCCACCAGTGCACGAATCCGTGCACCGGGCCTCTAGTAAACAATAAAGTGCCATTCCAGTTATCAAGTAGGAGAAGCAGCATGGAGAGAACCTGGTCTGGACTCACACACTGGAAAAGCCAAGTTGTAGTGCAGAGTCCACATGTGACTCAGTGTCACTACAGGCAAGTCACTAGCTTGACACAGTAGATGAAACATGCTCAACAAGCCCCACCTTCCCCCACACGGATGAGATGGTAATGGTGCCTCCCAGCAAAACACAGTGCTAAGAGCTTTGCATATGTGCTCTTGTTCAACTTCACCCTCCATAATTATGGAGATGAAGTTCACCTAACAAAAAACTGACCATTTTAACATGCATAATTCAGTGGCTGTTAATATCTTCACAGCGTTGTGCAAACATCACTTCTATCTAGTTCCAAAAACATTTTCATTGCCCCCAAATGAAACTCCATACCTATTAGCAGCCATCCTGCTTTCCTCCTAACTCCTGGCCACCACAGAAGAAATGAAACTTTTTAGTACTTTGTTTGAACCTATTCTCCATTCTACTCACTTGCCCTCCCTCTCCCCAGAGACCACCTTGGTTCTGCACTGACCTGGCCTTTTCTCCTAGGAATATCCATGGCAGTAAGGGACTGCTGGCTCAGCTTAGACGGCCTGTGGATCCTGGATTTGTGTGGCCTGAAACGCTTAGCCTCCCACCTCCTTTGCTGAAGATCTCAGCCACATGGATGGTTTCTGGAAGAAGTGCTTTTCACCAGTCGTGGTAAAACATCTTGTTTTTTAATAACTAGAGGCCCCAGTGCACAAAATTAGTGCATGGGTAGGATTCCTAGCAGATGCTGGTTGCCAGCTGGGGCCTTCCTTTGTTCCGCACCACCCCCTGGTGGTCAGTGCAAGTCATAGCGAGTGATTGAACTCCTGGTCAGTTGAACTCCCGAGGGGACACTTTGCATATTAGGCATATATATATGATTTTAAACATTAGGGATCTGAGGCCCAGAGAGGTTAAGTGACTGGCCCAAGATCACACAGGAAGTGGTAGATCACATGACTTAAACCCTCATCTGCCTGACTTTTCTTAACTGTTAGGTGATCTTGCTTCTTTGATTCTAGAAACATGACGTTGGGATACGTGCACTGTAAATTCATTGCAATGTTATCAGAGCTAACGTTCATAGGAGGCTTATTTTTGTCCAAGTCTGTTCTAAGCATTTTATGTGAATCATCCTGTGCAATCGTCACAAAGGTCCTATGAAGTAAGTACTATAATTATCCCCGTTTACAGATGTGGAAGCTGAGTCATAGGGAAGTTAAGTTAGTAGCCTTTGAGTGGCTGAGCTAGGATCCAAACCCAGGTAGCCTGGCTGCAGAGCCCACAGCAGATACTGTCAGGGCCTCCCCCATCTCCTTTCGGTAAAAGCCATTCTGATAGTTCAAACCTCCCAGCCTGCACTTGCACAGCCCTGAGAGTGAGCACCTCCCTCACCTCCCTCTGGTCTTGGACCTGCTAATTTGAACCAGTTGGACTTGGCTCTGTCCACCAGGGCTTGCTAGGCAAGTGTGGGGCAAAGTACCAGGGGATTAACATACCCTGGGAGCATCCCTCAAGCAATGGCTGATGGGAGTTGGAAGATAAATACCCCAGCTCCCTCGCCCCTCATACGGGATAACTCTGAGGCATGTTTTACATGGTCCCTAGCGCTACTCAGCAGAATTGAGATCGAGCTGCCCACAGCTTGATAAAATGGACCCCTTCATTAACTTCCTTCCCTTCTCTAACTCTCGATATTTCCTGGAATCACCTCTCAAATAAATAATTTGCAATAGACTTTGTCTCTGAATTTGTTGTGAATTTTTAGAGCACCTGAAGCTGTGGGTTTTCTGGTGTGTGTGTGTGTGTGTGTGTGTGTGTGTGTGTGTTTCACGCGGGAGGGTTTCTTCAGAGGCCCGAGGTTGGAAAGAGGAGTGTGGGGAAGGAAGCTGACAGAGTTTAAACTGGAGGTTGTTGTGGGGTTCTTGTCAACCTAAACTTTGCATCTATTTTTACCAGGTTATTTAGCAGTACTGTGCCATAACCCGACTCAGAGAAGGTACAATCTCAGTTACTCCTGGGGTCTGATATGTCTGCTGAACTGGTCCTTCCACCTAAGAAAAAGGACCGTGCCTCAGACTTATCTCTCTCCTCTTTTTTTTAAAAAATTTTTTTTAAATTTAATTTTTATTGATTTCAGAGAGGAAGGGAGAGGGAGAGAGAGATAGAAACATCAATGATGAGAGGGAATCATTGATCGGCTGCCTCCTGCACATCCCCCTACTGGGGATCAAGCCCACAACCCAGGCATGTGCCCTTGACCGGAATCGAAGCTGGGACCCTTCAGTCCGCAGGCCGACGCTCTATCCACTGAGCCAAACCAGCTAGGGCTCTCTCTCTCCTCTTAACAGAGCTCCTTCTCAACACCAAGCCTTTTATGTACATTATCTCATCTAATCCTTTCCTTAATCCTACGAAGCATAAGCACTGTGATTATCCCCATTTCACAGCTCCAAGAGGTAAAGTGACTTGCTCAGGGTCACCCAGCATTAGATACTTGGCAGAATTGGGATTTGAACCAAGATTTGCCCGCCTCCAAAGCCCTCAGGCCTTCTCAGCAGCTGGAGGTGGATGTGTAAGTCAGCTTCGCTGAATAACAAACAACCCTAAAAATCTCAGTGGTTTGTAACAAAAAAATGTATTTCTTGGTCTTGTTAATGTCAGTGACTACAGTTGTGGTTCTGCTGGACTCTGCTCCATGTGTCTTCACAGTCTGAGCCCTGGGGCCATGCCTATTCTTGTGGCAGAAGAGAAGTACAAGAAAACAGGAGAAAAATCCGGCAATGCCTCTTACAGTTCTCACTTGGATGTGATATATGTCACTCCCACTCACATCCTCTTGGCCAAAGCATTTCATTTGTCCAAGTCAATGGAGGTAATGATGTACAATCCAATTCTTTTACAAAAAAAGGGGGAAGGAGTAAAAAAATGGAAACCAATAATATAGTCTACCATGTCTGTTCTCTTGGTCACAAATATTTACTTATCTCCCATTTGCACTTAAAATATACTCCCCCTGCCCTAGTTGGTTTGGCTCAGTGGATAGAGCATTGGCCTGCAGACTGAAGGGTCCCAGGTTCGATTCTGGTCAAGGGCACGTGCCTGGGTTGTGGGCTCGATCCCCAGTAGGGGTGTGCAGGAGGCAACCAATCAATGATTCTCTCTCATCCTTGATAATAAAAAAAACTTATTAAAAAATATATATACTCCCCCTGCAGGAAGACACCTCAAAAGAGTCACACTCAGTCATGGCAGGAGGCTTGGAGTCTATGGCCTTGTGATGGTCTCTGTGATTCTGCGAGTTGAGTTGCATGCTGGGAGCTAGGCGTTCTGTGTTAGAGTACTAGTTCTGTTGAACTTTTGGGCACCAAAGTTTGTCTATTAGTTTTTTTCATCTGTAAAATGGGTCCAAGAAGAACATAGTGCCCTGCCTTTGAAGGGTTTCTTTCTAGTTTTCTTTAGAACTTCCTTTAGACACCTCCCTTCCTCATTGTATTTTATTTTTCTAAACAGCTCACTCATGAGGTGATGATGAAGATCACAGGATGCAGGTGGGAGGTCTTTTGAGATCCATAAACAGCACCAGGTTCAAAGCCAGTCTACAAAGGAAGAGGAAAAAGAGGGAAGTTGCAGGGAAAGAAATCTGAATATGATTACGTTAACGGGTACACGTGGAGGCTTTGGGAGAACTTGTGTACAGGGTCTCATGAGGGAACACACAAGTAACATTCACGTGTGTGTCCTCACACAGACACTCTGTCTGAGATGCCTGGGCAGCTGACGTTCCGGGGAAAACAAGGAAGTTGTTAAATTATCCAGCTGTTCTGTCTAAATATGTTGCACATCTGGCGGCCTGGACACCTCTGAGTGACTTTTCACTTTATATTAAGTGCTATGCTGTCTGGACCCAACCTCAGAACACTAGAAGAGGAAAAGGGAGAGGAAAAAAGAGAAATAGGGGCGGGGGGTGGATTAGAGGGGTAAGGGTAAGGGTGGGGAGAGCCTAAAAGGCAAAGACAGAGACGGATGGGAGGGAAGGGAGAGAGAAAGGGAGAGGACAGGAGACCCAAGCAAGGAGATGGAGAGAGATAGAGAAAAACACAGTGAGATAGAGAAATTCAGAGAAACAGAGACACAAAAAAGAGAAAGATAGATGAGACAGACTTACATAGAGAAAGTCAGACACAAACATACAGAGTAAGAGAGAGAAGTTGACAAATATCGAGAGCGAGAGGCCCACATACAGAGGTGGAATCAACTACACAGACACTCTCAGAGAGAGAGAGAGAGAGAGAGAGAGAGAGAGAGATACTCCAAGAACTAGATTCACATAAAGAGATGGGCTGCCATTCCACCAAGGAAGGGTGGGATCAGAGAGACTGAGACTGAGAGAGACAAACAAATATGGAGCAGAGAATATAAAGAGATAGAATGAGAGAAACAGAAAGAAACAGCCAAAGACACAGAGATCCACACAGAGAAAGAAAACAAACCCTTCAAACAAAAAGAGCCATCAGGAGTTTCTGTTCTGCCAAAAAACCCTGGGGGTCAGACTGTGTTCTGTTAGGCCTTCGTGCAAAGCATTATTCTCATTAGAGGAAAGAGTGGGCTATAAGAAATGTTGTTTGATAGAAGTAATTGCTCCCCAAATGGGGAATTATTTTATTCATTTTTTTTCTTTTTTCCTTATAACATTAGAATGTCTGAGGAGCACCAAAGACAACAGTCAAGTGTTTATCTACATTCCACAAACATCTAGCATCAGTGGTTTCTCTTTCACAGAAGAAAAACAATTTCCATATAAGAATGAGGCCTCTTGATGAAGGCAGTTGGGTGCAGAGCAGACTGCCATGTAGGAAGTGTTAGAACAGGGAAAGGAAATCCCCTTGCACCTGCCATGCTGATGGGTGGTTAGCAGTGGCTTCCCAGAGCGCTGTGTGAAGCCACATCTCAGGGAGAAGCAATGCTGTGATCCATTACTGATGTCTGCCGTGGCTTGGGAGGGGGCAGTCATGGGGGCAGTTTGCCATTCCTATACCAGAATCTCGAATCTGCCTGAAACATTGGCACGGTCTAGGATAAGAGCACAAATGGAGACCCAAATACCACATGTCTAAAATATAAAAGTTAGAAACCGAATTGCACCCATGGCCTGGCCTGTGTTCTTGCTCACGGCCCTGGCAGCCTATGGCTGCAGCAGCAGAGCGCTTCCCTGGCCAGCCTTGCCACCTGCAATCCAGAGTGGGAGCTGGACATTCAGGCCAGGGCAGGGTAATTCCCAGATGGTGACTGGGTCTGTAGGAACTAGGATGGGGACTTAGCTAGGCAATCTAAGTCAGGATTTCCAGTCAGTTCTAAGCACCTCCCAAATTATACTTCCCAATTAGAGGAGAGGGAGGGGCATAGTTACCTAGGAACAGTCTAAGACACTGATTGTGCGTGGTAGGTGGTTTGAAGAGGCCAGCTTTAAATTGAAGCAGCCGCTTTACCCTCAGTACCCAGCTCAATACATGGCACATAGTAGTGCTCAGTAAATATTTATTTTAAAAAATGAATTATTTAGCTATACTTCTTTGCACATGAGTTCATTGAATCAGCATCAGGTCCCACAATGAGGGGCCAGGAAGTGCTGGGTGGGTGGGGGCTGTTTCTGTTTTATAAAGGTGGCCAGAAAAGGACTCACTGGCAAAGTGACATTTGAACCAAGACTGAGGGAAGTAAGGGAGTGAGACATGAAGCTATTTGGGCAACAATGTTCCAGGCAGTGGGGAAAGCTGGTGCAAAGGTCCTGAGACAGGACTATGCCTGGCATGTTTCAGGAACAGCGAGGAGGAGACTGGGGTGGCTGGAATGAAGTGAGAGCCAGGAAAAGCAGTGGGGAATGTGATCAGAGGTTCCTGAGACTAACTCCTATGAGGCTTCATGGCCATGTTAATGGCTTTGGCTTTGATGTTGAGTGAGATGGGAGCCATCAGAGCCCAGAACTAATTTACATTTTAAGAGGATCCCTCAGACTGCTGGGCTGAGAGTAGACCAGGCAGAAGTAGGGCACCAGTGAGAAAGCCACTGCCTTGTCCAGGTGAAGGTGCTGGTGGCTGGACCGATAGCATAGAGATGGGGAGAAACGGTCAGATTCTGGACCTCTGTTGGATGTTGGAGGCAAGAGATAACAATCAATTTACTAACAAATTGGGCACGAGATTTGAGAGTCAAGGATGATTCAAAGTTTTGGCCTGAGCAACTGGAAGGATGCTTGCTGCCATTCCCCGAGTCCAGGAAAGACTGTAGGAGGGACTGGTTCAGAGCAACAGATCAGGAGTTCAATATCAAGCATGGATCTGGGGCCAGATCATGGAAACCAATCGCAGGCCGTACTGCATTGGGTTTCCCTTTCTTTTCTGCTCCTCCCGGGCCTCTCAGCTTTTTCTCTATATTTTGATTCTCCCTCTTCTCTCTGCAAATAGGTTGACTCTGATTATTTTTTTCAACATGCCTCAGCAAGAAAACACCCAACCCTTCCAGGATTCTACCAGTTTGGCTGCCTCTGTCTCTCAGTTTATGCTTTAGAGAATTTCAGATAGTGTACCAGGCAGCCTGGGACTCTGCAGCCAACTTACCGGGGCACCATGAAAGCCTTCACATCTTCAAGGCACGTGCAGTGATAGCTGACATCTCTCAGATGCCTCGTGAACCTCGAGCTCAATGTAGTTTCAGCATTAGATCCCACGATGTTTTTTTCCATGATGTCATATCTTTGCAAGCTGGGTTTTCCGTGGTTGCTGTAATAAAAAAAACACACACACCCCTTACTTGAAAGCAACTGCTTGAAAATCAACGTGGCGCAGGAAATAAGGTGTTGTCCAACCTACTTCCAAGGTTTGAAAGCTTGTGCAGTCCCCACAGGCACACACATGCCATTAGATAGCAATTGTAGTTACTCAAGAATGAATTAAAATGTTAATCTTTCAATTCACTATTTCAAAGTCTGCTAAGTTGTTAGCTATAAAAATTTAAGTCCTAAATCTTTTAAGACGTTTGGACCTAACAACTTAATAAACGGAATTTAGGAATTTCTTTCTGCTTAGAGCCGGGGGGTGGCGGTGGGAAAGACTGAGTGACGAGGTTCCCCACGACCTGAGAAAGTTTGAGAATCTCTGCCGGAGAGAGCGAGAGAGACTCTAATTGGTTCCTGGCCAGCCAATGGGTGCGTAGCTTTGAATCAGGTGACCCCGGCTGGGCCAATCAGGGACCCCGCTGGTATGGACAGCGGCTAGGATGGAGTGTTGGCCCAGCAGGTGAGCATATCCAAGGTGTGGGTTAGTTTGTTTGTTTGTTTTGTGTTTATTTTTTTTTGTTTTTCCATTAAATATGGCTGCTTCCCTTAACCGTACCCCTCACACCACCTCGAACATTCACTGCACAAATCTCACTCTAAGTCTGTCCCTGAGCCCTGCAGGCGAGGGGAATCCCAGAATTCTGGAACTCGGCCCCCCTTGGAGAGCCTTTCCTTTCGGGTCCGTTCTGGTGTCTGTCCTTTCTCTCTGATGGGCCCGGCAAGCTTTGTGGGCGCTCCATTTTCCCACCTGCTCAGCATTCGTGTCCCCATCCGGAATCCGCGACTCCCCAGATTGTGGCCTGCATGTGGCGCCCAAGCCAAAGCAGCAGAAGTTACCAGAAACTCGCTTTCTCAGAATTTCTTGCAGCCAAGTCGACCCATTAGATGCACCCACCGAGGACTCTTAACCTTGCAGTCGCTGAAGCAGCAGGGTCAAGGAGAGATCTGGGGGCTGGGGATAGTGTAGAAGGGGCGGCACTGGCCAGGTTGCAGGGACAGTGGCCTCACTGAGGTCAGCGGGTTGACCAGGGGACTGCACCCGGGCAGGGGTCAGCGGGAGGAGCCGGTGTCCTCGGCAGCCAGTCCTGGCCCAGGCAGGTTTCTGGCGGAGGTGCCCCGTGTGTGCCATCCCTCTTTCTGTACCTGTTTTCCAACCTCATTCTCCAGCCTTCTTGGCAATTGTGTGAACTCAAAGCTCTCCCTGTAAATAAATTCCTATTCTGCCCAATTTAGCCAGAATCTGCATCTATGCCTGGAGTTGCTACTAAAAACGGAATAGATTCTGGAACTCACCTTACTCATTTATTGGTTGAAAAAAAATCTTAGGAAATATATCTTATTGCTACATAAAAATGCATTTACACCGATCAGCCCATGAAATAGAAACTTATGCCTCAGAAGTAGGGTTATCCTATGTTCTGGTTTGTCTGGGACAGTTTTGGGTTGTAGTTGCTTCGGCCTTAATTATTATCAGCCCCTCCTTTTCACCCCCTCCCCCAGAGAAGTGCCAGTGAGGCAATAAAATGTATGGACACCTTACCCAGAAGCCCCCTGTATGCATGCACCCATCCCCCACTGTAGACCCTCCTTTCCCTCAAGTAACCACTATCTGAAAGTTTGCTTTAATCACCCACCCCTTTTCTTTACAGTTTAAATACCAAAACAATGCATTGTTTAGTTTTACCTGTTTTTGAACTTTATATAAATGGATCCATGCTGTTCATATTTTTTGTGACTCTCTTCTTCCACTAAATTTTAGGTATGTGAGGTTTATGCTTGTTGGCAAATAATTGCAGTTCATCCATTTTTCCTGCTGTATAATATTCCACCATGTGAACATACTACAGTTTGCATTCTCCTGTGCATGAATATGTGACTTGTTTCTAGGTTTTGTCATTATAAACAAGTTACGAGGAATGTTCTTGTACATGTCTTCTGCTGGACAGGCAAGCATGTTTTTTGTGTTTGTTTTTTTTCAGGGCTTATAACAAGGAAAATTGCTGGCTCATTGTAATGCATATAACCAATTTTATAATTTGGTTTTGCCAAACTGTTTTCCACAAAGGAGGTACCAATTGTGTTAGTTTTTTAGAGCTGCTGTAACAAATTTGCCACAAATTTGGTGGCTTAAAACACCAGAAATTTATTCTCTCACTTTTCTGGAAGCCAAAAGTCTGAAATAAGCATCACCCAGCTGAATTCAAGGTATGAAGGGGCTGCACTCGCTCCGGAAGCTGGAGGGGAGGATCCTTCCTTGCCTCTTCCAGCTTCTGGTGGCTCCAGATGTTCTGTGGCTTGTGGCTGCATCACTCCAGTCCCTACTTTAAGGAGCTCATGTGGGATGGCTGAGATGGACAAGTGAGTCAAGTGCTGTGATAGAATCATCTCTGAGGTGTTTCTGAAGTGTCTGACCGTGCTTGGGAAGGTCAAAGGAGGCTTCCTGGAGGACATGATACTTCAGTTGAGGCTTAAAGAACTAGATAAGTTAGGTAGATGGGAGGAGTCAAGTAAGTGGAAGAGGGTGTCTCAGGAAGAGAAAGCAACAAAGGTAGAGGCCTGAAGGTAAGAAACAGCATGCACATCTGAAGAACAAAAGCAGTTTGATGTGGTTGGAATGAAGGGTGTAGGCGTTGAGGAAGTAGAAGGCTTTTTGTGCTCAGCCTAAGAGTCTGAAAATGTGAATTAAAAAAAATATATATATTTCAAAAAAATTCATACTTGTGTGCTTGTTGTAAACTATTCACATATACATTGGAAATCAAAATTTCCCATAATACCAACTATCCCGGGAGAGGATATCTAATAATATTTGTGGTGTACATATATTTTTTTCCTTTTAAAAGATTGAGATATAGCCATAACCAGTTTGGCTCAGTGGATAGAGCGTCAGCCTGCGGACTCAGGGGTCCCGGGTTTGATTCCGGTCAGGGGCATGTACCTTGGTTGCGGGCACATCCCCAGTGGGAGGTGTGCAGGAGGCAGCTGATGGATGTTTCTCTCTCATCAATGTTTCTGGCTCTCTATCCCTCTCCCTTCCTCTCTGTAAAAATCAATAAAATATATATTTTTTAAAGATTGAGATATAACTATATATAGGAAACGTCCAAATTTTAAGTACAGATTGATGAATTTTTACCCATGTTTATACCTGTGTAATCACTACTAAGATCAAGATATAGAATCAGCAAGTTTAGGGGTCTTTCTATAATTTTTTTCTATTTATAGATCAATAATGTACACATACACATGTACTAATGTATATGGATATATATATATATATATATACATACATGGATATACTAATATGAAGTGTAATTTTGTGTATATATGATTATTTTATTTTTCAAAAATAGGATCATTCTCGACTTAATATTCTATGATAGTCTTTTTTCACTTAACACATCTTTCTATCTCAGTACATAAAGATCAAGAGATAAAATGTGATCTGGTTCAGTCATGCATTTATTCATTTACTCACTCATTCAACAAATACTATTTTTGAACTTATACAGTCTGCTCAGCTGTGTTTCACTGAAGAGATTTAGAGAGGAATGACATAGAGAGAACGGATAGAACTAAGCTTTACTTTTGTAGATAGATCATTCTGGAAGAAGTATGCTGTCACTCACTTCCTTTGGTGCAAGAGGAGGGATAAAGGTAGGTGGCAGCTGCATTTTCCTTTTCGAATTATGTGTTTGTTTCCTCAACCACTCATTTCCACTCCAGAGAGACACCTACTGTCACTAACTTCTTACACATCCTTCCAGAGATAGTGGTGGTATACATGAGCAGACACATGTACATGTTATTTTCATTTAGTCTTTTTAAAATTCATCTTTTCTTACTCAACAGCATCTCATAGAGACCACTCATATCTGCACAAAAAGCATCCTCATTCTTTTTTAGTGGCTGCAGTTTTCTATTGAATGGAAGGACAACTTCTGTTTGCAGACCTTGCTGCTGTCTTATTACCTGCTGGACTTCTCTCATCCCCTGGCTGGTGGACATCTAGATGGGCTGGGTGATAGGCAGGGCTCAGAGATCTTGAAATGCTCCTTGGCCTGACTGCCAGTCTTGGAGGCTGGAGCTGGGAGACCCCTGGGAGACATCCTGTGGCCCCAGGCTATTCCCACTCTCAGTATGTTCAAGAAGCTGCCCTGGCTGTTTATGGTTTTTTTCTTCTTGTTCCTGTGGCCAAGTAGGTCACCAGTTGGCCTGAGGGTCCTCTTGCCCACATCTATTCTTGAGCTCTCCCACCTGGGTATCCAGCCATTTCACGGCTGTCTCAGAGTCCCCAGGCCTGTGCCCATAATTTCTGGCAGACAGGCTCACCCTTGGTCATGGAATTAAAGTACTCATTTAATGAGTACCTACTATGTGCCAGGCTGTCTGGTAGCCTTTTACAAGCTAATTTGTATAACAATTGCACCAAGTAGGTATTCGTGTTCCAAGAGAACTCCAGTGAGATGCCCAAGCTCACCAAGCAGTTGGTGGGGCCCCTTCGCCAGATGCAGGAATGTGCTAAACGAATTGCAAAAGTTTCAGCAGAAGCCAAATTGGAAATTGATGAGGAAACGTACCTGAGCTCATTCAAACCTCACTTAATGGATATAGTGCATACCTGGGCCACGGGGGCGACATTTGCCCACATCTGCAAAATGACAGATGTCTTTGAAGGCAGCATCATCCGCTGCATGCGGCGCCTGGAGGAGCTGCTGAGGCAGATGTGTCAGGCGGCGAAAGCCATCGGGAACACTGAGCTGGAGAATAAGTTCGAGGAAGGCATCACCAAAATCAAGAGAGACATTGTGTTTGCCGCCAGCCTCTACCTGTAGGAGCCACGGGACGTGGGGTGGCCTGTCCACCTCCCGTCGGGTTGCAGATGACCACATGCATGCAGCGCTCAGCTCGCCCTCCCACAACAGTTGTCCTCAGACACGAACACATGTAATTTGAATCAAGCACCATCGCAGACATTTGTACATAAGCATTGTGTTTTTAATAAAAATGTACAGGTGGAAAAAAAAAATAATTCCTCGAGCAGAAAGAGAAGAGGCGGCTCCAAAGGCACTTGACTACTGAGCATCACCCTGGACGTGTACAAGACCGCGTCCTTATTGTTTTCTTCCTGGGGCCGGGCTTTCGGGTCCTCACCCTAACCCTAACCCTAACACTAGGGTTAGTGTTAGGGTAAGGATGAGGAAACAGGCTCGGATAGGGGAATCGGAGCTGGATAATGGTGAATCCTGAATTTGAACCCACTTACATCAGACAGCTTAGTTTCCCTAGTACCCCAAGGCTCCCTGAATCATTAAGCAGTAAGCACTCAATAAATATGTGTGGACTGACTGACTGACTGAATGAATTTGAGAGATATTCCCTGAGCAGGTCCTTTCAGACACTGGTCTAGGGGCTAGGGATCGAGCAGTGTACCAAGCAGCCTTTGTGGAGCTGAAATTCTAGTGGGAAGACAAGCTAAACAAATAAGCAAGCAAACACACAAAAATAAGATAATTAGAGAGTAATAGGAACTGTGGAAGAAAAATAATAAGATGAGATACTAGGCAGTGGTGGAGAGAGAGAGTGGGTGGGCCAGTTTTAGTTAGGGAGAGGGTCTGCAAGAAAGTGACCTTTGGACTGAGATTGGAATGGCAAGAAGGAGCTAGCTACACAGACACAGTAGGTGGTAGGGAAGAGAGGATTCCTGGCAGAGAAACAGGACATGCAAAGGCCCTGAGGTTGGATCAAGCTTGGTGGGTTTAGGAAACACAAAGGATTTCAGTGTGGCTAGAGCAGAAAAGGGGGGAGAGTGGTTGGAGTTAAAGTTCAGATGCGGGCAGGGGCCAAATCATGCAGGGGCTTGTCAACGGTGTAAAGAGTTGAAAGATACAAGTAGGGGAATGATCTTTTCTCAGGCTTCTGTGTGGAGAATACTCTGTGCGGTGGCAAGAGAGGAAGCAGGGAGCATAGTGAGGAGTCTACTGCAGTCACCTGCCTGAGATAGTGGTGTCCTGGACAGAAGGTGGGAGCCACGGAGATAAAGGGGAGAAAACAGATTGGGGGTGCATTCTGAAAGGAAAGTCAAAAAAATTGCAGATGAAATAAATATAGTTGGGGGATGGGAGGAAGGGAAGAATAAGGATAACTCCTTGGTTTCTGACTGAAGCAACTTGGTGGATGATGATGGAATCGCTTATTGAAAGGGAGAGGATGGAGGAGGAATAGGTTTTGGTGAGGGCGGTTAGGGAGCGAGGAGGACGAAACGGAGTTCCATTTTGGACACAGGAAGTTGCTATGCCCACTAGGCATCCCAGTGGACATATCAGCTAGCAGCTGGATAATGAGTCTGGGACTCAGGGGAGAAGTCAGGCAGGAGACTGATGAGTCATCCTACGGATGGTATTTAAAGCCACTGCGGGAACTTATGTGGGGAGCAAGTGAAGACAGACCCATTCTCAACAGACAGGAGGGTGAGGGTGCAGGTCGCCTAGGGTGGAGGACTGGCTTCCAGAATGGTGACCAAGATATCCAGCAGCTCAACCTCAAACTCTGAGTTGTCCCAAGGGACCCTGGCTGAGGTTACTTCAGTGTTCTGGAAGCTGGTTCTTAGATGCTGTCCACAGGGCTTTTTTTTTTTTTTTAATGTAAGCTTTACTTTATTTTTGTTAATCCTCAAGGATGTTTTTTTCATTGATTTTTAGACTGAGTGGAAGGGAGGGGGAGAGACGGAAAGAGAGAAAATCAGTGTGAGAGAGACACATCGATTGGTTGCCTCCTGCGTGTGCCCTGACCAGGGCCAGGGACCAAGCCTGTAACTGAGGTATGTGCCCTTGACTGGAATCAAACCCTGGACTCTTCAGTCTGTAGGCTGACATTCTATCCACTGACCTAAACCGGCCAGGGTCCACATGGCTTTTGACCTTCTGAATCCTGACTCCTTCCTCCAAGAACTTCAAAAGCTTGGCTGGGGTCCACAGGGAGCTGCCATTCTCCCTTTAGGGCCTTTGCCAGAATGAAGGCCAGGAAACTGGGACAGTAAGTACCTCATTCAAGGTCATAAGGGCTCAGATGGAGCTGCCTCAGAACCAAGGAGGCAAACCCCCATCGACCCACATTTACAGTGGTTTGGTTTCTCATGAAGCTTTTGTTTTGCCAAGTGGGATATAAAAGCAAAAAAGAACTTACAGAATAGCCGAAACCGGTTTGGCTCAGTGGATAGAGCGTCGGCCTGCGGACTGAAGGGTCCCGGGTTCGATTCCGGTTGGGGGCATGTGCCTTGGTTGCGGGCACATCCCCAGTGGGAGATGTGCAGGAGGCAGCTGATCGATGTTTCTCTCTCATCGATGTTTCTGACTCTCTATCTCTCTGCCTTCCTCTCTATAAAAAATCAATAAAATATATTTAAAAAAAAAAAAAAGGACTTACAGAATAATAAAGATGTTTAGCATGGGAGGAGCAAGAGAGACAGCCTGAATTATAGAGACTGAGGAGAGGGAAGTTTAATATAGGAAGAAGTTTGAGAACATTTGGCTTGTAATGTGTGATATAATACCATCCTTGGTCTCCACTTGGAAACTTTAGCAAGATCTGCTATTCATCAAGGCTTTGGAGGTTAGATTTGTGGTTTGGGGCAGAACAGTGTGCTCAAACTGGTCTCTGGATGGTCCTGGGGTCGGAACCACATGTGGGTTATGTTGGGAGTAGTTTTAGGGAGGCTGTGAAATGCCATGAAATGCTTTCTGCTCCAGACTGGAGCCCCTGGAGGTCAGAGAACACACATAACTCACTTCTGTGTTCCCAGTGACCAGCTTCTCCACATCCCTTAAATTGTGACCGCAAAAAACCATTTTTGTCCAAATGTGATGAAAGTTCATAAGTTGTGCTGCTGCCAGTGTTAGAGATGGACATGCTTCTAGTGTAGGGATAATTTGAGAGTTGGAAGTACTTACATAAAAACAGAGACAAATGAATTAACTGACAGCATACATGCGTAAGGAACTCTCAGGCTTCTCTTTGTGTTCCCATTTGTGGTTCTGGGGGCATTCACACTCCCGTGTAATATTCTCTCCTTCAGTGTGACCTATAATTTGCTTTTTAGCTAATAGAATACAGCAGAGGTGATAGGATTTCACATCTGTGATTTCCTCGCATAAGATTATAACAACTGCTTTGCTTGCAGACTCTCCCTATTATCACTCTCCTTTGTTGGCTTTGATGAAGTAAGCTGCCATATGGAGAGGCCCACGTGGCAAGAAACTGAGGGTGACCTCCGGTCCACAACCAGCCCATGAAGAATTGAATCCTGAACCTTCACTGAGTTTAGAAGCAGGTCCTTCCCCATTTGAGTCTCTGATGAGACCTCTACCCAGCTAATATTCTTATTGCATGATGAAAATTTCTAAAATTGATTGTAGTGATGGTTACACAACTGTGAATATGCTAAAAAAAAAAACCACAAACCCCACCCCATTACATTTGTACTATTTAAATGGGTGAATGTTATGGCATGAATTATATTTCAATCCAGTAACAACAAACACTTTCTTTTCTTGCTCGGTAGCTCTGCTGGAATCACCTGGCCTTGGCTCCTGGCTGGAGTTCAGTTCAGGTATGTTTTACATGTTTATTCTATGTGTCTTTCATCCTCTTTGGATCAGAGAGTTAAATATCAGAAGTACAAAGGGGCAAGCAGGCACAGGTAAAGTTTCTTAACTCCTTGGCTCAGAACTAGCATATCACTTCTGCCCACATTCTATTGGCCAAAAAAATCATATGGCCAAGTCCAAGTTCAACATCAACAGGCCACGGAAATACACTTGCTTCATCTAATGTACTTCGAGATCAGATGGGAGAAGGGAGTGAAGAATTGAGAATGATAATCTAATCTGTCACACCTTGTTCCTGAGCTCTGGTTAAACATGACATAGACCTAAACCTCCAAATCTGGGGCCACCTTAAATCTCCCCACAATTTCTGCCTGTTCCTGTATCTTATTTTCTCTTGCTTCTCTCTTCCTCATGGGTTTCCCTGTCTCAGGCTCATATGTCTATGTGAGCTATCTTGCTTTTAGCCTGAGTCAAACTCAGATGAGAAGTCTGGCCTCATCCCTATTTTTGAGAAGGAATCCAGTCACACTCAGCATTTCATGCACTTAGCAACTTTGCTGAAGATTTCAAGGCTTAGGGAAATGGCATATCGCATGGCATATTGCACATGTGCAATCGCATGGCATATTGCACAACCTCCCACTGTATTTATGGCTCTGCAATGCTCCCATCTCTGCATGGAGACTTCAAGGAAGACTTCCAAGAGGATGTGACATTTGACCAGATCTCGAAGGCTGAGTGAGAGTTGAGCAGAAGACAGTGACAGGAAAGAACATTCCAGGGAGAGGGAACAGCATGGATAAAGTGAGGAAATGGCTGGTGTAGTTGAGAAAATGCAAGTATTTGGCATTGACTGGAATGGAAGATAGGAGCTGGGGATTGGTGGGGAATGAGGCTAGAGTGTTCCACAGGCCCATGAAGTGGCTTGTATGGTATCCAACTAAGCTAGAACTCCTTTTCCAGAATTAGTTTCCCTGCATGGTTCTGGGATAGCATTGTCCACAAGAGAAATTTATGTGTGATTTGGAAGGTGGAAGTGAAACTGAAGTCATACTTTTTGTGCTCTGAAGGTTGATACAGGGCCCCAGGCACTATGGACACAGGTCACACTTGGTCCTCTCAGTTGTCATTGTGGCTCCAAGTTCATCCTCCCAGGTTCTTTGTGCTCATTCATGCCCAGACCTCCTCCTTGATAGCTGAATGCAGAGACAAGATCATTTAATAGACTACCAGCTCCTGCAATAATGTGCAGTCTAATCCTTGTAGTCAATCCTTTCTTCTGTGGTGTTCATAGTGGTTCTCTGGTCAAACCATGACTGATACAGTCAGGATTGTAAAGACCTCTGTGTGCCACAGTGAGGCATTTGGGCTCCATCTTTTAGAAAGTTTTTTCTCAAATTTCAGCCATTTGAGGGCCATTGTGATAGAGGTAATGCTAAATGTTCACCAATCCCTCTTCTTCTTGAGCTTATGGCGAATCTCCCGCCTCCCTTGCAGCTATGTTCTAGTGTGATGGAAAACAGATAACTGATACAAATCTACATAATTTCCCCTCCTTTATAAAATGTCATTTACTTGCCAAAGACACTAGGTCATTGGTTATTTAGTTTATTACAATTTAGATTTTTGCTAATTACATTCCCATGTATCATTTAATGTTAGTCCCCATATTTCTTATATACTGGTAGCAGGCACACAATGTCTGGTTATTCCATTTTGAGACTCCACTTACAAGTGGCAGCCTTATCTTGGTGAGATAGCCCCCTGGCATATTTGAACACTAACACTGAGCTGAGCTGTTGGTGCCTCCCAAGTATTAAGAAAAGGCAGCTGGTCCTAGCCGGTTTGGCTCGGTGGATAGAGCGTCAGCCTGTGGACCAAAGGGTCCCAGGTTCGATTCCGGTCAAGGGCACATGCCTGGGTTGTGGGCTTGGTCCAACCTGCAGAGGCAGCCAATCAATGATTCCCTCTCATCATTGATGTTTCTATCTCTCTCTTCCTCTCCCTTCCTCTCTGAAATCAATAAAAATATTTTTTTTTTTAAAAAGAAAAGGCAGCTGTGCCCAGCCTATGTGGCTCAGTGGTTGAGCATCGACCCATGAACCAGGAGGTCATGGTTTGATCCCCAATCAGGTCACATGCTCAGGTTGCAGGCTCGATCCCCAGTGTGCAGCATGTAGGAGGCAGCCAATCGATGGTTCTCTCTCATCATTGATGTTTCTATCTCTCCCTCTCCCTTCCTCTCTGAAATCAATAAAAATATATTTTAAAAAATATTTTACCCTTTCTTCTCCCTGCATGATCTACAATAATAATCTGCTTTGTATTGATATTTATTGCTGTGTTGCTGACAATTACCTGAAAGAGAAATTGGGGTGCTTCACTGGGCTGAAAAAAGTTTAGCTACATCAGAAAGAAGGTCTAATTAAGCAAGTTTATTATATATGTGTGTGTGTGTGTATATATATATATGGCTAAGTTGACTCGGGCATGTGCGATACATATAAAGCTCTTGCTGGTGCCAGTCACATACGTGTGTTTCAATCTGTCATTGTTGATTGTGAATTTGGGTTGACACTTCTATTATAGAGAAAGGGCGAATAGAGATATTAAAATATTTCTTCTAATTAATTTCCTTTCCATGTGCACGAATCCGTGCACAGGGCCACTAGTATATATATAAAAGAAAAGGCAGCTACTGCCAGTGTCCCAAATGAAAATGAGTAAGGAGGATTAAAGCCAAGTGATGTCATCATTATCTCTGATGAAACACATACACAGAAGCCTTTTGCTTGTCTTGCCGGGCTCCTTCTTCACCCCTGTGTACTTCTATCTCCCTTCCCCAGCAGATTGTCTTTAGCAATTGCATTTGAAGTCATGTGATTATAAGTGGGTTAGAGGCTTGGAGCAAGTTCTGCTCTTGGGAAAAGTCTGGAGGAACCTCTCAGGCTATTGGCTTGCAAAAGTCTCCATTAGTGGCTCCTTCATTATTGCCTAGAACAGCAGGGAAAGGAGGGCCTGATGGGGAAGGAAGGCCCCAGCTTTCTGCGGAGCAGGAATTACAGTCAGACTTCCTGTGTGTTGGGATCCGCTGGGGAGCTTGCTGGAAATGCAGATTCCTGGGCCTGCCAAACATCCAATGAGTTGGGCTCTCCTGGGGGATGGGCTTTACGAATCTACATGTAAAGAAACTTTTCACTTTGAAATAATTCCATTCTTGCCCAAATGTTGCAGGACTAGTTAGTGCAAATGACTTGTGTATACACTTTACTCCAGTTTTTGCCACATTTGCCATTTCTCTCTTTCCGTATATAAATATGCATTTTTTTCTGAATCATTTGAGAAGTTGCAAATGTGATGCCTCTTTACCTGTGGTTATCTCCTAAGAACAAGGAAATTCTCTTACATACCTACAGCATAATTATCAAATTCAGGATACTTAATATAATGCAATACTATTATCTAAGCCACAGTGAATAGCAAATTTCCCTAATTGTCCCTTTTTAAAATAATCCAGAAGACGCGTTGCTTTTTGTGGCCATTTCTTTTTTGTCTCTTTTAATCTGAAACAGTTCTTCAGGTCCTTTCTTTCTTTTTTTGTCCATGACCTTGACATTTAAAAAAAAATTAAAAACATGAACTATGTAAAGACATGAGACTTTTAAAAAAATACATTTTTATTGATTTCAGAGAAGAAGGAAGAGGGAGAGAGAGATAGAAATGTCAATGATGAGAGAGAATCATTGATCGGCTGCCTCCTGCATGCCCCACAGTGGGGATTGAGCTCTCAACCGTGGCATGTGCCCTGACTGGGAATTGAACCATGACCTCCTGGTTCATGGGTCGAGGCTCAACCACTGAACCACACCTGCAGGGCTGACCTTGGCATTTTGAAACATCTAGACCAGTTGTTGGGGCAATGTCCCTCCAGGACATTTGTCTGAGAACCAGCATCTTTACATTTCCTTTGACTTCGAGGCATTTAAGAGGATTGGGCAGCCCTAAGATACAAATACTCAAAACTCTAATCTCTCAATAATACCGACACTCAAAGAACTTTTCAAAAAAAAAAAAAAAAATAGCTTTGCCGAGCCGGTTTGGCTCAGTGGATGGGGCTTCGGCCTGCGGACTCGGGGGTCCCAGGTTCGATTCCGGTCAGGGGCATGTGCCTTGGTTGCTGGCGAATCCCCGGTGGGGGGTGTGCAGGAGGCAGCTGATCGATCTCTCTCATCGATGTTTCTGGCTCTCTGTCCCTCTCCCTTCTCTGTGAAAAATCAATGGAATATATTTTTTAAAAAAATAGCTTTGTGGGGCACCAGATTTAGCTCCTTGTGGAGTTCAGAGTTTGGGACTTTATTTTTTTTTAAAGATCCGATTTGCTTGGAACTCAAATCCAAGAGATTTCTTTAATTGCCTGGATTGCTAAACTGGTATAGCCTGAAGGGATCCTCCTGGGCCTTTAATTTGCCCGACTTTGATCCTCTGGAAGACAGGAAACTTCTGGCAAGGTCAGTGTTTTGGGGTGAGATGTGGCCTGGGGGGAAGCAGAAGGGGACTGAGAGGACAAACACTAACCATTTCCTCCACACGCATGACATACAGGCAACTGGGTGCATGGCCACTGGCCTTGTCACCTGGGCAATTTTCTTACCCAGGCCTCACAAGTGTTCCCCAGGGAGAAACATCATCAGCTCCATTTTGCAGATGTGGCCACTGAGGCTCAGAAAGGTGAGGTCACTTATTTCTCTTCACTTAGTTAGGAAGTGGCTGAGCTGGAATTTGAGCCTAAGTCTATCTGACCATTAGGGTACCTCTCACCAGGGAGCAACGCATGAAGGTAAATTTGTGGTCCGAATGGGAATTCAAGAAATAGGAGGGGAGGCATGGGTCAGCCCAACCCTGGTCTTGGGACCAGAAGCTCTTGGTGGTATTTTGTCTGCCTGAGTGGCAAGAAATGCCCAGGATCACCTGCTCCAGTTCCTGCTTAGCCATTGGCCTTGTCACTTTAGTAAGTTGCCTACACTCTCTGTGCCTTGACTGTCCCTTCTGTAAAATGGGGAGAACCACATTACCTACCTTATAGGGATGTCGTAAGGATGAAATGAGTTAGTGTGATAAAATGCTCTGAACAGCATCCAGTAGTGTTTGTTACATTAATGTCATTATCAACTCGTTTATTGCAGACCCATGGGTGTGTGGGGCTGAGAGAATTGAGCATCTTTGGAGAATTCACTCCTCCCTCAGCTGCCTGGGTCTGAGGTGGTCTCTGCTGAGTTATGTTACTTCTTTGTCGTCATCTGCCAAATGGAGACCTTTCCCCAACTATCTGGACTTCAGAACCTCTCAGAAGGAGGTTAACCCTCTCTAGCCTTGAGATTCTGAATCCTTGTATTTCAGAATTGAGCTGAGAGCTCTTGTTAAATGCTAGCATCTCCCGGAGGGCCAGCCTGGGTCCAGCTCTCCGCAGTAAGCTGTCTTAACACCCCACATTCTCATTTGCTCACACACATATTCAGTACTTTTATTTAGCACCTACTGTGTGCTAGTCACTGTGCAGGGTGCAGGGACTATACTGTAGCAAAGAGCATAGGAGACATGGTCCTGCCCTCATGAAGCTCACATGGTGGTGGTGACAGCAGAGATGTAAACAAACAAATGAGTATATACTAGCAGAAAAAATTAATGGCAATGAAAATAAAAACAAGGCAAAGCAGGGAAAGGCGTCAGAGAGTGACTGGGAGGGAGGTGAGAGGGGTGATGTTTGAATATTTGAGTCTCAAGGAAATGCCTGTTGCTGGGACACTCAGGGATATAAGCTGAGATACCTGAGATAGCTACGTAAAAATCCCTGGGAACTTGTTGCTGACACTGCCATCCTTTCTAAGGGGTTTCCTATCAGTGACTCTCTCCCCACTCCAATCCATCCCTCACACTGCAGCCAACACGGTCTTTCCAGATCTGATCACAGCACCCAGTGTCTTCTCACTGGCTGAGGACTAAAATTCTTACTGCAGCCCGCCAAACCTGCTTTGTCTAGCCCCTGCCACCTTCCAGCCTTAGCTCCAGTCATGCCCCCTCCCATGGTGGGGCCCAGCCAGCAAGGCTGCCCTATTCCTAGCGGCTGGGAATACCCTTCCTACTGTTTGCCTGGGTCACACCCATTGTTCATCTCAGCTCAAATGTCCCTTCTTCCAGGAAGCCTTCCACAACTGGGTCAGACCTCCAGAAATACACTGCCATTGACTTCCTGGACTTGCATAAATCCAGCACAAAAGGAATCCCACATATGTGTTTTTCTTCTGATATTAGGGGGAAAAAAGATTCCTGTTTCCACCCTGACCTACAAAATCAGAATTCTTGGGGCTGGTCTCTTCCACCTGCATTTTTAACAAGCCCCTGGTGCCTACTAAATCATGAGAAGCCCCCAGCGGAATTCCAGGGTGCTTTTGGGTCCTGTTGGATACTCGCTAATGGGTGGAGATACAAGACAATCTGCTAATTTTGAAATCAGAAGAGAATAAAAACTGCCCTCCTCCAAGAAAAACCTTCTCTGCTCCTGAGAAGGGATTTCCTGTCCAGGTCAGAGCCCACACATGGAACTTCTGAAAAGGCCTGGGATTCCAGTCCTGCCCGGGTTCTCCCCAGTTGGCAATGCCCACTCACCCCACCCCTATTTACCATCATTAAACCCTGCCCTGTTTCAGAGGAAGCCAGGCTCACTCCATTCAGGCTCCTGAAGACAAGTTGGAGCAGCAAATTAGTTGTGCAAGTTAATTCGAGGGCCACCTTTGGCCTCTCAGGAGCACAGATTATTCCGGGGCATTTTGGCTCGCTTCCCAGAAGCAAAGAGAGACACTTATTACCTCTGCCTGATTTCTGGGTGCTAAATCAGGTCCCGGTGTTCTTTCTGGGCAGCTCCCCATCATCTACCCAATCAATGAACCTGACCGAACCTGGGCACACCCTACTTGGCACAGAAAACAGACTTCTTTTTCTTCCTGCTTATTTGTTACCAGGATGTTTAATCATTATAATAATCACTAGCATTTATTGCCAATTTACTAAGCTTTTTATACCCATCAACTGAATTCTCACAAGGACTGTATGAGGCAGAAATGGTGTTACCTCCAGTTCACAGAAGAGGAATTGAGTCCGGAGAGCTGTGGCAAAGACTGTTATGTGTCCCCCAATGTCCCTTCTAAAGTTTCTCTCTTCTAACATAAGAGGAATTCAATTTTCAGCAGGAAACATGTTAATAAACTAAAAAGCATTGAATTGTACATTTTAAATATATTTTATTGATTTTTTACAGAGAAGAAGGGAGAGGGATAGAGAGTTAGAAACATCGATGAGAGAGATCGATCAGCTGCCTCCTGCACGCCCCACAGTGGGGACGTGCCTGCAACCAAGGTACATGCCCTTCACCGGAATCAAACCTGGGACCCTTCAGTCCGCAGGCCGACGCTCCATCCACTGAGCCAAACCGGTTCGGCATGAATTGTACATTTTAATGGGTGAATTGTATGATGTGGAAAATATATGCCAATAAAAGCCGTTTGGAAAAAACTCAGTAGTGCTGAGGATGAGAAACCCTGGACGAGTAGGTAGTTTACAGAAGAAAATTGGGGGATCAGGTTAGGGGACAATGCAGGGCAGGCGACGAGTTTGAACTTTATTAACATTGATGGGTGACAAGATTAGTAGACTCATCTCTGGGCATGTGTCCATATTTCAAGATTCTTTGAGCACCTACTGTGTGCTGGGCATTTTCATGTACATGTCATCTCCATGATGGATCTGTTGTTAGGCCTGCATCCTCTTGTGGAGATGAGTAAGCTGAGGCTCAGAGATTCACAGACTTGATCGAGGCGGCACAGCTGGTAAACTGTAGAGCTGGGGCCCGAATGCACTTGGATTTGTCCTTGCTCCCATGGGCTTTCTACTGCTGTCTACTGACTCTCAGTGAACTCTCTGCCTTGGCTCTCTCCTGCCACAGCCCTGGTTGCAGCCTGTAATCCTGGGGGCACCCCAGGAGGCCCTCCCCAGAATGCTGAGGCTCATCCCAGGCTGCAGTTGGTAACTGGATGGGGACTGGTTGCTTAGCAATGTGGATGCAGATCCTGCCCTGTTCCAAGGGAATCATCTTCCAAATCTTGACTGTGGAACTTCAAGGAGAATAGTCCCAGAAGGGCCTGAGGAAGCCAGAGCCTGGAACGAGCAGGGAGAGCAGAACAGCTATGCTGCTGGGGATAGGGGGCAGTTTGGAGATGGGGTCCCTCCTTAAGGGGAAAACTCAGCCTTAGGGGATAGTGAAAGACAGCGAGGAGACCTGGGTCAATCCTGTTGACGTTATTATTACAACCACAGCTATGTTTCCTGAGTTCTGTCTGTGTGCAAGGCACTGTGCTTAGTGCTTTATATTCCATAATCCTTCGCCAAACCCATGCAATAAGCTATTACTATTTCTCCTTTGCAAACAAGGAACCAGGGCTCTTAGAGGTTAATTGACTTGTCATGCTGTGGAAAATGGGGAAGCTGGAATTTGACACTCCAGCTTGGTCCCCATTGCAACCCTGGCTGGGCACTTGGTGGAGAAAACTTACCATTGGCTCCTAAGGCCCTGTGTGGCCTGCCCCACTCTTCCTGTGACTCTTCTTGCTCCAGACATACCATCCTTCCTTCATTTTCCCAAACACTCCAACCTTGTTCCAGCCACAGGGCCTTTGCATTTGCTGGTCCCTCTACCTGGGAAAACTTTCCATCCCTTGTCTTTATATAGTTTACTCCTATTCATCCTTTTGATCCCCAGTGGAACATCATTCATTCATCCATTGATCTAAATATAGTTATTGAGCGCCTCCTAAAGCAGATAAACATGAATAAATAAAATATAGATGCTCCCAGTCCTCTTTCAGCTTACAAGCTAATGAAAGAGACAAGCCAATAAAGACACAATTGCAAACTCCCACTGCTCCTGGGAAACATTCCCTGACTCCCCTGCCCTTTTGGCAAGAAGAGATCAGAAACCCCCTCTAGATGTACCCATGATCTTTCATAGTGTTTAGCCCACTGATAGGAAATCAGTTGATTATATAATTATTTATTTAATGCTGCTCTCCTCTCCCAGGCTGTAGGTTTTGTGAGACCAGGACTGTGAGGCTGCACTGTGAGGGTTGTTACTGTTATTATCAGAGGAAACTGAGGAACAGAGAGTTTAAGCAGCTTGCCCAAGGTCATACAACAGGTAACTGGTGGAGCTGGGATTTGAACCCATGTTTCAATCAGTAGGTTATGAGTAGGTTAGAATGAAAGGGAGAAAGAACGAAAGAAAGAAAAAAAGAAAGAAAGAAAGAATGAAAGGAAGAAAGGAAGAAAGAAAAAGAAAGAAAGAAAGAAAAGAAAGGAAAGGCAGGAAAGAAAAGGAGGAAGGAGAACAGGAAGGAGAACACATCCACACGAGGGTAGCCCATTGTGGTTATGCCTTCCCTGGCCAGCCAGGTCCCCCTGGAAGTTGTCATGTTTCAGAGCCAGGCCTGGCCACTGGGTTCCCTGCTTTCCCTGCAGCTGTGTGGCAGCCTAGGGTTGCACAGCAGGCTGGAAGCTCCTTACATAACATGCCACCCACCAGCTTGCGTTGGGCTGCAGGGAGGGAGCAGGAAAAGGCAGCTTGGAATGCCAGAGGGGCCTTTTGGGATCAGCATTCCAACCTCTGCTTCTTAATTGAGCAAACTGATGTCTCAAGAGTATGATGTCATAACACCCGAATCCAGCATAGGGTTCCTCTGCTCCAGTACTCCAGAGGGAGCACTCTCACATGTCTATGAGCCAATACCCTGTGATTTCTGGAACCTTCTGTGTGCTCATATCAAAGAAGGACTCTGGCCAGAGAGCCCCAGAGGACAATTTCGTGAACAGAAGTCTGGCATGATGTGCCAAGCAGTGTGATAAGAATTTTATATAGATAAGAATTTTATATATAGAAAATGCAACCCTAGGCTGCCACACAGCTGCAGGGAAAGCAGGGAACCCAGTGGCCAGGCCTGGCTCTGAAACATGACAACTTCCAGGGGGACCTGGCTGGCCAGGGAAGGCATAACCACAATGGGCTACCCTCGTGTGGATGTGTTCTCCTTCCTGTTCTCCTTCCTCCTTTTCTTTCCTGCCTTGCCTTGCCTTGCCTTGCCTTGCCTTGCCTTTCTTTTCTTTTCTTTTCTTTTCTTTTCTTTTCTTTTCTTTTCTTTTCTTTTCTTTTTTCTTTCTTTCTTTCTTTCTTTCTTTCTTTCTTCCTTTCTTCCTTTCTTCCTTTCTTCCTTTCTTCCTTTCTTCCTTTCTTCCTTTCTATAAAATTCTCCCTCCACTGGCATATAGTGAGGGAGATCCTATTGTTTCCATTTGACATCATTTTGTTCCCATCATTTTGTGATCTTGGGCAAGTCTGTTTGTGTTTCTGACCTTCCATTTCTGTTTCACATTTGAAAGGTGAAGGGACTTACCCAAACACATGCTAGTAAGAAGGAAAGCCAAATTTGTCCACCCACACATTTCCTGAGTCATCAATATATGAAAACATACTACTAATTTGGGGCAGGCAGTAGGCAGAGCTGAATCAGACTCCACTTCTGCTCTCAGGGAGATTACAGTCTCAGGAAGGAATAGCACATGTGGTTTTCTTTCCTGACAGATAGTCCGTACCATTTGGTAAAGGCTGCCTGCTGGAGTGCCACATCCTGGATCTGGGGGCGGGGAAAGTACTGGGATTGATTAGTAATGTCTGCCACAGATCAGCCATGGAGAACTAAGTATTGGTCAGGTCTTGAGATGGAGACATCAGAGGTCGAGTTTGGAAAGGCCTTCCAGGCGGCCAGAGACTGAAGGGGTGAGAAAGGAGGGAGGGGAAATAACCATGTGCACTTAAGGGGAACTTTGGAGATGCGCCCCGAGGGTTAGGAGTGGACTGTGGCTATGAAGACCTGTGGTGTAGTGGCTCTCCAAACTGGAGGTCTCTGGGGAGACAGCAGCTTAGAGAGCACACAGGCTCTGGATGAAAAGAGACTCAATTCAAATCCTGACTCAGCCACTTATTGAATGTGTGACCTGGGACATATCATTTAACCTCTCCGAACCTCAGTTTTCTCTTAAGTGGGGGAAGGCTATTGGAGTGATTGTTGAGTGAGGCCTGACAACAATGACCCACTCCTTGCAGGACTCAGGGGTGGTGTGCACACAGTAGTCTGTGTGAGTGGCACCTCCTGGCGCACCAACGTGAATGGTGTCCTGGAGCTGTGGGACTTGGCAGCCTGGATAAGGAAACGGGGGCCCAGAGAGGTATGCCAGTTACCTAAGTCACACAACAGAAATGGGCTGGAGCTCAGGTCTGTCTGAGTCCACAGCCCAAGCCTGGAGCCAGCATGCCCTCCTGCCCACCACCAGTTTGCCAAATCTGGAAAAAGGTTTATCTGTGACTAAACTGTGGGAGATTGCTTAAGCTGCCACTTCCCCATGTGGATTTCCCCACAGGGATATGTGGCAAAGGAGCGCGTGCCTGTGCAATCCCGAGCACGGGGCCTGGTGCACAGTGGAAGTCACTCAGAACAGGGAGGAAGAGGCTGGCTGGGAGGTCGAACCCCACTCGGAAGCTAAGAAGGCACCCCTAAAAGAGAGAGGGTGACAGCAGCATTTGCAATGGAAGAAAAGCAGATGAGTCTTCAGCCAGTATAAGGAGGTAAATCTGAGAAAACAGATGTGGGGGTGAGAGGGCTGCCCAGCTCTCGAAGGGGCTGCTGGAGTATCCATCTCCAGGTGCGTCAGTCAGTTAGGGTCCCATAGGAGGCATGGGGGCGGGGGGGACTGATGAGCATTAATGCAGGGGCTTGTAACAGAGCTGTGGGTAGGGGAAAAGGGAACCAGCAGGGGATGGTGGTGCTCCTGGGACTGGCAGGAGCAGGGAACCCCAGTACTGAAAGAGCAAGGGGAGAGGCTGTCCTTGAATTTGGCAAGAGCTGTAGTCTTGAGACAGAAGCTGGGCTGTAGGTAGAGGAATGCAGCTCCCATTGGCCAGGCTGCCTGCATCCACACAGCATGGGTGCAGCCCCTCAAACCTCACGGACTGGAACTGAGAGTCGACAAGGGAACAGGGATGCTCTTACTGTGAGAAAGCAGGAAAACTGGACACATGCTTATCATGTGGCCCTGAGCAGGATGGTTTCAGAACATTCTGGCCACTCTCACATTCTTGGGTGACCATTGACTCAATCAGCTTTTATCTGGGACATTAAAATTATGTGGAATACGGTGGCACTTTCAAATGATGTAAATTCAGGGCAGGATGGCTGCTATGTTCAGGCCAGAGATGTTCTCAGAAGGTGAAAAACACACCATTTCCAAACTCCCTGCTGTTATTAATCAGCAAATGTCTCAGGAGCAGGTGTGCATGAGTGAATTTTGGGGTCATGCAGATAATCCAGTCTGGCCAGGCTGAAGCAGGTGACCTGACTCTCCGCCTGATCCTGAGCCATTGAGCTGCTGGGTAAGGGGATTAATCTAAATCTCTCCGAGGAGAGAGCGGTTTTTGAGAAAGCCTGGGACCCAAGAAATGAAAGTTGGACTTAGTGACCTCAGGCTTGCTCACTGGGATAATTTAGAAAAGCTGCAAGTGTGGTTGAGACCCCCTGGGATGTGGGGGTGGAAGACAGGGAGCTCAAAGGGGCCTGGAAGGAATGGGAATAGGAACTCAGGGCGGGGGGGACTGGGGTGAACTGGGAGTTCATGCCCTTCTCAAGGGGGCAGTTAAGACCCAGTGCTGGCTGGTTGTCACCAAATAGACCCAGCTGGGCTGGATTTGGGTCCTGACTAGGCCTCTTACTCATTATGTGACATTGAACAAATCACTTCCCCTCGCAAGCCTCAGTTTTTTTTAATCTGTAAAATTGGACAATAACAGGACTCACCTCATGGAGATGTCCTGAATGAATGAATGTTCACAAATTCCTACAACAGTTTCTGAAATATAGTAAAAACAACTATATATGAAAATTTGCTAAATAAATAGGTAAATAAGAATGTAGGTCCTTTATTGCCAGATCTTCCCATCTTTTAAGGGAAGTAAATTTGGAAATCCAAGTTTTAATAATCATATTATTGACAAACATTTGGGCAGTTTAGAAACACCTTAAATATTGACACAGTTTTTAAAAAAATATATTTTTATTGATTTCAGAGAGGCAGGGAGAGGGAGAGAGAAATAGAAACATCAATGATGAGAGAATCATTGATCGGCTGCATGCTGCATGCCCCACACTGGGGATTGAGCCTGCAACTAGGGCATGTGCCCTTGGCCAGAATCGAACCTGGGACCCCTCAGTCCGCAGGCTGACGCTCTATCCACTGAGCCAAACCGGCTAGAGCGATACAGCTTTTTGAAGTACATGCTGTTATTACCCCCATTTTACAGATGGGGAAACTGAGGCACAGAGCATTCACATAACTTGCTCTAAAGTTACATACTAGCGAGTGGTAGAATTGGAATATAGGGTGAGCGACTGTCCCAGTTTCAGCACTGGAAGTCTCATGTCCCAGGAAATGCTTCCGTCTGAGAAACCAGCCTGGTGATCACCCTAGATCAGACCTGATCAGTGTGGCTCCAGCTTTCTGCTCTTAACCACTGTACTCTCTTTTCTCTTGCACGAATGCTTCTGATATCTAAATATTCCCACTATGGGCTGATTGGCAGTTCCTGAAAGAATCTGATGTTCCATGGCATCGGACTTCTCACTTGTTCCAGAAATGTGCCTCGGGCATGACCCACCATTAACTCCATTTCTAGCCCCTCTCTGGAAAATGGGGGGTGGTGCTGAAAATGCCAAGCTTTTAATCTGGTGACTAGCCTCCAGGAGTCACCTCTTTTGGACAAACGACACTCCAGGAAATTGCAAAGGATTTAGGAACTCTGTGGCAGGAGCCAGGATCAAAGATCAAATATAGAACAAAAGATGCTCCCAGTGATAACTCCATATGGTGCAGGTGGGTACTGGAAATATCAGCGGGAACACTTTGTAGAGCAGATGATTGTCTAACCAGTGTGCTGTACCCCTGAAACCAATACAAAATAATGTTGAGTGTAAACTGTAATTGAAATGATTTTAAAATTTAAAAAAAAAAGATGCTCCTAGTGCTCTTACCACTTAGGAAATTACAAGGTCTTAGGAGCATCCAGGGCCTTCTCTGCCCCTCTCCCCCTCCCTCCCTAGCTCAGCATTCTTTACCTGTTCATAATCTCACTCAGCGGGTGGGGGGAGGATCAGGACCAGGAGAGAAAGATAGCACAGATAGGGCGTGGGGAGGGTCCAGTTATTTACTTTTTCAAAAAAGATGGAAGCATTTGGCCCTGCTCCTGATGCCAAATTGAAATTAATGCTGGCTTCACTCCCAGGCTGGTTCCCACCCCATCCGGAGGGCAGAGTGTCTACAGCATTGAATCCAGGAAGGTCACTCGGTTGTCACAGCTTGTCACTGGGGAAGATGGGGAGGAGCTGTGACAATCGAGGCCCAAGAAGAAAACTGAATACAGCTCAGATGGGCCAGGGGACTTTATTTATTTATTTATTTTTTATTTATTTATTTTTTTAATATTTTAATAATTTTTATTTCTTAAAGTATTACAAAGAGTATTACATATGTCTCCTTTTTCCCCCCCCTTGACATTCCCCCGGCCCCTACCCCCCGCCCCCCCCGCCCCCTGTCTTGTGTCCATTGGTTAATCTTATACGCATGCATATAAGTCCTTCAGTTGGTCTCTTAATCCCCCCCCCCAACCCTCCCCAGGCTTCCCACTGTAGTTTAACATTCTGTTCAATGTTGCTCTGCTTCTGTATCTACCCCTGTTCATCAGTCCATACTGGTCCCCTTTATTTGTCCCAACCTCACTGGAGTAGTCTCAACCTCACCAGGGCCGTCTGAGCCTCACCAGGGCTGTTTCAACCTCACCGGGGCCGTCCCTACCTCACGGGGGCCGTTTCAACCTCACCGGGGTCGTCCCTACCACACCGGGGCCGTTTCGACCTGACCGGGGTTGTCCCTACCAGACCGGGGTCGTTCCTACCTCACGGGGGCTGTTTCAACCTCACCGGGGTCGTTCCTACCTCACGGGGGCCGTTTCAACCTCACCAGGGCCGTCCCGACTTCACCAGGGGCCAGGGGACTTTAAAGAAAGGACTTCTCCCAGAGGGTGGGCAGGGTTCTGGCATCAGAGGGGAGTGTGAGGCACCAAGAGATCGGCAACAGAGGGAAGCCATCACCACAGGAAAGGTAGGAAGAGGCAGGAGAAGGAATGGGTGTGACAGAAGCACAGTGAGGGCAGGAGCTGGGGTGAGGGCCATCTGGACAGGAGGTATGCAGCTACCACCAGAGACTCCATGCCGAAGCAAGGAACTCAAATCCCTGCCACTGGGCCCAGGTACCTCTCAGCTCATGGGCTCTGTGCACCAGACAGTCAACCCGCACCTCTGTCCCACATCTCATTGGCCACCTGAGGTCTCAGACAGGCTCACTTTCTATAAGATTCAGTGTTCTTCACTCAATTCGGGAACACAAACCAGGATTTTCCTAGCAAGGAAGATGTGAGGGAAGGGCTTTGTGTGTGGCCAATCTTTGAGCAGGTTTATACAGAGGAAAAGTGGCTGCCCCAGCCCCGACTTCACACAGTTTCTTGCTCTAGTGCCTATTAATCAGTCTTTTGTTTCCCAGGAAATTTTGTGTCCAAATTCCATTTCCTGGGAAAGAAACTCTGATTGGTCTAAACTGGATGAGGTACTCTCTTCTTGTCCAATCAGCCAAAGCAGGAGGGAGGACTGGGTGACATGACGAGCCAACGTGGAGATTAGACCACTCACCAGATTCTGGTCAAGGCCATGTACCTCGGTTACAGGCTTGATCCTCGACCCTGGTCGGGGCGCATGTGGGAGGCAACCAATCGATGTGTCTCGCATCACATTGATGTTTCTTTCTGTCTCTCCCCCTCCCTTCTACTGTCTCTGAAAATCAATGGAAAAATGTTCTCCAGTGAGGATTAAAAAAAAAAAAGCATTGTGGAAGAAGTCAGAATCCTGTCAGACCGTCTGACCCTTATCTATGGATTAGTACTATTCTTATCTTGAATGCCATAGGTGGGGGTGAAATATTTCACAATCTTTTCAGGTTTTAAAGTTCTTAATTTGGGCCTCTCAGTCTGAAGAAATGAAGGCTCAGGGAGGTCACCTGACTTTTCTAAGCACACAGCAAATTAGTGGCGGAGGCAGGACTAGAACCTGGAGATCTTAACACCTTGTCCAGTGTTCTCTTCATTATATCACTATGCCCTCCCTGCTGGTGTCCCATTTTTTGAGAATTATCTTCACAGCCACCTGATCATGCTCCTGGCCCAGGTGATGAGACCAACAGTGGACATCAGATCCAGACTGGGTGAATTGGATTCTCTTTCCTGGGAAGTTGAGATTAGGACACGGATTTTTAAAAACGAGGCTCAAATGGGAACTCATGAGAAGCAAGCTGATTGGAAGAGGGGAGAGCAGAGAAAATAGTCTTTAAAAATAAGAGGCCAGGTTGAAAGAGCAGGTTGTTCCAGAGAGAGAGAGAGCTGGAGAGAGGAGCTGCCTTCTGACAGCTTTCTAGTCCTTGGTTCTTGTTCCTCCGGAGGATCTGCCTCCCGCTTACATGCAATAATGTAATTATTTTTACATGCAATAATGTGTTCATATAATTTAACATGTTTTTGGCTGCAAGTAATAGAAACCGAAATCCAGACGGTCTTAAACATTAAGAACACGTATTTGTTCCTTTAACAAGTACAAAGCCAAGGTGAACTTCAGACATGGTATGATCAGAGTTCCAGCTACATCATCCTGCAATTCTCTCTGGACTCTTCCCTCCACAGTGTGTAGGCTTTGATCTCACACTGGCTTTCCTCATGATTACAAGAAGGCTGCTAGCAACAACAGAGGCCATATCCTTCCTTGTTCCCATCCATAGAGCTAGAAAAAGCATCCTCCCTCTAACCCCGGACTGTAAGTCCTTCCTTTTTATCTGATTAAGCCACTGTCAGTTATGTGCCTATTCCTGGACCAGCTGCAGTCTGTATGAGAATGCTGTGCACAGATGGGTCCTAAGTCCAATTATTGGCAAGGGGTGGCTGTGATTGGCTAAGAGTGATCGAGATCTATTGTGTATGTGAAACTTCTCCTGGTCACATATACTGAATGGGAGAGGGATGGTTACCTGAATTAAATTGGGATCTTCTAGGAAGGAGGAGGGGGGAACAGATACTGAGAGGCAAAACACACACACACATCATTTTGAATAATATCGAGTGAGTTTCTGATCCTTGTAGTCAGAGAGTCCCTTGGACAATCAACTTGCTGGTCTGTGGCCAAATGCCTTTGCCCAGCCCCTCTGCAGCTTGATTCTAATTTCCTCCTCCATTCTGTAGACTGTGCTATCGCCAACATTTCTCACCGCTGGCTCATCATTTTGGCAAGCTGGCATCGCACTCTGCTCTAAGCCCTGCTGATGGAGCTAAAGATCCCTTTAGCAGAATTGATTCTGGCATGTTCTAATTTTAAAAGCCTTGCACTTCTCTGCATGGGGGATGCTGAAGCCGGTGCCCATAAAGACAGAGAGAGTAAATTCTTCTGAGGAAAGCCTATTTTTAACAAGTCCTGAACCTAATTGAACTTAATCATCTGTCGGTTGTTGACACTTGAAATGTGTGAGTCACTGAGCTATGTATGGAGTGGCCCATCAGACAGATGGGAGATATCAGCTTCCAGAAGAACTGTTCAGGTTTGGAGCTGTGGCTTCACTTGGGGTTACGGTAAAGCATGGAGCTCTAGAGACAGATAGCTGTGGGTTCAAATATCGGCTCCCCCACTTACTGCAAAAGTCAGTTTATTTCTCCAAGCCTCAGTTTTCTCATCTGTAAAATTGGGATGGTTACACTTGTTCCAAAACACTTGTGAACCTTGTGAAGGAAAGGCTCCTAGTGATTAACTGGGCACAAATTCATAACCTGAGTCTGCCAGTCATTGCTCACAGAGGCCTCTCACACATCCTGCATTTCAGGGAAAAGCCAGAGACTGAGCTATCAGCCTTTTGCTGTGTTCCTGCCAGCTCATAAGGGAACTCCTGGCATCCTCTTTCCACCAATGGGCTGAGACCTGCTCCCTCCAATCGGAACTGCTCTGACCAATCAAGACAGTGCTTTTTGGACCAATCAGTCTGTGCAAATTTGGATTCCTCACTTGCATGAAATGGACCAATCAGGAAACAGAGTGGGAACTTTTAAAAATATATATTTTTATTTATTTCAGAGAGGAAGCGAGATGGAGAGATAGAAACATCAATAATGAAAGAGAATCATTGATTGGCTGCCTCCTGCATGCCCCACACTGGAGACCGAGCCCACAACCCAGGCATGTGCCCTTGACTGGAATCGAACCCGGGACCCTTCAGTCTGCAGGCCTATGCTCTATCCACTGAGCCAAACCCACTCCCTGGGAACTTTCACTATAAAAAGCGGGTTCTCCCTTGTGTGGGGAGAGCATGCTTTTGATTTCCTCTTGAAGCTATGTTTCCCTGGGTTTGCAAACCTGAATAAAGATTCTCCTTTTTCCGCACTTTTGTTGACAACTCCATGTGAGTCATCAAGGCATGAAATGGGGCAACTTCTACTTGGCATTAATATGCATAAATTTCCTTGCAGAAATGTTAGCACATTTGATTTGGGCACGTTGCTCAATCCTCATAGGTAATATACTGTCACACGAACATCCTTATGGTTACAATAGGGCTGCCTATCAACATCTAGGGCACCGTGCTTTCTTGTGCACCATATTACATTCCTGAAACCAACAAGTATGGTAAGTCCTAAGACACATTTGTTCCAAGAGTTTAGGCTTAAGAGAATGGCATCTTAGTATGACTGAACTACAGTTCACTCAAGGGGCTAGGAGGTAGGGTAGAAATCACATGAAATCAAAATTGCCATAGAAAACTAGTACCCCCCTCCCCCCAAATCAATTTCCTTCAGCAGTGTGGCTGGTTCTTGAGTTAGGCCCAGAGGATGTGGTCGTGGTCGGCTTGTATTTCAGGTGTATTTGCGTATAAAAAATGTTTATCTTTTAAACCAACAAACTCGGTTAGGCCCGTGAAAAATGCTCGGGTCAGACTGGGGTTCCCCGTGTCATGCTCACAGATGGGAGTGGGTGCTCCTGAAGAAAACTGATGGGCAGATCACCCTACACGGGTGATGTTCTCTTAAATTCTCTCTTGAGTTGGTGCATGTAAAGCAGGTAAGAATGCCTGAGTGTGAGAGGGAGGCGGGGCGGTAAGGAGAGAGTGAGTGGAGAAGCCAGTGAATGAGCCTGTCAGTGGCCGATTCAGGGAAGGAGAGCAGAGCATTGATTGAGTCAATAAGTTAGTCTGGTTAAGGGGTCGCTGAGGAGTATGTCGTCCCCACGTCCCCCCAAAGCTTCCCAATCACCCGCTGTTCTGTGACCCCCACCTGTGGGCCCTGCGCCCTTCCAGTGCGTTCCAGAGGAGAACGCCCGGCTGTGCGGGTCACAATGGCGCCTGTTCCAGGGGCCCGAGACGCCCGGACCCGGGGCTGCGCGAGCGAGCGCAGCAGGTAATCCCTTCGGGCGTTGCCCGCGCGCGAAGGACACACAGCTGCAGCGCTCTGCAGGCTCCCAGGTAGGTTTCCAGCCCGTGTGGCTGCACCTGCTGCTCCACAGCGCCCCCTACTGGGTAAAAGCAACGACGTCGTTGTCCCCAGCCCACCCAGACTTTGGGTTGCCCTAACCTTGGAAATAATCATGGCCCCCTTCACTTAAGCATAAATGAGAGTGTGTGAGATGACTCCAAGAAAGTCCCACAAACTTTCATTTCACCCCATAAGGATCCCCTAACTTTGATTTTAATTTGTGGGTGTTCCTGCATCCCTGCTTGGCTGGTGCCCCAAGCTTCTGGTTAACATTCCACCAGGTTAGGCAGCCCTGGCTCTGTTTCTCCAGGCTCCTCTCTCAGAACTGGCATTTATAACCCACGTAGTGGCTTCTCCCAGGGGCCTGCAGAGCTCTTCATGATCCAGGCTTTTCTTTTACCAGTAAAGGCAGATTGTTAAATTGTAGCAGCGGAGGAGGAGCAGGCCTCCCCTACCCCAGCTAATTAAACATTAGACAGTAAAGATGCTATCTACCTAGGAGCAGAGTTCATTCAGTCAAACAGCATTTGCTGAGAGTTTGTCATGTGCTCCACACTACAGACACTGTAGTGGGCAGACTGAGGCCCGCTTGCCTGGCTCTCCCTGGCCTGGACCTTTGGATTTCTCAGCACCTTCTATCACACACACTGCTCCCCAGAAGTGGGCAGCTTTGAGGTTCTTCCCAGGAATTGCAAACTCAAATTCCTGCTGAAATGTGGAATTGGGGGTGGGGCACGGGGGGGGGGGGGGGGGGGGGGAGTTAGACAGTAGGGAGGAGTGGAGCCTGCAGCCAGGAGAGTGAGTGCATGACCCACATTCTCATTTTAAAACACTGTCTACTAAGCAGAACTGAAGGCACGTTGAATTTGCCCTGTAGGCCTTGAGTTTGAGACCAGTTAATGAGAGGGTGGTGCGGCTGGGGCCAGGATAGGCGTGGGACTCTCTGAAGCCCTCTTTGTGAGAATGGGGATAGATTTGTTTGCAGGACTGGGCCCAGCCCAGAGGGCACAGAACGGGAAAGGCCTATCTGGGCATCTGGGAACTGGAGAGAAGCCAGTATCCTTGGGGAGCCTGGTTCTGTGTGTGTGTTATCTCCAGCTCCTGGAGAGAAACACAAAACATGCCAAGTAATTCAAGGGCAAGATGCACTGATACTTGAAAGATCCTGATTCACAAACAAGCTACATTCATCAAACACGTGCTATGTGCTAGCCACTGAGCTAAGAGCATTATATGCATTATTTTCTGCTGAGGGTGGATGTGGGTATCCCCATTCTACAAATGAGGAGACTGAGGCTCAGAGGGGTAAAATCTCATTTTCAGTGAATGTCAGGTTGACTTGAGTCATGCTTTTAGAAAGGCGCATTGTAGGTCCACTCAGGAACAGAAACACCCGCGAATCTAGAAAAGCTCCTGGATGATGTGCAGTTGGAGCTGTCTGAAATTCCAGAGCTGAAAGAGATCCCAAAGTGAGTGTCCTTTGCTCAGACCTTAGCGGTCAGGTGAATCCTGCTACAGCCTCTACCCCAACCTTGAAGGCTCTCCCAGAAATAATCAAGCTATGGAACCATTGTCTTTACCCCATCTCCCTGCCTGTGGGAATTTCCCAATATTCGATATTTTTCTCCACCTATTATTTACCAAAATTCAGTTAGTCCTCAAACCCTCTAGAAACCCTCTAGATTAGAACATCTCAGGGAAAAGCCAGAGATTCTGATATTGTTAGTCTCTAACAGCTGCTTGGAAATCATTTCCAAGGCAGTGGATTATGTAAGAAAGGAATGCTCTAGGCTGCAATGAACAAAGTACTTGGTAAGAATGCCTCAAACCATAATGATACTTATTATTTAACCCGAAGCCTAGAGGTAGACAGTTCCAAGAATGCTGCGGTGGCAAACGGTCAATCGGACCTAAGTTTCCTCCCATCTTTCTTTTTTGGTCTCCTTTAATGTGACAGTATATTTCTCCTCATGGTCACAGGATGGTGGTTGCTGCAGCACCAACCATCATGCCTTCATAATCATTTCCTAGAGCGGAAGAGAGAAGAACACGGACAAGCTCTTTCTGTTCCAAAGGAATAGAAATAGATTTCTCCTTTTGTCTAATTGGCCAGATCTGGGTTACATGCCCATTCTTAGACCAATCACTGACAAACAGGAGGTGGTGGGTGGGATCATCCCCACAGGGACAAAAAATGACCAGGAGTGGGGGGTGCTGTGTATCTAGGAGACAGAGAAATTCTGGACACTCCTCAGACCCTTATAAACAAGGGACTTTCACCACAGGAAACAACCCATGTCATACCAGCCGCCAATTACTGAGCACTTACCACGTGCCACGCTCAGTGCCTAACACCGTGAACAACCTGTGAGGAGGCTTCTAGAATTTCTGTTTTCCAGATGAGGAAACGGAGGCCCAGCGAACTGAAGCAACTTGTCTAAGGTTAATAAGTGGCTGAAGAGGAATTTTTGCCGAGCTCTGATGATTGACACAACCGCTGCTTTACGCTGCAGGGGACCCCTCCGTGGGTAGCAGAGCTAGTAGTTTCTGCCTTAGGAATCTAGCCCCTGAGGTCTGGGAGTTGGGGTGCAGGGGATCTCACAGCCCTGGAGGACTTGTAGGGTTAACATTGTCTCCCTCTCCTCTGAATACCTACAGACCAGGGGGTCCCCCACAGCTGAAGCTGGGCGAATCCTGCTCAAACCCCACCAGGGGACACACTGCCCTGATGCCATTTGCCCCTCTTCTTTGGGAACACAGGGAGCAGGAGGGTAACCAACATGCTGGAACCATCTGCCCAGCTCCTAATAATAAATCCTGAGAGGAACAGGTTTCAGGCAAACATTGCTTAAAAAAAGGAAGAAGAAGAAGTCTCTTTTCACACCCGGGCAGCCATCTGCCGTGTCCTCCTCATGTGCCAAGCTGGGGAGGTGGAGGGGGCGGGGCGGGCGGGGAGAGGAGAAGGTTACTCTGGGTCCTGCACCACCAACAGGTGTGGCTCACAAGTTCTCTCCCTTTTGCCTCTGTGGGCAGGGCACTGCGGAGAGAGGAGGGAGCAATCGCTGGCTGAGCAGAGGGAAAGCACAATTCCTTCAAGATGCCGATGGTAGGTGGTCATAGCTCTCATGTAGACAGGGCTTGCTGTGGGTTAGGTGCTGTGCCGTCCAGTGTACACATCTCAACTCCTTGAATCCCGACCACACATTTATGGGTGCCCTTTTGTAGATGAGAGACGAGAGGCTCAGAGATGTGATGTGATTCACCCAAGGTCATCCAGCAAGGCTGCCTCTTCAGTATGCAGCAATGGGGCCTAGCTTCCCTCCATTCTGGCAACCTGGGGCTGGGGGTGCTTCCCATGTAACAGATAAGCCGCTGACATCACTCAAGGGTGATCTTCCACCTCCAGCCTTGCTCCAGGCACCCTGTCCTCTGCCCTGGAGCTGAAATGTGGGCATCTCTGGTTACCTAACCTGTTGCTCATGCCCTCTCTGCCTCACCCAGTCCAAGAAGATCAGGAGAAAAGACTCCGAAAATCCCCCGGAACCTACAGAGAAGGAAAAAGAGCAGCTGGCTGAGGTGGAGCTTCGGAGGCTGAGGCAGCAGTTCCGGAAGATGGTGGAAAGTCGGAAATCCTTTAACTTCAGCTCCCAGCAGAAGATCTTGACTCAGCAGTGAGTGATGGTTGGGGCTTTGTCCTAAGTGAACTTGTAAGAAAGTTTCACGTGGCTTGCCCTCTCATGGGGCCTTGGGCCAGGGCCCTACTTCTGAACCCAATCTGAGGACCACTTGGGATAGCTTCAGTGGGCAGGGGGAAATTATTCTCAGAATCCAGTGTGTCTCAGGGACTCCAAGGGGAGCAGGGCATCCATGTCTTAAGGAAGGACCCAAATGAGAAACCATTTCTGGGTCTTGTTTCTCTCTATCCATGGGTGTTTTCTCTGAATCTCAGCCACGGCTGGTGGGAGATGGCTGCCTCCAACTCTTTCTTTTTTTAAAAAAATATATTTTTATTGATTTCAGAGAGGAAGGGAGAGGGAGAGACAGAAACATCAATGATGAGAAATAATCATTGATCAGCTGTCTTCTGTATGTCCCCCCCCCCCCCCCCCCCCCGGGGATTGAGCCCACAACCTGCGCATGTGTACTGACTGGGAATCGAACCGTGACCCTCTGGTTCATAGGTTGACACTCAACCACTGAACCACACTGGCCAGGCTGCCTCCAGCTCTTGAACTACCAAAGGTCACACAGAGAGACTGTGGTGAATCAATTCCAACCCCAAATTCCCAGGAGAGAGAGAATCTGATTGGGACTGCTTGGGTCAGATGTCTACTCCTAGAACAATCAGTGGTGGCTGGAGGTGGTGCTGAGGCCTAGGACACAAGATGGCTATAGTTATCATTCCCATGGTCCTAGCCCTGGA